>NC_083232.1:47387211-48587211 GCF_032191835.1 Heteronotia binoei
ATGTACAAGGAGGATATATTAAGCAACTATATGAAACAAATACTCTCTCCATAACTGTGTTGGCTGAAATATATTTTGAAATTTAATATCCTCAGGCATTCGAGTTAGTATAACCTTTTTCATTGTATTGAAAATGTAATCTCTATTCTCTTTAAATTTTCTGGTGGAGAACTGCAGGGAAAGAGAACAATGCCATTGGAACAGAGAGAACATTTTTTAATATAAAATGCTAAAATAGAGCTCAAACTAACTGGCCTGCATGGCTATATAGCATCAGCACAACTAGGGTCTTTTTTTATAAGCAGCTCAGCTACCCCTTTTAGTTTTTTAGGTCCAGAGATGTGAAGGATGAGGGTCCAACAGCCAGAGCACAACACAGTCAATATGGCCAACTATGCATGCATGAGGCAAATTGGATTAACCCCCCAAAATGTTATGCCACAATGCCATAAATCCCTTTGCTACTACTAATTATGTGAGTTAACATTGATTTGCCAATTCAAAACTCAAGGCTGATTTATATGTTACAATATGCAGAGTAGCCCTGTAGACACAATCATGTCAAATTAACACTGGACCTGGAACATCATGCCTCTACACACAGCTTCCAGTGTGTAAAGGAGGCACCAAAAATGGTAGCAATGAAAGCAACAAAGAAAATGGTACTGCTGGATGGATGCTTGAATCTACCAGTTTGAAAACAGAACCTACAATTGGGGGGGGGGGGGGGGGGGTTGAGGTGGTCGCTTTATAGCAAGACTCAAGGTATTTGCCATTCTAGAAATGTGTTCTGCTTGCAATATCTGGTCTTTCAAGGACAATGCCAGTTTCAGTTCACAGAACAAAGCCTGAGGCCATAACTCTGTAGCCTTATCTGAGTCTGAATTGGATTCTGTCATCACTGTCATCTCCCAAAGAAGAATGAACTGCAACTGTCAGAGGCAATAAGGGTAGGTGATTCTGTACTGTAAGTAATTCTCTTTGAATCTATGACACTAAAGAATTCTTTGGTCTTGGCAACTCAGATGTCTGCAGTGGATTCATTCTATTTCCTTTTCCATTCAGGTTTTCTTGCTGCTGCACCCAAGAATTTTTACTTTTGGCTGCAGCCTTCTGTTGATCCTGAGACTGTAGGAATTCATAACACTTAGAATTTCTTCTTTGGTGCATTTGATATGTTGGTGAGTCTCTTGGACTGTAACATCTCCACCCACCTGAGTATGAATGGCAATGCCAATCTTGATAGGATAATATATATATATATATATATGGACTGCCATCAGTATATGTCTCTCTTACTTTCTGATGATAGGCATCTGAATCTGCCTCTCCAGACAGAGAGCAAGTTTCTGACAGCCGCTATCCCTCGGAACAGGAATTGTGCTGTCTCTTTAAGTGTGGTATCCTCACACACGCTTTCAATCAATCCTTCAGAGACAGAATCTACTAACTGCACATACAGGGTGCGTTCAGACGTATCATTAGTGGCAACACAGTTCCGTCTCACTGATGGATTAAATATGTTCGTCCAGACATCCACATCTGGCAATCGAGCATCATCCAGGGTCATCCCAGCTTGCTGCGGATCAATGCTGCATTAATTTGATAGCGCAGAAAGTCCGGCCCTTTTTCAACGAAGTGGCACAAGATCGGTTTTTTCCTGTTTGGACAGCTCACGTGCGATACTGCCCCTTGAAATGTTTACCACCCCTCCCACCATTTTTTTAAAGAAAGCCCCAGCAGACATGCGCATTGCCAGATCATCCGGGAATCTGAGGTGATGCTTCTGCTTCTCCAATCAACACAGGATAGGAGGGGGGGGGATGTTATCCCACTATTCAGAACAGGAAAAAAAAATCTTTTTTTTTTCCAATGTGGAGGATTTCCAGATATCATTGTCACTGCCAATTTCTAGGAAAGTAATTCCTGGCAGTTCCCTGGTTTGAATTGGCAATGTTAATTCCGGAAATTTCCCTCCTCCCCCCCCCACCTCTGAAGCAACTTTTGATTTCCCACCTCCAAACAGTTGGGCGCATGTTCAATGGACCCCCCCTTCCCAGAAATCACCATCTGATCATGCATGCACCAAGAAAAGAGCATGATAGTATTGGATGTCTGATTGCTCATCAACAGAATGAGTCGCATTCTTGGATCGTCTGATCGGCTCTGCATCGAATCAATATTCAGCGGTTCAAATTTGACCGCTACACATCCGCTTTTAATGTGACGTGTGACCGCACCCATAGAGAATCTACCGTAATCTGTGCTCCAGAGGTTGAGACTGTACTTCTCAGTCATTACAGAACATGTCCCAGACTCAACGCTCTTGCTTTGTAGCCTTTACAAAAATGCTTATAACTGGTGTTATCTCAATTGACATTCTTCTTCTTCTTTGTATATTCTTGAGAAGAAGGCAATGATTCTTTAAATTTTGGTACTTTTGAGTGCTATTTATCCCCACAAAAAAATTAGCATTACCATCTTTCTTTCAGTATGACCTAATGCCTTTCTATTGCCTTGATCCTGAGGCTTCAGCCTAAGTTAGAGTAAGATTTCCCAGGAACTGAAATGATTGGTTCCAACTGTTTTGATGTGATCATTTTCTCAGCAGAGAACTTTCTCCCACAATCAAGGTTTACGTCAAGGATATCTATCACATTTTGCTGGTTTAGTACAATTTAAGCAGTGCTGGCAACTCTCTACCTCATGTTTCTTACCTAAACGAACTTAACCTTTGTCCATCTGCTGAGCACAATTTCCCCCTGCAGACAAAACAGCATTTAAAAATTTATTTTGTTTCATATACCCAAAAGACCTTTTATGGCTTTAAATGTTAAGAAGTGTATACTTTCACTATGAATTATTATGTAAATATGAAAACATTATTTCACAACTAACATGTAACTTCTGGCAGAGATAATTTCCCCCAAAAGTTACTGCTGCGGTGGTCAATCAAAAATTGAATAGGAGAGCAGTTTGGTTTGCTCCAGCCATGTGCTCCAGTCATGGTGCCTGCTGTTTGTTGTGAAGGGAGCTTGAGCTGAAAATATTTAGCTCTGAATGTTTCCAAAGAAGGTCTCTGCACACTCAAGATCCCATTGGTGTCATGCACACAGACCACAAAGAGGAAATGCTCATTTTTAGAGGGCCTATTACCATCTTATCTTCATTTCTATGCATTATATTTTGTAATAGTTTTGAGTAGCAAAGGTCTAAGGGGATTGCTAGAAGCAAAAATTGTTGAACAGAAGGTAAGTGCTGAAGTGACTCTTATCAGTGTCTTAATTCACATGAATAAGATGGGGCTAGGGTCTCTGTGTTTTCCAATATTCTGACACATACTGAGAACAGCACAGCACTTTTATATCCAGTATCAGTAGGCACCTTCTTTGCAGTTTGACAGCAAGCTGAAAACATTTCCAGGATTCATTTGTTAATGCAGGCATACTGAGAATGAGAAGGACCAGGGAACACCAGTATATTGATCATAACCAAGCACAGCAGGCTTCGCCTGAGTCAATCAAATGTCATCTTGGTAAAAATGAGAAAAAATAAAAGTTTGAAGACAGCCAGGCATGAGTTCCTCTGGGAATAAAATCGATTTGAGTCAGGGGACCAAAACAGATCAATCTATCAGACCAATAGGCCACATTTCAATAGAACACTGAGGGGCAAATAAAATGCTGATGAGGCTAATCGAGAAGATTATATCGCTTGTAAATATCTAGCATTTCTAGCTACATTGTTATGGGGAGCAGGGAGGAGGTAGCATACTCCAGTCTAAATAACCTCTTATACCTTACAGATCTATTGTTGCAGTATTTGTTAAGGGGATTTACCTATTCATGTTTTCAAAACAAGATGTCTTTAATTATACAAAAAATGTGGCCAGAGCTTGCACTGACAATCACCTAGCACCATCAATGTTCCATAGCATTCCTTCAAGATAAGGGTACAAGCAGAGTGATCCTAAATAAGTCTACTTGGCATCACAATTCAGGCTTACTTCTGGGAAATTGTCCTTACAACTGCACTGAAGATGTCAGGAAACTGTCCTTTGCATTTCATACTATTGGGGATCTAAAAGAGCAGATCTGTCCAATGCTAGCTAATGCACGCTACAATTTAACTTGTGAAGAATTTGGTGCTGGGTACATGATATAGCTTTCTAAGAATCATAACTTGATAACAGAACAACAAGGAAGGGGAACAATGCTTTCAGCAAAAAGATAAGGCTATGATTCTTCTTTTAAAACACAAAAGGTGTCAGTCAGCCTTTAAAAAAAACCCTAGAACTGGACATTTGCCCAGATTTCAAAGTCAAGGGAAGCTGGCTACCAGAGCAGCTGTTAGCAGGAACAAAGCTTCTATATGCCTTTGACCACAAACAACTGACCTAGTGAAACATTTCATTCCTGCCCCCCTCCTGTAGTTAAGTTCTATATCTTTTGTATCATTTGGATGGCAAACTTGAGATGCTGCAGTGGAATATTATTGAGTTTAAATCAGTCTTACTGATCTGGAAAAATGCACAAGACCAGATATATGCTCAAATATGATCTGGATTGAAAAAACAGTTTTATGGAGGATACTATATTGCCACCTGATTCTCCCCTCCTTGCGTACAAAACATCTTGAGCTCTACAACCAAGCTATTTAAAGGGTTTGGAAAGAGAATAGCAAAACAAAACTGATTCTTGGACACTGTAGCAAGAGATCAGCTTTCCTCTGTGTAACACTGAGATTCTTACTCATGATTCTATGCCTTACTGCCTCAGTGTCATGGGACTTAAGTATATGCTCTGGCTTGTGATCAAGAGTATACAATTCTGTATTTCTGCTTCATGGAGAGAAAGCAAGCATGGTATATATAGCCTGATCTTGTCAGATCTCAGATGCTAAGCAGGGTCAATATTTGGGTGGGAGACCATGAAGGAATACTTATTTGTTTTATTTATCTAATGTATACCCCACCTTATCCCAAAATTGACTCAGGGAAGCTTACAGCATAAAACCATCAACAATAAAACAGTAAATAATATCAATAATAGCCTCATGTCAGGCATGAATGGATACCCCAGAGACTCCTGTGCCCAGATAATGGATACCCCAGAGACTCCAATGCCTGGAACTGACATACCTGAGGATCACCCCATATTTGTCCCGGAGAGCCTTAGGCTCTGTGGACCAAGACTTGCTGGTTGTCTGCTTAGCCTCTACCAGGGCCAGGTCTTTTTCTGCCCGGGCTGTGGCCTAGTGGAACATGCTCCAGGTTGAGATCAGGGCCCTGAGGGTCTTATTACCATTCAGCAGGGCCTGTAAAATGGAGCTGTTCAACCAGACCTATGGCTGAGATGGCGGGCATCCAATAAAACATCCAATATCCCCTTCTAAAGCTAAAGTTACCCTCTTAGAAGAGCCAGACTAGAAGATCCTAGAGGCCTAATGGCACCAACTGAAAATCATGTATGTGGACAAACAATATGATCTGTTTTTAATATATGCTGTTTGTTTTAACTGTTTGTAAATTATATGATTTGTTTTATACTCAATATAAACTGAAACAAACCATGTCCCAAAACAGCAAAGGCACTGGAAAGGTGGGGCTGTAGACCGGGGCAGCCAGAATGGTTGAAACTGAGCAGAGCAAAAAAATACTCTGCAGAACAAAGCAATGCCAAAGCACTCCTGCCTTGCTTTGAAAGCCCCTTCCTGGGGTTGCCATATGTTGGCTATGACTTGATGGCACTTTGTGCACAAACATTCCTGCCTTGCTGTTCAGTGAGCTTCCTGGCCATAGGGAAAAGGGGACTAGCAGGAACAGCAGGAGAATGTGGGAGGGGGGCGCTGCAGTGAAAGAGAAGTCTTCACACACACACGATACCTGCCATGAAACAACTAGTTGCTACTTTCCTATGAGATGTTTAATTCATACTAAAAAAATTAAAAGTCTAGAAATTTCTGCAAAATAATGCTGTGAAGAGAAAACAAAGACTAGGAATTATCCTTTACAAACCTCTCATCTGAAAAGAGTTTGTCCGAATTACTGAACCACTGTAGTATAACTCCCATCTGATTTACGTTACTGCATAAACAGATCATCTGCAGCTTGTCTTCCCCCCTTTTATTCATTTTTTTTAAAAAAAAAATACTTAACATGCTGGGCCATGTCTTGGAACTCCAAGCATCAGAGTTCTTGATCCTGGGTTGCCAATCAATTGAAGTTATAATAAGGATATTCTACTGATATGATACATAGCATGGCCTTTCAACTTGTTGATGCTGATGTACTTTGATGAATTCAGTTATTCTATGGCTGATGGAGACTGGGTTCACACTCATCAACACTCAACACAAATTGTGCTCTGAATGAATGAAAGGTCAACCAATCAGCAAGTAAGATCTGGAGGAAAAAATGGTAGGCCAGCAAGGTGAGAAAATGGCTAATGATTTCTTTTCACACGCCACAAACCCATCATCACAGCATTTATCATGTACAAGCTTGATAAAAATATTAACGTTAAAAGAAAGTTCTTATCATAAAATGTAGGTCTTGTGTCATCAACTATCAGCAGCTCAATACTGCCTTGTTCCTGCTCACTTTGGATTTCTCTTTCTCTGCTACTATTCTCCCTGTTTAAAACAGCAATTTGCTCTGTCCCCTTAGCTTAATTTGGATTGGATTGGAATGGAATGGATTGGTATTTACAAGCTTTCTGGGTGATCATACAGGACCCTTTTCTTAGAGTTCTCTCTGGTTTTTAATTTTGGTAGATTATGATGTTGGCTTGAAAATTCAGTCTTCTGCTATACCCCTCAAAAGGATATACCCAATAACAAGGGCATTTTAAATAGAATACAGACAACAACCACATAAAACATTTTCAAGAAACTCTTGAGCTGACTGTTACAAAAGGCTACTTTGTCAGGTTATCTGGCCACGTAGTTCACAGTTATCATAAAACCCTCTTTGCACATACCTACAAAGCAACTGGCTTTGTCAATCATATCATTTCACATCAATTATTTTAATTAATTGATTATGAAGAGCTAATATTAAAGAGATTTTGTGCATGTGCCTACAAAGAAGCTGGCTTTGGGCACCTGATGTGCTGAACTACCATATTCAGAATCAAATAAGACATTCCAATCTGGAGAAGAGCTTCTATGGGACATATTCGCTGACTGGTAATACAGCAAAATGTCATATACCACGTTACAAGTTTTGACACCACTATTAAGTTAAAAATCACTTTGCAGAGGGAGAAGCAACACTGGGATTTCCTACTTTGTAGAAGATCAGGACTAGATAGTTAATTAGTTGATGTGATAGTTCACTTTATTCACTTCCAGTTGTAGTATTTGTGTAGCTTATTTGAGGCCACAAAATTAGCTATAATTCTGTCTTCCAAAGCATTTGATAAATTAGAAGCACAGGTCTATTACCCGGTGACCTATCATGATAATTTATGGTAACACCCAGATGTAAATCCACTCTTGCTTTATTTATTCCTTTAATTGAAACACATGCATCACTGTTCCCGATCAGCCCAAGAGGTGCCATAAAATACAATTATGTGATCTAATTTAGTCCGCTGAATTAAGACACAGAACATTACATTAATTTTACTGATTGTATGCCCATACTCTCCAACTTGCATAAAATATTCTGATGAAAAGCAGGTGACTACATTGCATTGATTCTTGATTCAAGAACAAAATGTCTTAATTTTTATCTCTTATTAAGTTAACATGGTGAATCTGAATGGATTGGATTCAAAGATGCCACACAAAAGGAGAAGACAATTCCATTCACATAAAGGAAGATTCTAAATTTTCATTGGTTCTTTTTTTAAAAAAGGCAGCATCAGGATTATATTTTTCTTTGTTTTATTAGATTTATATCCCACCCTCCCTGCCAAGGCAGGCTCAGGGCAGTTCACAGGGCAGTTCACAGGCCAGTTGACAATATAAAAACATCTATAATAACAGAAGCATAATAGCATAAAACAATAAAACATAAAAATTACAGTTGGTGCTATCTTACCGATATATATAGATAGATAACTGGGTGGGATCCAGGGGTAACTTCATAATCACAATTTATATCCAGTGACCTAAGCGATGTTTCTTGCAGGTAGTTTATACAATTCCTCCCTTTGGTTCCGTACTTAACAGTTAAATGTGAGATGGAAAAGTGCAGTCTTGCAGGCTTTACAGAACTGGGAGAGGTCCTGCAAGGCTATATAACCTCATCTGGGAGTTTGTTCAACCAATAGGGTGTGGCTAGTTGTTTGTGGCCTTGCCTCCTTCAGTCTGGGGATCAACAAAAGATTTTGCATACCTGAACATAGTATCCTCTGAGGAATGTATGAAGAAAAGCAGTCCCTAAGGTAAACAGGTCCCAGGCCAAATAGGGCTTTAAAGGTAATAACCAGCACCTTGTAGTGAATCCAGTATGTAACAGGCAGCCAGTACTGCACTTTCAATTCAGGTTGTATGTGCTCCTGCATGGAGAGCCCCAGCAGCAATTGGGCTGCCGCATTCTGTACCAACTGCAGCTTCCAGATTTAAGACAAGGGCAGCCCCGTGTAGAGGGCATTACAGTAGTCCAATCTCAAGGTGGCCACAGGATGAATCACAGTTGCCAGGTTGCTGCACTCGAGAAAGGGGACCCACTGCCTTATCCGCCAAAGATAATGAAAGGCAGATTTGGCATTTTAGTCTTAACCTTGTGAATGCAAACATGTGCACCATTTGAATAATAAACTCTTAGGATCAAATGTACTATGCAGAGGACCTGATAGTTAATGACAAGATGTCTCTGGGCAGGAAGAAATAGATTCCAGTTGTTGTATACCATGGATCCAATGGAAGTAATTTCTTATGTAACTTTAGAAAATGCTTTTATCAAAAGTGCTTAATAAATAGGATCAAACTAGAAGGGATTCCTCACCGCTTGGACAGCCCAATCCTAAAAGGGTATTTTAAATACTATCAGGAGTTTTTCATCTATCAGTTATTCCCAGAATACCAGGAATACAGGACAACAACAGCAACCAGTACTGCTTCAGTGCTTCTTACCTGACTTTCTTTTGATCCCATAAAGAATTGGGCCCAAGTGCTCTCATGACAATCATAGCTGTAAAATACTGCTGTAATGCTGATAGCTTCTTGCCCTGTATTTTAGTCCTACCCACTAACTGTGTGAGTTAATGTGTTATTAATAGCTACTATTCAATGGTGAGTTACTTCATAGCTATCTGCAGCAACACTGCTATCACAGAAGCACTAAGTTACACCTCAATTCCAACCTGTAGATAACAGCAGCAAACTGGAATGTTTCTGTACTATTCCTGAACAGAATATACAGATATAGAACATCTCACTTATCATTGCAATCAAGCTAAGCCTTTTCACTGCCAATAAATCTTCTCAAAATGAAATACTAAAATATTTCTGAGCAAAAAAAGGGAGCGATACCTACAATGCTGTTTAATCTCTTCAAGCACATTCATTGTACCTTTGCTGTTGACAAGGATTAATCTACATCAGAGCAAATTCTTTGTCCATCACTTGAGACTTTTAGCAAAGTGATCCATGATTGACCTTGATCTAATTTTGCAGGTCTTACCAACAAAAAAAGGCTATTTCTGTGTGTCCAGAAGCTGCTCTGAATATAAAGACTGAGCAGCCAAGTTGAATCTTCTGAACAGCTCCTCACCCGAACAGAGAGCTGAACTTCAATTTTTCTATTAATAAAATGCACAAAAGTCTATTATAATCCACACAATGACAACTTCGGGTACCAACTGTCAGCCCCTGCCCCTGGAATTAAAATTCTGATTATCACCGCAAATTGTAGAAAGGCAATGACAATCGCAAGCCTCCGGCAGCATCGCTGGAGGATAAATCTATTATCTCGTGTTGTCTGAATGGCTGTAATGGCTCCAATCTTTACAACAAATTGAATAGACATGCTCATCCCTAATTATACACAACACCCCCACAGACACTGCTATTTGAGCCTAATTGTAAAATAAGGGACCTTGGGTTTAAACATAATATCCCAGCTAATTATATTCCAAACACATTCAGTGATGCAGGGAGGTGATACTGATCAGTTTTATGGGGCTCAGTTGACAGCAAACAATAACATCACCATGCAGCAGCACCTATTTTCAGATTTAACATACTGGTGGCTTTCAACCTGCTACAAAGAACCCTGGGGCAAAAAGGGAGGCTAAGAAGTACATTGACACCTAAAGTGCTTATGCACCTCTTTGATCATGTGTTATTTCAGGCTTTGGTTTTAAACTCTGGCTGTTTAATCTGAGTTGAGTCACATTCATTAGCAGCTGTGGAAAGGGAGAGCTATGCAGGAATCACTTGAGATAAAGAAGTCTTAATTAAAGATCCTTCAGCTTTATGCAAACATGATGCTTGAACACATATCTTGTAGTTATCTCTTTGTATCTAGCTGCCTCCTGCTGGGGGGGAGGGGTTTTGTGTGTGCAGCTCTACCTGGCACAATTATGCAAAGCTGTAATGAATGCCTAAGCAGGTAAGTTGCAAGTAGCCCCAATGTCACTCTGAAGCTAAGAGAGATGGTTATTGCTCTGAGAAATTCTAAATAGTGCTCAAGTTGGAGGGGATGGGGGGGAACAACTGCCCAGCTTTGACCATGGTTCCTGGTGATGACTTAAAAGTGTGCTCCTACCTTTGGTCAAAAAGCCCTGTGGTGCAGAGTGGTAAAGTCTGAATTCTCTGCTCACGACCTGAGTTCGATCCCGGCGGAAGCTGGGTTCAGGTAGCCGGTTCAGGTTGACTCAGCCTTCCATCCTTCCAAGGTTGGTAAAATGAGTACCCAGCTCGCTGGGGGGGAAAGCGTAGATGACTGGGGAAGGCAATGGCAAACCACCCCATAAAAAAAAGTCTGCCATGAAAACGTTGTGAAAGCAACGTCACCTCAGAGTTGGAAATCTGGTGATTGCACAGGGGACTACCTTTACCTTTGGCCATTGTCTGCTTTAGGAGAGAAGGGTACTAATCATCTCTCACTCTCTCTCTCTCTCTCTCTCTCACACACACACACACACATACACAGAGGAAGAAGCAGGGTTGTTGTTTTTTTTTCCCTGGGGGAATTGAGTGGGATGGAGTTCCAGAACCTCTTTGTGGAAACAAAATTCTCAAAAAAAGTTTTAAAGCCCATGAGTGGCACCTGTGTGTTTCTCCTTCATTTCACTGTTGAGAGTTTGGCACCTCTTTTTCTAGAAAAAAAAAAACCCTGGGAAGAAGTCTTTTGTAGCACCATTGCCCATCTCCGCTGTTCCAAGCTCTCCCCACCTTTCAGAAAAGCCTACAAAACTGTTTTGTACAGCTGTTTGATTGTTTATGATTGCAGTGTAAGACATCTAAAGCAAACACATCTAAATCCACTGAAGTCAATGAGCTTAGAAGAGTCCAGCCCTCCTTAGGATTACGCTGTTAAGCACCTTGATAAAGTTGTGCCTCAAGGGAAATTGGTTTTATGGCACATATTTTAATATCATAACCTATTTTGAACTGGAAGAGGAAAGTGGTATATGTGACTGGAAAAAATAAATATACCTTTCTTACATCCTCTACCAGTCACTTTAGTGCTCAGAAAAGTACAATTTTCCCAAGCAGCAAATGGCATGAAACACAGGGTATTAGGGTGTGTTGGAAAGCCATTAATTTGCTTTCACACACATATGCAAAATAAAACATGTTGCCTTTAAGACTAATAAAAGTTTCTGTATCAGCTTCAGCACACTTCATCAGACGCATGAGCTCTGACTCGCTTCTGCTAGAATAAACTTTGTAAGACTTCACAGTGCCACTGGACTTCTGTTTTATTTTTCTGCAATAGACTAACACAATTATCTTGCTGGAATACACACACAGAAATGGAATGCCACTGTAATTTCTCTCATCAGCTGCCACAACCTGCCCTTGAAAACTGCAAGGACTAAAAATGTACTCTTATTATGACAGCTACAAGAAGAAACATGAAACTGAATGAACAAGATCTGATACATTTGTACTCAGCCTTAACTGGGAACATCAACTTGGAATTTAATGTTACTACTGTAGTATCCACTATGTCAGAATGTCAACTTATCCCCTGCCTGAGACTTCTTCTCTGTACATGATACCATCAGCACATCACTAACTCAGACAAACTGAAAATATTATAAAGTACGTATAAGGAATAAAGAATGTTTTTCAAGTCTCTCTTTTTAAAGACCTATTCTATAGGGCTGCTCTACATCATATTAATGTTCTTATTTTTAAAAGATGCAGGTTTGTGAGAGGACTAATGAGAGGTAATCTCATATCAGATAATCATTTAATTGATTGAGAATACAGCACAATGGGAATTTGTACTTGCTAAGGCAGAAGTAAAGTCTGAAAGCTTAGCACTGAATATTCCAAAAATCTTTAGTGCATTCTCAGTTACACTTCCCAAAATCTCTGCTCCTTCACCTTTGGGTCAAAAATAAAAATGAAGATGCAGGTGAGCTGCTTCTACTTCTGCGTAAGAAATAATGGATGGGCTCTGAATTCCTGTATCATTTTGCATAGTAAAACTCACCTTGGGGAAGAAGGACTGTAAAGAAAAGGACAGATGATGCACTTAGCTAGCGACATGAAAATAAAGCTTACGCTCTAATTCTTAGTTTTCCCAGTTGAGTCTGAACTCAATTATAAAACAAAATCTGGAGCCACAGTGCAAGACTAGATACAGCTCTGTATGCACAAGTAATCAACTCCAATTCCCTCTGCCCAATTTAATTACAAAACAACATTTGGTGTAACGGCTAAACACATACCAGGTGACCTCTTGCTTCAATCTGTCAGAGGCATTTACAAGACTCCTGCTTCTGCAGCGTGACTTGCACTGCCATTTCTATATCGTAGGCTCTTTTGAGCAGGCTCCACTGTTACTAGCAGAAACATTTTCTACACAAGGCTGATGTATGCATGAAAATAACTAAACAAAATTAATTAAGAATCACTTAAATTACAGGAATTGGATGCAGGTGTCCTCTATACTCATCCACAATTCCTTTTTGAGTACCTGTGGAAAGGGACAGCTAAGCAGGAATTACACACTCCTCCCTTTCAATTGAGCTCTCTCTTGTTTTCAGTGAGCAATGAGCTAGGCATAAGTACTATTTATTTCAATAATCCGGCTTTAAAAATGAGCCGTGAAAAATAAATTCGCATTGAAATTGATTTTTCTCCTAAAATATTCCATATTAGCATTGCGTCTCCCTATCATACTGTCAGGACGTTTCCTGGTTTCTTAACAGAAAATAATACCACAGTTCCATAAGTAATAAGGGACTCCTGCTGTTATGGAGGGTGAGCAGAAGAATTTGACTCAGGGACTCCCAGGTTCAATGGTGACTCTGAATTGCTTGCTACGTGGACTTTTTACACTCATGCCTTCCTGCCTAAAGTTCCTTCTGGAAGATCTGTGGCAGCCACACAAGTAGTTGTATTATATTTTTCTATTTGGGTGTAGTGAGAGAAGTCGTTATTCCCCTTTTTTATTTAACTTTGCTCAAACTACTGAACAATTCTTATCTCCTCCTTTCCTTTTGCATTCATTCTCATTTCTTGTCCAACTTTAAAAGGGAATGAAACACTGAAGAAGTTACAGAAAAGAAACTGGCTTGCCAAAGGATTAAAAAGGCAAATAGATTATTAATTATGCACAGAGGTTCTTTCCATGTTTTTGAAGAAAGACTGCCCTGTCATTCCCAGGCACACACATATCTTGACCAGCTCTACCATCCAGTTGCAATCAACACACCATTGCTACATTAGGCGTATATGAAATATATGGTCATATATTTACCATGACTGCATGTAGCTATGAACCGCAATCCGAAAGGTTCCCACTTTTAATCTCTTCTCTCTGCTGAATGCACTAGCTGCTGGCACCTCTCATCCCAGTTTGGCCCACATTACAGGCCCACATACAGAATGCGCTTTGAACACTGAAAACACTTTATAAAAGTATTACTATAATTAATTCAGGTCCAGTTTTATTTTGTAAAACTGCTGGAATCGTGTTAGCTATCAGACCTGCATGACCTATACTAAATGACATTTGTTCCTTAACCACAGTCTTTCCTTGTTGAGCAAAATAGTTTCTACAACACAGTGGTCATAATCCAGAGGACCACATGTCCAGCCAGTTGCTTTAGTTTTGCTTCAACCCATTCTTTTCAACCCAACAATGACTGATTTTTAAACACCAGGCAGTTCAAAACACAGCTTGTCATTTTGAATGGAGGAACAAAAACACAAACAACCAGTCACAAATTAGAGAATTGGAGCCAGGTTTGTTTGTTTGTTTCAGCTACAAAACTTCCTCAGAATAAAAAAATAGCAAACCAGGAAAAGTTGGGAGAATAGCTTACCATCACTGTTGATACAGACCACCTGTGGAACCTGAGTACCAGGTCCACAGTCCTTCTCATTGTCTGGGATGCATTCATCCAGCCTGACTATTCTCCAGTCATAGCAAGAAGGTTCTTCACATGGGATGGCTTCAGTCAGGTGGGGGCAGCTGCCAGTGCCTCCCGTGGGTTCATTTGTGATGCGGCGTTTTCTTAGTTTAAAGCCTGAAGTGTGAGAGAAGAGAAACTACGGTCATGATGACTTTTCACAGATGAGATTGAATCCTCATTTTCTATTCACACTTGAAACTGTGCAAATGTTGCCCAGTGTTTCCTATAAATAGATGTTGCAATTTGTTCTTCTTGATTATTAACAAAAACCTTCTACACCTTTATCTATTTATTAACAACTCTGCAATAACCAAATATTACTTATTTAAAAATATTTTTATGCTGCCTTTCCACCTGATCAAGGTCTTTAAGTTGACAAAGAAGGAAACATATGAACAATTCAAAACAACATTTAAAATAATACAATAATTCAGTAAAAACAAACATGCAACACCAGAACCAGAGAGGAGGGCCAATAACTATTTTAGGGGGTATGCTACGCAAAACAAAGAAAGACTTCACCTGCTGGTAGAAGAAACTGATAGCAGAAGACAGGCAAATCTCCAAATGTACAAACTCTTGGAACTTAGCTTTGGCTAATGGGACTACTCAGCTTTTTGAAAAGTATGTCTGAATATTAAATCAGTTCTGGATATTATAAGTCAATTCATTGGGTAAGATCCTATAGTTGTCAAGGAAAGTAGTCTGCTGATCATTGTTCAAGAAAGAACCAGTCATTTTGTCACTTCCCTGCCTACAAAGGATGCTCTAGCATGCATGTGTTTTGGAACCTATATATAAGGGTTCTCTCTATCATAAGACAAACATGAGAATGAAAAGGGAGACATATATCATCTTTATTCCTGCTAAGGTCATAGCATTTAGCAGTCAGCAGCATCACTGCAAAGGATTAGAGGCTATGGCTATAGAGTAACAGTGATCTCTGGGTTAATCTGTGCTTTCTACAAGAAGAAGAACAGCTAGGGACATGATGCTGCCTAATACTGAGTCAAACCTTTGGTCTATTGTGACGGTAATGAAAGGGTTAACAAGACAACTAAGAAAACGCATAGAGCCTGCGTCAGGTGATCTGAGGGTGGGGGCCAGAGTGCTCGGAACTCTCAGAGGTGATTGACAGCTAACGGCTGAGGGCAGTTAGTGACAGACAGAGTCTGAGGGAGACTGCTGAAGAGAGCAGTTGGTCTGAGAAGGAGCTGAGACAGGAGCTGAGGAGAGTCTTCGAGAGAAGCAAAGCTCACTGTTCACTCTATAAAGACAGCCACGGGGCTGTGTGTGACTAGAGAAGAGTCACAGTAAAAGACCTGAGAGGTCACAGACACAGAGACACTTCTCTTAAGAGCTAAAGAGGTGGTTGAGGGAAACTTGTGGGTCTAGAAGTCTGAAGGGCTGGGAGAAGAGACACCAGTCGACTTAAGGGACTTGGCACCTTATACCCGAGGCCAACCTAGAATAGTGTTGGAGAGTGGAATCTGTATGATCTGTGAAACCTGAAAGACCTAAACGAAATTGATATTATAAAGCCTGAACTACGAAGAAACTGTTAACTGCTTGAGATACAATATAGCCCATGTATATATTTCCCATTCCCCAGTTGAAGACGGTGTGTGTACGTTAATAAATTTCTGTGGTTTACTTTAAAGTTCTCTGGTGCCAGTATATTGGGAAAACTATCAAAACTGCTGTGGACCCCTACAAACTGAGTTTATATCCATCTGAAAGCAAAACAAAAACTCCAAAGAGACTAGTAGTGAGAAATCCATATTACACCCACCCCTTGCATTTCATAGTCGTGAGGTAAAATTCAAAAGGAAGAACTGAGGCGGAAGAGGGGCTGGGGTAGCCATAAGCCGCAGATAGAAGCGATCCAGTGAGACCGCGAGGCGCGCTGTTATATCTATAAAGGTCAATACTGTCGACTAAGACTGGCAACAGATTCTGTGGATTTTTTTTGCATTGGCGGTGGAAAGCATCGTTATCACACTCACCTTACAGTGACCCCATAGGGTTTTCAAGGCAAGATAACAGAAGTCCTTTGCCATTGCCAGCCTCTTTGTAGCAACCTTGGATTTCCTTGGTGGTCTCCCATCCAAGTACTAGCTAGGGCCAACCCTGCTTAGACTCCAAAATCTGACAAGACTGGGCTAGAGTGGACCACCCAGGTCAGAGCTCTTTTGCATCACCCAATACTTTTAACTGGAGGTGCCAGGGATTGAATCTGGGACCCTCTGCATGCAAAGCAGATACTCTACCCCTGAGTCACAATCCATTGCCAAACAGGCAGTGCTCAGATAATTTAAAATGCTCTCAAACACTGGGAGTATTCCTTTAAAACATCAGAACTGGGAGATGAATACTGCTTGGTCAATGTAACTTCCTTTCTAGGAGGACTGCACTGAAGAGAACAGGATGATCAAGATGACTTTAAGAAGTTAGTGAGTTTATGAGGTTTTCCACAGAACCTGGTGAGAAAGATTACTTGTGGTTGCATTAGTGAAGCCTCATTCAGACTGAAAATCTTTGAAGAATGATGACATTTATTTGACAGCAGATGTAGTTACAGTACTTAATACAGTACTTAATACTGTAACATCTTTTTAAACCTCTTTTTTTATACAGTCAATCAACTGAACATGCCTCATTGCATCATTCACAGTTCTGAAAGTTGCTGTTAGTGCAAAGATCAGACGCTGGGGAGTGTGCTTCACAAGTGTTTAGTCAAGATTCATCAGGGGAAAGCACAGCAAAGGGAGCTGGCAGGATTTGTGCTAAGGAACAGAGAGTCTTCTAGAAGGTAACAAAGCACAAAGAGCTGGCATGGACTGGAGAAAATTAGGAAATTGGACTGGCTGAAGCTCAGGGTTACTTAGTGATGGACAAAGTGACTGACTGATGGTCAAAATAAAAAAGACAGTGAGAGATCCAGGACTAATTGTTCCTAGAACTTTTCAAAGCACAATTACAGTAATGTGGGGGACAGATTCAAATCAGAGCTGTAGGAGGAAAGGAGAGGGGCTTTAACTTTTTCATTTTTTTTTTTCTTTTGCTGAAAGGAATGGTTTTATTCTGCATACAATCAGTGTTTGGAAGAACAAAACATGTCATGAAAAACTAAATATTTAATAATATGTTGTAGGCATAAAGCTGCCTTCTATTGACTCAGATCACTGGTCCATAAGATCAGCAGCTGTTCAAAAGAGCCAATGGTTAAGAGAGGTGGACTCTAATCTGGAGAATGGTTTTGATTCTCCACTTCTTCCCATGAAGCCTGCTGAGTGACTTTGGGCCAGTCACAGTTCTCTCAGAATTCTCTCAGCATTACCTCCCTCCCAAGGTGCTTGTTGTAGGGCAAGAAATGGAAAGGTGATTGTAAACCACTTTAAGACTCCTTAAGGTAAAGAAAAGTGGGATATAAAATCCTGATCTTCATCTTCATCTCAGGTGGAGGCCATTCACATCGCCTATGACCTGGCCTCGTTAACTGGAGATGCTGAGGATTGAACCTGGGACACAAAATTGTGCAGTTTTTTTACCACTATTTTATGGTTCAGGTCTATTGGACCTGAAAATTTTTTGGGACTCCCCTCCCCCCCCCCCCCCGCAAAAAAAAAAATCCCAAAAATTTGGGTGTCCAATAGACAAGAACCAAAAACTACCAGTTAAAAAAAAATACTAGCCTGATCCTGGGGCTAGCTTGGCATCTCCTGCCACTCAGTTTAAACTGAGCTGCAGAAGAAGGCAGCACAGAGCTGTGCCAGCCAGGAGCGATTGGCTTCCATCAACACAGCCAGTCCCAGCTGGGCTGCCCTCTCCTGTCCCCTGATTTAAAACAAGGGGCAGGAGAAGGCAGCACAAAACTGCATCTGCAAGGAGAGACTGGTTCCCCAGAGGCACAGCAATCCTGGCTGGGCTGCCCTCTGTGCAAATCTGTGCCAGTGGGGAGCTCTCAACTCCGCACCAGCTCAGCAATCTGCTCCCGCCTCTCCACTGTTTTCAGACCAACACAAAAATCCCGAATGTATCTGGGCTTTTCTTGGGATCCCCCCTGCCCCCGTTTTCCTGAGAAAATGTGGATACATTTGGATATTTTGGAGGGGTATATTTTTGGCTCAGGTAGATCCAAATGCACACCCCGACTGAGACCTTCTGCATACTGAGCAGATGCTCTACCACTGATCCATACCTCCTCTACAAAGGAGGAGTCATTACCAGTGTGGGCAGCCTCCAACTCCAGTTTTGACCACCCTCAAGTTCTAAGCCCCAGGTTAAAAAAAAAAACAAGACTCTATATTGCCTAGGAAGACCACTCCTACCCCCAAAGCCTGATAGGAGTGCACAAATCACTCAGAATGGTATAAAAATTGCATTTCTTAATTTCTGATGATTTCTCATGTGTGTATAATTTTCCTATGGTCTCAACCTGTTTTCTGACTTGCAGCAACTGATGGTCAAACTGGATATGACATCTTCCAGAGAGCCAGTTTGGTGTAGTGGTTAAGTGTGCGGACTCTTATCTGGGAGAACCGAGTTTGATTCCCCACTCCTCCACTTGCACCTGCTAGCATAGCCTTGGGTCAGCCATAGCTCTGGCAGACGTTGTCCTTGAAAGGGCAGCTGCTGTGAGAGCCCTCTCCAGCCCCACCCACCTCACAGGGTGTCTGTTGTGGGGGAGGAAGGTGAAGGGGATTGTGAGCCGCTTTGAGACTCTTTGGAGTGGAGGGCGGGATATAAATCCAATATCTTCTTCTTCTTCTTCCTCCTCCTCCTCCATGGGTCAGACCCATGGATGCTGCAACTATTTTACAAATGTTGCACAGGCCCGATCCTGATAGGGTACACAGCATGACAGGGTGAGGCACTCTTCTTCCCTCACCGTGCTTTTTCAAGTGCTGACATACCTCCCGGGGGTGCACCCATTTTGGGACTTGAAAAGGCATGGGTTGGGGGAAGAGCTCGCTCCTCAGCCTGTCATGCTGAGTCCTTACAGCATTTTTTGTAGCACATCTAGTTTGGGCCTGATTTTGAGAGCACTATTGTCCATGTTACTGTGTTCTTTTTCTTTGATGGGTTAAAGATTTTACAGTTAAGACCACTATCCACTTGAAGCGTCAACAAAGTATTTGCATGAATAAATGCCAGCCTGGATCTTTTTCTCTCTCGACTCTACGGAAATCCAACATTTGCTTATGCTTCCATCAGCAGACGTAGCCCGATATACAGATCTCTCATTTTCAGGAACCACTTAGTGCAATTTTTTTCCCTCACTGATGTTAAATGCAGAAGAGGCCTGATCCTGCTGGTTCTGATTTAATGACTAGCATGGGAAGGGGAGATGTTCTGATGAAAGCTGCTTTCTGTGACAAGTCTTGCCTAATGCAAAAATATGCACATTATTCTTTAGTCCAATGAAATCAAACATCCATACATGTTTTGAGCAATACAGCCCTTTTTTAAGGCAATGTTTGCAAAGGGGTTGTAATATCCACTTTGAAGCTGAGCCTTATGAGCTGCCAAAAGTTAAATTCTGAATCCAGAGGGTGTCAGTCATATCTCTGCTGAATTCCTTGCATAAAGCTTATGACAAAAATCAGCCTGGAAATTTTATGCTCTCGTAGTCCAGCATATATTAAAAGTAATTAAAATAATTTTGAAAACGTACTTACCTTTTTTGGCTTGTTGATCGTCACAACTTTCAAAAGTGCATGGCCCCCAAGCTGACCAGACTGATACCTCACACTCTATAGGACATGGGATATGGCACAGCTGGGTGGTGCTTGGTGTAGGGCCTGTGCACAGCTTCCAATCCACAGGTTTGGATGCTGTGAAGACAAAAACAAAATAACCTTTTTTTGGCACATGAATAAAGTTCTACTGCAAGAAAGCATTACACCACCTCAGAAAGTTCTTTTGCATCATGTTAACATCACTTTCATTTGAAAGTAACAGGCAGGAAGCATGCAGTACAGCAAATTCTGCACCAGGGCAAATTCAAATCAAATTATAGTAAATTAGGAAATTTCTGCAAATATTTCAATCCACTTGATCAACAGATTAATTTTCTACAGCAGCACATTATTCCATATATCAACACTTGAATTAAAAGGGGACAGGGACTCTAATAAAGTTTTAGCTGTTTCTATGGTGTCACCATGATTTTGACTCTTTTCTTATCAATGGTCTCTCTGTCTCACCCAAATTTCTTCAACACTGCCATCTCTTTCTGTAGAGTCAAATCTGGCTAACAATCTGGTTTGCGGATCTTTGTGGCTTTTTTTCCTTGGGCTGCCTATTGTGAACATGGCTAGATTAGGTCCCAAGGAAGATAGATTTAAGTGGGTAGTCGTTTTAGTCTGAAGCAGAAGAAGAAAGTTTAGATCCAGTGGTATCTTTAAAACCAACAAACTTTTATTCCGGGTATTAGCTTTTGTGAGCATACACACTTCTTCAGATGCATTGAAATAGAGGAAGTCGCCTGCTATTACATATAGGCAGAGGATAAGGAGGGTGCTGCCAGGAATGGACAATTAGAGTCAAGATTAGAGGTGTGCATTTTTTTTTCTTGGTATTTTTTGGTTCGGGGCTATTGGAGCTGGAAAAAAAATGGGATTTCCAAAAATAACAGTAAGCAGCAACATATTTGAAATCAGCATTTTTTGGAAATCCTGAATTATTTCAGTTCTAATAGACCCAGGAAGAAAAAGAGGGGGAAGGTAACAGCAGCAGAGCTGCAAAAAACAGCAGACAGGCAACTCAGCTGGGGCTCTTTAGGGCAATATGGTTTAAAGGCATTGCCCAAGAGAGTCCACAAAGCAGCTGAACCAGCAGGGAGATTCTCCCCACCAGCTCAGATTGGGCTATTTTGGATAGCCTGATTTAAACCAGACTGCCCAAGAGAGCCAGCGAAGTGACTCTCCCAATTGGCTCTGCTGGGGCTCTTTTGGAAAGTCCCTTTAAACTAGACTGCCCCAGAAAGTCCTAGCTGAGCTGGCAGAGAGAGACCCCCTGTGAGCTCAGCTGCTTTGTGGGCTCTCTTGGGTAGTCTGTTTTAAACCAGACTGCCCAAGACAGCCCCAGCTGGGCTGGCAGGGAGAGTCTCCTCAGGAGCTCCGCTGCTTTGCAGACCCTCTTGGCCAGTCCCTTTAAGCCAGACTGCCCAAGAAAAGCTCAGCTGAGCCGGCAGGAAGAGTGCCCTCCCAGCTGCTTTGCAGGCTGTCCTCTGCAGCACCTTTAAACGCCTCGTGTTTAAAGGGACTGCAGAAGAAATTGCAAGAAACAGCTGAGCGGCAGAAGCAATCTCTTCCAGTCGCTCAGCTGTTTTGGGGGGCTTATCAGTAATTTCCAAATATCTCCAGGGTTTTTTAAAGGATTTTTTCCCATTTCTGAAAAATCCCAAATACCTTTGGGATACCAAAATATACTTGAAAAAAATACCAAAAAGATATTTTTCAGGTATATTTTCACATCAGGTAGATCTGAATGCACACTCCTAGTTAGGATGCATAAGTAGCTAAATAATAAATATAGTTAAAACTGGATGAAGGCATTTGGTAAGAGCTGTGAACAGCAGCAAATTAGCATACAGCATAATAAAGGAGTTTGTAGTGAGATAAGAAACCAATATATCTATTAAGTCCTGGGGATACATTGTCCTGAGTGTTGTAACAACCTGTAACACATCCAGGGCTGGCTCACCCACTAGGCAAATTAGGCATTTGCCTAGGGCGGTAGGAGGTGGGGGGCGCCAAATTGGGCTCCTCCCCTCCCACTACCCCAAATACCTAATTTGCCCACCAACTCCCCCAGCGTGCTCAGAGGAGCAACGTCAGTCTCTCACTTGGATGCAGGCATTTCAGTAAAGTGTTCTCTTAAGAGAGTGCAGGACGAGGCTTTGACCCCCCCTTTCAGTTTTGGAAGGGAGGGGGGAGCACAGCCTTGTCGTGTCCTGCGCTCTCTTAAGAGAACACTTTACTGAAATGCCTGCATCCAAGTGGGTAAGGGGGAGACTGGTGTCACTCCTCTGAACACACTGGGGGGAGCAGCGGGCAGGCCACTTTCTGCCCCCTGGTATGCTCAAGGAGCAATGCCAGCCTCCCCCTTACCCATTTGGATGCGGGCTTCTCAGTAAAGTGTTCTCTTAAGAGAGCAAGGACGGAACCATAAGGGAGGGGAGAGTGAAGCCTCGTTACATCCTGCACTCTCTTAAGAGAACACCTTACATGTGAAAGCGAGAGGCTAGCGTTGCTCCTCTGAGCGTTCCAGGGGCGGGGACTGGAATGCAAATAGAAGAAGGGAGGGGAGGGGGCAGGAGGAACGGGAGGGGATTAGGTACGGCAACTGTGCCTGGGGCACCACACATCCTAGGGCCTGCCCTGAACTCAGCAGTCTCCCATTCTAGTCTGTCTAGTCTCAGTAAAGACAATAATAATGCAGGGCTTTTTTCTGGGAGAATGTGCAACCTCTTTGTGGAAACAAAATTCTTTAAAAATGTTTAAAAGTTCATGAGAGGCACCCATGTGTTTTTCTTTCATTTCCCTCTTGAAGGTTCTGGCACCTCTTTTTTCAGGAAAAAAAAGCCCTGATTCTGTTATATGCTAATTTGCTGCTATTCACAGGTCTTACCAATTGTCTTTATGCAGTCTTTGCTATATTTAATGCTCAGTTATTTATGCATCTTGACTCTAATTAGCCCTTCCTGGCAATAGCATCCTCACCCACTGTCTATGTATAATGGTTGGTAACTTCTGTTTCAACATATCTGAAGAAGTGTGCATGCACATGAAAGCTTATTCTCAGAATAAAACTTTGTTGGTCTTACAGGTGCCACTGGACTCAAGCTTTGGTACTAGGAAGAGTCTTTCTTCAGGTAGCTGGCTGCTTGCTCTCCTCCTCCCATGCACTTGGTTTGGTCAGGCAAATACCACTGCCTGTCAGTCAGAGTTACCAAGGTCTCAGGTATCTGACTCTATAACACTTGCTGCCTAAAGAAATTTCTACCTAAGTCAGACAGCCTTACTAATTGCGTGTTGTACTTACATTGTCAGCTTGGATAATGTTAGGAACCAAAAGTTCCCTTAAGTTGAGCTTAAGACCTTTGGTCATAGAAGCTAATAAAGGAATAGAATGGAGTTCCCTGGCTCCATGATAACAACATTCTTGAGTTTCAGGGGAATGAGCAGGAGAGGACTGGAGAAAATTCCAACCCAAATTAGCACTTAGGAACCTCACAGAGGCATCTTAGATTGTATCTCTTTGGGCTGCAGGTCTGCTCAAAGATAAATAGAACATCTCCAACAGAGGACAAGCTTTCCCCAGCTGGCCTCTTTGCTTTAGGAAAGTACAAAACAAATTATTGAAAATTCCATCCAAGAATTAGCACAAAAGATAAATTCCCAGCAGAACAAGATTAGGAATCTTGAGTCCACAATTTTTTAAAGTTAAAAATGGGTCATCGTACTCAAAAAGGGTAGGGACCACTGCTGTAGAACAAGCAAACTGTAATGTTTTCCACAATGATCTAACAAAGTTCACCACGAGTTGCTGGTCTGAGCCACCCCTAAACAGACTGAAAGGAAGATGGGTTAAGGCAGAGATCCCGGTAAATCCAATTTAGTGTTGTATAATATACTGAAGGAGATTACAATACCTGACCTATCTGCACTAAATCAAAAATGGAATCTAGAGGTTCAATGTCACGTGAACTTGGACCAATGGGAAGATTGTTGTAATAAAATTAGGAAGTCCACTCTGGACATCAGGTTGATAACTATACAACAGAAAGTATTGCATAGAGTTTATTGGACCCCACTTCGTATGTTTAAGAGAGCAATGCTATCCTCAGCAGAGTGTTGGAGATGTAAGAGCAGAGAGGCAAATCTCACACATATGCTATTTAACTGTGAGGTGATTCAGAATTTTTGGCAACAGGTGTTATTGAAAATAAAGGATACAATTAAACGTCAACTACCATGGCAAGATAGTCACTTAATACTAAACTTTTTTCCGAAAGAATGGAAATTAAAGAAGGGGCAAAAATTATGGTTAGGAAGGGCTCTGTTGATAGCAAAACGCCAAATTCTTAAACATTGGAAACAAAATGATGTAATTCCAATTCTTCTTTGGGAAGATGACTTATTGAAACTTGCAGCTTTTGAAAAAATATCGTTTTCTGGTCGTAGACAAATGTGTCGTTTTAATGAGATTTGGAGTCCATTTATGCAAATGATGAATGTTTAGCTGATTTGATTTGATATCGTTGTAAACTGTATCGCTTTACTTTTCTTGTATTCACTATATGAAAGTTAGGTTGATGTTCTTCTTTCTGATATCTATTAATGTTTAACTTGAGTAACTATTGTAATTTTATGCACTGGGGTTTCACATGTGGGCTTTTTAAAACAACAATAAAATAAAAAAATAAAAAAAAAAAAGGCAGAGATCCCGGTGCCCGTGTATGACAGGAGGTAAGCTGAGGCAACAATTTTGTGTCTCTGTCTACCATGCTGTTTCAGAATTACAAAGTTGCTTGCCAGGTCATAAAGGTTGGGGAACTATGAGGTAAGGAATTCCTAACATCCATAATGGATCATTGATTTATAAGTACAATTATTATGCTCTTTTATTATTAGTTATTTTCAAATATCTTGAACTTTTTTATTTTAGTAAAAACTTAGATTCACAGGAAGAAAAAACTAATGCCATATAACTGTTCATTTATACAGCCAGCCTCTCAAAGGGCGAGTCAGTCCTTAGACATGTTCCACTGAAATTTCAGGTCAAAGTCCTTTATTACATACCTGTTATTTCAAAAGTGATTGATAGAAGTGGTGCAGCACTAGCCTTCGATGTACTCTGTGACTGACTTTCTGAAATAATGGGGACAAAGACCACGATGATTATAAAGAGAAAGGAGGGTTCTAACATAACCTAAGAAAGAACTAGCTTACATTAGAAATATGAGATTTCCCCATTGCTCCAGCAGTAATTTTCCCTTTTCATCTTCATACCATTCCCTAGTTTAATATGATCTTTTTAGAGGCATGTATATTTTTCTTTCCAGTAATAAAACCCCCCACTATTGTTCTCCTCTGTGGTGGTCTGCGTCTTCAGGGCTTTACACACTAAAATTCAGTTTTCCTCTTTGCTAGCTGGAACTCTAGGGAAATAAAATGTCTCACATTTATGTATCCAAAGATAGTTACATTTTAATCTGTGTTTGTACGTATATGTCCATTGAGATGAATGCTCAGTAAACCCTATTTTTCCTAGCAAAATTCAATTGGGATAATTTCATACCAGTCAACACCAAACAAGACTCCTCAAAATATTGAAATATTGATCTCAGTGGAAAATATGAAGCTATTGCTAGAAGTATTACTTCTTTATGCAAGAGCGTATTGCCCCTGTGATTGAAGGCACATTTCAATTTTCCCAGGAGGCATTAGCCAAGAATGCTGGGTCCTTAGAGGGTTTTTGTTAAATTCTGTCACTCTATCATAGTTGAAATATGAATCCTACAGACTGCAGAACACTTAGTAAAAGTATGCTTTTTCAATCAAAATACCAGGGTCAGAGTTGGCACTTGGCTGTCTGGTCTCTACAAGTTTATACTTTCAAGAATAAAGACTGATGTGAGAATGGGGCACAGACCTCAGGAACCATACATCTTAAGATGGAACAAGTCAAGGACACCTCTTTTCTTGGAGTATGTGGCTGTATTCCTTTAGAAGTCAATATATACAGTTTAATGCATGAGTGTATTGTGGGTGCTTTCAGGTCATTCTAAACTGTGAGCTAGAATAATTTATTGGCATTTATTTGAAGTTTAGCAATTATTTAGAGTTTCAGCAGAAGAACCTTGCAATTGTATCATCGCACAGGACTGTTAAACTTACTCTGATAATTTATGGAGTAATCTATCAGATCTATTCAAAAGTGAGTCCCATCTTATTACTCCAAACTTGTTTTCAGTGTCTATAGACTGACGTTACTCTGCAGAGGATTGTAGTGATAGAGAATAATCCACTTAGTAGTTCTCCTGAGCAAACCTCACTAGAGTTTATGAGGGTTGTACAAGAAAAAGCTGTCAAAAGATTACATTTTATAGAACTATCTTTTAGTGAAAACTTCAGCATTCCACAATTAAGAAGGATATATCGTCCCATTAATCCCCAATTTTTATATATTTCTTTCTTTCACTGCGTTTTCCTTTGGAATTAAACCCAAACAAATATTAACCACATAAACTAAGTTTGTTATTCCTATTTGGTCCTTGAATCTGTTAAATTTCTTCAATATGTTGTATGCTAATTTGCTGCTCACCCTCTACCTATATGTATGGACTCGTAATTTCTATTTCTGAAGAGTGTGCATGCACATGAAAGCTTATACCTTGAATAAAACTTTGTTGGTCTTAAAGTTGCCACAGGACTTGAACTTTGTTTTGCTGCTTCAGACCAACACGGCTCCCCACCTGAATCTCTTTTTAGTGAGAAAAATATTCAGGGAAAGGAAATGTCTCACTTTTTTTACAATTGCAATTGATATGAGAAATGAATCTAACATAAAAGGGGGTCCCTAACCAAGTGGGCCCATTACTCCCTTTATTGTTGCATCCACCATAATGCCCATAGTACTGCACTTTGTCTAATCTGATACTGTAACTAGAAGTTACAAAAGCCATACAAAGAAGGTGATCACAGTTAAACAGAAGAGGGCTCATTTTTAAATTGCACAAAAGAGGTTTGTAGGGAACACGGTAAGATAATGTATATTTCAAGATCACTAACATTAAGATACTGACTTCATAAGCAGGGTTTTTTTTCCCATTCCTGTTGAAGACTGCCATTTGGTTACTTTAATACATTTCAAGGAATTAACATTGTTCTGAGCCCGAATAGAGTTTACAGTAGTGTACTCTTCGTAGTGATTATTCCAAACAGCATCTGGATCTTGCATATGGACTATGATGCAATGCAGATGCATTGTATGGCAATGCCAGTTCCTTTTATTTTAAGTGGTTAAGTGGACTAAGGCCAGAAACATTAAGTTTCCCAGCATCTCCAGCTAAACTCTCAGGCAGCAGTCAGGAAAAACCTGACCAAGACCTTAAAAATGCTGATCATCTTTATATGATGACCGAAAAGTTAGGTTCTTAACTTTATTTTGAAAAATAAACATTATGTACAGAATGAACTTGTTTCTATTAACGCTGCAACTCAGAAAAAAAATCAGCCTATGGTAAATGAAGTACAACTTTTAAATGAAGCTTGTTTTTTTTTAAAAATACATGTAGTATACGAGAACCTTCACCTCTCATGCTAGTTCATTTCTCAGAAATTCCAACATACCTTCTTTTTCTTTAAGAGTGTTTAAATAGGAGAGGAGGTTTTCATTTGCTTGCACACAGTACACCTCCCGAGTCTGAATCCCACCTCCACAAAGAGCTGTTTGATTTCCACGTCTCTTATCCTGTTGGCTCAGTAAAGGATCAATGCGACATTCAGTCCATTCGGTAGTTCTCCAAGCATACCTGAAGCAAATACATTGGCAATGAAGCAATCCAAGCTAATTTCATAAACAAAACAACCAGACATTTCCCCTAAAGTATTATCATGCTTACAACCCAAATATTTTAAATTGACTTCCAAAGGTAGCTATAATAATTTCTTCTATTTGGGGTAGACTGTTTGAGGAGCAATCATAAGCAGATCTTTGGAGAAGTCAGTCTCATTTTATTCAACGGGACTTACTTCCAGGAAAGTGTTCTTAGGATTGTAACCTTAGAGCTAAACTAGATCATATGGCATTTCCATGGAAGTGCTTGAAAATGCCAAGGGCAAAAACAAGAACCCCTCCTCCACCCATGGTCTCTATGATCAGAGCCCAATGGCATTTGTAAAGGGAGAAAATTCCAGAGTTAAAATGGCAGCAGCATCCCTGGGAACACCGTATCATCTTGTTTCATCCTAAATTACATTAAATAGGAGATAACATGTGTGTTAAGAGTGTCAGACTAAAACTACTAAGAACTGAGTTCCTTTTTTTAAAAAAATGTACATGTGTTTTCCGATTTGCTTCTGTGTAGGAAATGATGAGCGACTGCAAGTCTTACACTAAGGAATGCCATCATCAATCAATTTAGTCTGGTCAAGTGATTTTAAAAGCGTCCCTGATTAATTGGGCATTCTTTCAGAAGATGCATGCCTTGTCCTTCTCTCCCCATAAGTGGACACTAGTCATTCCCCTTTCCCACCATGCATCTGGCAACTTTCATGAGACTGCTCATTTAGCCCAGAGGCCTTGAGCAAATAACTGGGTTCTAATCCTCATTCTGCCATGCTGTTCACTAGGCAACCTTTGGACAATATCTGTCTTCCAGCCCAATCTACCTCAAAGAATTGCTGGTTAAAAAGAAGAAGAAATCATGTATGACTCTCAGAGCACCTAAGATCTGAATGTATTTATTTTTATTCCAGTTATGAAAATACAAATAAATCCAAGGTACACATGCACTGAAAATGCTGACCTGTACAGAAAAAGGGGAAACTTCCAATTCCCTTTTGAAGAAGCAAAGAAGTTTATATTTACACATCAGTGCAAAACTAGACTCCTTAACTACACCTCTTTTCCTTAAAAAAATTAAATTACTTTTTCAATCTAAATGATAGTGGGTTCTTTAGAATATGAGGACTCCCCGCTGACCAATGATGAAGGAGGACAAGAAGCAGTGAGCTATCCAATCAGCTCATGAATGGTGGGGGGAAAAGAACTGTGATACTGAATTAAAATCTCAATCAGCCTTATGAAGTGAGAGAAATGTCACAAGATGCTCTACTCAATGAGTGTTATAAGCAGATACCAAGAGAACTGCTTTCACAGGCCACAGGTGATGATGGATGATATTTCTTCAAAGAAAACTGACAACGTCCCACAATCAAAGACAGAATAGAAAAATGACAGGATACTAACAATAGCTTCTCTAATATTCTGCCAATAAGACAGGGAAAAACACAGCCCAGAGGTTCCTTGTGTTCACGTGCTAATATTAATCTCAATTAGAAGCAACTAATTAAAGTTATCACTTGACTCTAAACAACTTGCCACCATATTTTCTGTGCTCTGAGCAGGACTAATACATTTACTACCACTTTTGGATTTTCCCCTCCTGCTTACCAACTACTGAAGACATCAGAATGATTAGGGAATATTTATCAGCATCGCTCAGGGATTATCTCTTTTATCCTTTGGTGTGCAACACACTTCAATGGTGAGATTCTACTGGGAGATGTGCATTGGAAAAAACTGCCTACTGCAAATATCTACATTGGCATTTGATCCCCAAATAGAACTATCTGCAAGTCTACTGGCATGAATACTGGCTTATGACTCATCATCTATGGCTGCCTTATTTTTAAAGTTGGAATTTCATTCCTATTATACAGGTTTTTTTAAAAAAGGATGTGGCTTCTTTCCAGCTTCCCAAGGACTGGTGCTAATGTAGATATGAGCTGAAGTATGAGTTCCTCTCATGCAGCTCAGTCAACTCATATTAGAAGAAGAAGACCGTAGATTTATACCCCACCCTTCTCTCTGAATCAGAGTCTCAGAGCAGTTTACAATCTCCTTTACCCAACCAGCCTAGAAAGGACCTACCCTGCAGGAGCACCCATACTGCCAAGATAACACAGAAGCCATGCTGAAAACCCAGAGGTACATTTAAAGCTTACGTGATACATGGAGGCACTCCATCTCCTTGAGACAAACACTCTTCTGTTTCTTCTAGTTCCGGGCACTCATTTTCATTACCAATGGGAAACTGTTTAATGGTCCGTGTTCTTGTGCGATTGCCTTTAGGGGATGTCATATCAAAGCATGTTTTGGAACACGGGCTCCATTCAGACCATTCTGTCACCTGGCATTCTTTTGTTATCACACAAGACTGGAAAGTAATTGGCAATTTCTCTTGTTGGCAAAAGCTGTGAAAGAACATTAAGATGGTCAGGAAATGCACTCCCTTATGAATTCCTAGCAGCATTTTGTATCCATTCTACTGTCAAGAGTTGCGTGCTTAGCAAATACCCAGATCAGCTGGCTACTGAAGATTACTTTGTGAAACAGACATTGCCTCACATTCTATTCCAATTGAATTTATAATGCTAAGAGTTAGATGAGGAAAAATTTGTTCACAGTAAGAGGAGACTGGTATATGTTGCTTTGTAAATAACCAACCACACTTTTATTGAAATTAAAACCAAACATAGCACACATCTAAAACAAAGTCAGCAGCTGGGGCTCAGGACAAGGCCAGTTCTGGCAGCTTCTTAAGCAATACTTCCATTTTATCAGGGTAACTGACACTAAGGCCTATCATTAGAAGTATAGTCTTTACTGTAGATTATAAACCACACAGGCTAATCAACTTTAGGCTATCAAAAGCTGCACTTCCAGCAATAGGGCTACAGATAACTAATGATAAATATATATTTCCATCCATATAGCTATGTGACCCAACTCAAAAGAAAATTCACAGCAGGACTCAAAATTTTGAGGTGCCTTAGAATCTTGCCCTAGTTATCTGAAAAGAAGAGTAGGGTTTTTTGTTTTTTCATAGGTACTTTCAAGAACATGATGAGATTGTCTTAAATTTGCAAATCAGTTACAGTGAAGAATAGTAAGTTTTAAAAACACCTTCTATGTATAAATTTTTTTTAAAGGGGGGATCTTACATTCAAGGTCATCTTCCTTTTGGATTAATACAGTAATTGGATTATATATCCATCAGTTTTTGTAGCCAACAAAGGATCTCCACCAGGGCAGTGTGCGGGAATAGGCCAAGTAGGCAGCCGTCTAGGGGTGCCACCTGGCCTAGGGGTGCCTTGAGGCACCCTCTCTCCCACTGCCACTGCTTCCTGACCTCACTGAGGCTTGGAAAGCCTCAACGAGGTCGGGAAGACACTGGGCATGCTCAGAGCCGGCTCTGAGTGCACTGCCGCCACGCCCCCTTGCCCTGGCAAAGTTGGGGGTGTGGCAGCGAGTGCACTCAGAGCTGAGAGGGGGGATGGCTGGCCCTCTCTAGCTTCAGAAGGAGACCTTTGAAGCAGGAGAGGGCTGAGCACCGGGGTGGGTAAGTGCACGCAGCCCGATGACGCTTGGTGTTTAGAGGTGGGTGGAGGTGCTGTTTTTGGCCTCGGGCACTGGAACACCTAGTGCTGGGCTTGATCTCCACAAGTGTACACAGTAGACTAGGAATGTGTACACACAGATATACACACAGAGATGCATCAATGAGCAATAAAGGACAGTGCAGGTTAGGAAACAAATGAAAACACAGGAACCCAGAACAACCATCCAAGTGCAGATGAAGCAGAGCTGCTACTTATATAAGAACATAAAAACATAAGAGAAGCCATGTTAGATCAGGCCAATGGCCCATCCAGTCCAACACTCTGTGCCACACAGTGGCAAAAATACACACACACACACACACACACACACACACTGTGGCTAATAGCCACTGATGGACCTCTGCTCCATATTTTTATCTAAACCCCTCTTGAAGGTGGCTATGCTTGTGGCCGCCACTACCTCCTGTGGCAGTGACTTCCACACGTTAATCACCCTTTGGGTGAAGAAGTACTTCCTTTTATCCGTTTTAACCTGTCTGCTCAGCAATTTCATCGAACGCCCACGAGTTCTTGTATTGTGAGAAAGGGAGAAAATACTTCTTTCTCTACTTTCTCCATCCCATGCATTATCTTGTAAATCTCTATCATGTCACCCCGCAGTCGACGTTTCTCCAAGCTAAAGAGTCCCAAGCGTTTCAACCTTTCTTCATAGGGAAAGTGTTCCAGCCCTTTAATCATTCTAGTTGCCCTTTTCTGGACTTTCTCCAATGCTATAATATCCTTTTTGAGGTGCGGCGACCAGAACTGCACACAGTACTCCAAATGAGACTGCACCATCGATTTATACAGGGGCATTAAGATACTGCCTGATTTGTTTTCAATTTCCTTCCTAATAATTCCCAGCATGGTGTTGGCCTTTTTTATTGCAAACGCACACTGTCTTGACATTTTCAGTGAGTTATCTACCACGACCCCAAGATCTCTCTCTTGGTCAGTCTCTGCCAGTTCACACCCCATCAACTTGTATTTGTAGCTGGGATTCTTGGCCCCAATGTGCATTACTTTGAACTTGGCCACATTGAACCGCATCTGCCACATTGACGCCCACTCACCCAGCCTCAACAGATCCCTTTGGAGTCCTCACAATCCTCTCTGGTTCTCACCACCCTGAACAATTTAGTGTCATCTGCAAACTTGGCCACTTCACTGCTCACTCCCAACTCTACATCATTTATGAACAAGTTAAAGAGCATGGGACCCAGTACCGAGCCCTGCGGCACCCCACTGCTTATTGTCCTCCACTGCGAAGACTGCCCATTTATACTTACTCTCTGCTTCCTATTATTCAGCCAGTTTTTGATCCACAAGAGGACCTGTCCTTTTACTCCATGAATCTCAAGCTTTCTAAGGAGCCTTTGATGAGGAACTTTATCAAAAGCTTTCTGGAAGTCAAGGTAAACAACATCTATCGGGTCTCCTTTGTCCACATGTTTGTTCACCCCCTCAAAGAAATGTAACAGGTTAGTGAGGCAAGATCTTCCCTTGCAGAACCCATGCTGAGTCTTCCTCAATAACCCATGTTCATCAATGTGCCTACTCATTCTGTCCTTGATAATGGTTTCTACCAACTTTCCCGGTATTGAAGTCAGACTGACTGGCCTGTAATTTCCCGGATCTCCTCTGGAACCCTTTTTAAAGATGGGGGTGACATTTGCTACCTTCCAGTCCTCGGGAACGGAGGCAGATATCAATGAAAGATTACATATTTTTGTTAGAAGATCCACAAGTTCAACTTTGAGTTCTTTCAGAACTCTCGGATGTATGCCATCCGGACCCGGTGACTTATTAGTTTTTAATTTGTCTATCAGTTGTAGGACCTCCTCTTTTGTCACCTCAATCTGACTCAGATCTTTCAACACCCCTTCCAAAATTAGTGGTTCTGGGGCGGGCAAAAAGTTCTCGTCTTCCACAGTGAAGACGGAGGCAAAAAATTCATTGAGCTTCTCAGCCATTTCCCTATCCTCCTTCAGTAATCCTTTTACCCCATGGTCATCCAAGGGCCCCACTGCCTCCCTGGCTGGTTTCCTACTTCTAATATATTTGAAGAAATTTTTATTGTTGGTCTTTATGTTTTTTGCAATATGCTCCTCATAGTCCCTTTTTGCCTGCCTGATCACAGTCTTGCATTTGATTTGCCACAGCCTGTGTTCCCTTTTATTAATCTCACTTGGACTGGTTTTCTACCGCTTAAAGGAGTCCTTCTTACCTTTTACAGCTTCCATTACTTTGTTTGTTAACCATGCAGGCCTTTTCTTATGCCTGTTTGTGCCTTTCCTAACTTGTGGTATGTATTTTATCTGAGCTTCTAGGATTATAGTTTTAAATAGCATCCAAGCTTCCCCAAGGGTTTTGACCATATTTACCTTTCCTTTCAGTTTCCTCCTCACATGCCTCCTCATCTCAGTGAATTTACCCCTTTTAAAGTTAAACGTGGTTGTGGCGGTCTTTTTGGGCAACTCCCTATTTATACAAATGGTGAAATCAATAACATTATGGTCACTGCTCCCAAGTGGCGTAATCACTTTTACATCTCTCACCAAGTCTTGGGCATTACTTAGGACCAAATCCAGGATCGTCCCACCCCTGGTAGGTTCTGAGACCATCTGCTCCATAGCACAGTCATTGAGAGCATCAAGAAACTCAATCTCTTTCTCTCGACCAGAACACATATTGACCCAATCAATCTGCGGGTAGTTAAAATCACCTATTACGACACAGTTTTTACATTTAGCCGCTATCTTTAAGCCTTCCATCATATTATAATCGTCCTCTCTCTTTTGATTTGGTGGGCGATAACAAACTCCCATAGTTAAATTTCCTTTTGGGCCCTCTATTTCAACCCAAAGCATTTCTAAAAGTGAATCTAATTCTCTGACCTCAGTCTTACTGGACTGTATATCCTCTCTGACATACAGATTTATAATTTATTAATTTGCAGGCAGAATGCAATAAAATAAATTGCTATATTCTTGAGACTAATTTTTAATTGAACAATTGTAGACAATCCAAAAAAGAACAACTTTTATTTATCTAAATTGGGTTAGTGGGGACCAATGTATCAAATAAAGTTCAGCATGGGTAAATGTAAAGTAATGACACTGGAACAAAAAAAATCCTAATCCTAATATATACTGATGGGTCTGTTAACACTGAGATTGAAAGAGGTATTCCAGTTGAAGTAGGAAGCTCAAAGAAAATGTCAACCTAGCATGCAGTAGTGGTGAAAAAAGGCAAACTCCATGATAAAAATAATTAGATTAGGGACTGAAAATAAAATGGGCCATATTCTAATATAAAAAGCTATGGTGGGGCCTCATTTGAAATAACGTGTCGCACTGTATCTCAAAAAAGATATTGCAGAGCTGTCAAAAGTATGAAGGGCAATCTAGATGATTAGGGAGATGAAATACCTTTCATATGAGGAATGGCTGGAGAGTTTGGGACTTCTCAGTCTGGAAAGAAGATGGCAAAGGGGAGACCTCAAACCAAAAGCTCAAACCCTCCATGCCATCTTAAATAATTTTAATTTATCAGCTTAATTGTTTTAACGATTCTGATGTTTTATTGTTGATTTTACTGTTTTAGTATGTTGCAATCCACCCTGAGCCCTTATGGGAAAGGGCAGGCTATAAATGTACAAAAAAAGTGATAGAGGTTTATAAAAACACACATGGGGTAAGGAAAGTGCATAGAGGGAGCTTTTTCTCCCTCTCCTATAACACCAGAACTCAGAAGCACTCAGTGAAATTGTTGGGAAACAGGTTTAGGAGAAATTTTAAAAACCCTCAATGAATAATTAAACTATGGAATTCACTGCCAGTGATAGCAACAAGCATACAAAGCTTTACTAGCTGCAAAGACTGAAGAGAGCACCTTGTTAGGCAGGTTGAGCTGAGAGACCATGACTGGCCCATGGCCACCTAATGAATTTTGTAATTCAGAAGAGGCTTGAAAGCAGCAGTCCCCCCTTCCCCTACCAGGTCCCATATTTTGCTCATTTTATTCAACTAAAAATGCCGTAAGGGAATGATTACGACTCCGTAAAAACTGCACTGCTGTTTTATTTTGTCCACCAATGAATAATGATTCTGAAACAATCTTTCAAAATTTTCCCAATAATTTTAAATGCAAGTTAGATACATGCAGTATTCAAGCACTGATCAATAGAAGCAAACACTGATCTAGCATTTTTTGTGAATATCAGCACAAGACTGCTGACTAAATAATTTTGAGACTATATTGGTTTAAAAAAGGGGAGGAAGGTTTGTTCAAAAGTATAGTTTTAATACTGGTATTTTACTTCTTGATAAGCACAGCAGGTCTCCCAGATTTGAGTTATTTCCGGGCAGAGATGCAAAAACGCATCCCCACCATCTTAGCAACAGAGGGTGGTACAGGAATGGGAAAGAACACTGTCCTTATGCCCCATGCTCCATTAGCAGCCATCCCACACTTTTCCCTTTACTTCAGAGAAAATGAGGTTTATATTTTCTCAGAAGTAAAGGGGGGAAATGAGGCGTAAACAACTTGTGTAAAAAGCACACATGTCATATTGGTCACTCCTTTTTATTGTGTGGACTTCTTAAGGTCCATAGGGGAGAAATCCCTCTGTGAAACCAGACCTAGATATAGAACCAGCAGCACAAGAAACTTCTCTGACCTGCCAGATTCCTCTAGACTTCATCCCTCTGTTCCTGAACTGCTTGTTTCTGCCTTCTTTGGTCCAGGGAACCAGTACTTGCTAGCAATGAATTGTAAGAGCTATCTATATGTGGGGGCCCCGCAAATGGAAATGCATACCATTCCATGTACCGACACTGTCAAATGCAAGTTTTACCCATCTATTAATAGATAAAATGTAAATATTTGTTCAGAGGACTGCTAAGAGCTACATGAGCCTCTGGGCAAAGACTGTCTCTGGAATCTCTCTAAAATATTTAAAGATTATTGCTTAGAATTGTATCTATAAACTGGAGTTCTTGCCTGGCTCACTGGGGCCTGAAGGACAGAGCTTGGGGGACTTGGGAACAATAGGCAGCAGGATCCAAATCCTGCTGCCCTGCTCCAATCAAGAGCCCCCGACTGGTTTGAATGGTCCAGTCACAGGCAGGGCGGGAATTTTGGGTGTGTATATATAGTAGACCCTGCGGCCCTAGTTTTTCAGTCTTCGTAGGCAGCGCTATACCATGCTGTATTCAATAAAAGAGCTATGTTCACTACCACCTCACCTCATTAATGTATAGAACCCACTATATTATAGGTACTGTGGCAGGAGAGTATCTGATAGGTCAACCTTAAAAAAAGGGATTAGCAGGGAAACCACTGCAGTCCCAGAGGGCAATGCAATGGTGGGATGGCAGCCTGTACTGGCAAAAGAACCTAAAGGGTTAGCCCAGGCTCTGGACCAAAGGAAAGCTAATAAGCAGACCAAGGCTGGCTACAAGTCTGAGGTATAAAGGTAGGAAGAGAAGTTCCAACCTCTGGGAGGAACAGGCAAAGCTGTCATGGAAGAGGGCAATCTCAATTCATGGGAGGAGCAGCAGATTAAAAAAAGAGTTGCAGGGAGGCAGAGGTGAGGCAATTCAACCTTCTTCCTCGCTCTGCATATGGATAGCTAACGAAAGGTCCTACTTGCCATCCTAAATTGTCATTCGACCTGAACCATATAACAATGTTTCCCTTCTTTCTTATAAACCAAAATTCCAAACTATAGTCATACTAGCATTTTGGAACCTGCTTTCAGCAGAAAGCAAAAAAACCCATTTCTAGTTCAGATGCAATTAAAGAAACTGGAAGTCTTTCATTAGATGACCATGCACAGGAGAGGAGAAAAGAGAGGGAAGAAAGAACATATGACCCTGAGGACTCATCCAGGATTGTTCACTCAGCAAAAAGTATTTTGCCATTCATCTGAATTATGTATATAAGTGCATTTAAAACAAGACCTTTCCAAAAACTTAGAACATTTATTAATCAACTATCCAAAATATGAACTTTGAGCATTTTGTTCTGGAAATTCAAACTTATAACTTATAACTGAGTTATAACTGTAAACTCATTCACACAATTCTGTTAAAACATTTATACCTCACCTTTCCCCACAGCTGAAAGAGGCTTAAATAATTAAAAACAACCAAGAAAAAACAACAAAACTGCAAGTCACTCCCCAACCTGATAAAATGTCTGCATCTAGTAACACCTAAACTAAAATCTCTGCAAATTGAGCAGCAGACTTCCAACACCTCCTGGGAGTTTCCAAGAACTGCACCACCACTCCTCCTTGAGGAGCCCGTTCCATGAAGTAGAAGCCATCACCAAGAAAGCATGGGTCCTTGCTGATGCTGCATTTAGTGAAGGAATACACAAAAGGTGGCAAGCTGAAGACCATAGCTGGTGCACAGAGACATACAGAGGAAGATGGTCCTGAGTCCCGGGCATGAAAGGCTTTAAAGATCAGAGCCAACATCATGAACTGAACTTGGAAACAGACTGTCAGCCAATTAAGATATTTTAAAATATCCAAGAACTGTTATTTATAGCCTAATAACAATTGAACTGCTGAACTGTGAACCAGCTGCAATATTTGGAGAGTTGTTGCAAATGAGGCTGCCCCCCAAAGACCCCTATATTTGCTCACCCCACAAGATACTGTGACTTGACTGCCAGATTCCTGGATAAAATATCAATTTTAATATCAAAATAGGGGCCCCTGAACTAGCAGAAATTTCCTTGGACACTCTCACATAAGAGTAGCCCACCTGCTGGAAAGCTCCAAAGAGCACACCCCTGACCTCCTGGGAAGCCCATCCCAAGAACTGGAAGAAAGTTCTATGCCACAAATTCAAAAGGGTGAAGAGAAAAAGACTGTGGGAGGCACAGTGCCAGTGAGTACAAGAAACTGGAATTCATCGTGAGCTAAGAAATAATTTGTCATGAACTCCTGAAGCCCACTGACTTTTGGGGTAAAAAACCCAGAGGAAGTTTTTACTTCTGAAGTCAATCTTGTTGAGTTTCAGTTGCTTGGTTATTTCAAAGCCAATGTTTCCCAGCATATAAGGAAGTTGCCATGTGTTCCTTTCCTGCAAGGTCCACGGTGTTACCCAACCATCATGGGAAGGAGCATTGCAGCTATTCCCTGATCATGGGTGTAATGAAAATATCAGGTCTCTACCTTTACATTCTTCAGTGCCACAAACCATTTTTGTTTAGGCTTGCCAATCCCCAGGTCCAAGCGGGGAATATCCCAGTTTTGCAGGCTTTTTCTCACCCCCTACCAGCTGGCTAGTGGGGGAAGCCCCGCCCCCACAGCCACCATGTGTCTTTCCACCTAGGAAGGCTTAAGAAGACGCTTGGGAACAACTTGCTTTTAGAAAGGTCTATGTGCCTTTAAATCTCAAGTCAGGTGGAATGGGGGTGGGGTGAGCCTGCAGAACAATGTGGCTGTTGTGAGGAAAAGAAAGCAGCCCTGTTCCTCCACTTGTTTTATAGTTCCTCCAGGAGTTGTTTGCACAGAAAAAACAGTAAATAGTAAAGTAGAATGTCTGGTTTCCCTGTGTTAGTCTGAAGAACTTGGTTGAATATACAGCATTCAACAACTCCTATGGTGAATAAATTGCCCCAGTGAGACCACAAAGTGTGTGCTTCCAAATTGTGTTTATTTTGGCTGTGCTCTATGTGTGTGTGTGTGTGTGTGCGTGCGTGAGAGAGAGAGAGCGCAGCCAGCTGCTGGGAGAACAAGGAAATGAAGACTGTATTGGGGGAACTGCACTGCTGTATTTTTATTTATTTTAGGGAATGGGAAAGTCTCCTGGCTCCACCCCCAAAATCCCCAGCTATTTTCTGTTAGACTTGGCAACCCTATTTTTGTTGCTCCTACTTAACGATTTTACATTGGAGTCTCTTGTACTTTTATTATTATGCCTTTTTATTGCATTTCCTCCATTCACTCTCTGGTTTTATTCCCTGCACACTAAAACTGTTAACGTTTATTTTCCCCTACTTGATTTCCCTTTTGATTACATACCAACTCTTCCATTGTTCGTGAATGAATAACGTAACTGAATTCAGCAGGGGGAATGGTGCCAACATAATCAATGGGTACATATCAGAAATAAAAAAAAAATTAAAGAAACAATTGAATGCCGAGTTGTTATTTCCAGCTTTAAATTGGAAAAAAAAGCCTCCTACATACAAAGAGCATAATAATTCTGGATTAAATAAATAAGAATGCCCAATGCACTACCAGTGCAAGACTGTTCAGCTACAGGCCATTAACTCTCCATGAAGAAGGGGGTGGGATCCACATTCCAGAGACTTGTGGGCTTTGTATTATGCAGCTGTCTGGGGAACTACTTAAAGCAGGTTATTCACTTACTGATGACAGTATTTCTGCTTTGAGTCTTTATTTCATGCCCATTTAACCTGAGCACTTACAAACATTGCTGCATTTTCTATGAGCTATTTTGTTTTTACTGAATATCAACAACAACAGATCAGTCTGGCCCTTCATGAAAGAATATTTTGATACTGATTGTAAAGATATCATCATCTTAACTCCAATTTTTTTGATCAACAGCCACAACATTTAGGGCAGGATTCAGCATGACTGTAAGCAGGTTCAAGAACGATGGATGTGCTCCCGGTCATGCACCTTCCACAACATGACAATGGAGTCACTCCATGCTGCCCTACCCTGGAGTTTTAAATGGGAAGCTGCAGGTAGTGGCTGACTAACAGAGTTAATGTAACACAGGTGGTAGGAGTCAGAGCTATGAACTAGGAATTTCTGACTTCAGATCTCCTCTCTGCATTCAACTCAATTAGCCAAGCAACTTCTATATAAGTCATAACATCCTTAACATCTTCAGTATGGGGGATAAAATCACATACCTTCAATTCTGTTGTAAACATGATTGAGATAATGTATGTGCTATACTTTGAACACTCTAAGCATTAAGCATTATGAACAGATACAGACCTAGGAAAATTCATGGGAGATTATAGAAGGGTGATTTAAAGGGAGAAGGAAACAGTGGGAAGGGGTTCAGAGGAACAGGGTGGAGGTGAAAGCGGATGTGGTGCTAGGATGACCCATAAAATTCATGGAGTCATGATTCCCCCACTTTGTGGTTACAAGTCACTCATTCATGCAAATTACATAGATTGGGTCTGGGTCCCCATCTGTGCTCTGTCTAAACTGAGTTAGTGTGAGTCAGCTCACAGATTTTTAGCCTCTGGCTCACATGTTTTTGTCTTAACTCAGGAAGGATGACTCCTGAGCAAACTTATTTAAGCAGTAGCTCACAAAGCAGGATTTTTGCTCCCCACAGATTAGAGGGAGGATTGATTCCCATTCTCTGGAAGATGTAACACAATCACACATGACCAAAAGAGGAAGCCAAGGAGCTGCTTGGTTAAGGTGAGCCACAGGAGACTTGGACTGTACAGAGGTCAAGAAGCTTTGTTACATTGTCCTTTACCCAATCTCATTGTTGGCTTTGGAGAAAGATACTGAGATCTCTTTGAAACAGAGTTCTCCTTTTATCTCATAAAAAACTTTGGGGGGGTGGGGGGAGGTTTGGAAAGAATGGCTTCAGGGCCAGCAAAGAAAGAAATGTGTTGCTCCTAACTCAATTTCCCCTTTCAGTTTCTTAACAGGCCAAGGAGGGCCTGCGAATCAAACATGGGGGTGGGGGGGAGAAATAGGACAGAAAGAAGTGGCAGAAAGTTGACAATTCCTAGTTTGCATTTGAGTGGGATTACCTTCTGCTAAACTGATACATGTTGTCACACAAATGTATTTTTCACTCCTACTGGGATAATCCCAGGATCATGAACAAGTAAGTACATGCATACAACCCTCAGCCAATGCTGCCATCCCTCCATCTTAGCTCCTAGCACGTCTCCTTATACGTGTCCCACCAAAACCCATTTCACATAGTATAAACTTAACAGGCTGCAATGGGGCAACTGTTGGCCTCCAGCTCTGCCATTATTGATTTCCCCCCACAATGATATACATACCCTTTGTTCTAATTTACAGTGAAAATATATTGCATGAATGGAATAAGACATCAAGCACTAATTTTGTGGCAGCTAATGATGAACAGCTTGTTCTGTTGGTGAGACAGAATGTCCTTCAGACAAACTGAAAACATTGTTTACTATTGGTGATTGATCAAATAAACATCTCTACACCACTATCAGCAAATGGGTATATGGAAACAAATCAAAAGAAATGATGCTACAAAACAGGAACACTCTGAATCAACCCCTTCCGAGACTCAATTTTCAAAAAACACTTCACTTTATAGTAAGCATTAATATTAGAATGTGCCTTTTACTGAGTTTAACCATTGCTCCATTTAGTCAATTACAGTCTACTTTGACAGGCAGCAATTCTCCAGAGTCTCAGGAACAGCTCTTGCTCATTTCTGCTACTTGGTATCCATTAAGTAAAATGGCAGCAATGCTCCCTCTAAACTATAGAGTCTTGTGAGCAAAAATTCTACTTTGTGAGCTACTGGCATTAAAGTTCTGATCAAGCAATTCAGCTACTGCATAAATTAGTTTGCTCTGGGGCTATCCTTCCTGGGCTAAGACAAAAATGTGTGAGTCAGAGGCTAAAGAACTGAGAGCTAGCTCACACTAACTCAGCTACGAGGGAACACTGGATAGCAGTGATCAAACTTGGGACCATAGCCATGCAGAATACATCACACTACAAAAAAGGGGGTGATTTCATTAATCTTGCAGCTGTTGTCAGTATCTGTCTTTCAGTATAGGAGCAAAATACAAGAACTGTAGATATATAGAGGCTGTTTTAAATTTTGCTGGATGTTCAGTATTGTGAATAGAGCCAGATTCTGCACAGAGGTGCAGCTTTAGATTTAAAAGAAAACTTGCCACATGCTAAAAATACTATATGAGCAAATTAACAAGTCTGGTTTTCAGCCACATCTATTCACAAATGCATTGTGTTGTCTTATGTTCTGGATAATATGAATTTGTAGGCACTGACGGTGAGGACTTAACTAGACTTATAAAGAGAAATGACGTTGCTGCTTTTCCATGTCTGTTTGCCCCTTCTTCCTCGCAACACAGAGATAAACACTGTGATGATTCTCCACACCCACTTCCCATCCTCCTTTTCTGAGAGAACCTAAAAGGCAATATGGGAATCTGCATGTGTGGGAGAGGGCTTGGACTTCACCCTTGCTCTCCCTCTCTCTGGTCATCTGGGGAGCCACCATGTGATGGACTGGTTATGTTCCACCTCTCTCTAAGAGCAACCAGTGGGAGCTGACAGAATGTTACAGAGAGAGAGTTGAAAAACGGTAGTTAAGACAACCGCTGAGAATTGGCAGCAAGGGAAAAGAGTTTGCTTGACTGACTGAAGCTAAGGTGCATAAATTAGTTAGCTTATTGCTAAATGAGGGGTAGGGTTGCCAAGTCAGACAATATCTGGGGACTTTGGAGGTGGAGCCAGGAGACTTTCACATTCCTTAAAATAAATAAAAATACACCAGTGCAGTTCCCCTGAATACAGTCTTCATTTTCTTGTTCCTCCAGCAGATGTACATCCTCTGTCTGTCTCTGTCTCTCTCTCTCACACACAAACATCAAAATAAACACATTGCAATCTCACACTGTTGTGATCTTGCTGCAGCAATTTACTCATAGAGTTGTTGAATGTATCCATCTGCTGTATATTCAACCAAGTTCTTCAGACTAACACAGGGAAGAAACCAAAGGTTCTAATTTACTCTTTACTCTCTATTTTACTGTGCAAACGACTTCTGAAAGGAATGTAAAACAAACCCGCCGTTTGTTGGGAAGGGAAGTTTCCCTTCCTTTTTAGCAGTCCACTTGGAGCAGCCATATTATTCTGCCGGCTCGCTGGCTCACCCTGCCCCCATTCATCCTGGCTCCTACATATTTAAAGACACACACAACTTCTAAAAAGCAAGCTGTTTCCAAGCTCCTTCTAGCCTTCTGAAAAGGCACATGGTGTCTGTTGGGGCAGGGCTTCTCCCTGCTAGCCAGCTGACTAGGGGTGGGAAGGAGCCTGGAAAACCAGGGGATCCCCTACTGGGACTTGGGGATCGGGAAGCCTAAGGGGAAAAATCAATTTGTAAACAAAAGGTCCCAAATGGTGGAACAGGGAAACAGTTCAAAAGCTTAATGGAAAGAACGTTGTAACCCCTACCTTACTTTCTTCAGTGTTATGATCAAATCATAAATAAAAGTTACCTTCTTCATTTAACCCTGTGAGAAGTATTTCAGGGAAAGAAGCACACACACCAGTGAAGATCTTGGCCTATATATGTTGTAGGATATGAATAAATACTGGCAATATGTGAATGGAACAGTGTATGAGCCTTGACTTCAATAACTCAGTGAAGCATTTCAGTGAGGGCGTGTTATTAAAGGTGGCTGGATGACCCTATCCGCTGATGTCTCTGTGAGTGAGAGAACCTGAGAGATGAAATGGTCATGTATTTCTAGAGATTTTACAAGAGATGAGAATAATAGTGATATGTGATTACCTGGACTACTTGAACACTTAACCTATTGAGATAGAGATGTAGAGGGTGGTAGGCACAAACCACCACTTAAACTAGTCTCTTTGTTTTGCTATGTGCAGTTTGAGGCACATATATAGGCTATGTGTGAGCTGCTACACATCCCTTCCCCTCTCTGCTATCTGACTTTAGGTCAGTCATGAGTTTTATGTCTATGCATGGACAATAGCCAGTTCAGGTGAGATCTCTGAACATAGCTGACTAACATACATCCCATGTGACTAGAGAACAGGAGCACTGGGAGACTATATTTGTTTATTTGTTTGATTTACATCCCACCCTCCCTACCAAGGCAGGCTATAACAGACATGTTATAAAACTATTTTTTAAAAAAATCATAAGGCTAACTAAGGTGTAGGTGTAATTTTTACCTTGGCATTCCATTCCAAGAAATGGACACAAGCGAAGCTGGAACTTTGAAACAGAGTCTGATCTTAGACTTCATTCCATTCTTCCCCTATTCCCCAGTCCTTGGCTTGCACACTTCCACAGAGTGCATTAAACTGTTTAACTCTTACCCTCTCAGCTGGTGGGTTTCTCCTTGACCTATCCTGGAATTGAGTATAAGTTCCTACATAAGCTGCCCTGCACCTGTCTCCAGTTATACCAAAGTTTGCATCCTCAAGATTTACTGCCCTAACTCAGGATTCGCAAAATAGTATCTTGCTTCTTCCCAGCAGGGTGGCCAAATGGTCATCTCCATCCTGCTCATTTGTCTCCATAAAGAGAAAACATCTCCACTCAGCCTGAAATCTGAGGATTTCATGGCTTATTTCCCAGGAAAGAGGGTGATCTACGTGGGGGCGAGTGTCTCTTGTTAATCAAGATATCCTGCATTCTTCTATCATAACAAACACAACACTTGCTAATTTTGCTGCCTGCACATTGCCCTAAACTATGCCTGACATCCAATGATTTAAGATTTGGGTGGGAACAATTCATAGCACAAGGATACCATATCACAAGTTGTGATTACTTAAAAATTATGAGGAAAAAAAGGGGAAAGAGTAATGGTAGCTGTGTCTCCACAATGTCTAGTTAGATCATCTATAGCAGAGTGATTCTCCTTCACAGCAGTCATGGACCTGAGACTGCATATATATTTTTTCCCAGCCGGCCAAGTAACAGCATGGGGGACTTCAAGGTCAAGAAAATGAGGGAAGTAGATTAAACTCCCTCTCCACTTTTTGCTATAGCCACAATCTGGATCTTTCCCCTAAACAACAGCTATTTACAAATTGAAACATTAGGGGAATCAATTACATATCTCACACAATTTCATCTAGTTTGTTTCTGATGCTCCTTTTCGTTTTGTGGTATTACACTGGCCTTTTATTGAAGGAGGCTTGTGAAAGCCTATTTTTGTTTTCTCTGTGACAAATGGTACAACACTCACAAGATTACCATGAGTCATTTATTTTGACAACTGGCCATCATTCTTATTGAGCATTGTTAGTAAGCAAGTCTTTGAACCTTAGAGAATAATGAGTGGTAACCCAACAGTGAAATCTCTGTTATTCATTTACATTTTGAGAACTAAATAACCACACTAAGAATGCTTTTCAGCTACACTAAACACAAAGCCAAATTAAAAAGAAAAGACAAATAACAGAAGATGAGGTTGCAATCATTTACTTAAATAGGCACAGGAAGAGTAGAAACAGAACCTTTCAGATGGGGATCCAAAGCTCTTTTATGAGCAGTTCAACTGAACACCAATGAGATTACTTCCAAATAGGGATGGGCATGAAGCAAATCACAAATTGTGATTCGTGCTAAAAACAGCTGATTCATGGTTCATCTAGAACTGGTTCATCTGACCCTGCCACACCCAGACACAAAAATGAACTGGACTTTTTTCTTGGCATGTCATTTGGTTCATGTTTCCAGACAGTCTGGCATGATTCCCCAGCCCCTTGTGCTTCTAGTCTGTTTCCAGTGAAACTGACTAGAAGCTGCAGTGCCACTTTCCCCAGCCCCCTGCAACTTCTAGTCAGTGTCACTGGAAACTGAACAGAAATGTAGGGGGGTGGGGAGAGCAGAGCTGCCACTTCTAGTCAGTTTCACTCCTCTCCAAGTTTCCTGGGGATTAAATGGTCCAGAAGCTGCGGGGTGGCTTCCCTTTCTTTTCTCAGCTTGACATACTCATGGGAGAGCAGTTTACTGAAGGCACCTGCTTTGGCGGACTATAGATCAGTCCTCAAAATCCAATTCACACCAACCCTGGAGAGCAGGTAGAGGAGAGTTTGCTGAAGAGTTTGCCACAAGTGTGGCATCTCTAGCCCACTCGGTGGCCATTCTATATTTTCCTGGACTGAATGAACCAACAAACCATGAATCATTCAGGAAATTGGGAAAAAAACCACAAAACAAACTAAACCACCAAATCGGGCAACCCAATGAACCACAAAACAAAATGAACCACCCATTCTTGCATTCCATGTCCATCCCTACTTCCATGTAAATATGTTTAAGGGGTAAGGAGGAAACAGGGAATGTACATACAAATCCCCAAATCAAATAAACTCATCAAATGAATGCCTACTGAAACAACCATGCAAAGTATCTTAGAAGATAATTTAGTTTCTGAACACATGGGAATTCAGAACAGTAGAGAATAATGAGAGGTTTCCCACGCCCATATTTTAAGATATATTATCAGAGTTTTATTCAATTTAGTAAAGAAATATCCTGCAATATATGAAAAAAATAATCTAATCAAAACCAATAAGCACTGAGAAGACAGGACTGGAAAATGCTGTGCTGAAGGATTTTCTGAAGCGTTTCTCAACCTCTGTTTTCAAGAATTCCAGACACTGCTGACTTCTCCTTTACAGCACCCCTCCCCCACCCCCAACACACACATAAAACAAAGAGGGGGAAAAACTGATATATATCCAACTTGAATGCCTATACTTTATCACATGGTGAATGTTCCCTAGTCCAATATTTCTGTTCTCACGGACTCTCTAGCCATTCCCCAATAAAGGCATAAGGGAATAGAAAGTTTTATTTATGTGCTTCACAGTCTCTGTACCTTGAACAGGTATTGAGGTGCATCCTCAAAATTTGCTCATGTGGAGTTTTGCTGACCACCTTCTAAAACTATTTCTCCCTTTGAATTTGTAGCTCATGCCTATTTTTATTACGTTTCAAAATATTGCTGTCTTTATGTAAGTTCCTAGTTCTTTGTTATGTTAAAAAAAACAGCACTGACAAACTCCTTTTGGACACATTGCCATAAAATTCACTATCTTTCAATTTTTTGCTCTGCAATTCTCCAAACATCCCAACTACCATCAGCCTGCCCACCAAGAAGGAAAGAGTTTAGCTGGGACTACATGATTTGCACACAGAAGGTCAGTCACTTGCCTTGCCCACTAATGGATCTTGAGTAACTAATTTTAGGAAAGGCCTTTCTCCGTCTGATATCCTCAAAAGCTAGTCAGAGCAGCCAATACTGAACCAGAACCATAGGGCTGGCATAAGCCAGCTTCGTGAGTTCATCATCCCAAAACCTGAGAAGCACTTAATTTGTAACAGGAGCAATACTCAATTGCTAAAGGACAAAAACAATGGCTTTACTTGCTGACCCACCCCCATCCCCAAAATTCTTCTTGTTCCCTTTTCCTGAGCAAAGCAGGTGCAGTGAGGCACTTGTGAGCAGAAAAAATCTCATAAAGGGAAAGGTATTATAAAAAGAAAAAAGGTGTTAAAGCAAAACTGCACATCATCAAACATCATGAGGAATTTGGCTCTCAGTGACCCATATTTTATGCTTACTTTGTACATTTTTTCCACAGAATAATATGTCATGTTTAATGGAAGTGCATTAGGTTTCCTATGCAATGGCAAGTTTTAAATTGAATAAGATGTAATAGGACAAAGTTATCATCCTAGAGAAATGATCAACAGCTAAAATTAACTCAAAGACAGTGGGAAACAAGATAGCACTGTTAGAAGGCCTGTACATTGAGCAGCAGGGAGTCAGAATTTTACTTAGCCACCTGCAGTACCCGAGAAAAGGATTTAAAAAGGCATACTAAATTCAGAGAAAATGGAAATGGAATAGCAAAACAGAGAAGACGACCAATTTCAAATGAGGGTTAAGTGTACTGCACTTCAAAGTGGAGCATGAGACTACACTTCTAGGAGACCCACCTTTAAATCTTTCTCCCCCAACTGACTCCCATGCCCTGACTTCATGAATACTACAAGTTCAGGAGGAAAAAAGAAAACACAGCATTTCTCCCAGCTACAAATGCTTATCCACAGAATTCAGCTGAAGATGCGAATCCATATGTGTATTCCTTCCTCTTTGCATACAAATATATTTATCCCTCTTAAACGGATGGTGAAGTCTTTGTTCAGTAGAGTGCACATCACAAATCTTGGAATAAGAGTAACCGGGTGGTTTTGGAAGTCACCAATTTATCAACCACTGTTCCCCATACATAAAATGGAAAGAACAGATTGGTATTATTACAAGGATGGAAAATAAATTATCTGAAAATGTTAGAATTTGTGATACAATTAGGAGATAAGAACAAAAGGATTATGAGATCCACATACATCAGCAAGGAAACAGAAGTAACAATACCCAGCGATAGTCACAATCTTAAAACATCAGAATAAGAACAGAAAACGGTTCCAGATATAAATACAGAGCTCAGGATCCTCAGGTTAGGCATGTACCAGGCAGGCACCACAACTAGCAAAGGACCCAGCACTCCAAAGTGCTGCCTTTCTTGCTTTGCATAAAGCTCACAAGACAGCCAAAGGCTGGGAGAAAATGCCCAAATTGGGAGAAAAATCCCAAACTACACATTCTGCCTCTTCTGGATTAGGGTTCTGCGTAGTACCAACAAGGGCTCCAAAAATCTTCAGAGCCTGGGTTGCTGTATTTTGTACATCCCTCTAAAAATTTCCCAATCAATATGCAATAAATTCATGAAGTTTTTCAACCAATATTATAGAGATCCGATTCCCCAGGATTCTCCAACACACTTTGCTTTGATACGGAGGATACTGAAGTGCAAAAATCATGGGTTATAGCCAATAAGATCTAGCATTCTGGGTATTTTCACAATCTACGCTATGGTACAGTTTGTTTAGCAGGGTTCAGTAAAGAAATACTCTGTGTGGTCAGCATTGGACATGGTTGAATATTGAACATAATATCTTAATTTTGACAAAGATGAGCATGTAGAAACAAATTGTGTCAAGTCAGTACATCAGAATGCACTATAAAAGCTGGGGCTTTTTTAAAATGTCCAACTGCTTAGCAAGAGACAGATATATACTTAAACTGAAGGGGAAAATACCTCAAGGCAACGGTTTTTCCATTCCTGTGAGTACACGTCACCTGCCTCGTCTGGTATCCAATTTGTATGTCCCAATATTTGTTCTCTTGTCTGTTCTGTCTGTTACGATTCCTTTTTTTCTTAATAAGCTCACGGGCTTCAGGATCCCTTATTGCTTTCTCCTTGTCCTTTTCTTTTTCTTTGTTCTTTCCACGCTTTCTTGCTTGCCGTATGTGTCGTGAGTGGGGCACTGAACATGTACTCCATGGACCCACACTTAGACTATACATGCTTTCTTCAGCAGTGCATGGAGAAGAACTGCAAACCTGAAACTCAGTCAAGTTAGGACAGGCAGAGCCCCCAAACTGAGGTGGGGCAACAACATGGCGAGAACGGTGCTTCAGCCCTTTGCCACAGGTCTTGGAGCACTCCGACCAGGCCAAGAACTCAGACACAATGCAATCCTTCCGGCAAGGGATGAGGCATCCCTGCTCCAGCTGTGGCTTAGGCTCAAAATATTCACATATTGTGTCCTCCACTACAACCCCATTGGCTTTTTGGACACACATTACGTCTCTTGTCTGAATTCCTTCTTCCCCTCTGATGCACTCTGCTGGTTTTTCCACATTCCTTGAGAGAACAGGCTGGCACTGATTCCAGTTGCCCAACTGCCAGTCATACAATTCTTTGTGCCAGTCACAAACTCGGAAGCAGTTCTGCTGGTTATCAGGCCTCTCTGCCAGCTTGCAGTTTGTAAGCAGCGTGGTCCATCCTTCCACATGGGCACACCAGACTGCACGTGTCTGGATGCCTCCTGGGCCACATTCATCTCCCATACACCTGCCCCATGGACCTAGGAAAAGAAAAAAGAAGGTTGAAATATCTAACATCCCCATACTCACTGCTTCTTCATTAACACACAAACAAAACAATGTAATAGTTAACATTCAGTGCTTCCCAGACTCTCTGTATTATTAACATGTGTGTGTGTGTGTTGTATTTTAATTTCTTACATTGTCCACATATACAATGTAATAGAGCAAACCCATGGCTCTCTCCCTCTGTTTACTCCTCTTTCTATGGATAAAGAAGACATTTCATTTTGCCTTCTTTTAATGATGAATAAATAAAATGTCTGTACTCCTGGTACTCCATCAGGGATTGATTATGCTGTCGTATAACCTATATTCTACTACCACCACCACCACCCCCCAAAAAATCAAGAGGACTCTTGTAATGTCAACTTTTTGTAAGTCTCCATTTTAAAAGTGGGGTTTTTGTACTCTTTTTCTTTTGAATGTAATAGAAAGAGTGCAAATTCCTACCTATAAAATGGAGACAAACAAAAGCTGAAACTACAAAGGCCCTCTTGAAATTCCTCCTTAATAGGGTCGCCATATTGCCTGGCTGGGTGAGTTTTATATCCAATGCCTGTTTGGAAGGTCTACCAGGTGCTTGCTAATGGCAGGCAAACTCCTGACCATTCTTTCCAATGCCTGCTGATGCTCATCTAGTTTGCAGGCAGAAGCAAACCAAGAAAACGAGAGGGGGGCATCTTTGTCGGGCATGAGGACAGAACTTCCAGCATGACCACGAAGTACCAGCATCATACCAGAGGAATGCTCTAGAACCCACCCAGAAACTCTATGAAAACAATACTGTTCTGGACAAGTCCTAGAGAGCTGCTCCAGTGCAATGCCAGAGCTGCTCCCTTTGCAGTAAGTACTCAACTCCCCCATTTCTCCCATCGGTTACCAGGCCATATCATGCCTGGCCCATTAGCTGACCTGGATTCTAAGCTTTTAATCTAAGAAAAACAAATCTCTAGGCTCTCTAAATAAGAAGACAGAAGGAAAAATGTACATCCAGATTTCTGTTTAATTTATGCAGTGAACATAGGCCTATTCCTCCTCTTTGTTGTAGCCTAGGGGTTGGATCCTCGAGTCCATCAGTGCTAGGGTTGCCAGGCCTGACTCAGGAAATATCTGGGGACTTTGGGGGTGGTGCCAGGAGCAAGGGTGTGACAAGCACAACTGAACTCTGAAGAGAATTCTGGCCATCATATTTAAAAGGACTGAGCTCTTTCTCTCCATTGGAAATAATGAAAGATGGGGGTACCTTTTCGGAGGCTCATAGAATCAAGCTCCCTGGTCCAAACTTTTTGAAATGGGGGGGGGGGGGTTTGTAGAGAGGCACCAGATGCTATGCTGAAAATTTGGTGCCTCTACCTCAAAAAACAGAGCCCCAGATTCCCATGAATCGATTCTCCATTATACCCCAGGGGATTCTCTGTCCCCAGCTGGAAATTAAACAGAATTAAAACTGCACCATGTAACAAATAAAAAACATCAATATATTTTACAAAGTGTATATAAATCAGTTTTTTTCATACAAAGTCTGGTAAGTTCACTATAGTCAGGTGAGTTTGCTATAATCGCAGTCCATAGCTAAGGACTGTTTCTTATCTCACTGGAACACAGAAAAATATCTTCTCTCTGGACATGATGTCCTTAATCCATGTCTGACCGACATTTAAGGAGCACTCCCAATGAGTAGCAGTGATTGATATTTATGACTCCAATGGACTAGTGAGTGTTAGCATACAGTTATTTCACAAAGAGTTTTGGAAACAGCTGAGAACTACACAGACTTCCAACAGTTATGACATTAGAGAGTCACCTATTTGCTTATAAAGATATATTCTTGTACACCTAATACTTTGTGTGAAAAAACTGATTTATACACACTTTGTAAAATGTATTAATGTTTTGCATTTGTTACACAGTGCAGTTTGAATTCAGTTTGGTTGTACATTTACACCCTTTAAGAGGGTTGACCCAGCTGGAGACTGACAACCCTAATTGGTGTCTTCTGCTGATGATCTTCCAAGTATTCTCTTCCCACCAGTAGCCATTTCTGGCCCTAAGAAAGGAAGGATTGAAAACCATAACAAAGCTGCAATAACAACCCATCTGAGAAATACTGACCTAAATGACCACCCACATATATAGGCAGCATGTGGCATGTTCATGTTCAGTCTTCAAATGTGGGGATCTGCTATGCATTCTGAATTCATAGAAGCAACAGCACAGAGTTTAAATGGGATTGATCAGTTGACTAGAGATGCAGAATATGAAAAGTCAGCATCTTGATATGTTTCCAAAGAATGTTTCCAGCTGAGATTCCTAGTAACTGAAGCAATACCATCTCTGATCCCACTTCTGGCTATATGTAAAAGAGATGGTGTGATTATTAAAGATTCATAATACTAAAACTAAATGGGATTTATCCAATGAAGTACTTCAAGATTAAAATGGCTTTGATCATTGGCAAAAAAGTGTGCTAACTAAAGTGTACGCTAGTTGTGTTTAAACCATGCTATTTACATGAAAGCCATGCACAGCACACCTGTGGTGGAAGTACATTTTGGGATATGCATAAATTTCTATCTATATTCAAGGTACTCAGAAAACCATCAGATAAAGATAGCAAGACATACAGCATTGAGGTTCCCCATTTTTCTTTCTTTTTTCAGTCTACATATCTGTTTTCACCAAATTTTATTTCTTTCACAGAATAGATGAAAACAGTCAGGTTATAGTGAGGTCCCCTCATTTTGCCTCAGTTATGTCATTGTCTGCCTCTTCTCTGTACTTCAGACGGGACTTTAATGTTGTGAAGGCACTGGACCAAGAGTATCACTGAATTAAATTACTATCATTCACACACATCCACATATACATCCAGTCTCTCTAAGGAGTCAGGCTATTCAGAAAAGCTGTTAAGGTAATTATCTGTCTTCAGGCCAGAACATCTGAAATAATACATGGATTTTGTAGACAGAAAGGGTAGAATGAACGAAGTAATGTTGTGATGTTTCTTAGTGAGATACATGCATAATCATATAGATTTGAACATTCAGTAGTATTTTGATATTGTACGGAAGACAGAGATTTCACTATTTAGCCTAGCCTATATTGTATGTGTGTATCTTGTTGTGGCTCCATATTCTGCCAGTAGCTCTTATACTATTTTTAAAAAATTCAGCAGTCTTTAGAATGATGTTGACAGAAACTGGTTTTTATGCCAGCTCAGAGTACTGATAGTTGATAGAGTGCAACATTCATTCTCTGTGTGATCAGTTGCTGCAGTTTCGAAGCAAACACTCCACCACAGTACACTATAGAAGAGGCACTGTAGTCAAACATTTTGCATGCAGATTCTAAAACCTTAAGCATTACATCCTTGATAGCAATGCCAGCTGGCAGAGATAGATTCACCACATGAAAACTCATGTGCTGTTTTTGACAGATTAAGTTTGAATTAGGGTTTCCAAGGTTTAGCTAGATAGCCAGGGAAATAAATGTATGTTTTAAGCACAAATACATTCCAGCAAGATTGCCCTAGTTTATCTCTAACCAGCCTTCCACAAATGACATGATCACAGCTGTATTTATTTTACTCCATGTATATTTACATTTCATATGAAGAGACTGCAAAGGTACATGGGGGGGGGGCTGCATGGAGCTTTACTCATAAACCCTACCCAAAGTTATAAGAAGGAAAATAAAATGCATAAAATCAGCATGCCTTGGGACATAATCACGGCTGAGCACAATGTACACTCCTTTACCTTCCATGCTGCAAGCCTCTGCCTTATCACATCACCACACCTTGCATATATTGTATGCCCAATTAGCTAGAGCTTCTTTAACAGATCAGACTGTTGCTGGTTTACTCTAGATGAAGGGCTATTTGCTTTGGTGTTCAGAGTCCTGAAGCAACCCCATATTCAAAAGGGAGAGTGTGGCATAACTAACCACATTCTTGATGGCTAACAACTTGTCAGCCCCCAAACCAATCTACTCCTGCAACTGGAAACAGCAAGCAAATAAAATTACATTATTATTATAGCATAATTCAAGACCTGAAGCGATATAAATCAGAAAAAAAATGCTTTCAAGTTCAGAACTGGAAAAGGTGATAAATGGCAACATAATTTAATCTGTATCTTATTGCTCTGATGCCACTTTAAGTCTAAAGCAAGGATTCTAATATTCCCATAAAACACACTGTAAACAGAGCGCATATAACTTGCAAGTTTTTAATAAAACTCTTTATGAGTTGCTGAGTTGATGCAGGAGTTTTACAGGATCTGGAGTGAAGGACTCAGAAACGATATAAGAAATACAAAACTTTGTATCTTTATGTTATCAGTAAGATGCAACCCAGCCCTGGAGCAACTAGCTGACTTTAATAATATGCAAATTGCAACACTGCATTCCCCATGTGTCACATGGGTAAAAGTAAGAAGGGCAACACAACTTATTCTGTCCCCTTTGCCTGGTGACCATGGGACATTTACTAGAGGAAATGGCTGCTGCACAAAAAGAATGCTTGGCAAGCAAAGCTCTCCTGAGTTTAAACTGATCTGCTTTTGAATGTTGGAAAGCGCATTGTTTGTCTTCAGATGTGAAACACATCATTTCAATGAGGTGTGCAGATAACCTGAAAAACTGCTGAATGATGGGGAGCAGTTTGCTCAGGGCCGACCCTAGACTGTCTGGCACCCTAGGCAAGACTAACTTCTGGCACCCCCCTGCATTGATAACATCACTGAGTCACATGGGGGGGCACCCACTTTGGCACCCCTAGAAGGCTGGTGCCCTAGGCAATCACCTAGTTTGCCTAGTGGCAGGGCCACCCCTGAGTTTGTGCCTTGCTGTTCAGTTGTTTCAGGCTGTCTTTTGTAGTCTCTTTAAAGCTTAAAGCCTCCCCACCATCTGACTGTTTCAGATTGTCTTGTGCAGTCTCTTCAAACTGTAAATGGACTGCAAAAGACAGCCCACAAAAGCCTGAAAAACAGCTGAGTGATGGGAGCAGCCTGCTCCCCACCGCTTAGCTGTTTTGGGCTGTCCCGTGCAGTCCTTTTAAACTTTAAAGACACTATACAAGACAGCCTGAAAACAGCTAATTCAGCATACATGAAGCTGCCTTACACTGAGTCACACCACTGGCCTATCTGTCATCTATTCTAACTGGCAACAGCTCTCCAAGATCTGTAGCAAAAAAACAAAAGGATCTTTCCCAACACCTACTTCCTGCATAAAGCACATACATAGGCCTCTGGCCTTCCCCATAAAATATGAAGATAACTTATACTAAGTCCAGTATTGTATACTGAGACTTGAAATGACTCTCCATGGTCTCAGAGAGAGATTCTTCCAACCCCACTACATGAGATCATGTAAGGGATATGTTAGGAATTGAAGCTTGGACCTTCTACATGCAAAACATGTTTACCTTTGAGCTATGCAAGCTACAGAGCAAGATGGAGCTTGAAAAATGTGGGAAGTTATCAAACATCTTAGCAGGAAATAAACCATGTAATGCCCAGAGTCAAGTCCGTCTTGCTATCACTTAATATATATTTCCTGGTAATGTTCTGAATTTTTGTCAGCAAGCCTAATATTCTTAAGTAACTGGAGATCAAAAGGCTTAACAGTAAAATCCTGGTGGCTTGGAAAATACTATGTTATGTTTCTCCACAATTTCTCCACAATGACATTGGACTGGTAGCCAGGGATTACTATCCGTATTATCCCTAGAAATCTCAATTCCTATATAGGCATGTTTCTCCTGACCTGTGCATATGAAGGTGTTGGGCAGGACGGCACCAGTAACACTTGATTTTCTATCTTTAAAAGAGATTTAGAAGTATATTAAAAGGGCAGCAGAAAGGACAACAATAATGAACCCCTGAAATAACCTACTCCAAGGAACCATGCTGCCTTTAATATTTGCTTAACTCTTCTCTTAAGTCTCTCTACATAATATTGTAATCATAATGGGATGGCTAAAGTTATAGATATTGTATAGTTGTATGTGTTGGATTGTTATTGTTATATTAATATTAATAAATTTATTTAAAATTGAAAAAAAAAGAATTGTATGTTACAGCTACTTCATTTATTTCTAAATGGCTGAAGTCAGACAAGCAGTTTGATCAAATGTTGTTCCTGTTTCCTTCCGAATTTAAAGTGCATGATCAGACAGAAACATCGGTCTCCTGTTCCCCAGTCATTGGCTGCCGCTTCTATTGAAGTTATTTGACACTGGGAAAAGTCCAATCTTTATGGATGCCACCACTTTCACCCCACATTTCTGCCTTTCTGAACTCCTCTTTGTGAAGTCAACCTGTTTGGGATGTCTGAACCTTCCCTTCTGTTTTCACCTCTCTCTTTTTTAATCACTTGCACATAAGCAGATCTTTGCCCAGGGCTTTGAATCACTGCTTCCATGTTTCTGCACCCAAACACTGCCAGGATTAGAAGTCCACAGGGAGGATGTTTTTGAGCAACAAATTCCTCCCCCCCAAGCCCCTCCCGCTCTTCCTGTTTTTTGGGATTGGAAAGCCATGGAAATAATTCCTAGTTAGGCTCCCCTCCTTTCTTTTCCTTTTGCTTCAGAATTGCTGTTTGAGAGCATCTCATGATCGACACAGCAATAAATGTACCAAAGTCAATGGGGCTACTCTCAGGAAAATCTGTATGAAGCCTACATCTTCCCCCCAATGTATTCCAAGGAAGAGACACACAGCAAAGGAGGCTGAAAGGGACCTCCGTATTCAGCAGAGGGATCGTGGGTCTGTCAAAAAGGAGACAGTGCTTTGGGTATGTGCTTATATGCATGCATTAAAGACAAACCAAAAAAAGGATGCTGCCCACCTGGCCAGTCCTTGGTGGACACGCAGCAATAATCTGAATGACTGATCAAAGGATGAGTGCACAGTGAAGCCAGTTCAGGGTGGGATGTCTCATAAAAACTTCCCGTTACAAAATAAAATAGTGTAATTAGAGGCGAAACCAGACTACATCAAGCCTGTTGTCTGACCACAGCCTAAATCTATTTATTAGCAAGGTGGCATGTCTATAGGTGGCAGGTTATGGGAGAGACAGAGATCTAACCTCTGCATGAAAGTCATTCACTGGATAAGGAGCCAGGCCTGACTCTTCTGAGCACCATTTCCCAACATGGCACCTGCCCCATGTTTCAAGAAAGTGGGGAAGGCAACTTAGCAGTGAGGCTTGTGGTTGTCAGGTGCTTCCCACCTTGAAACAGATGCTGCTAGACAGGCTGGAGGATGGGTGGGCTACAGGCTACATGTTAAAAGGAAAAATAAAGAGTTACACAATATACACAAATATACACAAAAGTATAAGGATTCAGCCATGAGTATAGTTACATATTTAACATAATATATTTTACAAGTGGGAATCAGCAAGGACTTGCGGGAGGCATCTCATTTCCCTCTCCTCTGCTGTTTCCTTTTCCCCTTTCCTGAAAGCCCCCATAGCCTCTCCCCATTTCCAGCATCCTTCCTCACCAAACCGCCAATCTTCATTTATCTGCCCTTTTGTCTCTAAGAATTTCCCAACCCCAGTCTGGCCTCAATAAATCCTCCCTCAAAGGCCAAATCAGCCCAGAAAAGTACCATCCCCTTGCCTTTTACTCACAAATAACAAATCCTGGAAAGCTGTAGTTACCTAACAATGGCCATTTAAGGAATCTGCTTCTTAAAGCTACATGTGCTCATTTCACCATCTGGGGGGGTTTAACCTCCTCCACACACATTTTTCTGCAAAGTTGCGGTGTTTTGCAGAAAGATCTGTCATGTCTGTTCACAGCTCCAATCACTGGATTTAGGTATCCTTACATCTGGCAGACTTAACTATTAAATATATAGACATTGTTGCATGTATGTGTTTCATGGGTTGGTACACATAACATACAGCAATCATGTGCCTCTTTTGGTTTCTGATAACTGCAAATGTAGCTCTCTGCAAGCCATGGAGTGAGTGTCACTTAACCAGACAATTCCTGGATAGTAATAATTCAAGGTTCAGTTGGACTTGGAGATATTGGCTGTGATCACACACACTAAATAATGCACTTTCAATCCACTTTCCAACTGAATTTTACTGGCAAAATTCAGTTGGAAAGTGCATTGAAAGTGGATTGAAAGGGCATTATGTAGTGTGTGTGATTACAGCCAGTGTGATTAATGCTTTCTCATGAAGATCCACTGTTGTGAAGCAGTTAAGTGTGCAAAACTAGGATTTAGGAGACCCTGGTTCATATCTTCACTCAGCCATGAAGCTAATTGGATGACATTTGTCTAGACTTTCTCTTAAGATTAACAAAACTCACAGGGTCACTATGATGACACAATTCAGGACTAGTAGCCATGCATATCACCCTGACCTTCTTGAAGTAAGGGCAAGATGAAAATGTGATCATGTGAAATGTTTGTTTATATTAAATTACTCACACTATAGAAAACTGGATGTAAAGAACAGCACTACCAAAATGAGCATGCTTGCTTTCTATGCATAAGGGTGGTCCCCCTGCCCCAATCACACAATTCTTCCCAACTGGAGTTCTTGGTAGTATGTTCAAGGCAAATTTTTATTAGATTACTGTACATTAACCCAAGGGTTAGGACCCTGAGGTGAGTCACAGAACCCTACCTGCTGGGTCACAAGTCCTTACACAGTTGCCAATATTTTTTGCTGTATGTCAGTGTTCATGCCTCTCTTTGCATGCATGGCAGACAGGAGCAGTAGGATGGTGAGCAGAGGTCACTGAGTAGAGGAGACATTCTCCATCACTCTGATCCTGCCTTGTTCTTCACTAGGGGACACCATCTGGTATTTGGCTTGTGCTCCTGTCATTGGCTCTCAGCCTATTGCCCACGATCCTAGCCTTTTCACTGGCAGCCTCGCAACTCTGACTCCCACACTTCCTGGCATGTGATTCTTTTGTCACATGACTTCATATCACATTTTTTCAGCTCAGCAGATCGCCAGTCCCAAAAGGCTGAAAAATCACTGCATTAGAGGATGCATTTTTAAATTAAAAAAGAAAGCCTCTTAAAATTGGCTTGCTCATCACTTTCATAACCTTCCATTGTAAAGTGAATGATCAAATGGGCACCATTTATTTGACTGAAAGAGCCAAGAATTTAAAAAATAAATATATAAAAGTTTTATCTACTTGTTCTAAGAGAAAATGTGTAGGAAAATGGTATGCACTTAAGACCTCTTTTTGCTTTACTTTTCCTATCCCGTTTGAATCTGAAGACCAGCAAACTAATGGAAAAGATAATATTTTTTTTGCATAATGGACCAGCAAGCTCTGTAGATTTATAATGCTTTTTTATAAGGGAGGAGATAAAGAGGATTTGGCACAGATTATGAATTAACCTCAGATGTGGACTAACTCAAAAATATTACTTATGAAAAGCTTTTTATTTTAATCACCAGCAAAGGGAATGCTGATGCATACTGTATGCAACTGATTTAAAGCTTAAACCTCTGAAGTATGAACATGGAAAAATGAAGTATCTACACTGGCAATGCTCATATAGCTGGGAGTAAATCCCACTGACTCAGTGGAACTTCCAAGCAGATACAGGTAGGATCTGGATGCACATAATTCACAATCAGAAGGGGGTAAATGACTTAACATTAACTCAAGGTATAGATGATTGACAACATTAGTGTTTTACTAAGAGTTAAATTTACAGTTTATATAGATAAAAAAAAAATGGAAGCTTAAAAATTCAACCTAAATCAGGAAACATTACTAAATAGAATGCCAACTAACTGCCAGTGAAATTATACCACATAATATAGCTTTTAAAATTATTAATTATTATTAATGTGGGGCATACAGTCAGTAACACCCCAAGGACTTTTAGTGCCCTAGGCAGCAAAGTTTTAACTCCCTCCACCCTCTGGGGAAGTGATCGCTCACTTTCTTCCTGTGCCAAGCCACAGTGAGAAGCTGCAGCCTGTGATCTCGCCCCTCTTCACTGAGTCAGTGAAGCAGAGAAATAACAAGGTCTGCACAGACTTACTGGTTTGAAGCAAGGTTTACTTTATGGTACCATAAGTAGAACCCAGTCGGGCATGGGCCCCCAAAAGTGGCAGAGTTACAATCATTCTACATACAGACCATTTTATTCACACAGAAAACAAGCAGGCAGGCACATAGGCTTATTTGATTTCAAAGGGCTCCGCCTCCACTAAGTTCCCCCTGGTAAAATTTCATGACACAATGCCTCTATGCTATCTATTTACAGCAAGTCGCCTGTAGGAGGCTGTTCCCTTATCTAATCTTATAGCTGAAGCTCACACCCGCTGGGCAGTAGTCAGTTTTCTAACGGCAGTTTTACAACAGACCCCTTAGTTTGAAGACAAAGCATATTTTTACTCAATATGACAATTATTATTATTATTATTATTATTGGTGGTATTAATTAATTATTCAGGGGCTCCCTTTCAGTCTTCTGAAAACTTATTTAGTCTGAAGGAGACTGACTATCCTCAAACAAATTAATTCTGTATGACCACTCAGAAAGGGCAGCTAGGTAACAATTTGGTTTCAACATTCACAGGAAAGGCTGAAATGACACTACAATGGGGTAATGTAATAGTGTATTGACAGAGAAGGGGTAAAGATGGGTCACGGGAGGAGGAGAGCCAGTGATAGGATTATCCATTCACACTGGCACATCCCAATATTTTTCCATCTAGAGAAGATGTTCGTGTAAGGGGGAAGGTCACTCAGAGGCATGCCTTGGCTATGCAGCCCAGTCTTCCAATATAGAGTTTTCCTGGTCTCCATCATGGGGCCTTTCTGAGCACACAGGCTATCTTGAGAGGGCCCCCAATGTCTTTTAAGGCTCCCCTCTTTATTCGGCAGCACTCTGGTATCAATTCCCCCCTTTGGCACCGCCCAATCCTTGGAGGGTGTGTGCCACATTTCATGATGCACTGCCGTTCAGACTTCAAACAACCAGGGTTGAGACACAGTTGGGACATAGGGGAAGGGCTTAGGAATGTCAACTACAAAAAATAGGCTATACATGAGTTAAAATTTTAAAAAAGCAATCCAATCGGGGAAAAGGGAACTATGTGTCTTGGTAGTGAAGACTAACTATCACTGAAATTTGGGATGATCTTGAGGAGGAGGTAGAGGAAAGAGGAGGCTAGAGATACATTTCATTTTTGAGATAATCACTTGAACAGGGAAATTCATACATGGTATATGCACTGAATAATTACATATGTCCAGTCTAAATTTGTGAACATAAATCTTAGAAGGATCCTAGGGAACTTATTTCTTTATCAATAAAACATTACTAGCTATGATGCAAGAATACAAGAACTCATCTCAATTTCTAAAACGCATAAGCAATAATAAGGGATTAGGGTTTGTAGAATCTTTCGGGATCAAGTGCCGTGTTCTACTGGAGAAAGTTTTCCTTCCAGACGTTTCGTTCTCAGCTGCGGAGAACATCCTCAGTGGCGTTGCAGCCGGAGCAGGCACTCAGACCTTCTTGGCTGCTGTGTGTGAGTGGAGCCAGGGCTTCTGGAGAGCTGCTATTTCTAGGCTGGAGGGGGTGTGATGAAAGGGCAATTGGTTTGTGGATGTGCCCATTGTTTGGTGGGGCTTCCTGGAAGGGTAGTGATAAGAAAACTGGCTGTTGAATGTGATCATTGTTCTGTGTTAATTGCTGGGAGGGTTGGAAGGGGTTTGAAGATAAGGAAGAAGACCAAGAAGGTCTGAGCGCCTGCTCCGGCTGCAACGCCACTGAGGATGTTCTCCGCAGCTGAGAACGAAACGTCTGGAAGGAAAATTTTCTCCAGTAGAACACGGCACTTGATCCCGAAAGATTCTACAAACCCTAATGATGTTACCAGCCATGAAAACCTGAAATCTTTGATAATAATAAGGGACATATGCAAGTGACATGCTATAAACTGGATCAACTCATGTGCCTTTATGGCAAACACCTTGTTGTAGCCTGGGTGATTAAGATACACACATTCAGACATACTTGGAAAAATTGCCAGTTGCAGGCAGTCCACATTTGGCCACATTATTTACAATAGAAAAACCATTTCCTGACTAATTCCTGGTTCCCCTCCCCGCTTAGTCTAACAAAAGGTCTTCTTTCTTGAGTTCTTGGAGGGTTTATGTGCTCTATGCATGACAGTCTTTTCACAGGAAAATCTGTTTTTATTGCAGCCAAAAGGATTTTTTTCTGGAAACACAACTTGGAAGTGGCAGTGGGGCTGCTGTTGTGATCAGCTGGGGCAACTAGCCTTTTGCTAGGCAGAGGAATTTCCCTGGAAATGAGTTTTCTCCACAACTCAGTTTGGATGGGGTTCTGGGGGAGGCCTTCCTTCCAACATCAATGAGGCATGGCCAGGCAAATTTCAGGACCTCTGGGTAGATATGGAAGAGCCTGGGAAACATACTTGGAGAAACAAACAAACAAAACAACAATGGCAGGTGCTTTCCCCTTTAAAGCTTTCCTTGGCTGTCCACAGATTGCCATAACTTGAGTCCAACCCTGTGGAGATAGGGTTGCACACATTAGCTAAATTACCACCCTTGCTTTGGACTGGAGACTTCCTCCTCCTCACATGGAGTTTCAGTTTGACAAGGTCTGTACCCTTCCAATGTTAAAGGCAGATTTCATACACCATACATTATGCAGAACACAAATCCACAATATAAACCTATGCATCACTTCTCATGATTCAGGCAAGCGCACATCCATATAGAAAGCATGCACCTAGAGGTTCATGAGAGGCTTTTTACTTTGTTGCAACAGATATGAATTTTAAAAAAGAAAACTTGAAATTGTGCACAAGTTTGGAGCTCCAAGAAGAGATTACCAGAGTTGGGGTTACTGCTGGATTATGAAAATGATCACAAAAAGGGAAGAAAAACTTTTGCTATAGTTTTGGAATATATGAAATTGTCAAAAATAAGAAAAACTTCAAAAACAAACACATAAAACAAAACTGAAGCCTCAATAGAACAATGCCAGCTTTTAACATACATGTATGCAAGGGATCAGACCCAAAATGATTAGAGAACTGGATCAGAGAATTTAAACCACTGGAAAACAGTGAAGTGTTCAAGTCCCACTGAACCCCATTTTCCTCTGTGCCAGTTCATCCAAAATTTGTTCTGTGGGTCTCACATAGGTGTGAGAGTGGGTTTCAACAAACTTTAACAACAAAATCCTAAAAGCAAATAATAGTTAATCTTCAAACAAACAATTCTTAACAGACATACCAGCAATTCTTAAAACTACTATATAATGATGAGTATGCACTAAACTTGAATTGCAGGTCTGGGTTTCCTTTATATATAACAAAACAATCCTAGAAAGCAAATTCTGGTTAATACACCTTTACAAAGAAGATTGAAATAATGGAAAGGCAGAATCTTAAAACAAGCAAATGGAAATGTGTTATCCAGCAGCAAGCCTGGCCAGGACTGGAGACTGGACTGAAACTCAAAATCAAGCAGAATTGGAGTCCTACCATGGTAAGAACATGAAACATAGAAAGGATTTTCTAAACAAAACACTCCAAAAAGGTCAAGCTCTAACAAGATACTATAGATGGAGGCATAAAATAAGATTGATAAGCATGTAGATGCCTCTTTCCACAGGTAAGAGGTTCATCAAATAGCTAAATAGGAAGATTGATATGCACAGCTCATAGATGGAACATAACTATAAATGACATTAAGAGAGGAAATGAAGACATACATTTGAGGAATGCAGAACATTATGAAAGTCCAGATTTCAAATAAAGACCAAGAGTTTTCAAGAATTCTGCCTAGTGAATTACCAACAAATCTAGAAAAGGTATTTCTATGGGAAACACAACACTGAGAATAACTGGGTCACTGGTAAAACAAATTATTAGTTTCTCAAGACTTAAGAGAGAAAATGCACAGTGAGAGGGTAGTTTTACCCAAGGAAGGGTACAGATGTTCTTCTATAACACATGCTATAACTTCAAATTAAAAGAGGTCTTGTAGGAACCAAAATTTGTGAGGTAGAATTTTAAAACACTGTTCTTTTCAGAAAATAAAAATTCAATACCAACAACAAAAGGAATTTTCAGATTTAAATGAATGAAAAATTGGGAAGCAGTTCAAAGTAAGATAGAAAACTGTGTTAGATGTAACACTTGAAGACCACATGCTACTGGTATGTGATGTACTTAACAAAAATCACAAGAGAAATAAAATTTCCAAAAGGTTTGATATTGTATTGCTTTAGAAGATGTTCCATGTAAACCCCATACTGCAAATATAAACTTATAACCCATTGTCTCAGATTAAAAAAAATCTTAGCAAAAGATCTTTTATTAGGTGCACCATTTCTTTAAAACAAAGGAGATCACAAGCTGAATATCTTAAAAGTGTTCCACTTAAAATTAAAGCTACAAAATCTAAATACCGGGGAAACTGGTAACAGCCACTAGAAAAATATTTTCAGACTCAAAAGGTAAAGCAAAAAAAAAAAAATTATCAGAGGAATACCTTCTAATCTAGGAGAACTCGTAGCCTCAGGGCAGTTTACAGGCAGGGCCTTTTCTCTAGCAGAGAAGGATTAGCTGTAAATGGAAGTTTGGGATGCCAGCTCCAGGCTGGAAATTTCTAAATATTTGGATTAAATTAGAAGATTACAAGGCATGCAGTCCATTTTCTTGGAGACTTTCTCTCCCAGAGGCACTGGCCTTAATGTTCTGGGCATGACATTATATTTTTGGGAGTGCTCTCCAGGTTCCACCAGGAGACTGGCACCCTTCCAAAACAAAGTAGTGTTTTGAGCAAGCCAAGGAACTTTCAAACTGGCTTGCTTCTTTCAACATATGCACATCTTCCCTCCAGGCATCTTCCTGGCTGGGAGTGGGCTTCTAGAACTACTAATTTTGTTTGTGGAGACATTCTTGCAGAATTCCAAAAGTTTGAATTTGTATCTTTAGACCCAAGATATATATATATATAAGAGACTTCTCTCTCTAAGACTGGGATGGAAAAAATTGGTTTAACAAAAGATAGAATGAGAAGATAATAAACCTTGCTGGGCAGTTAATTCCAGTATTCTCTTATCTGATCTTGATAAATTTTCCAGGATACAATTTTTTTTTCAGGTTAAGCAACTTTTAAACACAAGATGGGGAAGGTGATGAGATATCTGCCTGGTGGGGGCTCAGATTTTACACTTCTTATTTCTACAATTAAGACTAAATTTGGCTAAGTGTCTTTCCTTTCCTAAAACAGCTAAAGAGGGTCTACAAAAGTTTTCCTAGCCAAAATCCAGTGAAAGATGCTAGGACAAAAGTTATTTGCAAAAGAGAAAACTTCGACTCTTTGCAAAGATGTTGGCAATTTACTTCTCTTAAGGAGACTGGATTAATTTTGTATCAGAGACAAGGTTTTCTTTCTGATTATGAGAGGAGAAAATTCAAGCTCTGGGTGTTTCCTTATTTGCATGTGAAAAAGGTGCTTAATCACATAGTTAAGATTTTCAAATGACCAAATTTCTTCTTCCCTGGCTAGTTATGGATCTGATTTATAAAAGAAGATGGGTCTCTTTCTCTAAAGACACCTGGTTGCTTGTGCTTTAAGAGGAGAGACTTGTCGTGAAAATTTTCTTTTCTTCTTAATGTCTCAGGGCACTGCATTCTCAAAAAAAATTATATTCCTTTTGCCTTTTCTGGTTCTGTTAAAGATTTCAGATTGAGTAAGGAAGAAAGGATTAGCATTCCTTCCCTAATGGGGGAAGGGCAGGAGGACTGCAAATTTGCAATCTTTAACTTCTCTAGGCCAGGCTCCAATTTGAGCTGATCTTAGGCACTCTCTGTACATGCTCAGAGGCCTTTCCTTGAGCCTGAAATTTATAGAACTGAAGCAGTAAATATTTAACAAAACTAGTTTAATCTCTCTTTCTCAGAGGTATTTGGTTCTGGCATTTTAAAAGTGAAAATAAAGGTACAACTCTCTGAAACTCTCTCTCAATCATGGCAATAAATTGTATTTGTTTAATTTGCATCCTGGCTGCATTTTAAAAGGGCTGAACCTAAGTTCTTTTGGGCTAACAGAGACCTGATCTTTTGGTCAAGGCCACATTCTTTGCAGTTAGTTTTATTTCCTGAATGGGGTTGCCATATCCAGGCAGTACAGATTGCTAGAGATCTAGAATGAAAGTCTAAAGAAAGATGAGATCCCAAGGGAACCAGGCTCTGAGCTCTCACTCACAACAAACTTCCATTACCCTGCAGAGAAAACTGAGTCTGCAGCTTGGAACTTTGTGCTGTGATTCCAGGAGATCTTCAGGCCTCACCCTTGAGAACTAGCCTCATCTAATTTTAGTCCAAATCACTGCTTTTCTGTTTCTTTATTTTGTTAAGGGGAGAGAGGTCTTTGTTACCTTACAAAGCCAGGTTTCTCTATTCTAAGAGACATTCAAATTTAAAAGTTAGATTTTTCTTGAGGGGAGGTTTAGGGACAAAGGAGCCTTGCCTGCCCACGTGAAACTACCATTCTCTGACATTCCCCAGAATTCTGGCTTTCAAGTTCCCCAAGTGGGATGAGTTAAGGACAGGAAGCTTCTTGCAAGAATGAGTGAGATTTGGTCATGTAGAAGTGCCTGGAGCAAGTTTTTGCTAAAAGGAATACCTTGTGGCATGAGTGTGAAACTCTGTGTAGGCTCAGAGACCACATTTCCTCCATGATTTTGAAATGAGAGAACTGAAACAGGGACTGTTCTCATTTTCATAAGGAGGAGAGGAAGGCTGAGGCTGAACTCCTACATTTGTTCTGTTATACTTCCTCTTACCCAGTACTTCTAGAATTTCTAGCCTCTTCTCTGTGGATTTGTAAGATTCTAGGACAGTTTGCAAAAGTTTGGCAGTTTCCTTTTCTTTAATACTAGCTTCTAACTTTTGCTGGAGTTCCTGATTTTTCATAGCAAGCTGTTAAGATTTCACAGAAACGTTCCTTAAATTTTTTTACACATGTACTCTAGCGGGGTTTTTGACTGATTTCCACCCATGGCACCAGACGTTTAGACAAGACACTTCTAGGGAAAACAGAAAACAGGAGTTGCCAGTAAGGGGTCTGGCAGTAAAGGATCTTACTGGGTCTGGCATTAAGGGGTTTGGGGGTTTTCACTTCCTCTCTCTCATGACCCAATGAGGTCACCCTACTGGGAACTGCACAAGAGAAAGTCCCTCTCGCTTAGAGGCTTCGTCTCCTCTCATTCACACATGCACACACACCAAAGAAATCCTCCCAGATTCTAGCCTTGGGCTAGCCTGTCTCTCTCTTGGCTTAACCAGCCTTGTAGAGAAGTACAAAAATACCCTAAACTCCTGGAAGAAAGTGTGGACTGAAAAAATAATAAACAAAACAAAGGAAGCGTGCTGGTGACACACCCACTTTAGCTTTACTGTGCACTTATTTAGATAGGACAGATTCTGATGGTTCCACAGTCACTTTCATTAGTCCTAATAACCATAGTTCTGAATTTTGTTTTTGTATCAGCACAGCTGCAAAAAGTTTTGCCATCTCTAAAGGCCTTTGGCTGAATGTATCAGAGCCTTAGACAAAGTGCAGTCAGTGTTCTCTTCCTTCTCCTTAATTCTGACTTCTGAGGAATATTCAGTCATTGGAGCTCCTCATGCACAGAAGAGAGATGGTGGAGATTAAATAACAACTGGTCTCCTGATATCTTTTTGGCTCAGAGATATCCTTAAGCAAATACATGTACTGAGCCCTCAACACAACTAACACAACCTCCTCAGATGTTCTCCTAAAGTGAACATCCCACTTTTTCTGTTATAAAATGAAATCACATACAAACCCTAGGGAAGCACTGATCCCAACAGAGATTATCAGAATGGCATATGCAAAGCAAAGACGACAACTGTTGTGTAGGGAGAAACATTCATTGTAGGAGAACAAAGATGCATTTGTTAGTTATAGCACCCCTACACACACACACACATATGAACACACACCTACACACACACAATTTCTGTAAACAAGGAATTCTTCTAGTTTATTAAGAAAGCAAATAATCCTGGGCAAAAAATCTAGTAGAATGAATCATAAGGATTACAAAAAAATAATCTGGGAGAAAAATACCCAGTGAATGAGAATACTAAAAAAAATGTTAATAGCAGTTATTATACACTCCTGAAGAATGTGATTTACTACATTCACAAATTATCACAATAAAGATACCAAAGTTAACTGCAATTCCATCTGCAGCAATGTAGTATATTAAAACATAATAGTAATATGATCTGATCTGGCATCTGATTTAGTAAACATTTAAAATGTACCCCAGGTTAAAGCTGTATTTATAGAAATAGGAAAAAAGGTGGAAAAATAAAGTACTGTAAAGTACTGTAAATTCCCCCCCCCCCCCCAATCTTTAATATGAGGTTCATAAAGTTCACACCAGGAGGAAGGAGGAAAAACTGTATTGATGGGATCCTATGCTCTGTAAGAATGAAGTTACTTATTACACTGATGTGTTGTGCACTAGCATCACAATGGCCACTTTTTTCCTGCAAAGGTGTACTGGGAAATGGTGATTTGCTGCAAAAAAGCAACAGTAAGTGCAAGGGAGTTTAGCTTTTCCCCTTCTCTTTGTTTTCCCACTTGAAATTCTCCTTGGTCATTTTTCTCCAAACCCATGCTCCAGACCTATATGTGGATAGACGAATCAGAGTTTTATTACCTGAGATGTTATTTGAACTCATCCTGCTTTTGGGACTTCAGTTGACTAGAAATGTTTTTTAATCAGCTTTGTCTGATAAACAACAAAATCAGAAGACAAGGGTTTAGACCAGGGGTGGCCAAACAGTGGCTCAGGAGCCACATATTGTGTGGCTCTTGAAGCCCCCACTGCCCTGTCCAAGCCAAGCCAGCCAGCAGCTTGGAGAAAGCATTTAAAGTTAAAGTTGCTTTCTTTCCACCTCTCCCTCACTACTCCCTCCCCATCTATTTTCCATCCTTCCTTCCTGTTTTGTGGCTCTTAAACATCTGATGTTCACGTCTTGTGGCTCTCAAACATCTGATGCTTATTCTATGCAGCTCTTACATTAAGCAGGTCCGGCCACCCCTGGTTTAGACAGTGCAACACAGCAGGCAGCCTAAGTATTCTTGAATGTTTTGCGTTTAGAGGGGACTATATTTCATGACTCTGCTGACAGATTGGTTATAAAAATTACCTTGTCCTCTAGTTTAGAGATACAAAAGGGGCTAGAAGTCAAGACATTCAGGATTAAAAGGTAGTTGCTATGCTACCCTGGAAAAAAAGAACTCTGCTCAAAGAGATGCAGAGAGGTCACAGAGCTGTGGATCAAAAAGTTCTGGGGAAGTGTGCAAAGATACAGTTCAAAGGATAGCCTGCAGCCTCTGGTAACTAAACAAACCATGTGGTAGAGTAAAAAGTAAGCACTAGGCAAAGGTGTACCTGGCACAGAAAGCACCATTGAGGAGCACATCAGAATAACATGCTGAGTGGACTGAGATTAAATCCTGCGAAGACAGAGGTCCTTTGCTTGGGTCGTCGGGACCGGGGGGGGGGGGGAATCCCCTTGCCAGCTTTTGACAGTGTGCCGCTGATGGCGGCGGATAAGGTCAAGAGCCTGGGGGTGCTATTGGAGCCTTCCCTAAAGATGGAGGCTCAGATAGCAACCACTGCCAAGTCCGCGTTTTTTCATCTTAGACGGGCAAGGCAGTTGGCTCCCTTCCTGGATCGCGACGACCTAGCAACAGTGATCCATGCTACGGTCACCTCGAGGTTGGACTACTGCAATGCCCTCTACATGGGGCTGCCCCTGTGCCGGACTCGGAAATTGCAGCTGGTGCAGAATGTTATTGGGCCTCCCAAGATGGGGGCACATTCGGCCGGGTCTTCGGGCTCTGCACTGGCTCCCAATAACATACCGAGTCCGGTACAAGGTGCTGGTCATTACCTTTAAAGCCCTATATGGCCTGGGACCTGCCTACTTGAAGGACCGTCTCTCCCCACATGTTCCCCAGAGAGTACTGAGGTCGGGAACTCAAAACCTTCTCACCATCCCCGGGCCTAAAGAAGTCCGTCTTAAGACAACCAGAGACAGGGCCTTTTCTAATGGCCCCTACATGGTGGAACCAACTGCTGGCGGAGGTGAGGGCCCTGCGGGACCTTACTCAGTTCCGCAGGGCCTGCAAGACAACCCTCTTCCGGCTAGCCTACACCTGACTGGGAAATAAATGTAGCTTATTAGACTCCTGCTAATTATATTGTATAGATTTGATGTTAAGATTTTAAGGTTTTTAGGTTTTAAATGCTCTGACTTTTTAAATGTTTATAAATGTAAATGTCAATTTAAATTCTGTTTTATCGTTTGTTGTGAGCCACCCTGAGCCATTTTTATGGGAAGGGCGGGATACAAGTCATAGAATAAATAAATAAATAAATATGCTGCAAATATGCAAAGCATACAGAGGATGTAGAGGTACAAGCCTCATTCTTCTTTTAGCTTGCTGTTAATCTTGCATATTCTATATATTTATCTTTAATACATAAATAAGCCAAAACACTTTTAGCTTAGCAATTGTTATTTTTACTCCATTTGTTAGCCTGTAGGCAACAACTGTCATTTCGTATTTTCTCTGTACAGTCATGCTAAAGATATTATGCAAGGAGGAGGTCATCACTGTACAAAGAAGGCTAGATTTACGTTGAGTGATGTATATACCATAAGGTATTTCTTTTCTTTTTTCTTTTTGCATAAGAAATAGGCAGTGATTTCTCAGCACCTAGTATAAGTGTGGCATTACTCTAATTTGTAAATAAGGAATTAGCGCAATAAAATTTGAATCACATTGCTTTTTCTCTTCTGATGAGCCAGGATTACTATAATATTCTTAATCAGACTCAGCATGCATAAGTATTACTTTGTAGCAACAAGCGTGAAAATTCATTTCACTCTTATGTAACAATATTTTATTAGAGATTATTTGTTCACATTACATTATATAAAAATTATTAACTCAGCCAGAGTCATTCTGATACGCAGTGTACGTTTTGCACATTTGAAGGACCTATCTTTATGTGAAAGAGAATTCAAATATTCAGACCCACATCAGCAGGGAAGAAAGGCTGGAAACATGATTTTGCTAGCTAAGAGAGATCTGAGCTGAGCTTTTGATCCCTCCTCTGTTACAGTATTTAGCCTGGGTACAGCCAAAGGACCTTCTAACAGGGCGAAGGCTGCAAATCTTTTTGTTATTCAAACACAGAATATCCCCTTTGGGTCCTATTGGCCCATCCCACCTCCATTCTTACACTGTACTCACTTCCCCATCAGTGGCTGTTGCTAGGCATCCATGCTTGGTTCTGTCAGTAAAAGGCAGGGGGGAGGCCCTTTTCAGGACTATTTTGGCCTTTGAGGAAGAACTCATTGGGTTGAATCCTGATTACAGTTACCAGCTACAGGTTGATGGGAAATTCCTGGAGATTTTGTGGTGGAATCTATGGAAGCCAGGGTTTGGGGAGGGGAGAGGCCTCAGATGAATATAATGCCACAGAGTCCATCCTCCAAAGTAGTTATTTTCTCAAGGGGGAGAAAGATCAGTTGTCTGGAGTTCAGGAATTCCAGTTGTCTGGAGTTCAGGAATTCCAGTTGTCTGGAGTTCAGCTGTGATACCAGGAATCTTCAGGCTCCACCTGGAGGTTGGCTACCCTAGGCCTGGCTGCACCCTCTGCTTGATGCCACCTGACTGGCATGAGTTAACTAGGCCAGGCTGCTTGCTACAGTTCAGCAGCAGCCTCCCATGACCAGTGTGCAGCCAGTGTGACATACCAGTTAGCGCTTCAGAGCAGGATCTGCCAGGCCCTGTGGGAGCTGACTGGGTGATTTCTGACCAGTCAACAGACTTTCAGCCTAACCTACCTCACAGGGTTGTTGTGCAGATCAAAAGGGGGAGAGGAGAATGATGTAAGCTGCTTTGGTCCTCACTGTGGAGAAAGACTGTCCTTTTCTTAGGTAGAGGCTACAGGGAGGGGGAGGAGACAGAAAGCTGAAGTCAGAGGGGTGGATGGTTGGCTGGGAAGGAGATAGGGTTGGAAAATTCCTCCAGGTTGGAAAATTTGCCAACTCCAGGTTGGAAAATTCCTGAATATTTCAGTGGTGAAGGCTGGAGATGGTGGGGTTTGAGGATGTGTGGAACCTCAGACAGGTACAATGCCATAAACCCCACCCTCTAAACCAGCCATTTCTCCTGGGAAACCATCCTTGGACCCTATGGTCCTCACAAACTACCACCCAGTTTCCAATTTACCATTTCTGGCCAAGGAAGTAGAGTGAGCGGTGGTGACACAGCTGGGCAGTGGTAACACAGCTGCAGGCTTTTTTGGAGGAAGCTAACATCCTGGATCCCCTCCAGTCCGGTTTCCACACTGCCCATGGGACAGAGAAGGTGTTGGTTGCCTTAGTGAACGATCTCTGAAGACATCTGGATTGAGGCAGATCAGCTGATACTGTTGGCAGCATTTGATATGGTCGACCATAATGTGTTGACCCACCACCTTGCTGACATGAGGATATGGGGGCTCACCTTATATTGGTTGGTCTCCTTTCTCCAAGGTTGGGAACAGAAGGTTGTGCTTGTGGGGGGAGTTATCTCTTCCCCAACACTGTTTAATATCTATATGTGTCCCCTCACCCAGATTGAGTTCTGCAGGGAACTTGGAGAGAAGTTAGGCTAGAGTTAGAGGTTAGCTCTTTGTTCCAGTGGTGGTGATCAAGGTTATTTCTATTTTTTATATATATACCATAACACTTTTATAACACCTTTAATAAAATTTTGAGAAAATATTAAGAGGTTAGCATTTTTGTGGTGGTAGCTATAATAAGAATAGTAGAAGAAGAGTTGGGATTTATATCCCACTTTTCTCTTTTTTTAAGGAGTCCCAAAGCAGCTTACGATTGACTTCCCTTCCTCTCCCCACAACAGGCACCTTGTGAGGTAGGTGGGGCTGAAAGAATTCTGAGAGAACTGTAACTGGCCAAAGGTCACTATAAATAAAGGTTAAAGTGCTTGGGGCTCTTTAGCTTGGAGAAATGAAAACTGAGGGGTGACATGATATTGGTTTACAAGATTATGCATTGGGTAGAGAAAGTAGAGAAAGAAGTACTTTTCTTCCTTTCTCACAATACAAGAACTTGTGGGCACTCAATGAAATTGCTGAGAAGTCAGGTTAGAATGGATAAAAGGAAGTACTTCTTCACCCAAAGTGTGATTAACACACGGAATTCACCGCCACAGGAGGTGGTGGTGGCTACAAGCATGTACAGCTTCAAGAGGAGATTGAATAAACATATGGAGCAGAGGTCTATCAGTGGCTATTAGCCACAAAGTATAGACGGAACTCTCTGGGGCAAGAAATGCTCTGTATTCTTGGTGCTGTGGGGGGGGGGCAACTGTGGAAGGGTTTCCCAGTCTCCTGGCCCCATTGGTGGACCTCCTGATGACACCTAGTGGACCTCTTAATGGCACCTAGGGGTTTTTTTTTGGGGGGGGGGGTTGCCACTGTGCAACGGAGTGTTGGACTGGATGGGCTGTTGGCCTGATACAACATGGCTTCTCTTATGTTCTCATGGTCACCCAGCAGGCTTCATGTGGTGGTATGAAGAATCAAACCCAGTTCTCCAGATAAAAGTCCCCCGTTCTTAACCACTATACCACAGTGGTCTTTTGATCATTAAAAGACATTAAAAATTTGATAATTAAAAACAAAACCCTGAAGAATTAATAAGTCTGGCTCCTAAATGTTTATGCTGGCTCCTTAAGCCAGAGAAAATTCATCTAGGCCTGATGTAGCATATGGAGCTATGATTAACATGTCATGTTTGTAGTCAATTAGGATCAAGATATAAATGTAAACCCAAATTAAATTACCTTATGGGCTAAAGTAGTTTATTAGGTAGTGTTGCATAATAAATACTTAATGGGCACTGATTTAGTCAGTATGTTTGGATACAAATTGCTAGATTTTAACTTCAGAGAAGTATGGAACCAAGGAAAAACAAACCTACTGTCCTGTTGACAACTTTCCTCTATCTTTTCAAAAAAAGGGAATTGAGAAATTCAGCTATAAAATGAGAGAAGATTCTTTAACTCCTCAGTCTCCAGTGCATGGGCAAAGGTAGGATTTTCTTCTGATCAGAGAAAACAAGGTACCTACCCTTTACAAAAAAGAAGACAAAAACCAGCCTGATAGCTATTTAGAGGCGGTTTCTTTGAATACTTCTCAAGGTATTAGAAATGTCATTCTGCTTTCCATTCTCCTTCAGGCAAGAAGGTTAACTCATTACCAGGAAAAACTATTAGAGGTCAAGCCTCCACCAAATCAATAATGAACTGGGTTTAAGATAAGTTACAGAAGAAACATGTTCAATTAAAACAGCCCTTGCCATAGATAATGAGTAGAGAAGTAAGGTTAGTATTGGACAAAGGAACTCAGGACCTCTTGCCAACGAGGTGAGACGATGATCCATATCAGTCTGAGTTGCAGTAAAAACCTTCAAGTTAGCAAGAGAGTTTAAAAAAAAAATGAAAGGTCACCTTGTTTCTGAAATGCTTAGTGAGCTGTAGAAAAAGTCCTGAAAATATCTTCCAGACATTTTAAAAATAAATAAGAAAACTGTCCAGTATCAGCAGGGATAAAATGTTAAATGGTGTTTGTTCTTCAATAGGTGCAAAGACTTTGGGCAAGATTTATATTTAGAAAAGAACACAGCACAAATACCATTTAAGTTCTTATTAGAGAGTTCATTGCATAAAGTAATGGTATCCAGTTTTTGTATTGCAAATAAGGTAAGCTCTAAGGCACATGTCAGCCACTGAGGAGCGTAGGTCCAAGCTGGCCTCCTGAACTATGCCTTTTGCCTCATGGCCCCATTGTCAACTCGGAGGCAAAAATGTACTGGGAAGGTAGGTCTGTTGCAACAAAACTCACTGACAGGCTATTTTATAGAATGGGTGCTAAGATGCTGGCCCATCACACTTTGCTTGCTTATCAAAGTAGCCTTCCAGGAAAAGTTGCTGACCAGGGTCAAAAGGTATATAGGTAAAGAAACAAAGGGGACAGTTTCCCTAGTGCATGTGGATCAGTTGCAAACAAGTGGCCAAGGTGCACAGGGAGGAGTTTGAAACACAGTCTTCTAAACAGGAAAATGTTTGCTACAGGTTCTTAAACTAGAGCACAGGACAAGGGAAAATAACTGGATGCTTCCCACTTTGCCTCTAACCCATTCCAGATTTAGGGAGTTGGCTGTATCCCAGTCATCAAGGGTGCATGTTCTGCATATCATGTTTTACAACAGGTATTCATCTTGCTTTTCCTGGCAAGTAGAACAAATGGTTCTCTCTTTGCAGAAATACCTCTCTGCTTTCTCTCTCACCTCTTAATGCATTTTATGGCTCCTTTCCTTGGGAAAGTAAGCAATTTTTAGGGTCCCAGGAACCCCAATGAGTTTTAAAGCACCTTACAACTCTGAGTCATGACAGCTCCTACTCTATGTAATGCAGTACCATGTGAGACCCACTACTGCCCTCAATGATGCAAGGCTTATTTTTATTTATATAAGTGGCTATATTAACTCTGAGAATATACTGCTGTACGTATTTCATTTAGTTGGATTTATTTTAAACAGGATGCTTCTGTGAACTACTTAGTATTTTTTAAACGATCTAGTAGAACAGAATAGAAAAATAAATAAAATAACAGGTCTCCTAGGAAATATGTTTTACCACATCAATAAATCTCAATGTTTGCTGTTTGATTTTAAAAGCCTAGAACACAGTGCCAAAGCAACAGATCTGGGAGGGGGAGGGGAATGCCTTCATGCCAGCTGCCAGGCTTTCCATGTGTTATGCAAGATGATGTTGCTATCAGCTAAGAAAAAATGTTTCAAAATATTAGTGAAACCTCCTTGCCAAAATTGTTAAGAAAACAATTATGTGCCACAATATAAAGCTAGCTGTTGAAAGTCCTAGATGTCACAGTCTGCATTCACATTTTAGATTAAAAAACCGTGAAATTAAGGGATAGACAGGCTGTCATCTCAACCATACAATTATGCACATGCTCTTATAAACAAGATTGTGTACTTGTACATGCTCAGTCATTTTCAAAATCTAAGCAATACTTCTTAAAAGCAGACCCTTCAGAATCAGTGCGTAATAAGATATCAGGATGCAGGTTTTTTTAGTGCATCTGGCTTATAATAGTCATAATTTAGGTTTATTTATTTTTCATTTATGGCAGTCATGTTGCTACCAGAATGGCTATTTTTTAAAGCTGAATTCAGAAGAAAAAACAATAGAACAATTGGCTCTCCTTCTATTAAGGGATAAAGAAGAAAGGTTCAAGATAGCTTTTATTGCCTTGCCTTCCTAAACAAAGTTAATCTCATGATGAATAACTGATTAATAGTCTTATTTGGAAAATTAAAAATATGAGTCCAGGTTATGATAGGTATAATTAAATGTATCCAGGGCTTTTTTTGAGCCGGAACGCACCAGAACGCCGTTCCGGCTGGCTTGCTTAGTGTTCTGGCTGGCTTAGTTAGCATTCCAGCTGGCTTGGCCAGCGTGCTGCATCAATAGCAGGGGAAGTCAGCCACAGGCTCCTCCCTTCTCCGGCCCAGCCATGCTGCAGCTGCCCCCACAGTTCCTCCAGAGGCCAGTAGACTGGCTGAGCGTGGGGGGGTGAAGCCCCACCGCCCTGCACCTTCCCTGGAGACCGGCTTGCTGGCAGAGCTCGGGGGTGAAGCCCCGCTGCCCTGTGCCTTCCCCAGGGCCCGGCTCACTGGCCGAGCTCGGGGGGTGAAGCCCCACCGTCCTGCGCCTTCCCCGGGGCCCAGCTCGCTGGCCAAGCTCAGGGGGTGAAGCCCCGCCGCCCTACAGCTTCCCTGGGCCCGACTCGCTGGCCAAGCTCAGGGGGTGAAGCCCCGCCTCCCTGTGCCTTCCCCAGGGCCCAGCTTGCTGGCCGAGCTCGTGGGATGAAGCCCCACTGCCCTGCGGCTTCCCTGGGGCCTGGCTCACTGGCCGAGCTTGGGGAGTGAAGCCCTGCCGCCCTGCGCCTTCCCCGGGGCCCAGCTCACTGGCCGAGCTTGGGGGGTGAAGCCCCACCGCCCTGCACCTTCCCCGGGGCCCAGCTCACTGGCCGAGCTCGGGGGCTGAAGGCCTACCACCCTGCTACCAGAATGGCTATTTTTAAGGTGAATTCAGAAGAAAAAACAATAGTGGCTCTCCTTCTATTAAGGGATAAAGAGGAAAGGTTTAAAATAGCTTTTATTGCCTTGCCTTCCTAAACAAAGTTAATATCATGATAAATAACTGATTAATAGTGTTTTATTGCCTTGCCTTCCTAAACAAAGTTAATATCATGATAAATAACTGATTAATAGTGTTATTTGGAAAGTTAAAAATATACAAGAAATGGGCAAGCTCAACTGCAGTGAAAGCCTCCTGAAGTTCAACGGGCCAGCACGGTGGGGGTGGGCGGAGCTGTGCTGTCTCCGCGGGCTTTTCTGGAGCTTGCTTACTGGCTGGGGTGGGGCCGCACAGCGGTGGGTGCTTTCACCTCTCATCCTCCTTGGAGCCGCCTGCCAAGGGCCCTGCATCGGAGACCACATGGTGGGTGACTGGGAGTCTTTTGGAGGGGGAGAGGGGTGGATGTTCGTCCTTCCCTTTCTCCGTCCTCCCATCTTTTTTGTTTTGTTTCCACGTCTTTTCCCCATCTCTCTCACATACATGCACACATTAATTTCCTTCCTTTCTCTCCTCCTTTCTTCCCCTCTTGAAAGCTTCTCCTTCTTGAAAGCTGCTTTCCACCCCCACGGAGTAGACATTAGTGGTTCCCTGTGAGCAAGTGAATTATCTGTAAATGGGGAGTTTTTGAGCTGATAATACAAGTCAAAAGTTAGTTTTTTCAGCCTGGTAGGTTGTTTCGAGAACACACCCTCTCATTCAATCTAGTAATGTTTTGTTAATTCATCCCAACCACCTGCAGTCTCGCTTTAAGGATGGAGGCACATTTGCCACCCTTGGGGGAAGAGAGGAAGACTGACAGCCCAATGGGCTTCTGCTTGGGGGCAGGGCTGGCTGCAGCAGCAGTGCGCCTTCCCCGCTCGGAGCAGCCATTTTAATAATAATAATAATAATAAACTTTTATTTATACCCCGCCCTCCCCGCCTAGGCAGGCTCAGGGCGGCTAACAAGACATGGTAAAACCATGATACAGATAAACAATAGATAATATGATTAATAATTTAAACAATAAAACCAATAAAACAATATGACATTAAAATACAGTCTAATGGCGTATAGGATGGCTTGGTATTACTGATCTTATCAGGAGTGGAATTTTAGTGGAATTTTTGGCAGTTTTTTGCTCTTAGTAGTTCAGGTCGGTATTGCTAAAATGCCTGAGAAAAAGGGACGGGAAAGTCCAAGGGAAAACATCCCGTACGAAAGGCTTCTAGGGCCCCGCCTAAGAGGCCAGCTCCCCCTTTATCATCTTTGGATGAGGAGGGTGATGTGGTAAATGCTGATATTTTGCAAAGGCTCAGGGCTCTGGAGGCGGCTTCTGGAATTCCTCCCTCACAGGGTTTAGACTTAGGCTTGGGGGAAAATTCTAAGGCTGCATTTCAAGCAGGTATTTTAACCAGCTTGTCTATTCTCGAGTGTAGGTCTGCTGGAAACATCATGGGAGGAGCTGGCAGTTCCAGTGGTGCACAAGCTGGTTCAGCTCCATTTCCTATGGATTCTGGAGTAGGATCGGCACTGGTACCAAGTGCATCTGTGGGTAAGACCGGAGACATGCCACAGTCATACACTGGGCCGGCTTGACCATGGGGTCCATGGGGCCCTGCTACACCAGCTGTTCCCAGCAGTGCTACAGGGGCTCAAGGTATCTCCTCCTCCCCTGTCACGAGTGCACAGCAAGCTTGGGCTTGGCCATCTGGGCAGTTTGGCCATGGCTAACAGCTGGACAGCAAGGCATGTAAGGTCCCATGATGGGGGGATGGGGCTTTCCTTTCCCTTTGAGTGCCTCTTATGGAGCTGTCCCTTTCACCGCCTTACCTTTTGGGGACTTAGCACTGCCTTTAGGGGACCATTTGCTGCCAGCAATGAAAGATAAAATTCTAAAAGGGGAATATGCAGGTGTCTTCTCCCTCCTGTTCCGGGAGCTGGAGAAGAAAGACAAAGAAGATTTGGATGATAAGGAGAAAGAAAAATGGAAGAAACGGAAAGTTGACAGGATTAGACCAATTGGCTGCCTGGGTTTTTCATATATGCCGAGCTGATAGCACGGGCTCAGCCTTGGGGGGGGGGGGGTGCTTCACTTATACAGTATATGGATATTATTTATAAGGGGTATACAATGTTTAATGGGCCCACCTGGCTTCAATATGACTAGGAGTTTAGGATGACAGCTGCTCTATATCCTTCCCTTCAGTTAGATCGTATCCACCAGCAGCTTTGGCTCCAAGTCATGTCCCCTGCTCGACGAAATTTGGGCAACTGCTTTGATAGCGGTCATTTGGTGGCCAGGGCATCTGTGACTTCTTCCTCTTCTTCCTGCAGTTCTGTGGGGCAGGCAGTTCAACCCCGCTTGCTTTGCTGGGAGTTTGTAGGAGGAAGGCTTGCCAGTACAAGCATGAATGCCCCTTGGGTGGTGGCTCTCACTCCTTTAACAGTTGCTCCAGAGCCCAGCCACATAAGGGCCAAAAGAAACAGGGTGGGGGTGGAGGCAATTACCAAGCTGGAAAACAGGCCCAGTCCAATAAAGGTTGGACCTCTTGAGCAGTGGCATGCCCAATATCCGCAACATGTTGATAGGGTTTATCTGTTAAGGGTTTTATGTTTGGTTTTAGGATTCCTTTTCAGGGTCCCCAGGTTGCATTCAGTCGGGGAACCTTAGTTCTGTTAAGGGTATGGAGCAAGTAGTTAGGGGTAAGATTGCCAAGGAGTTGGCAGAGGGCAGGATTTGGGGCCCGTTTTCTACCCCTCCAGTGCCTAACCTTCAGGTTTCCCTCTTGGGAGTGGTGCCAAAGAAGGTGGCTGGTGAATTTTGTTTGATTCACCATCTCTCCTATCCCAGGGGTGCATCAGTAAATGATGGCATTCCTGAGCATTTATGCTCTGTTAGGTACACCAGCTTTGATCAGGCTGTTAGGGTTGTACGACGCTGCGGTAAGGGGGCAGAGATGGCTAAATGCGATATTAAGTCTGCCTTTCGCCTTCTCCCTGTCCATCTGGCTGACTTTGAGCTCCTGGGTTTTTCCTTCAAGGGGCAATTCTACATGGATAGAGCCCTGCCTATGGGTTGCTCTGTCTCATGTGCGGCTTTTGAGTGCTTCAGCATGTTCCTTGAATGGACTGTTTGTGAGAAGGTGGGTTTACAAGAAGTGGTTCGTTATTTGGACGACTACGTCTTTGTGGGTGCTGAAGGGACTGGGCGTTGTGCAAAGTTAATGTCTAGCTTTCTTGAGGTGGAGGTGGGTGTTCCACTGGCACAGGAAAAAACAGAGGGTCCAGCCACAAGACTTATTTTTTTGGGGATCGAGCTGGACACTGGAACAATTGTCCAGAATACCTGTTAAGAAAGTCGCAGATTTGAGGGAGAGGGTTGATTCTTTCCTTCTTAAGCGGAAGGTTACTTTAGTTGAGCTTCAACAGCTCGTAGGGCATCTCAACTTTGCTTACAAAGTTGTGGCTCCTGGATGCACCTTCTTGTGCAGGCTTTGTGATGCGATGGCTGGTCTACTACTTTCACAGCATAGAACGCGGGTTACAAGTAGATGAGGGCAGACCTATTGGTATGGCAGGAGTTTTTGGAGTCCTTCAATGGGATTTTATTTTGGAGGGAAGACATGAAGCTTAAAGCAGAGCTTCAGGTCATATCTGATGCTGCTGGTTCCTTAGGTTTTGGGGTCTATTTCCGAGGACATTGGTGCGCGGATGTGTGGCTGGATTCGTGGGGCCAGGGAAGATTGAACAGACATCTTACATTTCTTGAGTTCTTTCCCATCCTGGTTTGGCTGTGGGGGAATTATATGGCCAATCACACTATTCATTTTTGGTGTGATAACACGGCTGTGGTACATGTCATTAATTCCCTTACATCCAAGTCACAAAGGGTTATGAAATTAGTGTGGGCCTTCACTTTGCGTTGCCTGCGGTGTAACATATTGTTTTTAGCCAAGCATGTCCCAGGATGAATAATGGCGTGGCTGATGCTCTCTCTCAGATGGAGAGGTTTCGTCAGCTGGCCCCAAAAGCCAATCGAGAGCCGGCGCAAATGCCCCAGGAGCTATGGGTGATTGGAGAGCCGAGGCCTGCAGAATGATAGGCTTAGCCATTGCGCCCAGCACCAGGAAGTCTTATGAATGTGCCGTGCGGCAGTTTGAGGACTTTAGGTCAGAGGTAGGGTATCGCATTGTTTGGCCCCTCCTGGTGGAGCAGTTGCTCCACTACTGTGTTGCTTTAAAAGGTAAGGGATTGGCCATGCGATCCATTAGGGGACGTCTGTCTGCTCTGGCTTTTGCTAGTAAGGCTTTGGAGTATAAGGAGGAACTGCAGACTTTCATCTGCAAAAGATGCTGGAGGGCTGGGCCAGAAAGGCCGGGCCTAATCCTGACAGTAGGAAGCCTATTTCCCCTTTGATTCTTAGGGGCTTGAAAGGGTTTCGGGCACAGTGTGTGCATCCTATTTTTGAGTCCAACAGGGCCCGTCACAAGGCTAATAAAAGAATTCGGAGAGCCTTGGAAGATGGTTTGGGTTATTACTTGCCTCATCCGAGCATTCATATTAGTTGTCCCCACCTCTGTAGGGGTGATGGCGTTCATCTTTCAGATGAGGGTAATGGTCTCTTCTTGGGAGACCTTCGGCAAGGGCTGCGGGTGGCCTTGGGCCTCTCTGTGGGTGCTAAGGCCTAAGCAGAGGCTTGGCCTTAGTGGTGGCAGGTTTCTGTGGTTAATGAGCTTATGCGGCTAGGCGAGGACCAGAAAGCATCCCCCTTTTGTGGGGTTAGGGGTTTGTCAGGATCGACCTTTGGGTTTGCCGGCCCGGGGTGGAAGAATGCAGACCGTCCTTTGGGGCTTACCTGGGAGGTTCCTTTCATTGAGTTGCCCAGCTCATGGTTGGACCTTCCCAGTTTGTTGCCTATTTGCTGAGCTGGCCTGGTGTGAGCTGTGGTGTACAGCTCTAGCCAGGGGCTGGGTTGCTTGCCCGTTAAATGTCAGGGGAGGTGTCTGTTGCGACCCCTGGCCCTGACCAGGCCACAGGTTCTGTTTAGCCCTTGCTGTTTATTAATAAATTAAATAAAGTGGCCCTTAGTTTAATCCAATTATTGCGTCTGACTCTTTATTTCAACCTGGGGGAGGGGCAAAAGAAACCTGTGACTTGACAACATTGGGTTTCTGCTCCCAATGATGGCTTGGTGATTCCCTTTCCCTTGCAGACAGGTGGGAGACACGGGGTAAAATTTCATCATGTTCTGCGTTTGCTTGATAGTTGACTTTCACTTACTTGGGAGTTTTTTTGGTAATGTGTAGTTTCTTGCCAGAAGTGAGGACCAAAGAATAGCAATGCTGCTGAAGTTAGCAATTGTAGATGATGGGCAGACTTCCCCAGATACTTCCAGGGTTGGCCATTTGATATTTTTGGAGGAAGTAACAGTGAAAGTGGAGGAGCTTTGCCATTTCCCCAGATCTGTTGAGATTTGAATTGAAATGGCTTTCACCCCTAGATTTTGTTCTACATGTTGCCAAATCTTGACAGTTGGAGTAAGCACAGAGCACTCTAATAATGCCCTCAAACGGTCAAATTGCTGGGTAGCTGGCTTGATGCATCCCCTCCCCAATTATTCTTTGTTTGCCACTGGTCTTGTACCAAGTTAATCTCTCTGGTTCATCCTGTAAAGGCTTAATTCCTTATTCTATGTGCATGCATAGCACTTCCTGAAATGCTGACTCCTTCTCCATCATAAGAGCTTACAAATTTTTAGGAAGGATGCCAGAAACTATGCTGGGGGGTTGATATCTAAATCCAGGTGTTAAGGTTAACAACTTGGAAATAGCTGTGTGTTGCCATTATCTACAAACCCTGCTGCTTGGTGAAAATGATGAGGTCCTAATAAGATTGCTGTCTATTTTGCTTCTTTTTAAAACTCCCTCTGCTGCAATGCTTGAACATAAATGCAAAGGCCAAGATTTAAAAGCCAGGCAAACTTTTTAAAAAGGTAAAGGTAGTCCCCTGTGCAAGCACCAGTCATTTCCGACTCTGGGGTGAAGTTGCATCATGACGTTTTCATGGCAGACTTTAGACACAATGAGAATATGGAAGAATTATCTCAATGGATTGCACTGAAATCTCCTGGAATAACTTGTTAACTTTTTGGAGGACTGTGTAGATGTGTATGTTTATATGGCACAGTTCTAGAGGAACATGGAAATACTGAAGAATTCCACTTCCTAAGAATCTCCCACTTTCATTAAAAAAAACAGTTTTTTAGCCCTTATGCCTGTAAAGCCATGACCTTAATAGCCCAGACTATTCTGATCTCATAAACTACAAAGGGTTGTGGCTCAGTGGTAGAGCATCTGCTTGGTATGCAGAAAGTCTTAGGTTCAATAGCCAGTTAAAAGGATGAGGTAGGAGGTGATATGAAAGACCTTTACCAGAGACCCTGGAGAGCTGCTGCCAGTCTGAGTAGACAATACTGACCTTGATGGACCAATATAAGGCAGTTTAATGTGCTCCCGTATGTTGGCCCTGGTTAGTATTTAGATGGGAAGACCTCCCAAGCAATGCTCCCTCTAAGCTGTGCAGTCCTCTGAGCTAGAATTCAATTTTATGAACTACTAGCATTAAAGCTGTGAGCTACTGCATAAATTAGTGTGCCCTGGGGCCATTTTTCCAAGCTAAGACAAAAACTACGAGCTAGCTCACACTAACTCATCTTAGAGGTGGATGTGGCTAGATGACCATACTTCTTGTGATGTCAGAGACGTGGCCTATTATGCAAGTGATGGTGATGTCAGAGGTGTGGCCTAGTATGCAATGATGGTGATGTCAGAGGTATGACATCACATACTAATGAGTTCCTGCTGTATCTGATTCCTCCTAGTACCAAGCATCCACAAAATAGATTATTTCAGTGCAAGCATGAACATTTACACAAATCAGTCTGATTTCAAAACAGAGTGCTACCTGCTTTCGTTTACTCAATAATGTTAGCAGCAAAAGCTGAGACCTTGTAGAAGGACATCCCAGGCAGTGATTCCATTATTCCCTTGATGGCCTTTAAGTCCTTGGATTCACTTGCCAACCCAGCTGTGCTAAAATACTCTATTATTGGGAGCGATGCTGGAAATGAACATAATTTCTCTAGGAAGAAAAGGGAACCCTACGTGCTCCAATATTAATTGAATTGTTGACAACAGCCTGTCTGCAAGACCAGCAAGCTCGTAATCATCACATACCACTTCCATGCACAAAGAAAACTGTGCAAACTCAAAATGTATGCAACAGAAAGAAGGGGAAAAAAACAAGGCATCTGAACAGAAGAAACTCTAAGAAAGAATAAGAAATAATATAAATCCATGAATCTATGCACTGTATGCTTGTTGAAAAATTAACTTTCTCCTCTTTGTTGACCTCTTCACTTTCTGTTTAATTCCTACTCTCTCTCTCTTCTCAAATTTTCATGCTGCCACCTCTTTGCAGCAAAGTTCCATTATGGCATATTTATCAAAGAACACTTGTTGAAAAACACTTTAAAAGTATAATAAGATAGATGATGAGCAAGTGTAACTCATAGTGCTAAACCAGGTCTACAAAAACAGGGCCATGGGTGAGAAATCTGTCATTCCACTGCAGTAGGCTGGATTGAGAGCTAAATAAATAAATAATGCCAACAACCAGGGCTTTTTTTGTAGCAGAAACTCTTTGGCATATCAGGCCACATACCCCTGATAGCCAATCCTCCAAGAGCTTACAGAGCTCTTAGTACAGGACCTACTGTAAGCTCCACGGATGTGTGGCCTAATATGCAAAGGAGTTCCTACTACAAAAAAAACCCCTGCCAACAACAATGTCAAAGACTGCCGTCAGGCTCTCTCCACAAAGAAAGAAGAAGCACAACCACAACCCAGTGAGCCACTGTGTGTGTAAAGTGCTATCAAGTCGCAGTCCCCTTATGACAACCCCGTACAATTTTCTCAAGAAGAGGAGAGATGAATTACCATTGCATGACTCTGCACACCAAACCTGGATTTGCTTGCTAGTCTCTAGAGACGTGAAGGCCTGCAGCAGAGGGTGGGGCAGTTTGGGTTTTTCCCCCCACTAGTCTTTTTGAAGAGTACTAAAAAGACTCTTATGAAATATTTTCTCTTTTAGAATAAGTGAGATGCTTTTAAAGAAGAGCCGGGCACACTGTAGATATGTACAGCTCTTTTCTGCAGCTAGAAGGATATTTAATCTTTATGGAGGGGCATGCAGGGCTTTCATTGTTTTCCAATTTTTGCATACCTACTGTTGTCCTTTTTTCCTAACTTGTAGCTGACTTTTCACTTCTCTCTCAAACCACTGTGACACACATACCCCCAGACTGGGTAAAAGGTAGTTTGCTGCCTTAATCTTCTGGGGGAGGGGGGAGAAATCAAAAGGAGGTAGGCAGAAACCAGGGCGGTGCAAAGCCAGCTGGCTGGTGTACAACTGCTGCCTTCGCTCTGCTGATGACCTTGCTCCGCCTCCCTTCCAATCAGAAGGTAAGCAGAGCAAAGCCATGGTTGCACAGCTACTGGCTGGCTTTGCTTAGTCTCCCTTCCGATTGGAAGGGAGGTGCAGTGAAGCTAACTGGCCACTGCACAACCAGACAGGGCATTTGCCTAGGGCACTGTGGGGGGGGGGGGAAGCACCCAATTTGGCTCCCCCCAACCCAGCACCCTAGGCAAATGCCTATTTTGCCTAGTGGAAGGGCTGGCTGTGGCAGAAACTGCACCAAAGCCCCAGAGGAAAACTCTGAAAGTTCCACTGAGAACTGTGCTCTCTAACCAGATAGCAAACATTACTGTATATGTGCTAAGATAACAAAGGGTGCATTAGCTTGCAGTTTTCTCTCAAATTGGGTATGTTTGCAATTTTGCTTGTACAAGTCTGATACACTTCTAAATTTTAAATTCCATAAATATGTCAAATACTACAATTCTATGTGCCAATGAAGTTATAAATGATGCATTTTATGTTGTTAAAGCAGTAAAATTAGTTTAGGTTTGACAGAGCAATAAAGTACAGCATTATTCCAATTTCCCCCTCCAAAACAAAAATTTTCCCCAAAACCCAGAAAAAAATGTTTTCCAGTGGCTTCAAAATGTCCAGAAAATGTTCCATCTCTAGTGGTTTCCCATCTAAGTCCTAACCAGGGCTGACCTGCTTAATTTTTGATCTGACATCAGGCTAACTTGGGCCGTCCAGGTCAGGTTTTAGTGAACTGATACATAAATGTAAATTCCATTGAAACCAATGTACTAAAGCATGCCTAATTTGGTGCTGAACTATTGTCTCACAGACATAATTAATATTTTGTGGCTACCAGGAACAAAAAAGTAGCACATTTGGAGAGTACGCACTCATCACTTAAACAAACATAATAATGGTTCTCAGACTTTAGCAACCCAAGGACCCCCATTTTGCCAAGTCCTCTCCTCCTCCCTTGCCAGTAAACACCACACACTAAACACAAGTGGCTCCTATCATCTTGCATCCTCAGAATACAGCAAAACTCCTATCAGTTTCTCTTTCAAAGCAAGTTTAAGAAAAATGTTTTTACTGTCTGTACATGGCCTACAAGGTCAGTTCTCACAGAATAGCTGATTTTATAGGGCCCACAACTCAAAAGGCCCAGAGCCAAGGTATAATCAATCTTTTCTTCAGAAAATGCCTTTGCACTGGAGACAAGACAATTCTTTGTTGGCTAATAACTTCCAGACAGAAGCTAGCTAAAGCAATCAGTACATTCTTTGGCTAGTGGTATGAGGTGATTTGGAAGTTAGGTGACTACAAATTGAGCAACTGTATGAGCTTCCACCTTTCCATCCCCTTCTCCTGAGGGAGGACAGTCCAGTCCTCACCCTCATTCCCAGAGAACTGAAAAGGCTGATAACTTCTTTCTTACGAAGTAGTCTTGGACTCCCTGGAGCCACTCTCACAGATCCTGCACTAGAGCGTAGCTATACATACATACCAGAGTTCTGTGAAACATTTCCCTCTCTTCTTAAAATGAGGAGAATTTAGAGCACAGAAGGCACATGAGAGAAGGTAATTTCTAATCATTTCCTCTTCCACAATATTTTTATTGCTAATTCCCCTTACCAAATGGTTTCCTTTCCCAAAGCTGCTAGGGAAATAAGGACACCCACCCAACACACGCAGAGTAGTTTCTCTGTTCAAAATTGCTTCTGCTGAAGCTATTTTCTTTAAAGAAAAATGTTACATGGTTCTGTTACACACATTTGCATGTAATACACAGTTTCTCCTTCAATCTCTTCTTTAGATGCTATTTTCTCAGTTTGATTCCCTTACATACTTTACCGGCTACATGGGATGTGACTGGCAGTTTGGCATTTTACAACCACTACTTGTAGCCTAAAGATTTTGCTATATTTTACAGAGGTGACTGGTAATAACAATCATCATCATAATATCAATATTACAGGAAGATTCCTAAAAACTATACCACCTGAGAGAAGTAAATATATAAATGATTTTTTTCCTTAAATGAATTTCCTTTTTTTTAATTTTGCAAGGGGGAAAAGCCTCTTATTTACAAGGGTTAAAAAGGAAAATCAAACTGCCTTCTGAAATGTTTGTTCTTTCATTACACCATCAGCACTGTAGGTGAAGGCAAGATTATCACACAGGTCTGTCCCTGAATATTGTCATTATTTATGGAACAATTTAAATGCTTTGAATGCAATTCCAGATTCTTGTGACTTGAATATCAGAAGCCCATTCCAGTGCCATCCTGTCAGGTGAATACACTACCACTGGACATCTTTGCCCACTGTCCCTGCAAGCTGACAAAGAGGAAGAATGAACTAAAGACTAAAGCCTTGTGAATAAATGATACAGCCCTTGTGGGTGTCCTTGGGTCTGATCTTTCTTTCTGATCTAAGAGTAATATGTATCCTAGAGTTTTTAAAATATAATGTCAACAAAATTTTTGTTGGATTTTATGAAGATGCAACTCACTACATTCAGAAAAAGGCCTTTTTATTTTAACATATTCCTTTTAAGGGAGTGCTGTGATATAACAAACATTTAGGGAATGCTAATTAAGCCATCACTCTGACCTCAATGGTTCCATCCAGTGCAAAACTGTCCTCAGCACCACAGACTGTAGTGTCAACTACTGCAGCAGTTTCCCAGGATGATATCCCATAGATGGAGATGCCAGATGCTGAACTTGGAACACCAAGCATGCAAAACGTACTCTACCTCAGTCCTGGAGCCTTACGCATATTGAAAGTACACACTGTATGGAGAGCAACATACCAAGTTTGAAGTTTTCCTCCACATTAGGTATAAGCATAATAAAACTAAGGAAAAACATTAAATGGTTTAATCAAACTGTATTTTGGTTAAAAAAAGTAATAAACCACAGTTATGATCACAAGAATAAGTTGTGACAAGATTTAATACAGAAATGACATTTTGTCTTTGGCCAAGGCATGGCAGTTGCTTTCTTTCAAGACATCACTTCTAAATGTTGCACCTTAATGCTAAGCTAGATGCAACTGTCAAAACTCCTGCATTTTATTGAGTCTTTTGGGCAAGACTACTTTACACTATGGACTTGCAGTTACTTGAGCAGAACTTCAGGAGGTTACATGTAGCTGTGTAAGTAATGTGATTTACAACAGAGGCAACAGTGGCTTCAGGCATGAAAACAGGGATGGGAGTAGGTACTTCTTCCTGCGTGCTTTTGTCACAATAGGAAAAAATGGTGTGCATCTGAAAGATATAAACTCCCATGTACACAAGATACAAAGTCCTCGTGTTGTTCCCCAGCTAACACATGGACTTTGTAAAGAATTTAGCCTTAAATTCTAGACTTGCCAACCCCCAGGTCTGGTCTGGGGATCCCCTAGTTTTGCAAGCTCCTCCCTACTGCCAGCCAACTGGCTGGCAAGGGAAACTCCAACCCAACAGCCATGATGTGCCTTTCCATCTAGGCAGGTTTAGAAGAAACTTGCAAACTGCTTCTGTTTTAGAAGGTGTGTGAGCCTTTACATCTCAGCAGGATGCAAAATCTGTATGGGTGGGGTGAGTAGGCAGAGCCACGTGGCTCTTCCTAATGAGCGTGGAAGCATGTAAGAAAGCAAGAGGAGCAAGCAAAGTCCCTCTGTTTGTTTTGCATTTGTTTCAGCAGCTATGTGTGTATAATAAAATGGATAGTAAAGAACTTGATTATAGGATGGAGGAAAACTCCACCCCCTAGACTGCTCTCTTCAGTCCGAAGAAGTTGGCTGAAATATAGCAGGTTGTTATATTCAGCAACTCCCATGAGTAAAGTGATTTACTTTGCCCCAGTGAGATCACAAAAGTGTGGGCTTGCAACCTGTGTTTATTTTGGCTGTTTTCTGAATGTGTAAGTCATCTAGTGGAAGTGCTGCTGCTGTGGAACCATCTTAAGGCAAAAAAGAGGAGGAGGAAATGAAGACGGTGTTCAAGGGAACTTCTCTGCTGTATTTTTATTTTTTATAGGAAGTGGGAAAGTCTTCCAACTCTGCCCCCCTAGTTTCCCAGCTCAACCCCCCAAGTCCCCAGATATTTCCTGAGCTGGACCTGGCAACCCTATTAAATTTCCATGCAAGTTACTGGTATGTGCATTATTATTATTTTATTTAAATAAACCTTTTTGACTATAGCTTTTTTTAGGGAGTTGATTAGGAACATAAGAACATAAGAGAAGCCATGTTGGATCAGGCCAACGGCCCATCCAGTCCAACACTCTGTGTCACACAGTGGCAAAAAATTTTATATATACACACACACTGTGGCTAATAGCCACTGATGGACCTGTGCTCCATAGTTTTATCTAAACCCCTCTTGAAGGTGGCTATACTTGTGGCTGCCACCACCTCCTGTGGCAGTGAATTCCACATGTTAATCACCCTTTGGGTGAAGAAGTACTTCCTTTTATCCGTTTTAACCTGTCTGCTCAGCAATTTCATCGAATGCCCACGAGTTCTTGTATTGTGAGAAAGGGAGAAAAGTACTTCTTTCTCTACTTTCTCCATCCCATGCATTATTTATTTATTTGGTGACTTCTATTTATTTATTTGGTGACTTCTATCCCGCCCTTCCCACAAGTGGCTCAGGGCGGCTTACAACAACAATAAAACAATAAAACAGTAAAATCAGAGCAAGTTATTACCTCTAAAATCAGACAATTAAAACCTAAAAACCTTAAAATTAAACATTAAACTATACAGTATAAACACAAAAATCTGGTAGCTACATTATCTCATCAGGCATAGGCTAACCAGAAGAGGGCTGTCTTACAGGCCCTGCGGAACTGAGCAAGGTCCCGCAGGGCCCTCACCTCTTCTGGTAGCTGGTTCCACCACATAGGGGCCATTGTGGAAAAGGCCCTGTCTCTAGTTGCCTTGAGACGCACTTCCTTGGGCCCGGGGATGATGAGCAGATTTTGAGTGCCAGACCTCAGTGCTCTCTGGGGAACGTGTGGGGAGAGACGGTCCCTCAGGTAGGCAGGTCCCAGGCCATATAGGGCTTTAAAGGTGATGACCAGCACCTTGTACCGGACTCGGTATATTATTGGAAGCCAGTGCAGAGCCCGAAGGCCCGGCCGGATGTGCCCCCACCTTGGGAGGCCCAGTAACAGCTGGGCCGCGGCATTCTGCACTAGCTGCAATTTCCGGGTCCGGCACAGGGGCAGCCCCATGTAGAGGGCATTGCAGTAATCCAACCTCGAGGTGACCGTGGCATGGATCACTGTTGCTAGGTCGTCGGGGGCCAGGAAGGGGGCCAACTGCCTTGCCCGTCTAAGATGAAAAAACGCGGACTTGGCAGTGGCCGCTATCTGAGCCTCCATCTTTAGGGACGGCTCCAATAGCACCCCCAGGCTCCTGACCCTGTCCGCTGGCCTCAGCGGTACACCGTCAAAAGCTGGCAGAGGGATTTCCCCTCCCGGTCCCCGACGGCCCAAACAAAGGACCTCTGTCTTCGCAGGATTCAATGTCAGTCCATTCAGTCTGAGCCACTCAGCCACAGCCTGTAGTGCCCGGTCCAGGTTTTCTGGGGCGCAGACCGGTCGGCCGTCCATAAGTAGATAGAGCTGGGTGTCATCAGCATACTGGTTATCTTGTAAACCTCTATCTTGCAAACCTCTATCATGTCACCCCTCAGTCGACGTTTCTCCAAGCTAAAGAGTCCCAAGCGTTTCAACCTTTCTTCATAGGGAAAGTGCTCCAGCCCTTTAATCATTTTAGTTGCCCTTCTCTGGACTTTCTCCAATGCTATAATATCCTTTTTGAGGTGCGGCGACCAGAACTGCACACAGTACTCCAAATGAGACCGCACCATCGATTTATACAGGGGCATTATCATACTGGCTGATTTGTTTTCAATTCCCAGCATGGCGTTGGCCTTTTTTATTGCAAACGCACACTGTCTTGACATTTTCAGTGAGTTATCTACCACGACCCCAAGATCTCTCTCTTGGTCAGTCTCTGCCAGTTCACACCCCATCAACTTGTATTTGTAGCTGGGATTCTTGGCCCCAATGTGCATTACTTTGCACTTGGCCACATTGAACCACATCTGCCATGTTGACGCCCACTCACCCAGCCTCAACAGATCCCTTTGGAGTTCCTCACAATCCTCTCTGGTTCTCACCACCCTGAACAATTTAGTGTCATCCGCAAACTTGGCCACTTCACTGCTCACTCCCAATTCTAAATCATTTATGAACAAGTTAAAGAGCATGGGACCCAGTACCGAGCCCTGCGGCACCCCACTGCTTACCATCCTCCACTGCGAAGACTGCCCATTTATACTCACTCTCTGCTTCCTATTACTCAGCCAGTTTTTGATCTACAAGAGGACCTCTCCTTTTACTCCATGACTCTCAAGCTTTCTAAGGAGCCTTTGATGAGGAACTTTATCAAAAGCTTTCTGGAAGTCAAGGTAAACAACATCTATCAGGTCTCCTTTGTCCACATGTTTGTTCACCCCCTCAAAGAAATGTAACAGGTTAGTGAGGCAAGATCTTCCCTTGCAGAACCCATGCTGAGTCTTCCTCAATAACCCATGTTCATCAATGTGCCTACTCATTCTGTCCTTGATAATGGTTTCTACCAATTTTCCCGGTATTGAAGTCAGACTGACTGGCCTGTAATTTCCCGGATCTCCTCTGGAACCCTTTTTAAAGATGGGGGTGACATTTGCTACCTTCCAGTCCTCGGGAACGGAGACAGATTTCAATGAAAGATTACAGATTTTTGTTAGAAGATCCACAAGTTCAACTTTGAGTTCTTTCAGAACTCTCGGATGTATGCCATCCGGACCCGGTGACTTATTAGTTTTTAATTTGTCTATCAGTTGTAGGACCTCCTCTTTTGTCACCTCAATCTGACTCAGATCTTTCAACACCCCTTCCAAAATTAGTGGTTCTGGGGAGGGCAAAAAGTTCTCGTCTTCCACAGTGAAGACGGAGGCAAAAAATTCATTTAGCTTCTCAGCCATTTCCCTGTCCTCCTTCAGTAATCCTTTTACCCCATGGTCATCCAAGGGCCCCACTGCCTCCCTGGCTGGTTTCCTACTTCTAATATATTTGAAGAAATTTTTATTGTTGGTCTTTATGTTTTTTGCAATATGCTCCTCATAGTCCCTTTTTGCCTGCCTGATCACAGTCTTGCATTTGATTTGCCACAGCCTGTGTTCCCTTTTACTAATCTCACTTGGACTGGTTTTCCACCGCTTAAAGGAGTCCTTTTTGCCTTTTACAGCTTCCATTACTTTGTTTGTTAACCATGCAGGCCTTTTCTTATGCCTGTTTGTGCCTTTCCTAACTTGTGGTATGTATTTTATCTGAGCTTCTAGGATTATAGTTTTAAATAGCATCCAAGCTTCCCCAAGGGTTTTGACCGTATGTACCTTTCCTTTCCGTTTCCTCCTCACATGCCTCCTCATCTCAGTGTATTTACCCCTTTTAACGTTAAACGTGGTTGTGGCGGTCTTTTTGGACAACTCCCTATTTATAGAAACGGTGAAATCAATAACATTATGGTCACTGCTCCCCAGTGGCGCAATCACTTTAACATCTCTCACTAAGTCTTGGGCATTACTTAGGACCAAATCCAGGATCGCCCCACCCCTGGTAGGTTCTGAGACCATCTGCTCCATAGCACAGTCATTGAGAGCATCAAGAAACTCAATCTCTTTCTCTCGACCAGAACACATATTGACCCAATCAATCTGCGGGTAGTTAAAATCACCTATTACAGCACAGTTTTTACGTTTTTACGTTTTTTACGTTTAGGATATGGAGTATTGCTATAACTTTAGACTATATTGCTGCACATTAGTAGCAGGAACCACAATTTTTCTGACACTGTCGAACAAAACAATTTGGCAGCTGGAAAATTTAGTACTAGCATTATCACTCTTAGTGCTGGAATGTAAGAAACAACTGCCATACAGGTGCAATTTCTGCCCTTTTGGAAGGAAATAAAAACCCTGGTGTGAGTGGAATATACAGTGATCAAATGAAACAATACTAAATTAGAGAAGGCGGAAATGACAAATTGCTATTAAAGGTTAAAACATTATCTTTGATGACAAACAAAAGTAAAGTCATACATAAGCCTGTGAAATGTATTTTTCAAGAATAATGCTTTTAGTCTATCCATGCTTATTAAACACCTTAAGTGTTCATGTATGGACAGGTTTCTTACCTGTAACTGATGATCTTCGAGTGGTCATCTGTGCAATCACACATATGGGTATTCCTCCGGAATGGCCCTGACCTCGGAGAGTTCAAAGCAATCTTGATCGTAGATCTGGCGCGCCTCCCCCTCGTCCCGGGGCGGAGCCACCGTTTGCGCATGCGTGGACGAGGGGGGAGGCGTCTAGCCACTCAGTTTCTTCCCGCCACCGGACAGGTGGAAGACGTGCTAGATGAGTGTCCAGCAGCGGGGAAGGCTGGGTGGGTCTGTGTGATTGCACAGATGACCACTCGAAGATCATCAGTTACAGGTAAGAAACCTGTCCATCTTCTTCGTGGTCTCTGTGCATTCACACATATGGGTGATTAGCGAGCTATCCCTTCGGAGGCGGGTGCTGGATCTGTAAAAAGTATGCAAGGTTAGACCAGAATGTAATGAGAGTGGTACTTACGGTGGTCAGTCGAAGATGGAGCGAAGTACAGCCTGTCCGAAGGAGGCATCACGCCGGGCACGAACGTCAAGAGCGTAGTGCGAGGCGAAGGTAGATGTGGAGGACCAGACCGCGGCATCGCAGATGTCCTCTATAGGGATGCCCTTCGTGAAAGCTGACGAGGTGGCGACGGCTCTGGTAGAATGAGCTCGTATGTGTTGCGGGACTGGTTGTTTCGCCAGTTGGTAGCAGAGTTCTATGGTGGCAACGAGCCACTTAGAGAGCCTCTGAGTAGATATTTTGCTGCCCTTATTATGGGTGGCGTAGGTGACAAAGAGTCTCGGATCCTTACGGAATTCTCGAGTTCTGTCTATGTAGAAAGCTAGCGCTCTGCGCGCGTCCAAGTTGTGGAGAGCCCTTTGGCCTGCGTCCGAGGGGTGCTGGAAAAAGGCTGGTATGGTTGACTGTTTCCCTAGGTGGAATGGAGAAACGACCTTTGGTAGGAAGGTCGGGTCGGGGCGAAGGACCACCCTGTTACTGTGAAAGATTGTGTAAGGTGGGTCCGCCCTCAGGGCACAGATGTCGCTAGCCCTCTTGCCTGTGGTGAGAGCCGTGAGTAGTGCTGTTTTCCACGATAGCAGGTGCAGTGGAATAGATGCCATGGGCTCAAAGGGTGGTTTCATGAGCTGGCTGAGCACTAGAGAGAGGCTCCAGGTTGGGAGGAGTTGTCTGACTGGAGGGTGTAGACGAATGATGCCCTTGAGGAATGCCTTCGTGGCATGATGAGAGAAGACTGTTGTTCCCCCGATGTGGGGGTGGAAGGCAGAGATAGCTGCGAGGTGTACCTTCAGGGAGGAGTATGAGAGGCCTGTTCTTGAAAGTGCTAAGGTGTAAGTTAGTACCTGAGAGATGGTAGCGCAGTTAGGGTCAAAGTTGTGTTGAGAGGCGTAGTGAGTGAAGCGCTTCCATTTTAGTAGATAGGCTTTCCTAGTGGATGGTTTTCTACAGTTCACTAGGACTTGGCGGACGTCCGGGGAAAATTCTAAAAACTGATTCTCCAGGCCGTCAATTTGAGGGATGCCGGGTTGTGGTGTAGGACCTTGCCGTCCTGTTGGGAGAGGAGGTCCTGTGTTTGTGGGAGGATTAGGAATGTCCTGTTGGACAGGAACAGGAGGGTGGTGAACCAGGGTTGGCGTGGCCACCATGGGGTTATGAGGATGCAGTTCGTGCGGTCTGTTTGGATTTTCTGCAGGACCCTTGTGATGAGTGGGATGGGGGGAAACAGGTAATGTAGTTTTCCCTTCCAGGTTTGGAGGAATGCATCCCCTCTGGAGAGCTGGGATGGTGGACCTCTCATGTAGAAGTGGGTGCACTGGGCATTTGATGGTGAAGCAAATACATCTATGCTCAGGGTTCCGAAGGTTCTGAAGATTTGTCGGATGTATTGAGTGCTGATAGACCACTCGTGGTTGTTGGTCGAGTGGCGGCTCAGGGCATCTGCCTGGGTATTCTCGGTCCCTGGTAGGTGAACGGCCGTGAGGAAGATGCCCTGGGTGATGCTCCAATGCCACAATGCCAAGGCCCTCTTGCAGAGTCTGATGGAGGCGGTTCCTCCCTGCCTGTTGATGTAGAAGACCGTGGCGATGTTGTCGGAGGTGACCTGGACGTGCTGATTCCGTAGCGATGGGAGAAAGGATCTCAGCGCTTTGTGTACTGCAAGGAGCTCTAGGCAGTTGATGTGAAGGGATCGCTCGTAGTCCGACCATTGGCCTTGGACTGTGAGGGTTCCTAAGTGGGCTCCCCATCCCCACCTGGAGGCGTCCGTGGTGACGATCACTGATGGAGGGGCTTGTTTGAACGGCATGCCCATGCGGAGATGATGTTCCATAGTCCACCATTTGAGGGATGTTGCGATGTGCGATGGGAGGGTCAGGAGTGTGGACTGGTGCTGTGTGTGAGGATGAAAGGTCCTGACGAACCACATCTGCAGGGGTCGCATGTGAAGTTTCGCGAAGCATAGGACTGCGGTGGTTGCTGCCATTAGGCCTAGCATCCTCTGAAACGTGAGAGCTGTCTGGGAGCGCCGGGCAATGATGGTGTTGGCCAGAGACTGTATGCTGAGTACTCTGTCGTGCGGTAGAGAAGCTGTTTGGGAGACTGTGGAGATGTCTGCTCCTATGAACTGAATTCTTTGAGTAGGGATTAGTTTGGATTTTGATAAGTTGACCTGGAGACCGAGTGTGGCCAAGAGGGAGAGGGTAGTGGAGACGTCCAGTTGGAGTTGTTCCCTTGAGTGGGCGACGATCAGCCAGTCGTCTATATATGGGTATATTGATATGCTTCGTTGGCGTAGTGATGCGGCAACCACTGCCATGCATTTGGTGAAGACTCTCGGGGCCGTCGATAGGCCGAATGGGAGAGAGCGGAACTGGAAGTGCTGCTCCCCTACGGCGAATCTGAGAAATCTTCTGTGATGGTGGTTGATTGTGATGTGGAAGTAGGCATCCTGTAGATCTATGGATGCCATCCAGGAGCGTTCTGGAATAAGCGGAAGGATTGCCTGGAGTGTGATCATACGGAATTTCTTGTAGGTGATGTGGAGGTTTAGTTTGCGAAGGTCGAGGATCGGGCGAAGACCTCCATCTCTTTTCGGCACCAGGAAGTAGCGGGAATAAAACCCGGTGCGATGGTATTGAGGTGGAACTGGTTCTATCGCGTTCTTGTTTAGCAGGGACGCGATTTCTGTCTGTAGAGGTGCGGACGAGGGGGTGGTAAGAAATCTGTGATGTTTCGGGGTGGATGTGAATTCTATTAGGTATCCTCTCTGTATGATGGCGAGGACCCAAGCGTCCGATGTTATGTCTCTCCAGGCAGGGTGGAACTGTTGTAGACGGGTGTATGAGTGGGGATTTGGCTGAAGGAGGGAAACTGGACGTCTCGTGGCAGGGTGGTCAAAGAGACGGTTTTGAGGTAGCTGCGGTCTTTTTGGAAGTTTGAGTGCGTGGTCTGTATTGGGATGACAGTTTGGACTGGGGGGTTTTTCGTCTCCATGAGGTTTGCTGTCTGGGAGACTTGGTACCCTTATGGTAGGTGGACTTCCAGTTCCTCTGCCTGTTGAACTGGGGTTGGTGTTGGGAGACCCCCAAGCGTTTCGCCCGTTTCCTGCCGTCATCGACTGATGTGAGGATGTCGTCTGTGGCCGCGTTAAACAGGCCAAGGCCGTCGAAGGGTAGGTCCTCAATCTTATATTTAATATCCGGTTGGAGTGACGAGGACCTAAGCCACGCATGTCTGCGTAAGGCTATAGCTGAGGCCAAGGCTTTGGAGGAGCACTGTGCAGCATGGCGAGCTGTGTTGATCTGCTGCTTGCTCAGTCTTGCTAATTCCTGTAGGGCGTTAGTGGCTGGTTTTTGTGATTCCTCGGGTAAGGAGGGTATCAGGGTGTTGAGGTAGGTGGTTAGATTGTATGCATATGCTGAAAAGCATGCCGTGTAGTTTTGTATCTTTGTTGCAGCTGTAGTGAGCGAGTATATCTTTCGCCCTATAGTATCGAGCTTCTTGCCCTCTCTTTCCGGGGGCACTGGGTGTCTCGTCTGCTTTGACTTCGAGGAGGAGTGAACTATTATGGAGTTGGGAGCCGGGTGGGTGAACAAGAACTTTGCGTCAGGTGCGTGGATCTTGTAAAGGGCTTCGACTCTTTTGGAGGTTGGAGGTACCGATGCCGGCTTGTCCCAGGCTTCCTTGAGTGTTTCGAGGAGGACGGGAAGCATAGGAAGAGAGGAGCTTGATGGGAGATCTGCATGTACGAGGTCAAAAACGACATCAGAGACCCTGGGTGCGTCTGTGTTGAGTTTCAGATTCAGCGAGTTCGCCATATTGGAGACTAAGTCAAGGTAGGATTTCGGACCCTCTGATGGAGACAGGTCCGCTGGCTTAGCTATGTCGGAAGCCGGAGATTGTAGGTCCGATCCTGAGGAGCGGTCGGATTCGGAGAGTTCGGCTTCGGAGTCGTCGTCGGTTCCGTGCTGCAGGTCTGGCTGGGTTTCTACAGGTGGTAGCTGTTTGTTGGGCGCAGTGTGTATGGAGCCCGATGGTGAGGGCTGTTTCGGTTCGAGGTCGAGGCGACTGCGTTCGTCATGGGGCTGAACGAGCCTGTCGTAGTCGAGGTGGTGCGCGCGCGGGGATGCTTCGTAGTGTCGGGTTCGATCGCGTCTGTCCGCGTGGTCTCGGTATCGAGGGGAGTCGTGGTAGCTGTGGTAGTAGCGTCCTCTCGAATCCGAGCGGTAGCGGTCGTGAGAGAGGGATCGTCGGTGCCCTCGTCGGGTCCGGGGAGAGCGAGATCTAGACCTCGACGGGGAGTAGTAGGAGTATCTCTCTCTACGGCAGCTGTGGGAACGGTGACTGCGGCGGCTGCGGGAACGTTGACGGCTGTCCCTACGGCGGCTGCGGGAACGTTGCCTACGGTGGCTGCGGGAGCGTCGGCGACTGCGTGAGCGTTGGCGGCTGTGAGCTCTTGGTGTGGGTTGCCGGGGTAAAAGGACTCTCGGAGTCGAAGGTTCCCTGATCAGGGATTGGGCTTCCAGCGGCTTAGAGAGGTCTATGAAGGCGCGGGGGTCGAGTGGTTGGTGACTCCTTGCAGGGGAGTGGGCCTCGAGTATTTGGTCGGGTGGAGAGTTCGTGATTGACGGCGACTTGGAGGAGATGCGCACAATCTCCAATGGTGTGATGTTCGGTGTCGGTGTCAATTTCACTGTTGGTGTCTTGGGAGCCGAGGCGGAGCTCGTGGTCGGGTTCGATGTCGATCTTACTGCGGTCGAGCTCGTGGTCGGGTTCGAGCTCGTGGGTTGCCCAGATTGGTCGGAGGGTCGATGCACAGACTTGGGTTTCTTTATGCTGGCGGTGCTCGTCGGATCCACGTGGGCGGACTCGGAGCGGTGACGCTTTTTGGTGCCGTCCGACTTTGTGGTGTGTTTACCGGACTTAGGCTTGCAGGGACCTTGAGCCACGGAAGCTGCCGGCTGCGCCGTTCCCACGTGGAGTGGGGAAGATGGCGGAAGCTGGTGTTGCGCGCCATGCGGTCGGAGGGAGGCTTCCATTAGATGGCTCCGGAGTCTCGCGGCGCGATTCTTGCGGGCCTGTTTGCCGAACTGGCTACAGTGGACGCAGGAATCCGTGTGGTGGGTCTCCCCAAGGCAGAAAAGGCAGAGGGAGTGCCCGTCAGACGATGGGATCTTGGCGGAGCAGTGCGTGCAGCGTTTGAAAGTGATCTTGTCCCTTCCTTCCATCCGCTCGCGGGGAGAGGGGGGGGGTGAGGGAGAAAGTCCGAAAGATAGTGAGGGAGGTTTTTTTTTTTTTTTTTTATACGATACCAGGTGAAGATGAAAGACTGAAGTTGGAGATTTGAAGAAAGAAGTAGGTTCGCTGGAGATTGCAATGAGGAAGTTGGAGATCAACGAGGTAGGTGCGATCGGGTCAGCGGTAAGGAAGAAACTGAGTGGCTAGACGCCTCCCCCCTCGTCCACGCATGCGCAAACGGTGGCTCCGCCCCGGGACGAGGGGGAGGCGCGCCAGATCTACGATCAAGATTGCTTTGAACTCTCCGAGGTCAGGGCCATTCCGGAGGAATACCCATATGTGTGAATGCACAGAGACCACGAAGAAGATTAAAGTGTTAATACTACTAAGTTTTCCATATGTCAAGTTGTTCTATTGGACAATGTCAGAAAAATTGTGACTTCTACTACTAATGTGCAGGAGTATAGTCTGAAGATATGACAAAACTCTGTATCCTAAACAGCTCAAGCGGCAATGCCCATTTTCCATATTTTAGAGACTTTTCAGATGGTTTACACCCAAACAATCTAAGACAAACATTAATTACGAACAAATCAATTAGCTGACATCTATTCTAAACACAAAGATACTATGGTCTGAGCTAATGATGCCTGAAAAAGATTGTGATGATCACCAGAACTGCTACTCAATCAAATCAGTCATGGCTAGAAAGCCTGTCAACGTTTATGAATGTGAAGATTTTTAGATGAAACATAAGGCTGCTGTGCAATATATAATGTGACGTTCCCTAGGGTTTCATATATTCCAATCCAGTAATCTAGCCACACCACCACATTGGCTTTCAGTCACATAATCACTGCTTCATGCTGTTTCAATTACAATCATGCACTACTTTTTTTCCCAGCAAGATCCTTCCTTCATTCATGATTGTAACCAATTATAGAGACTGAAGAAACTGATGGTATTACAGAAGCTCACTACTAAAGATACACTGTTTTGATAGGTAACCAAACAACCAGAAAACAAGGGGTATATGGATCAGAATGTTCTCATAGGTCCAACAAATGATTAATAAATACTCTGGCCACCAAGTGAAAGGCAGGTCACAGGGTCTGACAGCAAGGGTTCTCACGTCACAGTTCGTAAGTCATATTCCAAGGTCTCAAAATACAATCAAATTTAGAAGGCAGTCCAGGGTCAGGTTACCTATTCCCAGGGCTTTTGGGGTAGAAAAAGCCCAGCAGGAACTCATTTGCATATTAGACCACACACCCTAACACTAAACAGTCAGAACTGCATTCCTGTGCTTCCTGCTCAAAAAAAAAGCCTGGCCTATTCCAAAAGAGCAGCCAAAGCAGTCCAAGTGTCCATGCAGTCTCTCTGCAGCATTATATAGGCAGTTTCTCTACAGGTGCTGTACTAGGACCCAGATCCTGGTGACATATCAGGTTCTTCTAGTATTTCCTTAGGAGAGGGGAGGCTGCAGGCTGCCAGCCATGTATCCCTGTGTTCATGAGTCAGCCCTTACCCTTCACCTCCTCTGCTTCTGGGGTACTTTGAGAGACCATGACAGGTCTGGCTGGAAGTGGGTCTGTGTTGGGGCTTCCAGGCCTGAAGGCTCTGCTGGCTCAGGGTCCCTTGGAAAGGCCTCAACGCCGCAGCCTGACAGGAAGGGTCTGCTAAGACAGGATTTAGAGATTGGTTGTCTTCTTTTTCCTACAATGAGGACTCATTCTCCCATGCTGCACCAGAGCAATCCACAATATCAAATCAATTTCATACTAGGCTTCCCAACCCTCCCGCCCTGGCGGTGGACCCCAGGATTTCCACCCTCTTCCCCCGCTCCCCAAAAAAATGGAAGCGGGGGGGAGGGGGGAAACGGCACCGGGGAGCATGGTGAGTCACTCGGAGGCCGCCGCGCCGCACCGCTGCCGCCCCCTCCCCGCCCACCGCAGTTCTTCCTCCGAGATGGGCCCAGGCTGAGCCCATCTCGGAGGAGCAGCCAAGAGACGGCAGCAGCACAGGGGAGGGTGAGGCAGGCCAGGAGCATGGCGAGCCGCGAATCTGGGCCCTTCTAGGACCCGGACTTGTGGCTCGCCACGCCCCCAGCCCGCCTCCACCCCCCCCTCCGCTTCCACCCCAGAGGCGGAGCGGGTGAGGCCGCCGCACCGCTGCTGCCTCTTCTCTGCTTGCCGTGGCTGCTCCTTCAAGATGGGCTCAGGCTGAGCAAATCTTGGAGGTGCAGCACGGTGAGCGGAGAAGAGGCGGCAGCGGCGGGGAGGCTCGCCATGCTCCCTGGCGCCGTTTCCCCCCCTCCCCCTAGCTCCACTCCCAAAGTCTCCTGGCTCCACCCCCAAAGTCCCCAGATATTTTTGGGGTTCTACTTGGCAACCCTATTTCATACTTACTATCTATATATACAGGAAAATGGGTACAGTGAAACATAGGCTCAGTCAGTTTTTATTTTGTTAACTCAGTACCAGAAGGAATTAGTTTAACCTGGCTAAATACATCTTAGCCAAGTGTCCCTCAGCCCACTATCTATGTTTAGACCCCCCCAAAAAGATCAATGTGGCCAGGTCAGATGTTAATTTGAGAAAGGACACAGGTGGGCACACATAAGATTCAGGCTTGTTGAATAAGGTGGGTTTAACAAGAACACAAATACAATAAGCAGCATATTTATAGGGAAAGGAGATATATGAACACAGAAGGCTGGCATAATTACTGCGGGACAGGATACATGAAAGATATCAAAAGGTAGGGGGAAGGACTACACTGTAGAGAATCTCCAAAAGAGGACAGTTAATGCCTAAATGAGGAGATTATCAGGCTTGGCTGCCTGGAAAATTATCCTCTGATCTGGATACCCTTCCTATTTCTGTGGTAGAGAATTCCAGTTATTAACTGGTGAGGAAAACACACTCAGTCTTCTCGAGGACAGCCCTACCTATACTTATTTCATTCACATGTCAACCCCTGGCAGTGAAAAGAGATGGTTAAGGTATTTGAATTTGTCATGACAGGAAAATGAAAAGAAACAAGGAGACACAAACGTATTCACACTCAAATCAAGCAAATATCAAATGAAATACTTAGTATCTACTCTGCAGCATCTAACTGTGTTTATGCCACCTAAAATAGACTAGAAACACAAAATTTTATCATAAAAAGCTCACAGAGATGAACACATAAATCTGCTTTATATGACAGCCAGCCCATTTGCCAGTCTACCCCAATAGTGAGTGCCTCCCTAGGGAGAGACTGCTGCCATTCAGGGTAGAGCTGCTACCACTCGTTATGCCCCACTTCCCTCCCTGTGCTTTAGTTTGTTGATATCAAAGGAGAAGTGTGGTGTTAATTTGGGATTAAATATTTTTTGTTTTATTTGGAAATTCCTATGCCACCTCCCAGGGAACCTGTCCAAGTCTGTTTCTTTTTTGTGTGTTTGGGGAAGGGTTCATATTCTAAGAGCCCAAACTGAGTGAAGAAAAGTGGGGTTGGCCACAGGTAATACCCCAGCTTTTGCACTGGACACTGCTGAAGAGGAAGGGGAAAGTGACACTCTGAGCAGCAGACAACCGAAACAGTGACTGAGAAACCAGGGCCACAGCTGCAACTCCGCACAGACATGCAGCTTCTAATGGAATGAGGCTTGCCAGTCCTCAGGTCTGGGCAGGGGATCCCCCAGTTTTGCAGGCTCCTCTATGCTGCCAACCAGCTGGCCAGTGGAGGAAACCCAACCATGACAGCCATGATGTGTCTTTAGAACTCTCAGGCATGTTTAGAAACTAGCAAACTGCTTGTGTTTTGGAAGGTGTGTGTGTGCCTTTAAATCTCAGTGAGACTGATGCTCACAGGGGTGGCATGAACAGGCAGAGTCATGTGTATGAGAGAGGAAGAGACAGCACATCCCCTGGGTTCATTTTGTTTTCCTTTCAGAAGTTGTTTGTATAGTAAAAGGGATAGTAAAGAGTTAACTAGAACCTGATTATGAGACAGAAGAAAACACCATCTCCTAGATCTTTCTCCACTTAAGTTGATTGAAATACAGCAGACTGCTACATTCAGCAAATCCAATGAGTAAAGTTATCTATACCATTGCCCCAGGGAGTTCACAAAAGTGTGGCCATGCAAACTACTTATTTTTGCTGCTTTGTGAGAGTGTGTGTGTGTGTTCACTTTCATTTAGTGAAAGTACAGCTGCTGGGGAACAAAAAAAAAACAGAGGAAAATGAAACTGTATTCGGAGGAACTGCACTGCTGTATTTTTATTTATTTGGAATGGGAAAGTCTCCCGCCTCCACCCTAAAAGTCTCCCAGCAACTCTAAATGGAACCTTGCACCAGCAAGCAAAAAAACACTTTGTGGCCATGCTGGGTTCCTCTACCACACCCTCACTGAAAACCAACATAGTTACAGTGTCAAACTAGGATCAGGGAGACCCAGGTTCAAATCTCCATTCTGCCATAGAAATTCACAGGATGACTTTAGTCCAGTCACTCTATCTTGTGACTGCCTCCTGTTGCTTGCTGGTAAGGATGGCATAGGAAGAAGATGGGATGTTCCCTGCACTCCACCTCATAAAGGTATTTCCCAGCCTTGATGCCCAAGACATAAATGAAGATGCCAGTGACTGAATCTGGGACTTTATCCATGCAAAGCATGTGGCTAACCACTGAGATATGAGCCTTCTGCAGCACTTTTAATTACAGCTGTATTAATTAGGGCAAGCATTCTTCTCTGAGAGACTCAAAGTGAAAATTACAAATTCTCCATCCATTCAATTTTCAGCTACTGATTCTAAAAGACAAAGGATGAACTGTTGCCCAAATTGGACCCAGAGAATGAGAAATTAGTATTAATAAGGGTTCCAGAAAGGAATAACAGAGGACCTTGTGGTCTGTTTACACCAGGGTGGTATCCCTGGAGAAATCCCAAAATAAAATTATTGAAGAAAGTAAGTGATTTATAAACACATAAATTCGTTATATACAAAATAAAGAGGTAAAAATATATAAACCTACACTAGGCACTAAGAATAACACAAACGCATGCACACACTAATAAGAGCATACTTATAAAAGGTAGAAGGGAGGAAATTGGAAGTTTTAGAGAAGGGACATATAACCTTATATCTAGGCTTCAGGGTCTGGAGGACTCCAGGGTCAGACACAGCTGAGGACCAAGGAGCAGAGCATCAAAAAGGAGCCTGTGAAGAAGCTGCAGGAGTGGTCAGGTAGTGGGAGAACCTGGCATACAGGGCTGGCGCATGGGAGTCGGCAAGGTAGGTGGCCGCCTGGGGCGCCACCTCGCCATAAGAGTGGGGGCAGGCGCACTCCCTCCCTGTCCTTGCTCATGCCAAGGGCGCTCACTTTAGAGTGAGCTGGCTGGGCAATGGCCGCCCGTGGGTGCCACTGCCCAACCAACTCCCTTTGAAGAGGTAGAGGGCTGGGCAAGGGGCAGCTGGCCGAGAAGTGGCTGGGCAGCGGCCGCCCGCGTGCTTCTTCCTGCTTTTTGAATAAGAATGCAGGGGAAAGCATGCGGTGGCCACTGCCCAACCAACATCTTCTGAAGGGGGGGAGGCCCCACAGCCCCTGCTCAGCTTCCTACAAAGCAGAAGAGGCCGGCTGGACAGGGGGCACACGAAGCATTGTTTCTTCATTCTGAGCAGCCCAGCCGCACTTTGGAGGGAGCTGAGCAGGGGCCACAGCGCACGGGGGTTTTTGCTCTGATTGCTCGGAATGAAAAAACAACGCCCCCCCCCCCCACAGCCTCTGTTCAGCTCCTTACAAAGCAGGACAAGGCTGCTGGACAGGGGCATGCCGCTGCAATGATGTCACTTCCAGGTGATGTCATTGTACCACGTGCACAAAGCATGCGATTAGACATGGAGGGGTACTGGTGCAGGGTTCTGCCAGGGGCGGCAGAAACCCTAGCGCTGGGTCTGTTGGCATACTTTCCACTGAGTAGGAATGGTCTTTTTTATGGTGAAGGATCTCATAGTTAGGCATGGGTACCCACTTTCCCAGGAACATGACTGATCCAATATATGAAGCTTGAATTTGACTGGGAATTTGGAAGTAACTGCTGTCAAAACCTGGCAGGAAGATTAGTAGGAAAATATCTGACATTCCAATGTGGGGTGATCATTGGATGGTTTTAGCATATTAACAAAGAACCAGGAGTGAATGATGAGCTTAAATGCCCTCCTGATAATAATAATAATAATAATAATAATAATAATAATAATAACTTTTAATTTCTATCCCGCCCTCCCCGCCAAAGCAGGCTCAGGGCGGCTTACAACATAAAATACATTATACATCAGATTACATAAATTGCAAATAAAATCCAAGTTAAGACAAATTACAAGTTAAAATTTACAAATTACAATGGTGCTAAAACATTCGATCTTCAATAATTCCATAAAATTCAGTAACCAAGAGCAATTTTTTAGAGGCATTTCCTAGTTTATCATTGGTTGAAGGCTAGTTTATAGAGGTGGGTCTTACAGGCCCTGCGGAACTGTTCCAAACTCCGCAGGGCCCGCACCTCTACCGGGAGTTGATTCCACAGCAGTGGAGCAGCAATAGAGAAGGCCCTATCTCAGGTGGCCTTCAATCTGGCCTCCCTTGGCCCAGGGACGGTCAGCTGGTTTTTTCCAGCCGACCGCAATGCTCTTTGGGGCTCATATGGGGAGAGACGGTCCTTCAGGTAGGCAGGTCCTCGGCCATATAGGGCTTTAAAGGTGATAACCAGCACCTTGTAACGAACTCGGTATCCCACTGGCAGCCAGTGCAGTTCGCGCAGCCCCGGCTGTATGTGCTCCCATCTTGGGAGTCCCAACAACAGCCTAGCCGCCGCGTTCTGCACCAGCTGCAGCCGCCGAGTTCGGCACAGGGGCAGCCCCATGTAGAGAGCGTTGCAGTAATCCTGGGAGAATGAGATGTTAGGCTGCCTTTATCAATGGCTGGGTTGGATTAGTGATACTTAAGGGTTACTCAGCTGTCTATTGCTGGAAATGGTTCAGATTGCCTTGATGAAGTATCCCTTGAAGCAAGGGCTGATTATATTAGGCATACTTTGAAGCTGGGCAGACACCTCTGAGGTGTGTCAGGATATTGAGTGGTGTTCATAGCACTGAAAGGAGGTTTTATTCTTGAACAAGATATGCCATGGAGCCGGGGGGGGGGGGGGGTGGAGTTTGCACTTTATAAAAAACTGGTTTATAAAAAAATTCCAGTACAACCATCCTTTTCTTTCCTGGAATTTTCCAATGTCATAGCTGAACTCAGCTGCCTTTATGAGACTCCCTAAGTTTCAAATCCCCTGACATTTAGGCTCAAAAACTGGGTTCTAATTAAAACAACTAAGTCCAAAATAAATGGGAGACCCTTCATCACAGGGGAATTCAACTGGAGGAAGGGTCAGGGTCCTTACAGAAGATCATATCAATGACAATACATTCAACTTTATATCTTCGAATACTTTTTCCCCTCTATCTTTAAAGGCATACAGTGAGTCAGAATTCACCCTTAGGTCTTATTATCCTGATGACAACACTGTGAGGTAAAGTATGTTGCAATATTATTTAATTTGTGCATTTTTATTTCACTCTTTTCCAAGGAGCTCAGAGTTTCATGCATTCAGCATTTTGTGCTCTCGAATTTTAGCCTCACAACAGCCCTGGGGTTAGGTTAGGTTCAGAGAAGGTGTTTAATTTGCCCAGAGCTATCCAGAACATTGTGTATCTGACCAACCATTTTAATCTGGGTCTCTCCCATGACTAAACCCAAACTCTTCTCACTGCATCACAGTGGTCTAGTACAGAAATAAAGCTGGCTCCCTGCACTCAGCAGCTAACCTTGAGACTGTTTCCTCCTCATGCTCCTGTTCTGTGGAGGAAACTCCCAACCATGGTCCACTGTTACAAGTGCAAGGATCCTTATTGTGGTTAACACTAACTTTCTTAACTAAGAGGAAAAGGTCCTTATCATCAGTGTATCTGTAATGTTAAACTATGATTGAGGCAAGAAACAGAAGTTCTTAAACCTAGTGCCAGTTTACAAGAGATGGGATTGGATTCAATCAGCTTTTCAGTTGATTAGGAAAGAGTGGCCTGCTTCGGCAACCAAAACCCGCTATACCGAGAATCATCTGACCTGCATTTACAAAATACATATGGGATATAGTAGAGAGTAGAAATGCATGGGATTGGTGACAAAGCTGGCTAGATCCAGACTAGGATTTTCAATGAGCCAGTGCCATGTCTGTACTAGATACTAATTTTGAAACTGCGGACTATGAGCCCAATTGCAGCTGCAGACGCAGACAAGCTACACATAGAAATGTTTCCTAGCCAAGTCAATCCAGCTTCAACTGTGGGAAGGAGAGATATGTTTCTCCCTCTGGAGTTTTGTATTAGTTTTCTTTTCCCTCTCCAGGGAGGATTATTCTCCAGACTCCACTCCTTCTAACTACACATTTAGCAGTGTCTGAATAATATGCAGAATGAAATACCTGCCTCAGCCATGAGATTTTATAACCCCATTTAAAAGCAAGCACTGAAATCCACTGCAGGATTCTAGCCTTCTGGTCTTTGACAGCCTGCATATCACTTGCTTTTAAGTGCAGTTCAGGGTATAGTTTAATATGTCTTTAAAATTTATTTTCTCCCGCAAGTGTGAATATGAAACATGGAGACTAGACTTTCTACCCAAAATGAAATTCTAACGTGAGCTATACAAAGCAGACTTTGCTGAAGAGCAGATGATTGTATGTGCAAAAATGACCAAAAAGTGTAATATGATTTTGACATGCAAACCACAGTAAATACTGGCAATGCAGTTTCTCTGTAATTAGGATGGAAAGTCTCAGTACCAAAGACTCCATGATTTGAACTAGGGGTGGGAGTGCAGAGTTCTAGCCCCACTTAGAGATGGAAAATTTCTAAAAAATTTGAAGCCACAAAAGAAAGAAAAAAAAACATTAAAAGGTACTGTGCAGATTGCAGGTGCAGTGGTGGCAGAAAGGTGAGCTCGCTTTGCTGCCATTATGCCACAGAGTAGGTATGATCATGTGAGCTCACATCACCTGTGTTCAGCTGTATTTTTCTTCATTTGTGCTCTAACCACATTTCAACATCCAAACCTCCTCACTAAACTAAGGGGCATTCCAAGCTCCATAGAAGGAGAGAGGGTACTTAGGGGTAATCATCCACAGCCTGAGTCATCTCTGTATCCTGCAGGCCAACCAGGACTGCCACAGGAGCACCAAACTTGCTGAACAGATAATCCACAAGAGAAATCAGAAACCCCTCTAAATCCATCACCCTGCTGGGGTGGTCCATCCTAATTCTTCCCCTACCCTTGTGGAAGTTCCAAGTGTCCATGAGTCTAAATCTCACCAGATAAAGATCAGTCCATGACAATGGAAGAGGGGGAAATTCTCCAATTACTAAACCACATACCTTATCCCCAGAGAAAACCAAATCAAGTATGTGTAGGTAACAAAATGTTCTGAGATAGCCCAATGATTGCCAAAGTGGCATATCTTTCTCCTCTCTTCTATTTTATCTTCTTAACAACCCTGTGAAGAAAGTTAGATGGAGAATATGTGGCTGGCCCAAGGCCACCCAGCAAACCTTCCATGGTGGAGTGGGTCCTCATATCTAGTCCAACACTGGAATACACTGCCTTTCTCCAAGCACCATTAAATGGTTTTTAAAAGCTTAAATTGTAATTATGTTTTATTGGTTTTCATTGGTTTTAACTTGAGAATATGATGGGAATTGTAGGCAAAAAACATCTGGAGAGCTACCATTGGCCACCCCTGCAATATGGCCTTGTTGCCAGCAGTTTTTCAAAGCATAGTAAAACTAATAAAGAATTCTCAATACCCTCTTTAAATTAAAATTCTAGAATTTAAAAAACCCTTTGACGGAAAAGAAAAGAGTCACCTGTCCTCCAAACACCACTGAAATTAAGTGAAGTTCAACATCTGCAACATGTAGCATATTATACAGATAAAAATATTATGCTTGCACAGAAACTAGGTCCTCTGCTCCTCACTTTGCCTTAATCCAAAATGTTGCTTTTCCTTTGAGGTTTTACTGGCTCTGCTGCATAGGGCTGCCAATCCCTAAGTGGAGTTATAATAAATTCTGCTTAATATACTTGGGAGTTCAAACCAGGAAAAATTAAGCATATTCATTTCAAAACAGTTGATTTTACTGGATTTTAATTTGTTGTATTGTTGTTGAAAAATATTGATGAATCCATATTTCCCCCTTCCCCCTTTTTTCTTCCTGTGCACCCCCCTTTTCTATATATATAAATATATATATACACATATACATACATATACATACACACACAACATATTCATTTCAGCAGTTGGCTATTCACAATAAAATGTGTGATAATGGGACTTGCTAGCAGGAGAGTACTGTGTTCTGCTATCTTCCTTCTCACTTCTCAAAAGATCCAAGCAGCAAAAACTTGCTGACAGTCAGGGATATAAAGCACTGCATTGGAATGTAGCTATTTTTGTTTATACAATACTAGCATGAAACCTGTGCTTCGCTATAGTGTTTAACTACCTTTATAAACCAGTTATAATACTTCTGGGTATGTAACTTTTTTGTGTTTTAGAAGTGTGTTTTGTTTTTGGAATTGGTTTTGTAATATAATAGCAGTAAGCCTGTTGTGGAGGGAAATACAATGAGCTCTAGATAGAGGCTCTGGCTGAGTCCCCACCCACCCTCGCTGTCTTCCCACCGTACCCAAGTGAAAGCATTTACTCCCTCCAATTCTGGTATCTTCCCACCCAACCAAGACAGCCATTTTCTGTAGGGAAATTGATCTGACTTCAGCTTACCATCATCTCCCTCTTCTGCAGCCTTTACCTAGGAAAAATACATCATTTCTCCACAGTGTGGACCAAAGCAGCTTACATCATTCTCATCTCCCCCTTTTGTTCTGTACAACAACCCTGTGAGATAGGTTAGGCTGAAGGTTTGTGACTGGTCTGAAATCACAGTGTGGAGCAAAGCAGGAGGGAAGCAACATCAGCAGGGTATAATGACACAGAGTCCACCTTGCAAAGCAGCCATTTTCTCCAGGGGAGCTTATCTCTGCCATCTGAAGAACAGTTGTAATTCTGAGTGATCTCGAGCCCAAACTTAAAGAATGGCAAGAATGGTTCTCCTGGAGGAAGTGGCTTTTTTGGAGGATGGAGTCTATGGCATTGTAACTGTCTGAGGTCCCACCTCTCTTCAAAGTCCATGCTCTCCATGCTCCACCTCAAATCTTCAGGAATTTTCCAACCTGGAGTTGATAACCCTGCCTGCTTTCCAGTAGCAGTAACAACATTCTGGAGAGCAGCTGTAATCCTGAATTATCTCCAGTCCTCACCTGGAGAGTGGTAACAATGGTTACCCAGGAAGAATTGGCTGGTTTGGAGGGTGGAGTCTATGGCACTGTATCTGTTTGAGGTCCCACCCCTCTTCAAAGCCCATCCTCTCCAGGCTCCATTCCTCAAACCTTCAGGAATTTCCCAACCTGCAGTTGGCAACCCTATCTCCTTCCTAGCCAACCATCAACCAGCCAATCATGAAAAAAAAATGCACTCCCCAACTTTTATCTCTTTTTCCTTCAATACTAGTATTAGAAGAAAACACGGACATATACAGTGCAATCCTAAGGACAGTTACTCCAGTCTAACTCATTGAAATGGACTAGGACTGGAATAACTCTGCATAGGATTGTATTCCTATTGTTTTATATGTGTAACAGAGGAAGAACAATTGTCCCCAAATGGTTTATTGAGGGCTTCTTTGCACTAACAAAACAAGTTCATAAATTTCAAGCAATCACTTATAGAATATATAAGAAAGAAATTATGGAGCAAGACATAAACAATGCCATGGATTCAAATATGCAAATCTACAGAAATTATATCCATTGTTGAAAACATGGAAGTATATTGCTTTTCTAAGGATAGGTACATGTTACACCTTCAAGGACAGGATAGAACACTGTTTTTTTTTAATTCAGTATAGGGGATTCTACCATGTTATAAACCAAGAAGAAATCTCCAGGGCTTTTTGAGGCAACCATCACTTTAGCATTACAAGGTAATGAACACAACAGAGATGCCAAAATCCATTATATAGCGCGAGATGTAAGAGAGGGGAAAAAAGGTGTGCAGCAAATCACTAACAAGAAAAGCAAAAGCTTCTAAAATGCCTCAGCCTCTTCAATTTAAAGATCTGATTATATTCAAGTAAACTAAGGAAGAATGGTTAAGCCAGACAGAAGTGTTAACTGTAAGCAAAACACTAAATGGAATCCAGCACATTGCTGAGGCTTTCATCTTGTCCAGTGTTGAAAGATCTTTAATCTGGCAAAGAGATACAGAAGGAATACACAACATGCAAATGTACTTAGTATATTTTATATGAGCAATACAATAGGAATAAAGGATGATTCTACATAATACTGTCCTCCACAAGAACAATCCAAAATTATTCCTATGGAGTAAAAAAGGAGCAGGGGTTTTTTTGTTTTGTTTTTTTTTACATATTCTGAAATATTCAACTAGAATACAAAATTCAAATGGTATTTTCCACATACATTCTAGTATTCATTCCCAAACATTTCCATGGAGAAAGAACTGTAAATTGAAATAAACCCTAATAGTGAATGTATTCAGAAAGAAATATTACTGATTGTTAATGACTGTATGGTCCCATACTCCCCAGGTGCAAGACTGATATTCTGTATTGCATACAGACAGAGAATTTGAACTCAGATTTTTTTTTTGTCATTTTTATGATCATTTGTTCCATTATAGATGCCACTACTGTATGGATCTGAAGAGTTTCTGACAGTGTCTTTTATGCCAAGAATAAAAAGGGAGGGTGTGTTTGAAAGAAGAGTGGTAGAAACTGGAGGAGAGAATTGGGGGAAAATGGATGTAAAAGGGCTTGGTTGACGGAGGTCAAGAGGGCAAAATGTACAGCTGATGGATGGGAGATGAGCCAGTTCAAGATAAAAAAAGCTGGGAAGGAGGTAGAGGACAGGGATGTCCTAAGGGAATGGAAGACATCACAATACACACATGGTTTTGAAAAAGTTCTCAAAGATACTACAAGGGTCTATGGTCATAGGAGAAGCAGTCTGAAATTAGGAATTTAGCAGTTAATTTCTTTTCCACACTCAAATCAATTCTGTCTCCCCCAGATATCTAATTTTTTTACCACTCTGTTTTCTGGACTCCTTTTCCATGCACCTACAATTCTATTTCTGTTCTTTCTTTTACCTGCAACTTTGTTGGCTAGGATTTCCTCTTTATTCCCTTCTTCACTCCTAAAAGCTATTTCTACCCTTTTCTCACACTCTCGCTTTCTCTTCTTCATACCCAGCTGTACCGTTCTCTCTTCTCTCCTTCATTATCTCCCATCTTTCATTTAATTCAGAATACCTCCACTAAATGCATTTTTCTTCCCTCCTGCTCTGATCATTTTATTCCATCATCTTTGAAATGAGGAACAGCCATCTGGAAAAAATGCAGACAGACACCTTTACCATAAAAAGGGATGTTTAACATGCCTGACGTAGTCAGTGCTGCTCATCATGACTTTCTTATGCAACCTATTACCAATTGACAGCTACAATCTAAGAGGCAAATCTTGCTGTAGGTATCAAAACTCAGCCCCTACTTATGCCCAAATGGCACTCATCTTGAAGTGAAGAAACACAAAGGAAAGGACATTTTGTTTACATGGACTAACAGGAATGAAAAAAACAACAAGCAAATTATTTGCCATGAACGCTTCCACGTTGTAAGGAAGCAGTGACATAAATTGATCTACACAAAAAGCCTTTGACAAAAAGTCAGCTGGGTATTATGTTGTGAGCTTGTGACTCCTACTTTCTGATGAAAAGAACCACTCTAGTTATAATTTTTCACTCACAAAACCTGTTTTGAAACAAAATCAACAGAAGCCCACTTTCCCATTTGGACTTCATATATGAGAGGCAAAGAAGCAATCTTCAACTTCTGCATCTCACAAGAGCTGTGCTATCTCTTTTGTAAATTTAAAATTCTCTCCCAGGCAAGATCATTTCTGCACACAATAGAATTTATAATACTGCCCATATCCCCAGGCAATATACATAAAAATGTCAATTAAATGCGAATAATGAATTTGCTTTGCCTCCTCTGCCACCAACGCTGCCAGCAAAAAACTCATGATGGGGTATTCTCTGTAAAACCCAATCATTTCTAGATTACAATATATTGCTCATTTACTTTAATTTGTCTGTCAATTTCTTTCACATTTTCTATTACTAGAAAATTTTCCTCTCTTCTTGCCATTAGCACTTTCTTTCTGTGCTTCTGTCATTATGTCCTTTCACCCCTATGGTGCATGAAATACACCATAACATGACTAACCCATACTTGCAACACACAGGTTACAATAGGACCAGCAAGTAGATGCATCTGTTGTTTATTTGGTACCTGCTTTTTTGCAGAAAAGTCTACATCTCCATGCAATTTATGTACTTCATCTTTTAAAGCCATTTTGAGAATTATGCATTTGGACTAGATTTAAAGCATCTAGCAGAAGACCAGAAACACAGCACAAATGCATTCTTTCAACAAACTGTTTTAAATAAATATACTTCCAATCTATATCTGAAAATTCACACTGTGCTGTTATCATATTTTCAAATTTAGCTTACCAAGAATTAATCAAAGATCAAAATCATTCAGCTATGTCCAGAACCCTTCCCCCCCCTTAAAAACCTGTCAACACTTTAAAAGGTAATTCTAGACAGACACAGAATTAATTACCATCATATGGAAAGCCTCTGCACTGTTTAGAAAAGCTTTTAACATTGAACAAAATAATGCCGTTGATATTTAATACAGTGTAGTGGGTTAGATAGTAGGTAGACCTGAATTCACTTTCCTATTCAAGAACAAAGCTCACTGTATGACTTTGGCACAATTACCATGACTAACTCTAGCCTACCTTCAAAGGGTGTTATGTGGATAAAAACAGGAGGAAGAAGAATCGCCATCTTGAACTCCTCAAAGGATGGATGAGTTAAAAATGTAATAAAAACTAAATTAGGAATATTAGCACATCTGGATCCAAAGTTTTGCTTGGGAACTAATGTGTTGCAGCTTGATGTGTGTTCTTGGACTATACTATCTCTTTGCTCCTTAATGATTTTCATTAAATCTGCTCTTATTGTTCTCTTCTTACTTGATTTATTTTTAATTTAATTTAACACTGTAACAGTCTTTGACCATATGCAATATATTGGATTATTTCTAGCCCAAATGTAAAACATGTGCTGCTAGTAGAGACACTACCTTGAGTTTAAGGCAGTACATTTAAACATGAACAAAAATTCAACATTTTGCCTATAAAGCTGGATGTGGCATGGAGTTCTCAAACTATTTACCTTATATTTTGCCAGTTTTAATTGCAAATAATTAAGCCTAAATCATGCATGAAGTGCAATGGAGGCATACAGGAGAAAGAGACAAGTTGAAGCATTTAGGGAGGAGTGCCTGGAGTCATCATGCATAAAGCATAACCCCCTCTTGGGCATCAATGCAAAACAATGAAAAACTCACTACTCAACAACCTTTTGAAAACTATAATCGTTTACTATCTGCTACAACTCCCAAACCCCAACTACCAGATTTTAAAGAAAATGAAAGTATGATATGGGATTAAACTAGGAGGTTGGAAAAATAAAATCTGCCTATGCCACTGCAATAACATTAACAGCCACCAAGCCACACATTTAAAAAAAAAACCATTATCTTTATATGCCACATTGCCTGCAATTCTGAGCTACCATCTTCAATTTCCAACATATTTGCCTGCATGTTGCTACAATTACCAGGCCTGCTCTGGTATCATAAGTGGCTAAGGAAGACAGCGCATAAGAAGAGAACATAAGAATCTAAGAAGGGAAGAGTAGCCTTTCCGGATCAGACCAACACTCCATCTAGTCCAATATACTGTTTAATACAGTGGCCAGAGTGAAAAAAGAACTGTGCCAAACCAAAAATACACAATGTAATTAAACAAACACTTCTCAATATGTATTAGGGATGATGTACAAATATTACAAAATTTAAAAAATAACTTATAGATAAGGTACCAGTCATACACAAAAGATAGTCACTTATAGGGGTTGATCCACAAAGTCCTTAGTCCTTAAAATGGAAACAATAATCCAAGTTCATAAATCAGTATAGAGGTCCACTCTGTTTTGGAAATAAGCAGCCCCGTGGTGCAGAGTGGTAAAGCTGCAGTACTGCAGTCTGAACTCTCTGCTCACAACCTGAATTCGATTCCAGCAGCAGCTGGATTCAGGTAGCCGGCTCAAGGTTGACTCAGCCTTCCATCATTCCAAGGTTGGTAAAATGAGTACCCGGCTTGCTGAGGGGGAAGTGTAGATGACTGGGGAAGGCAATGGCAAACCACCCCGTAAAAAGTCTGTTGTGAAAACATCATGAGGCGATGTCACCCCAGAGTCGGAAATGACTGGTGCTTGCACAGGGGACCTTTCCTTTTCCTTTTTCTATTTTGGAAAGATGCTGTAAGGCGCTGACTCCTGTAATTTTGTCTATACAGAGAATCTGGAAAATCAGCTTATGGAAAAAGCTGTGATCTATGAAATGTGATTTTTCAGCTAGCAATCACGTAAAGGACATCTATCCTTTCAAGCTGACCTAAGCGAGTGGACCTCTATTCTGATTTATAAATTTGGAATATTGTTTCCATTTTAAGAACTAAGGACTTTGTGGATCCCCATAAGTGACTTTATCTTTTGTGTATTAATGGTGCCTTCTCTATGTTACTTTCTGAATGTTGTAATATTTGGACATTGTCCTTAATACATATTGAGAAGTGTTTAATTGCATTGTGTATTTTTGGTCTGGCACAGTTTTTTTTTCACTCTGTCCTTACTGTGCTGCCACTTTGCTCACCTTCATACAGTGGCTAAGCAGATGGTGTGGATCTTTTTGGGATACAGCAAAAAGAACTGAACACAGTATTTCAAATGTGGCTACCAACACAGACCTATACAAGAATATTTTAATAATGGCCCTTAGGGCTTTTTTTCAGCAGAAATGCACAGGAATGCAGTTCTGGCTAGCATGGCATCAAGATTGTGCCCTAAAATGCAAATGAGATCCTGCTGGGGGGTTTTTAACAAAAAAAAAGTCCTGCTAGCCATTTTGTTTTCAGTTCTTTTGCTAATAATTTCAGTCACAAAATCCGCCCTTTTCACCACTGTTGCACAGCCAACATTTTCATTAAGCTATCTGACATAACCCCCTTGATCTTTTTTTTCTAATAAATCACCAGCAGGTCATATCTGAGTAGTATATATTTAAAGCTAGGAATTTTTTTGCCTAAAAATATATTGCTTTATATTTACTACAGTTTTTATGTCACCACCCATGCACAACTGCAGAGCTCTGTACAATTTACAATAGTTCATACTAAGATTGCCAGGTCTCCTAGCCATCACAGCAGGGAGATTTGGGGGATGTTCCAGGGGTGGGTGGGATGTTGTGCATGACGCTCTAGTTTTTGGCCAAAACTCTATGGGTTTCTTGCCTTCAAAACCATAGAATTTGCCAAAAAACAGAGTGTCACCATGCAACGTCCCAGGCACGATGATGTCACCCAGAAGTGATGCCATCTCTTTAGGGACATCACTTGGCAACCTCCCTGTTTGGCATTTCCCCCACCACAGATCAAAGCCCCCAAAAGTAGAACTCCCACTGGGACCTGAGGGCTGGCAACCCTAGTTTTTGCTATCCTAAGTAATATGGGATCATCTGAAAATATGATTAATTCCAGATTCCTAAGTAATAAGAGATCATCTGGAAATATGACTAATTCCAGTTTATGAACAAATTAAATAAACACTGGTCCCATTACCAATCTCTGTGGGACCCAAGTACTTACTTCCCTTCCCGTTGAGAACAGAATTTCTAGTTACTATTTCCTGCTGTTTAACCAGATTCTAATGTATGAGAAGTTCTTTTGAGTTTCATTAAAAAGTCCATGTATTTACTAACTTTCTCAAAAACTTACAAAATGTTGTAAGACCAGCCTTCACCTTACAGAAGCGATGCTGTTTCCTCCTCAGAAAGGCATGTTCCTCTGTGTCTTTATTAATCTGTTCCTGAGGACTGGAAGGTAGCAAATGTCACCCCCATCTTTAAAAAGGGTTCCAGAGGAGATCCAGGAAATTACAGGCCAGTCAGTCTGACTTCAATACCGGGAAAGTTGGTAGAAACCATTATCAAGGACAGAATGAGTAGGCACATTGATGAACACAGGTTATTGAGGAAGACTCAGCATGGGTTCTGTAAGGGAAGATCTTGCCTCACTAACCTGTTACATTTCTTTGAGGGGGTAAACAAACTTGTGGACAAAGGAGACCCGATAGATGTTGTTTACCTTGACTTCCAGAAAGCTTTTGATAAAGTTCCTCATCAAAGGCTCCTTAGAAAGCTTGAGAGTCATGGAGTAAAAGGACAGGTCCTCTTGTAGATCAAAAACTGGCTGAGTAATAGGAAGCAGAGAGTGAGTATAAATGGGCAGTCTTCGCAGTGGAGGACGGTAAGCAGTGGGGTGCCGCAGGGCTCGGTACTGGGTCCCATGCTCTTTAACTTGTTCATAAATGATTTAGAGTTGGGAGTGAGCAGTGAAGTGGCCAAATTTGTGGATGACACTAAATTGTTCAGGGTGGTGAGAACCAGAGAGGATTGTGAGGAACTCCAAAGGGATCTGTTGAGGCTGGGTGAGTGGGCGTCAACGTGGCAGATGCGGTTCAATGTGGCCAAGTGCAAAGTAATGCACATTGGGACCAAGAATCCCAGCTACAAATACAAGTTGATGGGGTGTGAACTGGCAGAGACTGACCAAGAGAGAGATCTTGGGGTCGTGGTAGATAATTCACTGAAAATGTCAAGGCAGTGTGCGTTTGCAATAAAAAAGGCCAACGCCATGCTGGGAATTATTAGGAAGGGAATTGAAAACAAATCAGCCAGTATCATAATGCCCCTGTATAAATCGATGGTGCGGTCTCATTTGGAGTACTGTGTGCAGTTCTGGTCGCCGCACCTCAAAAAGGATATTATAGCATTGGAGAAAGTTCAGAAAAGGGCAACTAGAATGATTAAAGGGCTGGAACACCTTCCCTATGAAGAAAGGTTGAAACGCTTAGGGCTCTTTAGCTTGGAGAAACGTCGACTGAGGGGTGACATGATAGAGGTTTACAAGATAATGCATGGGATGGAGAAAGTAGAGAAAGAAGTACTTTTCTCCCTTTCTCACAATACGAGAACTCGTGGGCATTCGATGAAATTGCTGAGCAGACAGGTTAAAACGGATAAAAGGAAGTACTTCTTCACCCAAAGGGTGATTAACATGTGGAATTCACTGCCACAGGAGGTGGTGGCGGCCACAAGCATGGCCACCTTCAAGAGGGGGTTAGATAAAAATATGGAGCAGAGGTCCATCAGTGGCTATTAGCCACAGTGTGTAGGGCCATTGGCCTGATCTAACATGGCTTCTCTTATGTTCTTATGTTCTTAATCCTATCTTTAGCAAGAGTTTTCATTTTGGTTTTGAGACTACCCATTTCACATCAACTCTTAAGAACCTTTGGATGCATGCCTCCCAAACCTGCTGATTTTTTAATCTTTAACTTCTTGACTAGCTCTTGACACCTCTATTGGTGGGAATGAAGATGAACATCCCACCCAATTTTATTTCTTTTAAAGTATCCCAGTTCATATGACTGAAATGGGGGGGGGGGCACAAGAGTTGTAGAAACTGATTTACTCTAGACTAGAAAGTTTCATAAATCAGGCAACCTTTACAATGCACAGTATCCACAGAATACCTAGTAGTGTAACAAGCCACTATGCACACCACTTGTGTCTTTTTAAGATGTCTCACAATTAATAGGGAGGGTAATTTCTACATTGTCTCAAACCAATCATGCAGCTCAATCCTGTGCATGTCCACTCAAAAGTAAGCCCTACTAAATTCAATACTCTGAATAAACATGTAAAATTGCAGCCTTAGTCACACCCCACTGAAGTATTACTTTGGAGTTCCTCACTGGGAAGATCCTGATTTAATCCAGCCGATTTAATGTACAGATTTAATATGTAAAAGTAGCAGCCCAATAAAGCTACAGATGGACATCAAAAACCTCAAATAATTATTTCCATTGCTTCAAATACACCATATCACAAGTACTGAAATGTTTTCCTCCTGCTCTGCATCATATATTTTGATGTTATCATAATCTCTACAGTTGCCATATGGAGAACATTTATATGCAAAATTCATCTGATGCTATCTAAATCATTCTGTTTTATCATAGCCATATGGAAATGTGAATAGATGAACAAACACCATACATGTCCCCTATTTGTGCAGGAACCACAGCAGCGCTTCTAGTAACCCATTTCCCAATGATATGAAGGGTTTGTCTTTAATATTAGTTTGATCCTTTGTCTTCTTTGGCCTGAGGTCTCTCAGCAGGTAGCTATCCAGAGTGCTGTTTTGTGCATTAATTTTATCATGTGAGGGTGGTGAATAAATTGAGACAACATTCCAGACAGGCATGACTTCCCTGAAACTTTGCAGACTGCAGTTGTGAAAAACACATACCATATTTCACAATTCATTATGATTACACGTAATAATGCATTTACCACTGTGTGAAACCACAGCGGCAAAAGGGCACTGTAAATGTGACTTCAGATGCCCTGATTATTTGTAAGAGCATAGTAGTAAAGCACATGCTTGTATGAAGGATGTTCATTATCTGGAATCTCCAATTAAACGATTTTTTTCGGACAGGCTTTTCTCTGCATGGAACCCTGGACAGCTGCTGGCAGTCAGAATAGACAATACTGGAAGAATTACAGGAATGACTTAGTATTAGGAAGCGTCATATGTTCACATGCTTATCCACACTAGACAAAGTATGCTAAGGCGTATTTTCTCAAGCCATTTATAAACTACATAGTTCAGCAAAACTAAGGCATAAAGTTCACTCTACCATCTTTGAAAAAGTTACAAACAATATTATCACGGGGGGATACTAGGGACTTTCCATGAAAAACAACATAGTTAGCTAAAGCCACTGTTACTTTAAATTGCAGTGGGACTGTCCTGCCACCTCTTTGCCTTGCTGCATCCCACAAGGAAAAATAATGCCTATGAGCAAGTCTTACTGACCATCTGCATTCCTTAGAGACCATGCAATGGTTACAAGGGACAGGCCAGGGGTCCCCAACATTTTTGAGCCTGTGGGCACCTTTAGGCTTCCGACAGGGTGTGGTGGGAACAGGTACAAAATTGTTGTCACAGGAGGCAGAGCCAGTCACAAAATGGCTGCTGCAGCTTACCTTCAGTCAAACACTGGAGATCTTTGTGCTATGCTGGCAGCTGCTACCAAAGGAATGTTTTTAAAAATCTGCACAGTCATTCAATTCTCCAATGGCCAGTTAGAAGATCTGCTGGGCAAAAGACCCCTTCCCCCTAAAAACGCTTGGCAGACATCAAGAAAGGTGTTAGTGGGCATTGTCACACCCGTGAGTGCCACATTGGGGACTTCTGGCATAGGCAATATAAGGGGATGAGAAAGACCATGACCAAGAAAGGAACATCATACCATGAATCAACTTTCTTTCACAAAACAATAAACAAACAAACAAACATCCATTCAACTGATACAGAAGAAAATATGTAGAACATGAAGCTAGTTACCCTCTTTTCCTTTTTTTTCTTTTAATTCTTTGGGATAGAAGTGCAAAATATATGGTAAACCAAGCATTTCTCATTTATACTTGTGAAGAAATCCCCTAAAATCTGTTAATCTGACTGCCCAATTTGGTATGCTGTGGTATATGTAATAAAGTATCAGAAATATTAAAGAGCACTGATGTTGATATTTGCAGCTGTCATACTCCTCATGCCAGGGGGTAAATAAAAAGAGAATGCGGTTCAGAGAACAAACAAACACCCAGTTATTTGGCAGTTGGGTGTCTTCAGAGCTGAAGACAACATCAAGCACCTGGGAAAAGACCAAAGATGTTAATGCCAGACAAGGCTACCTGACTAAAAGTAAATCCAGGTCACAATTCTGACGTATAAAAAGGGTCATCCCTTTATGAAAGTACTGGGAAAATGTGTTATATGCAGATACATAGCAAACATGGAATCATATAGGGTTGCCAGCCCCCAGGTCCTAGCAGCTTTGAGAAAAAGACCCATAACTTCAGAACATCGTAGTCACCCGTTTGGTTGCCTGGAGACTCAACTCACACACATCTGCCAGGAACACGTGGGTTTTGTCTACCAGACTGTAAGGGACTTATGTGAGTACTAGCAGCCACAACGTTGCAGCAGTACTCTGTGTCTCTGGAAGAGTGCTAACCAGGAGAACAGATGGGTTTCCAGTCGCTCCGTGCAATCACCATCTCGGCCGTTGCAGCGGAAGAAGTTGTGCCGCCAGGAACTGTCCAGGCAAGCGGTTTCCAGCTTTGACCATAGAATCCATATGGGAAGGCTAACATCACCAGCAGACTCCATTACAGTGAAGCGGGAGGCTCACGTACTCAACAGATGTCACCTATGCATAAGGCAATCAAGCTTATCTTAGGCGTGGATCCTGTCAGACTGCCTAAGCCTTTGTCCAACAGAACCCAAGACAACGGAGGGTGCCAGTAGAGGAATGAAGAAGAGGAAGAACATCTTCACCCGGAGCCAAGTTTCTTTGTATAGATCGGATGTTACCTTAGGTAGCAATTTGGCCATCTATTGTCACCTTTTAGATAAGTTTGATAGCCTTTTAAATCACCTCCACCCCAATAATTTCTCCCATTCTTTCCCTTAATGGTCATCCTGGAGCCTCTCCCTTTGGCCCATTGTTACCTGGAAGTCCAATCAGGTAACTAGGGCCAGGTCTGCTCATTGGCCAGGTATGGGCATCCATCAGGTGCCCCTAATAAACTGACTATTGGCTACTGCACAAGTCCAGCCCTTATGGTCATTGCGGAGCCTCCCCTTTTTCTGAGGTCATGTACCAGCTGACCACCTGTCATCCGCCCCTGTACCTCCCATCCCCTAAGGGCTCAAGGTAGTCCTTATAACCTGTGATCCAGCACCCCACAGGTGTGCATCTAGCAGTACCCCATTCCTGCTGTTAAGATACATCCCCGATTCCTGATCAGTTGAGGGTCCCTTCCCCTAGTGCTCACTTGTCACCATTGGAGCCTTCCTTGAAGACTACGATCGGTAATTATCACCCTGTTTGTCCATCCTTACGTTACCTCTATGCATTTCTCTCTACTTTTGTTAGGACTGTATGTGTGTTGTATGTATTCATTACCTTGTATGTGTGTTCTATATTTTTCTGTAATAAATTCATGATTGTTTTACTTAATTAGTGTCTTTGGTAATTTAGCAATAATTTCTGGAAGTGGAATCCTGTATACATAGATTTTAGATCCTTTTTAAGCCAAAGGTGCCCACCTGTCAATTCCCCAACCTCTTCTGTGGGCATTTTGGCTTACACAGCCATTCCCCCACTTTGGGGGGCTTTGGCCTGATGCCAGCCAAATGTTTGACAGGGGAAACCCAGCCCCCAAACACTGATGGTGTCATGGAACATCCCCAACACAATTACATCACTTCCAGGTGATGTCACTGCACTGGGGACTTCATGCAATGACAGGGTTTGGGTTTTGTTGGTTTTTTTGCAAACTCCATATAGTTTTGCAAAACCCTCAGGGGTGTCGAACTCATTTGTTATGAGGGCCAGATCTGACATAAATGAGACCTTGTTGGGCCAGGCCATGTCAGGTTGGGTCGGGCCATGTGTATACCTATTTAATATTAGGTAGCAGACATATAAACTTTATAAAGGACACAGACAAACATAATTAAATATATATATTTTAAAAAAACTTAAAACATTAGCACTCATTGGTCTTAAAGGTGCTTTCTTTTGTATTTCTCCCATGGGATCCAGGGAACTGGGCAAAAGCTCTGGCTCTTTCCTTCCTTCCCCAGGGGACTGGTGAGGGAGGAACCTCAGTCAATAGAAGGAAGAGAGGTTTGGCTCAGTAGCTCTGCTGTGCATTTGAGAAAGCCTGGAAAAACAAGCTCTGCATTCCCCCCTTCCTCACCAAGAGAGTAGCCTCAGTCAATATTGAAAATAGAGGTTTTGCTCTGCAGCTCGTGTGCAATTGAGCAAGCCTTGCAAAGCAAGAGAGAGGGAGAAGGAAGCAGGTGACAGCCAGTTGTTCGGGGACCTGATAGGAGGCCTCTTGGGGCCTGATTTGGCCCCCAGGCCACACGTTTGACACCCCTGCCTTACAGTTTTGCTCAAAAACCAGAGCATTGTCTCTGACATTGCCAACGCAATGATGTCACTTCCAGGTGATGTTATCACTTCAGGGACATTGCCCACCTTTGGAATGCCCCACTACAATGAAGAGGGAGCCTAGAAACCCTATATGTCAAGATGAGTATTCATGCTAGTCTTTCTGCAGCACAGAAAAGAGCAAGAGTCCATTAGCACTTTAAAGACTAACAAAATTTGTGGCAAGGTATGAGCTTTTGTGAGTCACCACTCACTTCATATACAGCTAGAATGTGAGTCCACCTGTCCTTATATGTTGGAGTAATTTCCGATGCCGAATGACAATAGCAGGTAAGTGACAATAGTAGGCTTGATTGGATTTGGGGTGATATGCAGAGGAGGAGTAGGTGTGCAGAAATCAGCACTAGCAATGAGACAGGAAAGCCAGGTCTTAATTCAGTTTAGCAGGATGCAGATGACACCAAGCTGGGAGGAGCAGTGAACACACCAGAAGATACAGAATTCACTGAGATCTGAACATGCTGGGAAAAATGGGCAGAAGTAAACAAGATGCAATTTAACAAAGCTAAGTGCTGAGTTCTATATCTGGGTAACAAAAATGAAGAACACACATACTTCTAGATAGCAGTGTGTGTGAACAAGAACTCGGGGTACAAGTGGACCATAAATTAAATATGAGCTGCCAGTGTGATGCAGCAACAACAAAAACCTAACAGAATCTTGGGGTATATCAACAAAGGCATAACATCCAAAGTGCAAGATGTCATAGTCCTGCTGTACACAGCATTGGTCAGGCTGCGCCTGGAGTATTGTGTGCAGTTCTGGAGGCCTCACTTCAAGAAAGGATATGGACAGAATGGAGCGGGTACAGAGATCAGTGAGGATGATCATGGGCCTGGAGACTAAGCCCTGTGAGGAAAGGCTAAGGGACTTGGGAATGTTCAGTATGGAGAAGAGGAGACTGAGGGGTGACATGATTGCTCTAAGTATTTAAAGGGCTGTCACTTAGAAGAGGTCAGGGAGTTGTTCCTCTTGGCAGCAGAGGAGAGGACTCACAATAATGAGTTTAAATTGCATGGGAAGCTACTGGCTGGATATATTAGGAAAAAACATTTTTACAGTAAGAGTTGTTCAACAGTGGAATCAGCTACTGAGGGAGGTAGTAAGACCTTCCCCCTTCACTGGCAGTCTTTAAGCAGAAGCTAGATGAACATTTGTTGGGGATGCTCCAGGCTGATTCTGCATTAAGCAAGGAATTGGACTAGATGGTCTGTATGTGATCCCTTCCTATGATTCTATAATTACTAGATTTCCTTGATTGAATACCACAAGGTCCATACATTACACAGACTGGGCAGCCATACCTGCTCTCAGAGGCCAGTATTTTGTGCCTCCCTGTTCCACCACTCCAAACGAGCCACATACTATACTATACATCCAACCCTAGGAAACTATAATGACAGTGTTCACTCAGCCAAAACATATGGAGTGTCATATCAAATAGTGAAGTGAAATATGTATTAAAATCCTAAAGAAAGGAGTGGGATAACACAGGAGAGAAAGCCTATGTGCCTATAATCACAGAAAAGATTACAGAGAAATTCACTCATTCCCAGGATGGCTTTACCTGTGGGCAAACTATGGGCAACATAATTGGTTACCTTAACTGAATCTTCCCTTAAAAGTCTACTAAGCATGTATGTATGTTTAGTCTACTAAACATGTATGCATGCTTATTTCTCCCCACTTGGCAGAAAGGCTACAATCCTGCACACAGTTAAGAAAGAATTAATGGGATTTAAGTAATTTAATCACATGCAGAGTTGAAGACAAAACCCATAAACTCTTTCCTGGTTTCAAGATCATAACATAGTAAATTTATAATATCCTGGTCGTCTAAGTACAAAAGAACGCAACCACCTAGGCTATAGTATATTTGCTAAAAGTCTCTGAGATGCAAGATAAATGAGACTTCCCACTTAGGTTTATAAAATTCTACATCTGAAATTGCCGAGAACTACTAACAGAAAATCCTCATCTTTTTTGTGGAGGGAAGGGGAGGGGAATAAAACCTTCCTGTAGTGTCATTTGCACTTGAAGTGACTGCCGGGAGAATTGAAGGTTGTTATTAATAAGGATCCCTGCTGTTGCTTCAGTCAATGATTTATCACTTTCCCATCTCGATGGGAGGAGGTCAGATTGGAGAGAGAAAATTATTCATTCAAGATGGCATTTCTCCTTCTAGAGATGACACTTGGAGAGGGGGGGGGGGAACCTAATAATTCGTACCTAATTAATGACAGAGTATGATCCTGTTTATGATCTTGCTCGTTTAGGTGCATAATAAAAGTGTTGTTTTCAAGCACAGTTCTTACAGTGTCGTTTACTATTAAGTATAAAAATCTATCTCAGTAATTAGCAGTCATTATCTTCTTCTTGCTTCCCACTGCTGACCTCACTGGGATTCAGCACTTGACACCCCATATCTAGCCTTATGCTACTGGGAAAGGTTAGGGAATTTTACTTTTAACAAAGTAATACTAGAGATAAACACATTTTTATTGTGGGTTTAAAACAGAAATATGGAAATGTCCTTTTCCCCCTTTTCAACTCACACTTAACAACTCCAAAGTCTTTGTAAAATGTTTTGCAAATTCAGTTTAAGATTACTACCTGTATTTTGTGCACGTGACTGTGTTACAAGAGATATTTAAACAAACAAACAATCTCAGGTGGTAGGGAGGGGCTGTTGTTCAGTGGCAGAGCATCTGCTTGGTATGCAGAAGCTTTAAAAGGAGATTAGATCATTTGGTTGAGCGAATAAGTCTATCAGTGCCTACTAGCCATGGTGACTGAGAGGAACCTTCACGTTCAGAGACACTAATCCTCTGAATCCCACCAGAAGGCAACATCAGGGGAAGGCCTTGGCCTCTATGCCCTATTGTTGGCTGTCCAGAGGAAGTGGTTGGTCACTGTGCGAAGGGCAGGCTGGTGGGCTAGATGGTCTGAACCAGCAAAGCTTTTCTTATATTCCTGATTTTTGGCTCTGAGAAGAACAGAGATACAAAGTTGGGGGAGCAGATCTTTGGAATCTGGATCTGTGCTGGGACTGGAACCCTGGCAACTCACTGCCTAGCACCATCTTACAAGTAAAAGTCTCCTATCTACTGTCTAAGAAATGGGCAAATAGATTTTATACAGACATACAAATTAACTATATCAGACTTTATTAACAGTTTTGTTGACATGTTTACTAACCCCTCAACTCTCTGTCAAATCAGCAGATACATTATAACATTCCTTCCTGCTATACTGATGTCAAAATGTAAATTTCCATAATCTGTGGGGAACAATATTTATTTCTGCACTTTAATTCTTCCACTGATGTTATACTGAAAAACCATTTAATTTTAATTAGCTGTATTTGTCACACATGCCAGGTTTGATTATTATTTTTCAAATGGTATTCACTGATGAAAAGGTCATTTTAGGATATATGTAGCTGGGTTTTTTTTAAAAAAAAATTCCGTTGCTGCAAAAACAATCATTGTGCCATTTCATCACCACAATTTCTAAATAACTCTTCAGTAAATAGATTTGGTCAGCAATGTTTTACATAAAGAGTTGTCATTACTGAATGAGAAAAAAATGGGTGAGATTTTTTTTCTAATCTAACAACCTTTTTCATTGGGGTATATAACACAATCTTTATTATTATGATTTTGTATGAGCTACAAATTGCAAATTCATCAAAAATTATTTCACCTATGATATGCAATACAAAGCTACAGAAGTCAAATTTCCATGCTATTTTTTTTATGGTAGACTAGATTAGGGATGTCAAGCATAAGGCCTGTAGGATGGAACTGGCTGCTGCAGGGCTCCAAATGACAATTGCAGGCATTGGTAACGAGAGAAGAAACCTAGGTCAATTCAGTCCAGGAGGATGCATTGTCCTGAGCTTCATTATCAGTTGCAATTCAGTAGCCTCTCTTTCTAATCTCCCTTTGATATTCCTTTGTAAGAGAATTGCTACTCTTAGTTCAGCAACTGAATGTCCCGGAAGGTTAAAATAATCCACACTGGTTTTTTTATACCATATCAAACCTTTAATGGCATAACAGTTGCAAATAAAAACACACAGAATATAAAAATTTAAACATTGGAAATAAAACCAAAATAAAACCGAGCTTACAGATGCATTCATACATGGTCAGATTTAAATTTAAGGATGTCAGGCAAAAATTTTGCCACAGCCTCGCTAACCTCCCCCTCAGTATCATTCAATAAATAATAACAGGGTGGCAGAATAGACAAATCTAGGGAGAAAGAAAGCTTACAAAATAAATCTTTATGGAGATTATGTTAAAAGGAACAATCAAGTAATATATGCTGAATTGAGTCGGGAATATTCGCTCCACAGGAAGAGTCTGTCACCTAAAGGGACTCGATGATATCTTCCTTGTAAAACTTTGGAGGGAAACGCATTTAGTCTAGCCAACATAAATGCCCTGCGATGACTTGGAATGGTTAAGTCTGCTAGATAATGGGGCATTTTGCCGCAGAAAGCATAAAGACCTAAGGAAGCTGGGGAGCAAATATAAGGGTCTGTTGGCCGTAGTTTCATTTCCTCCAACTCCCACAATCTCAATTTAATACATCTGAAGATATATGACTCATCAGAAGTAAAAAAATCAGCCTCTATCCCCAACTGGTTAAGTTTGGACATAAGCACTGCTGTCCAGGATGAAATATATGGGTCTCTTTTCATACAATCAAGAAGGCTGTTAGGATCTGTTCTTAAGTGAATTTTGAGCCAGAATTTAAACACTGCAATCCAAGCTTTTGTCTCCACCAAAGACTGACCCACTTCAGAGCAGAAAGCAAAGTAGGACACACATTTTGGCATACCAAGAATTTGTCTAAAGAATGAGGCTTGAATGCCCTCCACTTTCCTGGTAAATGCTGAGATCCATATAGGGATACCATAGAGAATTTGGGCTAGAGTTTTGGCTCTGAACACCTTAATTGCTGCTGGAACTAACTGGTTGCCCCTTGCAAGGAGAAAAACTGTTTAATTTGAGCAGCCAAACATTTAGCCAAGTTTACGGTGTTGTTACGATGTGGAACCCAGCTTAACTTGTGATTAAAAGTGATCCCCAAGTATTTAAAAAATTTTGTTTGTTCAATTGTTGAGTTGCCAATAAACCATCTCTGTGGGCGCCAGCAATTTGAAAAGACAACTACTTTAGATTTGGCATAATTGATAGAGAGTGAATTACAATTACAGTAGTCACAGAAGGCATTCAAATACCTTTGCAGGCCCACACTTGTGCAAGAGAGGATGGTAGTATCATCGGCATAAAGTAATAAGGGGACTGCTCGGCCTGCTAGTTAAGGCGGATGACCATTAATAGGGTTCAAAAATTGTTCCAGGTCAGTTAAAAATAAATCAAAAAGATGCGGGCCAGCACACAACCTTGCTTAACCCCCTTTAACACTGGGATTTTGCTAGTCAAGTCACCCCAAGAAGAACATTTCACTTGGCAAAAAGTATTAGAATGAAGTTTCCTCAAGAGAAACAGCAGACGAGGGTCCATTCCCAGGTAACTTAGCTTAATCCATAGTTGGGTTCTATCTATTGAATCAAAAGCACCCTTCAAATCGATGAAGGCAGCATATAATTTTTTTGTCCCGGTATGCATATATTTTTCAGCAAGGAACACACTGGTTTTTAAATGCTGTGGTTTCTATAGCAGTAGAAAGAGGAAGAGTCCAGTAGCTCCTTCAAGATTAACAAAATTTGTAGTTAGGGTATAAGCTTTCATGAGTCACTGCTCACTTCTTCAGACTTCTTCCCATTTATTCTTTGCATCCTCCTGGTCTGAATCCTTCTGGATCAAACTGAGACCCAAGTTTCCTGTCTCATTACCAATGCTGATATCTCAATGCCTACTATCCCTCTACACATCATGCCTAATCCAATCAAACTATTGCCGTTCAGCATCTGAAATAATCTGTATAAACCTTGTGTTACATTTTATGGCACAAAGTGACATTTATGTCAATTCCAGCCCTTGTAACAAATGAGTTCAACACCTCTGGCCTAGATGGTTCCTCCCCACAGTTGATTCTCATAACTAACCTCTGAAGTAGGTTGGCAGAAGAGATAATAACTAGGTTCCAGGTAGTCCAATAATCTTCAGGGTCATGCAAATATTTGAAAGTAATCTGGATTCGGCATTGTAACCACATCACCACTAGTGCTCATTGTATTTAGTTATGTTTACATTATTTACAAAATTTATATCCTGCTTCTTCCCCGATCAGGACCACCGACACGGCTAATAATTAAAAACAGAGCTTTATAAAAAACACACCATAAGACCAATTAAAATACATATATAAAAACAAAGACTTGCCAATTAAAACATAAGGCAGGAAGAAGGGATCACTGAAGGAATGCCAGATGAAGAAAAAGTCTTAACACATTGGCAGAAGACAGTGATAGAGAGAGACAGAATAATATCCATCCCTGTACCCAAGATTTGGAAGGTCAGGGGGAGTTTAATTTTTTCAGGGGGGCACTCAGCAGCCCCACCCCATAGCCTTCCCTCCCTCTGCTGCCTGAGAAGGAAGGATTCTCCCGGGTTGCTAGGTCACCCCAGGGCCTTCACCTCCTTTCCGCAGCTGCTGCAAGGCCTTCTTTTCCCACCCCTCTCCCAGCCGCTCTCATGGCCACCCCAACCTACCATCGCGCCAGCCGACACCCTGCATGACCTTCCCTTCTCTTCCCTCCCTACCACTCTTGTCACTGCCCTCCATTCCCCGCCACTCAAATAGTGTGTGAGGCTGGCTGCAGAAGCAGCCCCCTGCCTCCCACACAAGTTAAAGGGCCTGCTGATCAGCTGATTTCTAATTTCTTTTTCCTTTAACTCAGAGGGAGGCTGAGGTTGCTTCTGCCACCCACCCCGCACACAATTTGAGTGGTGGGGAAGGGAGGGCAGCAGCAGTGAGAGCAGCAGGGAGGGAAGAGAAGGGAAGCTCATGCAGGGCAATAAAACGTAAAAAAGAGAAAAATCAGGAACAGACATGATACCTTCCCTAGAAATTACTTGGACCTTTCAGAAAAAAAAAACTATGTGAGCTTTCCCATACATTTCAGTACTAGAAATATTTGCAAAGAATGCCCAGTATAAATTTTACAGAGCAATCTGATTTAAAAAACTCCTATTGCTGAGAAATAATTGTAGAAATAACTGCATTTAATATATTTAACAATTTTATAGTCTGAATTACCTCGCTGGGACTCAAGATGGATCCGATGGGGGATGAACCAACCCCCTTCTTCAAGCATATGAATATTTACGCTTGCACACTGGGGGGATGATTTCCAGCGATTCCCCTTCCCCACTACAGTCCCCCGTAACATTGCCCACCAGTTCCAAAACCCACACACACAAAAAAGTGGTTTTCTTTATGGATCTATAGTAGGAAAGAGGCAGTAAGGGGGGTGGAATCTGGTACAAGTTCCACTTGCAGTTTTTTTTAATCCATCCCATAGATTCTTACATTATTTGGCAACACCGTTTCTGTTTTTCTGAACACAATGACAAGAAAACTAATCAATAAGTACTTGTCAAAATGTGGCATCAACAATCCCTTGCATCCTAAAGTGTACTGTCTAGAGATGAGAAGACCGGGGGTGGGGGGAGAGAAAAAATATCTTCCCCTCCCCCCAAGAACTCCGCTGCACAGTATTTCACGTTCAAAAATTGAGATTTTTTTTTAGGAGTGCTGAAAAAAACTAGGAATTTTTTTCTTTTATCTTTTTATTTATTTATTTATTTATTTATTTAAAAGGTAAAGGTAGTCCCCTGTATAAGCACCAGTCGTTTACGACTCTGGGGTGAAGTTGCTCTCAATGTTTTCACAGCAGACTTTTTACGGGGTGGTTTGCCATTGCCTTCCCCAGTCATCTACACTTCCCCCCCAGCAAACTGAGTACTCATTTTACCAACCTCGGAAGGATGGAAGGCTGAGTCAACCTGAGCCGGCTACCTGAAACCAGCTTCCACTGGGATCGAACTCAGGTCGTGAGCAGAGAGTTCAGACTGCAATACTGCAGCTTTACCACTCTGCGCCATGGGGCAGATTTATTTAGTTAGTTAGTTCCATTTAGATCCCACCCTCCCAGCCAAGGCGGGATCAGGGCAGCTTACATGCTCATGCGTATGCATGAGTATAAAACATATAAAAGACATAAAAACCATAAAACCATTTAAAACATAAAAGTTAACTTTTTGATGCTATGGTCTTAAATTCAAAGTTATGTTCTCTGTTAACAGATCTTAGATGTTCCTTTCTGCTGCTGCTTCAGGGCAGCTTGCAGGAGGTGGTCCAGACGTTACCTGAGGATTGTAGTGGCCAACAATCTAGTTTGCAAATGCCGGGTGGAAGAGTGCCGTCTTACAGACCCTGCGTTAATGAGTGAACTGCTTTTTAAAACAGTGTTTTATTCAAAATGCACAGCATGAAAATTTTGATGCAAGAAAAGCTACAGTGTTAGAGTAATTGCTATGTATACTGAAGATTACATAAAACATATTTTCAAGGATATGTTGATTGTCTAAATGTGAGTGAACTGATAACAATTAATATTGCATGTGTTTGATAATACGTTTTTAAAGAGGTGTTTTCAATGTTATAAAATTCAACCTGATATCTAAATATGCTTCTACTGTGTCTATAAAACTCTCTCCAAATAATACTTTGTTTTATTATATGATTTTCTAATTTCTTTTTCCATCCTACCTCTAAAATGGCAAAAGTTAAGATATATGTCCTAAGATAACACAGGGAATAATGGTTTGCAGTTATCTCTCAAGCACTAAGAATATTTCCAGGTTTGCTTATAGAAAATTGAGCCATATATACTTTTTTATTTCATTAACAGGCTGAATAGTATAGTTTTACATGAATTGAGTTATAAATGATACCATTTATATTCTTAAAGCAGTAAAATAAGCTTAGGTTTTATAGGGAAGCAAATACTGCATATATTTCACATTTTTCAAAACTGAGGAAAACGTTAGTTTTCTAATAGCTTCAAAATTTCTGGAGAATTTACATCTCAGTCACACTGGGTTTGCTTGCACTGACAAAATATAGGATTTTAGACAGAGAGGCTGTAAGGGCCAAAGTCAATTGCATTACTTTGCCCTCATTCCCTTGCATGAAATTCTACTGTTGTATTGAAGTGCCATACAAAAGTTTTAAAAAAAGAAATAATCCAAAGTTTATACTGGCCAAATGTTAAGCACGTCTAATAATGTAGGCTACAAACTCATCATGGAACTAAATTACTTATATAGAACCCATTTTCTGTTTTGTCCCGTTCTCCTCTTCCACTTTTTTTTATACGGACATTTCCATAAGAAATGAAATAGCACACACAGGGGAGTTACCAATCTCATACTGCATAGAACACTGAAGGCAAACATAATGCTGTCAAAAAGTGTCACTGGAAATAAAGCTAATTACCCATGTAACATGAAAGAACATGGACATTTCAGTGTTTCTTATCAGGCATCTAAAATTTCCTCCACAGTAACTTATTCTAGAAATGACAGATTATTTCAGTATTCAGGCTCATTAAATATCTAGCCATGAGTTTCTCTAAAAACAACAATTCTTGACAGTCACTATCTGATATTTTAAGATTACTGAGAGATAGATCTATTTACCTCTGAACACTATTCATCACCCACTGCTTATTAACTTGGGTCATACAGTCAGCACCCCTAGACTGTTGAAATGTTCAGCCTCAAAGATGTGTGGGAAAAACTGAATAATGATACTTGGTCCCATACCAGATACAAAAATATTTTTGCCCCAATGGACACAAATGTAATGGGGCAACTAATCACACAGGCCTTTGTCAACTGATCCAGTGGCAATCCTTTCCCACAGACACAGGTGCAGATGTATGGATCATGTCCTAAGCTATTCTCATCGACTCATCTAGGCATCTGTTGAATGTATATATTTCATTTTTGATGCACTGGAATAATGCAACAGTAATATATAATTACGCAAAACTAAAATTGCACATTTGAAACTTAGTTTCAAAAGCCAGACTGGCAACTGATGAATAAAAACGAAAATGTCATTTCCCCCCTTAAATGCACAAGCTTCTAACTCCATTTTAGCATTACCTAACATTTCTAGTGTCAAACCAGACTCTGAATAATTCAAGAGCTCTTAATCCTCATAGCCAGTGCCACAAATAAGCAATTGAATGCAAAACAAAAATCTGCACTAATGAAATGCTGCAAATATCATGTCAGGGAGACTCCTCCCCTCCCCCGCAAAAAACAGGGATACCAAATTAATTGGAATGATATAAGAAACTACAGCTCACAGAAACAGAGCTTTAGCACTCATAACAACAAACTGACATCATACACTGTTCTGCTGGTACAGGCACACATTTGCAACGATAATCCTGAAACAGAAAAATAGCACAAACCACAACAAAGCGATGAGATAATGATGCCAGGAAGACAAAGCAGCAACAGAAGATAAAGAAGCAAAAACACAATGACAGCACTTCTAGTTGGCAATCAAAACAATACGAAACAGTATCAGGTCATAGCTATTGCACTCAGGATTCAAAACAGGCCTGTACTGAATGGCATCTCTTCTCATGGCCCATTGGTTTTTAAGGGAATCTGGGGGGAGGCTAATCAAAACTGAAGACACAATTATGCAAGGCAGTGGAATGATAAGGTTTCCAAAATCTAGTACGTCAGGTCAGCAAGGGGGCAACTTTCAACTACACAGAGTGGGGACACTGAAGCTATGGAAAAGGGTGAGGCTAAAGGATAGGAACAGCTGAGAAAAACTTTGGATTGTCCACAAAACAACAGCAGGCAATCCAAGATAAAACAGAGTATCTAGTTCCCTTTCGGTCTTTATTCAGATCTGTTTATCGCACACAAACTATTGTGATCTCTCTGTTAGAAAATGTATACCTGGTGACCAAGAGGGGAGTGTCCCTATTGGTCTTCCTGAACCTCTCAGCAGCTTTCACAACCACCAACCATGGCATCCTTCTGGTTTGCCTAGCTCATTAGGGACTGAGAGGCTCAGCGTTAACACTGGTTTTCTTACTTTCTGGCAAGCAGCAGCCAAAAAAAGGCTGCTTTATAGGCTACCATGGGGTTTGATATTGTCTCCAGTGCTTTTCAACATCTATGGGAAGCAACCAGGAGAGATCATCCACAGATGCAGAGCACAGTGTCATCAATATGCACATGACATAAAACTCTGTCTCTCTTTTCCATCAAGATCCAGCAAAGTGGAAGACTCAAGTAAGCTACCATTTGGAAACAGTGTATGACAAGGCTTTTTTTAAAAAAAGAAAAAGCCCAGCAGGAACCTATTTGCATATTAGGCCACATTCCCTGATGTCAAGCCAGCCGGAATTGCGTTTCTGCTCAAAAAAAGCTCTAGTGTAGGACTGTGTGAGGGTTCATAAACAGAAACTTAATCCAGACAGGACATGTCATTGGGGTAGTACATAAGGCTGATCTGGGAATAGAGGCTCCCCTAACATGGATGGGGTTGCACTCCCACTGAAACTTCAAGTGTGCAATACATCATAACCTATTAAGCTATTTTTAATTGAGGTCCCTCTAGCTCAGTATTTTCTAACATGAATGTCAGCTACCTGTGATCTCTTAACATAAAATGCTGGGGACTGAATAGGGAAACTTGTATGCGCAAAGCATTTGCTCAGTCACTGAGCTGTGGACTTATTCGAATAGAGATTAGATCAGAGCATCAGGAATTTCTGGAAGCCACTCATTTCGTATTTGCTCAGGTTTATAAACTGAAGAAATTCAAAGATTACAAAAGGTAGTATGCTAGGATGTAAAAGCATGACAACACCTCCCCCCCCCCAATTTGAACAAAGGGGCATTGAGCTGGACCCTGACAAGCTATAGCATTCTGATGCAATGTAATCATTTTCTTTCACCAATGGTAGGATTTTTTTTATTTTTAAAATATTTTTATCCTGCCTCTTCTCTCCAAGGATACCAGGGAGGTAGAAATGGTTCTCTCACACCCACCTCTTTTGTCATGAGGTAAATTAAGCTGTCATATGATGACCTTGTGAGCTTCATGGCAGAGTGGAGGTCTGAACCCATGTCTTCCCAGTCCTTGTATGACATTTGAATAAGGTTGCCAGACCCCCGGTCCAGCCAGGGGATCCTGCAGTCTTCGGGGCTCCAATCCACTGGGCCCCAGCTGGCCAATGGGGGAAAACCCAACCCCAAACAGGATGTCATTGTGCAATATCCCTGACACATTGACATCGCTTGGAAGTGAAGCCATCATGTCACCGACATCACAAAATGACACTCTGGGTTTTGGCCAAACTATTGTTTTGTAGCAAAAAAACCAGAGTTTTTACCCAAAACCTAGAGTGTTGTGTGTGACGTCAGCAATGTGATGAAGTCACTTCTGAGTGATGTCATCATGCTGCACATATGGCAGAAGACTCTTGGACCAGGTTCAGGATCCCCTGCTCCCGCCAGCAGTGAGGTAGGGCCTGGCAACCCTATACTCTAAACACTACTAATTGTGTAGCAGGGCTTTAAGTTGCAGCGTTGTGTGGGTGGCCAGGTGCTGGTCTGTATACAGAGTGTCATCTAGGCACAACAGAAGGAGTAGCAAAATTTTCAGCCTAGTTTTCCCAGCCAACATTTTTTAGCAGTATTTACAATAAAACAATTGTCTGGTGGGAAAAACAAAGTTCATAATTGCAGATTATAATATGCCATACTTAACGAAAAGCATGAAATGTCTGTGATGCTAATCTGTAATTATGTACATATATATACATGTAGGAAGAGCCCCATGGCGCAGAGTGGTAAAGCCGCAGTACTGCAGTTCTAAGCTCTGCTCACGACCTGAGTTCGATCCCAGTGGAAGCCAGGTTCAGGTAGAAGATGAAGATTATATTGGATTTATATCCCGCCCTCCACTCCGAAGAGTCTCAGAGCGGCTCACAATCTCCTTTACCTTCCTCCCCCACAACAGACACCCTGTGAGGTGGGTGGGGCTGGAGAGGGCTCCCACAGCAGCTGCCCTTTCAAGGACAACCTCTACCAGAGCTATGGCTGACCCAAGGCCATTCCAGCAGGTGCAAGTGGAGGAGTGGGGAATCAAACCCGGTTCTCCCAGATAAGAGTCCGTACACTTAACCACTACACCAAACTGTAGCCAGCTTGAGGTTGACTCAGTCTTCCATCCTTCCAAGGTTGGTAAAATGAGTGCCCAGTTTGCTAGGGGGTAGATGACTGGAGAAGGCAATGGCAAACCACCCCATAGAAGGTCTGCTGTGAAAACGTTGTGAAAGCAACGTCACCCCAGAGTCGGAAACGACTGGTGCTTGTGCAGGGGACTACCTTTACCTTTTATATACATGTAGACAAACAGAGAAGACAACAGTGTGTCTTCATAGTACACTGTGACAAGTATCCCAAACACATTTTAATAACGTGCCAGAAGCTATTTTAGTATTTTGTCTTCAAATGCACTTACTATTGAATTTAATGTTTTTATTGTAATAGAAAAACCTTTCTGGAATAACTAATGTGCTCCTAATAACTTTAACAAAAAAGATTTAAGATGAGTAATCATCCTAAACTCTAAAAAGAGATGGTATTTTATGCTGTAAAGAAATTTACGAAAGCTCTTTATAACAGCTAGTTTCTCCTATTGACTATAATGTTTCCACAGGTGGTTTAACACAACCTAAAATGTACTTAAATTGAGTGTGACTCTGGCTAAAGATCCAAGAACCTATGAGATTATAGGGTTGCCAAGTCCAATTCAAGAAATATCTGGGGACTTTGGGGTGGAGCCAGGAGACATTGGGGGTGGAGTCATGAGCAAGGCTGGAACAAGTAAATTGAACTCCAAAGGGAGTTCTGGCCATCACATCGAAAGGAACTGCACACCTTTTCAATGCCTCCCCTCCATTAGAAATAATGAAGGATAGGGGCACCTTCTTTGGGGGCTCATAGAATCCCCCCCCCGGTCCAATCCTTTTGAAACTTGAAGGGTGTTTTGAGGAAAGGCATCAGATGTTATGCTGCAAATGTGGTGCCTCTACCTAAAAAATATCCCCCCAGAGCTCCAGATACCCGTGGATCAATTTCCCATTATTCCCTATGGGAATCATTCTCCATAGGGAATAATAGTGTGCCCAGTAGACATTTCTCTCCCCCACCCCACTTTCTAAAGCCTTCTAAAGCAGGGGGAGGGCCTCCAAACCGGGGAATCCCCTGCCCCCTCCCTCTCTCTCACACACACACACTTACTGGGTCTGGTTCCTCCACAACTTTACTTGCTCTGAAAACAAAAGCAAAACAAATGGAGGGTCTGTGCTCTGATGAAACTGCTACTGACCCTTCCCCATGAAGTGCTTCCTGTTTCCTGATCAACTTTAAAGGCACACATTTTAAAAACGGACCTGTTTTCAGGTTTCTAAACCTGCCGGAGCTCTAGAGGTACATGGTGACTGTGGGGGCGGGGTTTCCCCCCACTGGCCAGCTGGCTGGGGGCAGGGGGAAGCCTGTAAAACTGGGGAATCCCCCGCTGGGACCTGGGGATTGGGAAGCCTATATGAGAATCTCCTCTTAGATATGCCACAATTTGGAGGAACTTGTGAGTGGTTTCTAACATTAACCATTAATACAGAAGAACATTTCAGTAATTGTTTAACAGCAAGTTTAACCTAAACAACACCTAACAGTGTGAGCAGCTAACAACATTTGGTGCTAGAAACAAGATTGGCATTATACAAGCTTTTTGTATAGTCCTTGGGTTAAAACCCACTTGTCCCATGTTCTTTCACAGTGAAAGTACCTTTGGTCACAGGAGACTCAGTCTCTCAGCTATGCTTCCTACCTTGCCATTCAGAGGTAAGTTGAATGTCATGGACTTCCTATTTATGGTATCGCCCACTCAGAAATATTTTTGGATATATCTTTTGGAGTATTAATTCCTCCTGATAGGAAGCCCTGCATTTTCCAGAGTAACACCAGCAAAACCTAGCACAAACTATTATTTTCACTATTTACAATCGAATGAAAATGTTCTTTTCAACAGCCATCAAAAAACCTATTACAATTGCTAGAAAATGATATCCTTTATTGCAGATCAAAGGTATACTGCTGACATCTGCAATTCTTATGATTCATCCAACATTTCAAAATCCACTATTATGTATATTAACAATGAAGTGACTTGCTAACCCACTCTACCTACACTATAAAGAGAGGTTTATAATGCAAATAATTAGCAACCTTAACCATATGCATTTCTTCAGCTTTGGATCAGATGCCTATATACATGCATGAATCAAGCTGTGAACCACAAAAGTAATTCAACATTGTAATTTTAAGTATCACAAAAACATTTATGTGTTTTACATGACACATTTTCTGAACAAGAATCCATATTCATATTATAAAAAAATTCAAGGGCAATATAAAGAAGCTTGAAATGTTCTTTGTTAATGTTAGCATGACAAAAGCATTTGATTGTGCTAAATTGCAAATAATGATCAGTGTTAGAAACTCTTCCAAATCTCCAGCTTCATGGACAGCATTTCTCCCCCACCCCAGGCCCACATAATCTGCCTGCTCTTCTATTTGACCTACATACGGTACTGATTATTACAGCTTTCATTTTGGAAGAACAATTCTGGCCTACTGTGCTAATAATTTTGCTAGTGGGACCCAATTAACAACCAGACAATCTACCCTAGCTCTTTCTCTTGACAGTATTAACAAGCCCATAATGAAATTCCAATCAAACTACAATGTGTGCTAAGGAACATAACCATTCAGGTTATTGCACCAGCTTTGTCAATGTAGGAATGTAAACTGTGAAACAACTGAATGTTAAAGTGAAGTCTATTGAAATCTTCATAAAAGACCAGTAATTTGGACATTCCCACACTGAAAACTGAGTATCGTCCTTTAATTTGATGGTCATAAGACTAATCAGATCAATGAAGTCTGCAAAGGGGATGTATACAGGAACATGGCTTTACATATTTTCCACTGTCAAGATATGGGTCTCGTTTTTAGCTTTGTATTTTTAACCAGTAAGGCTGTAATCCTAGGGACATTTTCCAGGAAGTAAGCCTGACTGAATAACATGGAACTTTTATTCAATCTGTGTCTCCATCCATTTTACATCACTCCCTCCATCTCTTTGACCTAGTCTGCCCAGGAAGCTTCCTTCTGGGAGGCATTCTGGGAAATCTCCAGGAATCACCTGGAAACTTCCTAGCACCAAATCCCTCCATGAACTTTCCTAACAGAGTCATTAGTATTTCTACTACTGGACCCTGGCAGGCAATTGAACTGACTCTGCCTAAATTAAGGGGAGTAGGGACAGGTAGCCCACTGCCTGCCAACCTTTCTCCAGAATAAAATACATTTCCTCACAGAAGCAATTCTAAGCAACTCTAGAACTGAGTTCTTGCTCCCATGAGGAGAGAGCTTTTTCTCTCTAGGCACTGGACCTGCAACAAAGCTAAAGCGGGGATTTTGCGCGGGGTTTCTATTAAGCTCTCATCACCACAGGTGGTGTTATCAGTTCCTGGGTCGCATCTCCTCCAGTTCTCGACCTTGGTTGCATAGTAACTAGCCAATTCCCAGACATGCCACCCTCCCTTCAGATAAGCAACAAGCAGCAATTCATATCAAAGGCAGCATAGCAAGCAAATACAAGCACAGAATTGTATAATTGGATACATATTGGAGAGAGGATACAAAATGGAGTGACTCTTGACATTCTGCCCCCCCCCCAAGGTCCCTTCCCCCCAGTCTTATTGGGATGTTTGTTGTAAAAGTCTTTAATTAAGGCTTTACAGTTTGTATCTTTGCAGCTGACCCATTCAGCTTGACTTAAGGAAATGAGTCCATTTGATAAGGTACAACAGTTCACCACATTTGATCTTGGCATTGAGAATTTCCTGCACTTCATGATGAATCTGACCACGAACCAGAGTCAGGGGTGGTGGTTCCGTCTGGGGGGTCCAGGGTCCTTCTTCAAATAGCTGGCGTGGACACAAGGGTGGACATGTTTAGGATTTTTTGGCAGTTACTATTCAACAGTCACCTTATTTATAATCCGTTAACTGGGAAAGGCCCCAAGTACTTCTTCCCTAATTTCTTACAGTTCTGTGCATTAGGTAAGGGGTTGGGTTGAAATATACAGCTTGTTTCCCACTGCTAGGTCTCAAAGTTCAGAGTGTTTTTTATCGTATTGAGTCTTGTAGATTTCTTGTGCCCTCTGCAGCTGTTTGCTGATAACTGCCCAGCCCCCTGCTATCCCCTGCCACCATTCTGCAAAGTCTGTGAGAGCTGACCGGGGGGGGGGGGGGTGAGTTCAGGGAACGGTTTGCTCTCATATCCGTACACCACTTGGAAGGGACTTACTTTGGTGGCACTATGCACGCTGTTGTTATAAGCATACTCTAAAAAGAGTAGCAGGGTCACCCAGTTGTCCTGCTAGAAAGATGTTTAACAGCACAAAAACTGTTCGAGCATCATGATGGCGTGTTCCGTCCGCAGGTGGTAGGCGGAACTGAGTCCTTGCACTATCCCTGCCAATTCACACAGGTGCAACCAAAATTTGGTGACAAATTGTGGGCCGTGGTCAGAAATCACGTTAGGGGGGAAAGAATGTAACCAAAAGATGTGCTGGATAAACAATTAGGCCAGTTGCTTGGCCGTGGAGAGTTGTTTGCAGGGTACAAAGTGAGCCTGTTTAGAAAAAGTGTCCACAATGACCCAAATCATGGTTTTCCCCATCGAGGGAGGCAAATCAGTTATAAAATCCATAGATATACATTCCCAGGGGCATGAAGCAGGGGGAATGTCTTGGTGGCAGCCCCCCCACTCTTCTTCACCATGATACAGGTGGGGCATCCTGCGGTATATTCCCCCACATCCTTCCTCAGCCCCAGCCACCAGAATTGCCTTTGAACCAAATGCACTGTTTTAACAAAACCGAATTGCCCCTCCAACTTGGAATCGTGTGCCCTTGTTAAGGGGGGACACGTAGAGTTTCTCCCCTCGGCACCAAAGCCTGTCTCCTGACTTTGCTAATTGTAAATCCTCCTCTGGGGGGTAATCGAGGAATGCTTGATTCAGTTCTCCCAGGAACCCGTCAGGGAGCTCTGCCTCCTTCCGACTCTGCACGCACATGGTTACCAAGGCGCTGAGTTGGGAGGGAGTGAACAACAAGTCAATAACCTCTTCCCTCTTGCTGTCATGTTGAGGGAGGCGGGACAACGCATCTGCCAGGAAGTTCAATTTTCCAGGAACGTGACCCAGTTTGAAATTGAACCGCCGGAACAATCCTGCCCACCGTACTTGTTTATTGTTGAGGTTTCGGGTGGCAATGAGAGCGGCTAGATTTTTGTGGTCTGTCCATATTTCGAAGGGTTCCACTCTAGGTAGTGCCTCCATTTTTCTAGGGCAAGTTTTATGATGGAGGCCTCCTTATCCCACAACGACCAATTGCGCTCAGTTGGGATGAATTGTTGAGACAAGTATGCGCAAGGGTGCAACTGGCCCCTCCTGGAGTAATACGGCTGCGCAGGTGACATCACTTGCATCACATTGCATCACAAACCTTTTGTTCTCATCGGGAGCTCGGATTTAAACCAGGCCTTCAGTTCATCAAATACTTTTTGGCACTCTCCCGTCCACAGAACTACTTTTTGAGGCCTGCGGTCCCCTCCCCTTGGTTTTCAACAGTTCTGTGAGGAGTAGGGTGACAGTGAAATTATTGATGAACCCTCTATAGAAATTTGCAAACCTGCGCAAACTTTGGAGCTGTTTGCGGGTTCGAGGGGGCTCCCACTCCACCATGGCTTGTATTTTATTTGGGTCCATCCCCAGCCATCCCTTGGCAGTACCCCAAAAAAATTGAGCTCTGTTTTGTGGAATTCACACTTGGACAGCTTGGCAAAACAGTTTGTGGTCATACAGGGTCTGAAGCACCTCCATCACCAAGCAAACATGTGAGGGCAGGTCTTGAGAGTATATCAAAACTTCATCCAGGTAACAGACCACGCCCTTATAAAGGTATTTGTGCAACACTTCATTGATTAAGTTCATGAATACTTCCAGGGCCCCCTTGAGACTGAACAGCATGACCAAATATTCCTATTGACCCAGTGGCATGTTAAAGGCAGTCTTCCACTCATCCCCTACCTTGATGTGCACCCGGAAGTAAGCATCGTAGAGATCAAGCTTGGTGAAAATCTTCCCTTGAGACACCTCTCCTAGGAGATCTTGTATAAGGGGGAGAGGGTACGCATTATTCATGGAAATCGCATTCAAGCCGCAGAAGTCAGTGCAGAGCCACAAACTGTCGTCCTTTTTCTTTCTGAATAACACTGGGATGGCATGGGGGGACTGGGCGGTTCATATGAACCCCCTACATAGGTTGAGTTCCAGGAATCTTTGTAACTCCTCCCTCTCCCCCCGGCTCATTGAGTACAACTTGGCTTTAGGCACTGGCTCCCCCTTCACCAGTTCGATGGCACAGTCAGTGGGTCTGTGTGAGGGGAGCTCGTCTGCCTCCTAGGCATCAAACACCTTTTATAGATCTTCGTATTCGGGGGGCAAACTGGGCAATTCGACCTTGGTGACACAAAGTTTCTCAAGGGGAAGGGAGTGTGGTCCCCATTCTTTATTCCACCAGTGACTCTCGCACACCAGGTCCAAGAAGTAGATAGCACTCCCGCTCCACTGGACAAGCGGGTTGTGATCGGCCAGCCATTCCAGGTTGAGTATGGCTTGGAATCTGGTGGCCAGGGAAATGATGAATGTGGGGGGCTCCCAATGTTCCCCCACCCCCAGGGTGCATACTTCTGTCCCCGTACTACACGACTCCCCCTTCATTGGGCTCCCGTCCATCTGTTCAAACACATGTGATTCTTGAAGAGGTACAGTTTTTAGTCCTAATGCTTCTACCAAGCTAGGGGATAGCAAGTCTTTGGAGCATCCCGAGTCCAGTAGGACCCTGATGCAGGAAAACCGTTTTGTGACGGGGTTTATTAGGGTTATGAGTACATAGTACAAAGTCCTGGATAATCTCACCCGTAGTGGCGCGACCGTGGCTCGAACCTGCTGTTGTGCACTCCTCACAGCAGGTCGTTTCCTGGCAGCTGGGCCCTTCCGTCCTCCTCCTCAGATTCCTCTGGGATCAGCTCCCAGAACTGCAACACTGCTGCCGGTCTTTTTCTTCGCTTCCGGCTTCAGGGGCATGGAGGTCCTCGGATTCCTCAGCTTGCTAGGACACTCGTTGGCGATGTGATTCCCCCCCCCCCACTTTAAGCACAATTTTGCTTTGGCTCTCCGGTCATGCTCTTTCTGGGAGAATTGCTCTGGGGCTCTCTTGGGCAGGCTGGGTCGGGGGTTTTCTCCCAAGCTTCTTTCATTACCCCCCCCCCCTTGTCGCTTCTTGTTGAGGGCAATCATCTTGTTGTGGTCCTCTATTTTGCTAGTCAGCCGGGTCCACCCGACCAAGTCTCGTGGTTCCCCCAGCTTCAGAGCCTCTCCATAGATGTGGGAATTTAGGCCCCTTTTGAACTGCTTGATTCTGGCCCCATTGTCCCATCTTTGGACCTTGGAATTCAGCACCATGAATTCGTTGAGGTAGTCTCGCGCTGACCCGGAACCCTGCTTCAGGTCTTGTAGGGCCGCTATGGAGTTAGTTTCCTGCAAAGGGTCTTCAGAGTGGCGTCGCAAAGCCCTCAGGAGGTCTGTGGCTGAGTTCAGCATGAGGGATTGTCTCTTGAAAAGGGTGACATACCCCTAAGCAGCCAGCCCTTGCAGGCAGCTTCTGATGTACACTACCCGCGATTGTTCCATCAGGAAGTTGTGGGCCCAGACACTGAGATGACCCCGCACTGACACAATGAAATAGGCCAGTTCAGCCGAATCCCCAGGTTGGGGTTGGGGCACCGGTTTGCCCCCAGCGGGCGGGTCCCCTCCCGCTGGAGGTTCCTCCCCGTGGGGATCAGTGGCTTCTCACCCCCCACTGGAGCTGGTTGCAGGGGGGGCACAGCCACGATCCACTCTCCCGTCGCTCGCACTTGTCAGGCAAGAATCTGCATCTCTTGGATCATAAAGGTGTGCATGGCTTGCATCTCCTTGCGAAGTTGACTGCTCTGGCTGGCTAGAGTTTCTTGCATCCACTCCACGGCTGAGTCCCTGGGCCAGCTAGCCCGGGGATCTTCTCCTTGACTCTCATTGCCCTGGAATCCCCATAGGTGATAGGACCGTTGCAGCCCCGAGAATTGGTGGTATTGTTGGGGGTCCTCTCTCAGATCTCCGATAATACTCTCCCAGAAATCCATGGAGCCCCAGTCCTTTCTCCGTACCGTCACTGTGGCAGGAGTGACCCACGACCCTTTGGGCTTTGGTTCCTCCTCACAATCTGGTTTGGGGATCCCTGTAGCCTGGTACTGTTCACCAGCCATTGTGAGTCTGGTATTAGGCTAGGCCAGGGTAACTGGAAGTACCAAAAAAATGTCAGACCCGGAGCCAAGGAAAAGACAAGTAGAGTTCAAGATCTTTATTCCAGCATCATTGGCATACACACGTGTTGTCGGAACTGATCTTCCCGCCAGTTCCTCCAGCTTATAAACCTTTGCCCTGACCGTTATAATTCAAGCCAAAGCACGCCAAGCTAAAGCGGGGATTTTGCGTGGGGTTCCTATTAAGCTCTCATCACCACAGGTGGTGTTATCAGTTCCTGGGTCACATCTCCTTCAGTTCTCGACCTTGGTTGCGTAGTAACTAGCCAATTCCCAGACATGCCACCCTCCCTTCAGATAAGCAACAAGCATAGCATTGTATAACTGGATACATATGGAGAGAGGAACAAAATGGAATGACTCTTGACAGTAAATGCCTTCCCTCCATTGGAAATAATGAAGGATAGGGGCACCTTCTTTGGGGGCTTATAGAATTGGACCCCCTTGTCCAATCTTTTTGAAACGTGGAGAATGTTTTGAGGAGAAGCACTGGATGCTATGCTGAAAATTTGGTACTTCTACCTCAAAACACAGCCCCCCAGAGTCCCAGATACCCACAGATCAATTCTCTATTATACTCTATGGGATTCAGTCTCCATAGGGAATAATGGAGTGCCCAGAATACATTTTCCTCCCCCCCCCCCAGCTTTCTGAGGATGCTGAACTGGGGGGAGGGCCTCCAAACTGAAGCATTCTCTGCCCCCAACTGGGGATTGGCAGCCCTACTTGCAACTTTTTAAGATTATTTGAGCCTACTCTACTTTAACATCTAGCTAGGGCATGTAACATCTATCTAGGGCATATTTATTACCAATTTCTTTTCCTTCCGTTTGATGATAAAATAGAGAAGAAAAGAATTATGGCCGAGGACCTGCCTACCTTAGGGACCGCGTCTCCCCATATGTCCCTCAGAGAGCACTGAGATCTAGCTCTCAAAATCTTTTAAAAATCCCTGGGCCAAGAGAAGCTAAACTGAAGACAACCAGGGAGCAAGCTTTTTCAGCAATGGCCCCTCGATGGTGGAATCAACTTCCAGAGACGATGCGAGCCCTGCGGGACCTGAATCAATTCTGCAGGGCTTGCAAAACCTTTCTCTTCCAGCTTGCTTTTAAGATAGAACCTGACTAAATTGGAATTGGAACTGACCTGTAACCATCTAGCCATCTTATGTATGATTGTGACCTATAGCACCTTATAGTACCTGTTTTTATCTATTTTAATTAATTTATGTAATTGAATTGTATTTTAACGTTCTTGTTTACATTGTATTTTTATCTAAATCATGGTTTCCATGTCTGTGAGCCGCCCTGAGCTGCCTTTGGCGGGGGAGGGAGGGATATAAAAATAAACTTACTTTACTTTACTTACTTTATGTAAGCATCTTTTGTTCCCCACTGGGGAGAAAGGTGAGATATATTGTAAATAAATTAATGAATAAATCTATCTTGAAAGAAATAAAAAACCACTTTATTAATCACTGAAAAATAACTAATCATACTGATTATTCAAGCATCCCCTTCAAGGATCACAATGTGTCAGTTTCCCTATACATCACAGCAATTCAACCAGAAAAGTTCCTGAATTGAACTTAAAAAAGCAAAAGAAAGCAAAAGAAAAAGCAGCTAGCATATCTGGAAGGTGGCTAGGCTACAACCCCTTGACATCTACACAAACCACTGGTTAGGCAATTAAATGAACCATGTAACACCATTTTCCTGGTTTGTGCCCATCCCTAGTATAAATGTATATACTCAAATCCAAACAAAGCTATTTTGCTTGGATTTGAGTGTATTTAATGTTGTAAGAGAACACTGAAAATTTCCCACAAAAATTTACCATTTCGTTGTACATGATTATTTGATTTGCAGTGATAGTTTATTACCTATGTTTATAATAGAATTCAGTGTGTTTGCCTTTGCTGGAAAACAAGCAAAGCAGAGAAAATAAGTTTTTTAACTATAAAAAGTCATACTCAAAAGTACAAAGTGCTTTGTGAACATTTTCTAAAATTGTATATATCAGACTGCTAATGCAATACCATTTAGACTGAGGCTTCATTTTTCTACTATATCTGAAAATGCACTAGAATTTCTTTTTTCCTTAAAAACCCCCCTACAAAGTCATGCTCTTCGACCCTTCTTTATTACTTGTGTCCACTGAACCTTTTCAAGATGAATGGTGGATATCTTTGCCTTGGACAGTTCATTTAGCAATCACAATATTTCCTGTAAGTTAGATAAATTGAGTGGTCACTTAACACTGAGAAAGGCCAACATCAATTGTAGCAAAGGTCATCCAGTCCAGTTACCATGTACTGTATTAAATTGTCATCAGATCTGAAGAGCAATTTCATCAATAATCCATCCAACTAGAATGACTGCAAATTTTGAAAACTAACTATTCTACAGATACAGAGAGCACAATGGAAATCATGAAGCTCTGCAGCATGTCAGGAGATGCTGTCATTCTGATTCAAGAATAAGTGGCTCCTGATTTTTCAAGGATTTTCAAACTTTGCTTCCTAAATCAAGCCTGCAAAACACAGTTCCAAGGCTTATCTAAAGATATGATTTCTTCAAGATGGGAAAGGGCAGGAGCAGAATTCATGGATATGGTATCCTTCATGTTCTATCTGTTGAATGCTGTGCAACCTTGCCCTAAATCAAGAAAAAGTTGCTGAAGTCATCTTTGTTGCATACATCCAGAAGCAAGGCCTCGGACTTACCATGGGTCCTGTTTACAGCCCTGTGGGGAGAGGTAGGGAAGGCAAGCAGGATAATGGCAGCTCTGCCAGCTCTGACTGGCAGGGTGGAGAGGGGGCTGGGCCATTGGGAGCATGGGAAGCTCAGTCCTGCCCCAACCCAATGCTGGGGCTGTCCCGAGGGCCAGAGGTGGCCAGTAGGGTTTCTTAAGGCACTGTGCTGCCATGGCTTACCCTCTTCGTCTCATGAGTTTTTGACCACCCACCCTTCCCTTCTTTCATGTTTCGTATGTAAATGGGAATTGCATGTGGGGTTTATGCTTTTTCTTTTCATGTATGTCACAACATGGGTGGAATCAGGAAAGTCTGCCTGCATGCCCATTTTCCTGAGTAAGGGGATCCCCTTAAGAAATCCTGGGCTGAGGGATTCAAGGAGTATGCCATGCTCAGTGGCTGTCAGGAGCTACTCTCATGCTTATGACAAGGGAGACCACTTAGTGGCGGTCATTCTTGGGGGATTCAGTGATCTGTCATATCATGGTTCTCATAGCCGCAGTGGGCTGGGATGGCTAGAAGATTATCGATTCATTGGTAAGGCAGTAGATTTCCAAGATCTGGTTCCCCATGCTGTGCCAAGCCTTCTTACTGCTGTAACCAATAAAGGTGTGGCTGATTTATTCTACTTTATTCCAAACCAGATTGTACATGCATTATTCAAATCTGGGTTATAACAGGGGGTAATGGGACATGGAAGAACACCCTCCCCCTTCGTCCTTCAGCAACCTCCCCCAAACTCCCCTTGGGGCAACAAGCCCCTTTTGTAGTCATTGAAAGTGAACAGATCTGTAGAAAAAGTGTTTTTGTATAACAAGATAATTGAGTGGTACAGTGGAAATATGCACAAATTACAGAACACTCACTTTTATTTGTAAATTGCTTTTCTACATCTTCAAGGGGGACTGCTTCACTTCTTGCATGGCATTTTATTATCCTTACATGCTTATATTATACTCTTGTATTTATCTTTAATTGGATTATTAATCACTTAAGGTTCATCAATTCAACAACTTCAGATGCATAATTGGTTATTTTTTCCCCAGATGTTAGACCCTGTAACCAAAACCTGTAAAACTGGTAAAAACGTATGGCAACATTTTTCACTTTTGATACAGGATGCTTTGACAGCAGCTTTGCACATTTAAAGTAAAAAAATAGGCATGAGTGAGTCATGCTTCCTCTTTTAGATTTTGATGCTGCCAGTGCAACATAACAAGGACAAATGCACAAATGTTCTCTACACTCAGATGTGTGAGCAGAATCCACATTTGAACTGAATGTAACTTTTCATCCAGCTCACCATGGTGGGGGGGATGTATGAGTTTTCTATTAATACATTATATAAGAAATGAGAATAGAGAAAGTATAATTCACTTCTACTTCCAGCTTTCCATGCCATCCTCAGTTATACCTAGGGATGGATGGAAGATGGGGCTGAATACATTTTAGAAAACAGATGAGAGAGCATGCACAACAAAGAGGAAAGAACCAAGCAGAGCTTACAATTTCATCTAACTGAATTATTGTTACAAGTTATGCAATGATTACATTACTTTATGACTGAATAAGCAACAGTGGAGAGATTACCTCTCTAATGTGACCATTTCCTTTAAGCTGGCAAATGCAACTGGATGCAAAAGGGTATGCAAAAGAGTTTAGCAAAAAGTGACGGCATGTTTCTAACAGAGACACTGTGGGGAGGGGAAGACTAGGTGTACAAAATTCCAATGACTAAGGCTGTCCAGGGAGGTGGACAAGGTGCTTCCTGGCCTGCTCTAACAACTTGTGATTATTCTTCTAAATACTGGAGGGGGTCATTAGGGAATCCATGTCTGAAGACCATGGTGCCTGTTGGCAGCTGCAATCTCCACCAGGAAGTCTGACCCGCAGGAAGAAGTCTAACCAACAGTGCAATCCTAAACAGAGCATATTCTTCCAAGCCAGCTGGGTTGAATCCAGACAGGTTTTTCAATCTCACCTGATTCGCCTCCATAGTACAAATCTCATCTGACATGGTATTTGCATGTGCAAATTCTCAGAACAGTCTTTTTGGATAGTCAAAGATGATGTCTCCTTTTTTCAAATGCAGAAAAGTTGTCTGGATCCGACGGACACAGGGGTAATTCTGCCTAGGATTGCACTGAAATCTGGCAATTCAGTAGGAAAGGAGCTATTCAGTAATGAATGTCGGTGCTGATGTTTGCAGAGAGAGCGATGTGATGTGCTCAACGGTGAGCCCCAGTAAAGAAGTGAGCCAGACACCTGCAGCTAGTGCTAAAACAGTGTATTTACAACATATATACAATGTGCTCACTAGTGCAGTCAAATACATTAAACACAGGACCAAAGTGCTCCGCCAGCATGTGAACTCTCAAAGAGAGACCTGTGCATTGCAAGCACAGTCCATATATAGTTCTATCAGCCAATCCTGGCAGTCCACAGTCATGCTGACTCAGCAGGTCCTTTCCACCTGTCTTCTGCCGGTTCAAACCAGCTTGTAGATAAGGTCACTGTGACCTAGCATGCCAGCTAGATCACCTGCTGTCACATTTGAGCTGTCAAACTGTGTAAAGGTAGATTCAACTACTGACAATGAATTCCAAAGGTGAGACAACTACAGTGTCCAAGTAAGACCATGGCATGCCGTAGGATCTGTTCAAAGCAGCAAGAAATTGTGCAGCTCAAGAAAATGCATTCTAATGTGTATGACAATATCTTACTGAAATCATTTTCATTCCTTACAAACTTGGCACCCATCTTTAACTCCCAAGCAGCAGAATGGAACAAAAACCCCTGAATGGCAAGCACCTGACAGGAAGCTTTATGACCTCAGTCACATGACAGCAACCAAGGGTATGATCTAACTTAGGACCAAAATATCCAATACAACATGGGACACGAATCCCCACCCCAATTCATTGTCACATGCAAGTTCAGTGGTAACTAATCATTGTGTTGCTCTGTGTGACTCCAAATGCTGCAAGGGGGCCACAGGCTTCCCTCACAGGCCATTTTTGTCTGCAGAAATGGACACTGGGGGGGCTGTTCTCCCCATCTTCAGGTTCATATGTCCTAGGATCCTACACTGGTCCTACATGCGACAACAAGTAAGGTCAGGCACACTTGCCATGACAAATTATTATTATTATTATTATTAGATTTATATCCCACCCTCCCAGCAAGCATGTCTCAAAAACTGTGTATTTTGGTAACCAGCACACATAATAACTTACAGGGCCAACTGATGTAGGTAGGAGTTGGCTCAAAAAGGTTATGCTTTCTGCAGGGGGTGCAGAGAATCCATGAGAGCATTTATGAGGAGGGAGAATCTCTTAAACTGCTCGGACTAAAAATAACTCCTTCCCACCTGAGTGACTTCACTTCACCATTCTACCACTCCTCTGAATGTGTGGAAGAATAGGTTAAATGCATGCTGCGCTTGACCACTATGCATGCGCATTAGACCCAGGTTCTTCCAAAAATCAGCAAAAAATGACATCTTCTATGGTGCCCTGCAACATACTAATGCACAACTCAAGAATCTGGTATTTTCAGTGTTGTAAAGCTGAACTTGACATCCAAGCATGCTGCCTATGTAATTGTGACAGTCCAAATCACACACTGTCTTGTTTACTTCAAAATTTGTGTTTTCTATCTTCAACCTTTATATATGTTTTGTATTCTCAAGTGGCAGAAACTAAGTTAGATTGGCATTGGCTGCAGCAGTTGGCAGCACCCTCTCTAGCACTGAATGCATTTGCAGTTTTCCTTGTAGAAAACATTTATTCTTTTAAATTTCATTAATATTCCAAATAGCACAATTTTATATGCTGATTAAGTTCCAAGTGACACATGTGAGGTGGTAAATCAAATAAGTTGATATTTCAGTTTCCCCCAATTTTTTATAACCTGCAAGTGTCTTAACAGTCTAAAATCCAAAAGGGGAGAAGTTTTTTGCTTCCTACAGAGATGCACCAAATGATAGTAGCCTCCATGCCCTATACTTTCAGTTCCATCTGTGCTAGATGATATGGAGTATCCCTGGACCAATAAAATAAAATTACTATTGTCAATATTATTACTGTTACAGATGGAGCAAACATATTAAGTGATTATGTAGTCCATTCATTGGCTTATGGCTTACTGTGTTTTATCATCTTAAGTACATGAACACCATCCTTGAGTTCATTTGGCATCTGAAGCTTTCTGTTTTAAATGCAAAACTTTACATCACCAGAAAAGTCCCTATTGGTTACATATGGAAAGATACAGGGACATAATGCTTTCCTGAAATATCACTACTCTGTAGTTGCCTTAGGAAGTAACACTGCATTTCAGCTACTACTAAACACAAGCATGAAAATATGTAGATAATAATATAAGGCCCTTTAATGAGAATATCACAGATTCATGTTGCAGTGTGTCGCTATTAGTAGTGGGCTCATAAATAACAATCTGACCTCCCAACAGGGGAAAAGGTTTAGAAATACTTGCTAAATATACAGTGGCAACCATTTCATCCAAATGTTTTATTCACTGTAATGTAATAGCTTGGTGAGGGACCATAAAATTGACCATCCAGTCAAACTGCAATCTGAAACAATCACAGATGTTTATTTTTAACACCAGATGTCAAATGTTTGGAATTTTTTCTTCTTTTGCATTTGTGGGCATCAAAATCAACCCATCTTATTTCTAGAGGTGCCCAATCCTGCTTTTTGGTTCATGTTTCAAGATCTTTAGACAAGCCAGGCCTCAGATTCAGCAGGAGTTCACAGGAGCACAGCTCCTGAACTTTTCTGATGGTTCCCCCTCTTTCTCCCCACCTACCTTGCCCATTAAATAGTAGGTGCAGCTGCGTAACAATCCCTGGATTAAGAGAGCGGACAGCCAGCCAGCCACCAGGGGTTTTGCCATGCCCCCAGCAGCTCTCATTAACCACTGGAGAAGCCAGTGTCACCCTTTCTCCACTTCTCATGTGATTTGGGGCAGAGGGTGGCTTGCTGGCCTTTTGACTGGGGGGCGAGGGGCAAGAAGAGTAAGGTCTGCTTGGGCTGGATGGATCTCTATCCAGTCCAAACAAGCCTTGCTCGCCCAGGGCTCTCCTTTCTTGCATTGAGTTGCTTTTGGCTGGTGGGGGGGGGGGGAGGAGTGGCATATGCTAATAAGTTATGCTAATGAACTCCACCACCTATTTTTTACAAAACAACCCCTGAGATCAACCCATTATATGCAAATATTTCCTTGTTGAATTTTGTGTTAGAAACTGACCCACAAATGCATTTTACATGCAGTGCTGAACCAGAGAAAACAAAGAACTCACACATATGTGAAGCATACATCAAGCTTTAATCAAATCCATCAGATCTTTTTTTTCAAAAGTGCCTAAATATGACTCACACAGTTGACTCATGTCAAAATCTGGAAAGATCATGTGTGATAAAGTAGTCATTCAACAAGCTGCTTCTCCTCTAATGTACAGATTTTGATATTATTTCCAATACTCTGGCCATTTTTAAATGAGTATTTCAAAGGTACAGGTTATTACATACTAATAAAGACACATAAAAGTTTACCATGAAGTCAATAATAAAAAAGAGTGTGTGTAGCCTATTTAAAAGTACTGACTTCACAGATTTATCTGTACCACTAAAGAAACCCCCTACATTTATTTCTTGAAATGTTGACTGAGTCAAGCCACCATGTCAAAACATCCTAGGGGGATAATTATGATTTTGCTGACAGTAGCAGAACAAATCAGCACTCTAAATGTCTTCTTCCTCCTTTAAATAAAATCTGGTAGAAATCTGTTTTGAATTAAGATTTTAAAAATAGAATTCCAGCAAATTTTCAAAGGAACTGCAAAACAAAATCTTCCTCATTCTTTTCAACAGAGGTACACAATTTATATACACACACCCCTTTGCTTGTGGGAATGAGATGCAAAAGATCCATATGCAGGTATGACTTGCATGTGGAACTCCAAACAAGAATGACAGGCTGAATGTGTCATTCAATTTTATGTTAGCACTTAAAGTAGTTAGTATTTAAAGACATATTCATCCTACTTGTTCTACGCATGTTTTATGCACACAGATCTAATATGGAGAGGAAAGAGTACTGGTTCTCTGCAATACTTCCCTTTCTAAAAGGTTTCTTTAAAGGAACAGAAGGATGAAACCCAAGGGGGTAAGTTTCAGTTTCCTCCTCCAGGCCATTTGACATATTGTTAGGGAAAACTGAAACAGACCTCCCAAATGAAATGCAGCCCATGGGAATGGACCTGCACGGGAGCAATCACACTCGATAATTGCACGTATTGTTCTCCTGTGATTGAAAAGCCTGAAAGGAAAAGTTGCTGGTTCTTTTTTGCACCCTAGAAGGGAGGGAAAATACCCTCTTTTGGCAACTCTATGTAACTGTCACTTGTTAATATAGCAGAATTGGAATTCTGCCCGTAGTTAACAGCAAAACATTTTAGTGCTCATTTTAATGTGGGCAGAACAGAAGTTGAATACGTTTGTAAAAACAAAACAAAAAAGAAAGCCCTTTAAAAACAGAATTCCAAAATATGCATGAAGATGACACACTCAACCTCTATTATATAACTGGATCAGGTTATTTTATATTTGACGTAAGTATGGAAGTTAGAAGGCTCTGTCTTTCAAAACAATGACAGCCTACATAACCTTAAAAAATGGAGAGACTATGGTGGTGCCATTCAAATGTCAACATACCAGTCTTATAAGAGACTAATTTAAAAAAAGATTAAGGCTATGTAACACGGTTAAGACTTTTGCAGCACCTTTGAAGAGTGGTTCAGTGCATCTCACACATATATTGGTGGTCCTCTTGGTGATCACAGAGTTATTATGTGAACAGAAGATTCCTCCCATGAGCAGACAGGCACCTTTGGATCCAATCTTACATCCTGTTGTAAATCTTTACCACAGCACCATATAGTAGATGGACAACATTGCTGTGCCCATAAGGACAACTTAAATATCTAAGGATAACTAGTGAGCGCATGTCAGAAGTGAGATTCAGACTAAGGGTTTACTGGTTTATAGCTCATTCTCCTAGCAAGTCTCCAGATTAGTACTCAGTCTCTGCTCTTCAAAGACACCTCTCCCCACTATGCCCAGATTGTAGGAGAGCAAGGGAACAATTTGTCAACATTTCTTCAACAAAATGCAAGGTGAGTTTTTAATTCAGTTTATAGTCTTCTCCACTTATCACCAAAGGATGTAAAGAGAACTGAAAATATAGAAAAGAAAATACAGAAAAGGAAGAGGTACTATTAAAAGTTTCTGCCAAGACTGGGGGGGAGGGACAACACAAAACCATAGGCAATCCGTTAGCCACAGTTTCTACCTAGGTTATGAAATACCAGGCCTAATTCCACTACTGATCATGGAAATGTTATTTACATGGATTATCAAAACAGTAAGACCTATACAACTACCATTTTTGTAACATAAAAACTGGTCTAAACTCTTTGTTGCTCTTTTGAAAGGGGGAAAAAAAAGCCTTCCTGCTTAGAGTAAAAGTCCGGCCATGTGTGATTTACAGAAAAGGAAATCTTATTCTTTCCTAGAGTGGGAGTGAAAGGAAAACATGGATCTTTGCCAACTGACTTTTCCTCAAAGCTTTTAGGTTCCAATAACAAATGGGGAAGAAGCAGTAACCATGAAAGAATAACATAATGTACAGAGTAAAATTTGACAAGTAAAATATCCAAGACTGTAGCTAGTCTTACCTTCTATGTGAATTGCCACATTTCTTTGAGGCGTTTCAAAGAAATGAATGGATAATCAGTACTATCTTCAACAACAGAACCTTCTAGAATCCTCTCACCAAACCTGTTTTTATGTATTTTAGTGTTTATGATTGGATTATGTCAGAAATTTTTAAGAATAATAAACTCGAATCTTTTTAAAAAAAATTCATATGTTTTTGTTTGTTTCTAAGAAACATTTTCTTTAAATCAGTAATGATAATCTTAAATTATAGAGTCATAGAGTTCGAAGGGGCCATAAAGGCCATCTAGCTCTTGCTCAATGCAGAATCAGCCTAGAGCAGGGGTGGCCAACGGTAGCACTCCAGATGTTTTTTGCCTACAACTCCCATCAGCCCCAGCCATTGGCCATGCTGGCTGGGGCTGATGGGAGTTGTAGGCAAAAAACATCTGGAGAGCTACTGTTGGCCAACCCTGGCCTAAAGCATCCTCAACAAGTATTTGTCCAGCCGTTGCTTAAAGACTGCCAGTGAGGGGGAGCTCACCACCTCCCCCAGCAAGCTGATTCCACTGTTGAACAACTCATACTGTAGAAAAACTTTTCCTAATATCCAGCCAGTACTTTCCCATGCTTAATTTAAATCCATTACTGTCAGTCCTATCTTCTGCTGCCAACAGGAACAGCTCCCTGCCCTCCTCTATGTGACAACCCTTCAAATATTTATAGAGAGTAATCATGTCTCCCTCAACCTCCTCTTCTCCAGACTGACCATTCCCAAGTCCTTCAGCCTTTCCTCACAGGGCTTTGTTTCCAGGCCTCTGATTATCTTTGTCGCTCTCCTCTGCACCCACTCCATTCTGTCCACATCCTTCTTGAAGTGAGGCCTACAGACTCACATCCAGAGTAGCTGAAGAGAGATTTCAGGATCACTTGAAATATTTAAGTGTAACAGTACTATTAGTTAGTTAAGGACATCTTGGGTGGAAAGAGCTGGTGGGATTGGATGAGAGGAATTTGGAGGACATTCACTTTGTGGGGGCACCAGATATTCCTCAGTGGTTTGGGGGTTTTTTAGCAGTCAAAGGGGGTTGTTAGAGGAGACAGGAAAAGGAAGCAGCAAAAATCAGTGCTCTTGGTTTATAAGATCCAGCAACCTGTGCTGTGCTAAGAGCTCCCTGTCAACAATATGAAAACTTCAATGTAGAAGTATACTAGTGAAATAAATCTGAACTATAACAGACTTATAGTCTCTTTAAAGCCTTACTTCCATTGGCAAGGACACTAAAGATTTTAAAAGATATGAGAAAAATAGGACTGTTCATCTGTTGCAGAAATTTCAAGACAGAACTAAGATACAATGTTTAAATTGCACAAAAAACAAATACTCCAGTTTGACAGCCAAGAGTTAGGGGGAAAGATCCTGTAGAAAACTAACAATAATTTGTGAACCAAGGAAACTTTCTGTTTACTAAAAGACTGCCACATAATATTTATTTATTTCTTTTATTCGGCTTTTAGCCTGCCCTTCCTGCAGAACAGGCTCAGGGCAGGTTACATCATAAAAACAATCAACAACAAAAAAATAAAAGACCAATTTAAAATATATAAAATCTAAAACTACAGAGTGACAATAGAGACTAAAATGGCAGGTTCAGCCTCACAGACATGGCCTATTGTCCGGGTCCAGCAGATCTTATAACACTGGGATGGAATGATGGGGGGAGGCCGGTAATAAGTGATATCCACTGCCTCAGCTGAAAGCCTGGTGAAAGAACTCTGTTTTACAGGCCCTGTGGAATTAGAGCAGATCCCGCAGGGCCCAGATCTCCAGGGGGAGCTCATTCCACCAGGCAGGGGCCAGGGCTGAAAAGGCCCTGGCCCTCATTAAGGCCAGATGGACATCTCTGGGGCCGGGTATTACCAAAAGTTATTGGGTCGCTGAACGTAAAGACCTACAGGGCTCGTACAGGGAGAGACTCAATCTCACCTCTGGACAGTGTAGTGACAAGACTATATCTTTAATAAAGACAACTAGTTGCTGAAGAAAGTCTTTCCAGATTTCTACTATCAAAATATGCAAGGAAAATACTCTGCATAGTTTGGTTGGCACCCCTACCAACAAAAAAGGCATTAGCTATGATGTCCTTTCACTGATCTTTCCCTTTCATGATGACTCTCTTCTGCTAAGTCTTCCTTCAACAGAAAAGACCTCTTCAATGCAGAAAGACTTATTCTGATGCGGAGAGGTTTCCTCTGATAGAGAATAGTCTTTCATTCAGTCATGAAGTCTCTCTCTCACTGAGAAAACCATGGCAAAAGAGAGTCATATGATTCAGCTAAGTGAACAGTTGTTACAGGATGCATCCCATCAACTCCACTGTACAATTTTATAAGCCCAAACCAACATATTTGTATTCATGCCCTCTGTCCCATGAAGGTAAGGGGAAAATGTGCATTCCTTAATTTGTGGAAGGTTTTTTGTAGCTACAAAACTTGTACTTTAATGGGAAACCACCAAAGAAGTCTTTGCAGAGGAAAGCAATGGCAAACCACCCCTGCTTAATCATTTGGCACAAGTTATTTACAATCTGACAGCACTTTACACATGCACTCAAACCTGACTACTGCTAGAGGTCCAGCAGTACAAGAAGTTCAGTATACACAATTTTTTTTCTCAGTCCTCCCCTTCATTATTATTCCTCTTAAGGCCTGATTTCCACACACACCAGATGAGGAAGTAATGAGGTGGCAGAGAGGTAATAAAATGGGTTAAACCAATTTAGACTTCTAGTACATGATCATAGTTTGGAGAGTACCCCTCTGATAAAAAAAAAAATCTTCACAAACAGAAAGCCATCAAATCAAATAAAGAGAAGTGTGGTGCCAAACTAAGGCACCCCTCTTTAAAGCCTTAAAACAGTCTGTAATTGGAAGGGGGATATAAAATCTTGATTAAACTGAAGTCTGACAACATGTTGACCAGACAATTTAATGAACAAATCAGGAGTCAAGTTGCACCTTTAAGACCAACAAAGTTTTATTCAGAACATAAGCTTTTGTGTGCTAAAAGCACACTTCTTCAGACAAGGGGATCAGGTACATTCTTCCTCATCTGAAGAAGTGTGCTTTTAGCACACAAAAGCTTACGTTCTGAATAAAATGTTGGTCTTAAAGGTGCAACTTGACTCCTGCTTTGTTCAGCTGCTTCAGACCAACACGGCTGCCCACTTGGATCTATCAGACAATTTAATGGCATAATCTGTTAACAGGTGTCTCCGTGCCTTTTCACTGGATGAAGCACCCATACATGCCTAAGGAAAATGTCATCCAGCTGAAAAATTAAGCGAACAGGGAAATACAGTTTCAATTTTCTATAAAGTGCCCCCAAAATTGTTTACACTTTATTCTGCTACTGACAACCTTCAGCTGAGCAGAGAAATGTGGCCATTTGCCCCCAAGTCGGAATGAAGAGTCAGACACAAGTTATTGGTATAACTTAGGGGCACTTTATTAAGTATAACAATAAACAGCAAGGGCAACCAGAACTGTGGCCTGCTCAGGGCCAGGGGTCTCAACAGACTGCTCCCCTGCCATTAGCAGGCGAAAGACCCAGCCCCCAGCCAGAGCTGTATGTCACAGCTCCCGCCAGGCCGGCCCAGCAAGGCAGCAAGCCCCAGAGCGCCCAACCACCAGATGCACATCTCAATGGAAGGCACCCTCTAGTCAAGCTTCTAGGAAAGTCTGCATTCTCCCACCCAGGGTCATCAAACCCAAGGGCTGATCCTGCCAGACCCCTAAATCCCCAAAAGGGGTATGCTTTCTGGTCCTCCCCTAGCCACATAGTACCATAAACCCAGTAAAACCTACAAATTAAAGTGACCAACCTATTTAGCAGCACCTCCCGATTGCCAAATTCACAATCCACTGACCTGCTATGTAGGGTAGGCGAAAAAACACCCCAGCAACAGCCAATCAGCTGGAGAGCAAAAAATTCCTACTTGGTCCCCCAAACCATGAGGCGACCAGCACTTGCCTACATAAAAAACAGGGCGAGCGGGAGGGCCGAGCTTCTGCCATGGACTGAGATAGAGGGCGGATGGTCCTGCTGTTAGTAAGGCAAAGCCCTGCCCGCTCCAGAGTGCGGCCAAATGGGCCGTAAAAGTCCTCCCTTCCCTTTCAGGGAGGCAAATACGTTCCCACAGCCTAGCAGCGTTGCTGCTGGCTGCTAGAAATGGCTTCTCCAGAAATAGGTATCTTAGGCATATAGAGTTAGCTGGTGGTTACAAATGATGTTTTATTTTGACTGTGGAGATTAGCCTTGAGATGGATGATTCTCATAATTAGATAATTAGATCTGTACTTGTTCCAAACCTCCATCCCTTTTATCCTGCCTCTTTTGCCTGGCATCTAATTAAACTTCTTACTTTGAATAGCCTTGCTATATTTTCCTTTTGTTAGAGCTTAGACACATGTCCTGGAAGCCTCTTGAACCAGGGTATCAAAACATACAATTTTAGCACTTACCATCTTCCCACCAGTGAAGGCTGTTTTTCTGGAAAGGCTCAGTGGTATGTACTTTGTACAATTCTGGTCCCCTTCTTCTTTTGCCTTCTGTCTTTCCCAGCATCAAGATCTTCTCCAGTGAGTGCTCCCTTCCCATTTGGTGGCCAAAGTATTTGAGCTTCAGCTTCAGCATCTGACCTTCCAGGGAACAGTCTGGATTGATTTCCCTTAGGACTGACTGATTTGATCTTCTTGCAGTCCAAGGGACTCTCAAGATTCTTCTCCAGCACCACATCTCAAAAGCATCTATTCTTCTGCACTCAGTCTTCCTTATGGTCCAGGTCTCATAGCCATAGATTACTACTGGGAACACCATCGCTTTGACTATACAGACTTTTGTTGGCAGGATGATGGCTCTACTTTTTATTATACTGCCCCGGTTCGCCATAGCTGCCCTCCCAAGAAGCAAACGTCTTTTAATTTTATGGCTACAGTTACCATCTGCAGTGATCTTGGATCCCAGAAATGTGAAGTCTGTCACTACTTCCATGTTTTCCCCTTCTAAAGAGCAGAAAAGAGCAACTAGAATGATCAAAGGGTTGGCACACTTTCCCTGTGAAGAAAGGTTAAAGCACTAGGGGCTCTTTAGCTTGGAAAAACAATGACTGAGGGGTGACAAGATAGAGGTTTACAAGTTTATGAATGCGATAGAGAAGGTAGATAAAGAAGTACTTTTCTCCCTTTCTCACAATACAAGAACTCATGGCCACTCAATGAAATTGTTGAGCAGCCGGGTTAGAATGGATAAAATAAAGTACTTCTTCACCCAAAGAGTGATTAACAACACATGGAATTCACTGCCACAGGAAGTGGTGGTAGCTACAAGCATAAACGGCTTCAAGAGGAGATTGAATAAACAGATGGAGCAGGGGTCCATCAGTGGCTATTAGCCACAAGGTAAAGATGAAACTCTCTGCTGCAGGCAAGTGATGCTCTGTATTCTTGGTGCTGGGGGGAGGCAACAGCAGGAGGGCTTCAGTGCCCTGGCCCCACTGGTGGACCTTTTGATGGCACCTGGTTTTTTTGCCAATCTGTTGGACTGGATGGGCCATTAGCCTGATCCAACATGGCTTCTCTTATGTTTTTATGTGGTTTCACAGACACTAGTTAAATTAGCTCTTTCTATATCTGGTGGCAGTCACCCATGCCACCTCTGTCAGTTCCTTTCACCCTTCACCCTAACCTGAGGGAAGAACTACTTCCCCTGGTCATCCTAAGAGGGTTGTGCTTGTCTCCCAGTTGTGCTTGCTTTATGTTTTCATTTTTTTAAATGCAAAAGTACATTTAAAGCTGGTATCTATTACCTGCAGCCTAACATGGTGCAGTGCATTTCTATCACCCCAGAACTTTGCCACCTCATTCTCCTACAAGGACAAATCAGGCCTTACTGCTGTACAACTTACATAAGATTGCTTTCTATTATCTGTGTGTACAATAGCTTTTCTGGGCCTATTAAAAAAAAAAGGATGGAATAATTATGGCCATTTTGTCAGTAGGAGTGAATCCATCTGTCTACTGCATTACATTATTTAACAACAAAAGCAACCAAAACCATACCCAAAAAAACAAAACAAAATAAAACCCTAGAACACTTGATTACCAACAGTCTAAGTCCACCTGCTAAGTTGTGAAAATCTGTCAAGTTGCCACATGTAATTAGCATGATGGTGAGAGAAACGGACGGCAGAGATCTTTTGTTAAGCCTGTATAATATAGTGCTTTCTGGTTATTATAATTGAATTTGTTACATCCAAGAGACTAACTATATCACAATACTGAAATACCACAGAATAAATCATCATTAATTTGACCTGTGAAATATATGGTTCCATTACACTGTGAAAGAAATGGCCACAAGATTAAACACAACAGCACATGGTTTCCCATTCAGTCAACTGGCAACCTACACATAATTAAAATACTGTGCATATATTGGCTTTCCTTTGCCTCATTTGTCAGTAAGCGAATTTCTAAGCAATTAACAAAGAGGTATTAGCTATTCTGTGCAGCATCCCAGGTTTCTAAATGCAAGCAGTATACAATACTGAATGATCAGGTATTTGTTTGCATCTTAGTATGCCCTTCCATTCTAATAGCCATTCAAAATAGACGATTGATTCCTTATGCACAAACACAATGCTAAATGGAAATAACAAACCTGATATTTCTGTATAATCCACTAAGAGCTGACAATAAACAGAAGAGAAGCATAACTACAATTGCTAGAAATTAATCATATCCCTAACCTTTTAAATTAAAATGAGTAGTGCTTTTATGCTACTGAGAGGAATAATTTTGATTAGAACCCAACACTGCAGTGTTTAAAACCACTATGCCATTGCATTGTATACAATATTTCAATTTTTTCTAAAATAAATGTAAGTATGCACTTCAGTGTGTGAATTTAGTACATTTAGAAAAGTGTATTCAGCAATTCAACATGTTTGTCATCTATTCTAACATTTTTCCTGTGCAGAAGAGCCAAGGGTTTTTATTGCTATAAGAAAATAAGATATTTGTGAATCTAATAATGAAGAAAATACATCTGAATTTTTTCAGGGAATTAATGACTATTTTTTCCTTAGAAATTTATCTAGATCTGCTAGAAAAAAAAAAGGGGGGGGGGGAGAGTCTTCACTGTCAATCCGATTTTACATTACCCACTTGTGTGGTATTCCCAGCTGGATGGGAAACTGCATGTGCTAGCAGGAGGTGCACAAACGGTAGCCCTCTCCAACTCCATAATTAGAACTGAGCATACACAAACTTTTCAATAAATTCTATTGTTTTGCTATCTGGGTGGGGAACTAGGTTTCAGTCTCCCTTCCACTCTCCCATCTCTATCAAACAGCTAAGTTAATCAATGGAATTTTAATCTTTTTTAAAAGTTGCAGTTTCAGTTAGGATGACCGACGACAAATCCTACAACAGATAAATATAACTTGAGATGATTAAGCAGAACCACGTTCAAAAATAGTTTGTTTTTATTAAAATAGCTTGCAGGGTTTTGTTTGTAGAAAAAGCCCAGCAGGAATTTATATGCATATTAGGCCACACCCCTGACATTACCATGGTTTTGCATAGGGCCTTTTTGTAGGAAAAAACCAGCAGGAACATATTTTCCTATTAGGCCACACCCCCTGACACCAAACCAGCCAGAACTGCATTCCTGTGCGTTCCTGCTAAAAAAAAAAAAGCCCTGATAGCTCGTATGTTATTATTGTATTAAAGTGAATTTGAAGTAACAGGCTGGCTCCAAAGTAGTGCAGGTAGAGTTCAGTGAGAATAGAATTTCCCCCTCCTCCCACAGCACCTCTCCACCCCAAACACTACCTACCAGGAGTCAGAGGACTCCAAGAAGAAGCATTTATTATGATGTGGGAGTCAGCAACACAAGAAGGCATTTGATAAAAGTCAAGTACCACTCTCCTATCACTGGAACTACTATCAGGAGAAAGTCAAGTATGAATCCAAGTCACTGTGGTTTTTAAACTGTGGGTCATGGTCTACCACATGATTGCTCTTATACATTCAGGTTTTCTCTTAGCAGAGTGAAAATAATAACAGATAATGCAGAATACACAGAGGTTTAATATTATAGTACAAAAAGTTCATGGCATTTGTACATTAAGTTTTATATTGGCAAACTGGTATTTAAGGTAGCCTGTGAAAGACCTTGGTTGAAATTAAGGGATTGGAATTTTGAAATCTTTCCTCTACTCTCTAGTGATGTGTTCAACAAACAGATCTATGTAAATATAACCTGAATATGTTCTTCTAGAGGACTGTATTCCAAGTGAAATTAAAAAAAAATAGAGAAGCCTATGAAAAACAGGGATGCTCAACCACCTGCAAGTCACAAATAGGGATCTGGTTTTTCCTTGAAGAGTCTGGCTGCTCATGAACATTTCAGACTTGTTTGATGGGTTATTTTTCACATATTCAAATAGTACAATATGAAACCATCAGCAGTGTTTCACACATGCACACTCCCAGTCCAGTGGGAGTGCTGCTTTCCTCCTTCCCCCACAGATTCTGGCAGCCAATTTTTAAAATAAACACTGATTGAGTGTGCCAGTGGTTATAAACACTGTATTTTACAAGCTCTGATTCATGTTCATTTCAGTCCATGTTATTGATGCTATTTCACACGTGGTCTTTTGCACAACTTAGAGGAGATATAGTTTCCTCCTAACATCATTTAATTATCTGTCTCTTAGAATCATCTTGCCTTCAGAGCAGATGCGGAAGTCCCCATAAGGCAAGAAAACAAAACTCTTATCAGCACAACTACTGCACAGCTACAAAGCTGTTCAACTGCTGTTCAACCATGCTCACTGGTGATTGTGGCAGCTGAACATGCTATCAAACATGTTTTCCAAAAAGTTCATGGAATCCATAATGAAAAATGTTGAGAAATGTTCTATATGTAGGTTTCAGCTATAATTGTAAACATATTATGCTGCTAGGATTTCCTGTCTTCCTTTCTTTTTGGTCATATAAACTTTAGTAGACAGAGTTTGAATCAAATAATTTGAGTTTGAATATAATAATTATATTAATATCTTCAGCTTCAGGAGAAAGATGAGGTATAGTGATTCATAAAATATAAATAAGGCCTCTCACGCATTTAATGAGCATGTGATCCACTTGCATGGTGGGGGAGCAGAATCATAGCAGCAAAATCTGCTCCTTACCTATACGTGTTCACTGCAAGGTCTGTATGGACTCTTCATAGTACAAATATATACACATATGGTTCTCTCCCTGCAAGTGGAGATCCTGCTTTTTCTGAGATATACATGGTTTACAGAAGGGGTCCCCAAACCCTGGGCCACGGACAGGTACCAGTTTGTGGCCTGGTAGCAGCCAGTCTGCAAGGCAGAGGTGCCACACCACGCCTTTCACCTGCCCAGGACCCTTGCAGAGGAGGCAGCCTCAGAGTGAGGCAGAGCAGCCCCACCCCTCTACTGATCACCAGGGGTCTTTAAATGGGAGAGGGAGGCAGATCAGCTGCTTCTGCTGCCTGGCCACCTAGCAGGGAGGCGGCAGAAGCAGTCCCAGACTTCCCCCCCATTTAAAGACCCCCATAGAGGGCAGGGAGGGGGCACAAGGGGGCAGCCTGGGGCAGCAAAACCCCCAGCGCCCACAACCACCATCATTCCGTGGAAAAATTATCTTCCACAAAACCAGTTCCTGGTGCCAAAAAGGCTGGGAGCCATTGTTTTACAGATCCCTTACAGTAGGGTTGCCTGGCCTGTGTTGGAAAATACCTAGAAACTTTGGGGGTGGATCTGGGAGAGGGTGGGTTTGGGAGGGGAGGGCCTCAACATGGTACAATGCCATAAGGTCCCCCCTTCAAAGCACCCATTTTCTTCAGAGGAGCTGATCTCTGCCAGCTGGAAATCAGTTGTAACAGGAGCTCCTCAGGCTCCACCTGGAGGCTGGCAATCCTACCCTACAGAATCGGTCAATACAGAACATCAAATTGTGATCCCACTCTCTGTGCTTTGAACATTTGTAAAAATCTCCTGTGAGTAGTGTTCCCTCTAGACTGAGTTAGCATGAGCTAGCTCACAGATTTTTAGCCTCCAGCTCACACATTTTTGTCTTAGCTCAGGAAGAATGACCCCAGAGCACACGAATTTATGCAGCAGCTCACAACTTTAATGCCAATAGCTCACAAAGTACAATTTTTGCTCACAAGACTCTGCAGCTTAGAGGGAATATTGCTTGTGAGCTGTTTTTTGTTTCTGTTTTTTGCATTCTCTTTTTTAAATTAAACTTTTAATAACAATATACAAGTGCAGTTAAATATTCACAAAATCTTAACCCTTTAAATCCCCCCTCCCCTGTGACAAAAAGCTTTAATAACACATCTATACCATTATCCTAGGATCAGATTCGGCCGGGCAAAGTTCAAGTAGATACAAGACAATATGATCAAAATAAAAAGCTTCAAAATAAACTCCCTACATAAAGAATACATACTAATGAGTTCAAAAGAGCTCAGTTTATAGACTGCATGGAATGCACAGGGTGAACTAACTTCCCAGAAAAGAATAGGGGAAAGAGGAAAAACAAACAAACAAACAAAAATATACCTTGTGAGCTATTTTAATGTCTTACTAAATGCCCATTGCTCAGACATATGCAATATTCTGTATAAAATGTGTCCACATTTCACTGGTACAGAACCACTATAAATTTGGAAGAAATCTGAAAAATCACAGCTACCTGAAGTTAACTTACACAGCTCTGAAATTCTTGCATGTTTTGAAGATCTGACAGATAACTGAGTAGATCATTTCTCAAAATGTGATTAGAATAAATAATGTATCTGAACTCTCTACAGTCCTAGAATGATACCAAGTAGGCTTCTTAAAGCATTAATCCATAGCCAATAACAGAGAATAGCACCACCTGTTTTTGTTAGTTTCACCATATTCTCAGCCTCCTTGGGTTCAAGAGATTAGAAGTAATTCTCCAATTCAGCATATTTATTAGCTAAGAAATGACAGTATCATGAGAGAGCGCATGCCAGAAAAGGGCTTGTATCCTTCTTTTAGTAGGCTTTAGTTTTGTTAAAACAATAGGCACTGTTATATATACTTGATCTGAAATGTGTATATGTAATTGTGTTCTTGCCTGGCTCATCAGAGCCTGTAGGACGGAGCTTGGAGACTCGGGAACAATGGACAGTAGGATCCAAATCCCTGCTGCCCTGATCCAATTACAGGCCCCCTGCTGGTTTGAATGGTCCAATGGCATATTAGCACAGGAACCTTGAGTGTATATAAACTGGCCCCATTGGCCCAGTCTCCAGCCTTAGAGTGCAGCCCTATACTATGCTGTATTGACTAAAAAGAGCTATGATTCCTACCACCTTGCCTCTTCATTGTATTGAATCCACTATATTATAGGCACCGAAGAAGTTCTCACTGGAGAATCCGAGAAAAAGCAAAACAATGCTACAAGTCATCATAAACAAAAAGCATTGTTATGCATTTTCCAAATCTCCATAGCAGGTTAGTAATTAATTAAGCATAGTTTCACAGAACTTTTCAGTAAGCTTATACTTCAGGAAGTCAATATTTGTATAAGAATTTGCCCCATAACAAAATATTCAGGGTGTACAAACTCTCATAAAGCTCCATATAAAACTGCTATTATAAGGACTGCCATCTTATGCTATTTCTAGGAAGTAAACTCAAAGTATTAAGTCTGTTCCAGATATTACACTCACCCTCCTCCAACCCTCCCTCCAGCCCTCTTGATTATAGGCATGAGAACCACCAGAAAATCTTCCAATGCTGTATTTTTCCATGGAAATTTTTCTGCCCAACATATGTAAATATAGTTGATCTATAGTTATCAGGGCTGTCGTGTTGCAAATCAATCATGTCAGATGAGCTAAATATGAAATATGAGGCATGGGCCAGTGCTTATGCATGATCCATGCTCATTATTTAACTAATTTATTTAATTTATTTAAATTTGAATTGGAAAATTTTCCAATTTAAATTCGACCAGAAAAGAAGTGTTACTGGAAAGGGCTGGAGCAGGGCTGTTCCCATTTTCATAGCAGGAGCTTACAAAAAGTGCATAAAGCATCTCTATCAAAGATTTACCACAACTAGGATGGGAAACATTCCTGAACATGGTCCAATAAACTTAAAGATTGCACAGCTCCTTAACACCAAAGTCTTTGGAACTGCAGAGTTTTGGAAGACTTCACAGCTCTGTCTGAGTTATCATTAGCATCCATGAGTAGGATGAATAGTAGAGAAGCACTTTTGATTTTCAGGCATTTTGTAGGCTGTCCCTCACAGAATACGGAAATGTCAACATGACAACGAAGACTCATGAAAATTCATATCAGTTCTATGTCAGTTAGCATCAGGCCTTGGATTCAGTGGGAGTTCACAGGAGCACAGCTCCTGAACCTTTCTGCGAATTCCACCTGCTCCTTCTGAGAGTTCCACCTCCTTGTCCATTGAACAGTAGGTGCAGCTGCATAATAATCCCTGGATGAGCTCCACCATCTACTTTTCTACAAAATGACCCCTGGTTAGCAGAGAGAGATTTAAAAAGTTATTTTCTGACAACTTTGCTGCAAATGCAAATATGACCATGCCAGTGTTGGACCACAATGAAATGAATTTACAGCAAATCTGAACACAACTCGATTAAATGCTTGATAGCCATTTTCAAGACTCCACCAAAAAGATGCACCCTTCAATTCAACTCTTACAAAATTCTCTGGACCCATAAAACCAGTGACTCAAGTCGAAATTCAATGGAGCATTATTGCTTTATCTGATCCCTTTAATATTCAAATTATACTAAATAAAAATATATGTCAGAACTGAACTTTGTTTTATAATAAATTAGTTAATGTTCTGCACAGACAATTCTGTTTATAGAATGTTTTTGTTGCTACTGGCAACAATTTCCCCCATTACATGGTCATAAAAAAAAAGAGCCACAAGGGGGGGGGGGGGGAGCTGTATAATCAGACAGAAAGGAAAAGGAGAAGTGTAAAGACCCAATTTCCTAACTGCAGAAGGGGTCTAGTCCACCAAACTATTGTAATTTGGTGGGCTCTTTGTACTATCGAAGCTCTGCAGCCCCAGGAGAAAACAGAAGAAAGAGAAACAGATAGAAAGAACCTCCCCAGAGAGGGGGAAGCAAAGAGATGTGCTGGCACTATTTTAAAATGAAACAAGAAGAAAGAGCAAGCTGTCAGAAAGGGAAAAACAAATGCAGCTATGAAAAAACTAACCCATTGGCAGCGGCTCAGTCTCTAAAAGGCGTATTCAGAAATATTAACAATGGCATCACTCGAGTCATCCAATGAAGGAAATATTTTATGTTTTAAAAAATTAAAACAGTACACTGGGCTCAGCCCCATGAACCATTCTGAGAACACTTCTCAGCTTGAAATTCAAAACTAGTACTTGACCTGAGATTGTCATAATCAAAAATTGGCATTCACTGAAAATACTAAATAACTGGCAAGTAAAAAAAAAAATCATATAGAAAGAGCAAAAAACAATACTCTTTCCAAGTATGTGAAGTTGCACTATCGCAGGTAAATTTGTATAAGGTGGTAATGTGTGTTCTTTTAAGCTTGTTCTGTGTGAATTCTCAGATCTTTGATATAATGTTGTAAAGGACCTCATCTAAGCCACTGAGCAACCAATTAGCAAAGCAGCAGCTCAGCAAATTTCAAATGTTATAAGGGTATGGTGCAGTATTAGAATATGATGGCTGAAGTCATGCAAGGGACTGAACTAAGAGAACATTGGGGTATGAAGTATATATGTTAGGGTTCCCAGACCCTAGGTGGAGGTGGGGGTCTCCCGCTGACAGGCCCCACCGGCTAGCCACTGATCAGCTGTCCAGTGGGGGGAACGTACCCTGAAAAAGGGGAAGGCTCTGCCAAGGTCCAGTGATTTGTCCATATCACTGCCCACATAACCTTCCGGCTAGCCTACACCTAGCTAAGATGAGAACTCAATGTAGCTTGGCCAGACGTCTGTTCTATATGTAATTGGAAAGTTTACTGGTTTTTAAGGTTTTAACTGTTTTAACTGTTTAATTGTTTATATATTTAAAATTGTTTAATTTTTATGTTTGACCAATTTCTGGAAGCCGCCCTGAGCCACTTGTGGGAAGGGCGGGATACAAATCATGAATAAATAAATAAATAACCTAGAAGCAACATTTTTATTTTTTTATTTACTTCAGATTTCTAACCCGCCTTCTCCACAAGCAGACTTAGGGTGGCTAACAATCATTAAAACAACAATTTTAAATTACAGAATTAAAATAATAAAACTTAGCAATTAAAATTACATTTATGGTACTACTTCAAAGTTTTAAGATAGGCGGAATTCTAGGTTTCTTCAATTGGCAGTCCAATTAATGATGTTTTAATTTCTTCTTTTTCTGACAGTGGTCTGTACGATGGTCCCCAAATAATGGTCCTCAGCAGTATTAAAGTGGCAGTCCTCTCCCGCTTAGATACTATAGGCCAGTCACAATAATTCAGTTTTGCAGGCCCTGCAGACATCATGACTTCTGGGATGTTGGGATGACGTGCTGGTATTTAAGCAAAAACTCTATGGTAAATTTGGCTTCTACCACAACTTGTTACCCAAATAACAGAGCGTCATCCCAACGTCTCAGAAGTGATGGCATCAACCTGGGTCATATGGGCAGTGACTTTGGCACATCTTTGCATGTCAGTAGAACCTACCTCCTGCTCCCGGTAATTTTCCCCAATCTCCTGCTGGTTGCCAGGAGGGACCTGGCAGCCCTAATATATGTGCAAACTAATCAACCAAAAACAGAATATTAGCTGTGGTGGTAAAAGCAGTGATAAAAGGATTAAGAAATTAAGAAATGCAAATTAATACAATTTCTTTTGTTTTATCCCATCCACTCTCCAAGGAACTCAGGGAGGCATACAGGATCCACACCTCACATTTATCCTTACAACAACCCTGTGAAGTAGATTAGGCTAAAAGTAACTGGCAGAAAGCTAGAGAGTGATCTTCATGAATAGCAGACTACACATTACATGAAAATATGAAAATAGTATAGGCTAAAGATTAAGAGCTGATCCTACATGCAGAACAGAAGTAAATTATTCCACTTTATTAAACTGCATATCATGAGAATGGAAGTATCATGGTTTGAATGTCTCCTTTTTCATTAGTGCGCATTTCATCACTGACATTCAACCAATTATGTTCAAACTAATTCCCAGAATACTGTGAGTTGCGTACCTACTTTCAGAAGTTCTTTCAGATTAATGAACTGCATTATTATTTCATTAAAAACAGCAGTTGCTTTTCATAGCATACAAAATGAAAAAAGCTTAACAGAAAGCACTCTCCAAAAAGCATCCTTAATGAACTTATTTTCTTATCTTCAGAGACCCTTGTCTGTCTTGTTCTTAAAAATTCATACTACAAGGCTTTCCCAATTGCTACATTCAGAGCACATATCTAAGTATAATAAAGTCAAGAATAATTTAAAGCAGTACCAGATACACAAGGTGACCCATTTAAAAGAAAAATTCTTGCTAGTCTCCAATACCCTTACTGAGCTTTCTATTTTGAGTAAAATCTGTACACTTTTTTTTATATAGCAGTTGAATAAATAAACTTATCTATCTAGGTCACACACTACTTCAGAAGTTCTACTGAGGTTTGAAAAACCTTTCCTAGTAACTTATTCCTTTTCTAAATGCTCACATCCCAATCAAAAGATTTCCCCCCATTTTGCAGTAAAGCTCATTACAGTTCTCATTATGTTTAATTTTTGTTGTGATACATGTAACTTGTGAATCTCAGCTTTAGCCAACAGTTTTCTTTCATTAGAATTTTTTCTGAAGAGTAAACACATGAATATAGAAATATGCTTGAATGTTTGAATTGTTAGCCACTCTGAGTCCATTTGGAATGGGCGGGATATAAATGGAAAGTAAATAAAATAAATAAATAAATGAAGATAAATAAATGGTATCATCTGTACTCCTTGCATTATTGACACAAAAGGGCAACTGAAATCGATACATTTCATAAAGCTATCCTTTAGAACTCAAGATGAGGGACTCCAAAAAGTAGCTACTGGCAACATCAGCAGCTCTTCTGGAAAATAAAGGAAGCTCTTCTGGAAAATAAAGGAAGCTTTCTCCCTCACAGCAACAAATACAGATGCCATATTTGGACAGGCAAATTTTCTAATCATTAAGAATTTTAATTTTACCTTTGCAGTTTACTTTTTAAAAAATAATCAGACTTTTAAAAGCTTTTTAATGTAAGCACACAAATATGCTTGTAAAGGATACAACAACATATCACAATCTGATGTTTGTATACTTTTCTTCTGGCTTAAAATCACTTAGTCATCAATTATTCTGTCTGGAGCGGTTGCTAATGAATCTCCATGAATAACCATATGTAGGATCCTGCTGACCACAATTTCCTCTCTTCGACCTGAGGGATATTATCAAAGGCTGCAGTTGGAAAATAAGTTGCAAATCTGTCTCTAAGGGTTATTTTGTCCAATGACAGCAAAATGGCCACCCATACCACACTTTGGAAATTCTCATTCTTCACCACAACACCTTGCATTTATTTGCCTTATGGATCACTATTATTGCTCTTAAGAAGCTTAAGATATGGATACAATAAACCATAAAAAGGGCAACTCAGACTCAGTTACAGATTTTATTTTATTTTTTAGTCTTTCTATTCCACCCATTCCACGTAGGGCTCAGGGTGGAGTACAACATATGATAAAACAATAAAATACAATTAAAACATTCTATAAACAGACAACTCAACAGCACAATTGGGATATTGGGAACTTATAAATATTCCCTGGCTCCATCTTGGAAATAATGACATTGTATGCTCAATATTTAGAAGTGGAATGAAGGGACACCTACTAATATTTATCTAGGCAGTCTTGAATATGAAAATATATATAATTCGCAATGCACAGTTCATATACCTCTGAAATTGTGCTTTTTATTTGTAACATAGTAGCACTATGTATTTGAAATGCTTTGTGTTCTCCTGCAAGTTTTACTCTCTGGGAAATTTAGGAAAATGTTTAGTCTCTACTTGCAAACATTCTGCAGTGTGTACAATCCTCTGTTGCAGGGACTCTTTGCTGGCACTGCCATTGTACCAGCTGCCTTGGCATTGTTCCTCATGACACAATTTCAAAGGATACAATCACAATTAAGTGGAGAAAAAATTAAGTGTGAACCTGTCAAGCATATGAGTATTAATCTTGTTTTCTTCTATAATGCTTTTCCGACTGTATTAGAAGTCACTGAGTATTAGGATATGCACCCCCTCCCTGTTTCCTTTCTGTGCATTTCCCTCAGTCTCCTTTAATGTAACAAATGTAGGAATGCTTTGAAGGTAGAAGGCGCCAAACCTGTTCCCAAGCTAGGGCCTGGGAAGACAGGAGATTGTAACCGCAATAGATAGTCGAATGCATAAACTGCAGCAGTTCACATACTGGTGTGACATTCCTCCCTTATCTCCCTTTGCTTCTTTGAAGTATCTTTTAATACTGTATGCCTTTCATTGTCCTGCATCACTTTCAATAAGTCCATTGAAAGAGCAACACTGGATTATCAATAAACTAGAACTTTGCAACAATGTCTGGTTATTAGAATTTTCCATGCTTAACATTTTGAAAGTGATCCAAAAGAAAGCTTCAACTGAACTAGCAACTCTCTAACCGAATGGCAGAGGGTGCACCAGACAACAGAGAACCTTTCAATCCATTGGAGAACATAGTGCGGACCCCTCCGTGGCACATCTTGGACACAAGGAGAGCCACAGGGCGCGGGTCCATCTACACATCCAACAGCTGATCACCCCACGGAAGTGGGAACTGCGGACTTCAACCACTTTGATGGAGGAAGCGCCCAGCAGGAGAGAGGCCATCCTAACCAGACATTCCAGGGGAGGAAAAATGGCTGGGCAAGGACCCTCCGGAGACAAAAAGGTGAACACCCCACCCGGGGAGCGAGACAAGCAGGAAGGTCCCCAACCAGATGACAGAAAAGGGGTACCAGACTCAGAAGAAGAAGATGGAGGTGAGGGACCAGAAGAAGCGCCCGTCCTAAAAACCGTAAGAGGGGAGATGGCAGAGGTGGCCAGGGGGTTGAGGGAAGAAATCCAAGCCAATATCCTATTAATGGCCCAAGAGATCCGCAGGCAAATAGACCAGCTACTGAGACCTGCGGTACCCGGGAGAGGAATACCATTGGCACCACCCCAACAGGTGCCCCTGGTGATTCCAGCCGCCCTGCCAGAGCAACCCATCCAGCCGGCCCAACCAGCTCTGATCCAGCTGCCGGCGCGCCCCGATCCCGCACCCAGGGACTACGGGAGGGGCAGAGAACTGGAGACCGCTTTCGATGGGGATCCAGATGAAGTAGAATATTTCTGCATCCAGGCTAATAGCTACATGCATTACTGGGGAGAACCTTCCCGGATGAATTTAGCCAGGTAGACTACTTGGGGTCGAAACTGAAGGGGGCTGCCAAACGATGGTACGTGAGCCTGCTTTCCAAAAAGTTTTCGCAGGAACAACGGAATTGGTCCGTGTGGGACAAGGAAGCATTTGCAGTAACTTTTGCTTTGAAAACTTGGAGATCCTGGTTGGAGGGGGCGAGAGTACCCTTTGAGATTTGGACTGACCACAAGAACCTAGAAGCTCTTACTGGTCGTAGGAAATTAACTGAAAAGCAAATTTGCTGGGTGGGGTTCTTCGCCAAATTTGGCTTTACACTGAAGCACATTCCGGGATCTAAAAACTTTCTAGCTGATGCACTATCAAGACTCCCCCAGCATAACAGCCAAAAGGAGGAAGTGATAGACTCAATTATCTATCCAGAACATGTAATTGGGATGGTGACTACCCGGTCTAAAAAGAACCAGACCGGAGAGACATGGGGGGGAGAGCAACTGAAAAAAGCCATAGAGGCTGAGGGAGAGACCAAGCCAGAAGGAGTAAAGAAAGGGGAAGGAGGGTTTTGGAACAGGGACGGGAAGTTATATGTACCAGAACCCTTATGGAAAGAGGTATTGTAATTTTGCCACAACAGTAAGCTATCGGGACATTTCGGGTATGTAAAAACCCTACACTTAGTCAACAGGCAATTTTGGTGTCCACAAATGAAAAAGGACATATCTGAGTACGTGTCCACTTGCCCGGTTTGCATCATGGCAAAAAAGAGAGGGGGGGAAACCTCCTGGACTGTTGCAACCAATAGAAACGGCCACTCGACAGTGGTCAGTAGTATCCATGGACTTTATTGTAGAATTACCCACCTTGCAAGGGAAAACTGTAATTCTGGTAATAGTGGACACTTTTTCAAAACAGGCCCATTTCATTCCTTGTGCCAAATTACCAAATGCAAAGAAGTTGGCTTATTTGTTTTTCCAGAATGTAGTCAAATTACACTCCCTGATAAAGTCATTAGTGACAGGGGCCCGCAGTTCGTTGCCAACTTCTGGCGGGAGTTTTACAAACTGACCGGGATGGAACAAAGGCTGAGTTCTGCCTACTATCCCCAAACCGACGGTCAGACGGAACGGATTAATGCGCTTCTGGAACCATACTTACGGTGTTATGTGAATTACCAACAATCCAATTGGGCAGAGTTACTACCGTTTGCAGAGTATGGATATAATAACAGCCTCCACAGCGGCATGAAAACCTCCCCGTTTAAAATAGTAAACGGGTATGAAGGAAAGCCTTTTCCCCTTCTCCTGGGGGGGGGGGGGATACAACAGAACCGCTGACCTCATTCAAGCAGTGGTGGGAAGAACTGGGAAAGCAGTGGAAGGTAATTCAAGAAAATCTAGAGGTGGCGAAAGACAATTACAAAAAGCAGTATGACAAAAAGCACACTCCAGTGTGGACTTTAAAGTAGGAGAGACTGTGTTTTTGTCTACCAAAAACTTGCTGCTACCACAAACTTCTAGAAAACTGGCACACAAATTTTTGGGACCTTACAAAATAAAGAGGGTGATAAATAAAGTGACAGTGGAACTGGAGCTACCCAAAATGTTTAGTAAAATTCACCCTGTCTTTCATTGCAGCCTTCTTCACCGAGATCCTGGAGCTACGAACTGGCACCCTCGCCCCCTTGCACCACAACCTATTCTGATTGAGGGCCAGAGTCACCATGAAGTGCAGGAAATATTAGACGCCAAATTAAGATGAGGTGTGTTATATTTTTAGTAAGGTGGAAACACTCCCCCCCCCCCCGTTATGACGAGTGGGTCGAATCCTCTAATGTGAGAGCTCCAAGGTTAATAAAGCAATTTTACCTACTGCATCCAGACAAACCCCGAAATGGCTCTTAAGGGGGGCAGTATGTCAAGCATATGAGTATTAATCTTGGTTTTTTTTCTATAATGCTTTTCTGAATGTATTAGAAGTCACTGAGTATTAGGATTTGCACCCCCTCCCTGTTTCCTTTCTGTGCATTTCCCTCAGTCTCCTTTAATGTAACAAATGTAGGAATGCTTTGAAGGTAGAAGGCGCCAAACCTGTTCCCAAGCTAGGGCCTGGGAAGACAGGAGATTGTAACCGCAATAGATAGTCGGATGCATAAACTGTAGCACTTCACACACTGGTGTGACATTCCTCCCTTATCTCCCTTTGCTTCTTTGAAGTATCTTTTAATACTGTATGCCTTTCATTGTCCTGTATCACTTTCAATAAGTCCACTGAAAGAGCAACATTGGATTATCAATAAACTAGAACTTTGCAACAATGTCTGGTTATTAGAATTTTCCATGCTTGACAGAACCAGGAAGAATCACAACACAGTCAGTAACATTTCTCATCACTGCAGTATTGACAAAAGATAGCCAGGATTTCAAATCAGTTCCACCCAACATAAAAAGAGCATTAGTCTTCAACTCATTTTGAGGTGAGGTAAAGCTAGAGGTTTCCTTTGGTTACCCAAACTGAACTGCCAGCAAGCCATGTTTTCTGTAAGGACCTCTTTGAACATCAGCAGCCCATCTCCTTCAGGTCAGGAAGTGGCCCCTAATGGCCTTCCCTTTGTTAGCTTGTTCAAGCTGCAATGGATAGGATCAACAGTCTTATAATATATGATATAACGTATAGAGCTAATTTAATTAAATTCATAATTAAACTCATTGTAGGAAGTGTAGTTCTTTCTAACAATAACACAGGAGCTGATCTTAATTTCTCCTCACCTCTTTCATAAGACCTGAGATCAAAAACTGGCCCATATAGTCACTCTTAGCCCACTTCAGTGGGGAGGGCAGGGTATAAATCTAATAAATAAAAAAAAATTCATTCTAGTCACAGAAGCAAACAGTGTCATTTCTGAAGCCAATTTAAATTCATTTTGGTTAAGGACTATGCTTTTCTGGAGCAGCGTGGCTCTAAAGTTAATTTCTTCTGCATAACAGAATTAAAAAGTAATACATCTCATTAAGGACAAGAAAAACTCTTATTGAGCTAACTGGATTAATGGATCCATTTCAAAGTATAGACATATTGCTTGTTATAAAATAATGCATCCATGTATTAAAGTCTGTTTCTAAGGAATAACTTACAAACTGCCTTACCCATTTTAACTAATATGCACCAGAGCAAATGTATTGCTGTTGTCCTTATTCTCACCTTGCAATACAATTTACACATTAAGAGCTCACACAAATACTTAACTTCTAAAAAGGAACATTCCAAGGCTTATGCTTACCTGAAGTCATAAACAGTGTCAGAGTCCCTTCCCCCTAATCCCACAAGACTTGGAGGGGTTTGTGGTTATATCGAGGTGTTGCTATCTATATTTAGAGAAAGAACATCTGCATGCTATTTTCTGTACTGCAAAGATAAGTAACAAGGTTTCTTCCTGCCTATATCAGAGGATCTTGGTTCTATACCAGACAGTCAAGGTAGGATGAGAGTCAGGAACTGGCAATAAGAACTAAGCATGTGTTTGGGGGGAACAGTCATAGCAAAACTGGAAAAAAGTAGAGACTACAGTGATTTAGAAGAAGATGACATTGGATTTATACCCCACCCTTCACTCAGAATCTCAGTTTGGCTTACAATTTCCCTCCCTCCCTCTTCCCACAAAGACACACTGTGAGTTAGGTGGGGCTGAGAGAGCTCTTCGAGAACTGCTCTTGAGAGAACTGTGACTGACCCAAGGTCACCCAGCATATGCATGTGGAAAAGTGAAGAATCAAACTTGGTTCTCAAGATTAGAGTCCACCAGTCTTAATTTCTACACCAAACTGGCTCACTTTAGGAAAAAGTTAAGAACATAAGCGAAGGCATGTTGGATCAGGCCAATGGCCCATCCAGTCCAACACTCTGTGTCACACAGTGGCCAATATAGGTGTGTGGATATATACACACACACACACACATATATATATACACACACACTGTGGCTAACAGCCACTGATGGACCTCTGCTCCATATTTTTATCCAATCACCACTTAAAGCTGGCTATGCTTGTAGCCACCACCACCTCCTGTGGCAGTGAATTCCACATGTTAATCACCCTTTGGGTGAAGTACTTCCTTTTATCAGTTTTAAACAGACTGCTCAGCAATTTCACTGACTGCCCACGAGTTCTTGTATTGTAAGAAAGGGAGAAACGTACTTCTTTCTCTACTTTCTCCATCCCATGCATAATCTTGTAAACCTCTATCATGTCACCCCGCAGTCGACGTTTCCCCAAGCTAAACAGCCCCAAGCATTTTAACCTTTCTTCATAGGGAAAGTGTTCCAAACCTTTAATCATTCTAGTTGCCCTTTTTTCAATGCTATAATATCCTTTTTGAGGTGTGGTGACCAGAATTGTACACAGTATTCCAAATGAGACCGCACCATCGATTTATACAGGGGCATTATGATACTGGCTGATTTGTTTTCAATTCCCTTCCTAATAATTCCCAGCATGGCGTTGGCCCTTTTTATTGCAATCGCACACTGTCTTGACATTTTCAGTGAGTTATCTACCATGACCCCAAAATCTCTCTCTTGGTCAGTCTGTCAGTTCACACCCCATCAACTTGTATTTGTTGCTGGGATTCTTGGCCCCAATGAGCATTACTTTGTGCTTGGCTACAATGAACCTCATCTGCCACATTGACGCCCACTCACCAGCCTCAACAGATCCTTTTGGAGTGCCTCACAATCCTCTCTGGTTCTCATCACCCTGAACAATTTAGTGTCATCTGCAAACTTGACCACTTCACTGCTTACTCCCAACTCCAAAGCTATGTTAAAGAAATGAGGTTTGAGGGTAGACTTAAAGAATATGTGCCTTGATAACAACTAACAATGCCAATGAAAAAAATCAATATCCCATAAACTTACAAGAAACCTGTTTCACTTTCAGAAGATCCAGCATCATGGAATGGATAAAGTACTGGACTTGCCCCATGAGAGACAGGGGTACCACTACCTTTTAAGATGTGAAGTTCACTGCATAACCTTGGAGAATCTGGGGCTTGCAGCCTGCAGCACAGCTGCTAGGCTGCTTTAGCCCAGTTTGCTTCCCTGGGAGGGAAGAGGCAGAGGTCGCCCGTTTGGGCGCGCAATGTCAGGGGCGGGGTTTAGCCGTCTTAACGGCTAGCCTCCCGCTCCCTCCTGTCAGTCCGGGGAAGATTGGCAGGAATTTTTGGAGTCCTTCAATGGAGTCTCCTTTTGGAGAGACGACATGAGGCTCGAGGCAGAGCTTCAGGTCATGTCTGATGCTGCGGGGTCTTTGGGTTTCGGAGTCTATTTCTGCGGACATTGGTGCACGGATAGTTGGCCTGACTCCTGGGTAAAGGTTGGTGTGAACCGAGATCTTACATTTCTCAAGTTCTTTCCTATTTTAGGCGCAGTTTGGCTGTGGGGGAAGGATATGGCCAATCACACTGTCCATTTTTGGTATGATAATATGGCGGTAGTCCACGTCATTAATTCCCTTTCATCCAAATCGCATCGGGTGATGAGGATGGTGAGGGCCTTCACTCTGCACTGTTTGCGGCTTAATATTTTGTTTTTAGCCAAACATGTTCCTGGAGTGAGCAATGGGGTGGCTGATGCTCTCTCTTGTAAACAGACGGAGAGGTTTCGTCTGCTGGCCCCGGATGCCGACAGAGAGGTGGTGCCAATGCCCCAGGAGCTATGGCTGATTGGAGAGCCGAGGCCTGCGAAGTGATAGGCCTAGCCGTGCCCAGCACCAGGAAGTCTTACGAACGGGCTGTGCAGCAGTTTGAAGACTTTAGGGCTGAGGTAGAGTATCACATCGATTGGCCCCTCCCAGTGGAGCAGTTGCTCCACTACTGTGTTTCACTTCGAGGTAAGGGAATGGTCATGCGATCCATCAGGGGGCGCCTGTCTGCATTGGTTTTTGCCAGTAAGGCGCTGGGTTATAGGGAGGAGACAGGTGACTTTTGGCTTTGAAAGATGCTGGAGGGGTGGGCCAGAGAGGCTGGACCCAAGGTAGACACGTGGATTCCTGTCTCCGTTGATTTTGCAAGGTTTAAGAGGGGTTTGGGACGTGGTATGTGCTTCTTCTTTTGAAGCATGTTTGTTTTATGCTGCGTCCTTAGTTGCATTCTTTGGGGCCTTGAGAGTTAGTGAACTGGTGGCACAGTCCAGAAATGATGTTTCTGGTAAGGCTCTATTATTGAGGGATCTGAGGGTATATGAGGGTAAGGCGGTGATTACTGTCTGTTGCTCTAAGACGGATCAGTTGCAGAAAGGTGTTGTTCTTGAGTTGGGTAGTTGCTCAGAGCCTGAGCTGTGTCCAGTTACTGTGTTGGGTGCTTATTTGGCAGCCCGGGGGCCTGATCAAGGGTTTTTGTTTTGCCATCATGATGGTAGCCCGTTGACGAAACATCAGTTTTGGGCGGTGACGTCACGGGCTTTGGGTAAACTGGGTTTGATGGGAGTGCGGTTTGGGACCCACTCCTTTAGGATTGGGGCAGCTTCAATGGCTGCCGCCATGGGGTATCCTTCCTCTTCGATTCAGCGCTTGGGCCGTTGGCATTCATCGGCTTACAAGTCTTATATTCGACTGTTTCTTATGCCTTAGGTAGCTTGTTATTGGTCGCTACTGGTTATGTGCCTGTTTAACTGTTCTTTCTCTTTAGATGCTGTTGTTCCTGGCCAGAGAAGCCGAGTTCTCATCTGCGGCCATAGCCACGTGTCCTGGGCCACTCACCAGGCGAGGAGAACTTCGGTCAGCTTTCAGCTGGGACTCAGCCAATATGTTGGTATCGAATGGCGGGGGCGCCAGGGCCTTCAGTGGCCGGGCCTGTTGCCTTTGTTATTTCGAGATAGTTCGGGTCCTCCTCCCCAGGTTTTAATTGTTCACCTGGGAGGCAATGATCTGGGACTTTTAAAAGGCAAGGCCTTATTTTGGCAGGCCTGTGACGACTTTCAGCACATTAGGGAGCGATGGCCTGGAACCATCATAATGTGGTCAGCCATACTGCCCCGCCGGGTTTGGCGTTGTGCTTGGGACCCTGCAGCTATTGAGAGGGCCCGGTATAAGGCTAATAAGGAGATTAAAAAGGTGTTAGAAGGGGGGATGGGCCACTATTTGCCCCATCCGGAGATATCGACGAAATTTCCTGACCTTTACAGAGAGGATGGGGTGCATCTCTCGGAAAAGGGTAATATGCTTTTCCTGAGAGATTTGCAGCAAGGGTTGCGGGTGGCTTTGGGCCTCCCGGTGGGTGCTAAGCCCTAAGTAGAGACTTGGCCTTAGTAGTGGCAGGTTTTGGGGGTTTAGGGCACTATGTGGCTAGAGGAGGACTGTGAAGCATCCCCCTTTTGGGGAATTAGGGGTCTGGCATGATCAACCTTGGGGTTTGGAGACCCGGGTTTGGAGAATGCAGACCGTCCTAAAGGCTCGGCTAGAGGGTGCCTTTCCGTTGAGACGTGCATCTGGGTTTGGGCCCTATGGTGTGTGCCTCCCTGCTGGGTCTGCCTGGAGGGAGCTGAGTCACTCAGCTCTGGCTGGGGGGCTGGGTCTCTCGCCCGCTAATGGCAGGGGAGCGGTCGCGGTGACCCCTAGCCCTGGCCAGGCCGCTGGTTGGGCACCCTTGCCGTTTATTTGATATTTAATAAAGTGGCCCAATTTTATTCCAATGCATTGAGTCTGACTCTTTATTCCGAACTTGGGGGGCAAACCACTATCCATCAGCTTTACCTATTTATTTATTTATTTTAGTATATTTCTATTCCGCCCATTCCCTGTCCACCAGGCTGTCTCTTCTTTTGAGAACGCACGCATAACTGGTCTTGAGGACAAAAGGAGATTGAGGAAGAATTGCACTGCTACAGCACGAACCCTAAATCAGACTTTTCCCTGCAGCCACTGTGGCCGGACCTGCCTGTCCCGCATTGGTCTTGTCAGCCACCAGCGAGCCTGCAGCAGACGTGGACTATTGCACCCTTCTTAAATCTTCGTTCGCGAAGCCAAGCCGAGAGAGAGAGAGAGATTCCCTGTAGGACTCAGGGCGGAGTACAACATATGATAAAACAATAAAATACAATAAAAAATTCTATAAACAGACAACTCAACAGCACTCAGATTACCATGTCATCACATATTGCATAAAACCAAAACAAAGGTAAACACGAAAACCTCCATATACAATGCTATGAGTTCCCTGGAGGAAGGGCAGGATGAAAGTAAACAAATTAATATATTTTAGTTACTTTGTGAGTTGCAAGTGTGTTTACTGCAGACTTAACAGGAACAATCAATATACAAAATGTTCATATAACTGAACAGGGATATCAAAGCAATCTTTGTTTTTTATTTCCATTCCCTTAATTTAGAGAAACAGAACAGCAGAGTGCTTTAGACAGTGGGTAAGGATTACAGGCCCTGACCTGGATGGCCCCGACTAGCCCCATCTTGTCAGATCTCGGAAGCTAAACTGGGTAAGCCCTCATTAGTACTTAGATAGGAGGAAACGAAGGAAGTCCAGTGTTGCTATGCAGAGGCCTGCGATGGCAAACCACCAGTAAACATCTTTGGCCTTGAAAACTCCATGAGGGGTTGCCATAAATCAGCTTTGACTTGACAGCACTTTCTACCACCAAGGATTATAGAAATGTTTTAGGGGCGACAACCATAGAAAGCATATTAGGCTCATCACTAATCATTACAAACAAAATGAAATGATGAACAGAAAAAAGTCAATTTCCTTAGATTGGTTAGAGTCGTAGTCTTAATGAGGGCATATTCACCCCCAACCACAGGTGGTGATCTGCAAATCCTGGCAGACAGTAAGAACTGCAGGCAGCAACTGAGTTACATTTGGGGTTCTATGTAACCTCTTCTCCCCTTCTGACAGCCTAGGCTTCCCAATCCCCAGGTCCCAGAAGGGGATCCCCCGTTTATATAGGCTTCCCCCTCCCCCAGCCAGCTGGCTGGCGGGGGAAGCCCCGCCCCCACAGTCATCATATAGTTTTAGAGCTCCTGCAGGTTCAGAAACCTGCAAACAGGTGTCTTTTTAAAATGTGTGCCTTTAAGGCTGAGCAGGAAACAGTAAACAGTAAGGGCTTTATGGCAAAGGGTCAGTAACAGTTTCATCAGAGAAGGGCCCCTCCCTTTGTTTTGCTTTCGTTTTTAGAGGAAGTAAAGTTCTGCAGGAACAAGACCCAGTAAGTATTTGTGTGAGAGAGAGAGGGGGGGGGAGGGGGCAGGGGATTCCCTGGTGTGGAGGCCCTCCCCCTGCTTTAGAAAGCATGTGGGGGGGGAGGGAAATGTCTACTGGGCACTCTATTATTCCCTATGGAGAAGGATTCCCATAGGGAATAATGGGGAATTGATCAGCGGGTATTGGGGGCTCTGAGGGGGCTATTTTTTGAGGTAGAGGCACCAAATGTTTAGTATAGCATCTAGTGCCTCTCCCCGAAATACCCCCCAAGTTTCAAAATGATTGGACCAGGGGGTCCGATTCTATGATCCCCAAAAGATGGTGCCCCTATCCTTCATTATTTCTTATGGATGAAAGGCATTTTAAAAGGTGTGCTGTCCCTTTAAATGTGATGGCCAGAACTCCCTTGGAGTTCAATTATGCTTGTCACACCCTTGTTCCTGGCTCCACCCCCAAAGTCTCCTGGCTCTGCCCCCAAAGTCCCCAGGTATTTCTTGAATTGGACTTGGCAACCCTATGACAGCCAGTAGAGTAAAGTTGTTTCATAAAGCTCACCCCACACAAATGATAAAATCCAAGATCCTAACTTTTACTCCCAGGCTCTTTAAAAAGTGGTAAACAGGAATGAAACATAACACTAAGAATTTGTCTGATGGATTTTAGGCACACGGCCTCACACAGCTGAGATCTGCAGACCTCATGAAGTTGCCTTGTCTGAGACATTATACAATGAATTATACTTGGTTGCCAGTAGATTAAAGATTAAGAACTGCTGGGTGAAAGTAACAAAAATGAACTGAAATATCAATGAATGGTTTGAGGGTGAGTTTTAAACAGTTTGAGAGTGACAGAGGGTGAGAAAGCAATAGGATAAAGTTTGCAGATAGTGAAACCAATATAACCCTTTCCAATCATCAGGCTATAACAAGTTCAAGGACCATGAAAGGAAGTCCATAGAGATCAGGAGATAAGAACAAACCTGACTTGAAAGCTCTCCAGTCAACACAGCCAAATAGATTTTGCAAAGAAGATAACATGTTGAAAGGTCTTCCTTTATCTCAGTGTTTTCATTCATTGTTGCTGGCTTTGGGTAGGGATTCTGCTGCCTGTCTCCTTGGGCTTGCAAGAGCCAGCCTTAGCCTACACAGTTGCACAACAGTAGTACATGCTGCACCTCCTCAGGTGCCAAACTCAAGCCACTGCCCAATGTGTAACTCTGCCTCGAGTCTGTACTCGAGGCAGCCCAAACCTGCTCCTGTACCTGTTGTAATGCTGCCCACCTTCTGTAATTAGCAATACAAAGTAGACCTGGGGTAAATATGACTACAGGATTAAAGAGATGCCAAAAGTCTTGGGTATTTAACAAAAGTCTTAGGTATTTAATATCTATCATTAGGAACAACATGTAAAATTTCAAAGCACACTATAAAAATGAAATTCACAATCACCCAAATAATACAATTTGAAGTATAACATAGTGCTGTAACATGACACAATTGCAAATTGCTCTTTACAGACAGAAATCCAACTAGTCCAAATATGTGGCTCAGCAAACAATATCCTTCTCTTGCCACTCCATTCTTTGAGACTGGCAAAGTATAGCCCTATTTGTGTTTTATCCCTTTTATGTTTCTCTATCCAATTTTCCCCTCTTTATTTTTCTAGGACTGTGTGATTATGTGATTTATTCTTCTTGTATGCTTGCTAATTTTTCTTAATAAAAACCCTGTTTAACTACAAATCTTCTCATTATTTCAAGAGGGCTCCTGGGTAGACCGACTCTTGTATACACAAGTTATTGACCCCACATGTTTGCCATCTTTGCCCACCTAAATAAATTCCCCTAATACCTCATTCAAGGGCAATCTGGCTAATGGGGAAGAAATCAGACTTGTTAAATGGCTGATAGCTATTTGACCCTTCTTGGGAGATTCCCGTCCAGGAGAGAGAAGAATTCAAACTGCCAGTTCGGAGCATTTTTGAATCGGTTTGGGTTCTGTTTGAGACCACCCCAAGCCTAACCATAATTTTTAGGTTTGTGCCCATTCCTATAAATCAATTAATGCACTTCAAATTACCCATACTATGTTTTTCTTTACTGTGCAAAGGACCCACCTCAAAGTATACATTCCTATTTTTGTTTGGCATCTATTACATGTTTAGAGAAGGTCATTCAGCCAGGAGAAGATTATTAGTAAGCATCTCAAGTTAACTCTGACATTTTTTATGGCATGAGTACCACAGTGAGGGGAGGAGAAGCACAGACGTATAAAGGAAGATCAAATGTTGATTTGTCAAGTATGTAATATTGATGTTAAGTCATTTCAATTACAGTTCAAGTAGTTTAATCTGTTCATCAAGTCAGTTTAGTCATTTCTTTGCACTTCCAACTTTGAAGCTTGGATTCTAGTATCCTTGATGCTGTCAAGCTAAAATTTGTTGGTTTAGTTTAGTTTATTGTTTTAGTTTGACTGTTGCGAGCCACCCTGAGCCTGCTTCGGCGGGGAGGGCGGGATATAAATCTGAGAAATAAATAAATAAATAATTTTGTTTTGGCCAGTGAATGATTCCAGCAGCTGCTCACTGCTTCATCAACTTGGCATTGTACCAGAACAAGCAGCAATATCTGAGCATCCTCTCACTGCAGGCCAGAAAAAACAAATGTTACATCCTTTGTTCCTGGACAACTCAACAGATCTTTTTTATTTTTGTTTTGACCGCTTACAACTGAAGAATAATGTATGGCATTTGAAAGCTGGAAAATATCTAAAGCAAAAGAGGCACCTGCTAAGAGGCTTAATGAAGGCAGCAACCCAGGCAAAATAGATCCTTCTCATTAGCCTTTAGGAGGGGCAAAAATCAGAGACATTTTTGCACCCCAGTTTCTCAACTGGGATATTCCTCAGTCACCTACTTCCTCCCCTTGGTTTGGAAATAACTGCAGTTTGTCAGGATGTCCACATTTTGGTTTAGAATCCTAGTTTGTACATAAGTAACAAACCAAAGGTTATCATTTTTCCACATTCAGTAATCACAACAATCAGCAGCTTGTTCCAAATCAGAAAGTTTTCAGTCTCCATGGCAGACACAAGGAGGATTGCCTACTCTGGCCAGGATGGAGCAGTGCTTGGGAAGAACATCATTTGGAGAAGAGAGGGAGAACAGTAGGGGAGCAGTGCCATAAGACCCCACCCTCTGACACCGCCTTTTCCTCCAGATGAGGAACTCAGAGATCAGTTGTGATTCCACAAGATCTCCAAGCCACAGACTGAATTTGGTGACCCTACATACAAAGGGATGCCCTGACCTGGATAGCCCAGGCTAGCCCAATTTCATCAGATCTTGGAAGCTAAGCAGAGTCGGCCCTTGCTATTATTCTCCAAGGAATACCAGGGTAGTGACATGGAGTTATAACCCACTCTGTCTTGCTACATAAGGAAGGGCAGGTTAGAAATGCAATTAAATAAATAAAGGCCACCTCAAACCACCTCTGAACATCTCTTCCTTTGCAAACCCTACAGAGCTGCAATAAATCAGCTGCAACGTGATGGCACTTCCCACCATCACATAAAGGGGGAAGGGATGCGTGCAAGCCCAAGAACTCCCTGGATCGTTCTTGTAATGAACAAACTGAAATTTATTCATAATAGCTGGATACAGCTACCTTTTTTCCCCAGGTATCCAGGAACTCAAGGTGAATAACAGTGAAAAAACCCAGCACTTTAAAAATGAAGCAACTTTTGCCCCAATCAGCAAGGTATTCTCCCTTCTTCTAGCTTCAGATTACTTCAAAAGCTCTCTGGGACAGCTCTGCAACCAGTGTAAAACTGCAATGAGTAAGGACTGTATCTTATCAGCTGTACCTACGGACTTATATCATTAGCTTTCACTCACCCCAGACTTTATCCTAAACTCTAATGGTTCAATCCAAGGATAATTTATATACTTTAATAGTCTCTGATCTACACATGCAGGAGAACTGGACAGCAGAATCCTGTGGTAAAATGGTTTGCTCTATTGTAGGTGGAAAAGAATAAGGCAAGATTAAAAACATTATCCCTACCCCAATTTTTTTTGGGGGGGGGGGGAATGTTATGTGCAGGGATTTTCTTTTTACTGTGGAGTATTTTGAAATGCCATTTATTGTCTGTAGCTTGAGATGGTACAATAAGTGCCTAGAATTCTGCCAGGTTTAGACTAGCTCGCATATAGTCTTCCTGCTGGTATTTTAAAATGTGTTCGTACCATGCCTGATCTAATACTGTACTAATTGCTTCATCTGTAGCAATGTAAATGTAATACTTTACTAATTGCTTCATCTGGAAACTCAATAGAGAGGAAATATGGACTATAAACAGTGGGAGAAGGGTCTGAGTGTCTGAATTTACTTTATTCAGGCCTTGGAATGTCCTCCTAAGAGCCACATGCACAGCCTTAACGTTTACATGAAAACTGGAGAGTCTTGGAGAGTCTATCAGTTTAGATATAGAAAGAATTCCTATAGCAACACAGTAAGACTCTGACTCTAGAATTAAAAGGTAATAAATAGTAGAAAAAATGGCAGAACTTGCAGGTATGCCGATGCACTGCCAAAAGAGCATTCAAAATGCTATTTTTATTTGCAATTTATTTGTATTTTATTTATTTACAATTTACTGCTCCTTCACAGAGGAATCCGGACACAGCATGATGGAAGGAATCCAGATTTTCTTTTTACAAACTCTAGCACAGATCTACAGGCAATGATATTTTAAGTGCAATACCTCTCCCTCGGCTTGACTTCGCGAACAAAGATTTAAGAAGGGTGCAATAGTCCACGTCTGCTGCAGGCTCGCTGGTGGCTGACAAGACCAATGCGGGACAGGCAGGTCCGGCCACAGTGGCTGCAAGGAAAAGTCTGATTTAGGGTTGGTGCTGTAGCAGTGCGATTCTTCCTCAATCTCCTTTTGTCCTCAAGACCAGCTATGCGTGCGTTCTCAAAAGAAGAGACAGCCTGGTGGATGGTGTGCCTCCATGCTTTGCGATCTGAGGCTAGGACAGACCACTGGTGATGGTTGATGCGACAGGTGCCAAGGGATTTCTTCAAGGAGTCCTTGTACCTCTTCTTTGGTGCCCCTCTATTTCGATGGCCGGTGGAGAGTTCGCCATACAGGGCAATCTTGGGAAGGCGGTGGTTTTCCATCCTAGAAATATGCCCTGCCCAGCGCAGCTGCGTCTTCAACAGCAGTGCCTCGATGCTGGTAACCTCCGCCCGCTTGAGAACTTCAGTGTTGGTCACAAAGTCACTCCAGTGGATGTTGAGGATGGTGCGAAGGCAGCGCTGATGAAAGCGCTCAAGGAGTCGCAGGTGATGACGGTATAAAACCCACGATTCGGAGCCGTAGATGAGGGTTGTCATCACAACCGCTTTGTAAACATTGATCTTTGTGCCTTTTTTCAGATGCTTGTTGCTCCACACTCTTTTGTGCAGTCGGCCAAAGGCACGGTTTGCCTTTGCCAGCCTGTTGTCGATCTCCTTGTCGATCTTAGCATCTGAGGAGATGATGCACCCCAGGTAGCTGAACTGCTGGACTGTCTTCAGAACTGATTCACCCACAGTGATGCAGGGAGGGTGATAATCTTCCTGGGGTGCAGGCTGGTGGAGAACTTCTGTCTTCTTCAGACTAACTTCTAGGCCGAATAGCTTGGCAGCCTCTGCAAAGCAGGACATCATATGCTGCAGAGCTGATACCGAGTGGGAGACGAGTGCAGCATCATCAGCAAACAGTAGCTCTCGGATGAGTTTTTCCATTGTCTTGGAGTGGGCCTTTAGTCGCCTCAGGTTGAACAGGCTGCCATCGGTGCGATAGCGGATGTAGACACCATCGTCATCATCTAGATCTACTGCAGCTCCTTGAAGCATCATGCTAAAGAAGATCGTAGAGAGAGTTGGCGCGAGAACGCAGCCTTGCTTTACACCTGTGCCTATTGGGAAGGTCTCCAAGAGGTCGTTGCAGTGTCTGACTTGGCCTCGTTGGTCTTCGTGTAGCTGGATGATCATGCTGAGGAACCTTGGGGGACATCCTAAACGTTCCAAGATTTGCCACAGGCCTTTCCTGCTAACGGTATCGAAAGCTTTGGTAAGGTCGACAAAAGTCACATACAGAGCCTTGTTTTGTTCCCTGCATTTCTCTTGGAGCTGCCTGAGAACAAATACCATGTCGGTGGTGCTCCTGTTAGCTCTGAAGCCGCACTGGCTCTCTGGGAGGAGTTCTTCTGCAATGGCGGGCACCAGTCTGTTCAGGAGTATTCTGGCAAGGATTTTGCCTGCAATGGAGAGCAGGGTTATCCCCCGGTAGTTGGAGCAGTCTGACTTTTCCCCTTTGTTCTTGTATAGGGTGATGATGATTGCATCGCGAAAGTCCTGTGGTAATTTGCCTTGTTCCCAGCAGGTGACAAGTACTTTGTGAAGTGAGCTATGTAGTACTGTGCCCCCATGCTTCCAGATCTCTGGTGGAATTCCATCAACTCCTGCTGCCTTGCCACTTTTCAGTTGCTTGATGGCTTTAACAGTCTCTTCTAGAGTGGGGATCTCATCCAACTCTGTTTTCACTGGTTGAAGTGGGGTGAGGTGAATTGCTGAATCTTGAACTACGCAGTTGGCACTGAAGAGAACCTGAAAATACTCCGACCACCGGTTCAATATGGATGCCTTGTCTGTGAGGAGCACTTGGCCGTCTGCACTACGCAAGGGACTCTGAGTCTGATATGATGGACCATATACTGCCTTCAGGGCTTCGTAGAACCCTCTTAAATCACCAGTGTCTGCACACAGCTGGGTTCTCTCAGCAAGCTTGGTCCACCACTCGTTCTGAATGTCTCGAAGCTTGCACTGGAGGTTGCTACATACAGCGCGAAAGGTTGCTTTTTTCCCAGGACAGGAGGGCTGAGGAAGATGTGCTTGGTAGGCAGATCTCTTTTTCGCCAGTAAATCTTGGATCCCTTGATTGTTCTCATCAAACCAGTCCTTGTTCTTCCTTGTGGAGAACCCGAGGACTTCTTCAGAGATCTGCAGGACGGTAGTTTTTAGGTGTTCCCAGAGTGCTTCTGGAGAAGGGTCTGTGGGGCAACTGGGGTCCTCAATTCTTGACTGGAGTTTTGCCTGGAAGGCAGCTTTAACTTCGGCTGACTGGAGACTGCCAACCTGAAACTTCCTCCGAGGGATACCTCCTCTCCTGGGTGTGGATTTAAAGTGAAGACGGAGATTGCAGCATACAAGACGATGATCCGTATGACATTCTGCACTGGGCATTACTCGGGTGTGTAAGACATCTCGAAGGTCTCTCTGGTGCACCAGAATGTAGTCGATAAGGTGCCAGTGCTTGGACCGTGGGTGCATCCAGGTTGTCTTCAGACTGTTCTTTTGCTGGAAGATAGTGTTGGTGATGGTGAGCTGGTGCTCCATGCAGAATTCTAGCAGGAGGCGCCCGTTGTCATTGCAGTTGCCAATGCCGTGTTTGCCAAGTACTCCTTTCCCGGCTTCCGAGTCTTTACCTACTCTAGCATTGAAGTCGCCAAGGATGATCACCTTGTCCTCTGTAGGGGTTTTCCGTACGAGGTTGTGTAGATCAGCATAGAACTTGTTCTTTTCTGCAGGATCTGCTTGAAGGGTTGGGGCATACACACTGAAGAACGTTGCATGCTGCTTGTTTTGAAGTGGGAGGCGCATGGACATGATGTGATCTGAGTGACCTGTTGGCAGGTTTTCGAGTTTGGAGGCAATGGAGTTCCTGACCATGAAGCCAACGCCAGAAAGGCGGCTCTCAGCCTTTGACTTACCTGACCTGTAGAGGGTATAGCCAGCACCGTGTTCTTGAAGACTACCTTCCTCAGGGAAACGGACCTCACTGAGAGCTGCTATGTCGATATTCAACCTGAGAAGTTCGTGGGCAACTAGAGCAGAGCGTCGTTCAGGGCGACCACTGTCTACTGTGTCAAGCATGGTTCTGATGTTCCAACACGCAAGCTTTAGTCTTTGCACACTTTGGGAGGCAGGTGCATGCCTTTTCTTTGTTGTTATTTTTTGACCGCAAGTAAGGATGCCCGTTGACCGCGGCTAGCCAACTGGGGTGGAGGAGACGAGCTTTGTTTAGGCCACCTTTTCTAGGCCCCTCTCCGTGTGGAGCAAGCAGTGCTGTCCCTAGATAAGGCTGCTTGGTCGTTCAGGGTGCTGCCGAAAAATGCTTTCGTCTCCGGGTTAGCATCAGGCGACCAATACTCTGAACCGCCTACATGCAGGATCGGGACTGCGGCTTCCAGTGGCACCTTCCACCTGCCGTTTCGCCCCTTGCCCATCGCTGCAGGACTTGATGCGTTGTGGGTTGTGTATGTGGATATGCCCTTCAGGCCTGCGCAGAGGAATTTTTTAGGTGAAGCCCAGTGTGCGCGGTACTGGCTCCACCCTTTCACCTGGGGGTCATCTGCCATGGCCCAGTAAGCCGGGACGCCGGCAGCGAGTCCTCCAGGTGGTAGGTGTTACATTAACGAGCTCTATCTGCCCGGGTTTGATGTTAGAGTTTTCCTTCTCTTAGGCTGGCAAGGTTGGTGGGCCCAGCCTGCCCATCCGGTTATACCGCCGGACAATTCGGTCGCACCATGACGTAGCAAACTCTGTGAAAAACGGTGGGGACCAGCGAGAAGGTGTTGCTACGGATGCAGTAATGCAGGAGAGGCCATTGCAGTGACCATCTGCCAGGCATAGCCAGACAGTGACCACGCGGCATTCACTACACCGGGAGAGGAGAGGCTATGTATTGCGCATACACTTCCCCTGGGGGGGGGTAGGATACCTAGAGGGAGCCCACCCCCCCACCCCCCCTTTTTGCTGATGTGCAATACCACATCAGCAATACCACATCAGCAAAAAAGGCACATAGTGATTATCATTACATATGCCATGCTAATCAAATGTATTCTGAAACACTCATGTAAAATGTGATCTTACAATTTTTAGCTTTAATTCATAAAATACAACTGGAGGGACATTGTATCATACTGTAGTTCATCATAATGTAAAGGAATCACTAGAACGGATTTGTTCTTATTGCTAGAAATGAAGACATCTTCTTAGCCTTGCATAGCATGCGATTTCACCCAACTAAACTAGGTTTCTCCCCCTATTTCAGGCCATTTTTACACTATTTTTAACTTAAGTTCCAAAACGATACAGATAAGGAAAAGCTTTTAAAACAGTGGTCTTTTTTTCCTTTTTGAAAGAAAAAATGCAAAACTGCCATTAAAAGATGGTCTAGGTACTGCACTCACCATGAATTTTTATGTTTCATTAATTTCCCACTCCTCTACCATACTGCTTGTAGAATTCAATTCAAGATTTGGGTGGTCTATCACTTTTATTACCCCCTCTCACTATGTGACAGCCCCATGCTACAGTGAGTTCTAGTCGAAGGTAAGCATGGCAGTGGGTGGAAATTAACTACAGGGATGTCAATCTCCATGGTGAACGCACAGTACAAACTAGCGCCAAGAGAGGCTAATATATTTATTTGTTGTATTTACTGGCCCCACTGTTCAACTATAAAGTTATCAAAGTGGTTGTAATACTTAAAAAAATGTATTATATCCAGAGAGCTTATTCACTCAGTCTCACCTAATTTCCTTCCTTAAGAACACAGGAAAAGCCCTTCTGGATCAGACCAGTGATCCTTCTAGTCCATCATCCTGTCTTGCACAGAGAACCGGCCCTGCCACTAGGCAAACTAGGCAATTGCCTAGGGTGCCAGACTTCTAGGGGCACCAAACTGCCCCCATGTGGCTCAGTGATGTTATCAGTGTGGGGGGGAGCAGAAGTTAGCCTTGCCTAGGGTGACATGCAGTCTAGGGCCAGCCCAGCTCACACAGTAACTAACCAGTTATTTTAGAGGGCCAACAACAGGGCAGAGTTGTAGCCTCCTGGCACTAGTATTAAGAGGTTTACTGCCTCTGAATGTGGAGGTTCTGTCTAATTACCATGGTTAGTAGCCACTAATGGCTCTATCCTCCATGAATCCATCCAATTTCCTTTCAAAGCTGTCTGTGCCTAAGGCCATCGCTACATTTTCCACATCCATATTGTTATAATTTGCTGTGTAAACAAGGATTTCTTTTTATCTTTCCTGAATCTACTATTTATCAATTTTATTAGATTCTAGTATCCTGGGAGAGGGATAAAAAGTTCTCTGTCCACTGTCTCTGTCCCATACATAATTTTACAAATCTCTATCATGCCCTCCCTCAGTCATCTCTTTCTAAACTCCTTACTATAGTCCCCATCCCATCTGGGTTTTGTCCATATGCGTCCCACAACTCCCAGAATAGACTTGGGGGGAGGGGGGATTTGGGACTTCCTTCCATTTTCACCAGTGGAAAAACTTGTTGGATCCAAACCATTAGCTATATGTTCACTCCCACCCACCCCACAAATTTTCAGTTCCCCATAGACTGTAAATATATTAGTTCCCAAAACTTAGTGAAAGTTTCAGCTCTTCCTACTAGGATAAGAGAATACGCCAATCATGGTTGCAGAAAGAAAAGAACTGAGGATGGCACTTCTAACTAATCTAGTAGAAATGTATGTCTTATCAAAGTTAATTGATTAAGCTATATCTTGAAATACCTATAGACCACACAAAAGAAAGCTTATTAACAAAACTGAATTATGGAGGCTTTAATTATAATATGATTTTGGGACAGTGATGGCTCCCTTCTGCCTTGTCATTATGCACACAAGCACTCTATATCTAAAAACAGCTACTCTGACACCTCTTCTACAAATGAATGCACATGAACATTTAACATTTCTATTTATATTGTATTAAAATATTATAACATTTCTATTTACATTAAATCTGCTCTCATGGTTCACAATTGTATTTGAAGACAGCTTCTTCTGCGATTCTGCACATTGCAAGTTTGCTGCCTCTTCACTTACTTGGGGCAGTTTGACAAAGGCATCTTTACCAAGAATACATGGCTGTCTTCAACAATGGAGTAAACAGGAGCCTTTGTTTGCACAGTCTCCATGTGCTCATTATAATTCCCACATAGCTTCAGATCATCTCCATTCCTAGGGTGCAACTTTCCTTGTGGTGCACCCTGGATAACACTAAAGAGCTGCAGCGTCTGGCTGCCAGATAATCGTAGGTAGAATTTCCTAGCTACACAGGAGACAGCATCTGAATCTGCCAAATGAACACTGAGGGTACAAGTAAGTCTAAATGCCAATACTTGTTATGGATCCTACTGGCCAATAAAATAGATTTAGCTCTTGTTCAAGAAATCTTGATAATGAAAATCAAGTCCACCGCAGAGCGAAAAATGTGCAATATGATGTTACTGGCCTCACATACCATCATACCTGCGGCACAGTTACATGTCCAAAGCATCATTGAAAATGTGGTATTTAGGAGGATTGCCCAATCTGTCTGTGTAACTGCTGTATTTACTTGGTGACATATTTCAAATTATTATTTACTTCCTGTGTGTAACTCTGCCATGATAAATAATAATAAGTTCCAATCAGACTAAAGCACAAAATGGGTTCTTAGCTGTGGAAGACAAAGCTCTAGCTGTACTGCCACAACTACAGCCTTTATGCTTGGATTGGTGAAGGATTATAGTTCAATACAGATGAACTATAACTTCTAAACCAGGGGTGTTGAACTCATTTGTTACGAGGGCCGGATCTGACATAAATGTGACCTTGTTGGGCCAGGCCATGTATGTGAATTTAGGGGGAGGTATTTGTGAGTTTCCTGCATTGTGCAGGGGGTTGGACTAGATAACCCTAGAGGTCCCTTCCAATTCTATGATTCTGTGTCATAAAATGTAATGCCAGGCAGGGGAAATATAAACTTTATAAAGAACACAGACAAACACACACGACCTAATCCACCTCACTGGCTTGTTGAGCCTCAGACAACAAAGGAAGAGAGGCTTGCCTCAGTAGCTCTGCTGTGCAATTGAGAAAGCCTAGCAAAGCTCTCTCTCCTTCTCCCACTTCCCCCCAAGGAAGGAGCTTTACTCTGTTGTTCCTGTGCAACTGAGCAAGCCTGGCAAAGCAAGCTGTGATGCAAAAGGAAGTAAGAGAGGCAGAAGGAAGCAGATGACAGTGAGTTGGTCATGGGCCTGATTAGGCCCCCGGGTCACCTGTTTGATACCCTGTTCTAAACAATTCTAAGCTTTACCAGAGTACATGTATTTTAGTACGTATTCACTTCACTTCATTTCTTCCATTTTTTTGAGAACTTGATAGTGCACCTTCCTTTTAATATATGCAAAATACACTGAAACAGACCTTTATCACAATTTAAAAAATAGCATTTGGCATATACATTCCTTTAGTAAACTACATATCCTGGAGATCCTTCTGGAATGAATTAGAACATTAAACAGAGAACATCCTGTTTATTACTGATGCAATCAATGAAGTGAGGAGCTGACAGAAATGTCACTTCTAAAACAGCTCTTCTAGCACTTGTTTTTACAGTACAGATAATGCATACAAACACTTAATATTTCCATTGTATTTAAGGTGCTCCCACAAAACCCACTCCACAACAGCATTTGAAAAGAGAACCTGTTGTGCTTCTGTAGACTGCAAGTTTGTTGTTTTAAACACTGTGAGCTGCCACAAGTATGGTGAAAGCAAGGTAAGGAAAGCAAAAAAGACAAGGACAAAGAAAAGGAAGGGAAAGTAACAGAAGAGGCATGTTCACACAAATCCCTCTTTCCACTATGATATGCTATCACTGCCCCTATACTATTTCCCAGTGCAGAACCTTTACATCGAACACTTGTAAATGACATATCTTGTGAAAGTACATGAAATGCAGTTCCTTGAGTGAGTTTGGAATACGAGCAAGGCTAAAGACAGAAAGAAGATTATTAGGAGAGATGCAGGATCTGCATTTCAGCATCCATTATTCCCGAAGTAGTTCATGGAGCACCTGAAGGAGATTATGAGACCTGCCTATATCTTTCCTGTACACTACCTTATCTCTGCACCACAGAGTAGGTTACTCAGGAGGGGGGCACATCAGTACCCCTATACATATGCCACTTTTATAAGAATACAAATATGAAAGACAGATAAGCAAGCAAGCCAGCAAAGAACTGACTGTGTATGTGCTCCTCTCTCATGCATGCACACTCCTTTGAATTCTAGTCACCCTTTCCCCCCATATACACCCAAACACAGGAAACATCCTATAGATATACAAGCCAAGCTGTACTGGTGACAACTCACCTATCCTCCCTTTGGCTGAGCCACATGTCACCCAATCCCTCCAGCCCAAGGACAAATGAGGATTGGGCCACTGGGAAGCTCCTTTCACATCCTATTGGCCCATCCAGTCAGGGAAAGGTACACTTTAGGGGAGGGGCGGTGGCTCAGTGGTAGAGCATCTGCTTGGTAAGCAGAAGGTCCCAGGTTCAATCCCCGGCATCTCCAACTGAAAAGGGTCCAGGCAAATGGGTGTGATAAACCTCAGTTTGAGACCCTGGAGAGCCGCTGCCAGTCTGAGTAGACAATACTGACTTTGATGGACCGAGGGTCTGATTCAGTATAAGGCAGCTTCATATGTTCATCCCAGCAGGTCCTCCACTTTCCCTCAGTGGTTGTTGCTAAGCAACCATAGTATTCCAAGCTTGGTTCTGTCAATAAAAGGTGGGGGGAGGCCCTTTCCAGGCCTATTTTGGCCTTTGAGGAAGAACTCATTGGGGCGAGTCCTGACTACAGTTGCCAGCTCCAGGTGGGTGGGAAATTCCTGGAGATTTTTTGGTGGAATCTATGGTAGCCAGAGTTTGGGGACAGGAGAGGCCTCAACTGAATATAATGTCACAGAGTTCACCCTCCAAAGCAGTTATTTTCTTGTGGACATGTGGGGTGATGAAAAAGTACTGGATTACGGTACACGATATGTTACAAAAGATATTGAAAATTCATATATACTTTAAGCTGGAACTTTTCTTATTGAGTATTCTACCGATGGACCTTTCGAGACAGGACAAACATTTGATGATACATATTATTACTGCAGCAAGATTTTTGATAGCGCAAACCTGGAAACATCATGAAACTCCGAAGAAGCAGGACTTGATTCATAAAATATTAGAGACAGCTGAAACAGATGCCCTTGCACTTCGTCTTAAGGGAAGACTAATACGAGATTAAGAGAACCCTTGGAAACCCTTTTATAAATGGTTGAAGACACAAATTTGACTCTTATATGACACATACTTGTAATTCCTCAATTCGAACACTTTAGTGGTATTAGCAAACTATTAGGTATAATACAAAGATTGTAACTTTTATAGACTATGAGAAACATTTGTAAATGAATGATGCAGAGTTTATATCAAAATAATGTCACTTCCTTTTTCCCTTCCCCTTTCTGTATTTCTTTGTCCTATTTCTTAAAACTCTAATAAAATATATATAAACAAAGCAGTTATTTTCTTTGGGGGAGAGAGACCTAGTGTCTGGAGTTCAGTTGTGATACCAGGAACTCTTTAGATTCCACTTGGAGATTGGCTATCCTAGGCCAATCAGCACCCTCTGGGTGACCTAACTGGCATGACTTAACTAGGCCTGGCTGCTGGCTACTGTTCAACAGCAGATACTCTATGACAGCCAGTGTGGTGTAGTGGTTAGTGCTTCAGAGCAGGATCTATCAGACACAAGTTCTTGCTGTGGAAGTTGACTGGGTCATTTTGAACCAGTCACAGACTTTCAATCTAACCACCTCACAGGCTTGTTCTGCAGATCAAAAGGGGGAGAGGAGAATGATGCAAGCTGCTTTGGTCCTCGCTGCAGAGAATGACTGTACTTCAGAGGCTTCAGGGAAGGGGGAGGAGATGTAAAGCTGAAGTCAGATCACTTCCCCTACAGAAAGCGGCTGCCCTGAAGCACATACACTATGGTATACCATAAAACAACCAGGCCAGGCCAAAAAGCCCATTTACAGGAAAGGGCGGAATATAAGCCTACTAAATAAATAAATAAAAGACAAACCACACCACAAGAGCATGTTGATGCTAAAAGTCACAAGACTGAATACAATAGGAAAAGGTGGCAACAACTGCAGACAAAAGGAAAGCTGAGCTTCAGCATCTGTGTGATTGTCGTCATGTTATGACACCACAGCAAATTGACCCCATATGCCCAGGCCAGGGCACTCACCCAGAGCCTCTTTTTAGAGTCTGTTGTATTTATTTCCACATCGGGCCTTACTCTGCGTACAGATATAAAACACTGTCATATGTGCATGCACACACATAACATGTGCACACAAAAACCTTTCTCTATATACATACAACAGACAAGAAATCCTATGTATCTTAGGAAGTGAGCTCTGATTGACAAAAGTTAGGCCTAAGGAAAATTCTATTAGTTTTCAAGGTGCTACCAGACAGACAGAGCCATGCTCACCCAAGGAAAGTAGGAGGCCCAGTATCACAGTGCAGTTTGTGATAAAGGTATTCACAATCTACAAACCTGACAGAAATAACTACCTGCTATCTACTGGAATTTCTTTACAGCTAATAATAGTGCCATCCTAACCAGGGTTACACCATTCAAAGGCCACTAACTTTAATGGGCTTAGAAAGATGTAGCTCTGTTTAGGATTCCACTGTTAGTTTCTTCCAGCATTCAAGGACATCTCTTAGGCTCTCCCATTCAAAGCACACAGTTGTCCTGGCAAAGAATGCCTGTATGTCACTATTCTCGGGGCTTTTCTCCCATAATTATGCCAGCAGCCCAGAAGCAGCTATCAGTCTCCCAACTGACAGCTCATTGCAGTTCATAGTGTCAGCTGACTAACACAAACTAATGAAGCAAAAGGTGAGGAGGAGGGAAGTCAAATTCTGCTCCTGGCAGGGAACGCTTCTGGCTCCATCAGCTGCACATGAGCATGGTACGTGGGAGTGCATTGTTATGAAATGACAGTTGTGAGCAAGAGAAAACATCTACAGACCCAGACAAATTTCTATTCCACAATGAATTGGTGATAACGATGTATTGCTCGTTCTTTGGAAGACAACAATTTTCATATTTGTCTCACTGAACAACTTACAAAAAAAACTGCTCACAAACACAATGGCTTTTTATTTTTACTATGAATGACTTGGTGCAGCACAGAAGCATTTAGTCTATACAGGCTTCATTTTACATTTAGACATTATATGCTTCTGTCTATCTACCATAATTCCCAAACAAAGTGCTAGGCACATTAGTATGCTGCGCGAATACAATTAGTGTGCTGCGAGAAACTGATTAAATGACACAATTTAAGTTTCTCAAAGCACCCACCCACAGAGGAGTCTACCCACTGCATCTCTGCATGATTTATGAGTCTGACTTGCCTTGTTTCAAATAGCCTCCCCCTTGGGGGCAGGTAATTGTGCTGTGTCTTTACGACTGGATCATTCAACTGCCAGTGATGCAAGCAGTAAGCATGGAGCATCATTCAATTAATTTATTAAAATGTTTACATGCCACCTCTTGGCATGCCACACTCCCAAGGAAGCATTCAAAATACTGAACTGACTGGCAGGCAGTGGGGTAGGGTATGGCAGCCAATTCCTAAATCTGCCATTTAGGTGACACCATGATTCGCCTCATTATAGGGCTACCCCTGGTGCAGACAGCATATCATATTCCAGGTGGCACCACAGGAGGAGCCCTGATTCTGACACCTACCACTTTGTTTCAGCTGTCAGTGGAACACACAGCAGCGCCCTTTGTAGCTGATCTTAACCAACAGGCAGCTTTGTGTGGGAATCCAGTCTTTTGAAAGTTAAGCTTTCAGTGTGAATTCAAGAAAAGATGACCTGCAAACAATTCAGGTAACACAGAGTTTCACTGGTGCCAAAGCTCAGCCTCAGCAACTGTTTTCATTCTTAATGCCTGGCCTCTACTACAGATCATATGAAATACAAAGTGATAAAAATGTTTAACTTGTTTAACTTCTAAATAACTAAAGGGTTAGGGTTACATAGCAGGGATTGCAGGGAAGGGTTTCAAGATCACAGGGAACTGCTTCCTTGAGAGCCAGAATTTTTTTTTGTTTACAAATTAAGCAATAGAAACAAGTAGGGATCCACAAGGAATTTGCAGAAGTAGCCATCCTATACCTCACTTTTGCTTATTTTCCTCTCCCTTCTGTCTCTCTTTCTCCCTCTTTCTCTACTCCTCTTACTTTATGTCTCCATTCATTTTTCTCTATCTTGCTCCATCCCCCCACACCCGTCACTTTTTCTCTCATTCTCCCCTCCCCATCACTATTTCTTGCTTTCTCTCCCCCATCCCCATTACTATCTTTCTCTCCTTCCCTCCCATCAGTTGGATCCTGCCTGCAGCTGGATGATCTGTGGCTCAGGGGGACCCTGCTGCCACAGCCCATGGAGGCAGCATAGCACATCTCTCTCCCATCGCCCCCCCCCCCACACCTTCAGCACTGCTGCCTCACAACCTCAGAGGGTTCAGAAGAGGCAGGGCTGACTGTACCAACAGTTCTGCACAGGCACTGAAAGGGTTTTTTGCAAGGGATTAAAACCCTCCCATCCATTTTCAATAGGGTTTTTTTGTTTTTCTGTAAATCTGATGTTTGCAGAAAAACCTCCTTCCCCACCACAGAACTGGTAAAGTTGGCTATTAGAATATACAAGTGCAGGCTCGCAATACTTGTGGGGGATTCTTCCCCCTCCACTTGCTCACTGGGCCTCCACCAGCACAATTTCCAGGCTTGCATCTATGCCTCCAATAGGCTCATCACAACTCCTAGGCTGCCTCCTCTTTGTACCAGTTTGGAAACCATCTGCATAGAAGAAAAAGACATTCCTTTCCCCAAATGCTGCAATTGTTCTTCTCACTCCAACCTGAGCCTTTCCAGCCTCTTGATGCTATATCATTTGAAGCTGCTTACATATCCAACATAAATATCCTTACTATCCAACATAAATTATTACTAATGATACCTGGGCAACCAGGAACATCTTTCAAGAATAAGCACTATTTGCCAGAGCTTCTTGTAACATGAAGGAGGAGGAGGAGATTGGATTTATACCCCGCCCTTCGCTCAGAGTCTCAGAGCAGCTTACAATCTCCTTTCCCTTCCACTCCCCACAACAGACACCCTGTGAGGTTGGTGGGGCTGAGAGAGCTGTTTTGAGAAATGCTCTTGAAAGAGCAGCTCTTTCAAGAATTGTGACTGAACCAAGGTCACACCAGCAGGTGCATGTGGTAGAGTGGGGAATCAAACCCAATGCTCCCAGATTAGACTCTGTACACTTAACCACTACACCAAACTGACTCTCTCTGCAAGAGATCATTTGTAAGCCAGTTAAAAACCTAAATTACCAATGAGAGAGCAAAAGAAAGAAAGAAAAATGCCCTTATATGCACCTCAATAATTAAAAGTTTGCTATTTTATTTATCTTGAACACTCCTAGTCTGCCTTTACCCACTAACACAGGAAGGCAACTAATGAGAAGTCTTTAGTAATGATATATGAATAAATGTAAACATGCAATACAGTAAAACTTTTGTTTGACATTTCTTTTTTCAAGGTATGAAGGGGAGGATCTTCTGAATCAGAGTGGTGACAGGGCATGGCCTGATTTGCAGACATCAGCAAACCTGCTATATATGCAAAACTATTCCATGTAACATACCATACTCAGCCTAGCAGTAAAAGGCAATAGAGATTTGGCAACAATAGCTACATTTCAGATAGTGTCTTGTTCTGTTTATACACTTCAGCTTTAGTTTAGTTTGTAAACTAATCAATTAGATTTTGGCAACCTTCCCAAAGCTGACAATTATTTTCATTCCAAAAAATGTTAAGTCTTTTGAAACGCTATAGTTTTAAGTCTTTTGCAACCTTGCATCCAGCTCCTCAAGCACTCCCATATGCTTCACTTCTAATTCTGCTGTTCAGCTGCTTAGGCCCCCTACAATTAACTGCTGTGTTATGGAAATATCTCCTCAATAAAAGACTATGGAGAAGGGATATGGAAGGGGAACTATTCTGATATGTCACTTCTCCACAACATGACATCCACAGAAATGCCTAGAGGAAGGACTAAATTGCATCCATTAAAAACATTTCTTGAGTGCCATGAAAAGGTACTTCCAACACAAGAAAATTCAAGCAGTGGAATGGTCAATGAAGCTGCCACTTAACAGAATTTAACACTTGGCATACATGGAGGTATCACCATATGTTCATCAAATCACTATGACTCCAAATACAACCAAAAATTAAAAACATTGATGAGTTCCAATGAGAGTGCAGATAAACAAACACAATGGTTATTATATTCACTTATTTTTAGATGGTGCTATCAATGTCCATGGTGCTTTTATTATTTATACATACCTACAGTACTATCAGTGTATATTGATTATTTTAATATGTATAAATTTTGACACAATATATCTTTAAAACAAGTTATATAGCAAAATAACAACTACATATTCAATTAAAATATGACGCAACAAAGCCACAAAACCCAACATAATGGACAAATCTGACATTAGAAACCACAACATTCACAACTTTCTATTTAAAAAGTGAGAAAGGCAAGTAACTGCCCCCAGGTAACTGCCAACCTATTTTTCAACAGTGGCAAAGACCATAGAGGAAAGGATAACAAGGTGGAGAGAGACATGGGTGGCAAGGGATGAATGTACGTGAATGCACTCACAAGTACTTGGGGTTGGTTATATCTGAGGATGGAAATTCAGTAGGTAGTATCAAAGGTTTCGTGGAACAGTGAGTTTTTGAAGATGCATGTGAAGGAGAGAAAAGCTTCTGCATCTTCACAGAAGGAATTCCAGGAAACAGGATCAGCAAGATAGATCAGTCATTTAAGTGAGCAGGAGTCTTGCAAGGTGACTGAGGATGATAAGGAACTATAAGAGGTTACAGAGTAACATGAACAAGGGAGAAAAAAGCTTCCACTCTTATTTTGACAATCTCAACCAGAGGTGTTGAACTCATTTGTTATGAGGGCTGGATCTGACATAAATGCCACTTTGTTGGGCTGGGCCATGCATGCCATAAAATGTAATACAAGGTACTGGATATATAAACTTTATAAAAGTGATTTCAGATGTCAAATGGCAATAGCAGGTGAAGCAGGCTTGATTGGATTAGGTGTGACATGCAGAGGTGTAGTATACTAGTATTGGTAATGAGACAGGAAACCTAGGTCTCAGCTCCATCCAGGAGGATTCAGTCTAGGAGGTTGCAAAGAAGAAATAGACATAAGTCTGACATTAGAAGCCACAATATTCAATTGCTGACCTAAGAGCAGCAGTATTCTTACAAAGGGATATCAAAGGGAGATTAGAAAGAGAGACTGCTGGATTGCAATTGATGCTGCTCAAGAGAATGCATCCTTCTGGACTGAAGTAAGACCTAGTTTTCCAGTTTCATTACCAATGTGTGCTGTTATCATTTGGTATCTGAAATCACTTCACTCTCCAAGATATAAGTGTCCTAATCAGGGTCTTTTTGAAAGAAAATAAATTCGGATGGGAACAGACACATCCAATTTTTTAAAAAAATCAGGATAAACCAAAATAATTTCCTCAGTGTACATTATGCTTGTGAAAAGAATCCATCCACCCACCAGAAGGAGGAGAAGAGGGAGAAGAAATGTGCTTTTACACAAAGTCTTATACTTGGAATAAAACATTGTTGGTCTTGAAACTGCCATGGAACTCTCTTTCCTCCCCCTGCCTTCTTCCCAAAAAGAGGAACAGTCCCAGAGAAGGAAGCAGAAGCTCTGTCTCTCTGTCTCTCTCTCTCTGTGTGAGTGAGAGAGAGAGAAACAGACACACATTTTTATATCTCTCCCACATGAAGCAGGAAGCAGCCACAGAATTCTGTGTGCGCACGCAGACATGTGTGTGTGAGAAAGGGGGAGAGGGAAGCAAGAGGCAGGGAACAGGAAGCCAAGAGCCACTGAGGGAGCCAGGGCAAGCAAGCTACCATGTGGCTGCAGTAGCAGCCCTGGGAAAGGAAGCAGAAGGAGGAAATTGCTCAGGGGATGGATTTGCACCCTCTGCAGGGTAGATGCAGGCCACAGGCTACATGTTTGACATCTAAACAATAACTTCTAGCAGAGCCAGGTTGGTGTTGTGGCTAGACCGCAGGGGTGGCCAACGGTAGCTCTCCAGATGTTTTTTGCCTACAATTCCAATCGGCCCCAGCCATTGGCAATGCTAGCTGGGGCTGATGAGAGTTGTAGGCAAAAAACATCTGGAGAGCTACCGTTGGCCACCCCTGGGCTAGAGCATCTAACCAGGACTAGAGAAACCTGGTTTCAAATCAGCCATGGCTTGTGTGGTGAATTGCAGGGAGCATTCCAGTTCCCACCACATGACATCTAGTAAGGCACTCAAGAGGCAGCACAAGGCGCCAGGGCTGCAACACCATACAAGCATGTGACTACTGAACAGACAGCAAAACTTCATGTGGGCTCAGTTGCCAGGCCTGCCAAGGCTATCTCTTCCATAGTTGCAGCTCAGGCAGTTTCTGGCACTGCCTTCTGGTGACCCAAAAGTAAGGGAACCATATCCCCATCCACCTCCAGTAGTGGAAGCTGCAATCCTCTCTGCAACCTACCACATGAGCAACTGCTGATTCAAATACTATATCAGCACTGAAATTCACTGGGTGATCTTAGCCTAACCAACCTCAGAGAATTGTTGTGAGGCTAAAACAAGGAGAAAGTACTCTGTATACCTCACTCTGGCCGTTTTCCCACTCACGTTTTACTGGCGCCACGACCATCCTGACGCCGGCGAATCTGCCTGGATTTCGCATCAGAAGCTCCGGCGCTCCCAGAAGCGCCGGCTACTTCCGTCGCTAAGCCAGCGCAAACGGAAATCGCAAAGATGCAGGAAAACGTTTGCGCTGGCTTAGCGACGGAAAGCGCCGGCGCTTCTGGGAGCGCCGGCGCTTCTGTTGCGAAATCCAGGCAGATTCGCCGGCGTCAGGATGGTCGTGGCGCCAGTAAAACGTGAGTGGCCTCTGTGTTCCCTGGAGAAAAGGCGAGTATAAAATGTGATGGATGGTAGATAGCAGCAGCAGCCAGTAGCAGTAAAATGTTATAGCACAGATAGTAAAGTGATCTTATATATACACAAACAAACACCAGAATGTTGGACCATTTATGGTATTAATTCCTGCAAGGGAACATAGCTAAACTATCCCTTTAACCACTAGTAACAACCATCACATAATTTTAGACCCAAGTTATTGCTGTGCTAAGTTTCTCCTTTAGATGAATCAAAAGAAGAAGGAAAAACAAATACTTCCAGCGGTATGAGATCATGCACACTGGGCCTAGCCCCTGGCAGCATGAGAACTGCTTCCCTATAAAACAATCCCACACCAGTAGGGAATATGTTGGTCATATGCTAAGTGGGTAGGAAAAATTCATATTTTGGCCACACCTGCACTATGGGCAGCTTGAAACACCATTTCCCTCTGTCTGCATTTTAAAGATACAAGTTGTGAGTGGACACACAAATCCAATGTATAAAGTTCCTCATAAGGTTTTGAAGGAGCCATCCATGTGTATCCTGCCAATCTCACACCAAAGACAAATAGAGTACAAGCCCTTCTGGTGATATTCATTTCTACAGCCCAATAAGTAATGGGCTCATCTTAAATTAATTTGAGGTCAGTGAGATTCAGAACCAAATTAATGCCTGGCCCCATTCTAAACTGAAGCTATCACACTGTCAACTAATATAAACTGTTTAAGATATATGTAGATTAGAGATAGGTTCATATCAAGCTGCCAGTGGAGGAGGGGACAATTTCATTCAATTTCCTCTCCGTACTTCAACCCATCCAGCTACAGTACGTCAAAGATTTGTCAGGACCAGCAACAATCTGCTGGGGGAAAGGAGAACCATCTGCTCTGTCAACACATTCTGAAAACGTCCCTACTGGATCCAACTTGACATCTGAAAGACTCATCATTGTAATTACAATTTTTTTTCCTGGTTCCCATTTGATACAATGTCCTACTTTTACTACCCAAATAGTAAAAGCCCCTTAAACTAATATGGGGGGGGGGGGGGAGATTCCCAACGATTTTTTCCTACTCCAGAAAATTTCCTTAATTTCCTTCAGCAAATTTTCAAGAAACACGAAGGTGTATTTTTAAATATAATTGAAAATTCTAGTTCATTTCCAATGCTCTTTGCCAATACTTCCCACAGAGGCCTTGATGGCCCAACAAACCCATGAAACATTTTGGAAGTCTAGTAACACTGAGGTACTTCACTGAAGTATTCTGGACTAACAGGATAATGACACACAGCTGACTTTTGTATCCTGCTAATTCTAATGTTCGGTTGTCCACTCTACAAGGCTAGCTTCTCAGGGAGACTGATAGTCTGGAGGTCACATAAGTCATTAAATATCTTTGGAACAAACGCAAAAGTACACAATGTGGTCATTATGAGATCAGCAGATAAAAGGCTAACTAAAGAGGATGTATCTTTCTTCCCTTCCAGATATAGCAAGGTATCAGTTTATCATCAGGACTGAATTTAATAATAAGCAAAACCCTGGATGATGACTGTAGCTTGTCTGACCAGATCAATTCCCACAAGCTTACAGTGAAGGAGAACACAGGCAGCAACATACAAAGGGAAAGTATACCAAGATCTACAGGGAAGGGGGGGCGCTCCATTATAAAAAAAAAAAAAGTCTATGCAAAGTCCAATTTGCTAAGTGGAAGGTGGCTGCACAGAACAAACACTGTAATGTACAACCATGTGTGTAATACTTCTAAGCATCCTCCCCTCTACTGGCCCCCAATTTACTCCTTTATCTAAATGAACCATCATAATAATGCAGGTAAGCATACAGCATGCCTTTTATTCCATACTAAACTGCATTGTGCTACCCTTCGTAGATACATAATCTTATCACTAAGTTATAAATTCAGTTAACTACCACCTTTGCTCCATGTTGCTGATTTTAAGGACAGGCCATTACCCCAAAAGAACTATTCAGTAAATAGCGAAAGAGGGATATTGCTGTATTTTATTTTCTATAAATTTATTCTAAACTATTTTCATCAAGGAATCAATATTCTCTTAAACACACAAGTTTTGCAGAATGTCTTTATAACAAAAGCAAGTTATATTTAAAATTGCATCATTCAGTACATGTGCTTATTCCTGCAATTTCAAGCTGACCCCTAGCTTTAACTGGATAGTAGACATCTCCTAAATTTGTCAATGGTTCAATTAATGAAAATAACACGGGGTCACTGTTGGGTCTGTATCACTGTCATTATGCCATTGATCTCTCAGAATCAAGGCAGACCAGTAGAGGGTTCCCCCCCCTTTCAAATTTCATTCCTCCTAGAATTATTGGGAGAGCCTGCCTTCAACTGGAATTGAATTCCCTCCTTAATCTGCTCCTTGAACTGCTGGATAGATGCAGTCTTAAAAAATTCAGGATATCAGTGTAATTGTAAATGGATCTGTCTCTTTGGGAAAAGGCCAAGAGTGTTCTCCACCAGAAAGAAGACTAAATCTGTGCAAGTTCTCCCAGCTGCACACACACATGCACACATACACCTCAAACCATTAACACACTTTTTTGTTGTTGCTGAATCTCTATTAGTAAGAAACATTGTGAAATAATGTTATCCTTCTGATGATTTATTCCTAACACTACTAGAAGACTAATGCTTCCTATTCTGAACCAGTGTGAGTCCATAAATCTTTGAAATCTTGAAAAGGGCTAGAGCATCTTTGAAACACAAAGTATTCTTTTTTTTAAAAAATGCATCGTTTTCACTAACCTAGCATGAATAGTTGTAGATGAAATTCAGTCACTATACATATAAAAATATTTTTTATTGAAAAGTTAAGAACAATCACAGCAGCAACTGCTCAGTCTTTAAACTCAGACACATTGCTCATTAGTGCCAGCCATCAAGGAAATAATCTGTCTGGAATACTGCTGAATCCATATAGCCTATTTGCCATGGGCTCTTCAGTTATGAGATCTGGCAACCCTTGGATTATTTCACCTAATCCATCATTAGCTTTCACATGTCCTAATACACCGTGCAATGAACTGAATTTTACAAACATCAACTCCTCAATCCATGGTGACTTCTGAATGCATTCTGTGCCAGTTTAGATGGAAATGCATGCAGGATCTCATCTTTTATCTGTAAATTGTCTTATGTCTCTCCCAGCTGAACATTTACTTATGTTCTTAGGACACTGTCAAGCACTGGTATTATCTGTCCTTCTTAATCACTGCGTATGTACTCTTGCTAATGCAGGAGTACAGAGAGATCAGAAAATAACAGAAAGGTTAACTAATCATATAAAGTACAACCTGAAAAGCCATATATCACTAAACTGTCCAAAATTATATTCTCCAACAAAAATAACCTCAGGAACATGTCTTAGAAAACAGCCTCAACAGCCAGGATGAAATGCAATTAAAACATTAACATGCCTTTCTCTTTCACTTACCCGTCTTCCACAAATACACGGAGGAAGTTTCAAATTCACTTTGTGCTGTTGCTCCTCGGATTCCAAACAGAAGAACCACAAGAACTCCAATATATTTGCTTGGAAGAGTGGAAGTCCCTGGGCCACTGGATAAAGCTGTGGTCTTCTCTTTCAGCCCCATGCCTTCCAGAAGCCTGCTCCAGTGTCAGAATCTGCAGTACAATGGATAACCCCAGTGGCGTGAGTAAACCCCCCTCCCTTCAGAATTTCTTCACAGGGACAGCAGAACAGAAATCGCTTTCCAGCTATTGTGCATACCAGTCGAAAAGGAAAAACTGTTTAACATCAGGGAACAATAGAGCTCTTGCTTGCTGCTGTTACTGCCGCCACTGCCGCTGTTTCAGCTGCTGCGGCTGCTGGTGCTGTGGTTGTTACTCCATGCTCCCCCATTCAGTGGTTAGCAGCAGCTTCCATCAGCTGAGAGAGACAGCTGTCCACAGGGGGCTCCAGCTGACTGAGCAGGTTATCTTGGTCTGGGAGGAAGCAGCAGTCATTTACACCAGCTGGAGAGAGGAGGAGGAGGAGGGAGGGGGGAAACACAAATAACAAAATGCTGTAATCGGATGCATGCAACCAAGTGCAAAATGCTGCTTTCTGCACATCACCAAGATAGATATCCAAAATGATACATAGCCCACTAAGACGTTTTAACTATAATTACTGAGAATGTTTGAGACAGGTAAAGCAGTAAAAATATTCAGCACTAACAATTTCCCTGTTCTTTTAAAGCAAGTTGCCAGCATGTAATTCCTACTTAGTTTGAGCTGACACAGTGCAAAATGGAGTACTGAAGAGATGCTTTATTTTGAAAACAGCAAATGCAGTGAAAAGAAAGGCAGTTGCAGATAATCAAAATGCTGATCAACTGAACACTTACTGAAGAATAATGAAAGCACTTTGACATGCATTTGATTAAATCTCCTCTTTAAGATTCAAGTAATAAGAGAAATCTAGCTCCAAGGTTTGTTGAGGTTTTTTTAAATGTTTCTTCATCCATACGTTCCTATTAATCTCATATTTGAATATGAAGAGGAGGAAAAACTACTCGCAGTTTAATTAACCTTATAACTGAATGTCTTAGAGAGGAAGCAAAGTTCTAAAAATCTGTATCTATCAAAAAGGTCTTTATAACAATATGTATCTATGAGCATTCCAACCTACACTTGAATAATTCCTATGTTCACAGAACATAAACTGCTAGTCAAAATGGGTTTGGGTGCAATTATCACTGTTTGTAAACATGAAATTAAGGTTACTGAATAGCCCTCTAGTCTCAATGTGTTAATGGGCTGTGCTAGGCTGAAAAGAATGCAGAACAAGGGTCTGAAGTGACAAAGGTTTACATTTTTTTAAGCACAGGGTGTTATTTTAAAATTCACCCCAATGAACTGGAACAAAAGGCTGCACTGGCTAATGTTCTCTACATATCGAGAAACAGGAGGGCAGAGGAAGTGTTCTCAGAAGAGCTATTGTAAAATGCTGGGGGAGGGGGGGATTTCCACAAAAAAAAAAACATTCTAGTAACACAGCAACTGGAGAGTTTTAAAAGATGGGGCTACTGTTTGTTGAAAGAGAAAACCTTCACCCACCCTCTCTTGGGAAACCTGTCATTTCGCAGAACCATCCCAGACTCTGTTTCTTCTGCATGCACAGGGTTTAAAAGCAGCCTTGATCAAATAATTCCCAAGTCTTCATCTGTTTAAATATTCTGACATCAGAGCAAATTAGCAATGTTGAAGGTTGCAAATTTGTCTTTGTTTACTTTCCACTCTGTTACGCCTCTAAGAGGGAATTAAAGGCTCAGGAAGACCTAGCACTGTGAGGTTGTGATTAAGAGAGATAAGCAAGGGTGGATTACTGTTCCTCAGCTGCTGAAAAAGAGGCAACAATCAGGAGATTATAGGTTGATATGGGATACATAGAAACCCATGAGCCTAACAAATTTATAGCTTCCTGACAGAGAACTCACAGCTGCAGCTAAGGTATGGCAAACACACAGAGATGCACCTCAGTCATTTAAAAATCATTCAGAGCTCTGTTCAATTTACCACTGGTGTGACCTAGCACTGACCATTGTGGACAGAGCTTCTAAGAACCTCTCTAAATTAATAAACCCTGCTGTCTTGAACTTACATAAAATACTTTTTGAATTCTGAATGCCCAGTTACTTCAAAAAATCACTGAACATACAAATATGCTAAGCTGAGGTTTGCCATGACTATTAATTCTGGATCACTGTTATGCCTGTTACACTACTTTGATTCAGAGAGTGCTTTTGAACTGAAGAGCAAAGAAGTGTCTCACAGCAGGGAATTGTGAACTAGGAACCGGTTGTTAGTGTTCAAGGAGTTTTATGAGTTACAAGGAGGAGAGAGGTAGAATTGAAAAATGTTATAATAGCTAAAGGTGACACAGGGATTGGCAGTTCAAGCACTGCCATATCACTGCATGCCCTTGATCCCAAAGGAAGCATGTTAAGCTCTCCATGTTCAGGCTCCTGAAAAAATCCTATCATCTAGAAGATGATGTCCAAAAACTGGGACACCAAAATTGAAGAGTCTTAGCTAGAAAGCAGAAACAGAAAGGCTTGAAAGTGATCTTGGGGTGGCAACTATTTCTAAGCCGAGTACAGATTAGAGAATCTGATTCAGTTACCAATATAGATATGGATAAAAGCCAAAAATATTCAGCTTTTATTTGGCAATACCAAATAGCAGCTGTGGAGAGGTTTAATGCTTAAAGGGGTGCACTTACCTTTTGTTTCTGGCTCTTTCCCACCATTTGCTCTGGTTTCCAAGGTAACAGGAGGGAAGTGTAAGTGGGATCCCTGCAGGCCAGTGGCAAAATCCCCTTAGGGGGAGCTTAGAGCCAATCACTTCAATGCATTTGTAACTTCCTTGCCTTCCCTGCCCTTTTCTTAGGGAACAGGAGGGAAGGGGGAAGTAATAGTGGCAATTTGGTGAAAAGGGTCTGAGGTTAGGGGGAAACACTGTTCTTTAGACAATCATAGAAGTTTGTTCTTTTTTTAAATTCTTCTGTGCATGGGCAGAGAGCATAAAAGCAAAGGTCTGGCTGAGCTACAGTCCGTTGCTGAGAGAGGTCTTGAGAGTGTGCCTGGCTTTTGCTTCAGCTGCTGCTCTAAGCATTACTCTCCTGCTACCTGAGAAATTGTGGACTTTGGATCAGATCCTGCCTGCCTGCTGGAGAAGACAACGACTGGTTTGACTTACAACAACAGTTTTTTAAAAAGTTTTTTTATTTTACTGTTAGTTTGTTCTTTCGGCTTGGTAGGTGGTAGTATGTGAGGGTGGGAGGTTTGACGCCAAAGGCCTGAAGCCTTTTTTTCTTTGGTTTTATATTCTTAGGTAAACTTTCAGTTGAGTTGAGGGTGGCTGGCTTCTGGTTCTGGCTTGCAGTTATTTTTGAGGAGTTTTCTGATTTGTTGTTTGAGCCTGGTGGTTGTGTGGAGGGGGTGAGGCCAAGAGAGCCTTTGGCCTTTTTTTCTTTATCTCAGTAGCTTAATTGGCTTTTTGGCTTCTGGCTTGTTTTTGAGGGGTTTTATTTGTTGTTTAAGCCTGGTGAGGGGTGGAGTGAGGCCAAGTGGGCCTCAGGCCTCTCTGGTTTTGGGGGGACAGGGCTGTTTCACTGTTCTGTGTATCTGCTTCTGGTTCCAACTTAGGTGCTGCTAAATAGGCTTTTAGTAATACAGATTTTAGGAACTGTTTAACTTTTCAACACTTCTGAAAAAATTTCAGCATAAGGCTTTAGTTCCTTCCTAACTAGGAGGCTATTAAAGGAGGCAAGGTTGTGTGTGTCTTCAAAATGGTGGTATAATAGCCTAGGTTAATTTTTTTAAGACAGTGTGCAGTGCTCTAAACTTCAGCGAGGGCAGGCATTTTTGGACAACTTTTAGGTTGTCCTGTCAATTTTCAATGTTCAGGAGAAAACTCCTGCATTTCCATAGAGCAGGGGTGGCCAATGGTAGCTCTCCAGATGTTTTTTGCCTACAACTTCCATCAGCCCCAGCCATTGGCCATGCTGGCTGGGGCTGATGGGAGTTGTAGGCAAAAAACTTCTGGAGAGCTACTGTTGGTCATCCCTGCCACAGAGGAAATCAGGCCTGTTCCAATATAGTTAGGAGAAGTTAAATAAAGAGCCTTAAACCTCTTTAAAGGCTTGCTATTCCATCTCAAGGATAGTTAGTTATACTATAGTCAGGTTCAGCACAGTAAGTTACTAGTTCTAAAAAAAACCCCTTTTTTAAAAAAGAAAACAGACAGAAAAAGAAAACAAAAGCTGAAGCAAGGGGAAGTTGGCTCCTTTGAAGATAAAACCCTAGATTTTCAGTGAGAGGATTCATAAAAAGGTGCCAGACTGTTGGGTTCAGGCTGCAGACGGTGCAGGCAGTTTAAGTGCATAATAACTTCCCCACAACTACTACTTGGTTAGAAAGAGTTTGGTCTGGGGTAACAGCAGGAAAGGAACACAGCAGAGCTCTGGGGACAAGGTTAAAAAGAAGACTAGAGAAGGGGAGGGGGTGGGCTGCAGCTTTCTCCCCATCTGTGCGGAGAACTGCTCAACAGCCACCTTCTACCACTCCATCCTCTGGCTGGAGTGGTGCAATGAAGAGGCCATGCAACCTTGATAAATATTGTACATTTTTGCACAATTTATTGGATACTGCCAGTAATTTTCAGCCATGGGTCTTTGCTTTTCTGTTGTTCATCCCCACTAGGCAGCATACACCTGTGACTAGCACCATACTGACTTTTGAGACAGCACTCATTGGGCAGATACTTGGCTCATATGGAAGTGGTAGCACATGAGGCAGGACAAGGCAGCTGCAGTGGTGAGGGAGTACCTTGCGGAGCTCTATGAGTTGCAGGCCACCAGCCTACTGAGCTATTGGGTCATGAATGAGACGGTCTGTCTGACCTCTCTGGCATGGCCCAGAGGCTCCTCTCATGCCCTCTGAGAAGAGTGCAGAGTGAGCAGGGTTTTTCCTATGTGGGCAACATTGTCTGCCCACATCGCTCACGCCTGCTCCCCTGGGCAGCTGAGCAGCTGGTCTTCATGAAGGTCAACTTGCCACTGTTCACCTACCCATCTACCCCCCCCCCCCTCTGTTTCTACTTCAGAGATTCTCAGATTGGATCTTAGTCCTGTTGGGCTTTGGCACTGGCACAGTGGCACTGGTTTCGCTGCTGGTCTTACAAAATGCCCCCCCCCCCCGCAAAACACACAAACACTTTATTTTCTAGTTTCTACTGCAGAGATTCTCTGGGAGCTAGGCTTGTATTGTACAGCCCTGCTATTTCCTCCCATTGGAAACAATGGAAAATGGGGGCACCTTCTTTGGGTGCCCATAGAATTGGACCACTGGTGCAATCTCTTTGAAACTTGGGAGTTCTTTTAAGGAGAGGCTCCAGCAGCAGCTACACTACAAATCTGATGCCTCTACCTTGACCCGCCCCCCCCCCCCAAGGACTGCTGAATATACCCCAGGAGATTTGCCATTTACTTCAATGGTCCCCATAGGCTATAATGAACCTGTATTCAGGATTCCTGAATATTTTCTGAATCTAAATATCATACCAATATTGGGATTCAGGGATATCAGAAAATACTGCTATTTTTTTGGGCCCAATATACCCCAATAAAAAAATTTTCTTGCACATCCCTACTGGCAACTTACACTTCAGTGATTTATGTAAATGAAATGATTTTCTGTGCTTTAAGGAAAGTAAACTATACTAAGGATCACATTCAGACAATTCCAGCCAGGGACACTTTTCAGAATGAGATAATGACATAAAAAGCCTGCTAGATCACCTCAAAAGGTTAACCTAATCCAGCATCCACAATGGTCAATCAGATGCCTCAGAAGGCCTAAAAGGAACTTGGGACAAAACTGCCACCAGGGGATGCCCCCAGCAAGTAAATCTATCTGTCATAATTTTGTTCAATTCTGTTTTAAAGCCACCTACAGCACTAAGTGCTGTTAAATGTTATGTGGGATATTTTCTTTTGTGAGTCCTGGATGTACTGTCAGTCAACTAGGTGAACTTAGTACTCTGGGAGGGAGAAAAAACTCACTGTCCACTTTTTCCACAAAAGGTATCATTTTATAAACTTCTATCTTGTTTCCCTTTAGTGATCTTTTTTTCCTAAATGAAAAAACCTCAAGCACTATAAGCCTTTCCTCATATGAATAGAGTGTAATACTTTTGGTTGCCTTTTTCTATACCTTTTTTATTTACTCAGTAAATAGTAAGCAATTATTATCATTTGCTCTACTTTATGTTAATGCTACTAAATAGTCAAACAAACACATATGTAGAAATACAGAAAATATTCACTGGCAAACATGTCTGGCTGGAAAACTAATAACACACTGATAATTTGTTGGGTAGCCAAATCTGATGCAGGTGAATTTAGAATCACTTTACCTTATAAAATCCATAAAATGTCCATGATATTGACTAAAACCACAAGATTAACCAACTGCTCAATCCTTACATGGAGAAATTAGATGTTACTGATCAATGCCCCAATCATTATTGTCACAATGCCTATTTGCATAAAAGATCACTATTGGTCAGAACATATAACTTGAATGGGAGTACTGTGAGCCTGTCATAAAGTCTTTACTTAAGTAATAATGGTAACCAATGGTGATAAACACCTATCATATTAGTACTGAGCCTAAAGGAGAAGGGAGATATTTTATGAATATACTCGCTCCTGCAAAATGTACATATGCCTTTGGGGAAATTTCCCCATCTCTTTATGAAAGAGTGTATCAAAAGGTTTACAAGGAAGTGGAGTTTAGGCAAATGTTTCCTTGCCCCAGTCAACTCAGGTTTGTCTTATCTGAACAGAACATCAGTGCCCATGCACATTTAGATACATAACCCTCTGAAAGTAAGGTAGCAGTGATCGGTAACACCCATCTCTGGAGAAGTATCCAAATCCAGATTTTTTTTCTGCCCAAATTGCATTGCTTTCAATAAATCTACATTTGTATATGCATCTGAATATACACCGCTGAAGACATACTGCCTGTCACAAACAGCAGCCTTTAGACATATATACTTTTGTTCTGTTTGATATTGTATTATTTAATTGCCACTTAAGAATCCCATTCTGATGCTAGGTCAAAAATATATATATCTCTGGTCAGAAACCAGCTTATTGATATGTAAAAACTTGGAGTTCCCTGTTGTCTGGCGCTCTCAGCAACTCATCCTGGTCAAGTGCTAAAGCTGCTTTAAAGAATCTTCCTCTCTTGCTGGACAAACCCTAGAATGTGCACAATCACTCTGCCTATCAAACTAATGACCTGGTCATTTGGTAACGCTTGGTTTGAGTTACCTTCCTGTGCTTTTTATATCTTGTAACTAGATGTCTTAACTAATTCTCTCACAGGCTAAAATACACAAATCAATTCAATGAGTACAATTCCAATCTACCTGGAATGCATAAATTTGGTTGTCTTTTCAGTCCAACAGAAGAAGAAAGATATAAAGGTGAGTTGTTTACTTACAGTGGGATGGAAACTCATCTTAATAGCTCTCATTCCATGAAGGGAACATAAAAAGTTTTGTAATTAATAGATATAGCTCTTATTACGAACATGTGGCTTTACAATACTACCTTTCCTGCCCTCTCAATAGCTCTGGCAACTAGGCCACTCTCATTTATTCAATAAGAGATTGACTGAAAGCAACATGTCAGTGAATCAATAACTCAGTATTTTAACAAATCCACATTAACACACTGCTTTCTAGGAACAGAACACTAGCCCCCCACAAACCAAAAGGCCCCATAAGAGGTCATCATAATTACACATTCTTTCTTGGGAATAAAACCCAAATGCTGTATCCAATGCTAGCTCAATAGATAGCACTAGTTTTCACTGACACTTAGGAGACACTGCTGCTTTATAATAACATTCCACAGTGCAGAGAGGCTGTAAAGCCACTTAATGGTAGGAAGCATCCATTCATCCAGCCACAGAAATTTTCTGATATTCTTTGAATCACAGAGTTGGAAGGGACTGCCAGAGTCATCTAGTCCAGCCCCCTTCACAATGAAGGAAATTCACAAGTACCTTCCCCCTACACACACACCCATATCTGCATATCCCCATATCTGCAGTTCCATTCAGTCCCTGTAAAGACCATTTCTGGGTCATGTGATCCATACAGAGAAACAGCCATAACGGTTGGGGGGCTACTGTAAGAAACAAAGGGATGAAACTGATCCCTTTCCTCAGCAGAGCAGTGCCTGTGGAAGAGGATGGAGGAATCCCATTTCAAAAAGAATCCTGAAATAAGTTATGGGGCTCACTTGGATGTGAATATATCCTTCCAAATGCTCTTCAAAAAACTGAAATAAGGTAGACGAAGTTAGCCAATGTAGTTCATTTTAACTAGTCTTACAGCAAGGATTCCCACACAAAAATTCTAATAACCATTCTAGAATCCAGCATGATTTCAATTACTTTGTGTACAAAGTAATTATGTTTACATAAGCAAACCATGTATTCTAGCAACAAATGAAAAATACTTTATGAAAGTATGAAATAACCAGGTCCGTAGCCAGGGGGCATGGCCCCCCACCCAACTCCCTCTTGGACCTTTATGGCCCCTCCTTTTCCCATATCCTGCTCTCTCTGCTGCCACTTTTCTGGCAGCCCCAATATCTGTGCCACTTTGGTGGCCCCCACCCCACTCCATGGGCGCCTGCCCCTCCCTCATCAACCCACCAAAATAGTGAAGAGTGGGCTCCTGGGACTCTTTCAAGGTGCCCCCTGCCCCCGCCGATCACATGATCAGCGGGAAAAGCCTCTCTGACGCTGGTGGTTCCTAGGCCGGCTTTCCAGCACACTCAGCAAGTTCAGCACTGGCTGCCCCAGCACTGAACGTTCTGAGCACACCAAAAAGCCAGTGTAGGAATCACCAGCATCGGAGCAGCTTTTCTTGCCAATCACATGATCGGAATTTTATGGCTATGGGCCTGGAAATAACAAAACCCTATGAAATGCAATGTGAGCCACCCATTTGTACATAAGAATCTGGTTCCTTTACTTAATACAAGAATTTGATAAAACTGAATTAATTTATAACCACAGAAATCAACTGTTATTCATACAGAGGAATAGCCACGTGGAAACAAAGCTGAAAAAGGAAACAAAACTGAAAAACTAGCAAGCTTTACACATGGCAGAGTGGTAATTCAATCCCAGCAGAAGCTGGGTTCAAGTAGCTGGCTCAAGGTTGTCAGCCTTCCATCCTTCCGAGATCAATAAAATGAGTACCCAGCTTGCTGGGGGGTAAATGTAGATGATTGGGGAAGGCAATGGCAAACTACCCCCCTAAAACGTCTGCCATGAAAACACTGTGATGTGACATCACCACAGAGTCGGAAACAACTGGTGCTTGCACAGGGGACTATCTTTACCTTTTACTTTAAAACACACCCACACATATCCTTTATCCAGTCATCTATGTGCCAATAAATACGGCTTCATGTTTGAAGAATTAGTTCAATTTCTTTGGACATTTTCTCCAAAATAAAGGAAATACGCACATAAGGTAACAAAACTCAAAGAGAGGCAAATTTTGTTTCTGAAGACAATCTATCTCCTTTCAGACTAAGAAGTGTGTGGAAAAGCTGGAGCTTATTCTGACTTGAACCACCATCCTATTGTGACATCACAAGGGGTGGAAATCTAGCTGGAGCTCCTTTGCATATTACGCCACACACCCCTTGATGTAGCCAATCCTCCAAGAGCTTACAAAAAATAGCCTTGCAAGCTCTTGGAGGATTGGCTATATCAGGGGTGTGTGGCCTAATATGCAAATGAGCTCCTGCTAGAATTGTACCCCTGGACATCACTATAACATTCTAAACTGGGCAAGGAGCAGCAACTTACTCTCATAATCTGCTTAGTGAGAACTAAGAAGACCTGTTTCACAACCAGATGCGGATGAGTAGCCAACTCTAAATCAAGGGATTCTCCATTTTGTTATACAAAGGCAAAATATTTGAGACCAATTTTATGTGTTCCTTGAATGCTGGGATTGCTGTTATCTCTGTGGGTGTTCCCGTGTTGCTCTGGTAATAAGCAAAGGTTTCAGTCCCTATGGCTAGCACGAACCACACACTTTCACAACATATATTCTGACTTGGCTAAAGGGTTTCAAATGTGATAACAAGAAACTAAAGACTGAATGCATTGATAAAACAGGACTAGTTTCACGCAAGGAAGTGGAGCTGCATCAGAGCTAAGCTAAATGATGCAGAATATTATTGAAGCACTTTAGTTGTGTCGAAAAGTGACCCTCCCATACTTTTAAATTCACATGAAAATGTCAGGCTATTTATATTTAGATTATATTACATTGACCCCTCCTGAATTCGCTCTCAATTCATTTGTCCTTTATGACATTGTCACACCGTTAAATGAATGATGTCATCACATTTACTATGATCCCCAACTGACTGTAATCTACTGATCCAAGAATCACTGACTTCAGCCTCAAATGACCTTGCTTGCCCTAACTGATGTAACCTTGTTGTTATTATCTGACTGGATAGCAGTTTCATGATGTCATTTCACTTGCGACCCTTAACTGGCTAAAAACTACCAGAAGACAAAAAGTTTCAAAAGCAGCACAGATTAACTTGTGTATTTGTTCTGTTATTAACTGCAGTAATTATAGAAATAGTGTGTTTTGTAATTATCATAATTAACAGAAAAATGAAACAAAATACCTCATCTAAACAGCATATAACAGAAAATTGTTGTTTCAAAAAGACAGACCCCTTGTTCTATCTCTTTGAAATCTGGCTGTGTGGATACCCTAGAGGAATTCTGCAATACTCCCTAGTGTTGTCCAATTTAGATAGAAAACCGTGAAGAAGAGGGGGTCTTCCACTGAAACCAGTGGGAAATAATGATGAAAAAGAATTATGAAAATGAAACAAACAATAATGAAACCAAAATGAAACAAACAATAATGAAACCAAAACAAATGAAGCAACCCAAAGTTTTGACATTAACAAAAATGAAAGAAACAAAAAAAATCTCCCATACAAACATCTAGCATAGACAGAGTATACAATAAACATTATCACAATTAAAGGCATTTTATTAGGGAAAGCTCTGCTCCCCCAACCCATTCAAAGCACTATTATTTCTAAGCAGTGCTATGTAAGTCACATAGTTTATAACAAATTTTTCACAACACTTCAGAAAGCTAGGGGAAATTTTAAAAAAAAACCCTTAGAGAATATATTCTATCACTGAACAGAAAATGCTATCAGAACATTAAGATCAGAGTATATTATATATAAATTGTCTAATAAGCTAACAAACAAATATTAAACGAAAAATAAATAAAAGGCATTATTTTAAAGGTACAGTGTATGTGGCCTCTAGGTGTCATACTTGACCACATTTAAGCCAGCATACATCAATCAATGAGGCTTCTCATTATTTTGAATCAAACAATAATTGCCATTTGGAAATATAAACCCTTTTACTCTAATTTCTGATTTGTTTTTTAATAGAAGGGATAACATCATACTGTAAAATTAGATTGTTCATTCAGAACTTCTGCCTGCAGTAATAAATTAGAAGTAGATGGTAGATTTGTTTCTTGTCTTGGGCTTCCCTTGAGTAGAAACCAAAAATTATTAAATATTCATTAGGCATTTAACTATTCATAGGTAGGTCCATACAAACAGGACACCCTGAATTTTCCCTGGAGTACTATTTCTGGAAAACAACAAAGAACTCCAGAAGATAGATAATCCAAACAAGAATTAGAAAATCTTCTTTTCCAAATCAGTTTATAACTGTTATATCATATTACAGATACATTAGGCCAGCCATCCAGGTTTGCAATTGGTTCTGAATCCATTTTTACTTTATGTTCATGGAACATTTTAGAGGCTGAGTCATCATCATCTTTACCTGTTTCAGCTGGCAGTCAGGACAGAAACCACTGCGCCATTACCAGAAGATGGTACCCAATTAAATGCTGAAATATTTTGAATCAGGAGTCTATGTTAAAGATGGGGAGGGAACCTAAACTTGTGATGCTTCTCATAATGATGGCTGCAAATCAGTCACCACTGCATGAATATTCATATCAAAGCCATCCCCCATTCAGATGGTTCAGCTACTGACTTCCCTGAACTATTGCCCTTGCCTTACTCTCCCATCTCACATCCTCAGCCCCATTTTTTTCCCTGTTTCACATCCTGTGCCCTACACACCATGACAATAACCATCAGGCCTCAATGGAAAATATAGCATAGTTAATTATTTAAAATACAATTAGACTCTAAGTGCCTTTTTATGGTTTTGTGCTTGTGTGTGTGTTTTGTTTTGTTTTTCTGTATTTGTATTTCCCTTAATTTTGCAACAACCATTTTGGGAACTGATAAACATGTTTGTTCTTATCCCTTGTGTGTTGCAGTCTTCTACTTTCAGATTATCTTGCCCATTTGTCGTATCACCATCACACTGCCTTTCCTTTGTTTCCTTTTCTAATTTGTGGTATGGCAGCAACCACTTCCATAGGAAGACACCACACAAAATATTGACACTTTGGGCCCTATTTGGACATTATCACTTAGGGGGATACTCACTTTTATTGCCAGCAGTTTAGACATTAATGACTGTGTGTTGCGTAATTCTGAGGGGACAGCACATTTACACTATTATACAAGCTGCAGACTAACTGCTTTACATTGCAGCCAAGTGTCATTTCTTCAGTGTTGTCACATGAAAAGATATACTTAAATATTTACAAAATGTGAGGGGATGTACTCACTTCTTGACATACTGTATTGATGTGAAGAAGAAGAGGAGGAGGAGATTGGATTTATACCCCACCCTTCACTTGGAGTCTCAGAGTGGCTTACAATCTCCTTTCCCTTCCCCTCCCCACAACAAACACCCTATGAGGTAGGTGAGGCTGAATGAGCTCTCAGAGAGCTGCTCTTGAGAGGAACAGCTCTGAGACTTACAAATGACTCAAGGTTATACCACCAGGTGCAGGTGGAGGAATGGGTAATCAAACCCAATTCTCCCAGATTAGGGTCCATTCACTTAACCACTCACTAAACTGTTGATAAATATCAAAGGTAATGATGACCAGTGTTCCCTCTGAGTTAGTGTGAGCTAGCTCACAGTTTTTTAGCCTCTGGCTCACACATTTTTGTCTTAGCTCAGGAAGGATGGCTCCAGAGCAAACTAATTTATGCAGTAGCCAAATTGCTCGCTTTCAACTTTAATGCCAGCAGTTCACAAAGTAGAATTTTTGCTTACAAGAATCCACAGCTTAGAGGGAGCATTGATGATAACCCATCTTGGAATTCTCTCCATTCAGTATATCAATATCACACCTTTATTGGTATAACCAAAAGAAATATAAAGAAACTTGTCAGCAAGACAAGTAATCCAATACGTCTGTTCAAAAAATAAAAGGCTAAAATAAGATTAAGAATCAACATGAAACCTGCTTAAAATAATTTTTTACAATTTCAGCCAAAAATATGGCAACAGTTCTTGCGATATCAGTTATGTTGTCATTTAGCAGGAAATGGCAATCAGTCCTATTTTCTTGATTATAAGATGGTAAGGAAAGATTATCTAGCAGATCCTTCTGCAGATATGTATACAGCAGACAGTTCAATAAAATATGCTGGATGGAATCAAGCAAGCTTGACCCAACAATATCACTCACTATAAGGGACTTGAAGAAATCTTCCATAGAGAACATTGGAGGAAAATGCGTTCATCCTAGCCAACATCAAAGCTTTCCAATGTTGCAGGCTATCAAGTTCAAATAAATATTTGGCCATTTTCCTAGCAGACTGATTAAGTCTGAGTGAAGTAGGGGAGCAAGTATAAGATTGGGCAGAACACAATGTATGAGATTCTAAGTCTATGTTTAATAAATCTAAAATTGTAAGATTCATCAGATGAATCTTCTACACTTTTTAGAACTCTTTTGCTGATAAACACAAAATAAATAATAAATGTGTTCTGTTGTTCCCTGGCATCTCTCTCTATAAGCCATTCTAGACCTCCTAACCCTTCAGAGATTTATGCTTACAGAAGCCCTAAATGTGGTATAGTAGTGGTAAGGATCTGGGAGACCCAGGTTCAAATCCCCATGGTTCCATAGAAGCTGGCTGGGTGACCTTGGGCCAGTCACATGCAGTTTTACCTAACTCAGAGATTCATGGTTGTGAAGAAAAAATGGAGGACAGGAGAACAGATTAAATAAATAAACAAAAATGGAAAATGCATGTTTACTTTTGAATACTAAGCACAACATACACCTCTTCTGTCTTTCTGACGACTCTACCTACAGACTTGAGCATTTTATAATTCAAACCCTAGCAACTCTTTTCTGTTACAAAGTTCAGTTTTCTGTAATGGGTCTGTCACGCAAGGAGAGAAAATTAACTTGACTGTAAAATGGACAGACTTCAATGGTGAAACAGCAGGAAAAAGGCATGACACAGTTTTGACCTGGAGACAGGAAAGAGAGGGCTGGGATGCATGCAACACCATAAGGGTTGTCCTGGAATATAATGGATAACCAGTATAAAATAGCTAGCACTAAAGTAAGATAGAACCATCTTTAAAAGATACCTTGGTAAATTACTTCTTGCAGGGGTCATTTTGTAGAAAAAGAGGTGCTGGAGCTCATTAGCATAACTTCTTCACATATGCCACAAACCTCTGACATCACTGGAAGTGCGTCAGAAGGCACCACTCAGACTCCACCTTAAACATCTCCTGGTGTTTCCCAACTCAGAACTGGTCCTAACTTAGATAGAATGCATATCAGCAAAAATACATTAATAATCATGGAGCGTTCCATTGCTTCAAGGCTACATTAATAACAGAATAATGACAAAACTGTTAACAGCTTCTATGCACACAAGACAGTTTCAGGGTTTTGGGTTTTTTTAAATCCTAGTTTTCCGTCCTTACATAACTACAGGGCCTGGTTTACAAGTGGTCATCAGAAGCTTTGTTGTTGATGTTGTTGTTGTTCAGTCGCACAGTCAAGTCCGACTCTTTGCAACCCTATGGACCAAGTCATGCCAGGCCCTCCTGTCTTCCATCATCAGAAGCTACCATATCCCAAAAGAACAAGGCACTCAATTGATTCTAAAAAATTGAATAACTAGTTAAATATTACCATGCTGGTGTTGTAGGTGATGATTATCAATGCAATTCATTTAATATTCCAACATTCAATGGAAGTCATAATGAGGGAAGAAGCTAGTTTCTCAGGAAAGTGACCTTTTTTCAAATTATGATATGTGGCTCTTGTCAGAAGAGTATGGTGGTATCTTTTTAAAGAGAGAGGATTTTATTCCAGCACAAACGTTTGTGGATACCAGAGCACTGAAAGACATGGGCTAATTCACAAAATTTTAAGACTAGTCTAAAATCCTGGCACTTTGGGGAAAAAATAAGAAGCTTGTATTCCAGCTTTTATGGACATCAGAATATCATTTGTAAAAGCTTAAACCAGGATACTGAACCTGCATCCCAAGATCAATCGGCTGTCTCAGAGCATTCTTAAACAAGTTCTGAAACTGCTAGCAAATATCAACTTTGCTCCCTTGGAGGCAAGGGGGGAGAGAAGAGCAAAAAGAGATGGAAGGAGGGGGAGAGATAAGTAGGTCTTGCACTTGCACTGCTCCCAACACCTGCTTTGTCCTGGTTGCTTGGGAATGAGGCCAGGCAAGGCAGGAGGGGGTGAAGAAGCTTGACTGGGAGGAGAGCCAGACTGCCCCTACCCTATATTTACACACAGCAGACATTAATTACACTAAGCAGAATTATAAATTTTGAAACTCAGCATTTTCAGGTAATGCCGCTGCTTCCAGCCAGCCTCACCGGCTTCCAGCAGGCAGTCAGGTCCAAAGATGAGCCAGCCTTCGGCCTGCTCAGCACCAGACCCGGGAAGAGAGCACTCAGGCCAAGGGTGCGTTGGGTGCTGGGGCTGACCAGCTGGCCCTTTCCATGCAGGGTTGACAAGACATAGCATGACAGAGCTCCTACTTGAGCAACAAAGGCTCAGCCTGCCTGTGCAGCCACACCCCTTGCCAGTCCATGGCCTCCCACCCCCACTCCATCCCTCAGGCTCACATACACATGCTCACAAACAGGCCACTGGCCATGGCAGGCAGTGTTGCTGAGGGGAGAAGGGCACCCACAGTCTTCCACCCCATAACCACTATCTCATACACATGTGCACACACACACACACCACCTCCCTCAATGACTCAGCACTGAGCCGCATTGCTGAGGGGGAGGAGGGTGCCCTCGGTCTCCCACTCCATCCCCACTATCACGCAAACACAGAGGCCATCTCCCCCAGCACTGGGCAATGTTGCTGAGGGTGAGAAAAGCACCTGTGGCACACACACACTCACAACTGAGCCCTGACTCGTCATCTCCCTCCTCTTTTTCCATACATGCACATCATTATTAGGGGTATGAAAAAAATCAGTATTTTTCAGGTTCAGGTATACTGAACACAAAAAAAAATTGGTATTTTCTGATATTCCTGAATCCCAGAACCATAATGATATTCATAGTCAGGATTTTTCAGAAGTCCCACATTTTTTCAGCTTCATTCTACCATCTGGGGCAATTATAGGCGATGGTTTCCATAGGATGTAATGATGAATTGATCCAGGGTCTGGCTGTTTTTTGAGGAAGAGGCACCAAATTTTCAGCATAGCTGCTGGGGTCTTTCCTCAGCCCCCCCTTGCTATTTTTTTTTAAATGGACTGGGGATCCAATTCTTTGGGCCCAAAATAAGGTGCCCTCACCCCCATAAGTTTCAGTGGAAGGGGGGAAGGCATTTAAAGGGATCACAGTCTCTTCAAATGCCTCCTGCAAACCACAAGTAAATTCTGAAGATGTTTAAAGGGCTTGTAGTCCCTTTAACACCTTCTCCAAGTCACAAGCTCATTCAGAAGGCAACGTGACAATCTGGGAGCATATTAGTAATCTTAACTAAATATGGAACACAGCTAGTGAGTATTTTCCTTCTTGCTCATAGGTCTTTGTAAGTATTTCATCTATCGTTTATTTCTTTTTCCTTTCCTATGATTTTGTGATACTCCTTTAAGCATCTTTCATTTTACCACATCTGAAACATGTTCACATTCATTTCATCTAGTCCATTTTCTCAAGCTGTATTTTAATTCCTGCAATATATAACTACTTTTGTTGTGCTTTTTGCAATCTGATAGCCAGAGCTTACTGAGAATAATTAGCATTGCTGTAGAAGAAAGAAATTATTTCTCCAAGTGCACATACATATGCACATTGCCTTTTAATAAAGGTAATTATACTACTTCTAAAAATATTCCATTTTTCACAGTAATGCTGCTATTTCCTTTTTAATTAACTTTCTGTACACTGATTTACCTAATTATCATAATAACCCATGTACAATCTAATCATTAAATCCTTTTAAACAGACAGGAAAAGAAAATATTTTGTATCTGACCAGGCATACACTATTTGCCAGTCCAACTTGCTTTTCTTACAAACAGAACACACACACAAACACACACACATAGAGTTTAACTGCTAGGATTGGAACACCAATTGACAAATAAGCCAAATATCATCAATTGACTACTGAATTGACCATCAGTTTTGTGACTGTAGTAAAAGCCCTGTGGCGCAGAGTGTTAAAGCTGCGGTACTGCAGTCCTAAGCTCTGCTCACAACCTGAGTTCGATCCCCGGTGGAAGCTGGGTTTTCAGGTAGCCGGCTCAGGTTGACTCAGCCTTCCATCCTTTCGAGGTCAGTAAAATGAGTACCTAGCTTGCTGGGTGGAAAGTATAGATGACTGGGGAAGGCAATGGCAAGCCACCCCATAAAAAGTCTGCCATGAAAACGTTGCGAAAGCAATGTCACCCCAAAGTCAGAAATGACTGGTGCTTGCACAGGGGACCTTTCCTTTCCTTTGTGACTGTGTGAAAATACTGTCAAATATTCCTTGAAGCCAAATAGCAGTCTGCTTTTTAATTTCCTCATGGATTCATCTAGTATCAGTAGCAGGAATGAGAGCTCCTTGTTTCCCAGTCCTGGCTAACTTAACATCACATATGCATACAACAATTGGGAAAATCCCCATAATATTACACTCTCCCTTCCCAGTTAAGTTGCATAATCTAGCTTTCTTCTAGTAGACATTTGCTTAACTGCTGGCACATCTGAACAACAAAGTGGATAAGATGAAACATGAAGCAAACACAGTCATCAAAGTGGCTCAAGCCTAGGACTGACAGCTCATCAGAACACTACACAGAAGATGAGAGAAGATGACAGTGCACATTTTTATATTTACTTAAGTTGTTTGTATCCTGCATTTTTAAACAAAGCTCTCCAGACAGCAAAAAAACAACCACAACCACGCAAAACAATAAAACAATACAAAACAACAGAAGTCTAAACTAATTGGCAGCAAAATATCAGTGATAAACAATTTTTTTTAATTTTTCAGCACAAGCTGTACATGGGATGCAACAAGTGACATTTCCAAAAACTTTTCAAGGGCATCCAGGATGTACAGGATGGCTTCCATTAGTTTCTGGGCACAATTTAAGGTGATGGTTCTGACAATTAAAGCCCTACACAGTTTGGAACTAACATACCTGAAAGGAAAGGAAAGGTCCCCTGTGCAAGCACCAGTCATTTCCGACTCTGGGGTGACGTTGCTTTCACAACGTTTTCACAGCCGACTTTTTACGGAGTGGTTTGCCATTGCCTTCCCCAGTCTTTTACACTTTCCCCCCAGCAAGCTGGGTACTCATTTTACCAACCTCGGAAGGATGGAAGGCTGAGTCAACCTTGGGCTGGCTACCTGAATCCAGCTTCCGCCGGAATCGAACTCAGGTCGTGAGCAGAGAGTTCAGACCTCAGTACTGCAGTACTGAGTACTTGTGCTTTACCACTCTGCGCCACAGGGCCGCTATAACATACCTGAAGGATCACTTAAATTCCTATGAACCTGCTCAACCATTACAGTCATCTTTGGAGACCCTGCTTTGAGTGCTCCCACTTTCTGAGATTAGATAAACAGCAACCCAGGAGAGAGCCTTCTCAGTCATGGTGCCAAAGCTCTAGAACTTTCTATCCAGGGAGATCTGTCTTTTCCCTTTTGCTGTCACCTTCATTTCATTTGGTCTTTGTTCAATGGTCCCTCCTTGTTCAATGACCCCTCAATGGTTCCTCCTTCCTCCCCAATGTTTTAATGGTTGTTTTTATCTTTTTTATTACTTTGTATTAAGCTCTTGTTTTAAATAATGTATTTCAGTGTTGGATGAGATTTTAATGTGTTAAGTCACCTTTGTGGTCCCTTGAGTGGACAAGGGTAGGGTAAAATCTTGTTAATAAATAAATAATAAGTTAAACTCAACAGTTGTACTATATAACAATCATGGGATAAAATAATCTAGCAATAAAAGCAGAAAGAGCAATGAATATAAAAATGGAAACAATAGTAAAAATATTAACAAAATGACAGAGCATAGCAGAATATGACCCCTGTGGAAAACATCCAGCTTGCCATCAGCACATGCCTGGGGATACTTTAAAAAAGTTTTCCACTGGCACCTAAAATTCAAAAGACTCTTACCACTAAGCAAACAAATGGAGAAGAAAATTTCAAACAGCAATAATAAGCCATAACAAAGTAGGCTGTATTCAGATGTCACTACAAAGCTCACTTTGTATGTTTCTGCCTTCTCCTCTCAACACACTCACAGAGCTTGCATCTGTGCAGTTGATGAAGTCAATTTTCTCGAAGTCATGGCGGTACTAAGGCTGTGTGAAAATATATATGCAAAATAATCTTGACAATAATACACCAAATGGTAGAACTTTTTAAAAACACTGTTTATTTATAATCCATGCCTGACTGGTTTGCTAATGGTGTATTTATATAATTGGCTACTGAGCAGTTTGTAGTGACATGTCTTCAGGGGAGGGGGAAATTAGCACTCCCTTTGGCACCTTTTAATGGGCCCCGTGGTGCACAGTGTTAAAGCTACAGTACTGTAGTCCTGAGCTCTGCTCACGACCTGAGTTCGATCCCCAGTGAAGCTGGGTTTTCAGGTAGCCGGCTCGAGGTTGACTCAGCCTTCCATCCATCCAAGGTCGGTAAAATGAGTACCCAGCTTGCTGGAGGGGAAGTGTAGATGACTGGGGAAGGCAATGACAAACAACCCTGTAAAGTCTGCCGTGAGAACGTTGTGAAAGCAATGTCACCTCAGAGTCAGAAACGACTGGTGCTTGCACAGGGGACCTTTCCTTTCCTTTCCTTGGCACGTTTTGCAGGAACATTACAGTATGTCACAGAGGTGAGTACACCCCCTCACAATTTGTAAATATTTAAGTATATCTTTTCATGTGACAACGCTGAAGAAATGACACTTGGCTACAATGTAAAGTGGTGAGCCTACAGCTCGTATAACAGTATAAATGTGCTGTCCCCTCAAAATTATGCAACACATAGCCATTAATGTCTAAACTGCTGGCAACAAAAGTGAGTACACCCCTAAATGATAATGTCCAAATGGGGCCCAAAATGTCAATATTTTGTGTGGCCTCCATTATTTTCTAGCACTGCCTTAACCCTCTTGGGCACAGAGTTCACCAGAGCTTCACAGGTTGCCACTGGGGTCCCCTTCCACTCCTCCATGATGACATCACGTAGCTGGTGGATGTGAGAGATCTTGTGCACCTCCACCTTCCGTTTCAGGATGCCCTACAGATACTCAATAGGGTTTAGGTCTGGAGACATGCTTGGACAGTTCATCACCTTTACCCTCAGCTTCTTTAGCAAGGCAGTGGTCATTTTGGAGGTGTGTTTGTGGTCGTTATCATGTTGGAAAACTGCCCTGCGGCCCAGTCTCCGAAGGGAGGGGATCATGGTCTGCTTCAGTATGTCACAGTACAAGTTGGCATTCATGGTTCTCTCAATGTTTCCCAGTGCCGGCAGCAGTCATGCAACCCCAAACCATGACATTCCCACCACCATGCTTGACTGTAGGCAAAACACACTTGTCTTTGTACTCCTCACCTGGTTGCCATCACACACTCTTGACACCATCTGAACCAAATAAGTTTATCTTGGTTCATCGGACCACAGGACATGGTCCCAGAAATCCATGTCCTTAGTCTGCTTGTCTACAGCAAACCGTTTGCAAGCTTTCTTGTGCATCATCTTTAACAACAACGATTTTTATTTGTATCCCGCCCTCCCCGCCGGAGCAGGCTCAGGGCGGCTAACAGCATTATTTCATACATTGGTCATACAATATCAATAAAACTACATTGACAGTTTAATTAAAATTCTAATTAAAATTCTAAAATTAATAAAATTAATAAAATATACTGGTACTATGATTACGTTTACGTTTATGATGGCGAGTTCTTTAGCAGTTTCCCTCTTAATCAGTGAAGGCCAACTGGAAGAGGGTAGTCTTGCAGGCCCTGCGGAACTGTTCAGGGTCCCGCAGGGCCCGCATTTCCTCTGGAAGTTGGTTCCGTAGGCGTGGAGCAATAGAAGAGAAAGCTTGGTTGCGGGTGCTTTGCAACTTCACCTCTTTCGGCCCGGGAATGTTCAGCAGGTTTTTCCCAGCTGACCTCAGTGCTCTCTGGGGTTCATACGGGGAGAGACGGTCCCTAAGGTAGGCAGGTCCTCGACCATATAGGGATTTAAAGGTAATAACCAGCACTTTGTAACGAATCCTGTATACAACTGGCAACCAGTGCAGTTCGCGCAGCCCAGGCTGTATGTGACCCCACATTGGGAGCCCCAACAGCAATCTAGCCACCGCGTTCTGCACTAGCTGCAGCTTCCGGATTCGGTACAGAGGCAGCCCCATGTAGAGGGCATTACAGTAGTCTAGTCTCGAGGTGACCGTTGCATGAATCACCATTGCCAGATCTTGATGCTCTAGGAAGGGGGCCAGCTGCTTTGCTCGCCTCAGATGGAAAAAGGCTGACTTGGCAGTGGCTGCAATCTGGGCCTCCATTGATAGTGAAGGCTCCAGTAAAACTCCCAGGCTCCTGACCCGGCACGCCGCTTTCAGCGGCGCCTCGTCAAAGACCGGGAGAGGTATTTCTCTTCCCCGGGCGCCCCGATCTAGGCAAAGGACTTCTGTCTTCGCTGGATTCAATTTCAGCCCACTCTGCCTTAACCAAGTTGCCATAGCCTGCAGAGCCCGGTCTAAATTCTCTGGGACGCAGTCAGGCCGGCCATCCATTAGTAGATAGAGCTGGGTGTCATCCGCATATTGGTGGCACCCAAGCCCATATCTCCTGGCAATCTGGGCAAGGGGGCACATATAGATGTTAAATAACATCGGTGAGAGAACTGCTCCCTGAGGCACACCACAATCCAGTGTGCGTCTCTGGGACAGCTCGCCTCCGATTGCCACCCTTTGTCCTTGATCTTCAAGGAAGGAGGAGAGCCATTGTAGGGCTGACCCCCTAACCCCCACATCGGCGACGCGGCGGGTCAGTAGCCGATGGTCGACCGTATCAAATGCAGCCGACAGGTCTAACAACATCAGCACCGCCACACCACCCCGATCCAGATGCCGTTGGAGATCATCCACCAGGGCGACCAGTACTGTCTCCGTCCCGTGGCCCGGGCGAAAACCAGACTGGCAAGGGTCTAGGATAGAAGCTTTAGAAGAAGCTTCCTTCTGGGATGACAGCCCTGCAGACCAATTTGATGCAGCGTGCAGCATATGGTCTGAGCACTGACAGGCTAACCCCCCACCCCTTCAACCGTTGTAGCAATGCTGGCAGCACTCATACGTCTATTTCCCAAAGCCAACCTCTGGATATGACGCTGAGCATGGGCACTCAACTTCTTTGGTCGACCATGGCGAGACCTGTTCTGAGTGGAACCTGTCCTGTTAAACCGCTGTATGGTCTTGGCCACCATGCTGCAGCTCAGTTTCAGGGTCTTGGCAATCTTCTTATAGCCTAGGCCATCTTTATGTAGAGCAACAATTCGTTTTTTCAGATCCTCAGAGAGTTCATTGCCATGAGGTGCTATGTGGAACTTCCAGTGACCAGTATGAGGGAGTGAGAGCGATAACCTGCTCCCCCTTCACACCTGATACCTTGTACCACTAATGAGTCACATGACACCAGGGAGGGAAAACGGCTTCTTGGGCCCCATTTGGACATATCACTTAGGGGTCTACTCACTTTTGTTGCCAGCAGTTTAGACATTAATGGCTGTGTGTTGCATAATTTTGAGGAGACAGCACATTTACACTGTTATACAAGCTGTAGACTCACTACTTTACATTGTAGCCAAGTATCATTTCTTCAGCATTGTCACATGAAAAGACATACTTAAATATTTACAAAATGTGAGGGGGTGTACTCACTTCTGTGACATACTGTATATATTAAATGCTAGCTATTGCATTGTACTGTACTGTCTAAACCCATGAAAAGTAATCCTGTGGACAGATCTGACCCAAACTGCTGAACAAAATATTTGCTCCCTGCTTGCAGCTGGCAAATAGAATATGTACTGAACTAGAATCTCCAGTAAAAGCTACATTTGATTATACTACTCCATTACAAGTATTGCTATATAGTTTACTGTCATGACCCAGAGTTCCACATGGCTCCCAGTTCACATGTCCAAGTTCAACATTTGCATCCATTTGCTTGTATAAAGGACTGCAGTGTACAATACTGGAAAAGGCTTCAGTTGTTATGATGCAAAGAAGCTATCATGAAACTGATATCCATCTTTTTCAGAAAGATGGAGAGCACAACAGACTCTGTTGTCTAAGACCAGGTGAGAAAATGGACAAGCTCTCCATGGTACGGGGAAAACAGCTCCAGTACCAGAAAACAATAGAAGACTGATGTGGTAAGTAAATTTATATCCCAAAGTATTCCACAACAATTTAACTCAGTAGTTCCCAAAGAGGGTGTACCAACCCTTGGAGGACAGTTGGATCACCTAGGCAGAAGTCAAAAGGCACAGGGGAAGCAGGACAGGGGCACTGGATGTGTGTTCCTTTGACTGTTTTGTTCACTTATTTATGATTGACCAGGCTATGGCGCCATGTCGGCAAATAGCATTTCATATTTCTGTCTCAGCATAGTGCTGAAATCTGGTGGAAACCATTTGAATTTTTAGTGAATACACCACCAGAGCTCGTCAGATCAGTATATTGTGTTTAGAAAAAACTTCTCACCTGTGTTTTGGATCTTCATCTTTTTACAAGTTTTTGCTAGTAAGTTCTTAACATAATAGTATTTATTTTCAAAAGTTCTCCGTTACTGAATCTGTTGACAACTTAGCTATGTAAGTGCTATTTTTGTTGCACTTGTAGTGCTGCACTTTCACAGTATTAATATTTCTAGGTTATATAAGAATTTAAAAGTTCTCATTGCTTATTTACCAGAATTATTTCCAAGTTCAATGAAATGGATTTGCAGCTGCAAGGAAATGAGTTAAATTTTATTCCATCTTTTGATAGAAATTCCAGATTGGGTGATAAATCCATTTTGGGATATTGAGGAAGCATAGTACTAGAGGACGAACTTTGTAAATTATGCCCTCAATGAATTTAGGAATCAGCTTAACAGAATCTGACTGAGTTTCTATGAGTCAATCACCCTCTCTCACACAGGTGTTATCTGTTGCAAATTTGCAAATGTTCCATGTACTGTATAAGCACATCTCTTGACAAAAGTGAAGATAATGCATAAAGTTCTTGTCAAATGGAGTGTTCTGTATGTAATGGAGCCCTTGTATTAGAGTGATCTTCTGTTTATATAAGCATGTACATTAAAATAAACTATTTCTCATGCAGAGAGATAGGTATTCAGAAAGGTCATACGGTGTTCATTACGAATAAACTGCAAGCCTCTGTCACACACACACACACACACACACACAGAACATTCTGATTTCTTGACTTTATGCCTTATATGAGCTGCATTTGTTATAATATGAACTTTTCCCTTGGGCCACACAGGCTTATCTGGTTATGATAGCTTTTGAAAACCTTTACCTTAGTACTACAAATTTCTATTCTTAGAATTCCAAAATCAGCACCATGGACAGTGGCATTACTTGTGTTGAGCATAGCACCCTTTTTGTAACAAGTACATTTGGTCTATTCTATTCAAATGATACAACTGGGTAAACTACAAAAATATGCACCAATACAAGCCGCTAAATCAAGATGCTCTGTCAGACTTTTTAAGTTTTGGGTACAAGTCTAGAACACTTTACTACAAGAGAAGTATTTAAATACTCTAATTTCAGCAATGCTATCTCAAAAACACTACAGCACTTATAACCAGAAAGTCATTGTTTACATACAGAGCCAATTGTATCACAAAGAGAAATACCACTCACCAGCTCTGAAGACCAATGAGGTGAAGGCACAATGCCATAGCACACACAACAAACATTTCCCAAGAAGCAGTGCACTGCAAGTATTTCAAGCATTAAAATCAGCCTCTATGTTGAACACTGAAAACAGTCAAATAATTCTTTAAAAGGGTTCAGAGGACCATTTAGCTTGATGTCTGTCCATAAAATGGTAGAAAATGTTATTAAAGATAAGAGTGTTTTAAATTAATTACAACATTAAAAAATTAAAAAGAGAATTATTTAATATATAGAAGAATAAGTGTTGCTGAACAGGAATGATTCAGATCATTCCTCATAATCCAGAATCAAAGGATTGACATTGGAGACTACTTATCAGTGTGGGACCCATCCTGCGGGATTCCAAAGGGTGTAATCCTATCCCCCATGCTCTTCAGTATCTATGTAAAACCATCAGGCCAAATTATTCATTGTTTGTGGATTGGCTTTCATCAATATGCTGACAATACTCAATGTCAAAATTCTTTGGGTGATGTTGCAGAATCCCTGTAGTTACTGCCATCAAATGGCTAAGAGTGAGCAAACTGAAACTAAATCCTGGAAAGACAGACGGGTAATATTGGTTGGGAAGGCGTAAATCTTGAAGGATATTATGTTTCCAGCTTTCGACCAAGTTCAGCTGACCCTCAGTGACTCAATTAACTGCCTTGGGGTTGTACTGGACATTGTTTTTTTACTCTCTCATCCTTTCCTGCCTTTCCCAGAATGATTATTTTCCCCAGCTTCTGTAAGCTTCAAACTGTACTGAATCCATAATAGAAAAGAAGGAAAACGAGGAAGGGCAAACCAGATCCAGGTATGTATTGTATCCAACTGTGATTCTGCAAAGAATGCCAATACCCTGATGAACTGTGGCCAATAAACCACTCAACTGGAGCATTCTGTATACTATCAGCCAGTAGCCAAATGCCTTTAAGCTCACAAGAAGGATTTTATAGTGATGCTTACCACCTTTGTGCTACCCCAAAGTATCAGATGTGGTCTGTTTCAGGTTGCTTGAGTCTGGAAAAAAAATACAAGAGGCTACTCTCAAGATTCTGTGAATTTTCAATTGAGGTAAGAGGTGAAATTAGGATACTTCAGTTTCACTACTGAATAAATACTGGAAAGCAGGAGGAGGCCTAGCATACAGAAGGATATTTTTTCCTTGAAATTGCATGTCAAAACATATAAGCACCACAACATATTTTACAAGGGGGAGGGAGTACTGAATTAGGGACAGTTTTCCCTAAGAACAAAACCAGTAAAAACCGTTTAAATTTCCAATTATCATTCAAATTAGCTCTGGATGTGGCATAAGGTAGGGATTTTTTTTTTGCTGACGTTCACACCAAGAAATCAATATAAAGCTACTATAATTATTTATAGAGTAAGAGTCTTGAAAATGGACTTGAAATCACTATTGGATCCACCTGCAGGCCTTTTTAGCCTGTCTTCAGTGAAGAGGATGAGACAGCAGGGAAACCCATTCAGGCTGATCCAATTTAGATATGCAAATTTTATCTTATGTGCTTGAAAGAAACATTATGGCACAGCATAATTTGCACCTTGAGTTCTAAGGAATAATATTTCTAATCTAATGAAAACATGACTCCATTGTTCATTTTCACATTTGCCAGGTTTGATCTGAACTATTGTTCACTTGCAAACTTTGTACCTTTCCTGCTCTCTGTGTCTCATGTAGAATCATTAATTGATTGTTTTTAAACAACATTAATTGTAGCTGGCTACTAAAAAGTCAAGGTGTAACTTTAACTGGCTACCATCCTTACTTTCACTGGAAGAAATTGCATATGAAGCATTATTGTGTTTATGGAAGGCAACTGCTTGGTGGAGTATATGGTCAGACAATTAAAAGATTAAGTAAGATTTTCAAAAACATCAACCAAGCTCTTTGAGGAAAGGCTGAGGGACTTGGGAATGTCCAGTCTGGATAAAAAGCTGGGGGAGGGGAGACATGATTGCTCTCTTTAAAGTATTTGAAGGGCTATTACTTAGAAGAGGACAGGAAGCTGTTCCTGTTGGCAGCAGAGGAGAGGACTCACAGTAATGGATTTCAATTAAGGACAGGAAGATACTTTTTATAGTAGGAAAACCTTTTTTATAGTAAGAGTTGTTCAACAGTAGAATCAGCTACTAAGGAAGGTCCTGAGCTCCCCTTCACTGGCAGTCTTTAAGCAGTGGCTAAACTTGTCAGGGATGCTCTAGGATGATCCTGCACTGAGCAGGGGGTTAGACTAGATGACCTGTATGGTCCCTTCCCGCTCTGTGATTCTATAATTCTATGAATAAGGAAACAAACTAAAAAGATACAGAGAGCCAACTGGATGGTCCCCTTTTGTAGGCTCACAGACTTGTGTGTAAAAAAACCATGCAAATCAGTCCCATTTCAGATTAGCATATTTAAAAGGCATTTAACACGTTTGACACTACACTACAGTTATATGATACTTGTTCTGGTATTAGGGGCTTCCAGCACAGCAGGATCACATTACTATTTTATTTTATCATTTAGAAGCGCACACATGATTTAGGAACTGGTACAAAAGAAAAGCTGGAGCAATTGAAATAACTATTCTGCAGCAATTAAATACAGTATTTTGGTTCATGTGCTAAAAGTACTCAGGCTTTTGTAAATTATGAAGTTGCTGAAGGCTGAAGTTGCTTACTCATTTACTGGTGTGATACAAACAATGCTTTCCAAACTGGCCTTTTTTGTTGCTGTCGAAAAGACATTCAGAGGTGTAGATTTATACCCCACCCTTCTCTCTGAATCAGAGTCTCAGAGTGGCTTACACTCTCCTTTATCTTCTTCCCCCACAACAGACACCCTGAGAGGTGGGTGGGGCTGAGAGAGCTCTCCCAGAAGCTGCCCTTTCAAGGACAACCTCCTTGAGAGCTATGGCTGACCCAAGGCCATTCCAGCAGTTGCAAGTGGAGGAGCGGGGAATTAAACCCGGTTCTCCCAGATAAGAGTCCGTACACTTAACCATTACACCAAACTGGCTCTCTTATAGCCACCTGTAAGGTATTAAAGGGAAAAGACATTCAGAGGTGGTTTGCTTGCCTCCATGTAGCAATCCTAGTCTTCCTTGGTGGTTTCCCATCCAAATACTGTCTAGGGCTGATCCTGCTAGCTTCTGAGATCTGAAAAAATCAGGCTAGCCTGGAGTACCCAGGTCAGGGTTTTACATCAACTATGTAATAAAATTTAAAGCATGACCTCCTCTTGGATGTTCTGTGAGTGCTCTAAGATTATCCCAAATTCACAGTGTGTATGTAGAGACTGATGTGTTAACAAAGCATCACCCTTTCTTTGAGGAATAACTTTTAAAGTGACTTTGCTCTGGCTACAGTTTAGAATTCCTTTGGTTTCTCCATGATTTCACTGCAGACACTCTAGCAGCAGAGACAAGAACTGGCTTAAGGTGGAGTCCTGAGTAACTGGTTGGATGCAGGGCCAGCCTGCCCACTAGGTGACTTAGGCCACTAGGGCTTCCCCGTCAGGAGCACATTCAGCTTGTGCTGAGAGCGCTGCACTGGCTGCTTGTTGCATACCGAATCCATTTCAAGGTCCGTCCTGGTATTAACCTTCAAAGCCCTATATGGCCTAGGACCTACCTATCTGTGGGACCACCTTGCCCCACATGTTCCCCAGAGAACACTGCGATCAAGCTCTCAAAATCTTTTGGCTGTCCCTGGACTAAAGGAGGCTAGGCTCACCTCCACCAGAGCAAGAGCATTCTCGGTTGCAGCTCCAATACTTTGGAACACCCTCCCAGAAGCCATCAGGACCCTGCAGGATTTATCGCAGTTTCACAGGGCCTGCAAGACTGAACTGTTTTGGATGGCATATGACATCTAATGGGAGAGGGCTGCGACCACATCTGAATCCATCGAGCTTTTATTACTAACTGCCTAGGATGTGTGCACGTGAGAAAGAAAATATTACATGATCCACCTGAACTAGCACCATTGCCATTTATCTGATTGTTTTATTGTTTTAATATTGCTTTTGTTTACCGTCTATTTTATGCTGTTAGCCACTTGAGTCTATATAGAATGGGCAGGATATAAATATAACATAAATTTTAAAAAATAAGATGCTGACGGCCCAGGGGCATAGAATCATGCACTGGGGCCACCCATGTGACTGGCTACCTCAGTCCCAGTGGCCAGACAAGCAGCACAGTGTGAGGAGATGGCAGGACCATGTGAGTGTGTACGTGTCTGGAGCATGAGAAGTGCAAGGAGGTTGCTGAGTGATGTGAGTGTGTGTAGCTTGAGAGGCATGGCACAATGCACAAGCAGGTGGTGGGTCTGTATGAGAGTGTATGTGTGTGTGGAGTGTGAAAGACATAGTGCAACTCGTGAGGAGGAGGTGGGCCTGTGTGAGTGTGTGTGTGGAGCATGAAAGGCATGGTGCGACTCACAGGAAGGCGACTGTGAGAGAGACTGTATGTGTGGCATTGAGAGGCATTGCAAACTTGCAAGGAGGCAACAGGGCCATGTGTGTTTGTGAGAGGAGCACTGTGTGTGTGCGTGCACTCGAGAGAGAGGAGTGTCATCACTGCAGAATTTTTCACTGTGGCTGGCCATGTAGGCAGGCTGCAAAGGACCAGCCAAGAGAGGTCCAGAGCTGCATGCCCACCAGTGCATCTCCCCTTTGCAGGGGCTGCTTCTGGGCTGGCTGAGCCTGGCTCCCTTTTGCGTTCCCCTCCACCAGTGTCACTGGAGTCTGAAAAGGTGGAGTAGAGGAGCCAAGGCCTGCTGCCGCCTGGGGGACGGGGTCCCAACTCTCAGGCCTGCTCGGCCCCTGCTGCTGGGAAGTCACCTCTAGTGCAGGGCATTGCTTACTTCCCCCTCCCCCGCCCTGGAGACACATGCCAGCTTCCCTCTGCTGCCAGGAGGCCACCTCTAATACAGTGTGATGCTTTCCCCACCCCCACCACCCTGGAGAACTGAGCCAGCTTCCCTCTGCTGCAGGGGTGGGGGCACCAGAAGTTACCCTTGCCTCAGGTACCAGAGAGTCTAGGGCTGACCCTGGTTGGATGCTTCCTCAGAGGGCTCTGGCTGCCTGCTCAGGTGGTCTGGGTGGTTAATAATATGTCTGTGTCTGACAGTGACACTGATTCGCTCCTCCTTGGACTGTGTTAACTGTCTTCCAGTGTTAAGTTCTTCCTCAGTGACTCAGTTGTCTGTTGGGTAACTGATATGGTACTCCCCCTCACACAATGATGCCTGACTTGCTTAGACATACCAAGATAGTGTGGCTCACAGTGATACATGACATTCACTGGTAATTTTTTTGCCTGGTGAAAGAGCAAATATTTTTAAAAGAACATTTTATCAGTTTTAAATATATGCACAACAAAAGTGGCATTTGATTCCTTCTACAGACAGGTGACATGTTTTGCCATTTTGTTCACGCTGCACTCTAAATCTGTATCTTTTTAAATCTAAATGCTGACATAATATACACATCTTGTAGCAACTTTATCTTCCCTTGTGATAAAATGCTCATCCCCATGAGATACTGTGAAGATTAATCTTCTAAATGGAAGGATTTTATGTACCACGTTGCCATCAAAAATGTTTTTGCTAGGGACCTACATTTTGTTTCCTTTTCTTTAGTCCTCTGAGATGCTTAAACAGAGGGAGGAAGGTTTTTTGTGTGAGTGTGCATGTGCAAGCAAATTTTTTAAAAAGCTGCAGTAAGTTAAAACAAAATTGTGGGCTAATGAAATGTTAATAATTTTGCTTTTTAAAAAAATGCATTCCTTTAAATGCACTCCCAAAACGTGTTTTCTTTCCATAGTTTACATGTAGAAGTCTGCTTCAGTCAGTGGAAGAATGGGGTGGGGGGAGTAGGGAAGAGACAGCTGTATGCATAACCAGCTATGTTTATGTTAATATCATCCAAATCAAATTGTATGTGTATTTTAAAAAATATGTCCTGTATATTAATAAAAGACAATATTGTCAACTACAATGTGACACCTCGAGGTGAAGGTTTCATTCACTTCATTTAAAAATTGTCACTCTAATGTTGCCCCATGGGAATTCCTCAGTGAACATTCATATTTTTTTTAAAAAAACCCAGCTAATATCACTTTTCATCATATCAAAAATAAATGTTTTAGGTTTTTGAAATGCAGAAGAAGCTGTCAAAATGAGATGCATATTCTTGCAAGATTCAAGATAGAGGGGATTTATTAAACAGTGCTAAATAAAATATTATGCCTCTTACTGTTATGTTTTAATCTTACATTAATGCAGCAAAGCTCTGCTCAAGAAATTGCCTTTGAAATCTTGATCAGATTATCCAGTCACAGCTGTACAAAAGGAATCTCTTGCCTAGTAAATATTTGCAATACATTATAATCTCTGCTTTGGTGATTAACAATCCATAAAGAGATTTCAAGCAAAGCTATCAGTTTAATCTAGCACGGCTTTACATCCAGAATGTCAGACAGAATCAGATGGTTACAGTAGAGAAGCAATGATGCAGCCACATTTTCTGAACCAAGACAGTGAATTTTTAAAAACCCCTGAGAGTTAAAGCCCCATTTACTCCATCTGTGATGCATCATGGGGGGAAAGAGAAGCCAGGGTTTAGTGTGGAATCATCTATGGAATAGAATGCTTTCTTCAAGCTCCAATAATTCACCCGCTGAACACAATGGCAAGTACGCATTCTGGGATCTATATCATCTTCAGAATAAATCATCTTGAAAATCTGTTTCTCAATAGCTACAAGACCAGAAAGTGCATTAATCTAAACAATGTTTCACCTAAGCGTAATCAATGTTTCACTACTGAATATTTGTAAAATGTGTGCTTTTAGGGTGAAGTATTTTCATAACCCATTTCTTTTCTCCAAAAGTCTCAATAGACTTAATTTTAAACCATCAGGCTGATTCTGGCCACTCTAATTGCCGGCTGACAGTGATAACTTCTCATACATGTGAGTGAGCAGTCCCAATTGTCTTAATGCATGTTGGTGGAAAAAACCTAAAATACATAATATGAACCAGAACTCTGCTCACTGTACCTCCTTTCATTGTCTGATAAAGTGTGCATGCACATGAAAGCTTACATTCTGAATAAAACTTTGTTGGACTTCAACTTTGTTCTATTGTTCTATTGCTTCAGACCAACATGGCAGCCCGCCTGGATCTACAATATGAACCAGATGGCAAGTTGTAGAAATTGCTGCCATCTGTACCTGTGATTACATTTACCTATTCTACCATCTCCTCGAGGATGTCAGAACTGCTTGCATGTAGGGAAGCCCCCCACCCACCAAAAGACCTGGTTCTCAAGGAGATTTCCATCTCATAAATTGGACTCCTGATGTTTTGAACAACAGCCAGTGTTTCACATATGACGATTTTTATGAGCCAGACTACACAATCCATTAGTGGAAGACACTGATGCATATTTTCACCATGTTCCAATCACCCCAGATGTTCTTTGGGGTTCCTGGAAAGTTAATTCCTGGAATTGTGGGACCTGTGTGAACAAGCAGCCTTGTAGGCCAGAGTAGTGCAGTGAAGAGGGTGAAGTGGTTGGAACAGCATCAGAGAGAAATCAATCTTTCTTTCTGTAGTAGATAGAAGCTTCCAAGATTATGTATCACATCTGGACCTGCAAGCAGGTCAGTAACAATGCAAACCCACACCCAGCTTCGGGAGAAGGGGGTTAACTCTCTCCTCTGCGCCCCTCTTCCTGGTCTAGACTGCCCTTTTCCTCAAACCCCCTGCTCATAACAAAGCAAAAAGCTACAGCGGTGGGGGGGAGCAATTTAGATAGTGAAAATGATGCAGGTTTGGCTTGCTCTCACCACTGGACATGCTTTCAGTCTTATTCAGGAGTGGACCCCCTAAACGAGTTTTTCAGGAAAACCAGCTTCGTCATGGGGGAAAAAACCCTAGTGTTTTGAAATGGAACTGTCTGGAATCCATCTGCCAGAAGACCTCTTAATTAATTGGTAGTATTCTGTCATGGTTAGTAACTGTCAGCTGAACTCACGAAATCAATAGTCAACCTTGTAATAAACCTCTCCAGTCAAAAATATTTTATATTTATATTCGCTCCCCTCCAACTACAAGTAAAAGGCTGCTAGATGCTTGGGAAACTCATTCTGAATGCCGCCCTTTACACTATTTTTCTTATTTTTTAAAATAAGTGTAACAATTTTCACCAATAATTTTTGTGCATGTCAACTGCCCATTAAAAAAAAGGAACACGAACCATACATCTTTGGATGGAAGGCAGAGGTGCATCACACATATAAAGTAGCAACTTTTGCCTTCTAAGCTGCTAAAATAAAAGAGTTTGTAAACACTAATGTGATCGATCAATTCACTGACATGGTTGATCAATAATATCTTATTCTACCCGTGGTGTTTTGTATTGTATAGGCCTTTTGTTAAGGCCTATGGTTAAGAAATATGAAACACTGTGTTCATAGAACCTGTGAAGATTTTAGCATATAAATGTATTTTAAAATTCTGTATTCTATATTGATTGTGACCTGGACCTAAGAAACAATGAAACTAGTTCTGTGAGCCTAAGGGGACTTTGGATTTATGACAATACAAACCCTTACACTGTCAGTTTTTCTAGCTCACTAGTGTCTCACCTGGGTGATGAGAGCTCTCCAGGGGCCAAAGCTGAGAAAGGTTTTCCTCAAGGCCTTTTACTTAAGATCTATTTAGAAGGTGTGGAGAATGGAATGTGGGATTTTCTGCATTCAGTACAATGCTCTACTATTCAACGAGGGCCCCCCACCTTAAAGTTGTTTTATTTCATTTGCTACAGCTACATTTGCCGATTTTATTTTACTTTATTTATATCCCATTTTTTCTTCCCAATGGGAACCCAAGGTGGCTTACATCATTCCACAGTCCTCCCTTTTATCCTCAAAGCAACCCTGTGAGATAGATTGGGTTGACAGTGTGTGACAGGCCCAAGGTCACCCAGCAAGCTTCCATGGCATGTGGGGATCTGAACCTGAAACTTTAACCACTACTCTACTATAATACATAATACCATTCTGGATCTGGCTCCAGTACACAAAGGAACTGTAACATTTAGTACCCAGGGGTTACCTTTTCAGATGGATAATGGAAATGAAGGATCTCCCATCCTTCTGACCATCCGTCTACAGCCCCGGGTTTATGAGACATCATTTCAGAGGACACATTTTTAATTTCAATGGGATTTGAATTATGTAGAATTTTAAAAATGTATTTGCTAAATTAAAAAAAAAGGAACAAAGTGCTAATTTTTAAACCTATAACTACTGCCACAAGAAATGAAACAATTTTTTGACAAAACACAGCCTTGAAATAAGCAAAAATAATCCCTGTATTCTAATTTGTATTCTAATTTGTATCCAATTTGTATCAAGCATAAATTAAGCTAATAAGCATCAGCAAGAGCCTGCTCCAAGTTTTAAAGCTAAAGCCTTCCACTGAAATCCACAGGGTCATCTTCTGTTAAATTCATAGCACAATGGGGTGTTATAAAAATACTTATTTTCATACAGTACAAAACTGTATTTCTAATCTCAACTCAATTATTACAATTAGTAACGTAACAAACCTGCTTTCTACTCTTCTAAGCAGTACTTCACAGTGAACTAATTCAATTAGCACCAAATCACTTGGGATTAACATTATTTTATTCTGGGCTGAAAACGGGAATAGCAGAAACTCTCCTGAACTGCATCTCTAAATAATACTACTACTAATAAATATTATTATTATTATTATTATTATTATTATTTATAATTTACATTTGTATATCTCCCTTCTCTGAATTCAGCACTCCCCCCCCAAAAAAAAAAATTGATAAGACATTCAATTTTCAAAAAGCAAAACAGAAGCCAGGAAAGCAGAGTGTGACCCAAAAGGGTAAATGGTGCAAGCAGGGGGAAAACGCTTGATTAAAAGTTTATTAAAAGGCTCAGTCCACTAATTAAACATAAGGGCATGTATATTTATGTGAATGCACATTGTGAAAAGAGACAGAAAAGGAACGCTGACCTTCACTGTAAATGCTGTAGGAAAGCAAGACTATGCCTTTTTAACCAACCCATCTGGTATGCAAGTAAGTAATCCTGAATCTTCACGTACTGGCATTATGTTTAAATAGAGTACACACAAGGTACATCCATTGGCCCAAAGCACATGTCTGACTGCAGACTGAGGCATGGAGAAATCAACCAAATGATTAGGGCTTATGCACACTGAACTGTATGCATGAACACTTGCTTAAAATGTTAGAGGCCGGATAGACGTGACTGATGGGCAGAATAGAAAGGTGCAGTCTTACTTCTTCACCATACATAAAGAGAAAGCACAGGAGAATGCAAACAAAACCAGGTCATAAAAAGAAGAGCAATTGGAATGAAAAAGTGTAACAGTATGTCGGAACATTTCCTAGAAGATAAAATGACTGAAGTGAGGCTATCGCTGTTTTAAATTATTGTATAATCTTATATTGTTTTAGATTGTTATTTTATATTACTGTATAACCTAATTGTTTTAAACCCTATATTGTATAACTTATTGAAATGTTGTTAGCCGCCCTGAGCCTGCCTAGGCGGGGAGGGCGGGATATAAATAAAATTTATTATTATTATATTATTATTATTATTATCATACTTTGGTCACATTATGAGAAGACAAGACTCACTAGAAAAGACAATAATGATAGGAAAAGTTGAAGGCAGGAGGAAATGAGAAAGATCCAACATGAGATGGATTGATTCGATCAAGGACTCCACAATCCTCAGTTTGCAAGTTCACAATAGGATGTTTTGGAGGACATAAATTCATAAGGTTACCATAAGATGAAAACGACTTGACCACACTTAACACATACATGCACACACAACTGTAAAGCACTGGTAATCAAATATGGAGAAGGGGGAGGGGACTATGGTTTTTCTCAGGGCTTTTTTTTTAGCTATTATACCCCGCAGCTTTTTTACAACGAATTTCCTGATCAGACATCCCTCCATCCTTCAGTTCTAAGCAGCATTGGTCCCGTCGTTGGTTGATCAGAGGTCTCAACCGGACCTCATTTTTTGAGATGGCATTCCACACTCGCGCAAGCGCAGTACCATGGGATATTGTGCTTGGCTTTTAAAAAAAAAATCCAGAAAAGATGGGTGATCTACACCCCCCTCCATTTAAACACCCGGAAAGGAAGGAGAAGCCCAGGAGTTCTCTTTGCTGTCTCTCCGCCTGGCGGGGAGACAGCAAAGGTGGGTCATCTTCCTCCCCCCCTATTTAAACACCCCACCGTGGTGTTTAAATGGGGGGGAGCATAGCAACTCTCTTTGCTGTCTCTCCGCCTGGCGGGGAGACAGCAAAAGTGGGTGATTTTCCTCCCCCCCCATTTAAATACCCCAACGTGGTGTTTAAATGGGGGGGGAGCACTGGAACTCTCTTTGCCTGGCGGGGAGACAGCAAAGGTGGGGGATCTTCCTCTCCCCCATTTAAACACCTCGCCGTGGTGTTTAAATGGGGGAGGGAGCATGGCAATTCTCTTTGCTGTCTCTCCACCTGGCGGGGAGACGGCAAAGGTGGGTCATCTTCCTCCCCTGGCAGGGAGACAGCAAAGGTGGGTGATCTGCCTCCCCCCCATTTAGGAAAGGTCCCCTGTGCAAGCACCAGTCGTTTTCAACTCTGGGGTGACGCTGCTTTCACAAAGTTTTCACAGCAGACCTTTTACGGGGTGGTCTGCCATTGCCTCCCCCGGTCATTACACTTCCCCCCCCCCAGCAAGCTGGGTACATATTTTACCGACCTTGGAAGGTTGGAAGGCTGAGTCAACAATTGCTGGCGCAATGATATCATTTGGAGTGAGCTCTCGCAGGGAAGCGGATGTGCGCTTGCGACGAGTGTTCAAACATAGAAAGTACGTGCGGGAGTCGTCGAAAGCATTCTTATTCTGGATTTAATGTACTATTAAAAAAGTCCGCGTCTCAGTCATGGCAGTTCAGGACACAAACGAGCCAACGACCATTGCCAGATGCTGATGTTTGGACAACCGCATAAAATCCGACATGCCTCATCCATGGCCATCTTGTCAGTTTATGTGCATCTGACCTTGGCCTATGTATAAATGAAACACTATAGTCTTTCTATCTTATCTTTTTTCAGTATTTGTATTGTTTATATAAAATAAAAAATATTATTTACAAATATGGAGAAGGGAGAAACAGAAACAATCCTTAATCCCAAGCAGTTACTGCTTCTCACACACTGCTGATTTTAAAAGTTCTTGTCCCACTCTGTTGTTAAATCTGTCTTTCTTACATACTGTATACTCTTTTCTTGTTGAAATGTTCACTCTTTTAACACATTTAGTGACCTTTACAAATATCTGGCTTTTAAACCCTACATCAATAACTCAGTTTCTTCCATTCATTAGTCAGATATGCATCTGCAAAAAGTCGCCTGTTTCCCAGTGACCTCACACAATTTCTCCATAAAGAATCATGTTCCAGCAACAAGCCTCTATTGCCTTGTCTCCACTAAATAAACCCAGGCAGAGCATGGCTAGAAAGACCTTTCATTCTCTAGCTTGTCTCAGAATTCCCACATCTTCCAGTAACCATTTCCAATCAGTGTTTGGTGGGAAAGGAATGTAATAAAACTAGGCTGTCAGGAGGGATGTAATGCTCAGAAGACTCCACTGTCAGTGGTCTTCAGGCAAAGCTACAAACATCTAGCCTACTGAAAGTGTGACCACAGAGGAGCTCATGAACCACTTTAATATACAGTCACAGTGTATATTAAAACCCGTCATTCTGATTACAGAAGTCTCTGTAGGGCTGGCTTAAATCTTGATTATAGGCAGATTCATAGCTTGACACGTAATTGTTCAACAGTGCATAGCATGTCAAAAACTACCCCTCTGAACAAAGGAATTCTTGGCGAGATTGCAGCAGGGTTGGGAAATAAGCAGACCTCAGGCTAATTAGCTGGTTTGCTACTCCCTGAGTACCCTGCAAGATCATCATGCCACATGGGAGACAATAAGGCTTCTAGCAAGAAAAAAATGAAAATAGCATAAAAGGCCAAGCACATCAGGCAAGTCAGAAATCAAAAGTCTGCAGTCACAAAATGTAGAGACAGAGGCAAAGATTAAGAACAAAGATTAAGAACAATTATTTTCCTAGTGCAACTGTTCTTCACTGTCCCATGCAGGACTCTGGAGAGCAGCCTATAAATTCCCTAAACAATTAACAATTAACTAAATGGTTAAAGTGCTAGTTTTACTTATTTTTAACACATTTATATTCTGTCTTTCCTCTTGGTTCAAGGCGGCTTATATAAATAGCTAAAATATTCCCAGCTTAAACCAAAGATAAAATTGTTGTTGTTCAGTCGCACAGTCAAGTCCGACTCTTTGCGACTCCATGGACAAAGTCACGCCAGGCCCTTCTGTCTTCCACCATCATCCGAAGTCTGCTCAAATTCATGTAAGTTACATCAGTAACATTGTCCAGCCATCTCATCTTTTGCCGTCCCCTTCTTCTTTTGCCTTCTGTCTTTCCCAGCATCAGGATCTTCTCCAGTGAGTGCTCCCTTCTCATTTGGTGGCCAAAGTATTTGAGCTTCAGCTTCAGCATCTGACCTTCCAGGGAACAGTCTGGGTTGACTTCCCTTAGGACTGACTGATTTGATCTTCTTGCAGTCCAAGGGACTCTCTTCTTCTCCAGCACCTGATCTCAAAAGTATCTATTCTTCTGCGTTCAGCCTTTTTATGGTCCAGCTCTCACAGTCATACATTACTACTGGGAATACAATTGATTTGACTATACGGACTTTTGTTGGCAGGGTGATGTCTCTACTTTTTATTACACTGCCCAGGTTTGCCATAGCTGTCCTCCCAAGGAGCAAACGTCTTTTAATTTCATGGCTACAGTCACAATGGATCCCAGAAATATGGGATCTTGGATCCCAGAAATATGAAGTCTGTCACTTCTTCTGTGTCTTCCCCTTCTATTTCCCAAGGTGTGATGGGGCCAGATGCCATGATCTCAGTTTTTTTTATGTTGAGTTTCAAGCCTACTTTTGTGCTCTCTTCTTTCACCCTCAACAAGAGGTTCTTTAGGTCCTCCTCACTTTCTCCCATTAGAATAGTGTCATCTGCATATCTGAGGTTGTTGTTTTTCCTGTCAATCTTAATTCTGGCTTCTGCTTCATCCAGGCCAGCATTCCGCATGATGTACTCTGCATATAAATTAAATAAGCAGGGTGACAATATACATCCTTGTCGAACTCCTTTTCCTATTCTAAACCAATCAGTTATTCCAGATCCCATTCTGACAGTTGCTTCTTGACCCTTATAAAGGTTTCTCAGGAGACATGTGAGGTGGTCTGGTACTCCCATCTCTTTAAGGACTTGCCACAGTTTGTTGTGATCCACAAAATCAAAGGCTTTAGCATTGTCAATGAAACAGAAATAGACGTTTTTTCTGATACTCCCGTGCTTGGTTCAGTAAAAAGCAAGTATACGGTCAAGTACTGTATTTAGCTACAACAGTAGGTTTTTCCCAAGTACACCATCAAAAAATAAGGAGCTGTCACATTCACATACAATTTACAGTTATGTACAAAATTTTTAAAATGTGCACTACATTGTTTTGGGGGGGGAGATCTCACATTCAGGGTCATCTTGCTTTTGAGTAAATATGGTATTTGTTCTCAACTGAATTACAACTGTCACCATTTCCCAGTTTTCTGATTACACTGAAGTACTTAATTTGACTATAAACCTATGATTTATTTAATGCAAAAGATCTATGTTGTCCTTAAAATATCAAGGAAACGAACAGTGAATGCCTTATTTGATCATCCTCCACTATAATAAAGAACTGGGTACACAACTGAGCCCCATCATGTCTCTGAGAAGGCAGGATGATGGGGAGGACAGCTGCAAGCGGGTCCAGTAACCACCCCCAATCACATTACATTATCAGACTACAGCAGCTTCCAAGGCCTATCCTCTTTACTGCAGTGTCTGGTAGCTTCTACAGCAATGGCACTAGGGGTGTGCATTCAGTTTGGCTGAACCGAATAAACCTCCGAATACCCCGATTCAGAAGTATATGGCGCCATATACTTTCACATCCAATTTGCAGGCATAATACGGGAGCAGTATACGGTAGTCCATAGAAAAGGCAGGAAGGGAGCATCTGCAGCCTCAGGGGAGCTGCTTGCCTCCTTTCCCACCTTTGGAAGCCCTTTCCCGCCTTTCCTATAGCCTCCCTGGGATCAGGGAGGGAAGGGGAGAGGAGCCCCAGCAGCCAATCCAAAGCATGCATTTGCAAAATGCATTGCAAATGCATGCTTTGCAGGGCTGTTGTGTAGCTGATGGCTGGGCTAATCCCCCAGCCATCAGCAACATTGTTCTTCTTTTGTTTACTTGGGTATCCAAGTAAACACTGTTCTCTGGTCAATAACAGAGCAGTGGAATTTTTTGAAACTGCTCTGTGTAGGGCCAGAGAACCTTTTTAAGGAGTCTGCCTGGCTGGACTCCATTCCATTGCTGCTGTGTTGGTGTTGGTGTGTGAGAGAGATTGTGCTGCGCTGGCCCTTGGCCTCAGCTGCTGCTGCTCTCTCTCAGCCTTGCCTGACCTGCCTGGAGAAGAGAAGACATCTAAGGTAAGACAGACTTGGGGTTCTTGTTTTTATTTTAGTTAGGATAAAAGTAAAAGGACTTTTTAAGTCCCTTTACTTATCCAGATTTGGGTGGCTGGGTACTGGGTAGCTTATTTGGAGTTAGGGTTAGGGGGTTCTGCTGGGGGTGGTGGCCTGGGGTGGGGGGGATTAACAATTTGTATATATCTAACTTTAGTGAGAGGACTTTTAAAAGTGCAGTGGTCTTTTACTTTTCCTGATTTGGGTGGCTTGGATTTCTTGGGGTTAGGGTGAAGGGGTTTTTTGGGGGGAGGGGTTGGTAAAGTTCCTGTATTGTTAAAAGTCTTGTACTGTTTTAAAAGGGGGAGTGGGGGTGGGCTCCCTCTGGGTATCCTACCCCCCCCCAGGGAAAGTGTATGCGCAATACATAGCCTCTCCTCTCCCGGTGTAGTGAATGCCGCGTGGTCACTGTCTGGCTATGCCTGGCAGATGGTCACTGCAATGGCCTCTCCTGCATTACAGCTCTCAGTGAGGTCCGTTTCCCTGAGGAAGGTAGTCTTCAAGAACACGGTGCTGGCTATACCCTCTACTGGTCAGGTAAGTCAAAGGCTGAGAGCCGCCTTTCTGGCGCTGGCTTCATGGTCAGGAACTCCATTGCCTCCAAACTCGAAAACCTGCCAACAGGTCACTCAGATTGCATCATGTCCATGCGCCTCCCACTTCAAAACAAGCAGCATGCAACACTCTTCAGTGTGTATGCCCCAACCCTTCAAGCAGATCCTGCAGAAAAGAACAAGTTCTATGCTGATCTACACAACCTCGTACGGAAGACCCCTACAGAGGACAAAGTGATCATCCTTGGCGACTTCAATGCCAGAGTAGGTAAAGACTCGGAAGCCTGGAAAGGAGTACTTGGCAAACATGGCATTGGCAACTGCAATGACAACGGGCGCCTCCTGCTAGAATTCTGCATGGAGCACCAGCTCACCATCACCAACACTATCTTCCAGCAGAAGAACAGTCTGAAGACAACCTGGATGCACCCACGGTCCAAGCACTGGCACCTTATCGACTACATTCTGGTGCGCCAGAGAGACCTTCGAGATGTCTTACACACCCGAGTAATGCCCAGTGCGGAATGTCATACGGATCATCGTCTTGTACGCTGCAATCTCCGTCTTCACTTTAAACCCACACCCAGGAGAGGAGGTAGAGGAAGTTTCAGGTTGGCAGTCTCCAGTCAGCCGAAGTTAAAGCTGCCTTCCAGGCAAAACTCCAGTCAAGAATTGAGGACCCCAGTTGCCCCACAGACCCTTCTCCAGAAGCACTCTGGGAACACCTAAAAACTACCGTCCTGCAGATCTCTGAAGAAGTCCTCGGGTTCTCCACAAGGAAGAACAAGGACTGGTTTGATGAGAACAATCAAGAGATCCAAGATTTATGGCGAAAAAGAGATCTGCCTACCAAGCACATCTTGCTCAGCCCTCCTGTCCTGGGAAAAAAGCAACCTTTCGCGCTGTATGTAGCAACCTCCAGCGCAAGCTTCGAGACATTCAGAATGAGTGGTGGACCAAGCTTGCTGAGAGAACCCAGCTGTGTGCAGACACTGGTGATTTAAGAGGGTTCTACGAAGCCCTGAAGGCAGTATATGGTCCATCATATCAGACTCAGAGTCCCTTGCGTAGTGCAGACGGCCAAGTGCTCCTCACCGACAAAGCATCCATATTGAACCAGTGGTCAGAGTATTTTCAGGTCCTCTTCAGTGCCAACCGCGTAGTTCAAGATTCAGCAATCCACCTCACCCCACTTCAACCAGTGAAAACAGAGTTGGATGAGATCCCCACCCTAGAAGAGACTGTTAAAGCCATCAAGCAACTGAAAAGTGGCAAGGCAGCAGGAGTTGATGGAATTCCACCAGAGATCTGGAAGCATGGGGGCACAGTACTACATAGCTCACTTCACAAAGTACTTGTCACCTGCTGGGAACAAGGCAAATTACCACACGACTTTCGCGATGCAATCATCATCACCCTATACAAGAACAAAGGGGAAAAGTCAGACTGCTCCAACTACCGGGGGATAACCCTGCTCTCCATCGCAGGCAAAATCCTTGCCAGAATACTCCTGAACAGACTGGTGCCCACCATTGCAGAGGAACTCCTCCCAGAGAGCCAGTGCGGCTTCAGAGCTAACAGGAGCACCACCGACATGGTATTTGTTCTCAGGCAGCTCCAAGAGAAATGCAGGGAACAGAACAAGGCTCTGTATGTGACTTTTGTCGACCTTACCAAAGCTTTCGATACCATTAGCAGGAAAGGCCTGTGGCAAATCTTGGAACGTTTAGGATGTCCCCCAAGGTTCCTCAGCATGATCATCCAGCTACACGAAGACCAGCAAGACCAAGTCAGACACTGCAACGACCTCTCGGAGACCTTCCCAATAGGCACAGGTGTAAAGCAAGGTTGCGTTCTCGCGCCAACTCTCTTTACGATCTTCTTTAGCATGATGCTTCAAAGAGCCGCAGTAGATCTAGATGATGACGATGGTGTCTACATCCGCTATCGCACCGATGGCAGCCTGTTCAACCTGAGGCGACTAAAGGCCCACTCCAAGAAAATGGAAAAACTCATCCGAGAGCTACTGTTTGCTGATGATGCTGCACTCGTCTCCCACTCGGTATCAGCTCTGCAGCATATGACGTCCTGCTTTGCAGAGGCTGCCAAGCTATTCGGCCTAGAAGTTAGTCTGAAGAAGACAGAAGTTCTCCACCAGCCTGCACCCCAGGAAGATTATCACCCTCCCTGCATAACTGTGGGTGAATCAGTTCTGAAGACAGTCCAGCAGTTCAGCTACCTGGGGTGCATCATCTCCTCAGATGCTAAGATCGACAAGGAGATTGACAACAGGCTGGCAAAGGCAAACCGTGCCTTTGGCCGACTGCACAAAAGAGTGTGGAGCAACAAGCATCTGAAAAAAGGCACAAAGATCAATGTTTACAAAGCGGTTGTGATGACAACCCTCATCTACGGCTCCGAATCGTGGGTTTTATACCGTCATCACTTGCGACTCCTTGAGCGCTTTCATCAGCGCTGCCTTCGCACCATCCTCAACATCCACTGGAGTGACTTTGTGACCAACACTGAAGTTCTCAAGCGGGCGGAGGTTACCAGCATCGAGGCACTGCTGTTGAAGACGCAGCTGCGCTGGGCAGGGCATATTTCTAAGATGGAAAACCACCGCCTTCCCAAGATTGCCCTGTATGGCGAACTCTCCACCGGCCATCGAAATACAGGGGCACCAAAGAAGAGGTACAAGGACTCCTTGAAGAAATCCCTTGGCACCTGTCGCATCAACCATCACCAGTGGTCTGACCTAGCCTCAGATCGCAAAGCATGGAGGCACACCATCCACCAGGCTGTCTCTTCTTTTGAGAACGCACGCATAGCTGGTCTTGAGGACAAAAGGAGATTGAGGAAGAATCACACTGCTACAGCACCAACCCTAAATCAGACTTTTCCCTGCAGCCACTGTGGCCGGACCTGCCTGTCCCGCATTGGTCTTGTCAGCCACCAGCGAGCCTGCAGCAGACGTGGACTATTGCACCCTTCTTAAATCTTCGATCGCGAAGCCAAGCCAAGAGAGAGAGACTGTTTTAAAAGGATTCTGTGTTTGATTTGTTGCTGCTGTGTTGTGCTGCTGTTGTTCCTTTTCCCTTCTGGTTCTGGTTCTTGGGGGGGGGGCACTGTTTGGCTTAATTTTCATTGTTACAAAGGTCACTTTTTTAACCGTTGAGTTTCTTGGCCTTTTCTCAGTGATTTGTTTGGATCGGTTGTTGTTGGTTTTGCATCCTGTCCTGTTGTCCCTTTTCCTGGTTCTGGTGTTGTTGGTTTTTTTTTGGGGGGGGGGATGTTAAAAGTTAAGTTTCTTTCTGTCACATTTTGGCTTTTTCAAATTACCTCTGGTTGGTGCGAGGGGGTTGGTGTGTGGGCTGTGTGGGGTGGGTCACTTTCATTTTTTTATAGTTATTTTTTGAGCCTGAGTGTGCTTTCAGTTTGGCTAGGGCCACTAAATAGGCTGCCCCACTAATAAGGGTATTCTTTGGGGTTGTGTTTTTTGAAATTTAAAAAATAATTAATCCAGTTTAGGGCTTTATCTTCTTTCAAAATTCAACTAGGCCAGATGGGGCGATTTAAAAAAGATTTTAGGTTTCTCATAAAAGGCAGCTTGACTACTAGGCCACATCAGGCTCCCTTTTAAAGAGACTAGGGTTGCAGTGCATCTTGCTTTCAGCCACTGAAAGCTGGTGCATCCTTAGATTTCCATAGGGAAAACCACAGCTTCTTTCAAGTTATAAGGGACATCTGACTTCTAGTCTGCAAGAAAATCCGGTTTGTCCCAAGATCTAGTTAGGAGAAGTTTAACTAGGAGGATATAACAAGGATTGCCTTCATTTCAAGATAGCCTTTTAAAAACTGTAGCAAGGTAGAGGCAGGATCACCTAGTCTCCTAAACTTTACCAGACTACTACAACCCCAACCCAAAGAAGGACAGGTTAGGGACCAAAAAAACAAACAAACAAGTTTTGGTGGGAGGGTTTTTAAAAAGAAGTCAGGGCACCTGCTGGTTCAGGGTACAGTGTAGTAAGTTAGGTTTGTAAAAAAAAAACCCATTCTCAGTTCAGGTTGTGTGAGACTGTCCAAGGGTGACATAAGTGGCAGCACTCTGACCTCTGGCCAGAATGTGATGAAGAAGTCCCGCCTTGGGCCCTTCATCGAGGCTGCTGCTGGAACACCCCCAGCAGAGGTACCATTAGGTGCTGGCACTGAGCAGGGGTCTGCTGCTCGGGCAGTCTCTCCTCCAGCTGATGTCACTCAGTCTCAGCAGCCAGAGGAGGGGCAGCAAGAGCAGCCCTCCTTGGAGATGAGCTTTGGGGACAGTTTTTTGTCCAAAACGATCACCCCAAGGAGGGTGCAGAGTGTCGTGAAGGAGCTGGAGGAGAAGCTGGTTGAGGAGGACCAGCCTCCTTCTACAATTCCTTCGGGCACCAGCAGTCCTTCAGGGGATGGCCAGGAGGGGAGGCAGCATGGGGTGAAGGGGGAAGAAATGGAAACACACGAGGTGCCTCCATTTCCACCCACTTCCCCCTGGCAGTCAGCCCCTCCTGCCACCCCGAGACACGATGTGTCTGCCCCAAGCATCTCACAGGAGGTGGCTCTGGACACCCAAGCTGCCGGTCTGGAAGCATTTCCAACTTATGGAGGATCCACACTATGTGCAGTGCCAGCTGTGCAGGGCCCGGATCAGTCGTGGGTGGAACCCTGCCCACCTGACTCCGGGGGGGATGCAGAACCACCTGCGGAAGCACCACCAGGCGATGCTTCTTAAGGGGGAGAAGCAGGTTGGTGTTGGGGTGCTCAAGCGGCCAACACCACCCAGCCAGAAGGTCCATCCCACTGTGACTACCTCCAGAGCTCTCCAGGAGAGTTCTGTGACAGGGCAGGGATGCCAGCCATCTCTGCCTGAGATGTTTGGTGGGGGTGGCACCTGTGTGCCAAGAGGGGAAATCAGGTACGGCAGGAATGTGATCGCCTGGAACCTTGCCAGGTCGGTCGCCCATGGGCTTCCATTTTCAGTGGTCAAGAATCCTGGGGTGCAAGGGTTGCTCGAGTACCTGGCGCCCTGGTACAAAGTTCCTGCTAGAACCACCATTAGCAGGACCATTATGCCATCTGTTTTCAGGGCAACCAGATCTGTGGTGAAGGAGAATTTGTCCTGTGCTGTCAGGGGGACTGTTCATTTCACCTCAGATATCTGGAGCTCCCAGCATGTGTTTGAGGGGTATCTCTCCCTGACTACACATTGGTGGCAACCCAGAGAGTTGAAGGGTGGGGGTGGCAGTAGTGGCACGCAGGGTTGGGTCCTCCAGGCTGGCTATTGCTGGGCCTTGCTGCACGCCAAAGCAGTCGACGCACCACACGTGGTGGACACTCTTGGAGCCATCCTCTCACGGCAGTTAGAGGGCTGGGTAGGCAGCAGGGATGTCGCCACGGGCTTCGTGGTAACTGACGGTGGCGCCAACATCAAGGCGGCTGTCCAGCATCAGGGCCTAAAACGCCTTCCTTGCGTGGTCCACCTTCTCCACCTCGTGGTTAAGGACGCATTGGGCCAGAAGAAAAGCCAGGATCCTTGGTATCTAGCCGCAACTGATGAGTACCGACTTCAGCTCCAGAAGTGTCGGCACATCACGGGTCACTTCTCATGCAGCAATACGGACTCGTATCTGCTGTGTGAGATACAAACACTGACAGGCATGCCAGGGCACTGCCTGATCAGTGACGTCAGCACACACTGGAACTCCACCTGTGCCATGGTGGAGCAGAGAGCAGCCCTGGATGCCTTTGTCTCTGAGACGAGGGTCTTTCGTGATGAGAACCGTCTTACCCAAGAGGATTGGGTGGTCATTTCTCAGACTGTGGAGGTTCTTGGGCCTTTCAAGACCCACATAGAAATGCTCTCGTCTGACACAACAAGCATCACACTGGTCGTCCACATGGTCCATGAGGACCTGGCCTTGTTGATAGTGCCAGCTCAAGGCCATGCATACGTTCTTCCAGCGGTGCACGCCCTGGTTGTTAGGCTGCAGGAAGGGTTTGAGGCCAGGTTTCAGACTTTCACCCAAGATAAGGTCTACATGATGGCGACCATGTTAGACCCATGCCTTAAGGGCACAATTGCTGAGCGGGCCAACGAGCTCTATCGCTGGCGAGACGAGCTCTCTCAGAAGGTCAAGCACTGCAGAGTCAGGGCGGGCCCAGTGCCGGTAGCTGAGGAGGAGGGGAATGGAAGCAGCTCATCTGCCACTTCCACTGCTGTTCATCCCCATCCTCCCCAGCTAGGCAGTGTTTCTCACCAGACTCATGCCAAGAAAAGTGCCGAGATGACACTCATTGGGCGGCTCGTTGGCTCCTCTGGGAGCAGTAGGCCCCTGAGAGCGGAGACGGGTGCTGCGATGGTGAGGGACTATCTTTCGGAGCCCAACGAGTCGCAGGAAACGTCTCCTTTGGACTACTGGGTCACGAAGGAGGGGGTCTGGCCGGCCCTCTCCTCCATGGCCAAGGCGTTCCTCTCATGCCCACCGATGAGCGTGCAGAGTGAGTGTGTCTTTTCGCATATGGGCGACATTGTCTGCCCACATCGCAATCGCCTGCAACCCTGGAAAGTTGAGCAGTTGGTCTTCCTGAAGGTCAACTTGCCTCTGTTTGGCTCTCCAAATGTAGACCTTGAGAGTGAATGAAGTGAGCACCTACTTGTGCCTGCATCCTCTCTTGGTCCGCGCTTGGAAGGAGGTTGTAAAACACTCTCCCACTAAACACAGACTAGAGTCCAAAGACAGCCCAAAAACTTACTCACAAATTGATTGGCAGTGCAACCCTCCACCCATCCACCCCCAAACCAAAAGTGAATGCTGATTTAAAATCTGCAAAGCAATCCAAATTTCCCCAGTCCCCATCCACACATGCCTAATAATACTGAAAGGGCCATTGCAGCCCCCAACTGTAACCAACAGCACCCACAGGCCCAGCCAGGATAACCCAGTTTTTTTTTTCAGGGGCAGGAGGAAGAAAGAGGGAGGTGCCAGTGATGATGACAGGCAGCCAGCAGCCATAGCAATGCTGAGGTCCTTCTAATGGGAAAGTGATAGCTGGTGTGTTGCTGCTGAGCTGAGAGAGAAGGAATGGTTCCCTTCCTCTCACACAGTCTGAGGCCCTCCCAGTGATCTTCCTCATTTGGGGTGCAACTGTGGCTCACCGCCTCATGGTGCACCCTGGGTAACACAAAAGAGCCTGGACCAGCCAAGCATCCATCATTCAAGAAAAGTCTAAATGCTTCTTGCTTTGTGTCAGATACAGAAAGATGTAGAGCTAGGTGTGGTCCACCACTTCTCTTGTTTGAGAGTTGTGTTGTTTGGGGCAGGGCTGGAGAGCTGGCATCTGTAGTTCGTGTGTTATGTGGCAGGGAAGCTGGCATCTGGGTGAGAGTCCCAGAACCAGCATGCTTGTTGTGCTTGGCCAACTCCCCGCGTTGTTTGGGGCAGGGCTGGAGAGCTGACATCTGTGATAGATGGATGTAGTGCATTTGGGTCCTACAGAGATTCTCTGGTGTGAAGTTAGGTTTGGCTTTGGGTGCCCCAGGAATTGGACCCCTTGGTCCAATTTTTTTTGGCCTTGTAGGTTTTGTGTGGCACAGCAATTTAGGGGGCTCTCCTCAAAACCCCCTGCTCCCCAGAGCCACTTTTCCCACAATAATTACAGTGGGGGAAGTGGCTCTAATTAGTTTTTTTCTCACCATTGGGAACAGTGTTCCTTTTGGGGTGCCCACAGATGGGTGCGGTCTTCTTGGGCCAGGGGGGCTGCATGCGGGGGAGTCCCCTGAATCTGCCCTGCAGTTTTGAGGCCTCTCCCTCAAACCCCCCTCAGGCCAGAGCCACTTTCCCCACAGCAATTATAGTGGAGGAAATGGCTAACTGGGCTTTCCCCAGCATTGGTGGCAATGGGCCTTTTGGGGAGCCCAAAGACAGGGACCCCCTAGCCCAATCTTTTTGGGACTTGGGGGTTTTGTAGGGGAGTCCTCTGTGGGTTTTCTGCAATTTTGGGGGCACTCCCTCAAACCCCCTGCCCCCCCAGTAGCCTCTGATTATGCCCTTTGTTGCCATTGATTTCAATGGCCCATAGGGTATAATGGTGGGATAGGGGCACCCTTTTTGGGTGTCCCTGGAATGGGAACCCCTGGCCCAAACTTTTGGGGACTTGGGGGGTTCATAGGGGAGAGTCCCCTGCAGGTCCCCTCCCCTCCAGGAGGCTTCCAATATACCATATTTTGCCATTGATTTCAATGGCCCATATGGTATAATGGGGCCATATATTCGGAAATAGCCGTAGATATCCTGTATATACGGCTATTCCGAGTACCGGTATTCAGAAATATATAGTATTCCGAATATTTTGGCCCCGTATATTTCCGAATCCGATTAATTCCAAAAAATTTTATACACCCCTAAATGGCACCTGACAGAGACAAATTCACACGCATGGGTTTCTTCACAAATGCTAAGGTGTGTGTTTGCAGACCTTACTCCTGCTCCAGGCAAGAAGACAAATTTACTGATGTAATTATGACAAAGCTTTACCCCCTCCCAAAACATTAATAATCTCTGATAACTACTCAATAGTCTGCCACTTGCATCACCAGAATTTGCAAGATTAAGAATTATAATTGCCAAACTGATTACCATTGACAGTTTCTTGAAACTCGCAGTACTAATCACATCACCTACTGTCAGAGGATAAAAAAGAAGAAACAACAGTTGAAGAGACATTTCTGCCCACCATTTGTTGAGCTTAATTGACTGAACAACAGGATAGCTAGAATAGAAAAATCTATCTATACCTTTTTATCCCTTTCCCCAAAGCACTCAGTCAGGACAGTGTACATGGTCATTCCCTCCCCACTATTCCCCACAACAACCCTGTAAGGTAGATCTGACTGAGACATAAGTGACTGACCGAATATTATTCAGTGAGCTTCATGGCTAAATAAGGGATCGGAACTCAAGTCTCCCCAATTCAAGTTACAGTGGCTAATACTATGCAGGCTATCAAGTCTGTACTCTCTGCTCTGTTATGTACTTCCATTTACTACTGGGAGAGCTCTTCGTTATTCCCTCTCTAGCTCTCTCAGTGAATGGTAAAAGTTCACAATATCTTGACGTATTTTTAATGCCCAGGAGCACACCTGGACAAAATATAGTTATAAACTTGCTTAGATTTCAGGACAGAGGCTCATGTAATTCAAATCCCTGTTCAGACATGAAATATTTGAGGTGGACTTGAGCAACTTACTCATTCACCTTTGAGCCTTGCCCAAAGTGAAAGCAGAACTAGTTCTATCCAGATTTCTTACAAAACTTACCCAGTTTTGCTTTTTTGCTTTCAGAATGTATGTACACAACCATAAAACTCCCAGAAAACATAAGGAAAACTGGACCCCAGAAATGCATGCTACATCTGTCTGATCAGTCTTTGGAACTCACATTGTATAAAGCAGAGATGCTGCTTGATATTTCATCGGAGAAACTCAGAAAAACTCACTAAAATACAAAACATTGTACTGTTGAAATATTAATCACACTCGCTTGCATTTTCAATCATACCCTAAAAAACAAACCTTTCTGTCATTTTCAGAGCCATGGCATCTCAGCTACACTATGGATTCATGGGTATTTTTTACAGTAAACATGTAATATGCCAACGGACGCACATTACCATTTAGAGACATGTCCTGAGGTACTATGACTCCCCAGCATGTGTCCTGAAGCACATTTGGAGATGCTTAACTCCCCTTATTCTATTTATTCATTAAAGCCAACACAGATGTAACTGCAGTATTGCTACTGCATACAGTACAAGGTTGCCAGGCCATCACCAGGAACCTATGGGAGCTTTGGAAGTGGGTGTTAACCCAGACTCCACATAAGCACACCAGGAGAGACGTCAAAGTATCATCTGATGCACTGATGTTACCTAACATGATATAAACCAATGCTCAGGGAAATTTTGTAAGGTTCCAAAATCAAAGAAGATTCAATGCACTATGTTCAGGTTTTCATCCCATTTGTCCTGCCAGCCTGGATGTTAACAGCCAGTTTATTTTCAGAGGACACCCATGTTGGTCTGCAGCAGAGCAGGCAGATTTAAGTCCTGTAGCACCTTAGAGACCAACAGGGGTATAAATTTTCAGGGTACAAATTTTTGAGAGTCAAAACTGATGAAGGGAGCTTTGACTCTCGAAAGCATGTACCCTGAAAATCTTGTTGGTCTCTAAGGTGCTTCTGGACTTTAATCTAGGCAGTTTGTAGGATTGGAAGGAACCCATGCACTGTTGTTGTGGTAGTAACAGCATTAGAAGAGGCTCAGTTAAAACAAAAACAAAAGCATCTTGCTCACACACACTCAGCCACCACTGTCCTTCTAGCCCCATCAATCAATACTAATTTCCTAAGGTTGGAGACATGTTGACGGAAGTTTGTGCCTTGATAGTCTATAATGCTATGATGACTCATAATAGCTATCAAAAACATTTACTCAAAAGTACAGCCACTGAAAGGAAGGAAATAGTTATTAAAGCCATATTATTAAAGTCAATGCAAGCCATTGCCAACACTGTGTTTGCTTCTTCCCCTATTTATATCTCTAATATTGTGGTTCTGGTTTGAAAAGAACTATTGGCAGTAATGACATTGTCAATATTTATTCCTTCTATCCATAATATATCTTGCCATTAAACTATTCCCTTTAGGGCTACATCCCAACACTTACTTACTTGGAAGCAAGTCCCACAGAAACCAGAAGGGCTTAGTTCCAAGTAATCACAATTCCAAGCAAGCAGCAAGTTCTAGTATCAAAGAGTGGGGAAGGGTCAGGAAATTGACAAGTCCCATTCCTACTCAAGGCAGGATCCTCTACAACAGCTTACCCAAAGGTGAAACACTTTTACACATGTAGTAAGACAAAGTGGCTTAATATATACAACTGTGGAAATTTTTGATCATTAGTACAGATAGTGCTATAAATATGATTACTCTAAAGTAGCATGTTTAAAATTTTTATAAATCATGCACCATAAATTGCAAACAAATAGGGTATTGTATTTGACCGCTAATATAATTAAATATTCTGCCTTTAGGGAAGTTCTTTTTAAATGTAATTTTCTTTATAATTCAAACTAAAAGTTAGCAAAATCTTGCTAAGGAAGGTTGGTGTTCAACATCTTTCAGAAGGAAAAGAGTTCGCTCTTCTATACTATATGGAGGAGAATGTGTATCTGGAAGAGTCAAAGCTTATGCATAGCTCAATCTAGATCTGCTTACCACATGTCTTTCCTTTAACCACGCAGGGGGGGGGGGAGAGAACTGTAAGCAAATGGCCATAGGCCATGTCCTTATCTTATTTAATCTGTATATTTTTATCCTGATCTGCTTCCAAGGAGCCCAGGGCAGCATATATGATTCTCCTTTCCTCCATTTTATCCTTACAACCCTGCCAGGTAGAATAAGCTGGAAAAGAATGGCTGCCCCAGAGTCACCAGGAAGTTTCAGGGATTTTTTACCAAGTGAGTGATCACATAAGAGTTTGATACAGGTGACTTAGCTCTCCAATTCCACCACTCTCATTATCTCTGATTCATATTACAATGAGGCACTGTACCCATTTTCTAGCTGCTTCCTTATGTTTTAAGAATCTAAGTAGGCATCAGGAAAAATAAGAAAAATTCAAATGTTATATATAGAAGAATATCCATCCCTGGGTGGTAATTTCACAGTTTATGGGAGCTTTCTGACAGTTCTTTAAGTTATTCTATAGTTGGTAATAAATATCTTTCATACATTTTCAGTTTGTCTCCACTTTCTAGAATTTGCCTATTAAGTGAGTTGGGATTTTGCATTTCTGCCATCAGCAGCTGCTTCAAAGCTACCAGGGACATGAAGACAGAGCAAAAAATTAGTGACACATGATCATGTCTGTTTAGCCAGCTTCCTTCTTTTTAATAGAAACATTATTAAAATATGTTATTTCAACATCTGATAGTAATGAAAGATATAAAATCTTGCATATAGTCTGGTCTACACATTACATTTTCCATGTGAAAGACAAAACAGGTAGTAGCTATCATTACCTCACAGAATTGCTGTGAGAATAAAATGCAAGGGGGGAGAACCATGCATGCTGCTCTGAGTTCTTTGAAGGAAGGTTGGGATTAAAATGTACTGAATTTATGGTTAAATACACTCCCCTGTACTGTAGTTCTCTATACAGTTTTTCCACATCACCAAAAACAATTGGAATTAATTGTGTATACCAGCCCTTCCTGAAGTAAACTGAATGACAGAAATCCCACCTATAATCAGCATCCTGCTTTTTCAGGGTCAAACTGCTCACGACATTTGTCATATGTCCTCCATGCAGACTGGAATCCATACAGCAGCTGCTGGTCCCCATGGAGAACTCTCTCTAAAAGTGCCTTGAGGGCCTGGTTCTGGTCCTTAACTCATGCACTGATGCCTTTTCAGGTTGGGAAAATGCCACAGAGGGAGGCAGCAGCCATCCTCCCTATAAGCCACAGTCTTAACCAGCCACAGCACATTTAGAAGGAGATCTCCACAACAACTTCCAGCTAGAGTACAGCAGCCAGTGGTCATGGAGAACACGTGACAACCAATATGTCTACTTTGGCCTTCAATCATAGGACCTATTACAAAAAGTAAAGAACCATCAATCTTCCTATATTCTGTTCTACAGAATACACTGCATTACCTACATATGTGTGTGACAGTGGGACAACTTGTATAGATGACACTGAAGAACAAGTTGCCTTATTACTGGACATACTTTCTGTGAAAAGTAAATTACAGTGGAGCCAAGGGTGTTATTTTGTTTCACTTTGAACAGTGCTGTAAGATAGACTGTTAGATATAATTAGCAAATTAATGTAATGCTGAGGGGGAACTCACTGTCTCTGTTTTGTCTCTTTTTTTCCATGTGTGGAATGATTAGTTAAATGTGAGCTGGTGGGGATATCATTCTTGAGGCTTTAACGCCTTGAACCAGAGGAGAAAATTATTTCAGGGTCAGCTCACACCTTTCAACAACATCTACTGCTTGAGCTTTTCAGGTGCCATGGGGCTCATATCTAGAATTTCATGGATCAGTCACTGGTTCTTCTGCCATCAAGGCTGATGCTCAAAGTAGAGGCCTACCAGTATCTCCAGCAGGGATATTCACACAGCTGCCCAGAGTCCTCCTGCTCTGAAAGTCTTATGACACTAGAAGGCTAATCCAGAGCTGCAGACTGATATAAAACCTTTCAGATCTGTTTTCCCTCAGTCTAGGCAATTTTTTTTTTGTCAGAAGACTACTGGATCCTCTCTTCACATTGCAAACCAGCCTGTTCTCCAGCTTTAGTGCTTGATGATGGTAAATTTATCAGTGAACCCATATGAAACTACCTTATACTAAATCAGACCTTTGGTCCATCAAGGTCAGTAACTGTCTACTCAGACTGGCAGCAGCTCTTCAGGATCTCAGGCAGAAGTCTTTCACATCATCTCCTACCTAGTTCTGTTAACTGGAAATGCCAGGGATTGAACCTGGGACCTTTTGCACACAAAGCAGAGGCTCTTCCACTGAGTTACATTGATTACTGCTCTCCATTGACAACTACTGTATCATGTAATGGTTACAGCAGTTCTGGAAGCGGCAATCAGCTCTCACAGTACCAGTAACATCAGCAGACTTAGAAATCTATAGCTCTGCTTAGAGTGGTCCTTCAACAAATAAAATTACAAATTTGTGTCAAAGCTAGTCTATGTACCACAATTTTCTTGAAGCATGCATTCCAACTGCAGCATTGATAAGTACTGAGCACAAAACCAGTAAGCACCACTTTGACAGCTTCCATGACCCCCTCCAGCAGTTGACAGAAAATGCAACAGAAGCATATGGACCCTCATTAGGGTAGTACAGCATAAAGAAAGCAATTCTAAGCATTATGGCAGGGATTACTTAACATGAGGAGACTGTCGCTGGTAGCACCCCCATGGCAAATATAACCTCTAACTAACCATTAGTTTTTAGAACTATTTTGGAACTTTTATAGAACAGATAGGAACAGAATAGCAATTTGAGATTTGATATTCGCTTTTCATTTAAACAGGTTTGATCCCCATCCCCATTAAAAAAAAATCAAAAGCTCTTATTTTTCAGTTGATGTATTAAATAGCACATGTTAGCTGATTTCATGCTAATTCACCACCACTGTATTTGACCTTGCTGTTTTAAACAGGAATACAATTATGCTGATGAACCAATTATTTTCATACAACACAGTAAAAAATGAACATTCTCCCCTCTTTTCTCAAGAAAATAAAGCTACATTCTGACACTGTTTTATATTGCCAATAGAAGCCATAGAATCATCATTACACTGTTGTTATGCTACTCATTTTAATCATAAATTTTAATCATGACTGAGGGCAATACAGCATTAAAGTTTTAAAATATTAGCACTGCCTTAAACATTCTTCCCATAAAAAACTATGACATACATCTTTCTGGTAATAAAAATATTTTAAAAGGAAAAAAAGTTTACCACTCTTGAATTAGGCCTATGCTTTATTCATTGGTGAACTTTATAACCAGTATTTTCAAAGAAGTGTATAACAATCCTGAATTAACACAAACATTTCAAACAAAAATTCACCTTCATATCTATGATTCAACAGCCAAAACAGACATTGCAAGAGACATGAGTCAGGAAACAGGTGCCCATCCTGAATCACTCTCATAACAAATTATACAGAGTGGGTTCACTCAGCTAAAAATCACTTTATTGGGCTCTAGAGCACAGGAGGGGGGGGGGGGGAGCAGCTTACAGTTTTTCCCTGCTGCCCTCCTAAGTGGCAGTGGAGGACAAAGATTGATGGCAGAACATTGCCACCTGTCTACAAGCTCCCCACTTGCCCGTCCCATCAAGCCCAACTCTGAATCTAGGCTTCCCAGGAAAGAGGAAAAATCACTGAGAAGAAATTGCAAAGAGAAAGTGGCAGTTGGGAGAAACGTTAAGTACATAAGAGAACATAAGAGAAGCCATGTTGGATCAGGCCAATAGCCCATCCAGTCCAACACTCTGTGTCACACAGTGGCCAAAAAACCCAGGTGCCATCAGGAGGTCCATCAGTGGGGCCAGGACACTAGAAGCCTTCCCACTGTTGCCCCCCCCCCAAGCACCAAGAATACACAGAGCATCACTGCCCCAGACAGAGAGTTCCATCAGTACCCTGTGGCTAATAGCCACTGATGGACCTCTGCTCCATATGTTTATCCAATCCCCTCAAGTACATCTGTGGAGGAGAATGTAGTCCAGGGGTAGAATGAATGCTTTGCATACAGAAGGTTCCATGTTTACTCCCATACATCTGAAGCAAAAGGATCACAGATAGAGGGTCCTGGTCAGGTGGATTTCTCTGCCTGAAACCCTGAGAAGCTTTTGCTAGTAAAAAGTTGCTAGTACTGAGCTAGAGAGAACAATGGGCTAATACAGCGCAAAGCAGCTTCATGTGCTCACTTCCCTCTTCCCCTTCTTTCTTGCTTCTCTATAGCCCTTCTGGGTACACAGATTTAACCACTGTTTTCTTGCTTGTGGTCCTGATTCGTCAAGTTTTTCTCCCATTTCCTCATGACAGCTGACAGTGCTTGTCTAATGGAACTGTAAAGTCAAAACAATCCCTAAATATTAAAAAAAAAGTTCTGTTAAAGTACACAAGAGCAAAGAAAATGTATAATTTTCCATGCTACGGTCACCTCAAGAATAGATCACTGTAACGCTCTCTACATGGGGCTACCCTTGACGCTAACCCGGAGACTACAGCTAGTGCAGAACGCTGCGGCGCGGCTGTTAATGAGACTCCCTCGATGGGAGCACATTCAGCCGGTGCTGAAAGAGCTGCACTGGCTTCCTGTTGTGTTCTGAGTTCGTTTCAAGGTGTTGGTGTTGACCTTTAAAGCCCTTTATGGTCAGGGACCTGTCTATCTGCGGGACTGCCTTTCTCTGCATATTTCCCAGAGAGCACTGCGTTCAGGGACGAAAAATCTATTGTCCATCCCTGGACCAAAAAGAAGTCAGGTTGCATACGACACGAGCCAGGGCCTTCTCGGTGGCAGCACCAGAACTCTGGAACGCTCTCCCGGAGGCCATAAGGGCCCTGCGGGATTTGTCTACATTCCGCAGGGCCTGTAAGACCGAATTGTTCTGCCAGGCCTTCGACATTTAACCGAGAGAGAGCTGCCACTGGACATCATATAGAGCACCATGCAGAGTACCAATGGTCACCATCGAACTTTCAGAACCGCTATACTATACTGTATTAATACAGCACCATGAAATGTTTTAAATAATTTAAATATGTAATTATGTTTTATATGTTTTATTGGTTTTTAATGAAAGTAATGTGATGTGAGCCGCCCTGAGTCCGCTTGCGGAGAGGGCGGGATATAAGCTTAATGTAATAATGAATGAATGAATGAATGAATGAATGAATGAATGAATGAATGAAAGAAAGAAAGAAAGAAAGAATAAATAAATAAATAATTATGAACATGAAACTGCTCAATCTGAGATGACATGATTGTGATGGAAACTATCACATTTAGCTGATAAAAGTCAGCAGGCTGATTTTAAAAAAGAAATGATTCACTGCAACTTCAGCAGTAGACAGAGACAGACTCAGAACTGAAAAATCCCATCTTTTCTTTATGCTCAGTTTAAGAAAAGCTTGAATGCGCAATTATACTATGGCTCGTTTCAAACTATATTCCATTTTAGTAACTGCTTGCTAATGGTTATTTTCTGTCATTTCAAACAGACCATTTTAGCTGCTAGCGGAATTTATTTACCTGTTCATACAAACCCACTTGTGTTGGGTTAGCAAAGCATGGTTGAGCTGCTTTTGAGGGGAACTGCTTTCTTCTGTTTTCTACCTCTTTGCATTTCTGAATTGCTGTAGTGTGCTCTTTGTAATGTCCATAGCACTTCTTACAATGCCACTTTTTCCCTGCCCTTTTTTGCCATGCAATCTTTCTCTGACTATTTTCAAACATTCTAAGTTGAGAACTATAGCACTAAACCAATGTAACACTTCAGTGTTATAGCAGCACCACTTACATACCTTAACTCCAATGACTTTATTATTGTTGTTGTGGGGGAGGAAGGTAGAGGAGATTGTGAGCTGCTCTGAGACTCTGAGATTCAGAGTGAAGGAAGGGATATAAAGATGATGAAGAAGAAGATATTGGATTTATATCCCATCCTCCACTCCAAATCTCAGTCTCAGAGTGGCTCACAATCTCCTTTAACTTCCTCCTCCACAACAGACACCCTGTGAGGTGGGTGGGGCTGAGAGGACTCTCACAGCATCTGCCTTTTCAAGGACAAACTCTGCCAGAGCTATGGCTGACCCAAGGCCATTCCAGCAGGTGCAAGTGGAGGAGTGGGGAATCAAACCCGGTTCTCCCAGACAAGAGTCTGCACATTTAACCACTACACCAAATGGCTCTCTCTCTCCAATATCTTCTATTGTTGTTGTTGTTGTTAATTCCAGATACAAGAAATTAAAACCTACAAACCTACTTTCCCTGTTTTCATTTCTAAGCAGTTCATGCAAGACAGGAAAATCAATACCCCACCTTAACATGATACAGTTATCCCCCTCTCCAAATACCCCCCCACATTGCTTCTTGGGATTTAAAAAAAAAAGACCTTTCAAGATATTTGCATGTACGGAAACTCTCTTCCCAGACTTAACATTCATCACCAACCACAACAGGGAATTCCAGGACATACCAAACGATACTAAAATAAGGAACTGCATTCTTTAGGCAGCATTAAATAAAATTAATTAATCCTAACACTTCTCCCACCCTAAGACCTATCCTCCCTCTTCCAAACCCACAACATAAGTTCCAAACCTCACAACAGAGGCGAAGACAACAACAACAAAAATAAACCAAGGCACTCCCACAAACTCCCTACCTCCACTCCATCATCCTATACAAGTCAGAATCTGTCCTTTCTCCCTGCCTATGGTTCAACCTCACTTTCCCCAATATGGAAAGGGAACAGTTCCAAAACCCAATTCCAATCCTGGCTAAGAGAAGAAAAAATCCTATTCAGGGAAGAGCAGTGGAAAGAAAGAGGGAGGAAAAAGGAAAACAAACAAAAATGCCATTTAGGGAAAGGAGGGAGAGGGGAGTTAAGGCATCTCAATGGTGCCACTCTAGCACTGATGTGCTATACTCGTTTAGCATTATAGCAACTCAGCTTAGAACATTAAAAAAAAGTCTGAGGAAGATCGCACTGTGGGGGAGTGGCACCATTTGAAATTACCACAGTGCTTCAGAGACAGCTCATTAATGTAGGAAAATTTGCTGTATGAAAACTCTGTCCCTGTATCACTTTACTCAAAATCAAGCCAACAATAAATAACACCTGGTTTAGAATGCTCATGTGAAAAGCCTATGAGTTGGACACCTTATATGCCTAAGTCACAATCTGAAAAAAAAGATGTATGTATTCCCTAAAGAATGAGAATTTGGAATGAAATGGTGGCATGCCAACACATGAAGAAGAACACTCCTTATGGGTGACAATTTAAAGGGCTGGCGTTTGAAATAAAATTCTTGAAGTTTTTTGCATTGCACCTGAAATAAAATGGCAGCTTCTCTAAATTGTAAAACACACAGAGGAACTGAGGGCACACAGATATAACTGGTACTGGTGATAATATTTTTACACATTTATAACCAGTGAAGGCGAGGACAGCTCTATTACTGACTTGACCTGTCCACATTATTTTCTACTGTTTGTTTCCTTTTTCCTTAAGCTTTGCATACATTTGAATGCAAATAAAAAAGTTAAATATTTAAATTTGATAGCATTTCATTTTTCCATACTGATGCTATTCACAGATTGCACATAGTCTATTTTGTGTCTTATTCAGAAGCCATTTAATGAATAGCTCCAGGAAAGAGCAATAAAAACTCCAGAGGGAATTCAGCCACTAGCACTTTATTCTGTAATGTCCTACGGGGGATCTGAACAAATCAAGGGGGGAAATACCCCTGAATTTGTCTTTGATAAAATGCCAGTCATTACACTGCTGTTTGAAATTCACTGTGGACCTAAACTACAATATATGTTTTACCAAATATATGGTAATTAATTCTAATGACATTTAAAACCCCTTCCCCCTCTGTTTTTAGAACCACCATTCAACACAAATAAGCTAATAAAGTCTACCAGGAATGTCATGACTTATTTTATAACACTTTCAAAAGACAAAGAGATATTTATATCTTCCTAACAGCACTCTACAGAAAAAGGTCAAGATGAGCTCTTTCAATTGTGCTAAAGACAATACTGAAGACATACTGACAACCAAATTCATCTAAAAATACATTTGCCATAAAATACTGGTAATTATTGCCTACAGTGTTATACTAACCTTGTGGATCTTGAAAGAATGACACATTTCCCCAATGGCTAAAAAACAGAAATGTGGCCCAAGACACTCCAGTAGGTTGTGAAAAAACCATTTGTTAAGCTAGCTTTACGTCTAATGTTAAAATTCACACCATGAAAGCAAGAACTCAGGCTCAGAACAAGGCAGGTACAATGTTGGATGCTTATTTCTTCCTCCCATATTCAAATCAGCCTTGAAATGAGGGATGATTTTTGGTGTCAGCCCCTTTCACATACTGCAACAATCACTACAACCATTACCTGTTCTTCTGGGCCCCCGATATCACTTGGGGCATCCTAGAATCCCATAGGATCCTAATAACTAGTCCACTGCCCTTGTGGAGGGGCTGTCATGAGAAAGTAATGTGCCAGTGAACTTTCTCCTGTCACAGAAAGTGACAGACAGCTGGGGGAAAGTAGGCAGTTTAGTTTGGTTGCTGGCCTCTTGCTTACAGAAGCCAGGATTGGTTTTGATTACTTTTCCTCTTAAAATAGAGAAAGGGAAGTGACAAGAAATCATCCTATAGATATAAAACCCAAGCCATAATGGTGACCAATCACCCTCCCTTTGGCTGAGCCACATGTCACTCAATCCCTCCAGCCCCAAGACAGACAAGGATTGGGCCACTGGGGAAGCTGTCTTTGCCATCCAACTGGCTCATCCCTCTAGGTCCTCCATTTTCCCTCAGTAGCTGTTACTAGGCAACCAAATATTCCAAGCTTGGTTCTGTCAGTAAAAGGTGAAGGTGAGACTCTCTTTCCAGCCATATTTTGGCCTTTGAGGAAGAACTCATTGGGGCCAGTCCTGACTAGGGTTGCCAGCTCCGGGTTGGGAAATTCCTGCAGATTTTGTGGTTGAGTCTATGGAAGCCAGAGCTTGGAGAGGAGAGAAGCCTGGCAGCACCCTCTGAGTGACTTGATTCCATCTGACTGGCATGACTTAACCAGGCCTGGCTGCTTGCTACTGTTCAGCAGCAGCTCACCTATGACAGTCAGTGTGACATAGCAGTTAGCACTATAGAGCCAGACCCTGGTTCTTGCTATGGAAGCTGACTGGCTGATTTCAGACCAGTCACAGACTTTCAGCCAGACTTACATCACAGGGTTCTTGTGCAGATCGGAGGAGGAGGAGGAGGGTGGTGAGGGTGGTGGTGGTGATGGTGGTGATGGTGATGATGATGTTGATGGTGATGATGATGATGATGATGATGATGATGATGATGATGATGATGATGATGATGATATTGGATTTATATCCTGCCCTCCATTCCGAAGAGTCTCAGAGCAGCTCACAATCTCCTTTACCTTCCTCCCCCACAACAGACACCCTGTGAGGTGGGTGGGGCTGGAGAGGGCTCTCACAGCAGCTGCCTTTTCAAGGACAACCTCTGCCAGAGCTATGGCTGACCCAAGGCCATGCTAGCAGGTGCAAATGGAGGAGTGGGGAATCAAACCCGGTTCTCCCAGATAAGAGTCCGTGTACTTAACCACTACACCAAACTGGCTCTCCAGTAAGCTGCTTTGGTCCTCACTGCAAAGAAAGACCATACTTTTCCTAGGAAGAGGCTTCAGGGAGGGGGGAGAAGACAGAAAACTGAAATCAGAGGGGCAGATAAAGATAGGTAAATGGTTGGTGGTGAGGAGATAGGGTTGCCAACTCCAGGTTGGGAAATTCCTGGATATCTGAGTGTTGGAGACTGGAAAGGGTGGGGTTTGAGGAGGGGTGGGACCTCAGACAGGTACAGTGTCATAGATTCCACCCTCCAAACCAGCCATTTCTTCCTGGGGAACCATTGTTGCCAATCTCCAGGTAAGGGCTGGAGATCACTCAGAATTACATGTGCTCTTCAGATGCCAGAGATCACTTCATCCAATAAGAACACAAATACACAGGTTCACAAAACACTCTCTGGAATAATTAGTTTTCCTAACTTCCCCCAAGACAACAAACTATGCAGGACTACCAATCTATTTAACAAGAGGCTGTTAATAAAGAGCCAATATTACATTATACCTATATTATTTAGCTACCTCTATCTTTCCAATACATTGCGAAAACAATAAACAAAATTATATGTTAAATACTGAAAGGTCCAAAGGTTAATGAGCATATTGAATATCTACAGGCAAAATAAATTCTGCCTGAAGTTGGACCAAGCATGAGACCCACCAAGCTGAACACCACCCATCAGTCATATATATATGATGGTTTATCAGGGGCTTAATAAATCTTCTACTGCTTGCTTAAGTACTGGCCAATAGATGGCTGAGGAGCTAAGGAGCTACATTCAATTTAGAGAATCACAAGCCTGTAGTGGAGAATGCCTTATTACTCTTGAGACTCTTTTCCCTTTACATATTTCAGTTGTTTTTATGTTGACTTTCCATAAAATTATGGAAATGGGCCACATTAAAAAATGTAAAATATATTAAAACATAAAAATACATAAAATATATTCATACTTGAAAACAGAGATGCTTTAAATAAGAACTAAAAACAGATTTTAAAATTCCAGAAGAACCAGAAATTAAGAGGTTTTTTAAAAGACCTAGAGATAGGATGCAAACATAATTTCTGGGCAAGGAAGCTCCACAGTCTAGGTATGGCCATTAAAAGCTTTTGCATGCATCTCTACCAGGACTTTTTTTGAGCAGGAACGCACAGGAACATAGTTCCGGCTGACTTTGTGTCAGGGGGTGTGGCCTAATATGTAAATGAATACCTGCTGGGCTTTTTCTACAAAAAGCCCTATGTGAAACAATGGTGACATCAGGGGGTGTGGCCTAATATGCAAAGGAGTTCCTGCTGGGCTTTTTCTACCAAAAAAGCCCTGATCTCTACCAAATGTAACCAAGGAAGGGTGGGTTCCCCTTGTGGACAATTTCATAGCATGTAATGGGTGAGGCAATCCTTCAGAAACTCTTAGACCCAAGATCTGCAAAGTCAAAAGATCTCTTTTCAATGAACAAAGTGTCTTCAGGGCTCAAAAATATAAACCAGGCCAGGCCACAAAGAAAAGAGTCAAAAGGGATTTGAAACCAAGCTAGACTCAAGTTTATGTAACTGATGTAAAAGCATGTTACAGTTAGTGATTAGTGTTCATGAAAACTTTATAATTTTTATTTCATCCTAATTACAGTATCAAGAGTGAATCAGAATATATTTGAAACTATTTACAAAAGCAATTAATAGTCACAGAATTCCAACTCCTATTAAAATAGACAAACATGGTGGCCAATCAAATTCTGTCACTACTTATTTTAAACCCACTATGAAGATTCAAAACAGGTAACTATCAAAACATTTAAAATGAAAATGAAATTAAAGAGTAGATTTCCTCAGGAGAAACAGTTTCCAGAATAGTCCAGGGCCTAATTCTAGACCCTGATTTATTGTTCAGTAAAGTTTAGTGTCTGATGTTCTCATCCTCTCATTTAAACTAAGTGGCAGTATGATCCAGCCATGTTAAATGCTTTCAAACCCAACTGATTTCATTTAAGAAGTTCAGTATATTGTTGCATCCTCCTCACTGAAATCAGTTGGACAGTGCTTAGCCTGAGAAAAGTAAAATAAAATGTCTGTCACTGAAGAATCCAAAGAATTGTTATATGCATATTGTTCCACTGAATTTAGACTATAGAAGTTGGAGGGGGGGGGGGGGGATAGTTATGCAAAAATGGTTATTGCCTCTGCTCTTAGTATACTTCCATGAAAGTATCTGCAGTATTATGAACCTACAACAGTTATCACATAAAAGAGTGCTACACCATTATAAATAGAATACTTCCTTTATCAACGGCCCAAAATATTTAAAAGTCTTATGTTTAAATTTCAATTAAACCCCTTTAATACACAAACTGACAGTGCAATTGTATACAGAGTTACTCCAGTCTAAACCCACAAAATCAGTAACTTCACATTGGAATAACTCTTCAAAGGATTGCACTACAAGTAAAATTAACCCTGTTAGACCATTACACACTTAGCACTCACAGCAAGAGATTTACACTCACAGACCTATAAAAGCTTTCTATAAATAAATCAGATGTTTGCATAGCTTCTTTTTGTAAGCCAAAATTCTGTTTGGTGGTGATGGAAAGTGTTGGGGTACATAATGAAAATAAATTATGTTGGTCTAATATTTTAATAGAAAAAAGCAAAGTCAGCATGCGTAAGGTTTCTCTGGAAAGCAAAATGTGACAAACTACAATGTTGGCAAACAAAACACTAGTTGCATGCCAAAATACTTCATCTTTTTTTTTAAAAAAAATTACCCTGTTGAATAAATTCTGTTTTAAAAAAAGCAGCTACCCTTCATGGAATCCTACTAAGAGGCTGGTACTGTAAACCTTTCTTCATAATGAACTTGTCAACAGTGGGTCATTATAACATAGTGGGTTCAACGCAAGAAAGAAGCAAGGTGGTAGTGATCATAGCTCTTTATTAGGTACAGCATAGTATGGGGCTGCACTAAAAGACTGAGGAACTGGGCCAACGGGGCCAAATTATATACACTTCAAGGTTCCTGCACTAGCATGACACTGGATCATTCAAACCAGCCAGGGGTTCGTGATTGGAGCAGGGCAACAGGTATTTGGATCCTGTTGTGCATTGTTCCTGAGTCCCCAAGCTCAGTCTTTATGGCTCCAGTGAGCCAGGCAGGAACACAAATACTAGTAGTCTTCACTTTGGTCAACATACACAACAGTCATTTTGGAAAACTTTAATTCCACAATAATGTGTCAAAGTTTTTATAAACAGAACTTAAGAGTGCTGCCCATATTTTTGAACACAGAACACCAAAAAAGTGAGCTTCTGAAATGTAAACACGTTCATGCAACACAATCTGTGAAACACGGACCAAGTACAACACCACCCATATAGTTTTGCCACATGAAAATGAACTGCACAACCTTTCTTCTCTTCTTTTGAAGATTTTTAACCATTATCCCAATCTGATTTTAAACATCATATACAACATACAACAGATGTTAACAGACTGTTATAACAAAATAAGGACACAGATACATGACTACCTTTTGTTTTTGATTGCCCTGCACTATGACCTTAAATAGATAATACAGGGGAACAAAATTAAAAACCCTACCTGCACAGAGCAAAATACTCATGCTCAAGTCTTCTCCTGACATGCTGTACATCCAAGAAGTTTCCGGGGGGGGGGGGGGAGGATCAATCAAATATGCAAGCTTCACTGGCAGCTTGCAGCAGTACAATCCCAGAAAAACTTTACCATTTATTTTTGTTGTTGCATTGATTAAAAATTATTACCATTTGATTTTGTTGAATTCATAAAAAGGTTCTAAGTCACTGTAGGAGTAGTAGCCAAACAGAGCACAGTCCACATTTCAATGTAAGAACACAAGAACTAACAGGACGATCTCTTCTATTAGTTTCATGAAGAAATTAAATAGGTAATCAAATACACGCAATGATGACTTACAATAGAGGACCCCACAAGGAGTGTAGCAAGCCCAAAGTCCTCAGGGTCATCAACTACCCTTTTGGAACTAATTAAAAAACTGGATTCTGAATCACTGTTTTTTTTAAAAAAAAATAAATCCCATGTTAAGGAAGTGTTCAAAAAACCCAAATAATAGATTTGTTCCTTCATGTGTTTGTGCAAACAGCTATCAAGTTGCAGCAATTTATAGTGACCCTGTAGGGTTTTCAAAGCAGAAGACCTTCAGAGGTAGTTTGCCTTTGCAAACTCTGAGACCATGGAATTCCTTGGTGGTATCCCATCAAAGTACTAACCAGGGCCATCCCTGCTTAGCTTCCAAGATCTCATGAGAACAGCTTGGGCCATCTAGGTCAGGGCCTTCATGCAATACTTGTCAGATTATAGTCTTCTTGAAGAATCTGTATAGTTGACAGCAAGTCAGGCCAACTGTTTTACAAGCACCAGTGTTCTCTCTATTACAACCTGGCTGCAAAGGCACATAACCATCCAGGCATTACCATGCAGACATCCCGAATGCAACAACAGCACTATGAAGAGGAAACAGCACTGACAGACTACAAACTCCCTCACTAATGCTCTCATCACAGTCAGGGCTGGCCTTAGACTGTCTGGCACCCTAGGCAAGGCTAACTTCTGGCGTCCTCCCCCCTTCACTGATGTCACTGATCACATGGGAGCACCCAATCTGGTGCACTCAGAAGGCCGGCGCCCTAGGAGATTGCCTAGTTTGCCAAGTAGCAGAGTCGGCCCTGGTCACAGTAACAGTTCAGGCACGCTTCTCCATTACTTGCAAAAGATAAAAAGTCCTCTCCAATTCCAAATACTGCTTTTCAATAAAAATTGTGGAGCATGGGATTCCAAATAATCCAGAACATTCGCAAGGGAATTTAGGAGAACAAAACAATGATTTCCTATGTTCAGGAACACTGTCTACCAATTTCAAGAACAGATTTGTTGTTGTTACTTTAGTAATCACTGAGGAAGCAGCACAGGACCGGAAAACAAGCACATGCATTTTAGTCCATACTAACTTGATGGTCAAGCCTTTTCTACATGAAAAGTGTGTATAAATGTTGTTGAGATTTCAGCTACTCTGCAAGACAGCACAACACCAAGCTTCCATGAACTATCATAACATGGCAAGAAGAGCCTACATAATAGCATTCTATATTCAACTTTTTAGCATATGTAGACAAGCATCTGACCCTTATCTGAGAGTCCCAAAAGGCTTAAACACTGTGCCTAATTGCTCACAAAGTGCTGGTGAATCTAATTTCTGCTTTTGAAGAGAACAGTAGGCTAATTTGGCAGCAGAGCACCACACTTGTTGAGATGATGTCCATGTTGGTCATTTTTAAAACACAAACTTTAGACACTGACTGGTTTGTGTGGTGGAAAACAGTGCTGGGCCTGCCTCACTTAAAAAGTGCTAATCACCTTGGGAAACAACAGACACATACAGAAAATTATATAGTCTGCTCTACTGAAATGCTACCTTCCTTGGCTGGAACTTCAGAAAGAGAGTACTCCTATTACTGGGTGTTGAGGTAGTTAGCTACCATGTCAGAAGCTTAACTGGTTTACTCCAATCTGTTTTCATTTTCTTATCATTTTGAGCAAAAACCTCTATGATATTTGTTTTTTCTTTTAAATAAAAGAACCGCAAAAATCATTTTCAATAGACCGTTTAATGCTATGAAAAAATAAAACATATTCCAGTACTAGAACCCATACTTTGAACACTTATACCCATGTGTACTTTATTTATTTCCTACTCTCTCCACAGTGGGGACACAAAGTAGATTACAACATTGTTTTAACCCGCCCCCCTTTTATCTCCACAACAACTAACATGAGACAGGTTAACCTAAGAGAGAGAGAGAGAGAGAGAGAGACTAGCCCCAAGGTCACCCAGTTAGTTCCCAAGGCAGAGCAGGTATTTGAATCTGGGTCTCTAACCTGCAATGTAATAGCACATAACATAATCTAAGGCATATTTACAAAGAAGTATATCCCACTGAATTCAAAGGGTCTAGTTCCCAAACAAATGAGAATAAGATTGAATTCTTTGTTTAATTTTTAAAGTGTTAAAAAAATGAAGTAGTTCCCCCCCCCCAAAAAACCCAATGTATTTTATCTTTCTTCTACTGAAGAGGTTAAAAAGTGTGTGTATGTTAAAATTAACTATCCACAGCTGAAGTAGAAGTCCTTCAATCATCAAAAAATATTATCAGATTGTATCTTGTTAATTACCTAACTAATGATGTCATATTTCAAGGGAATATTTGTGAAAGGAAAGTAAGCAGGATTTGTGCCTAAAGGCAGAATGTAATAGACTTATAACAGAGATAGCAATAAAAAGAGACTTATTGCAAGAATTGATTGAGTACCATAGCATGTATAATATGTTCCAGCAGGAAGACATTCACATTTTAATAATTTATAGTATATATATAACTTACTAGTCCAGATAATGGGAACAACCATAAAAGAACAGGACTGGAGCCAGCATGTTGCACAGCTAAGGAACATAATTATCCAATAAATTGTACTTCTTGCATTTTGGTCTGCTCTGTCTGAATGTGCTAATTTTAATTTCCACATATTTCCCCACTCTTATGAAAAGAAGCTTGGATTTGTTTCAAGTCCATTTTTGAAACTAAAGGACACAAGACAAATCTAACATTTCATAAGGGGTTTTTTTCCCATTACATTTTTCTAATTGCTAGTGTTAACCTTAAATGGTGATAATCCCCTTCCTAAAGGGAACATTTGCATTGCACTGAAGTTTCTTGGCAACATAAACTGCTCCTTCTAATAATGTTGATATCTGCAGAACAAACTGTCTCTTTCATCCATCAACTTAAAGCGAGTTCTCAGAGTAGCTTCCATATCAATTCAGAGAACAATGATGTCTCAAAATCCCGCCTCCATTCCTAATATAATTTACTAGCAGAAACAGTTCTCAGTATACATAAAATTAAATTACAGGTCTATTCACAAAATAAGTTATCTATTAGAGCCTGGGCTAAAGTGAATGGAACCAAGAACAGAATTAAAGTACCTCCATCTGCATTAACCCCCTCGGGACAATTTATTTGGGCAATTCATGCTGTTCTGAGACTACACATGAGTTAGGGAGCAATTCCCAGGGAATTCAGCAAGACTTTTTCCAAATGAACATGCATAGAATTGGGATGCATGTGTCTTTAATAGGAAATAAACCCAGCAGGGAGACCAGAACAAATTAAGAAGCCAACTTGTCATCCCAGCTAAAATTACAAATCAGAATTAAAATTACTGACAAAGGAACATACATGAAATAACAAAATTACTATACAAGTATGTTAATTATATCCACCTCTGTATTTTTCTCACTAAGTATGCCAGAGCTGATTCTGCCTTCAAACACCGTTTGGAAGCTGTGGTTGAGTGTACTAAGTTGAGCAGAAAAAGTGGGAGATTATGTCCAGCACTGATATTTCGCAATAATCAAGCGTTTGTTCTTTAATCAAAACTTGTTTTATTGTAAAACTCCATAGCTTGCTCCAAGGATGGATTCCTTGGAAGTAATGGCATACATAGTATTGGATAGTATCTTATAGGCAAACTTCAAAAGGCAGGGTTACAGATAACTTCAAAAGAATAACATACAGATGTAAATTGAGTTGGGAATTCAAAGGCTACTCATTAGTATCTCTTTTATGACTAAAGAATGTCAGCTAAAGACCACATCTCCATTTCTCACACATTCTCTGCGAGCTGATAAGACATGGCTGTGCGAATCTGGGGGAAAGGCATTCTACACCATTAATACAAGGTTACTCTAAAACATCCTGAGTCCAGATGGATTTATTATACGTTCAAAGGAGGAAAAGGAGAGAAGGGGGGAGAGAAAGAAAGGGGAAAGGACAAAGGTGATACTCTGCTTAAACTCTGGCCTGTTCCCTGGGCACATATAAAACCAGTACTTAGCATGCTTGACATACTGCCCCCCCCTAAGGTTTTCATCGAGGTTTGGAACAGTGGGCTTTATAGAACTTTTTTTATTAATTGTGGTGCTTTGACATGTGAGCTTTCCACCCATTCATCGTGGCCTGGTGAAAAGTGCTTCCATCTGATCAAAAAATGCAAGACCCCCCATTTTAGCTTGGCATCCAATATTTCTCTGACTTCATGGTGACTCTGTTTCCCAATCGGGATAGGTTGTGGAGCTTGGGGTCGAAGGTGCCAAGACGTAACTCCAGGATCTCGCCGGAGTAGACTACAATGAAAGAAATGGTGTATTTTACGAAATAGTTTTGGTAATTCAAGTTCCACTGTCACTTTATTGATCACGCTTTTGATACGAAAAGGTCCCAGGAATTTGTATGGGAGGGATGGTGGCTTAGTGGTAGAGCATCTGCTTGGGAAGCAAAAGGTCCCAAGTTCAATCCCCGGCATCTCCAAAAAAGGGTCCAGGCAAATAGGTGTGAAAAACCTCAGCTTGAGACCCTGGAGGGCCGCTGCCAGTCTGAGAAGACAATACTGACTTTGATGGACCAAGGGTCTGATTCAGTATAAGGCAGCTTCATATGTTCATAAGTTTTTTAGAAGGTTGTGGTAACGGCAGGTTTTTAGTAGACAAAAAGACCGTCTCTCCCACTTTGAAATCCCAAACTCTTGACTCTTCTCATAGTGTTTTTTGTATGTCTCTTTAGCTAAGTCCAGATTTTCTTGAATAACCTTCCAAACTTTCCCTAGTTTTCCCCATCATTGTTCAAAGGACGAAGATGCTTCTGGTTTCACTCCCCCTGGTAACAGTGGGAAGGGTTTTCCTTCATACCCATTCACTACTAGGAACGGAGAAGTCTTTGTGGAGCTGTGCACACTGTTATTGTATCCGTATTCTGCAAATGGCAGGAGCTCCACCCAGTTGGACTGCTGATAGTTCACAAAGCATCTTAAATTTTGCTCTAATAAAACATTTACCCTCTCCGTTTGTTCGCCCGTTTGGGGGCGATAGGCAGAGCTTAGCCCCTGTTCGATTCCTGTCGGTTTTTGTCAGTTTACAAAACTCCTGCCAGAAGTTGACAACGAACTGGGGGCCCCAGTCACTAATTACCTTGTCTGGGAACGAGTGTAGTTTAACCACGTGTTGGAAAAATAATTGTGCTAATTTTTTAGCCGTGGGGATCTGGGTGCAAGGGATGAAGTGCGCTTGTTTTGAAAAGGTGTCTACTATTAGTAAAATCACAGTTCTCCCTTGCAACGTCAGTAGCTCCACAATAAAATCCATTGAGACAACCGACCATGGTCGGGTAGCTGTCTCCAAAGGCTATAACAATCCTGGAGGCTTCCCTCCCCTTCTCTTCACCATTATACATATTGGACAAGAGGCAACATAGTTGGAAATATCTTTTTTCATGAACGGCCACCAGAATTGCCGATTCACTAAGTGTAGTGTTTTTACATATCCAAAGTGCCCTGACAGTTTATTATTGTGACAAAATTGCAGCACTTCTTCTCAAAGACTTTCCGGCACGTAAAATTTACCCTCTTTGTACCAGAAGCTTCCTTCCCCTTTTGTTACTACCTCTGTTCGAGCATCTCCCTCCTTTTCCACTTCACTGATTAATCTTTCTTCCCCCCTCCCCCACTTTTCCTCCAGGTTTTCGCGCTTTGCCTTAGAGCGGGTGGTCACAGCCCCTCCTAACTGGCTTGGGGGGATGATGGAGTCGACCACGTCTTCTCTCTGGCTGTTATGTTGAGGGAGCCTAGATAATGCATCAGCTAGAAAGGTTTTGGAACCAGGGATGTGTTTTAAAGTGAAGTTGAATCTGGCAAAGAAGCCCGCCCACCAGATTTGTTTCTCTGTTCGTTTTCTTTGCCCTGTGAGGGCTTCCAGATTTTTGTGATCTGTCCAGATTTCGAATGGAACCCTCGCCATGTTTTTAGAGCGAAAGTAACTGCGAAAGCTTCTTTGTCCCACACCAACCAGTTTCTTTGTTCATGAGTGAAATTTTTGGATATGTAGGCACAGGGCTTTAATGCCCCCTCTTCGTCAGGTTGCATTAGAATTGCCCCTATGGAGACGTCATTAGCGTTGCATTGTACCACAAAGGGTTTTAACTCATTGGGATGAATTAGAATGGGTTCACTCGTAAATAATCTTTTCAATTTATTGAATGCCTCTTGGCATTTTGCCGTCCATTCTAACTTAGCGCCCGGCCGTTTGGCTTTGGGACCCTTCCCTTTGGTTTTCAGGAGATCTGTTAAGGGTAGCATGGTGTGCACGAACACTTGTATAAAATTACGATAAAAATTCGCAAATCTGAGGAAGGATTGGAGCTGTCTACGTGTCCTCAGGGGTTCCCAATCTATTACGGCTTGTATTTTAGCTGGGTCCATGGCTAGCCCTCTCCCAGACACTCTGTATCCTAAATAGTCCAATTCTGTCTTGTGAAATTCACATTTGGATAGTTTGGCATACAGTTGATTCTCATAGAGGGCTTTCAGCACTTCCTGGAGCAATTTTATACGTGATTGCATGTCTTTAGAATAAATAATTATATCATCCAGGTACACTACTACCCCTTTGTACAAGTACTTGCGTAGAACTACATTTATAAAATTCATGAAGACCCCTGGGGCTCCTTGCAATCCAAACGGCATGACCAAATATTCAAATTGTCCCATAGGCATATTAAACGCTGTCTTCCACTCGTCTCCCTCTTTTATGCGCACCCGGAAGTAGGCATCTCGTAAGTCTAATTTGGTGAAAATATTCCCCTCTGATACCGTGCTGAGTAAGTCCTTCATCAGAGGTATGGGGTACGCATTGGAGGTAGAAATCCCATTAATCCCTCTAAAATCCGTGCAAAGACGAAGCCCCCCGTCTTTCTTTTTCTGAAAAAGTACCGGGGCGGCGTGAGGTGCTGTAGCAGGTCTTATAAAACCTTTTTTTAAATTCTTGTCCAAGAATTTCCATAACTCAGCTTTTTCGGCCCACCCCATCGAGTACAGTTTAGCTTTCGGAAGTTCTTGTCCCGGGATTAATTCAATGGCACAGTCAGTATTTCTATGGGGGGGAGTTCACTGGCTTCCTCTTCACTGAACACTCGTTTTAAGTCTCTGTACTCCTTAGGAATCGACTGTACTTCCTCAATGGTTAAGCATAGTTTCTCATTCCTAGGAGGTGGTTCTGGACCCCAGTCCCTGTTCCAATGATGGTGTTCACACCTTCTATCTCTAAAGTCTATGATTTGATCCCCCCATTTTATGTCGAGTTCGTGTTTGGTGAGCCATCCTACTCCTAGTACAATGTCAAAAGACGAGAAAGGAGCTATCACAAATGTTTCCGTATCCCAATGGTCCTCTATTCCCACTGGTACTTCTTGGGTCTGCTCGATGCAAGGCTCCCCTCTCATTATTGTTCCATCCATTTGTTCAAACTGTATGGGCTGAGGTAATGGACTCTTATGGAGTCCCAAGGCTTCCACAAATTTGGGCGTGATTATGTCTCTAGTACATCCTGAGCTGAGCAACGCTCGAGTATGAATAAATAGTTTATGGCTTAACAAAGTCAAAGGGATGAAAAATAAAGTTCCAGTTGTTCTCACCCTCAGTGGTGCCGTTAGTTCCTCAACCTGCTGCTCGACACCTCTCAGTGCAGGTCCCCGTTTCCTGCCAGCTCATCATCCCAAGATATTTCATTCACTTCGTCTATGATGATGGTTTCCTCCCCTAGAGGGGTTGCAGCGGTGATACTCCCCTTCACTGATTTCTTTGGTCGACTTTCCGTCTTCTTCGCCTTAGGCGCACCAGGTTTCGGAGTAAGGGGAAGGCCTCAAGGTCATTCCGGGCAGTTGGCGGCCAAGTGGTTTAGGTCTCCACACCGAAAACAGCATCTGGGGGTAGTTGGTTTAGTAGCCCCCCCCCAGCTGTGCTGGCCTTTTTCCCATCTGGTTTTGCCCCCGACTGAGACTCACGTCCCCCCTTTCCCCCTTGCTGCTGTTGACGTTGTAGGGCCACTCGCTTCATGTTGGTTTTGACTTCACCTGCTAGTTGCACCCACCCCACCAGCGGGGTGGGGTGCACTTGCTGCAGAGCCCGATCCAGCACGCTCGCATTTAGGCCCCTCTGAAACTGTTCTATCTTCATCTGCTCATTCCATCCACGAATCTTGGCCGTGTTAGCTGGGAACTCGGCAGTGTACTCACGCACGGCTTTCGATCCTTGCTGTAGGTCTCTCAGGGTGGTGAGGGCCCTCATTTCTTGTAGTGGGTCCTCGTACTGGGTTAACAGTGCCCGAAGGAATGCAGCCACAGAGTCCAATTTGGAGCTTCTGGTCTCGTATAAGCTTACGTACCATCTTTTCGCAGCCCCTTTCAGCTTCGACCCCAAGTAATCCACTCTGCTGAACTCGTCAGGGAAAGTGTTTCACCAATAATGCATGAAGCTATTCGTTTGAATCGAGAAGTACTCCACCTCTTCTGGATCTCCATCGAAGGTGGCATCCAACTCTCTTCCTCTCCCATAATCATGGGGAACAGGAGGTAGCGGAGGTGACTGTAGTGGCGGTTGCCTCATCGGAGGGGGTATTTGCCCTCCTCTTGGGTCTGGCGGTTGCAGTAATCCCTCTAATTGCCTCCTCAACTCTTGGGCCATGAATGTAGCATTGGCTTGCATTTCATCTCTCAGCTCCTTGGCCATTTCAGCCATCTTGTTTCTCACCACTTGGAGGAACCCCCGGTCATCCTCATCGTGCTCTTCTTCCTCCACAGCTGCTCTGTGTCACCCCCGTCCTCTTCTTCCTCGTCCGGCCTTGGATGTTCCTGGTCATCTCAACCACCTCCTCCACTCGCTCTCGAACTGTCCTGGTCACTTTCTTCTCCTGCTCTCGAACGCAGGGAGGGTAGTGCCAGGATCGCTTCTCTCCAAGCTGGTGCCTCGACCATCAGGGTGCTGGACATTCTGAGGACCCACATTTTAGGGGTGATAAACAGTTGCTGTATATGCAGGGGAGATCCTCTCCCTGTGACTCTTGGAGCGTCAAGGATGTGCCACGGGGGTGTTTGTACCCCGGCACCATCTTCTCTAGGCTCACCTCTCAGTCTGTCTGGAGTAATAGAGAATCTTCCATTGTCTGGAGTTTTCTCCGCCATACGGTCAGAAATTTGCCAGTTTGATTAAACTTCCGAGTGAGATTACTTCCAAACTGTCAAGCATCGATATTTCAAAATAATCAAGCATTTGTTCTTTAATCAAAACTTGTTTTATTGTAAAACTTCATAGCTTGCTCCAAGGACGGATGCCTTGGAAGTAATGGCATACATAGTATTGGATAGTATCTATAGGCAAACTTCAAAAGGCAGGGTTACAGATAACTTCAAAAGAATAACATACAGATGTAAATTGAGTTGAGAGTTCAAAGGCTACTCACTAGTATCTCTTTTATGACTAAAGAATGTCAGCTAAAGACCACATCTCCATTTCTCACACATTTTCTGCGAGCTGATAAGGCATGGCTATGTGAATCTAGGGGAGAGGCATTCTACACCATTAATAAAAAGTTACTCTAAAACATCCTGAGTCCAGATGGATTTATTATACGTTCAAAGGGGGGGAAGTAGAGAAGGAGGGAGAGTAAGAAAGGGGAAAGGACAAAGGTGATACTCTGCTTAAACTCTGGCCTGTTCCCTGGGCACATATAAAACCAGTACCTAGAAACAGCATGCTTGACACCTTATGAGTGTAGCAAAACTTTGAGCCCCAAAGAGGTTAAATATTTATTTTATTTTATTTATTTATTTTGTGGGCTTATATTCCACCCTATCCCATAGATGGACTCAAGGCAGATCACAACATATAAAATAACAATAAAAAGCCTGCAGATCAAAATTAAAACACCACATTAAAATTAAACAGTAAAAGCAATAAATAAAATGCACCACCGGAGAACAGGGCACAGCATATTAAGTAACCAGTTTTAGGTCCACATTAAACGATGGTATTAGCAATAGGATAGCACAATGTCACCACAAGGGCACCACAAGGAAGGCCAAATAATGGAATAATGGGACGCCCGCTGCCTCAACCACAGGTCCGGCAGAACAGCTCCGTCTTGCAGGCCCTAAGAAATGGCAGTAATTCAGGAAGGGCCCCGATCTCCACAGGGAGCTGATTCCACCAGGCCGGGACCAGGGCCGAAAAGGTCCTGGCCCTGGTTGAGGCAAGACGGACGTCCTTAGGGCCAGGGGTGGTCAAGAGGTGGCGCGTAGCCAATCGCAATGACTTCTGGGGCATATATGGGGAAAGGCGGTCCCTCAGGTATGTTGGTTCCAGACCACGTAAGGTTTTAAATGTCAGTACCAAAACCTTGAAGCGGATCCAGTACTCAATAGGTATGTTGAATGTTTGCCCATAAAGGCAATGTAGTTATCAGCCGTGCTGCCACATTCTGCACTAACTGGAGTTTCCATATCAGCTGCAAGGGTAAGCCTGCGTAGAGCGAGTTACAGTAATTCAACCTGGAAGTGACCATTGCATGGATCACAGTAGCTAAATCCTGGGGGGATAGGTAGGGCGCCAGCTGCCTGGCCTGCCGAAGATGGTGAAAGGCAGATTGACCAACTACTGTAACCTGGGCCTCTATGATAAGTGAGGCATCCAGTATCACTCCCAGACTCCTCACCTTCTGAGTCAGTGCAAGAGATGCACCGTCCAGGGTTGGGAGTCAGAGGCCCAACTCTAGTCCCCCACACAGTTCAGGTACAGGACCTCTGTCTTGGTTCGATTGAGCTTCAGCTGGCTTTGTCGCAACCATCCAGCCACAGTTTCCAAAGCCCCGGTCAAATGATCCAGAGTAGTGTCTGAATGGCCGTCCAGCATCAGATAGAGCTGGGTGTCACCCGCATATTGGTGACAGCCCAGTCCAAAACCTCGAGCAATCTGGGCAATATAGCAACAATAATAGAAGAAGATGATTTTGGATTTATATCCCGCCCTCCACTCCGAAGAGTCTCAGAGCAGCTCACAATCTCCTTTACCTTCCTCCCCCCCCACAACAGACACCCTGTGAGGTGGGTGGTGCTGGAGAGGGCTCTCACAGCAGTTGCCCTTTCAAGGACAACCTCTGCCAGAGCTATGGCTGACCCAAGGCCATGCTAGCAGGTGCAAGTGGAGGAGTGGGGAATCAAACCCGGTTCTCCCAGATAAGAGTCCGCACACTTAACTACTACACCAAACTGGCTCTCCCTTCTTCAGAAATGGGCTTGTAAAAGTGATGCTTGGAGAGCAAATAGTAAGAATGTTATTTGGCTTGCGAAAAAGCTTTGTATAGCGGAACGTGGATCTTCTAGCCTGCAACCACGTGAAGGAAAATTACCCTTTGGAGCCGAACTCTGGATATTGACTCTTCTTTGTGAATTGGACTTTTGGAAGTATTTGTTTGAATTTTGCAATATTTCTTTTGTATTTGTAGTGTAAATCTAATAGAAATATTACTCTAAGTGATTTAATAGTTTTGTTTTCAGGTGCAATTGTTTTTTCTGTTTTGTCAACTGTCCTGGCAGTCAGGATCTGCAAACCAAGTTCAAAGTACTGTTTTAACCAATAAAGCTCTACACAGCCTAGAGCAGGGATGTCAAACTCATTTGTTATGAGGGCCAGAGCTGACTTAAATGAGACCTTGTCAAGCTGGGCTATGTCGGGTTGGGCTGGGCCATGTCGGGCCAGGCCATGTGTATGCCTATTTAAGATTAGGTAGCAGAGATATAAACTTTATAAAGGACACAGACAAACACAAAGATTTAAAAAAAAAATCCTACAATAAAACATCCTTAAAACATTAGAACTGGTTGGTCTTAAAGGTGCTTTCTTTGTATTTCTCCCATGGCATCCAGGGAACTGGGCAAAGGAAGCTCTGGCTCTTTCCTTCCTTCCCCAGGGGACCAGTAGGGGGAGGAGCCTCAGCCAATAGAAACAAGAAAGGCTTGGCTCAGTAGCTCTGCTGTGCAATTGAGAGAATCTAGCAAAGCAAGCTCTTCCTCCCCCCCTTCCTTCCCAAGGGAGGAGCCTCAGCCAATGGAGAAAATAGAGTTTTTGCTCTGTAGCTCTTGTGCAATTGAGCAAGCCTGGCAAGGCAAACTGTTATGCAGAAAGAAGCAAGAGAGAGGGAGAAGGAAGCAGATGACAGGCAGTTGCTCGGGGCCTGATAGGAGCCCTCCAAGGGCCTGATTCGGCCCCTGGGCCGCATGTTTGACATCCCTGGCCTAGAGTGCACTTTAGAGGCTGTCTCTCCCTGCTCTTCTACTATCTTTTCAGTCAATTCAGTCTTTGTTTCAATTAGCATCTGTACAATCATATTAAATACCCAAAGAATGTCCCTGTGACACCCTTTTTCCACTCACCTAGAGTGCCTACCACCCTCTACAATCTCTCTTCTTTGGGTTATCAGGATAGCACACTTGCCATCTTGTCTCTTTTGAAATTTACAGAGCATCGTGACCATCTCACACCTCAAGTCCTTTCTCTCACTCCCAGAGATATCCACAGGCAGGGTAACCTAGTCCCCTTTAATGATCAGCCTAACTCACACAGATCTATTGGAGTCGGGGCTCAAACACTGTTCCTATCATTCAATGCCACCATTCACGCCTATCCCATGTTTGTATAGACCAAGATATTAAGAAGACGACATTGGAAGAAGACATTGGATTTATACTCTGCCCTCCACTCAGAGTCTCAGAGCGGCTCACAATCTCCTTTATCTTCTTCCCCCACAACAAACACCATGTGAGGTGGGTGGGGATGAGAGGACTCTCATAGCACCTGCCCTTTCAAGGACAACCTCTGCCAGAGCAATGGAGGAGTGGGGAATCAAACCCGGTTCTCCCAGATAAGAGTCCACGCACTTAACCACTACATCAAACTGGCTCTCAGATATTAAATTGTGTGTGTGTGTGTGCTTCTTACCCTTAAACACACAGCCCACAGTTAATCAGAACAAGAAGCGTTTATTTATAACAACAAAACAACTGAGAAAAGTGAAGTCTAAAAAACAATATTTCATTTCCACAACTTTTGAACTGAGGTCCTATACCTCATATGGAAGAGCCCCGTGGTACAGAGTGTTAAAGATACAGTACTGAAGTCCTAAGCTCTGCTCACGACCTGAGTTTGATCCCCAGCGGAAGCTGGGTTTTCAGGTAGCTGGCTCGAGGTTGTCTCAGCCTTCCATCCTTCTGAGGTCAGTAAAATGAGTACCCAGCTTGCTGGGGGGAAAGTGTAAATGAGTGGGGAAGGCAATGGCAACCCACCCCATAAAAAGTCTGGCGTGAAAACATTGTGAAAGCAAAGTCACCCCAGAGTCGGAAATGACTGGTGCTTGCATAGGGGAACTTTCCTTTTCCTTTCCTATACCTACAACTAGGATCCTTTAGTTACAAATTTACTGTTTTCAACCTGTTCCGACAGCTCATCTATCCAGTTTTCACCTCAGCACTTAAGCTGTCAGCTTCTCTGACACTACTAACCCCTTGTGTCATTTTTTTTCAACTTCTCCATTTTAAGTCTCCGTCTCTGAACATTCCATCTGCTCTTATTAGCAGCTCTTAGGGAGAAGTTGGACCTAGCCTATCCGTCACAGGCTGCATTGCAGATTTTTACAAAGTCCATAAGAGACAAACCATAACTAAAATTTAAGATTCCCCAAACCCAAGAAAACCCACAACTTTGCATAAAAATCAGATTAGTTTTAAAACAAATTACAGTGAATCCTTCCACCACAAAAGACACTAGAAACAATGGTGTGCATGTGTGTGTACATTCACTTGCGCTCACATATACAGCCAGCAAGAAAAATCTGGCATTTGTGAAGCATTTTGGATAGCAACCTAAAATTACACCTGACACTGAAGTAGTAGTGACAGCTTACCAGCCCCACAAGGAGAAAGAAGAGGAGGCAGAAGAAGTAAACATAAGGGAAGAACCAGACAGTGGAGAGGGGAGGAGGGACAACATAACCAGAAACAGTGATGGAATGGGGGAGGTGAAATGGAACAAACTGGAAGGTACACAAGGAATTCCCCTTCCCTTTTTGCAGATCCCCACATGGCACCACTTCATACCACTTAATCTTTCTGGTACTGCCTAGTTTAAAAACTCCTTAGAGAAACATTCCTGATTCATCCCAAATGACCTTCTAAAGCAGGGGTGTTGAACTCATTTGTTCTAAGGACCAGATCTGACATATATGAGACCTTGTTGAGCCAGGCCATGTGTATCATAAAATATAGTGACAGGTAGTGGAGATATAAATTTTATAAAGGACACAGACAAACACAATTAAAAAAAAATTTAAAACCTAAACATGCTTAAACCATTAGCACTCTTGCAATATTTTGTTCATTTAACAGTTTCTGATAACAGACACCTCTTGCTCTCAATTATTGCATCAAAATCTGGAGACAATGTCTGTGCTATGTTATTCAGGTGGTTTTCAGGTGTGTATCTGTAAGTTGCAAACCTACTTTTGATTTATTGACATTCATTACGGAAATCTCGTGGTCAATGCTTTGAGCCTAAAACCCAGAGGAAAACATGAAATGGCTGGACATTGTGAGTTTTTGTACGTAAGTTGCTTCTTGTGCTGGTCAAGAACATGTGAAGTCACTATGACACAGACTGAGGGCTATGTGTTTTTTCTATAAAACTATAATCTTCCCCAGAGAAATAACTACAGCTCCTATGAGGCAATGCAAGAATACAGAGGCAAAAGTGTATAGTGGTCAGTATCAGCCTACTTATATGGGAAGTCTAGGTTAAAATCCCCACTATACAAAGGAAATATGCTAGGTGAACTTCATCAGGACACACACTCTCAGCCTAATCCACCTCACTGGCTTGTAAGTTATTCCTTGTCTAAATAGTTCACATTGCTTCCCTACTGAGAAAGACTGGATCTTGAAGGCATGAATTCACAGAAAAGGGACAGGCAAAATCCAGTTGCACCAAGGAGAGCCCTGGCATAACAAGCCAACAAAACACACACACACAGGCCTGATAGGAGTCCTCCAAGGGCCTGATTCGGCCCCTGGGCTGCACATTGGACACTCCTGTTCTAAAGCATCCCAATTCCTTCTACTGTCACTTGTAGGTATTCCTATATCTTTCTGAAGAAGTTAGGCCTAGATCTCAATGAAATAGCCATATTCATTTCTCAATTCTCACCTCCCTTGGACTGTTTCAAGGGGAGGAAATCCACTAACTTAACATATGGATATATTTATGCTGGGAGGCACACACAATGAAGTACATACAATATGCAGCACTAACATTACATAAACCAGGGGTGTCAAACATGAGGCTCAGGGGCCAGATCAGGCCCCTGGAGGGCTCCTATCAGGCCCCCAAGCAACTGGCTGTTGTCTGCTTCCTTCTCCCTCTCTCTTGCTTCCTGCTGCATAACAGCTTGCTTTGCAAAGCTTGCTCAATCACACAGGAGCTACAGAGCAAAACCTCTATTTTCTCCATTGACTGAGATTCCTCTCTTGGGGATGAAGGAGGGGAGGGCGCGCTTGCTTTATTTATGTCAGATTTGGCCCTTTTAACAAATGAGTTTGACACCCCTGAGTTTTATACAGGCTGGATTCTTCTCCATGATTCCATCTCATCCTCTTTTAAAACTGTTTATTCCTGTGGCCATCACTACATCCTCTGGTAGTGAATTCCACATTTTAATCTCTCTGTATGTAAAGTCATATTTCCTTTTGTCCTTCCTGAACCCACTGCCCATCAGTTTCATTGGATCATATAACTCTTTTCTTCCCTGTCCACTCAAAAACACCTTGCTTCAGCTGCCTTCTCCGTGTAAGGAAAAGACAAGCAGGGATGCCTGAGTTCAAATCCTTCAAAGTCACTGATTGAACCTGGGTCAGTCATTCTCTTAGTCTAACCTACCTCATAAAGTTGTTGTGAGGGTAAGCATGGATAGGAGAACCATATACATTGCCCTTCTCCTTATGAAAAGGGTTACTTAATTTTTATTTTTTGTGAATTAGAGTCCCAGATTAATGGTCTTCAGACTTGTACAGATTCATAAGAAACCTGATCTTGGCAGGAACACTGATTCAGGGTACTCACTGCCACACCAGCAGAAAAGCTGTGCATTCTAGATCAATCACTTATGGCATCATACTCTGTCTTTACAGATAAAAAGGGGTTTTCTTTTAAAAAAAATTGTGCTAAAGGACCATGAGAGCAGAGGACACTTCCAACTTTCTTTGGAATTTTATCTTTATCTACATGCTATGTTTTTTTCCCTCCCTTCCTCCTTTTTTGGTTTGGTGGTGAAGTACAAGCAACGAAATGCACCAGACACAAACAGGGAAGCTGAAGTGTACAAGATTTGCCTCTTTTGTATGGAGTTTCTGTCACTACAAAATTGCTGATATATATGCCTAACATGTTCTTCATCTATCTTGAAATGTACAACTGAAGCTAGACAAAGATGTCCTAGGAAAGACAGTGGCATCTGACAAGGGACTGTGAAACAGCAATATAGTACTTCCACATCTTCATTAAATTCCACTATACAAAATCAATACCTAATGGTTTCCAGTGCCACAATGTAACACATTAAAACAAAGCGCCACCTATTTCAAAGGAAGTTAATGAGAACAAAACACATTGAAGGTTTTTTCCACCACACATTATCTACAGACTTTCAAACATTACTGGAAGTTCTCATAGAAGCAAACCAAAGCCTTTCAGGAGCATGACTTGGGAGACAGTCCTTGAGCCCAACCTTTTATCTCAGGGATGCAAAAATATATTCTTTAAGACAAGATATATGGGAGCATTAACTGTTGATAGGGATATGAAGTGCTTTTTCTAAAAAAAATAAAGTGCCAGTACTCAGACAAAAGGTTGTACCAATCTCCACCAATTCACACCTAAGGACAGCCCTGATAAAAGGTACTGGTGATGAGTACCCTGGCAGGGGGTGAAAAAACTTGGGGGATACATTTTAGCATACTAAAATCATATTACAATTTAAAAATACTAGCAAGGTGCACTCTAAATATATGTTCATAATACAAGTCAGTAGCTAGATTCCTGTCTTCCATTAACTCTTGACATATGCTGAAGAAGAGGGGGTTTTATTTCAGAACAAATCCATTTTCAATAGAGCCCCAGATTACACCAATAGACCCAGAGATTACACTTCAGTGAACACGAAAGTGTATACCTTGAATAAAACTTCGTTAGTCTTAAAGGTGCACTGGACTCAAAACTTTGTTCTAGCACAAGTAAAAACATTAGAAGTCAATTAAAAATGTTTTAGCATGCTAAACTCGACAGTTACTTTTAGCTCTCCCTTTAGTGGACACCCATTAAACACCCATATCTTTCAGGACTCCAGAACAACCTCATTCATTTATGTGTCCCAAAACATTTACAAACTGGTTGGGTAAACAGTTGTTCAGATACAATGGAAAGCTGTTTACATATGACCACGCATATAACATGTCTTCGTGCTACAGAGCATAAGATGGGACTGATGGACATAAAACATTACCCAATAATAAGCATCCAGAAAACCAGATGCTCAGTATTATTTTAAAATTTCTGTTTCTTTCCCCGCACTGATTTTCTGATTCTTCAGCAGACTGCAATCTTTATTATCTTAGAGGCTGAAATTGCTTTAAGGAGCAATTGGGGCGAGGTGGAGGACTGATTTTCTACAGTAATATTTTTAGAAATAACTGACAGCAAACAAGCAGACCTTGTTTCTCAGACTGCAAAGCATCTCAATTAATTTATCAAGACAAGGGTGGGCAATATTTCCAGTAATGAAGGCAACCCTATAAAACAAACTGTACTTTTGATGACTATGTCAATTTGCATATTTAATTACCATTAGCAATTTGAATAAGGTTTGAATGAACCGCTGATAGTGAGTATGTGCACAATGGATTTAGGGTTGCCAGGTCTGTGTTGGAAAATATCTGGAGCCTTTGGGGTGGATCTGGGAGAGGGTGAGGTTTGGGGAGGGGAGGAGTCTCAGCATGGTACAATGCCCTAGAATCTACCCTTCAAAGCAGCCATTTTCTCCAGAGGAGCTGATCTCTGCCAGCTGGAAATCAGTTGTAAAAGCGGGAGATCTCTAGGCCCCACCAGAGGCTGGTAACCCTACTAAAAACATTTTGTTCATCAGGGCTTTCTTTGTAGCAGGAACTCCTTTGCACATTAGGCCACACACCCCTGATGTAGGCAATCCTACAAGAGCTTACAGAACAATTCTTACAGGGCCTACTGTAAACTCTTGGAGAATTGGCTACATCAGGAGGGTGTAGCCTAATATGCAAAGTACTTCCTGCTACAAAGAAAAGCGCCCTGGTGTTCATAGCTATAACTCAAGGTTCTTCCAACTGTTCTACAGCAGAGAGGAATTCTCCAGTGTAACTGCAGTCATATACATTGCTTATGTGATGCTAATGAAAGCAGTAACTAATATTGGGTGGATCCTGACTAAAATTTCAATCTGCACAGAAGGGGAGTGATTTTCACTGATTCCCCCTGCCTCAGCAGACTTCCAAGTCCTCTCACTTTTAACTGAGTTGGAAAGTGCTATCAAGTCACAGACAACACATGGTGACTGCATAGAGTTTTCAAGACAAAAGATAAATAGAGGTGGCTTACTATTGCCTTTCTCTGCATAGAAACCCTGATCTTTCTTGATGGTCTCCCAGCCAAGTACCAACCAGGAACAATCCTACTTAGCTTCTGGACTAAGAGGACTAACCCAAGCCATCCAGGTCAGGGCCACTATCTATGGGAGGTCCCCTAGACACACACTCCGAAGCAACATTTCAGGGAGTATTTCAAGCAGGATGGGGAGACAGAGAAGTAACACTTTCATGGACAAAAATACTTCCACCCATGGAAACTGGAGGAGGGATCCAAGCCATTCTTAACCATTGTTGGTAAACATAAGGTGAGGAATAGAAGTTTTCTTCTTCAAGACAGATAAATTACACTTGTCTCAAAAAAGGAACAAAAATTCAGGTTTACATTCTATACAAAGTACCCATTATTGTCTATCTTGACCTATTTCTTGAAATTAGGTCTTATATAATTGTAGTGTACTGGTCTCTTTGGAAAATGTTCCAATTTGCATTGGTAGCCAAGGGACCACTCAGTAGCGTTATCTGAATGTCAGAGGTTTACAGATTATCTAAATGTTCCTTTATACAGCACGTTTTAAGTGGCTGAGTGAGGTCAGGGCATTATGATTGCTGGGGAACTCAAATGTTCTCTCACCTTCAATTGAAGCTTTATTGCTAGATTAAGACAGCAATTTCATGTTAAAAATACTTCTGGCTGCCTACTACATATAGCAGGTGGAAATGAGACTATGAAATATTCATATATAATGAATATGCATCATCCAGAAGGAACTTTCTCAGGCCTGCATTACACCACAATATTGGTATCTCAATAAGCCTCTGGTCCCAAATAACCAGAGTAACACCTGGTGGCCAGTATATCATTGTTGGGCAAAGTGCTCGAGCATATGATAGCCACACAGTCTCAGGGTATTTTACAAATAACAGATCACCTAGACTTATTTCAATTCAGATTAGCACCTGAGTTTGGGATGGAAACAGCCTTGTGCAACATTTGCCAGGATAGTAACAAGGGGAGCACATCTCTGTTGATCCTCCAGCATATCTCAGTAGCTTTCAATACCATCAACCAGGGCTTTTTTTGAGCAGGAACACACAGGAAGACAGTTCCGGGTGGCTTGGCATTGGGGGTGTGGCCTAATATGCAAATGAGTACTTGCTGGGCTTTTCCTACAAAAAAGCCATGTGTGAAACAATGGTGATGTCAGGGGGTGCGACCTAATATGCAAATGAGTTCCTGCTGGACTTTTTCTACCAAAAAAAGCCCAGCAATAAATCCATGGCATCCACAGGGTGACTGGGCTGGAGTCTGGGGTACCAGGTTATAGTGGTTCAACTCCTACCTGTCTGATCATTTGAAGAAGGTAGTGCTCAGTGTACATAGGGTGCCATCTTGTTCCCCATGTTGTTTGACATCTATATGAAACTACTGGGGGAGACTGTGCAGGTATTACCAATATGCAGATGACACCCAACTCTGTTTCTTCCTATGAACTGAGTTAGGTGGTTCTGTGGAAGGTAATGGAATGGATAAGCAAATAAACTGAAGCTCAGTTCCAATAAAATTTTTATAAAGCTGCTCAGTAAATAAGGAATCAGCCTGTCTTGACAGGGGGCTGCACTCCACCTGAAAGAGCAGAATCACAGCTTGAGAGTTGCTGTTTGGTCTTCGCCACGGCTGGAGGTTCAGGTCTCCTCTACAACACATAGCCCCTTTTCACTTTGGCTGAAAGGTGTCCATTCCTTCAAAGCCATGAATTGGCCCTCTGACTCATATCCTGATTATATCCAGGTTAGATCATTATAATATACTGGACATGCGGCTACCTTTGAAGACTGCCTGGAAACTTCAGGTGGTCCAAAATTCAGCAGCCAATTTGCTATCAGAGGCTGGATACATATATCATATCTTCCCTGCGCTGAAAGTTTAGTACTGGCTAGCTGCCTGAAACCAGAAACCACTTGAAATGCTAGGGCTTATACCTCTACAGCCCTGAAAGGCTTAACACTAGGGTCCCTAAATGACCACCTTCTCCCAAACTATCCTGCCCAGCAAGTAACTTCACTGAAAGCCATTTTGATATAGTGGTTAAGTGCACAGACTCTAATTTGGGAGAACTGGATTTGATTCCCCACTCCTCCACATGCACCTGCTGAGTGACCTTGGGTCAGTCACAGTTCTTGAAAGAGCTGCTCTCTCAAGAGAAGTTCTTGAAAAAGCTCTCTCAGCCCCACCTGCCTCATAGAGTGTCTGTTCTGGAGAGGGGAAAGGAGACTGTAAATTACTCTAAGACTCCAAGTGAAGGGTAGGGTATTAATCCTAACTTTTCTTATTTTTATTCTTCTTCCCTGCTCACATTGTCCTAACCTGCAGAAGCGAGGTGAGTTAAAACCATTCTAAAGAGAGGGGGTCCCTGGTTGAGGAATGCTCTCCCCCATGAAGCTTGACTGTAATGGCTTCTAGGTGGCAGGCAAAAACATTTCTCTTCACCCAGGCTAGCTAATTTTGCACCCTTTTAATATTTTAGCCCCACTTTCTGCAGCTTGTCCACTGTTTAAGAACCATTTTTATGTTCCTGGTTTTACTGATGACTGTTCCACCCGTTGAAATGTTTTGGGGGCAGGGGCATGGCATTTTCCAAATTGTTTTAAATTAACTATATTATTATTTTTTATTTATTTAGAACATTTTATGCCACCTTTCCACTCAATCAGGATCCAAAAGGCAGCAAAAAATTTAAAAATGAAACCATTTAAAACACAGTTGGAAAAAATAAAATTCAGTTTATCTTTTCTGGTAGCTATACAGAGCAAGCTTTCTGAGCAAGTATAAATATTTGCATGGGCTCATTTAAAATGTGCTGCAGCTCAGTTGTCACGTCCATGTAATACCCACTCAGGCTGCCAGTCTCTCTGCCTTGCTAGCATTACACTTAAATCAGGCTTCACATGGCCCAGCTGAAGCAGAGGGGACACTTACCACCCATTAATTCTGACAAAACGGCGCAGCAGTTGCATCCAACTTCACTGAGCTATTTAAATGTCTAGCTGTTTACTTACTTCTGCTTTTAATTAATAGCATCACATTTTCTTCTTTGCTATCACTGTTTTAAAAATTAGACCTGATGGATATATTGCCTTCAATATTTCATCCCATTTACAAATTTACTGACCCTCAAAATCCAGTATTGATCCTAGCTTTGCTTTGATCAATACTAATCTGTGTGATAAATTAGTCTTTACATTGACCTCAGTAAAAATCACTACCCACATATGAGCAAAACACCACAATATATATTTAATTAGAGACAACCAAATGTTTGAGGTTCTCTCCCCCTCAACAATATAAAATGAACATTTATTATCTTTAAAGCCAAAATGCAAATATAATTCCCATAATAGGCCAATCCTTATAATGATTTTTATAATTACCTTGACCCCCATCTCTATATTTTAAGGCATATATATTTTCTGCCACATTATATCTAGTTGAGAAAAAAAGCACACCATATTTCAATCAAGTTCCTAATGTCCAACAAGAATCAATTTGGGGGGAGGAAGTTTCAGCTTCCCTTGTGGAAGTACAACTTAAAGACCAGGAACAAGGATGATGTAAACCCACAAATATAAATGAATCTTCAAATTAAGGTAGCCATGGAGCACTGATTATAACCATTATTCCAAGGATGCATGCAGGATGCCAAGGAAACCCAAGTCAGACAGGTGTGGATCATGAATCTAACCTACTCCAAAAGTAGTATGAAGGCACCTATGATTGCTATTTTCTCCATCACCTACTTTGGGGCCAGTATCGCTTGCATGACACTGTAGAACAGCATTGCACATAGCTTCCAAAAAGAACACCCCTGGATGCTTGTTTATGAATTCCAATGTGCACATGCACTCATGCATCAAGCAGTCCAGTACTCAACTTATTTCCATGTAAATATGCATAGAATTGAGCCTAGAGCTGCAGGACTATACACAGACATGCTTGTAAAAAAGCAACATTAACTCAGTCAATCTTACTTCTGAGTAAACATGCACAGGATCAGATTCAAGCTGCTAGAAACCACCTCTTCAGTAGCTCAGGAGCTATTGTTTTCTTAATTCAATCATTATTTCCAGACTCAAAGAAATTGTGCCAATGCCTATTTTTATTAAGCAATTACAACCAAATGTGAAAAATAATACGTTAAGTCATTAAAGGATGCATATTCCACAATATAATGGAAGATGGAGCAACTTTATCACATCTTCCTGAAGTGATGAAATCTCATTCCATTTATTTAGATGGGATAGAGAAGTTTTGAAAAAAATGTGATTATGGCCTCTGCTAAATTATCACCTGCAGCACAATCTATAAGAACCAATTATTTCGAGCATGGCAATTATGCTCCTCTGATTTAGCTACACCAATAAAAACTCATTCAGTTTGTTGAAAACATACGCAAAACAATATCAACCAAAAGCTAGGTCCATTATACAGTCATTCCACTTAGAGAAACACGATACAATGAATGAGCAATTCTAAACAACCTCTACCTGGCAGTAAGTCCCATTTTATTCAGTGGGGCTGTACTCCCAGGAAAGCAGTCTTAGAATTGCAGCCTATTAATCAGTAACAAGGAGACAACGGAAAGTATTTTCAAAATGTTGTGCAAAAGTTCTTCTCTAGAAGGTTAAAACAACTGCCAATAACTAATTCTTCAGGATAAATGGCAAGAGAACAAGGGCATAATAACAATACCTTAAGATCAATTATATTCTAGGCTATCTAGTAATTCAACACCTGCATGACAAAGCAGAGGCTGGCAGGACTCTTACCTTGAGCAGACAACATGCTGCGAGGCAGAGATCAGACACACTGACAAGCAATGCTTACACAGCAGCATTAGCCACGATGACTCATACAAGCAAATCAAACGTTAATCCAGACCGACATATAGATTTTCAGAGGAAGTGCAAGTACTCCTCTGAAAGTTTTAAATTAGATTTGGAATTCAAATTTTAAGGCATGCTTCCAGCTTTTAAAAACCAAACAGAAGACCAGAAGTACCTTAAATAAAACTATCAACATTTATTCCATTATGAGATTATATAAATCAGAACTCATTTCCTCAGATACAATGGGGGGGGGCAGGAAATCATAGGGCATGACCATCTCACCCAATGATTTCTCCCACCCCCATACTTTGCTGAGATGGTCATGCCCCACCATTATTTTTAAAGCACTACTTCCGTTGTCATCCTATCTATAGATATATGTTGTCATTTCCTGTCCTGCAAGGACTTTTTGCTATTTTAACAGTACAGAAATTTAACAGTTGTAGAGCCCCATGCTAAGCAAAGTTGTTGTTCAGTCACACAATAGAGTCTGACTCTTTGTGACACCTTGCACCAAGTCATGCCAGGCCCTCCTGTCTTCCACCATCCTCCAACGTCCGTTCAAATTCAAGTTAGTTACATCAGTAATGCTGTCCAGCCATCTCATCTTTTGCCGTCCCCTTCTTTTGCCTTCTGTCTTTCCCAGCATCAGAGTTTTCTCCAGTGAGTGCTCCATTCTCATTTGGTGGCCAAAGTATTTGAGCTTCAGCTTCTGACCTTCCAGGGAACTGTCAGGGTTGATTTCCCTTAGGACTGACTGAGTTACATTCTTGTAAGTCCATTTTAGTCAAATGGTCTAAGAGAGGTTAATTGTGCTTAGGAAAGAACTGTAAAACAGCCTCATCATTTCATCTACAAGATTGGGAAAGTGCACCTGTTGAATGTCTACCTGTCAGGGGGCTACCCAGGGCATATGGACATGCGCAGGAACTAAAAGCAGCCCGTTTGTGTTCTTCTCTCTCTTCTGTACTCCAGCTTCCCTAATATTTGTATTTTATGAAACTGCAAACACAATTCAAACCATTGCAAACCAAATAGAACACAACTGTCTTACTTGGCTGACAACACCCCTCCCTTTCTCTTTTCCATCTCTTCCGCATTCTCCCCCTTCCCTACTCATGAGGCAATATGGTTTGGAATTGCTTTAAGACAAATTTATGCACCACATGGAGTTTGTTTTCATAAATAATAAGTATTTGAAAGCTTAATTTATATTACAGTTTTAATACTATATTTTACTTATCGATGTTCATCGCCCAAAGTCCTATAAACGCAAGGACTGGGCAATTTAAAAAATCAAAGTATAAAACTGTGTGGAAGTTGTGTGGAAGTTATCATCCAGGCCAGGATGTTTTAAAATAAAGTAAGCTCAACCACCACAAGAAAAAAAAATAAAACAGGATCAACCACAAAACTTACCCTCTTCCTCCCCAGTTACCATCTAGCATCCCATGTAAGACCGCTGCCCCCCAAACAAGGAGGAGGAAGAGAAAATAAGTTTCATAACCTCTATTACAGGTCACTCCGAAGAACTCACTGAGCTGCGGTCTCACTGGACAGAGCGGGCCTTCCCGCAAATACGCACAGGATACAGGGGGCGCCTAGCAAGCCCAAGGCACCCTTCCAGGGGAACCCTGCAGTGCCTTCTGAGCAGAATGATACCCTCCGTGGATGACCGACGTCAACGGCCTTTTTGGTTCCCCAAGGGGAGACTAATAGAATAGGTTCTACAGCGAAGGGCAAATCGCCCAGGAGACTTTCCCGCACTCTGTTGAAGAAGAGCCCTGCTTATCCCACAAGGGCTCCAGAGAGGCCAAGGTCATAAATCTCCTGTGTTGCTTTTGCCTTCTCCTAGCAACTGAGATTCGGTGGCTCGAATCCTCTCCCTCACTCACATCAACATCCGTTCTCAAGCGCCAGGCAGGTGAAGAGGCGAGCACTGCGCGCTCACGTGCCGTCCCAGACAGCGCAGAAACGCCCCCCTGCCCGAGTAAAAGACTTGCCCAAGACCACGGCCAGCGCCAAAGCCCCGCCTACCCTCGTAGGGGCTGGAACCAGGACCGCCCCCGGCCGCGAGCTACTCTCCCAAGCGCGCCCGAGCGGGTCTCCTGCGGGCCGGTGGGCGCTCGACTCCCAGGATTTCGCCTCCTCGCTGCTCTTGCTCGGCCGCGTCCCCAGCCGCCCCGGCCAACAAGTCCCTCTTCCAGTCACGCGCCGCCCGCCGGGCTTCCCTCCGGAGCCGCGCGCTCTCTCCCAGCCGCAATGCAGCTTCGTCTGCTTCCCGCGAGCCCTGGCGGCCAGCAGCCGACGACCACCTTCACGCCCAGTAGCGCTGCCCCGCCGCCTCCTTCTCCAAGGGCCGACGGCGAGTGGGCAATGGGATTTGGTCGCCGCCGCCACCAGGGGCTGTGGGAGCAAAAGCCGGTTGCCCTCTCGAATGAAGCAGGGCGAGGAGAGCCGCTCCTCTCTCTTCCAGCGCTCCAATGCAGGGGTGGGCGGGTGAAAAGGTCGGAGAAGTGGGTAAGATGTCGTGTCCCCCCCCCCCCCCCACGCAGCCCCGTTCCTTAGCGGAGGGCCGCACGAGGTTGCAAAAGGGGCTGCTGCTTCACACCCAGAGCACAACTTCGCGGCGCTCTTCTCCGGCGACTGACATCCAGCGCTTGCGCAGTGTAAGGGACCGCTGAGGAATGACTGGCAGCGACTCCAGGAAACTTGAGGGCCGTGGCTCTGGGAGTCTGCCAACTGCGACACTTGAATTCCTGGAAATTAAGCAATCTGGCCCACGGAACCCCACACTGACAGCACCGGGCAACGTCATCTGGCCCCTCCCCCTGCGCTCTTGCTCTCATTTTTACATGTCTTTGAGAGGTGGTAGGGCCGTTATGATTCCTCAATAGCTGGGAGGAAGCTATTCTTTTCAGATCATCCTGTAAAAAAACCACTGGCAACTGTTTTGATAATTTGGCAATCAGTGAGTTAGAGAGGGCCAATTATATATATATATATGTTAGTATTGTGTAGTGGGTTCTACGCATTGATGAGTCTCATAACAGTTAGTAAATAAAGATTCCATGATACAAGCAAGATTTGTATTTCCTGTAACTTTTCTAGTCGTCGCCAGGCAAATGTAGCACAATTGCCATTATTTGTACACCACACAATTTGCACATATTCTTGTGATATGTGATGTGAAGGCTTTTATACTACTTTTTTACCACATTCTCTGGATGATGTCTATTATAATGCATATTTTGAAAGCCTAGTTCCAGGTTTTTCCCTGACACACATGCAATTAAAAAACAAAGAAGAAGAAGAAGAGAAGATATTGGATTTATATCCCGCCCTTCACTCCGAAGAGTCTCAGAGCGGCTCACAATCTCCTTTACCTTCCTCCCCCACAACAGACACCCTGTGAGGTGGGTGGGGCTAAGAGAGCTCTTACAGCAGCTGCCCTTTCAAGGACAACCTCTGCCAGGGCTATGGCTAACCCAAGGCCATTCCAGCAGGTGCAAGTGGAAGAGTGGGGAATCAAACCCGGTTCTCCCAGATAAGAGTCCACACACTTAACCACTACACCAAACTGGCTCTGAAATGGGCTCTGAAACCCCCTGAAATGGGCTCTGAAACCCCCTGAAATGGGCATTGCACCACTAGTCAATTACACTATTATGAATTGGCACAATTTCTGTTTCTACCATTAAGTGAGATTCCTAACATGGTGACTTCATACTGAACAGCTCAAATTGGAAAAAACACTACAGAGGTATACTGCCAGCAACCAGAGAGAGGCAGATTGTTAATGAAGACATTCGAACAAAACCCCTATGTGGATAGGAAAAGCTGGAAGATAAATTATTTCAAAAGTGCATCATCCATCCACATGCAGATCCTCCACTATAATTTTGTGTGCTGTTGTGAGCAGTGTTCCCTCTAAACTGAGTTAGCATGAGCTAGCTCACAGATTTTTAGCCTCCAGCTCACACATTTTTGTCTTAGCTCAGGAAGGATGACCTCAGAGCACAATAATTTATGCAGTAGCTCACAACTTTAATGCCAATAGCTCACAAAGTAAAATTTTTGCTCACAAGACTGCAGCTTAGAGGGAACATTGGTTTGTGAATGCCCCCTTGTGAGAGTTCATCCCCCACACACTCTATCATGTTCTCCCTGCTATATCCTCTTAGACCTCAGAACTGGGCATCAGGACCACTGGCTACACACCACAAATCAATCCTTTCCTACCCTGGGCCAGCACTCTGCCTCACCACCAAGCATCATACGATCCTCTCCCATCTGCCTTTGTCCTGCCTCTTTCATCCTTGAGGAGCCAATCAGCCACCTTCCCCATCAACTCAATTGGCACTGCACCTGGGGCTAGCTTGGTGTTCTTGTTTTCTCAGGCCAGGTGGCTCTCTTTAATCAGCTGCTGGCTAAGTCTCTAGGCTGCCTTAAGCAAACAGTCTATTCCTTAGCATTGGCTGATGACACTATCAATCAAGACTAGAAGAATACTTTTAGTTGTTGCCTCTGTGGATCATCTTCTTCCCTCTTTCCTTTCTGAGTGACGTGGCTAGGTATGCATTTCAGCTTTGTAGTCTGGGGGCCTGTCAGTTGAGTTTGGACATGGTTCATGTCTAGACAGCTGCTGAAGTCAGGACAGCAACAACATTGCAGAGAACAGCCCTCACTGCAGATATACTCTGAAAATGCCTCTTACTTTAAGGATGACAACATTGTAGGGATGCTAACCTCCAGATGGAACCTGGGGATCCACTGGAATTACAGCTCATCTTCAGACTACAGAGATCAGTTCCACTGGAGAAAATTGATGCTTTGGAAGGTGGGCTGCATACCATTGTACCCCAATGAGATCTCTGTTCTCCCCAGGCTCCACCTTCAAACCTCCAGGAATTTCCCAACCTGGAGGTGGCAGCCCTATACCACTCATTTCCTGCTGGTGGCCAGGGGGGACCTGACAACCTTACAACATAGATTATGTTTTTCAGGTTTTTGTTGGACTGAAAGTATCTGAAATGTTTAGGTACATTTAGTGCTCCCTTTTTGGAATGAGAAGTACAGCATGTCTTTTTCCTGATTTTTGTAATAATTGGAATGCTTGGACCATTAGAAATGTCTGCATTTAGCCAAATCCTTGAGACCCAAGCATCTTATTATAACAATTTTTACATAATACAGCTCCTTTCCCTACTTTATACCGAAGCTTTCCTTCACATTCTATATTATTTACACTTTGCCATGGTAATCTGTATCTTCATCATCCTTTTTAATATAAGATTGCAAACTCTAATGGCAGATCTGTTAATTGCATGTGATTATGGAGTGAAATATGCTGGTCTTTCCCACCTAATCTAAAGTAGAGAATGAGTTAATGTAAATGAGTAGTTTTTTACTAAATGTAGCAAAGGGGGGGGGGAAATAAGCAACAGGTGCTCGACATAAGCAATGCTTAGGAGTTTTTGCTTTTTTAAGTTAAAAATTGTTTGCTGGGCAGGCTGCCAACAGCAGGTCACTGCAGGACTTTTAAACTGAACTGCTCTTTTTATTGTATCATGCAGGAAAGGGTGTATTTAGCTCATGCAAACAATTAATAGGAGAATTTGAGAAAAGTGTGGTTCTTGTATACAGGAGAAAAACGTGATCAAAGAGTTTGTTCTATAAGTTAAAGAGCCTGGCATAAAATGTATTACGTTGTAGTAAAACTTTTTTAGATTGCATAGGAAGTATAATTATGGTCTAAATAAAATGATAGAAGTGGACAAAAGTAACTTGTTTAACTCAGGTGGGAAATGGCATAGCAAAGAAAAGATTAGGAATTCATCCATATACAAAAGGTAATTAAGATAATCACAGACCTATATAGAATGAATAGGCAAAGAAAAGAAAATAGCTAATTAATATTTTTAAAACAGGTTAATTATTATCAACTAGTAGCAGTTTTAAAACATATTTTCATTTATTTGACCTTTGGAATTCATTGCCTAATTCAAGAAGTGTCATCAAAGCTTACAAGTAAAAAGAATTTACTTAGTGACTTCCCCTTTTAGTTAGTTTTCTTTTCAAGACATCACAGTGGCAGGGCACTGTGTGAGGGCATGGAAGGTCACAGGAGACAGATGGAGGCTGCACGTGCTGCAAGGCCATCTGTGTGGGCTGTTGATGGGGCACCAGAGATCTATTGCTGGCAGTAGCTGTGATGCCCTTCCCGAGGCTGCAGCAGAGTGGCAGCCCTTTCTGAGGCCAGTTGACAGAGAGGACACAGAGAAGCATCGGAGATGTGTCTGTCTCTGAGGTAAGACTATTTTGTCAGTGTGTTCAACATTCCTGGGCCTGCAGTAGGGGAGTCAGCCAATGGGAGGCCAGAGACACTGACTGACCCATGATGGGCCAACAGTTTATGGAGTGCATGGAATGCAGTTGTAAGCCAATGGGAGAGCTCCATTTGGCCACCCCGCAAGAGAATTATGATCTATGATTCCCATTTTTCAGAATATTCAGTATATATGACAGGATACTCTAAAAAGCTGCTGCTTAACACAAAAACTGTCACAGGCAAACTTTAGTGAAATTAATACTTCTTCCCCTCCATAAGTTTATAGTAACTTCCCATTTCTTATAGATAATAATTCCAACAACAATGGTTTTCTTTCCAAAGATAGTATAACCTATTTTTATCATTGTGACCATAACTTAAAGGTAAGCTTCCATCCAATCTTATATGGAAGGTAGAATGCAACAAGTTTAGTATTTTCATATTAAAATCCACATAACTTTCCCTATTCAGTGTGTGAAGATGTAAGATTTTAGCATGCCACCTAAAAAGGAGAGTAGATAGATATGGGCACAAAAGCTGTCACTCTGTCTTGTACTAAGTAGTCCTCTTCGACCTCTACTTGATTGTCCTGCAGAAGGCAATCACTTAATGCACAGACCGACTGCAGTAAACAACAGACGCGCCAACTTGAGCATTATAAAATTGATTTATGGTGTCACTGACTGTTATCCTTTGCACATGTTCTTTACTTTTGCAAGGGCTTTGCATAGCAGACACAGATTGAGTGTGATAACTGAAGAACACCCTGATAATCACAATACATAGTGCAATCCTAAATAGAGATGTACCCTTCCAAGCCCATTTACCTCAATATATTTAGAAGGGTGTAATTGTGTCCTGACCTAAATAGCCCAGGCTAGCTTGATCTCAGATCTCAGAAGCTAAGCAGGATCAACCCTGGTTAATACTATGATGGGAGACCACCAAGGAATTCCGGGGTTGTTAGGTAGAGGCAGGCAATGGCAAACCATTTCTGGATGTCTTTAGCCTTGAATACCCTATCAAGTTGCCGTAAGTCAGCTAAGACTTAGACTTATACTGACTGCTGCCCAGCTGAACGCAGCAGGTATACAGGTGAATAAATGCTCACTTTGGTAGAAGTTTCATAGACTTCTGTGATCAAAAGTAGTGTTCCCATTCTGCAGCAAGAACACAGACAGAACAGCAATCTATATGTAGAAGAATTTCAGTGTACCTCTGTATAATTTGTAGAAGTACCAAACTAGTAATATAGCTTACAGAATTATAAAGTGCTAAAAATGCAATAAACACTATGTTAATCAAATTCACAATAGTTTTGGAAATGTAGAACTTGAATGCCTTGGAAATCTTTCTCAAGGCAATATCCACAAAACATTTGGTTCTGCTAAATTATCCCTCCTCAAACCTCAGTGTTTCTTCATTTTGAATTAAAGATTCTGGGCAACTAGATCCCTTATCTCATTATTATGGATTTACATTCCACCTAGAATGTTAGCAAGAAACATCTGTTGTATTTTGACATTCTTATACACACACACACACACATTATGCAAATCTACTGATAAATATGCAAGTCCTTTAAAAGTAGGATTGTGTTGAAACAGGTATGTAGAACACATGCTTTGTTAATTAGAAAAAGGCAGAAAGAGTACTACCCGAAACTTCAGGCACTAATGATATGTCTCTTGTTCTACAAATATAATGCAGTCTCATTCAAGATCGATTCTAATCCTGTTTCTCCCAGAACAGATGGTGGAATAAGTCTATTTTCTACAGAACTACTGCAATTACTCTGCTGAATGTATCTTTCTCATATTACTAGATTTTCATTGCAAAAGGAAGTACAGATCTTGTCAAAGAGATGAATGGAGGTGTAATCTTCTGTAACAATGGCTACTTTCACACATACAGAATAATGTACTTTCAATGCATTTGTAACTGGATTTTACTGTGCAAAATGGGAAAATCCACTTGCAAATAGTAGCTAAAGTGCACTGAATGTGGATTGTAAGTACAATATTCAGTGTGCATGTGTGAAAGCACCAAATGTCCCACGTATCTGCCAATAAAAGAGCAAATTCTTCTCTTGGACTATTTTAGTGGCAGCAGGGTGGAACATATATTTGTGTGTGTGTGTACATATGTATAACTAAAAGAGTGGGGGGTAGGATATTCAGAGGGAGTATAATCTAGAAGAGGGCATCAAGAATTTTACTCCCCTTTGGAAATACATTGGGGGAAGTCAGTGTGAAAAGGGAGCCTCAAATGCAGAACATGAATCCATTGCCCTTCTCACAACTATTTCCATTATTCTTTTGCACAGCAGTAACAGACAGGCATTGCAATGGTACTGAATCAAAAGGCCTGGCAACCAACACAAGCTAGTCGTTTTTGTTAAGAAAACATACATTTGCAGGGAATTCTGTGAGGAGCAGAAGAGAACAAATCCAGGCTGTTAAACCGTCTTCCCTTTGAACTTGTCATTGGCTGCTAACCCACAGACCCAGATAGGATCAGTGAAAGAAAGTTGAAAGTGACACTTGCTCACCCCTGTGGCTATAACTCATCCACCTGCATTTTCACTATTGCTTGTAACCTTGCTGTTAAAAGGTGAGAAATATCAAACAAGTTAAATAAACAATAACTGAACTGGCAGAGATTGTTGTTACGACTGTCTTTGTTTCACAATTCACTCTTGTTTTTAATGAACTTTTATATATCTGAAGGGTGAAATTAGATGCAACAATTAAATAACCCTGTGAGGAAAATACCCCTATTTCCTGAACATCGTAGATGCCCGCCTGGTTGCCAGGGTGCCTGGAGACTCAACTCATACACATCTGCCAGGAGGACGTGGGTTGTGTCTACCAAACTGGAAGGGACTTGTGAGTACTAACAGCCATAACGTTACATCAGCACTCCGTGTCTATGGAGGAGCGCTAGCAAGGAGAACAGGTGGTTTCCAGTCGCTTTGGGCGACTCCCATCTCGGCCGTGGAGCGGAAGAAGCTGCGCCGCCAGGAACTGTCCAGGCAAGCAGGCTTTCAGCCTTGACCAGAGAATCCATCTGGGGAGGCTAACACCACCAGCAGCTACCGTCCTGCAGTGCCAGACTCCATCACAGTGAAGCAGGAGGCTCACATACTCACCAGATGTCACCTATGCATAAAGCCATCAAGCTTATCTTAGGCATGGACCCTGCGAGACTGCCTAAGCCTTTGTCCAACGGAACTGAGAACAAAGACTAGTGCTAATGGAAGATCGAAGAAGAAGACGACCATCTTCAACCAGAGCCAAGTTCTTTGTAGAGACCGGGTGTTACCTAGGTAGCAATTTGGCCATCTATTGTCACCTTTTTAGATAAGTTTAATAGTCTTAAGCACACCTCCACCCAGTAATTTCCCCCATTCTTTTCCCCAATGGTCATCCTGGAGCCTCCCCCTTGGCTCATTGTTACCTGGAAGTCCAATCAGGTAACCAGGGCCCAAGCTCGTTCATTGGTCAGTTATGGGTATCCAATTAGGTGCCACCAATTAACTTGCTATTGGCCACTGTAGAACTCCAGCCCTTATGGTCACTGCAGAGCCTCCCCTTTTTCCACCCCTGTACCTCCCATCCCTTGAGGGCTCAAGGTAGTCCTTATAACCTGTGACCCAACTCCTCACAGGTGTACCCCAGTTCTGCTATCTAGATCCATCCCCGATTCTTGGCCAGTTGAGGGTCCCATTTCCCCCGTCCTCTTTTGTCGCCATTGGAGCCTTCCTTGAAGACTACGATCAGTAATTATCACCCTGTTTGTCTATCCATGTGTTGTCTCTATATCTCTATTTTTTTTAGGACTGTATGTATGTTTCATGAGCACATTGCCTTGTATATGAGTTCTATATTTTTCTGGAATAAATTTTAATTGTTTTACTTATTTAGAGTCCTTGGTAAATTTAAGCATTAATTTCTGGACGTGTATCCTGTATACATAGGTAAAAAGATCCTGATTAAGCCAGGTGCCCACCTGATAATTCCCCAACCTCGTTTTGAGGGCATTTTGGCTTACACATATCCAGATAAATTTAAACTACAGTCCTGAACATGCTTACTGAATAGTAAACTCTATTGAACTCTGTGAGTCATACTTCTGAGTCAACATGCTCAGGGTTGCTCTTTTAGAGTATACAAAACAATAGCTTTGGCTAGGATCCAAAGGCACCTAGTCTTCTATATACACTCAGAAACTTTTTAGCTCTCCCCATTTGGCAGTGGTTCTTACTCCTAAAAGATAGTTTAGGGAAGCAGCCCATGAAGTGTGAAGGACTCCTGCCAGAAACTAAAATAGCCTTACACTTTCCTCCCCACCCCCATAATATAAGAAAACAATTGCATAGGCTTCTAAGTATGATGGGGATAGTAATGTTTGTTGTAGTTTATGTTTTGTGTTTATATATGCTGCTACCTTTTTAAGAAACAACCAAGTGACACTCTGGCAAAAGACAGGGAAGAAGCAGACTCTTGTTATGAAAGTGGTCTTAGTTCTGCAGATGTTGTAGTGTGTGCTTGGTGTGCTGTCAAATAAAAGTTGACGTTTACAACATTAACTTCCTTTCCCCCTGATTGGAATATAACATCAAGATTTCCTTAGTATGATAAAGGCTGAATTTAATTTAACTATTTTTTATGATAGAGTAATGTAGTGTTTGAGAGCACTGAACTAGGATTAGGTCTGAGGAAATCGGTTCAAATCTTCACTTTCCATGTAACTCGCTTGATAACCTTGAGCAGTCCTGATTTAGCTCACAGGGGTTTGGAGAGGGTAAAATAGAAGATGAGTAATGCTTATATGGTTGCCAACTCCAGATAGGGAAATCCTTGGATATTTGGGGGTGGCCCCTGGGTAGGGTGGGGTTTGGGGAAGAGAGGGATCTCAGCAGGGTATAATACATTCCACCCTCCAAAGATGCCATTTTTTTCCAGGGGAACTGATCTCTGTAGTCTGGAGATCATTTGTAATTCTGAGAAATACATAGACCCCACCAGAAGGTTGACAACCCATAAAATTAGCATCAAAAACTGTTTTGGTGTGGGAATGTGTGTGTGTGCATGCACAGCAGCCTGTCAGATGATATTTGGAGGCTATCAGTGCAATCCAAAACAGAGTTACCCCCTCAGAGTCAGTGGGCTTAAAATGGCATAGCTCTGTTTAGGATTGCAAGGTGAATGTCTGATTTCAGAAAACAGAATTGGCAGATAGAAAGAGCAGCAAGAAGAAGATGCAAACTCAGAGTGACGTAGTGGTTAGAGCATCTGACTAGGCTTTGGGAGATTCTGAATCGAATCCCCCCTCTACCATGGAAGATTTCTGGGCAACCTTGGACTAGTCACACAGTCTCAGTCACCTAGTGAGCTTCCACAGCAGAGGGGATTCAGACTTGGTCTCCCATATCCTAGTCTTACCACTACTCCACTTCAGTTTTTGTGGAGTGGCTGCTGAACAGTCGTAAGCAGCCAGGCATGAGTAAGTCATTCAGGCTGGGTAGTAGCAAGTTGCCCAATGGTTGCTCCATTTTATTAGGTTAACAAGGCTGTTACCAAAAACCCTTTTTTCCTACTGTCGGGAGATGATTTGCACCTTATGACAGTAGGGAAAAGGGTGTTTGGTAACAGCCTTGCTAACCTAATAAGGAGGGCTTTAAACTAAATTGTATGGGGGAGCAAGACAATAATTCAAAGCCTTGTATGATGCCAGAAACGGGATAAGAACACTAAAGCTTTGCAGAGAGTGGCACATACACTAGGTAATGTTAACTTGCAGGTACAGTATGTATGGAAACTTAACCCTTAGGATGCATAAAACATGGATTCCGATATCTCTACACTAATGCACAGAGTATGGAGAACAAACAGGAGGAATTGGAAGTCCTAATACAGGAAGGAATGACATAACAGGCCTTACTGAAACTTGGTGGGATGACATTCACATTTGAAATATCAGGATTCAGGGGTACAACTTATTTAAAAGGGACAGACAAATGAGAAAGGGCGGAGGCTTAGCAGTATATATGAAGGAGGTATATACTTGTGAGGAAATATGTGAATCTGAGCATGGCAGCTCAGTTGAGAGTCTCTGGGTAAAAATAAAAGGAGTAAGAAATAACAATGATATTATGGTGGGGGTCTGCTATAGACCACCAAGCCAGGCAGAGGATACTCCTACAACAGATTGCAAAGTTCTCCAAGAGAAGGGACACAGTGATCATGGGAGATTTCAATTACCCAGATATCCGTTGGAAGTCCAACTCTGCTAAAAACAAAAGGTCAAATAGATTCCTGACTTGTCTTGCTGACAACTTCCTTTTCCAGAAAGTGAAGACGAAAACAAGGGAATCTGTTATCTTGGACTTGATTCTCACCAACAAGGAACAGATTTATAGGTTGGAGTTCAGCAAACTTAGAACTATGCTGGATAAAATCACATGGTCAGAAATACGGTACTTAGGAAGAAGGGAGTTCAAGAGGGGTGGGAGTTTCTTAAAAGCAAAATACTGAAAGTGCAATCACAGATGATTCATATGAAAAGAAAAATTGGAAGAAGTCTAAAGAACCCAAGGCGACTCCATAAACAGCTCTCTAAAGACTTGAGAAATAAAAAGACTCCTTTAGGAATTGGAAGGAGGGGCTTATAACCAAGGATGAATATAAACAAATCACCAGTGCTTGTAGAGAAAAAGCTAGGAAAGCTAAAGCTCAGTATAAGCTTAGGCTGGCCAAAGATGCTAAAAACAACAAAAAAGGGCTCTTTTCTTATGTTCAGAGTAAGAAAAAGAACAAGGACATGGTAGGCCCACGGCGAGGACAGGAAAGTGAAATTGTAACAGGTAATGAAGAGAGGGTAGAACTGCTCAATTCCTACTTTTCCTCAATCTTCTCTTCTGAGGGAAACAATGCTCGACATGGCAAAAACAGAACGTATAATGAGGGTATGGAGCTCCAACCTAGGATCAGCATGAGGATAGTACATAAACACCTAATTTCTTTAAATGAAACTAAGTCCTCAGGGCCAGATGAATTGCATCCAAGGGTACTAAAAGAGCTTGCCTCTAATTTCTGAGCCTCTGACTATTATTTTTGAAAATTCTTGGAGAACAAGAGAGGTGCCTGAAGATTGGAGACGGGCGAATGTTGTCCCCATCTTCAAGAAGGGGAAAAAGAAGGATCTGGGTAACTACTGACCCGTCAGCTTGACATCTATCTATTAAAACCAATAAATGAATTTTAACAGGGAAAATGTAAAGTTCTACATTTAAGAACATAAGAGAAGCCATGCTGGATCAGGCCAATGGCCCATCCAGTCTAACACTCTGTGTCACACAATGGCCAAAAAAAAAAGGAGGTTCACAAGTGGGGCTAGAAGCCCTTCCACTTTGCCCCCCCCCCACCACCAAGCACCAAGAATATAGAGCATCACTGCTCCAGACAGTTCCAATAATATGCTGTGGCTAATAGCCACTGATGGACCTCTGTTCCATATTTTTATCCAATTCCCTCTTGAAGCTGGCTATGCTTGTAGCCACCACCACCTCCTGTGGCAGTGAATTTAGGTAGGAAAAATCCAATGCATGGTTATAGGATGGGGGAGACTTGTCTTAGTAGTAGTATGTGTGAAAAGGATCTAGGGGTCTTAGTGGACCATACGCTGAACATGAGTCAACAGTGTGATGTGGTGGCTAAAAAGGCAAATGCAATTTTGGACTGTATCAACGTAAGTGTAGATGGTTTTGCTTTACTCTGGTCTGGTAAGACCTCACCTGGAGTATTGTGTTCAGTTTTGGGCACCATATTTTAAGAAGGATATAGATAAGCTGGAATGGGTCCAGAGGAGGGCGATGAAGATGGTGAGGGGTCTGGAGACCAAATCCTATGAAGAAAGGTTGAAGAAGCTGGGCATGTTCAGCCTGGAGAAGAGGCGGCTGAGAGGTGATATGATTACCATCTTCAAGTACTGAAAGGGCTGTCGTATAGAGCAGCAATCCCTAACCTTTTTGGCACCAGGGACCAGTTTTGTGGAAGACAATTTTTCCACAGACTGGGGGGAAGAAGGGCGATGGTTTCAGGATGATACAATAGGGCACCTTATTTTTATGCGTTTGGTATAGTGGTTAAGTGTGTGGACTGTTATCTTGGGGAACCAGGTTTGATTCCCCTCTCCTCCACTTGTTTCTTAAAGTAAGGTGCTCCTTTTATCATTTTGGGCTGTTTTAACCCTCCATTTTAAAAATTTCAGATTTTTCTGAACACCTGAGGCATTCCTCAGGTTTGTCAAAATATCCTTGCCTGTTCATTGCTCTGGTCTCTGGATGTAAATATCCTCAGATTTGGCTGGGTTGACTATTATCATATACAAGTGGAAATCTGCAAGGAATTGTTAGGGAACACATTTCATTTTCCTTCCCCCAACATTTCCTCTTCCTTTCCATACATTTCCCCATAGCATCTCCCCTTTTCCTGATCCTTCTCTCTTTCTCACCCAACAACCAACCTACCTTTATCTACCCTTCTGTCTTCAGCTCCTCCCATGCCCTTGGCAGCTTCTACCTAGGAAAACTATGGCCTAGATATGTGGTGCAGCTGCTAGGCCAGGCCCATTTATATGGTAGGGAACTAAGGTTACCCTTCCTCATATGGGAAAATATAGCCCAGAAGCACATTAAACAATACAAATACTGAAGTAAAAATCCACAGATAACACTGCTTTACTTGGAAAGGTGCAAAGCAGAATCAATTTAGGTGATGCGGATCTGTAGCAGGCAGATTGAGCATTCACAAAATCTGGATCAAACCTGAATGCAGAAAGGGCCTTAGTCTCTTCTCCTTCATATCTTCTCAACAATTCTTTAAGGTAGTGTAATGTTTGCTGATATTTCTTGTGGTTATTTGTCCCTTGTTATTTGAGGCGGTGGTTAATTAAGGAAGTATAAAATGGTTTTGGTAGCATTTCTTCAGAGAAGTTCTGGACAGAGATACCCAATAGAGGGAAATTCAAACATACCACACAACTTTATAGAGAACGAGGTGAAAGTGTGTTGTTTCTATTGATACTTCAGTCAAATATAAATGACAGACTTTATAATACAGAACATTGGGCAGATGTTATCATGTTATTTCTACTCTGCTGTGAGCCTTCCTCTCTCTCAGGGTTCATAATCCCTCTTCCCTCTGTCCCCCCTTTTAACCAGTCACTGCCAAACCCCAAACCGCCCCCCCCGACCCAATATCAATGGTAGCAAGCCCAGCACAGCTCTTGGCCTCTGCTACCAGGCCTGCTGTGGCTCCCAAACCCACTCCACTCTTACAGCTGCTGCCAGTGGGGTCTTCTGACCTGTCTTGCCTGATCTGCCAGGGCTCTTGCCCACAAGTCACCACCAAGTCTACAGTGACAGAGGAAGGTGTTTTGTCTGTGCATGTGCAGACAATATTTTTGATTGGGGGGATTTAAATTCCCAAATATAATTTTTAACTATTTTATATTTTTCTGCAAACTTTGGGGATCCCCTAAATGTGGATAAATATATATATATATATATCTCCCTGCCAAATCGAAACTGATTCCTCAGATGTAGTTTGACAAACAGAATTTCTTGAAAGGCATTGTTTACATTGGTTGGTTGCTTTCCCCAACTGCTGCTTCCATTAGTTGAAATTTTGTTACTCCAAACACAAGGTTATTGCTGGCAAATTTGCACTGTCCACATTAAAGAAAAAACACAACCTTCTTGTACAATTGCACACATGCTTCAGCTGTGGTGGTTGACTTCAGGACCTTTGAGAGTTATCTCTGGATATAAAGAGGACAGTTGCTATATGCAATAATTTTTCAGAACTAGTTTCTAGTATTATGATCACAAACCTTCACTACAAAGATGAATTAGGGGGCTGGTTTATCCCCTCACTTAATAAGACAAGCTAACATGCCCCCCTCTTTCCTGGAGCTTTCTCCCCTCTCTTTTTTCACTTGGGTAGTCCCTGTTTTGATTGTTCTATCTTACTGATTTATAGCTGTTTGACTGTTGTGAAGTTTAGAACAGATGGTGACCACTCATTCCTTAGCTCCTCACTTCACTACATCAGGCATAATTTATTCTAAGTGAAAGGTGGTTCTGTGTTTTCCCTTGATCATGTCATTTAATGTGATGTACGAGAAAAAGAGGAGAAAATGTATAAGGCAAGCAGGGTCTTTGATGATTTATTACTCTAAACTGAGACTTAGATTTTATTACAAAGACTTTATTTTTTCATATTTTTCAAGCTGTAACAGAGTTCAACAGCCTTGCAGATAAGTGCAAAGACTTTACTACTTCATGAACTATTTTGCCTATCTACTTGCTGTCACATTTCTAGCTCTTGCATAGGCCTGTAGCCATCAGGGGGCCTGTGGGGGCACTAATCCCCAACTTCCAGGAAGGGCCCCCTAACTTTCAGGGGACCCTCCAGGGCACAGCCTGCTTTCTTTTCTTCTTTTGCCCTGGCTGAGCCAGCAAAGCATCATCAGTGGCAGCTGGAGCTGGGAGAGCTGAGCAGGGCACAGTGCATTGCAGCAAAAAAAGCAGCAGGCAGAGAGAAGGGAGGTGGAGAATTGGAAAGCAGTGGAAGCTGCATGGAATGCGGTGGGGAGGGGGGGACAGATGGAGCTGCTGGCTGCAAAGTGCCGGGGTGAGGGAGAGGAAGGTGGAAGGAAACCCACCTGCTTGCACACAAGGTGCAGTCCCTTCTTGACTCCAAAGTTTTAGCCACTTTCAGAGCCTCCAGCTTTTGCCCCTACCCCAGAAAACTTCTGAGAAGTGGCAAGCCCCACAATGGATGGGAAAGGGTGCCCCCTGACTTTTTAAAAAGCTCCCCAACTTTTAAAATCCTGCTTATGGCACTGCTATTGCAGGGCAATTGGGTGGTGTATTTGGTGAGTTACTTGGTTTTTTTTTTTAAAAAAAGTTGACCTTTCAGTGTCAGAATAAAAAAAATGTGGGAATCAAAAGATCTAAAATCTAAGGCTCTGGTTTAGTTGCACTGGGGATTTGTGCCTGGATATCCTAATGTTAAAAAGCAGCTGGGGGAATGCGATTTGGATCGGGGCTGTGCTAGTGGGCAGAACTATTAGCCCACTCCCACTTGTTGTATATTGAGACTGACTTCCCACACCCAAGTTGCTATTAGACTTGGGTTAGTAAATAAAGATAGGAACAAAATGGTTAATAGCAGGGATGGTAGGTGAATTTATACTGGGAGAACAGTATACGGGGAAGAGTTTATTCCCATGTACCCTGAACCACAGCCTACTGCAAACTATTTAAAAAATACCATTCTGAGTTCATGCATCTTACACATAATGCATAATTCAGGCAACAATTCTCCAGGTAAAAGAAAAAGGTTAATAATTTTAGTAATGTATGATATGCCACAGGGCAGCACATTATTTCCTTAAATATACTTAAAAAAATTGAATAAAAGTACGAACTATATTATAGTATTTTCTTTCATACAAACCTTCACCTCCCTATCATATTGTTCTTTCTGGTCCCTCCCCATTTTTATTCACCCCAGGCCAGTTGTTGAATAGCAAATGTACAAACTCAAGAAAGACATTCCTGTTATACTGCTTCTGCACCTGCCCAGCTTCTGCACACACATGCAGCAGTGCAATGCATCTCACACATTTTATTGTGGCATCAACATTCAGCTTGTGCAAATAGTCCCAAAAGTGTAGACAGTTATTGCTGTCTACACTTTTCTCTTTCACCAGTATTAATGGGCTGCAATTCATCGTTTGGGAAACTTTACCCTTAGCAGTTTATAAGGCATGCAACAAGACATGATATTTGTTGGAAGCTCTTCTGTGGCCCCATCAGGATTCTGTACCACAAAGACTGAGAAACAGCTACCCATGCTACTACATTTTAAAGCATGCTTTTAAAACAAAAGGGTTGGCTCCTACTATTCCATTCATTCAACAGAGGCATCTTCTCTGATCTTCACTTCAGAGGAAGACTGCATGCTGGACAAAGGCTCTACCTTTAGCTAAGTAAATTGCATACAAAATAACATTCTCCAAACATTATGTGGTACAAACTGGGGTGCATCAACTACAACAATTAGATGCTCAGCTTTGGGGTTGGTGTATAGTACTGTGGAATATGGTGCTTCAGTGTGGCTCAGCAGCCCCCATGTCCACAAACCTGATGTCCAACTCAATACAACAATGAGAACCATCAGCAGATGTACTAAACCCACTCTGACCTATGCCACATCACTTTCCTTCATCTCCAAAGACAAGATGCTCTTCTTCATGAATATCGAAAGATAACTGAAAATAAAGAATTGCCCAGCCACAAAGATAAGGCTGACAGGAGCATTTTGTTTTTGCTGGACTTGGGATAAGCTGTTTTAGGGAGAAAAGCAGGAGTACCTCAATGAGATTTAAGTCACCACTATCGCAGCTCAACACTGTCATTCTAGACAGAGTTACAGCCTTCCAAACCCATTGACTTCAAAGGCTTTAGAAGGGCATACCACTTCTTAGGAGGAAGCTGTTCTAGGGATTCAGAAGCGGTCCCCATTATAACACATGGGTCTCCTCACATTTAATTTGGTGCCTAAACTGAACTGACAGTGGATCAGTTTTGATTGTGGGGCTGTGAGAAGTAAAATACTAAAAATATACTCTTAGTGAAAATTAAATTTTTTAAATATTATAAACCATTAATATCTCATTTGTCATAGAATGACTCAGAAGAATTAGTCAGAAGATTGTTAAAAAGAGTTAAGGTAATTGAGATAACATAGAAAGCGCTTTCATCTTTTGGATCTCTGTAGTTTTAAAAATAATAAGGACTTATTAAAGTTATGTTTTATGCATTTACTTGCATTGTCAACTGCCCCATAAATGTTTTTATTGTAATTAGGTCAGAGTGAACAAAGGAACAGATAATTTGATGTCAGCATGGCAACATGTATGACAGCAAGCTGGAAATCTCCATTGCCAGGTTTCCTACCTGAATGAATAGAAAACTTTCTTTTTAACAGACAGAGAAAAGTTCATTTTAGGGGAACCAGTGTGGTATAATCAGTACTGGATTTAGACAGCCAGACTCAAAGTTCCAATCCCTATTCAGTCATGAAGCTCAACAGGAAACCCTGAGCCAGAGTGGAAGCACCAGGGAGAGGATGCTACTTATTCTTTCTATCTCCACAGTTTGTCTTGCCACCGGGGCCGACCCTGCCACTAGGCAAACTAGGCGATTGCCTAGGGCTCCGGACTTCTGGGTGCACAGAATTGGGTACCCCCATGTGACTCAGTGATATTATCTGTGCAGGGGCAGAACACCAGAAGTTAGCCTTGCTTAGGTACCAGATAGTCTAGGACCTGCCCTGCTTGCCACTCAAAATCTCAAACACCCTTCAGAGTTGCTTTTCACATCTAATGATGAAAAGAGACAAGCGGAGCCATAACTAGCTAATTTTACACCTGAGTTATGCCCCTATACATTCATATTTTGATTTAAAAGGTATTTTGATTAAAAAGGTAAATACATAAATAACTCGAGTAATCATGACATCATGTTTATTTTAGTCATTATATACTTTTTCTGGGCCCAAGGCAACTGCCTCACTTGCTTTGCGCTTGTTACATCTTTGGAGACAAGCCCCTATATCTCTTCTCCCATATGGAGAAAGCCAACTGAAGGAAGCCATTTTGAGAGAAAATATTGCCTGACCATTCCATTCTCTGCTGCTGTACGCTTGCAAGCCTGGCTGTCTTTAGAAACAGACAAGTAACTGCCTACATGACATCTAGCTTGTGTCTGGGGTGCAGAACAATATTCACAGTTTATTCAAGGCACTCCACCACAAAAAAGGCAAGAAACTGACATTTATTCTAGTTTTATTTTTTTTTTAAGGAAAACACCAGCTGAAGCATTGCCACAGGTAGCATGAATTGCATTGCATACTATCCTCAGTATTACCTCTTAATTTTTATTCAGTTTTATATTCTTTGCTGTCTACTACATTATTAGTACCACAAGGAGGCCTGGAATAGTATTAGATTTAGTAGGTTGATACAATAGGAATAATTAAATGCTGTGATTACAGTGAAAATTGTTATTTGTTTATTATATATTGACTGCACTTATAGTCCATCTTTCTCACTGAGGCTCAAAGCAGATTACATATGCTTAGAAGATTTTTTGGTACAATACTGGAAAGGGGGGGGTACTTAGACTGAAATCTTACTGTCTTAAATAACGGTTCAGCATCTCACAACTTGTCTAAGACTGTTTACTGTGCAGCATACATTTCTGGTTATGTGTGTCCATACATATAAATTATGAATTGGAAGAAAATCCAGAATTTGATTCTCCTACTGGAAGAAACTGAGTGAAATACCATTTTTAATAGGCCATTTCTCACATTGCTAATGCACAATGACCACATTCAGATCTCACAAACATCCATTTGATCATGATCAAATTACTTAAGCACCAGCTTTTCACATTCCCACCGCTTCACCCTCAATTGTCCTTTGATGCTGTACGTGGAAGGTGAAAAAACAAGGCGTCTCCTAACTCCAGTTGGGCATAATGTCCAAATGCTGTCACATGGACAAACCCAAACCTCAGTTTGTTATAGGGTTGCCAATCCCCAGGTGGGGCCAGGGGATCCCCCAGTTTGAAGGCCCTCCCCCAGCTTCAGGGTCATCAGAAAGCGGGGGGGAGGGGGGAGGGAAATGTCTGCTGGGCATTATTCCCTATGGAAACTGATTCTCAGAAGGTACAATAGAGAATTGATCCATGGATATCTGGAGCTCTGGGGGTGCTGTTTTTGAGGTAGAATCACCAAATTTGCAGCATAGCATCCAATACCTCTCCTCAAACACCCTCCAAGTTTTGAAAAGTTTGGACCAGGGGGTCCAATTCTGTAAGCCTCAAAAGAAGAAGGTGCCCCTGTCGTTCATTACTTCTAATGGAGGGAAGGCATTCAAAAAGTGTGATGGCCAGAATTCCCTTTAGAGTTCAATTATGCTTGTCACAACCTTGCTCCTGGCTCCACCTCCAAAGTCCCCAGATATTTCTTGAGTTGGACTTGGCAACCCTATTTCACATCCAATAACAAAGAATCACAGTGATGGTTACAGCTGTACAGGGCTTTTTTTCTGGAAAAAGAGGTGCCAGAACAATCAAGAGGGAAACAAAAGAGAAACACATGCGTGCCCCTCATGAACTTTTAAACATTTTTTGAGAATTTTGTTTCCAAGAAGAGGTTCTGGAACTCTGTTCCACCATGTTCCCCCAGCAAAAAAGCTCTGTGCCGATATTAACCAAATTACTCAACATTGTACTAACATACATGTAAAATCATAACAATATCAATATAACATATTTTCTGGCCCAGCAGGTTATGTATGAGTTATTAAAAAAGTGAACCTCCTAGCAATGGTTTTAAATCTATTCTGTACTTACTGAGAAGCCCTCATGCATCAAAGATAGTCACTAGGAACCATCATTCTGTCCTGGACCATAATTCAGTTCCCTGTGTGCATTCGTGTGTAAACCAAAGACCACTTAATTCAGAAGCCTACAAACTGCAACTACTAACTCTCTTGTAAGTAAAATTCAGCTCCTTTAGGAATGAAACCACATCTCACAAGTCTGTTAGAAGCATGACTTAAATGGAATGCCAATTCAAGATAAATAAGGCATAAATGACATGACATTTTTCTAGAACAGGGAACTTTTATTTAATACTTACTCAGTATTGCAATGTGGAAGGCAATGGCAAACCACCCCGTAAAAAGTCTGCTGTGAAAATGTTGTGAAAGCAACGCCACTCCAGAGTCGGAAACGACTGGTGCTTGCACAGGGGAATACCTTTACTTTTTTATTATTATTATTCCATTGTGGGTACATATAGGTGATACAGATTCTAAGAATGGATAAAGAATCAGAATCTACAGCCTATTCCTTTACATGGGCTGGTCAAAGGAAATAATTTTACATACCTCCTGATAATAATAAATAATTATCACATGACATTGTGTGTATAATAGCCAAGAGATCCTAAGATTGCATGGCAGCCAGAAATTTTAACTCTTTGAGTGTTATGCATCACTAGATGGCAAGCTAGACTTGTTTTTAAGGCAAGAGACATTTCAGAGGTAGTTTGCCATTGCCTGCCTCTGTGTCACAACCCTGGTATTCCTTGGAGATCTCCCATCCAAATTCTAACCAGCAGGGCCAACCCTGCTTAGCTTCCAAGAGCTGACGAGATTGGGCTAGCCTGGGCTATACATGTCCAGCCAGCTGGGAGAGTCTCTTATGTTTAATAAATCTCAAGAAGTCAGTGAGTTAAATAAACAATACTGCATTTGCTATTGCCAAGTAAAAAGCAAAGCTAAAAACAAATCAGCCAGTAAAAGTGTAGTTCCTAATTGGATATAAGCCACATATCCAAAGGGAATTCTGGCCATCACATTTTTCATGGCAGAGTTTTATAGGGTGGTTTGCTATTGCCTTCCCCAGTCATCTACACTTTACCCCCAGCAAGCTGGGTACACTTTTTACTGACCTCGGAAGGATGGAAGGCTGAGTCAACCTTGAACTGGCTACCTGAACCCAGCTTCCACCAGGATTGAATTCAGGTCGTGAGCAGAGCTTGAACTGCAGTATCTGCATGGTGGGGGGAGGAAATTCACAGATATATTGTAGACCATGTCTCTATTCTATCTTAATTTTATATAGTAGACTTATCTAGAACTAGAAATAAGGTCTATTGTGAAAATAAATACAAGAGGATCTAGACAGAGGCTCTGGGTGAGTGTCGTAGTGACTGACAACCCAGGCATCTTTCACTGTCCAATATCCCAAACAGCCTCCAAAGCTCTCCCCCATAGGGTGGCCATAATATCTGCAGGCCACCCAGGGACACCTTGAGGGGGGAAAGATGTGTGTGCGTGTGTGCGCAGCGCGCATGCGCGCCGGAAACAGGAAGTGACATCACTTCCGGTGACGGCACTTCCAGTGACGTCATGCCACCGCCGGAAACAGGAAGTGATCTCACTTCCTGTGACAGCATTTCCCCCGCGCCACCTGCCGGAAGCAGGAAGTGACATCACTTTCTGTGACATCATTTCCCCCAAATGACATCATTTCCCCCAAATGCCACTGCCGGAAACAGGAAGTGACTTCACAGCACTTCCTGTGACGTCCCCAAAAATCCCCCAAATATCACCGCCGGAAACACCAAGATTATTTATAGAGAGGGAAAGGGGGAAATAAAGTTAAATAAAACTCTTTTTTTACTTTTTTCAAAGTGAGAAGACTAGAGAGAACGGGTTCCACGCTGAGAAGTATGGAACCCCCAGTGGGGTGGGATCCCGACTCCCTGTCGGTCACTTCCAGGTTCCTGCCCTGCATCTCAACCTGTGTTATTAGTGACAGGCTGCTTCGGCGGGCCGCCGCGCCAGCCCCCTGGGTCCCACAATGATGGGACCGATGCCACAGGGACGGGCTCGAAACACTCTATAACCCCTCAAAAGAACAGCAGTCTAGCTTGCTTCCCCCGAGCCCTGCCGCCATAAGCCTCAAGGGGGCTCATTTTGTGGCATCTCCCGGCGGGAGGGTGGCACCCGCACGGGACACATATCAAATGAAAGAGGGGGCGCAGGGCTATCAGAAACAGCCGGCGGAGGGAGTCGGGAGCCCACCCCACTGGGGGATCCACACCCCGAAAGTGATGAAGGTGGCGCAGAAGGAGGGGAGGGAGGGAGGGAGGGAGGGAGGGAAGGAAGGAAGGAAGGAAGGAAGGAAGGAAGGAAGGAAGGAAGGAAGGAAGGAAGGAAGGAAGGAAGGAAGGAAGGAAGGAGGGAGGGAAGAAGGAAGGAAGGAAGGAGGAAGGAAGAAAGGAAGGGAGGGAGGGAAGGAGGAAAGGAAGGTGATGTGAAAGAGTTTGCCTGAGACCCTAGACAGCTGCTGTGAGACTGAGTAGACAAGACTAGCCTCAGCTTTCATAGACTACTCCCAGATTCCAGTTGAGAACAACAAAGTTTTGTTTTGTTTTAGCAGCAAAACAATTATGACTACAAAACAGGGATAAAATCAGAAACAAAAATAAAACCTATTTTAATAAAACCTCCCTCCCTCCAGCAACAAGTCCCCGCCATAACGCACCTACCTGGCTGCCTGGCTGGCTGGCTCAGGGGCGCGCGCCCTGCTGGGAGCCCCTGCGGCCCATCGCCTCCGCCGGCCTCACCCCCCTCCCCGGGGCGCCCGGGCCCGCCAGCGGCGGCAGCAGGAGGAGGCAGGGGCGGGGGGCACGCGGGAGGCCCGCGGGGGGCGGCGACCTTCCTCCTCCTCCATCCTCCTCCTCGACGGCGGCTGCTCCTTGGGCACGCGGCGGGAGGAGGAGGAGGAGGGCTCTGGGCCTGCCGGTCAAACCCCGAGAAAGCGATCCGGCCAAGCTGCCTCTGCCGCACATGGCGCCCGCGCCCCCGCAGGAGCAGCAGCAGCAGCCTGTTGGCTGGGAGGGAGGGGAGGCAGGCAGGAGGCAGCAGCGCCTAGCGGGACAGGGGCAGGGGCGGCGGCCCAAGGCAGCTGGGGGGGGCGGAGAGAACCGGTTCCACCAGTTCCTGTGGGGGGGGAGGCAAAGGAGGCGGGCAGAGGCCCGGCCGAGGGGCGAGAGAGAGAGAGACGGGGGGGGCACTTCACAGCCGCTGCTGCCCTCCCTCCCTCCCTCCAGCAACAAGTCCCCGCCGTGGCGCACCTACCTGGCTGGCTGGCTCAGGGGCGCGCGCCCTGCTGGGAGCCCCTGCGGCCCATCGCCTCCGCCGGCCTCACCGCCCTCCCCGGGGCGCCCAGGCCCGCCAGCGGCAGCAGCAGCAGGTGGAGTCCCGCCCAGCCTCCCGCTCACCTTCTTGCCAAACTAAGGCCTCCTCGCAGCCCGCGCCTGTGCATTTTGTTGAGTCAAAACGCACAGGCGCGGGCTGTGAGGAGGCCTTAGTTTGGTGAGCGGCGCGGGATGGAGAGCGAGTCGAGCTCGGCAGCGGCCGGGAGGATGCCCAGCATACCAGCTCCGAGGTCTGTGTGTATTTTGAAGAGACCTCCACAGGAAATTTCGCCCCCTCCTTTCTAGAAAGGAGGGGGAAGAAACTTCCTCCGCGGAGATCTCTTCACTCACCGCCTTCCCCGCCCGCGCACGCTCCTCTCGCTGGCTAAACCGGGATTTTTAATGGTCCCGGGATAACCAGCCCGGGAGGCGGGAATTTGGGGGCAGCGGCGGGACTTTCCCCGGGTGGTCGGGACGATCTGGCCACCGTACCCCTGAAAGCAGTAACAGAGGCATCAATGATCAGCCCTGTTAGGCCGCAGAGAAGACTGCCGCCATGTGAGCTTCCAGCTGATGTGAAATCCCCCCCTCCCCCGCAGATGCTTTCCTCTGCTTCCCCCTGGTCAGTCTCCTTTAAGACCCAGATACTACTGGGTACATGTGAAGCTGCTTTATATGGGTATTCAATAGATCAATCAATTATGGGGATTGTTCTCAAACAGAGGCCCACCAGATTGGCTTTGCCCTCCTGCGGTGTGACAGGTGAGGACACATACGTGAGTGTGTGATCTGTACACATAGCTTGATGTTGCATCATCAGTTGGCTGGTGCTGCTGCCCTACACTGAATCAGACCCTTGGTCCATCAGGGTCGGCACTGTATACTCAGAGCAGCAGCGGTTCACCTACTGCCTGGTATTTTAACTGGAGACAACAGGGATTGAACCTGGGACCTTCTGCATGCCAAATGCAGATGTTCTACCACTGAGTCATGACTCCTCCCCTAAGTACTAAGCATAATTTGCATTTCATTCTCACTCTGCAGACTATCCATTCGTTACTCACCAGTTACCAGGCCCCATTCAAGTTTCTATCACCTACAAAGTCCTTAATGGCACTGGAACCACATACCTGCAAGACTGCCTCTCCTACTACGCTTTGCTGTGACAGCTGAACTCATGTAAGCTAATTCTCCTGAAGGTGACAGTCTGCAAACAGGTAAAACTGGCAGCTGCCCACACATATTCTCTGTGGTGGATCCCTCATTATGGAACAGTCAGCCTGAGGCTCTTGGGAAGGCCCCCATGCTTCTGTCAGTTAACAAAATGCAAAAAACAAAATTGTTCAGGAGAACATTCCACTTCTACTTTCAGAGTTTGGGAGGCTAACACCAGCTATCTTCCAGCAGTGCCAAGACTCCATTTCAGCTAAGCGGGAGGCTCACGTACTCAACAGATGTCACCCATCCATGAGGCCATCAAGCTTAGGTGTGGACCCTGCCGGAACGCCTAAACCTTTGTCCAACAGAACTAAGGACAAAGACTGGTGTCAAGAAGAACACTGAAGAAGAGGAAGACCATCTTAAGCCAGAGCCAAGTTCCTTTGTGTAAACCGGGTGTTACCTTAGGTAGCAATTTGGCCACTATGGTTTGGTTGCGACTCAACAGCACATTCTTGTTGTATTATTTTACCCATTCCCAGCTACTATCTGCTATTTACACTTAGTCTTCATTATCCACTGAGGCTCTGCATGATCCTGCTTCTCTTTCAAGGTACTAATGGGCATGCTATTAACCAGCTAGAAAATTCATTCAGACAACTCTCCTAATCATAAGGCTGTATAAATACTGACTTCCATTAACTGCTTGTAGATTTAAGGAAATAATTTACAATTCCGAATGCATTATTAAGGATCTAAAGGACAACTGAATAAATCAAATGTTTCTAATTTTGGAAATTGTATGGATTCCCTGCCTGTAAATACTTCCCAAAGAGCTGATATATCACATTTTTATTTAAACAATAATGTAAAAAACTGGATTTTAAAATATTCGTTATGATAACTTGTGCAAAAGCATATATACTTTGCTCATTTCCTGTCCTCAGTGATCCACCATCTCTATTGGTTTGGTTTATTATACCTGAGATGAGACTGTATTTCTGTCATTTTAGAAGTTGTATTTCTCTTTATGTACTAATGAATCTAAATGGGCATCATAAAATACTATAATGAGCTTAGCAAGTTTACATATATGAACCCTGCTCTCACTTTCATCCACATACACACTTTTATTTGTTGATTCACCACCAGACACTATTATTTTTCATTAAGCAGACACTAATGTTATCTGTTGTGAATTTATTTTAATTTGTTGTGCAGAAGTCAGAAAAATGCCAATTCCTTCTGTAACAAAGCACCTAATTCTGTGCTGAATTCTATCCAATAGCTCTAAAACGTGTGAGTAGACACATGGTTAAAGCTTTTCTGTTAAACTAATATATATTTTAAAGGTAACAAGCACCAGAAAATGATAATAGCCTTTACAGCAAAAAAAGAAGAGTGCTTTTTTCTATTATAAATAAATAAAAAATACTGCAAGCCATTATAATTGATTGTCTGATCCTAGCAGGCAGTCTTTCAGATTCATATCTAGAATTGGCCATGGCTTTATTCTCTGTCCCACTCTGATGAGAGTGATCTCTCTTTGAGTAAATATGTTACTTTAATCAGTTCCACATAATGCCTAACATTTAAATTTTGCTTTGCATTCTAACAGGGTATTGCTGGGTGCTAGGAACTGGGGACAAGATCCAGGGTCTTGAAACATAATCCTCTTCTCAAATAGATGGGAAACACTCAGCCCTTCCCACATCTTTCTTATGGGCTTCTAGTGTGTCTGTTTTATTGGCTGGGGATTTTGTCTAAGGTTCCCCTCTTAAAGAACCCCCAGCCTAAACATTCTGCTATTAGCCCACTGCAGATGACATAGGGTGTAGGTTTATAGTCAGTAAAATCCAGTCTTCTTGGTCCAACTAAATCCACTAAATCACTACGTTAAGTTTGCAAACCAGTTGTGCATCACCTACTTACCAGATTCCTGGAATGCTCTCCCTCTAAGTGGTGACAAACTTCACTTTTCTGCTTGAGTTTTTTTGTGCAATTGGCAAACAAAAGAGCAGTCACAAAACCTAGAGATCATAGGGATGCTTTCATGAACACCTTGATCACCAACAACAGTGGGAAAAGATGAGGCAGAACAGAAAGTACAACCATAGCTCCTTCTTTCCTCACCTCAAATGTGTGTTACACAAGTGCTCGGGAGGACTTCAAGTGATTGGAGCAAGACTTTGACAGCTACAAATGCATTCTTTGCAACAGAAACTGAATGGCCCTGACTATTTAATAACATTTGTTCTTGTTTCATATGATCCAACAAATTAGATAGGAAAGATGCAAATTTCTGGTCACAATGAGGAATATGCCATGTAGTGACTCTTCTAAAATGATCTAGTAATCATCAGTTGTTTTAAGACAGGGACCTAAAAGTTCCTAGTAGTCCCGACTTTCTCAGATAAAACTATACATGACACACAGCAGGTCTATTTTTCCCATAGAATTTTTTTAATAATCAAAAGCAGCCTTGAGATACTACACTCTAAATTAGGGGCTCCAAAGTCAACCAGATGTCCTACAAAGTCTAAAAGCAGGGCAAAGAGGCTGAAGTTTCTCTCTGTTGTTCCTCTTTCCATTTAGTATTCAGAGACATATCCTACCTCAGAAGATAACAGGTCTATTTAGCCATCATAATAGGCAATGATAGATTGGCACTCCATGAGAAATCAACATTTGTAAAATCCCACCAACCTGTTTCCCCTTTTACTGTCTTCAAAGCTGTTTGGAAATAACATTATCCATGGCCTTTTTTTGTAGAAAAAGCCCAGCAAGAACTCATTTGCATGTTAGGCCACACCTCCTGATGTCACAATTGTTTCACAAAGGGCCTTTTTTGTAGGAAAAAGCCCAGCATGAACTCATTTGCATATCAGGCCACATCCCCTGATGCCAAGCCAGCCGGAACTGTGTTCCTGTGCATTCCTGCTCAAAAAAAGCCCTGGCACTACCAGAGAGCCACAACAATGTCATGTGATCTGTCCTGTAACCAGAGCTCTTTTTCTAGCAGGAGCTCCTCTGCATATTAGGCCATGCCCCCCTGATGTAGCCAATCTTCCAAGAGTTTAGAGGGCTCATAGTACAGGGCCAACTGTAAGCTCCAGGAGGATTGGCTACATCAGCGGACGTGGCCTAATATGCAGAGGAGCTCCTGCTAGAAAAAGAGCTCTGGTTACAGGACAGATCACATGACATTGTTGTGGCTCTCTGGTAGTGCCAGGGCTTTTGGATTTTGCCATTTCACACAATAAAAGTGCAAAGTGCATGGAAAGTGAATTGCAAATACATTATTTAGGGGGTGTGAAAGCGCCCTCTAGAGTGACTGGCACAAGATGACCCAGCAAGTTTTCATGGAAGAGCAGAGATTCGGGGCTGGGTTTCCCAGATCCTAGTCCAATATCATATCTCTTGTGACGGAACCGGCCCGATTCTGCCTTCAGACCCGGTCCCGTCAACTCCCTATTGAGTCGCCAACTCCTGGAGGGAGCTATTTCTCCTCCGGCCACTTGGGCTCGCTGCCACCACCTGCTCAGTCTAGGGGTTCAGATTGAGAGGAACAGGACTCCCAATCCCCCTCTCCAGCTCTGAGGCCAGGCCTCAAGGTCCTCTGCCACCCTGTACTTGGGTATCACAGAGATCACAGCACTTTTTTGGGGAACCCCTGGAGGATTGGCACCTTATCCAACTGCATGCTTTCCCCCTTCCGCGGGGCCCCCTTCATAAAGCAGCGTGGTCTAAGCGGTCGGGATCTATGTGGTACAGAGTTTGACTGCCAGCATTCAAAACAGGAAAAATATTTAATAAGAAGAGAAAGAAAGAAAAACAAAACAAAACAAAAAACAGTTAATGTAAAAGTTTAGCACAGCACCTGAACAGCAACCAGAGGGACAAATAAAAGGTGGGTTTAAACGCATCCCCTCGTCCCTGGTGTAAACTTGCCCTACCTTGTGAATGACTGCCTGGGGTCCCACAGGCAGGAGCCCACAGGCTGGCAACCTCGCTTCCTGAGCACCAGCTGAGAACTGACCTTTTTCCACCTCACTCCAATAAAACAAAAGAACTTCCTGCCCCTCTAGGAGATTTTCCCACCTAGAGTTGATGGTTTAACTCCAGAAGGGAGGGAGGAGTGAAGAGAAGACTAGGCCGCAAAGCCTGCCTAGCAGTTTCATGTTCCCTCCTGAGCAAGTGTCATCATGAACTAAGATGGCATTTCTCCACATCTCTAATACCAGGCTAGCTCTCATGTCTAGGGTTGCCAGCCCCCAGGTCCAGGCGGCAACAAGCACATCTCCCACATCTGCCATGCAGAACTGACACCTTCACGCCAGGGACATTACATGGAGACACTCTGGTCTGAGGGCAACTTCACCTTAGAGTTTTGCCCTCAAAATGGAGTGTCCCCATGCAACGTCCCTGACATAATGATTTCACTTCTGCCTGATGTCATCACGTGATACCACTATTTGGGGGTGAAACCCCACCCCCTCCCAGAATGCTCCCCCCCCCATGGCACTGGCAGACGGTATGAACCTGGCAACCCTACTTGTGTTAGATCATGAGCAATCATACAACCGTATATCATGGGCTTAATAATTTTCAGTTGCAGAGATGGAGGCAGAGCTGATAGATGTCATGGGCTGGGGCCAGGCCAGGCGAAGTCCAGGGGCATTCCAAGGTCTGTAGGTGGGTAGCAAGGAGGGTCCAAAGCGCCAAAACCAAATCACAGTCCAGGTATCGTAGGTCAGAGGTTCAGAAGCCGAAGTTAGAAGATCCAGATGTCAATGCCAGAGTCAGGGGGTCCAGAAGCCGAAGTCAGAAGCCGAAGTGGATGTTAGAACGTCAGGTAAATGACTAGTTGCTTCCACAAAGCCTTCTCCCAAAGCCCACAGCTATATAGCCCTCTGCTGTCTGTTGCCCATTTGGGCTAATTGCTGACTCAGAGGGCAGCCAGGATCCTGCTGAGACTCAAGCACCCTCACTCCTAGAAGGGCCAGAATCCTTTCAAAACTCAGGGCTCAGGGAGCATCTTGCTCGTGAGCGTGCCGCCCTCCTCCGATCCCTGAGGTCCTGACGAAGGCAGTCACGCACACGAGCCACCCAAGAGGGCGAGGCAGGGGGGCTTGGATCTTCTCCAGCAGGAGGCAGGGGCACTGGTGCAGGTGGCAGGGGTACAGTTTCTTCTGCAGGGCCCCCAGCACCCATGACACTAGACAGAATGTTTATTCACAAGTCAGACTAAGAGCCAAACTAGATGCAATAGTGACAAAATAGTGACAAAACCAGTTTTAGGATTGGGTCACACTTCTGAATTCTTACAAAGCAGAAGTGCAGATGGGGAGATTTAAAGTCTAAAACCTTCCCCTTTTTACACTTTTCTTGTGAAAACTCTTTCTAACAGCAGTTTTCACTTAGCAGTGCTCAATGACTGAAAACAACTGTGTTTGAAGAGGGTAATGGCATTAAAAAGCAGTTGCTGGAGGGAGCGCTAGGAGGAGAAAAGCTTCAACTCTCCCATCCTGGCTGCCTACAACAAATCTCTCCATCACAATCGCTCATTTTGTATGTATACAGCAGGGGTGGCCAAACTGCAGCTCGAGAGCCACTTGTGGTTCTTTCACACATATTGTGTGACTCTCTAAGCCCCCACGACATTTGTCTCTTTAAATCACTTCTCCAAGCAAACTAGCAGGCTTGGAGAATGCATTTAAAGCTAAAGTTGCTTCCTTTCCACCTCTCCCTCCCCCACCTACCTTCCTTCCTTCCTTCCTTAATACATTTGTATTCCACCTTTCCTCTTGGTTTAAGGTGGCTTGCAATAAACAATGCTATAATATAGTGGGTTCTATACAATGATGAGGGGAGGAGGTAGTGAACACAGCTCTTTTATTGAATACAGCATGGTATAGCACTGCCTACAAAGACTGAAGACTAGGGCCGCGGGGCCCACTATATATACACACCCAAGTTCCCGCGCTGCCTGTGACTGGACCATTCAAACCAGTCGGGGGCTCTTGATTGGAGCAGGGCAGCAGGATTTGGATCTTGCTGCCTGTTGTTCCCGAGTCCCCAAGCTCTGTTCTTCAGGCCCCAGTGAGCCAGGCAAGAACTCCAGCTTATAAATACAATTCTAAGCACATATACAACAAATGCAAAGCCACTACTCCAACCTAGGAGGCTGACTGCGATTAGACAAGGCCTGGGCAGAAGCCCTTGTGGCCCTAGAGAGCCAATGAAATTAGCTGTCTGACCTTGGCAATGATCCTTACACTTGAAAAATTACCAGGCCGCCTATTTAAATTTAAACAGGATCCACCAGAATCAAAACAAATCAAATTTGGGAACATTAGATATAGAGAAGCCTCACTTTGAGACCTATAATAATCTGATAAAGATTTTCCTTTTTTTTACTCTCATTCATATCTAACTTCAAATAAGAGGGATCACTGCCCATTTTGCCTGCTCCTGATCAATTTAGCACAACAGGCAAAGAAATTAGGAAAATATTGCGGACGAATGAATAAATTTGCTTTGGTATTTTGGCTGAGTAAATTGCCTGTTATGCCACTTACTGCTCATTATTTCTGCAATTCTCTCCCAAATTTGTTGGACAAACAAATTCATCTAGGAGGCTGCCAACAACCACACACTGAAATGGCTGCCATTGAAAAGGGGGATCCTCACTGAAAGAACGATCTGCTCCGACAAGGCAGCCTTTGTTCTTAACACATCTGCTCTGCTGTCATATGACTGTCTGCACAAAATCCATCACAGGCAGCTTTTGGAACTGGCAATACCCCAGAAGCCAGAGATCAAATAACTGCAGTGGGAAAGGGTAAGGGATAAAATTAGTACTATCCCTATGATAGACATATAAGGCCTTTTTCTGAAAGAATTCTACATACAGAAAATGTAAATTCCTGGTAATCATTTGTGAGGAAATATGAAACAATACCTGTTCATTCTGTTTCAATGAGAAACTGGAAAGGGGAAAAAAATGGCTGCATTTAGGTTGCCAAGTCTGACTCAGGAAATATCTGGGAATTTTGGGGGTGAAGCCAGGAGACTTGGGGGTAGAGCCAGGAACAAGATTGTGACAATCATGATTGAATGCAAAAGGAAGTTCTGGCCATCACATTTAAAGGGATCAAATTCCTTTTAAATGCCTTCCCTCCACTGGAAATAATGGACAATAGGGGCACCTTATTTAGGGGCTCATAGAATTGGACCCCTGGTCCAATCCTTTTAAAACTGTGTGGGGGGGGGGGTTAAGGAAAGGCACCAGATGCTATGCTGAAAATTTGGTGTCCCTACCTCAAAAAACAGCCCCCCCCCAAGAGCCCCAGATACCCACAGATGAATTCTCCATTATACCCTATGAGGACTGGTCTCCATAGGGTATAATGGAGCGCTCAGCAGACATTTCCTCTTCCCTCCCTGCTTTCTGATAACCCTAAAGTGGGGGGGAGGCCTCCAAATGAGGGGATTCCCTGCTTCCAACTGGGGATTGGCAACCCTAGCATTTGGAAAAATTTCCACATCTTTAAATGCTTGCCAGTTTGGTGTAGTGGTTAAGTGTGTGGACTCTTATCTGGGAGAACCGGGTTGATTCCCCACTCCTCCACTTGCACCTGCTGGAATGGCCTTGGGTTAGCCATAGCCCTGGCAGAGGTTGTCCTTGAAAGGGCAGCTGCTGTAAGAGCTCTCTTAGCCCCACCCACCTCACAGGGTGTCTGTTGTGGGGGAGGAAGGTAAAGGAGATTGTGAGCCGCTCTGAGACTCTTCAAAGTGGAGGGCGGGATATAAATCCAATATCTTCTTCTTCTTCTTCACATTACAGCCATTTCAGAGTGCTTTGGATCTATGTGTGAGGACAGTGGGCTGCTCCATAAATGACTGAGAAATTTTTGCAGGATGGGGAGCTTACCACATACATCTGAGGTCTTGCTCTACAGTCACTGGACTGGGGTAGGAATGTAGCTTATTCAGTCAAACTACCTTAAAGTTGGAGCAGTTGAGAGCCACTATGGGCCCCAGACAATTGTTTTCTTTAGGCTTTTCTTCAGATCACCTGCTAAGTATTTGCTGTGTTAGTAGGCTTGAGCTTGAAGTATGCTTCCATTACTCTCCAAAATCCTGATACCTACATTACAACTGGCAATTCTCTTAGAACCAGCCAATCAGGATGCAAGTCATTTGGAAATGCAAATGAAGAATCCTGGAGAGGCCAATAGTGAGGATTGCCATCAACCTAAGGAGGCGTATTTAACTCAGCCCAAGTGTATATATTGCATTGTGTTGCCTGTTTGTTCCTGAATAAACTGTTGCTGCTTACTGAAGAGCTGACTGAACTCACTTTACAATACCACCCAAACCCAATTCAAGTACCATCTGAAAACAAATCACATGACTTGCCTAGGTCTATGGGCTCCAAGCTTGACCTAGCACCTTAAAATGTTCTCTCTATTGTTTCCTTCTCTTGGAAGCCCTACTTATTGTTATGGGTGTGAGTCATCCTATACTTAAAAAGGTAAAGGTAGTCCCCTGTGCAAGCACCAGTCATTTCCAACTCCGGGGTGACGTCACATCACGACATTTTCATGGCAGACTTTTTAATGGAATGGTTTGCCATTGCCTTCACCAGTCATCTACACTTTCCCCCCAGCAAGCTGGGTACTAATTTTACTGATCTCAGAAGGATGGAAGGCTGAATCAACCTTGAGCCGGCTACCTGAATCCAGCTCCCGCTGGGATCGAACTCAGGTCGTGAGCAGAGCTTGGACTGTAGTACTGCAGCTTACCACTCTGCACCACGGGGCTCCTATTCTGTACTTAGCAATAACTAAAGCAGAATCACCCATGAAGAGATCAAGACCAAGTTTCTAATCCAAGGCAGCCAAGTAGAGAAGGGCTACATCATTGCTGCTAGTGTAATGGGGCTGCATCATAGACAGAAAGGTGTGCTTTCCTCAAACATTCTCCTTCTGACCACTTCTCCTTTGTTGAAGTCTCTAACTAAATTACTAAGACTTTGGGGCTCACCACCTTGCTGTTTCTCTACAACTCCTTCTGTTCCTTAACTACTACATTTACTGTGGACTTTGAGTTACGCTGACAAGTTGGGAGTAGCCCAACACTGCAATCCAAAGCAGAGTTAACTCCTGTTTAAACCTATCGGGTAGCCCAGGGTAGGCCAAACTTGTCAGATCTCAAAAGTTAAGCAGGATTTGCCCTGGTTAGGATTCGGATGGGAAACCACCAAGGGATAGCAAGGTTGTGATACAGAGGCAGGCAATGGCAAACCGTCTGAGTGTCTCTTGCTTGAAAACCCTATGGAGTTGCCATAAGTCAGCTATGACTTGACGGCATCAACAACAAGGACTGGAGTAACTCTGATAGGATTGCCTAGCAAGTCACTATCCAAGCCTAACTGAGTTCCCAAACATCTTGCAATGCCAGCAACATACACTGCTTCACTAAAGCCAAGGCCTGACACCCCTAAGAAAAAATTCCTGCAGTGTGCTGCAATCATCCTACCAAGCTTAACCTACACTCCTTAAATGTGGTCCCTGGTGATTGGACTGTATGAAATGATGGGGATTCACTTAGACAGAGCAGCAGGAATATACATAATGGATGTTTATTATTGCCGAAGACAGATAACTAAGCCCTGATTCCCCCACTAAATCCTATGGGAAATTTTCAATGAGGACAGTAAGACCTCATGGCATGGTTAAGAACTAAAGATGTTGTTGCTAATGGGTGCCTTAAATAGAACAGCCATACATCCAAGGCCTGCAGCTCTTGGACACCAGGTGGCACAATGGCAAAGAAATTCTTAGCTCATGAGGAACATATTTATTAAAGTCATACCTTGCAATGTTATTGAACAATGGTAAATACGTGAATACATTCTTAGCCAGAAGCATTATATTTTGGTAACGCATATTTTGCCTGGACTGCCAAAAGGCAGTTGTCATACAGTATTCTATAAACAAATCAGTAAGTTCAGCTTCTTAACTGAATTTGATTTTCTTTTCTCTAAATGGCTGTTTTACTGATGGTGGGATAAAACTGTTATTTTATTGATTTAAGGAAGGATAATGTGTTTTATGGTTTTATTCTTTTTAGTGCTGGCATGCTGTCAACCTCAAAATTCAGAGGCAACAGTCCTCTGAATCCCAGTGGCAGGAAAGGACATCAAGGCATGTATGCCCTGCTTGTTGACCCTCCTAGACAACTGGTTGGCCACAGTGTCAACCAAGATGCTAAACAAGATGGACCACAAGGTCTGACCCAGCAGGGGTCTTCCTGTGTTCTAGGGCTGACAAGGTGTAAACTACCTTGAGCTCCCTAGTTGAGGGAAAGTGTTCGGTAGATATTCTAATAAGTATATCCAAAGGACACTGTTATAAATAATATCTGGTTCAGCAGAGCTGAATCATAAGTAGGTAATAGTGAGATCTGTTTATATGTACACAGCCATTATTTTCCAGATTTCTTTCAGATAACACATTATGAATGCTGGCCAGTTTTGCAAATACTTCCAACAAACAAAAGCCCTGTACACAAGTTACAGTGAATGTATGTACAATGTACACTTGATTGTTCTTTGTATGTGTGTTGTTGACTAATTCTCATACTACGGTCAACATATGTACAGCTGATTGTGTGATACCCATTATCAGGTCTCTGGTTTCATTTGGATAGTGAACACATTTTGACTCTTTCTTACAAACAGATATATATGTGTACAGGCAGGATTTGTATGCATTCCCTGTGTAAAGGGCTAAAGGCTCTGGGATTTAGGGCTCAAATTCCTGCCACAGGATTGGATAAAATTGATGGCTAGCTTTCCTTCCGATTTGTATAAAAAGCTGCCCCATGATTTACTTTTGGGTGAATTTGGTATCTATTGGGTGAAATTGGTATCTATTGTTACCCAGAGCTATCAGTATATAAAATTATGTATGGCTGATGTTGCTGGGTCCAGTGATGGTGTTGCTATATGAGAGCAAAGCTGGCATCTTGGTTTGTTCCAGGTCTTGGTACCAGAGTCCATATTACTATTAAGCATTTTATCATTGCAACTTGAAGCTAGCACCAGATATTCCCATTGTAACAATGTATTATGGACAGCTCATATCCTGATGAAGCCTGAGATCTTCTTTTAATGAGTCAGAGCTTCAATAAATGTTTAGTTCATTGCAGGTCAATTATTCTCTCATCTATACTGCCTTCCCTCTTTTTTCTGCATGTGCATCCAATCCCTCATTCTCAAGGTGCAAAATCCTGCCAGACAGTCAATAGGATCATTCTATTTGCATAACCTTTCATTGTTAGACCACAGGCTGCTACTAGCTGATAACAGGTGAAATAAATGGTAGCAACCAGCTCTCAGATAAATACATTAACGCTAAGTGTCTTTAAACCAGCATGCTCTCTCACATACATTTAATTAACATATATTGACTTTTCAATTGCCACTGGCTTCCAAAAATCACTCACCAAGCTACAGCCTAGCAGGTAAGTGAATATCTTTAGGTACATCAGAAAGGAAGATGTAGTGACTAGAGCGTTTTTAAATGGAGCCCAGGTGGAGATGTCCCAGGCAGGCCATCATAAACATCCATCCATTACAGACTCCCATGTTGATGGGGATGACTAATGCAATGAGCACATGCTGCAAGCTGCAATTACACTGAAGCCAAGCAGAGCTAGGTATGCTCAGAGTCTTCAGGGGAGGCTGCCAGGAGCCTTGTGTACAGCACCTTGACTTCCCTGAAACCAAAGCAAGATATAAATGCCCTCTCAAAAGCAATACCCTAATAAAGAGGGTGCTGAATATGTGGGGAGGGAGCAGCCATCTCTACTATCATCAGGGCTTTTTTTGTAGCAGGAACTCCTTTGCATATTAGACTGCATCCCCCCTGATGTAGCCGATCCTCCAAAAGCTTACAGTAGGCCCTGTAAGCTCTCGGAGGATTGGCTACATCAGGGAGGTATAGCCTAATACGCAAAGAAGTTCCTGCTACAAAAAAAGCCCTGACACAATCACTATAAAATATGCTACAGTTATTATATAAATTGCTATAGGTTAGCATATATACATCCCAGTTCACACTAGCCAATATTTATTTATTACATTTTTTAAAAAAATGCACCCAGGGAGCTCAAGATACCATGCATGGCTCTCGTTTCCTCCATTTTATCCTCACATCAATCCTGTGAGGAAGGATAGACTGAGAGAGACTGACTGGCCCAAGATCACCTTGGTAGTTTCTGGGTGAGTGGAGATTTGAACTCAGGTCTTCAATACTCCAACTGTTTACACCACAGTAGGCTTCTTCACATTGTCATGTACACATACACAAATTTGTTACAGCAAACTAGTCCTGTGTGGAACAGTCTAGGAAAAAAGAGGCTATGCCAGCTTGTTGAAGTTTTCTTAAGAGAGAGAGAGAGAGAGAAAGTTTTGTTGTGAATGCCCTTTCAAAATATGCTGAAAGTAGTAATTTTTAACATTGTTTCTTGGATTGTTTTCACCTTCTCCCTGTCCCCCCCCCCGCCCTTTGGGTTGTTCTGGTTTAGATATCATTAATGTCTCTCTCTCTCTGCTTGACTTCATGAACGAAGATTTAAGAAGGGTGCAGTAGTCCACGTTTGCTGCAGGCTCGCTGGTGGCTGACAAGACCAACGCGGGACAGGCAGATCCGGCCACAGTGGCTGCAGGGAAAAGTCTGATTTGGGGTTGGTGCTGTAGCAGTGCGATTCTTCCTCAATCTCCTTTTGTCCTCAAGACCAGCTATGCGTGCGTTCTCAAAGGAAGAGACAGCCTGGTGGATGGTGTGCCTCCATGCTTTGCGATCTGAGGCTAGGTCAGACCACTGGTGATGGTTGATGCGACAGGTGCCAAGGGATTTCTTCAAGGAGTCCTTGTACCTCTTCTTTGGTGCCCCTCTATTTCGATGGCCAGTGGAAAGTTCGCCATACAGAGCAATCTTGGGAAGGTGGTGGTTTTCCATCCTAGAAATATGCCCTGCCCAGCGCAGCTGCGTCTTCAACAGCAGTGCTTCGATGCTTGTAACTTCCACCCTCTTGAGGACTTCAGTGTTGGTCACAAAGTCACTCCAGTGGATGTTGAGGATGGTGCGAAGGCAGCGCTGATGGAAGCGCTCAAGGAGTCGCAGGTGATGACGGTATAAAACCCACGATTCGGAGCCGTAGATGAGGGTTGTCATCACAACTGCTTTGGAAACATTGATCTTTGTGCCTTTTTTCAGATGCTTGTTGCTCCACACTCTTTTGTGCAGTCAGCCAAATGCACAATTTGCCTTTGCCAGCCTGTTGTCAATCTCCTTGTCGATGATCTGTAGCTAGGGCTGCCAACTCCCTTAGAAAATTCCTAAAGATTTTTTTTGTGGGGGGGGCGGGTGCTGGGAGGGGTTGGGAAGGGGAGAGAACTGGGATGTGATGCCATAGAGTCCACTTTCAGCAGTTGCCATTTCCTCCAAGGAATTGATCTCTTTAGACTGGAGATCAGTTGTAATTCCAGGAGAACTTCAGACTCCATCTAGAAGTTGGTACCCTTATATGTAGTTTAAGTTAAAGTAGATATTGGCAGAAATAAATGTAACAAGGAGCACCTGCATTTCCCCTTCTTTTTAAGCAGCAATGATGTAAAAAAGGGGTAAACAGTATATTAATGAGATCAACACATATGATCAGTTGTAATAAACACCACAGAAGTTGTTACTCTAAGGCTGCCATTTGTGGCAACACTGTCCTGTTCCTTGTAATGCTTAGTTACATCATAAAATATATTCTCAAGACAAATTTATATAAGGGCTTCAAATACTGACTTTAACATACAAATAACAGTTTCTGTTTTGAATGGGTATTTGCAAACCCAATAATAATATCATTAATTTATAATTAAATATTTAGCAGTTATTGATGACTTGCTATTGTATATCAATAAGGTCAACAGCTCTCAGGGTAGATGAGTAATTATCTGCAGATAACTATCATTTAGATCTACATTGATTATATTATCTAGGTCAGGAACAGGCAAGTTTTTTTGCCAAAAAATATACCTGTGGAGATGAGGGGCAAACAAATGAGGTGCAGGCAGGGTGAACAGAAACAAGCCAAGTCTCAGCTCAGCAGCCCTATCAGCATTTCAGGGATTTGCCTTGGGCTCAGCTGGTGGCTGTACTGCTCTGGGAAGTGAAGATGGGCATAACCCATGCCAGTTGCCTTCTCCCACAATGTTGGTCCCAGTACTGCTGCCTTGCTCTCATTTGCTTGGGTGCTGGGTGTCAAGTAAAATGGTCTGGGGTGCTGCTATTAGCATGCGTGTTGGTGACAGCCTGCCTACCCCAACCTAGGCTCTATGGAGAAAGTAAGAAAACTACAGAGTTAGAGATATCCAGAAGCATCAAAGGCTTTCTCCATGAAGCTGCCTTATACCAAATCAGACCATTGGTCCATCACAGTCAGTTTTACAGACTGGAAGCAGCTCTTCAGGTCTCACATACTGGTCTTTCACATCACCTACTGCAGGGTTCTTTTAAACCGGAGATGCCAGGAATTGAACCTGGGGTCTTCTGCATGCCAAGCAGACAGAGCCAGCGTGTGGGAGTAGGCAAAGTAGGCAAATGCCTAGGGTGCCAGCTCCCAGCCCCCTCTCCACTCGTGCCATCCCCAAGCCCCAAACTTGGCGAGCGCTGCAGAGGGAAACCAACTGTGTTTTTTTCTTGGCTTTAAGGGATCCCCTGACCCCTTAAAGCCAAGGACAAAAGGGGCTTTTCCTCTGCAGCACCCGCTGGTGAGAGCTGTAGAGGGAAACTGACCAGGTTTTTTTCTTGGCTTTAAGAGGTCGGAGGAGCTTCACCGACCCCTTAAAGCCAAGGAAAAAAATGGGGCTTTTCCTCTCCAGCGCCTGCTGAACTTGGCCAATACTGTAGAGGGAAACTGACTGAGTTTTTTTCTTGGCTTTAAGGGACTGGAGGTCTCCATGTGCCGGGCCTGCAAGCACATACTCTATCACTGAGCCACAAGCCCCTTCCCTCAACCAACTTCACTCTGCCACCTTGGGGACAAGAATCCATATATATGCTGCACAGTCAGATGTAACGTTAATTGTTGTGGCATTCTGCCAACAGCACATCCCTAAGGTAAAGCAGTATGCATTCCTGCATAATGGCAGAAAACCATGGGGTGCATGTTGTAAGCCTGAACAAGATTGTTATGTGGAAATGTGAGTTAATTAGGGTTGCCAAGTCTGACTCAAGAAATATCTGGGAACTTTGAGGGTGAGCCAGAAGCAAGGTTGTGACAAACCCAATTTAACTCCAAAGGGAGTTCTGGCCATCACATTTAAAAGGACCATGCTCCTTTAAAATGCTTTCCCTCCATTGGAAATAATGGTGGATGGGGCACCTTTTGGGGGCTCATAGAATTGGACCCCCTGGTCTAATCTTATTGAAACTTTAGGATTTTTTTTTTTTTTTTTAGGAAAGGCTGTGGAAAATTTGGTGCCTCTATCTAAAAAAAAAGTCTCCCTAAAGCCCCAGATACCCCCAGACTGATTATCCATTATACCCTATGCAAATTGTTCTCCATAGGGTACAATGAAGTGCCCAGCAGACATTTCCCTCCCCACCCCCCTGCTTTCTGATAAACCTGAAACATGGGGAGGGCCTCCAAGCCAGGGGATCCCCTGTCCCCAACTGGGAATTGGCAACCCTAATTAACGACTGTTACATTATTGTTCAAACCTCTATATTACTGCTGAATTAATTTAGGTAGGATAGATTTTAAAAGTACGGTACACCTAATCTGTATACTCCTCCTGCTTTAAATCAAAATTTGTCAGTCTTTATTTACTTCAGCACTTCCTTGCCTGATAGCTTTCACATTTTTCTGTGTCAGAAAAGCATACTGTACATTTTAGAGATTATAGTTTACTCCTTATATTTAGGCCTATATGTCTTAATGTGGAGTCATATATCAGCTTTTAGGTGTCGGCGATCACAAATCAAGTACCAAGAGAACATACTTCAAGAATAAAAATGAGGATGAGTTTAGTAATGTTTGAACCTGCTCCAGTTTCATGACAAAAACTATGTGCTGTAACAAGCTGGGTGGAAACCAAGATTATTTAATACATCATTATACATTAGTTGCAACATTGCTCTAAGATGTCATGTATTCCAAAAGAAGGTTTCTGCTTTGTTTGCTTGTTTAAGGCTGAAATAAAAACTTGTTTTCTTAGAAACATTTTCATTCCAGCTTTAAACAAAGCAGTTGAGAGAAAACAGACTAACAAGGCTGTTTTGTTTTGTTTTTGTCTTCCCAATCTTCCTGGCCTGAAATCTGTAACGTGTTCTACTACATATAGTTAGCTGTAACCAGCTGCATGTTCTTTGGGGAGCCAATCAATAGCTTATATGCTTACAGAGGAAAAAGAAATACAGAAAGAAATAAAAGAGGAAGAGACAGAAGACCGAAAGCATAGACCCCTAGACTTACCCTGGGTTAAGTCTGCAGGCCCACAGGGAGGCAGGACTAGCCTTCCCAAGCCTCCCGCCCTGGCGGGAGAATACTGGATTTTCAGCCTCTTTTCCCGCTTTCCATAACTCTGGAAGCGGGGGGAGGAGGGGGGAATGGCGCCAAGGAGCATTTGCGTCGTCCGGGGAGGAGGTGCTGAGCCTGGCAAGGGAAATCTTGAGAAGGGAGGCTGGCTCGCCAGCGAGCGGGTGGAGGTGGCTGCCGAACGCAGGCGGGTCTTGACGGACTCCAATGCCCGATGCTTCTCCTCCTCCCTTCCCTTCCCACCCAGCCCCGTTGCAGCAGCCGTTCTTCCTTTTCGCAAGCTGCTTCCCGCGCCCAGTCAGCTGGCTGGGGGGGGGGGAGGAGAGAAGCCCCGCCTGCAAAGGACCATGTGCCTTTGCACCTCCGGAGGCTTGATTGCAAGGCTCCACTTTGGGATGGTGTGACTGCTGCTGTAAAGAAGCTGGCAGCAACTCGTGAGTAGAAAGGCCAGTCCCTCGCTTCAGTTGCCAGAAAGGGGGGGGGGGGAGGGAGGAGGAGAGGGAAACGTCTTCATTATTCCCTATGTGGAGATCAATTCTCATAGGGTATAATGGGGAATTAATCTGGAGGTTTTGGGGGCTCTGGGGGAGCTGTTTTTTGAGGTAGAGGCACCAAATTTTCAATATAGTATCTAGTGCCTCTCCCCAAAGTACCCTCCAAGTTTCAAAACGATTGGACCAGGGGGTCCAATTCTATGAGCCCCAAAAGAAGGTGCCCCTATTCTTTGTTATTTCCTATAGAAGGAAGACATTTTAAAAAGTGTGCTGTCCCTTTAAATGTGATGGCCAGAACTCTCTTGGAGTTCAATTATGCTTGTCACACCCTTGTTCTTGGCTCCGCCCCAATGTCTCCTGGCTCCACCCCCAAAGTCTCCTGGCTCCTCCCCCAAAGTCCCCAGATATTTCTTGAATTGGACTTGGCAACCCTAGGCAGGACACGTGGTGGTGTGGCAGGCAGGCTCTGCTGGGAGGCTGTGCAACCTCCTTTGGCTGGCCTGGCCTGGCCAACCTGAAATGGTTGGGGAAGACGAGGCCCAGCTGGCAGCTAGGATGAACTATGGGCCCTGCTGCGCCAAGTCAGCCACTCCATTTTGTGGCTTCACTCTCCCAGCTCTCCCCTTTTTTGTGTTGTTACAGTTGTTTATTGTTGTCATCACTTTCATTGTCCCAACTCTTTCTGGCAGTGTCAGCAGATCAATTTGAGGGGAAATTTGGCCTGTGTGCCTGTTTCTCCCAGCTTTAGGGATCCCTATAAGGGATTTGGGGCTTACAGGGGACACACTCATCTCCAGGGGCTGTCATAGAATCCCCACGTCAAGTGCCAAGGGAAACCACACAGTGGCTCTCTCCCAGGGGGAATCCTGGGTACTACCATCCCACAGTATCCCTTGCAGATGGGCTGAAGACGGCTGCATATCTGCCAGCAAGAGGCTCAGCCAATGCCCTGAATCCAAAACTTTTTTTGTAGAAAAAGCCCACAGGAAATCATTTGCATATTAGGCCACACTCCCTGACACAAAGCCTGCTGGAACTGTGTTCCTTTGCATTCCTGCTAAAAAGAAAAAAGAAAAAAAGCCCTGCCTGGATCCATTTGCCCCATGCTGCACCAAGGCTATTTCAAATGTAATCAATAGGAAAGAAAAGGTTCCCTGTGCAAGCACCAGTCATTTCTGACTCTGGGGTGACGTTGCTTTCACAAAGTTTTCACGACAGAGTTTTTACGGGGTGGTTTGCCATTGCCTTCCCCAGTCATCGACACTTTCCCCCCAGCAATCTGGGTACTCATTTTACTGACCTCGGAAGGATGGAAGGCTGAGTCAACCTTGGTCCGGCTACCTGAATCCAGCTTCTGCCAGAATTGAACTCAGGTCGTGAGCAGAGAGTTCAGATCACAGTACTGCTGCTTTACCACTCTGCGCCACGGGGCCGCTGTAATCAATAGAGCTGTGGCCTAATTTTAACCCAACACATGCCTAGTTGTCTTGTTTTCATGCTTGGGAGGAGTCAGCCTCTCACCCTGCCTCTGCCTATGGAGCTGGGTTTGCAAGTATGGAATGGTTGACAGGACAGGATACAACAGCTAGGGTTGTCAGGTCCCCTTTGGTCACCAGTAGGAGATGGGGGATAGGATTGCCAAATCCAGGTTGTGAAAATCCTGGAGATTTGGGATGGATCCTGGGGAGGACAGGGACCTCAGTGGGATGCAATGCCATAGAGTCCTCTCTCCAAACATCCATTTTCTTCAGTAGTCTGGAGACAAGCTGTAATTCTGGGGTCTCTCCAGGTACCACCTGGAGGATGGCATCCCTATAACAGACTGGAAACAAGACTTCAAGGCTATATATATATATATATATATATATATATATATATATATATATATATATATATATATATATATCCTTGAAGCCTTCAAGAAGAGGATCCCCAATTATAGCTAAAAAAAAAAAGATGAAGGGGATCCCAAAAGGCTTGTTATATTATCCATATCAGAGTTTACTGCTCCTTACCAATAATGTGACATCTGTTGATAATGTGGCAGCTCCGGTTTCAAAGAAACCCATGTGTTCTCTAGAAGAAGAAGAAGAAGATATTGGATTTATATCCCGCCCTCCACTCCAAAGAGTCTCAGAGCGGCTCACAATCTCCTTTACCTTCCTCCCCCACAACAGGCACCCTGTGAGGTGGGTGGGGCTGGGGAGGGCTCTCACAGCAGCTGCCCTTTCAAGGACAACCTCTGCCAGAGCTATGGCTGACCCAAGGCCATTTCAGCAGGTGCAAGTGGAGGAGTGGGGAATCAAACCCGGTTCTCCCAGATAAGAGTCCGCACACTTAACCACTACACCAAACTGGCTCTAGTGTTAAATCTCAGCTGGATCATACTCAGAGACCTCAAAAATTTCCATAATAATCTGCAGCTATGTCCAATTTATTTATTAGGATATTTTTCAAAGCCCCTCCCCTGCACAAAATATTACTTCAGACCTTTCTTCCATCCTTTTGAAGATTCAGGTTTAAATTGTTATCTACTTGGTACAGTTACCTTAAAATAGAACACAGAGTGGAACAAAAGGCCATCCAGTCCATACAGATTCACTGGTACAACCAGGCAAAAATATCCTTCAAGCAAAGAGCTATTAACTCCAGATGATTCAACACAAGTTATCCAAGGGTGAGGTCAGACATTCATAAAATCCCGCTACGGGCATGAGTGGAGTCCGGAAGCATGTTGGATTTTAAGCAGTTGTCCAAACATCAGCATCTGTGAATGGTGGTTAGCTTGTTCGAGTCCCGTGTTGAGACAACTGGGGCGCGGACTAATTTGATACTGCTTTAAATCAGGAAAAAAATTCTTCTGACGGTTCCTGAGTGGAATTTCTCTGTTTGAACGCTCCATCATTGGCGACTTGTCGGAAGCGCACCACCGCTTCCCTCCCAAAGCCCCCTACAAGTGATATCACTGCGCCAGTGAATGAGCGAGCGAATGTTGGCTCGATAAATCGTTTACCCGCCCCATGTCTGGAAACAAAACTCACTTTTGAAAGTAGATGTGAATTAGATGTGAACTTGTTGGAACTCAGTCCTAAAATGGCTGACTGACTCCATCTTAGTAATAGTAATGTTGTTTCTGCTGAGTCATGCTGCATCATGATCCAGCTGTTACCTGTTACTGAGGTAAGGTGGGATGACCTCACCTGTAATTAGGCTTTGTGCTGACTCACAGAGCTGATGCAACCCTGATGATTGGTACGTGTACTTAGGGAAGCTCAGTGAGCCTGCTCAGTCTGCCTGTAAGGATTGTGGGTTCTGTGAGGCCCGCTATCTGGGTGGCAGCGATCACTGCTGGTGTTGGATCCTATGCTACTGTGCTTGGATCGTGCTGTGTATACTTACTGCTGTATACTGTTATCTACTGAAGTGTGTACTGATTACTGTGTATGACCTTGGCCTGGCAACGACTCTGAATATTGGATACTATTCCTGGTAAATATATCTACCATTGAATACAGCTGTTTCTCTTGTCTATTAATTCCTGTGTTTTGCCTGTCCCTCTCCTTCAGCTCTTCTGCTGCGTGCAAAATACTCTAACACTGGTTCTGGGCCCAGAGCTCCCAGTGCTCCCAGTGTTTCTAGAGGTGCTGCTGTTCTGAAGACAGAGGAGGCAACACAGTGTTTTGGAAGAGACGGAGGCAGACTGCCAAGTTGCCCAGGTGTCCAGTGATAAGTAGCAGAGATGGAAGCTGCAAATGTTGTTTCCTTCTCTGGGCTCAGCATTACTAAGCTGAATGGGACTAACTATGCTACGTGGTCCCAGAAGGTCAGTCTGTTATTAAAGCACCAAGAGCTGTGGGAGGTGGTGGCTGCTCCTTTACGGGGGTTGTTGGCAGCTGCTGAAGACAGAAAAGCTGCAGACCTTTTGCGTAAAAAGGATGTTAAGGCTTTGTCTTTAATAGGTCTTTCTCTAGACGACTCCCAGCTGGTGCATATAGCAGGACTGGAGACGGCTAATGACTGCTGGAATGCTTTGAAGGAAATTTACGTCCGAGGAACTGTTGGTTCTCAGATTCGTTTGGTGAGGAGGCTTCTGCATACCAGGCTGGCAGCTAATGCTGATATGTTATCTCATATAGAGTCTATGCGTAGGATGTTTCTAGAGCTAAGAGAGCATAACCAAATGTTTTCTGAATCACAGGAGGTGTGCATACTTTTAAGTTCCTTAGATGCATCATATGACGCTGTCATAACGAGCCTGGAGGGTTTGCCTGAGACAGGGTTGACCATGAACGTCGTAACTGGACGGCTTCTTGATGAATATGGCAAGAGACAGTCCAATTCCTCTCTACGTGCGGAGAGAAAGCCTGTCTGTAAGCCAGAGAGGGGCAGTGGATTTACTGTTAAGGAGGATCCTGACTGTCAAACAGGTAATGTAATGGCTGTAAGGAAGAAATGCTTCCGGTGTGGCTCATCTAAACATTTGTTTAGGAATTGTCAAGGCCAGAAAGGGAAAGAGAGACGGTCTGAAATGAGGTCTGCTGATAAGCGTGGTAATGTGCATCTCGTTACTACTGGTAAGTCAACTAACCACACTCAATCTTTCCTAATTGACAGCGGAGCGTCGGAGAACCTCTGTAGAGAGAGGAGTTTGTTTACTACTTACACACCTGTTGATAACCAGTCTGTTGTTTTAGCAGATGGAGTTAAGGCAACTGTTTTTGGCAGAGGGAAAGTGTTCCTGCCAAGCCTAAGGAAGGAGCTTCAAATGGGTTTTGTTCCTTCACTTAAGATGAATCTGCTGTCTGTGTCTGCTCTGTGCAGGGAAGGTTTCAAACTGCAATTTGACACCTCGTGCTGTGAGCTGAGGACCAAGGACGGTGTGTGTGTAAAGGCAATGCTGAAGGAAGATTTATACTTCTTGCATACCAAGGTACAAACGTGTAATAACGTCTGTGTAAATAAACCAGTGCATGATAATTGCTGTCATCTTTTACACAGGAAATTAGGCCATGCTGGTTTTCCTGCTCTAAAGAAGACTGTTGAACAAGCAGAAGGCCTTAGTCTTAAACCTTGCAAGGAATTTCTTGACTGTGAAATCTGCAAGCTGGTAAAGTCTACAAAAGCTCCTGTGCGTACTCCAAGTAAATTTACTAGTAAGAAACCTCTTGACCTAGTGTTCTTAGACCTGATAGGGCCCTTTAAGGAGTCAGTGGGCGGGGCCAAATATGTCTTAAGTATAGAAGATCACTATTCAAGGTATGGTTTTGTTTACCTGTTGAAAGCTAAAACTGAAACCTTTCAAAATATGCAGAATTGGCTAAGGTTTGTTAAGAGAAAAACTGGAAATGTGCCTGCATGCATTATTTCTGATAGAGGCTCGGAATTTGTTAATAAACGTTTTCAAAGTTTGTTTGCAGAGCTTGGGATTGAGCACCGTTTGACTGCTCCGTACAGACCTACCCATAATGCTTTTTGTGAGAGAAGAGGCCGTACATTGCAAGACATGTGCCAGTGTATGTTACGTGATGCAGATATGCCCTGGAGATTTTGGGCAGAGGCTATGTGCTGTGCCAACTACAACCTGAACAGAGTTTGGTGTTCATCTACTGGCAAAATACCAGCAAGCCTATGGCATGACAAGGTAACTAACTTGGCAAATTTGCATGTATTTGGAGTTACAGCTTTTGTTCATATTCCTCAACAGCTCAGACGTAAAGGCCAACTGAAGGCTAGACGTATGAGGTTTCTCGGGTATGAGAGAAACGGGAGCTGTTATCGTTTTGGCACGCTCGACAGTCGTGAGGTGGTGATTAGTGCTTCAGCCACGTTTCTGGAGAGATCAGAGGGCTGGGATCGTTGCACCCAATCGCCAGCGTTCTGTCTTGAGGATGACCAAGGAATCCGGTTACAAGTCAGCTCAATGCCTAGCAACCCAGAGGAGGGAGAGGCGGCTGAGTTAACCCCAAAAGAAGAGATGCCTGACGAGGAGGAGATGGAGGAGAAGCCTACTCATGAGGAATCATCCGGGAGGAATGTGCCAACTGATGAGCCTGCATTGAGGAGATCTACACGTGAAAGAAGAGCTCCTGAGAGATTTAGTCCTGTAATGTCTGCTATACATGAGCCTGAGAAATATACTGACATTTTCTCTTTGTCCAAGGAAGAGCAGTGTAACTGGAAGGCTGCTATGGACGATGAACTTTCTTCCCTGAAACGTTTAAATGTTTATGTTGAGACTGATACTGTACCTGCTGGTGTAAAACCCATAGGCAGTAGATGGGTATACAAGGTGAAAACAGACCAGTCTGGGGGAAAAAAGTATAAGGCGAGGCTTGTAGCACAAGGTTGCAGACAGACTAATGAGACCTATGACGAAGTGTTTGCTCCAACGTTAAAGAGCAGTTCACTTCTGACTGCGTTAACTGTGGCAGCCAGAGAAAAACTCCATTTTACCCATTTGGATGTCTGTGTGGCATACCTAAATGCTAATTTGGAGCACCAAATTTATTTAAAGAGACCAGAGGGTATTCCTGGTACTTGAAAGGGATACTGGTTGCTAAATAAGAGCTTGTATGGTCTAAAGCAAAGTGGTCATCAATGGTCAAAATGCCTAGTGGGTACACTTAAACAGCTAGGGTTTACCCAGAGCATTGCTGATCCATGTGTGTTTACCAAGGGAAGTGGTGAAACACGATGTATTGTTCTTACTTTTGTGGATGACTTGGGGATTCTGACCAAGACAAAGAAACAAACAGATGATATTGTTTCAGCCTTAAGTAAGAAGTTTAAACTGAGAAATCTTGGTACTGTACAGACCTATGTGGGTGTAGATATTGCAAAAACTACACAAGGTTTTAAACTGTCACAAAAACCTAAAATCATAGATTTGTTGGACAAGTACAAGATGACTGATTGCAAAACTGTTTCAACCCCTATGGTGACTGGCTTTGTAAATGATGTTACAGATAGCCCACCATGTAATGTTGAAATGTACAGGTCGTTAATTGGTAGTCTGAGCTATATCAGTAATTGGACACGGCCAGACATATCAGTAGCCTGTAATCTGTTGGCAAGAGCTACCCAGAACCCTAAGCAGAATCACTGGATTGCTGCTAAGCGAGTGTTGAGATATTTAAAGAACACTGCTGACTGGTGTCTTTATATCGAACCTAGGGGGGAGCTAGCACTGAAAGTCTATACAGATGCAAGTTTTGCAAGTGACTGTGAAACCAGAAAGTCAACAACAGGTCTTTCCATATATTTGGGAGAGGTATTAGTATGCTGGAAGACACAAAAGCAGCGTGTGGTTGCCTTGTCCACCACAGAAGCAGAGTTCTGCGCCCTTTCTACCGCTTGTACTGAGGTAGAATGGTTTAGACAGCTACTAAAGGATCTGCATATAGAGGCAGAGAAGCCTGTTGAAGTTCTGGAAGACAATCAAGCTGTGATTGAGATTGCAAAAGCAGAAGGAGTAAAGACAAGGAATAGATACACTGACATAAGGTACCAGAATGTCAGATCATGTATCATGGAAGGGTTGATAAACATAAGGTATTGTGATACTGGCCACAATACAGCAGATATGTTTACGAAACCCCAGACTATGGAAAAGCATAATGAGCACTGTAAAAAGCTCGGATTGAGAAACGAACAGAACTATTAAGAGGAGAATGTTGGAACTCAGTCCTAAAATGGCTGACTGACTCCATCTTAGTAATAGTAATGTTGTTTCTGCTGAGTCATGCTGCATCATGATCCAGCTGTTACCTGTTACTGAGGTAAGGTGGGATGACCTCACCTGTAATTAGGCTTTGTGCTGACTCACAGAGCTGATGCAACCCTGATGATTGGTACGTGTACTTAGGGAAGCTCAGTGAGCCTGCTCAGTCTGCCTGTAAGGATTGTGGGTTCTGTGAGGCCCGCTATCTGGGTGGCAGCGATCACTGCTGGTGTTGGATCCTATGCTACTGTGCTTGGATCGTGCTGTGTATACTTACTGCTGTATACTGTTATCTACTGAAGTGTGTACTGATTACTGTGTATGACCTTGGCCTGGCAACGACTCTGAATATTGGATACTATTCCTGGTAAATATATCTACCATTGAATACAGCTGTTTCTCTTGTCTATTAATTCCTGTGTTTTGCCTGTCCCTCTCCTTCAGCTCTTCTGCTGCGTGCAAAATACTCTAACAGAACTGATTTGAATTCCTGGTTTTTTTTCTGCACACGTAGTGCTCGTGCTGGAAAAGTAGTGCCAACGGACTAGCAAAACTGTTAGTGATCCGACCCATTTAAAAGCGATGCGCTGCAGATAGTGGGCATCACTGCGCCTGCGCTAATGCAGATTGACATCTCATGAAACGAGGTCCGGTAGAACACTCTGATCGACCAGCGACGGGACCCACATGGGATAGAATGGGAGCCTGGCTGTTGTCTGATCGGAAAATTGGTTGTGCGGATTATAATAGAGGCGCGTTGCAGATGGATTTAATGGTGAGTGTTTCCGCACCCCAAGTCAGCAATTACAAAAGGAGGCAGGAGGAACCTCAACAACAACTGTCCAGAATGACCTTCTGATTAACATCCAAGTGATCTGTTTCTATGAACAGATATCAATTAAATTAGGTAACTTTTTGGCTGGAATTATATCACCTCTTTAAGCCTCATTACTTAATGAGTCTTTCACTTTGTGAAAAGGAAATAATATTACAAATAAAAGATAAATATATAGACACTCATGGGCCAAGTACTAATTTATAATATACACTAGGAATAAGGCCCATTGTGAAGAAAAATACAACTTGCTCTAGAAAGAGGCTGGGTGAATGCCAGCCACGCTTGCTGTCTTCCCACCCACCCAAGTGAAGACATTGACTCCCTCCCACACACCTCAAGGGGAACTGATTTCTGTCATCAAGAGAGCAGTTGTAAATCTGAGTGATCTCCAGTGGTTGCCCAGAAAGAATGATCTTCCTCTCAGAGGCCTGTAGTGATAGCTTAGGAATCTCCCACCAACCTGGAAAGGTATCGCTAAAGGTCTGTGGGCGAGTGACTGCCCCTTGCTGTCTTTCCTCCTACCCAAGTGAAGGAATTCACTCCCCACCCCCCTCATCTCAAGGGGAGCAGATCTCTGCCATCTGGAGTGCAGCTGTAAATCTGAGTGATCTCCAGACCCCATCCCTTAAATCTCTATAAATTTTCTAACGTGGAGTTGGTAACCCTGCAGCCTCTACATAGGAAACTAACAGTCTTTCTTCACAGTGGAGGGGGGAACCAAAGTAGCTTACATCATTCTCCTTATTCCTCTCCCTCCTTTGATTTGAACAACAACCCTGTGAGGCTTCTCTATCTCCTTCTCAGCCAACCATCCTGGAGTGAAGCTGAGGGAAAGAGGAAGAGAGGGAATGATAGGAAATAGGCAAGAAAGACAGTAAAGGTGGGACAGTAAAGGTGGGACATCTGAGGTGATGCCAGGCTCCCTGGCTATTGCAGGGGCCTTCAGAGGCTGTGTGTGCTTGAAAGCTATCTGTGTGGACAGTTGATAGGGCCTTTCATGAGGCCACAGTAGCTCTGCAGCCCTTTCAGAGGCCGGTTGACACAGAAGAGTTGGATATATGGCTATCTCTGAGGTAAGACTGCTTTTGGCAGTGTATTCAACATTCCTGGGCCAGCAGTAGGCAGGGGCAGGGGAGTCAGCCAATTGGAGGCCAGAGATGTGTGATGGGCCAATAGTGTGTTCCTGCAGTAACTGCCAGATCTAAGGTTGGTTGCATTTTACTGACAGAACCAGCTTTGCTGGTGGGAAAGAGGAGTGGATTCAACAAGTGGCACACAAGTACTCTTGACTGATAGTTTGATGGGCCATAGGCTTATAACGCACAGTCCCACCAAGCCCCAAAGAATCAGGATGGTCAGATTTGCTACCACAGTAGGGCTTTTATTATCTTCTATGATATAGCCTGACAGACTCCTGGACACATAAATCCCTGCCCTAAATCCTTCCAAGCAGAGAACTGGGGATGGCTCATGTAGGCTTGCCAGCCTCCAGGTGGGGCCTGGAGATCAGCTTCCCTAGAGAAAATGGCTGCTTTGAAGTGTGAGCTCTAGGGCATTGTACCATGCTGAAGCCCCTCCCCTCCCCAAACCTTTCCTTCTCCAAACCTTTTCCTCTCCCGGATCCACTCCCAAAGTCTCCAGGTATTTTCCAACACAGACCTGGCAATGTCAGGAAATACCGTTCCTTGCCTTTGTCATGTTCAATCTAAGAAATGCACCAATCTCTTAAAGGAAAAGTAACGTATCATGGAAACATAATGTGAGCACCTTTTTTGAACTTTCTAAATGCAATAGCCAGAGGCAAAGATCACCATGGAGATGATACAAGGTAAATTCAGGCTTTCAATTTGTTCCATTTCACCATTTCAGAGTCTCAGCAAATCACATTCATCAAAGTATGTGATAGAAAACTTAAAAAACAAATATGTGAAAAACTTTCTCCTTTTTTGCCATTAATGAGGCCCATGATCCTTATTACAAAAACAAAATGGAACCTTGTAATGCCACAAAGACTAGGAAGTTTACTGCAGCATAACCTTCTGTGAACCACAGCCTATTTTATCTGATGCACAGCCTTTGTGAATATAACAAAAATGCCACAAAGGCTGTGTATCAGAAATGAAAATAACCACTAAGTGAAAGATTATGCAATTTGAATTAACAGTGCCCAGGCTGTGGCAAACTGTAATAATGTTACACAACTCAGGGTTGATGTTCATCGCACCAGTCTGTCTCTGCTGTTTGTGTCTGAGTGACAGTGGTTGCATTGCTTTATTTTATACATTCCTCTGTACACATTGACTAACAACGTGCGGAATGAAATGGCCCATGTTTACCTAAGCTTGTTACCCCAAATGTGGATTCCAGGAAGAAGGTGAAAGGGCAGTACATTCTAAGACCCTCAGCATTCTTACATAGGTCAAAGTACATGAAGGCTTTAATGCTGCCTTCTGAGTCTTAAGATGGAGGCAGAACAAGGTTGGCCAGGCCATTGCCCTTCCTTCATCTCACTCTTTTTTGTTTTTTGTTAGAAGGTATCTGACCCCTCACCGTCACTCTCTGGAATTGATTGTATTAAAGGGGCGTATTGTCCCAGTTGCTTCGCTAATACATATGCATGATTGGCTTGCAAGGTATATTCTTCTCTTGACGGTTTACATATTCTTGTAAACAAGACGCATAAGGAAGGCAAGCATTGTACAAAGCAACACTGTAAATAAGACACATAATCAGTCTGAGATAATAATGCCATATCAGAAGAATCACAGCTAGAGTCTAAGGGGACAGTTTCTCTGCTAATGCATGAGGCAGAGGGTTCCATAAGCCAGGATCTTTGAGGCAACACTACAGCAAGGTGACTTAAACAACATATAGAAAAGATATATATTAGCAGGAATATAATTAAAAGTTCAATGGAAGCAAGAGGAAAACCAATCAGCCTCCAGGTGATAAAGGAATATAGCCATAATTACTGGTTACATTAATTGTTGCATTACATTTCCACAAAGGGGCACCTGTTTGAAGGCAATTGTGCAATGGCTTATGGTGGGAATGCCCTAATTGGGTAGAGTTGCATAAGAGATTTGGGATTGATTTAAACATTTACCAAGACCTTTATCAGTTCCTAGAGCCTTGCAAACAGGAATTAGACTCCTAATAACATATGTAAATCAGTGTATTGTGTCAAACAAAGATGTGAAGCATTGTTAATGTTAGCTAAGCGTTCCCAAATATTAAACTGAAGATGTTCTCCAAAACCAATAGCCTTGACAGGAGACAAAGTACATAAACACAAACAACAAAGTTTGTTCATTGTGAGTTGCAAAAACAGCAGCCAGCAAATTCTCTGGAGATGGCTCTTGTCCAGCCTCTTCCAACGTTTGTTGAGCTGGATTAGTTAGACGCTGCACATCCCCCCCATGTGACATCACGTATGTGGATTTCACCATCTCCCTTTTGAGGCTGAGATTGAAATTGGGAAGTGGATTTGGGCAACTCTGATGCCATGCCATCTATAGCTGGGCGAGCACAACGTGCCAGAACCCGCAAAGGACCTGTAAGAGAGAACACAGCAGCATATATCTGGTTATAACGTAACATAAGTTAATAAGTTATGCCAGATATTAAGTTATATCATGATAACTTTGCTTAACAGGAAATTATTGGTCTTAGAAGGCCAAGGGAATGTTTTTGGTTGGCATGCTTACATGTATAATGGGAAGGAGAAGATGGATGGATTTTTCTCACATCATTACATAAGAAGGAATCTGTTGAATTCTTGGAAAAAATATAATAAATATGGTGATGAGAGAAAGCCGTTATGGATTGTGCCAACAGAAGTCATAAAGTTGTCTTCAGATCCACAGGAGGTTAAATGGCTATCATACAAACAACTGCTAAAAAAACAGGGAGGCAAGGTGGAACTAAAACCGGTGGAAGAATTGCAAGACAAACTTGATTGGTATCAACTGCAACAGATTAAAAGCTTGGTGGAGCAAGATGTTAGAAATACAGGAATAAGACAAGAACAAACAGAATTGGAAAAAGTGCTGTTGGGCGAAAATGAAAAATTGATTTCAAAAGTTTATAAGTTACTATTGAAATGGTCTACAGAAGATGAAGTAGTGAAACCTCAAATGATAAAATGGGCAATAAACATGAACAAAGAAATATAAATGGAGGCATGGGAACACCTATGGAAGAACTCTATGAAAATATCGATGTGTTACAATATAAAAGAGAACTGTTTTAAAATGTTGCACAGATGATATATGGCACCTAAAAAACTAGCAAAAATGAATAAGCAAATATCAGACAGGTGTTGAAAGTATAAAAAACATGAAGGTTCTTTCTACCATATGTGGTGGACTTGTTTTACCTCAGTACAAAACTGAGTTTTGGCAAATGATTCAACAAGAGACCTCGAAAATGTTGGGTTATGACATCAAGAGAGCACCAGGTATCTTTCTGGTGGGATTACAAATGGAAAGTTTTCCAAAACAAGATAGGACATTGTTGTGGTACTTGCTTTCAGCTGCAAGGACATTATATGCGCAAATGTGGAAGCAAGATAAAATACCAGAGAAATGGGACTGGATCTTAAAAGTGTTACACTGGAGTGAAATGGATAAACTGACTAGAATCTTAAAAGACTGTAAGTCAGAAAAATTCAAGGATGATTGGAAGAAATTTCAAGAATTTGTTGAAAAACAATGGAAAGTCAAGAGTCATTTGGTGGTTTTTGATAATATTTTCTGAACTTTTAAGGGGAAGATAAAGATGCAAAAATGGATTTTTGATTTGATATACAATTTAGTAGACGGTTAGATTATGAGATAAATAGAGGGTTAATTTTAATAATAATTAATACATAATCTTGGTTTATTTTGTACTGAGGTAAATTCAAAGTGAAGATTCTATAAGCGTGAATTTTACCTTTTTTTCTTTTTAATTATTTAGACACCAGTGGAGGTCAAGAAAAAGAGGGTTGTGGGGAAAAGGAAATTTTGTAATGTATTGGTTAATATTTTGGAATTTATGGTTGATGAATATCTTTCAATATGTTACAGAAATAATAAAATTAGTTTAACACAAAAAGAAAGAGTGTTTTCAAGGCTTGTTTTAAAACATTCTTGTTATACTCTGATGAATGTGATACAAATGCAGAAATGCAACAAAAAGCAGAAGCATAGTGACCTATATATAGGGTTGGGAGCTCTGGGTTGGAAAATACCTGGAGATTTTGCGAGTGGAGCCTGTCAAGGGTGGGATTTGGGGTGAGGAGGGACTTCAATGGAGTATGATGCCATAGAGTCCACCTTCCAAAGTGATTGTTTACTCCTCTTGACTTGATCTCTGTTGCCCAGAGATCAACTGCAATAGTAGGAGATCCAGCCACGACCTGGAGGTTGGCAACTTGGGTTGCCAAGTCCAATTCAAGAAATATCTGGGAACTTTGGGGGTGGAGCCAGGAGACTTTGGGGGTGGAGCCAGGAGACATTGGGGCAGAGCCAGGAACAAGGGTGTGACAAGCACAATTGAACTTCAAAGGGAGTTCTGGCCATCACAATTAAAGGGACCGCACACGTTTTGAAATGCCTTCCGTCCATAGGAAATAATGAAGGATAGGGGCACCTTCTTTTGGGACTCATAGAATGGGACTCCCTGGTCCAATCGTTTTGAAACTTGGGAGATACTTTGAGGAGAGTCACTAGATACTATACTGAAAATTTGGTGCCTCTACCTCAAAAACCAGCTCCCCCAGAGCCCCCAAAACCTCCAGATCAATTCCCCATTATACCCTATGAGAATCAATCTTCACATAGAGAATAATGCTCAGCAGACGTATCCCCCCCCCATTTCTGGGGATGGGCCTTTCTACTCATGAGTTGCTGCCAACTTCTTCAAAGAGTGGTCTTGCAGGCCCTGCGGAATTGATCAAGACTCCGCAGGGCCCGCACTTCATCCGGAAGTTGATTCCACCAGTGTGGAGCTACCATCGAAAAGGCCGGTTCTCATGTGGTCTCCAATTTGACCTCCTTCGGCCCATATGCAAGTTTATTACTAATGAAAAGCAGCCAAGGCAGGCTATGGTTTTGTGTGGGAAGAGTGCTTAACCTTTTCCCTGCCTGTTGTTTTTCTGCTCAGTCTCCCTCCCTCCATCCATCCCACACTTTTCTCCCTGTGAAGTTCATGGTGCTGGTTCACCCTTGTCAAGAACACATCAGAAATTCAGAATCTTGTTCAGTCTTGAAAATATCAATGGGACCCACTTGGCTGCATCTGAAGATGTGGGCATCAAACAAAAGCTTGTGCTAGGAAAAAAAATCTTATTACTTTTAAAGCACCACTAGACTCCAGCAGCTATTAGGAATCCTTGTGTAATTTTTGAACATGCAGTTGATCATTTGATTCCTGCAATCTGTGAACACAAAATATTATATCAGAATCAGCTAGGGTTCCCAATCCCCAGGTGGGGGAGGGGATCTCCTGGTTTGGAGGCCCTCCCCCTGCTTCAGGGTCATCAGAAAGCAGGGGGAGTGAAGGGAAATATCTGCTGGGAACTCTATTATTCCCTATAGAGACTTATTCCCATAGGAAATAATGGGAATATGGGAATAATTGATCCACGGGTATCTGGGACAGGGGAGGCTGTTTTTTGAGGTAGAGGCACCAGATTTTCAATATAACATTCAGTGCCTCTCCTCAAAATACCCCCCCCCCCAGTTTCAAAAGGATTGGACCAGGGGGTCCAATTCTATGAGCCCCAAAAGAAGGTACCCCCATCCATTATTTCCTATGGAAGGAAGGCATTTTAAAAGGTGTGTAGTCCTTTTAAATGTGATGGCTGGAACTCCCTTTGGAGTTCAATTATGCTCGTCACACCTTTGTTCCTGGCTCCACCCCCAAAGTCTCTTGACTCCACACCCAGTGTCCCCAGATATTTCTTGAATTGGACTTGGCAACCCTAGAATCAGCCTCTCATCAAGTGAATTTCTGGTGGCCTGTTATGTGGGTTGTAAGTCAATGTGGCTATCAGCCATACATGAATGACTCACAACCAATGTTCCCTCTAAACTGTGAACAAAAATTCTGTTTTGTGAGCTACTGGCATTAGAGTTGTGAGCTACTGCATGAATTAGCATGCTCTGGAGTCATCCTTCCTGAGCTAAGATAAAAATGTGTGAGCTGGAGACTAAAAATCAGTGAGTTAGCTCATGCTCCCATTAGGAGTGGAGCCAAGATCAAGGCTGTGACAAGCATAATTGAATTCCAAAGGGAGTTCTGGCCATCACATTTAAACGGACGGCACACCTTTTCAATGCCTTCGTTCCATAGGAAATAATGAAGGATAGGGGCACCTTCTTTTGGGGCTCATAGAATTGGACCCCCTGGTCCAATCGTTTTGAAACTTGGGGGATATTTTGGGGAGAGGCACTAGATGCTGTACGGAAAATTTGGTGCCTCTACCTCAAAAAACAGGCCCCCCCCCCCCAGATACCTGCGGATCAATTCTCCATGATTTTCTATGGGAATAAATCTCCATAGGGAATAACAGACTTCCCAGCAGACATTTCCCTCCCCCCCCCCCGCTTTCTGATGAGCCTGAAACGGGGGGAGGGCCTCCAAACCGGGGGATCCCCTGCCCCCACCTGGGGATTGGCAACCCTAACATCACTCAGCTGATTTGAAATGGTTCTTGCCTCAGTCTGATCACTCAAAAAGACAGCTTCTTATTTGTGGCTCGGAAATTGCTCAAAAGTGCTCTTAAAAATGCTTCTACTACATTAACTTTATCACTGGTAATTACGAAACAGAAATGTTGTAATGCCTCTTTATATATCCTTCCTTTCTTTGGAGTCTTGTTGGCATACCATCCATGTGGATCTGCAGAAAGCAAAGAGGGAAAAGGAACCCCTTGCCTGGAAAGTAACTGGAAGCCTGGATTAGAATTAATTATCACCATCTGGTTTTAAAATGTTTTAAAGCATTGATTTTTTTTTTATTTGTATGTTTTCTTGTGGATTTGTGCATCAGCCAGAGCCCTGCAGTAGTGGAGAGATATAGTAGCAGCAGCAATAATAATAATAATAATAATAATAATAATAATAATAATAATAATAATAATAATAATAATAATAATAATAATAATAATATAGTATGAGGGATACTTGTCTTGGCAGTAGTATGCTTAAAAACAAATCTAGGGGTCTTAGTGGGTCATACACTGAACATGAGTCAGCAGTGTGATGCAGTGGCTAAAAAGGCAAATACAATTTTGGGCTATATCAACAGAAGTGTCCAGATCATGCTAAATGATGGTATTGTTTTACTCTGCTCTGGTTAGACCTCCCCTAGAGTATTGTGTTCAGTTTGGGGCACCACAATTTAAGAAGGATATAGACAAGCTTGAATGTGTTCAGAGGAGGGCAACGAAGATGGTGAGGGGTCTGGAGACCGTCCTAAAAGGAAAGGCTGAAGGTTCTTATTATGTTTAGTCTGGAGAGGAGACGACTGAGAGGTGATATGATCACTATCTTCAAATACTTGAAAGGCTGTCATATAGAGGATGGTGCAGAATTGTTTTCTGTTGTCCCAGAAGGTCAGATCAAAATCAATGGGTTGAAATGAAATTAAAAGAGTTTCTGGTTAAACATTTGGAAGAACTTCCTGACAGTGAGATTGTTCTTCAGTAGAACAGGCTTCTCTGGTAGGTGGTGGGCTTTTCTTCCTTGGAGATTTTTAAACATAGGCTAGATGGCCACCTGACAACAATGCTAATTCTGTGAATTAGGCAGATCATGAGAAGGAGGGCAGGAAGGGGTGTAACAGTGCTTAGTTCTCATGGTCCTCTCTTATATGCTGATCGCCACTTTAGGGTCAGTAAGCTATTTTTCTCCAATTTGTTTTTTTTGCCATCTTCTTGGCATAGAGCAGGGACACTGGGGATTGTGTGGGGAGGTATTTTGAATTTCCTGTATTGTGCAGGGGGTTGGACTAGATGACCATGGAGATCCCTTCCAACGCTACGATTCTATGACAATAATAAAATATGTCAATAAAGAGAAAAATAAACAGTATACATGTAAACATATTTGATACATCACAAAGGGATTAGTACACATGACAAACTACAGCTTGCTAGCCAAACTCCATTTCAAGTAAATCTTCATCAGATGATCAATTCTGCATTATCCATTTGTTCAAACATCCACCAATTCAAAACAAGGAGTCAAAAATGGTCTCTTACGCATGCTGTATGAGATGTAAAATAACTTCAGTTGTGATGCAAAAGTAACATGGCAAGCACAGAGAAAAAGAAAATTGTTGTGTATAATGATGTGTGAACCCACAGCTTATATTTAACACTGAGTACATAGCACTGAGTATAAATCATGCCCTCTCTCTCCCTCTTTCTCATGTTACAGAATTTAATCTTCTCATTCATCAGCCATCCCACAGCTTCTGTAAAGAAACTGGAAAATACTCGCTTCACAAACCACAGACAGTAGAAAGAACGACATTTGTCAATAGCAATGCTGTATATATATCAAATATACATCAGACAGGAAAGATGCTTATGCTTTATTCATGCAGAATGGCTTAGTTCACAGATGTTATTATCATCACAATAGCACCGAGAGATGAGGCTATCTACCCCAAAATGCATCTGTGTGTTCATCATGGAGTACACAGATTCCAAAAGGGAGACTTCATGAAAAGTCTTTGTTATTTATGTACCCTGTTAAGGAAGATACATGCTGCTTCTGAGGTAAGTGATGAAAATGGCTATATCTATTACAACCCAATACTGTGCATGTTCACTCTGAAGATATTCCCAAACATGCTTAGAGCTTCAACATTAGGCTTTTGCTAGGTAAAAGCTAAAGATTACCCTATTAACACAAAAGAAAGGCTAGCCCCCCCCCCACCACCACGACTGCCGTCAAGAAAAACAGAAGGATATCTTAAATTCACATACAAGTTACAATTACATGTAGAAATCAAAAGAAAATTACCCTTTTCAGGGAAGAGTTTCTTCCATTCATGTACATGTGAGTGTTACTGGAAGTATGTAACATGTTATGGGAGTTTAAACCAAAACAGCCTGAGTGCATTGCAAGAGTGAATGGAGGTGTGCAAGCAGGAACTAGAGAGGCTCCTTATAGTGCTGTCTGAAGTAGAGTTACACCCTTCTAAGCCCATTGCCTCTGGGCTGAGAACTCTGCTTATAGTGCCAGAGTAATTCTGCTCATCATGCCCTTGCCAATCTTTTCTAGTAGGAGTTTTTCCCAGTTCAAAATCCTCCTCCTCAAACCTTGTTTTTTTCCCCCATGGAAGAAGGAATGGAACGGTCCCCTGTGCAAGCACCAGTCGTTTCTGACTCTGGGGTGACACTGCATGTGAATTCTTATGAACAGCAACAGGTAACAGAAGAAGCTTCAGAGAGCTTCACACAACATGACATTTCTTACATTTTGATTGGGAAGAAATTGCGTGGAACGCATATGTTACCCAAATTGTCTTAAGAGTGATCAGACGGATGACCAAGAGAAAAGATCTTCCATGTCATTAGAGGCTGGGGAATTTTAGTGCTCCACGCACACCAAATGCGAGTACAGTACTAAGTGGCTGTATTTGCATATATACATGCCCTTAAGGAGATGCAGGTGGTTAAAAACAAAAGCACTTCACATTTATTTTGTGTGGCTCTCGATGAGAATATATAAACATAGGGAGCTTCAGTGCCTGAGTGCACTCTAGGGAAAAAATGTTTTTTATATACTTCAGAAACGCTTTAGTATATTTCTTCTTGAGATGATCTACCAGAACCCAACAAAAACAGTTTGTGTAAACTCTACACTGAGGAAACAACTCTTATTAAACAGGCATGTCTTTTTATAGTATAGTCTCCAGCCCACTCCAAAGGGATCTGTTGAGGCTGGGCGAGTGGGCATCAATGTGGCAAATGAGGTTCAAAGTGGCCAAGTGTGAAGTAATGGGGCCAAAAATCCTAACTATAAATACAAATTGATGGGGTGTGAACTGGCGGAGACTGACCAAGAGAGAGAGCTTGGGGTGTGGTAGATAACTCACTGAAAATGTCGAGACTGTGCAATTGCAATAAAAAAGACCAATGCTATGCTGGGAATTATTAGGAAGGGAATTGAAAACAAATCAGCCAGTATCCTAATGCCCTTGTAAAAATCAATGGTACGGCCTCATCTGGAGGACTGTGTACAATTCTGAAGAGGAAGAGGAAGACGATATTAGATTTATATCCCGCTCTATACTCTGAATCTCAGAGTCTCAGAGCAGTCACACTCTCCTTTACCTTCCCCCCCATCCACAACAGACACCCTGTGAGGTAGGTGGGGCTGAGAGAGCTCTTACAGCAGATACCCTTTCAAGGACAACTCCTACAAGAGCTATGGCTGACCCAATGCCATCCCAGCAGCTGCAAGTAGAGGAGTGGGGAATCAAACCTGGTTCTCCCAGATAAGAGTCTATGTACTTAACCACTACACCAGACTAGCTCTGGTCACCACACCTTAAAAAAGATATTATAGCATTGGAAACAGTGCAGAAAAGGGCAACTAGAATGATTAAAGGGTTGGAACACTTCCCCTATGAAGAAAGCTTAAAATGCTTGGGGCTCTTTAGCTTGGAGAAACGTCGATTGAGGGGTGATGTGATAGAGGTCTACAAGATTATGCATGGGATAGAGAAGGTAGAGAAAGAAGTACTTTTCTCCCTTTCTCACCATACAAGAACTCATGGACACTTAATGATATTGCTGAGCAGTCAGGTAAAAGGAAGTACTTCTTCTCCCAAAGGGTGATTAGCACGTGGAATTCACTACCACAGAAGGTGGTGGTGGCTACAAGCATAGTCAGCTTCAAGAGGGGATTGAATAAACATATGAAGAGACCCATCAGTGTCTCTTAGCCACAGCATATTGATGGAACTCTGTCTGGGACAGTGATGCTCTGTATTCTTGGTGCTGGGGGTGGGGGGCAACAGTGGGATGGCATCTAATGTCTTGGCACCACTGATGGACCTCCTGATGTCACCTGGATTTTTTGGCCACCGTGTGACACAGACTGTTGGACTGGATGGGCCATTGGCCTGATCCATCATGGCTTTTCTTATATTCTGTTAGTCTCATTTCTGTTTGGTAGTTATTTGGGACACAAGGTTGGGAAACTCACTCTCTCTCTAATATTGCTTAGTGGGAACTTGAAGCTCAGAAATTCTATATCCCCACTCTGCTCAAAAATAACCTAGTGATTTATTTATACATTAATGTTTTCTGGCTTATCATGGCAAGAAAGAAAGAGAGAGAGAGAGGGAGAGGGAGAGGGAGAGGGAGGGAGGGACCATCTAGGGTGAATGTAAGCCACTATGAAGTAATTCTATAAAGTGGCTAAAATGATACCTCCCATCTTCTGCTCTAAGTACCACTTCCCCTGAGAGAGCCAATACCAGCATGAAATGTAAGTTTTCATTGCTGAAACCACTGATTCAGAAGTGATCTCTGGTAAGCGGTAGTTCTTGGTCTTTCTGTCTCCCAGTTGCCCTTGTCACTCCTCACTTCAGCCCAGCCTGGCCTCTTCAGCTTGAACAGGAAACTACTTCATGCTCTCTATCTTTCTCTCACAGCAGGTTCAGTACAAATCTGGGACTGACTTGAAATTCAGGTGGACCTTGCTGTGCTTCCCCCCCACACCCGGTCTTGTATGCACCCTCCATTCTCTTATCCTTCAGGAATTGGGGGGGGGGGGATCTTTCTGATCAAGATTGCAGAAGCATTTTCTTTTGGTGCATTGAACAGGTGACATTTGTACTTTTAACTGCCTACACCAACAGCTTTTTGCCTGTACCCAAGATATAAAATTTAGACCCTCACAAAGCAATACTTCTGATTAATAGTTTCCCCATCTGAGTAGATTAACTGCCCATATGGATCATGGACAGAATTGCTAGATTCCCCCCCCCCCCCCATTACCTTTTGGGAAAGACTTGTGAAGAGCTCCTTGGAAATCCATCAGCTTCTCCAGTCTAAAACCTGACAAGTTCTGTGTTGTTCAGAATCACTGTGAAATGGCTGTTTGATGGAATATTTCTCTTCTCTTATACAGGGCTTACAAAACCACAGATGGCTTGTTTGTGGGAGCATGTCCTTTTTGACAGACATTGTTTGGATCTTCTGCATGACTTACCAAACTGGAATGGTGTGTAGGTCCCCCCCTTCCCAAACAGATAGCCTGATCTTATAACGTTTATTTGAAAATATGCACAAGTTTGCCCTGACCTGGGCAGGCCAAGTTAGCCTGATCTCGTCAGATTTCAAAAGCAAGCAGAATCAGCCTTGGCTGGAACTTTGCTGAGAAACCGCTAAGGAAGTCCAGGGCTGTTATGTATAGGCAGCCAATGGCAAACAGCCTCTGTTTGTCTCGAAAACCCTACAGGTTTACTGTAAATTGGCTGCAACTTGATGGCACTTTCAGGACTACATGGTACCTCAGAAAGAAGTGCTATTTGACACAGTGAGGCTTACTCATAGGAAAGTGTATTTAAGATAGCAGCCCAAAATTGCTCCATCGTTGCCAGCTCTGGATCTCTGCTGCATTATTGCAGACACACAGTTCCAGTTGTATTTTTCTTTCTACGTGTATCTTTGAACTACGATCTTTAACTATAGTATAGAAGAAATGAATAAAAATTAAGGAAATCAATTCCCTTCTGTGTTGTCACGTCCTGCCTGTTCTTTTGACAGTCAGTAGATGCAGGGTAAGGGCAGTGACTACCACGAGCCAGACTGAGCATGCTCCAGATTTGCCAGTTCTGTATCTTTGCTGCACCACTGCAGATTTGACACAAGTAACAAGTGTTATCTTTTTTTTTTTCCTTTCACGGAAATATCGCGTTGCAAAACCGTGGACCATTTTCATCCTTAAGACTGTCTGGTTTGTCAAAAGGATAGGTAACCTGATCCAAGAGAGGGCATGGAAAGGGCTTGAGGCTTCAGTTTCTGCTAGTAAGCATGCTCACTAATATTAGTCACTAAAACTTGACGAGCAGCTGTTGATGTTGCTTCACAGGTGAGAAACGCTGAGGAAAAAAAAAAACAGAACCCCAAACACCCCCCTCCCCCGCCGCCGTCTTTCCCTGCGCCTGGGAAAAGGCTCGTTTGGTGAGTTCCACAAATACGGACCGGGGGGGGGGGGGGAGGAAGAGAAGAAGTCTTTAGTCATCTCTCCTTGTTTGAGGGCGTTGTGGAAAGGCTTGCTCGCGCATCCATATTGGCGAGTCCAAGTAAGGAAGGAAGGAGGAAGCGAGAGGCGCCTGAGCTGTTTTCTGTCTGGGTCGTGGGGCGGCTGTGCAAGCGCAGGGCGTGTCCTGCGAGGTGGAGAGAAAGGACGCCGAGGGGGGGGCAGGGGGAGAGAAGAGTAGGGGGTGGGGGTGGTTTTGCGAGCTGCCATTTTGTAAGGGGATAAAAGCGGGTTCGTTTTGCCAGTATAGGGCCTGGAACGAAATGGCCCTGCGGCGTTTCCCTTCATTCTTTTTGAGTTAAAACTCTAGGCAGTGGGGTGTTTGTTCTGTGCCTCATGTGCTACAGGGTCTCAAAAATCAGGGCCCATACACTGAAATTTAGGGCGCATCAAAGCGGTTCTTTGGAGCCCTACTTAGACTGCATGTATGCCCCTGACCTGCAGGTTATGAAACGCCAAACACTTAGGCTAAGATCACACGTACTAAAGAATGCATTTTCAACCCAGTTTCAGTGTACTTTCCAACTGGATTTTAATGTGTGAACTGGCAAAATCCTGTTGGAATCGATTGAAAACGCATATTATTTAGTGGGTGTGATTGCAGCTGTAGTATTTTCTACTGTGGGTAGGCCTGGTGGTTATTTTAGTTTGAAATGTACAAGGCAAAAAAATGGAAAAGCCTATAGTGGCTGAAGTAAAGCAAACCCGTTGAGATGCTGGATAGCCTTGAAGTGCCTTTTAATTTTACAGCACGCCCTAAGAAAGTTACGACCATAGCTAGCAGGGTATCTATATCTACAGTCTGGTACTAGTTTGCTTTATCTTAAAGGATTTCTTGTACAAATCCTAAGTCAACCATTGGTAGTTTTAAGAAACCCACAGTCTTCCAGTCTCGGTTCCTTCCAACCTCAAATCTCTAATATTTACATCCCTTTCAGGGTGGTGGTTGTAAGGACTGAATTATCCAACGTAAAATATTTAAGAGCACTTCAGTATATGATTACTGTTGTTAAATGTCACTGTCCCACCAGAGTACTCAGCTGCACAAACGTTTGTTCAACACAAAGGAGCAACCCTATCCTAAACCACAGCCAAAGTCTTTAATTAGCATCAGGAAATCATTCAGGCATGGCTTTCCAATAGTAGGGCTAGCTAAGCTCTGGAACGGGTGAAATGCTGCTGAGCAAGTGTAGCTGCTTCCCCGCAATGGCTCACATGGTGTAAAAATACCCTGCTGGTGAATCTTATTCTCTGAAGCCTTTTTATGATTGCTCTAAGGAGTTTTAGTGAAGCATTTATACTGTTGTTCAAGGTTTTTATGGGTATTGACTCAGTTATAATTTTTATTTGCTGTTTCTAGATGCTTCTTATGGTGCACATTTCATTCATTAGTTTTTGCTTTTATTTAATTGCTTTAATTGAAGTTATAAGCTTTGAATATGTGTTTTACAGAAAAGTGGAATACAAGTATTTCAAATTTTTAAAAAATGTATAGAGTGCCTTCTCTTTGCTATGGAGCAACTACGGTATTAGAGCAGCACTGGTTCTGGTGCAGTAAGGACAGGACTTTTTTTCTGGAAAAAGAGATGCTGGATCTCTCAAGAGGGAAATGAAGGAGAACCACACAGGTGCCCTGCATGAACTTTTACACATTTTTGGAGAATTTTGTTTCTACAAAGAGGTTCCAGGACACCATTCCACCACATTTCCCCAGAACAAAAGCCCTGAATAAGAACAATATAAGGATGTGCTCCATCCTTGGATCGTTTTCCTTTACTTTTCATTATATTCTAGTGTAGTTTTTCATTGTAGCTGTTTTGTCTTTGGTTGTTCTGTTTAATTTAGCCCTATCACACTCAGTTCTTAGCTTTTAACTCCTTTCCCTAATCTTCCCCCCTCTCCCCTTTGCTTCAGACTCCACCAAAAATCTTCTTCCTTCTTGCCTTGTTCAGTTGTGGTTGAGTGGCAAGATGGTTGAGTGGGTTACTTTTATTTTATTTTTACCTTTAAAATGGGGTAGGGCGGGATATAAATCAAATAAAATGAAAATGAAAATGAAAAAAACCTTTACCTAAGTATGGGGCTTCTGTTCAGTTCTTAAATTCCTTAGGTTTTTTTTCTTTTTTCTTTTTAAAAAAAACAACACATCCCTTTTATTTTAGAGATCTTTTGCCAAAATCTCCCTCTCTTTCCTATTTGGGTGCAGCTGCAGTAATAGAGTAGCTCTGGACTTCTGGGAATAGAACCCCCTTATTTGAGACTCTTTATGTATGCCACCTAACGTCTCCCTTCCTTTGCTGTAGCTTGTAAATAATACAATTTTTAGCATTTTATATATTTTAATAGCATCCTCATTATGCAATAGTTTTTTTAAAAGCTCCATCTTTCTCTCTCTTTCCCTTTCTTCTCCTCCTCCCACCAAGCCAATCCCGCCTTCTTATCTTTTCTGTCTTCCCCTGCCAATTTTGCCTTCTTTGTCTTTCTCTGAAGCCAGTCTCCCCTTTTTTCTCTCTCCCCCAAGGAAATCTCTCCTCCTTTCTTTTTCACTCTGGGAGGCAGAGTGTCAGTTCTCTGCAGGTCAGGAGTCTCTGGCTGGGAAGGGTCACGCAGCAGCAGCAGCCTCTCCTCCTGCCGCTTCAGTGTTGTCTCTCTGGATGCAGGGAGGTTCTCCTGCTACAGATCTGGTGACATCCTGCTGGCCATGGGTAGTTAAGTTAACCTGGGGAGTGCACCAAGTATGCAGGAAAATCTATCCTCCATGTACCCCCTATCTGCAGAAATAAGTATATGCACATAGCGGGATGTTGAGAATTCGATATATAGTTGATGATTATATGACCAGACATGGCAGTTTTGCCCTATTCAGAATCCCCACATCACCCCAAGCATGTACTGAAAAAATAGGAAAAATATATTCACATTTCTCTTTTTAACTACACTTTTTTGACTTTTTGACAGGGGTAAGAATACTAGTAACTTATTACTGAGTGTTTACTGTAAATATGAGATAATTATCACTTATTTACTAGAAGTGTCCACAATTTCAAGAACTGAATTTCACTATTGCCATGGGACCCCTTTGACAGTTACAGAGTACATAGTGCTTCATGCACATATGGACATAAATGCAGCAGGGTTGGGAGAGGCTTCATGCTTTAAAAGGAATTTATCCATGAATGCATGCTGGGCTTGCTTGGAGAAGTCCATGCTCAGAGTAGCAAGTTTATGGCTTTTTACTACTTTTGCAAACCACATTTAGGGATAGTCAAAGAAATTTCTTATTCTGGATACAAACTGAATGACAGATCAGGTATCTCTTTGTAAATATGTACAAATGCATTATAGAATAATCCTTCAGCAATACTGAGTATATAATTAGAAGATACATGCTGTATTAGTTAAAGTCAGATGAAGAGCTATTAATACCAGGTACATTTTCTTCCTTTCCCCCTCGTCTTCTCATAAAATGTTCCTTCCTTGCACAAAGTGCGTTCCTTTTGCTTGTCTCAAAGAATATGGCATCATTTAAACTCAAGTGGGAGGGTGGAATCTTTCCTGTATTCCTCCAGTTCCATTGATCTTTGTGTCCCATATAAAACATATTCAGTTTCTATGTGTTTGATACCTGGGTACCCTCAAATGTGCTTCTTTACTGAACCCTTAAGCACAGGATGGAAGAGCCCTGTGGTGCAGAGTGGTAAAGCTGCAATCCTAAACTCTGCTCACGACCTGAGTTTGATCCCGGAGGAAGCTGAGTTGAAGGCTCGAGGTTGACTCAGCCTTCCATTCTTCTGAGGTCGGTAAAATGAGTACCCAGCTTGCTGGGGGGAAAGTGTGAGATGACTGGGGAAGGCAATGGCAAACCACCACGTAAAAAGTCTGCCGTGAAACGTTGTGAAAGCAACGTCACCCCAGAGTCGGAAACACAGGCTACTGCCCCGCTTCCAGGGCTTGATCTGAATACTTTCCCTTGAAAAATCCAGTGTGTTCCTAGTCTCTCTCTGCTTCCCTTCCCCACTCCCAGGTGGTATTAATATACACCTGAGCTTGTCAAAGTATTTATTATGCATGTGTGCATTAGTGTTCCTTAGCGCCTGGTTCTTTGGGGTTTTTTTTTGTGCGTACAAGAACCAGGATCCTTTGCTTCTCTAAAGACAAGGTGTGAGAATAGCTGTTGCCTGAGTTTGGGGGGGGGGGGGCGCCGTGGCGTAGCATTCTAGGAGTTGTAGTTTAAGGTATCTGGAATATGAAGCTTAGCCTTCCTCCCGTTCAAGCATGATTAACTACAACTCCCATCAAGCCAGGCATTTTCCAAGAGCTTTTCCTCCATCCCTTGGGGGAAATCTCCTTGCGGATGTACTGGGGTAGGGGAGGGAGTGGGCTAGAAGAAATTACCAGCTGTACTGGTGGCGGGTAGCTTTCCCTGCGGGCATGCAGCCGAGGGTACGTGTACGGGAATAATTTCTGCACGGCAGTAAAGCCCCCAGCCTCTCGGTAAAGCCTGCGTCATCCCGAGGCCTCAGCATTCGGCGGAGAAATACCCAGCAAGCGCTCCACCTCCGCGCACGCGTGCTGAGCTGAATCCGAGCATACCCGCCGTAACTCCGCGGTTGTTTCCCCCTGTTGTGCCTTATTGCTCTGCTTCTGCAATAGGTTCTTTCTCATTTATCTCCCCCCCCCCCGGTGACGCATCGAAATCGACAAGTGGGAGCAGCTTGCGGGGACGCCGCCAGCAGGAGCAGGTGAGGGATGCTGACAAAAACAGGGGAAACCTCTCCCTCCCTTCACCTTGGCTGCGGGGGTGGGGGGGCTTGTTGGGAAAGAGTTGAATATGGGAGCGAGCAAGACCAGTCCTGGGAAGAAATAAAGTGGCGGTGGAGTGTAATGTATGTAAGGCAATGTGGCCTATGGGATTCTAGGTAGTGGTGGGTCGCCTCTCTACATGTAAACGGCCGGGACCAGATTCAGAGCAAGCTACCAGTAGCGCTGAAATTTGGTTACAGATTCCTCGATTTCACCTTGCAAAAGACCGAGGGCGTGGATGGGAACCAGAACACTGTGGGGCTTGTGCAGGAGGGAAGGCGAGAAGTTGCCAAGTGCCATGTTGTAAAGGGCCACAAGAAAGTAGTCGAAGCTGCGGCCTGGAAATGAAAATGTCCCCCTAACGGTGCAATCCAGTGCTGAGCCTCTGTGGCATTCCACATAACAATGCTAGATCATGGCCTGAAATGTCACATCTTTTTTTAAAAAATCCATCCTGATGAAGAGTTCTGGAGAGCTCAAGAGCTTTGCTGCTATATTGTGTAGTTTGGGTTATAAGGAAAGGGCTTTAGAGGTTGAGGTTTGTCTTAAACTAATTAACTGCAACCTCTTTGTAATAACTGGAGTAACCATTTAAGATTTTACTGCTAGTCTGCCTATGCTCTTCCTTATTCTCCTTAACTCTCTGCCTCTTGTTTTGATCTCAGAGCACTAGCCTGTCTCTTATTTACATAAAGCTTCAGTACTGCAGTCCTAAACTCTGCTCACGACCCGAGTTCAATCCCTGGTGGAAGCTGGGTTTTCAGGTAGCCGGCTCGAGGCTTCAGCCTTCCATCCTTCCAAGGTCGGTAAAATGAGTACCCAGCTTGCTGGAGGGAAAGTGTAGATAACTGGGGAAGGCAATGGCAAACCACACCGTCCTGAAAATGTTGTGAAAGCACCCCAGAGTTGGAAATGACTGGTTCTTGCACAGGGGACCTTTCCTTTCCTTTCATGCTGTGCATACAACAAGAAGCTTTTTGGTCATGGAGAAACATTTTTGTCTTTGTATTGGGTGTCTGAAATGTAGGACTTGTTTAAAGGACAGCATTTACATTGCCTGCCTCTGTCCAGAAGGTGCCAAAATATGACTTCATACTTCTTTTGATCTGTGAAAGAGGCTGTAGTTTTATATAATCACTTCTGTGCTGTTGAAATACAGCAAGGAAGCATAGCAGAGCAGCACTTTAATTTGATGTTGAAAATTAGTATCCTTTTTGCCTTTTACAAAAAGCCAAAGAGAATGGCATGTTAATTTTCTTTGTGGAGGAACTCGGAGGGACAGTCACTGGTTAAGAAACATTGTTTCTTCAGTTTAAGATAAGGAGCTGGTCAGCTTCTTAATCAGGAATTCTTCATAAGTAGAGCTACAAGGGTCTCAGGGGAGCTACATGTTGAGTGCTTGGATTCCCCCCCCCCCTCGTTGTTCCTAAGATTATGATCTCTGGGGGGAATTCCAAGCCCTGCTCACCATGAAATTACTTGGAAGCCTTTAGTTAAGCATGCTTATGCCCAGGTGCATTACAGGGGAGTCTCTAGGCTTTTTTGTAGGCAAAAGTAGGCCTTATTAAGGACTGAACATGTAATACTTGAGGTGCTTTCCTGTTGTATACTGCTTGCTCAGAAATAAGTTTCACAGTGTTCAGTAGGGCTTAGTTAAACACAGGATTGTAGCTTGAGTTGTTTTGTGTCCACAGACTCCATTGAAACATTGTTCCAATTTGTAGTTTGCACTAGCCATAATTTAGAACTGAAACCATGGTATGTGATATCGCAGGCAAACCATGGTGTAGCACCAGCCCCGTAGCCAAGATTTGAAGAATTGGGGGGCCCTGATTTTTTTCAGGGGGCACATAGTGACCCCAACCTTCATGGCCTTCTCTCCTACCACCACTGAGGAGGAAAGCTGCCAGCTCACTGCCATACAGCCTCCCCCCTCCCCACAGTTGCCCCAAGGTGATCCCTTTCCACCCCTCTTCCAGCAGCTCTGATGGGGAGCCACTCAGAGGTTTAGATACGTGCCGCACGGTCTCCTGCCCTTACCTGTAGCATGATCCAACTAGGCAAGCCCGGCAGGACGGTGGGGGGGGGGGCGGGTGGAAGGCGCCACCAAGTCGCAGCTGACTTCTGGGGCTACAAGACCTCTGATTCGGATTACTTCCCATTGGAGGACGAGCCGAGGCTGTTCAAGCGCAGCTCCCTCCTTCACTTGGGTGGCCAGCGAGACCACGCCAGAAAACCCCTGCAGGCGAACATCACCTCTCCACTGATCCCCAGACTGCAGCCAGGACCTCCGCTTGTATGCGGCAGCCTATCCTACCCTGCCTTGTCTGGCAGAGAAAGCCTGCAATGGAACCATCCGCAGAACGGCCTCTTGCAGGCGCCCTCTAGCCCAATGTCAGCCCAATGTGGAGCTTAACTTTCAGTCCTGGGTGCCCTGTTGTTTCTGCTTGCTGAGGGGTCAGAGAATTCTTCCGGCCCCTAAGCAAGCAGAAGCAACTGTGTATGATGACGGAAGAATGGAGAAGGATGCAGCCGAGGTACTGGAGGCTGGTTAGGGGCCCCAAGTCAGGGGGCCCCTGCCTAGCAGTCGGGGGGCTGTGCCTCCACAGGCCCCTCATAGCTACGGGCCTGTGTAGCATTGTAGTTCTGGCATGGTATCAATATTGAGTCAAGGCCAAACCATTTCATATGTAGCTGATTTTGCCATAATTTGACATAAAAATAAGGAAGAGAATCACTTGACCCAAGTCAAACAAACAACTTCGGATAGCAGACTGCTTTGTATAGTGTTAACTGTCGCATGGTCTCACAGCAATAGCCAGATTAAATATGTACAGTTCAAGATAAATGCTGGAGTCATCACAGTTCCCTGTCTTATACATGGCACTATGTCAAAATATCTAAAATGATGGTAGTTTGCTTTCTCTTTGTATCAGAAGTTTTGAAGTGTTGAGCTAGCAAGCCTTTCTCTAACTCCACAGAGCTTAGTCTAAGTAGAAGGGAGAACTGTTCAGCTATAACAGAAACAGACACATGTTTTCATCTCAGGTCATGGGGCTTCTGTGGTAATAGAACTGTCAGTAGGGATGCTTAATGTCAGGTTCTCCAGTAGCAATTAGGCAGCCAGTAAATTAGCAGACTGTTAGCATTTCACAGCCTGTTTGCATCCTTTCACAGGGACAGGTTAAGACTACGAAGTTATCAGAAACAAACTCCCAGCTGATCCCAGGGAGTGACCAGAAGTCAGGTTCTTCTGATCTCTCATCAGATAAACTTTGGTGCAGTCCAGATTTGCTGAGATGTACAGGGAGGGGGGGGGGAGGTCAGAAGCCTAGCCAGTTTCCCTTCTTTTCTCACCCAGGCTACTCTTCTCATTTGGGCTGCAGAGAAGTAGGAGATTGTTCCTTTTCGTAACAGCCAAAGATCTCAGGTTGGGGTGAAGTGTAGAAACAGATTGCTTTGCTTGCTGCTGAGGGGAAAAAAGAGTGGATTGTTTAGGCTGCTGAGAAAAGAAAAGACATAGCCTCTTTCTCCTTTCCATTTTTTAACGGAGAACTCAGAGGCATTACTTCTGTACCCCCATCTATCTTGGAAGAATAGAAACAATCTACTTCTCCTCTCCCTTTTGCAATGGGAAGATCAGAAGCCAATCACTTCACTTTATAATAATTTTTTTCTGGGGGAGGGTGGCTCAGAATTCCATTTCCAGCTGATCCCCCATCAGCTCTGAGTCAGCTTCTGATATTCCTCCCAAAAAAACCCCCCAAACAACAAACTTTCCTATGTTCCAGTACAAGGCTAGGCTTTAGGAAAGAACTGGGAAATCAAAACCTAACTTCCAGCTGATCCCCTGATAGCTTTGAGTTGGCTTCTGGCCAAAAGGCAGCTGTAGTCTTGTTTTGCAGTAGTTCAAGTTGCTTTTTGCAACCTGAACATATGCTTTGTTTGCTCGTGGTCCAGTTGTGAGTGTCAGACTAACTTCTGAACAGATGTGCTGTGAAATTTGTTGCATCCCTAGTTGTTAGCGGAGTTTCTGTGACTTTAATATCAGAAATCCAGCAGCTGAAGGCTTCCTAACATGGAGTTGAAGTAACATAGCTGTTAAAGGCACAGCAGCCCCAGTAAGAAAAAAATTGGCAACTCCACACACTAAAATTGCTTACAGATGCAGTGGCTGAAACAACAGCTTTAGTATTTCCAATCAAAAATTCCTGAAGCCTTTCTATGTAGCTCACCCTGCTTATGCCTGAGGGGAGAGGATTGAGGGAAGAAGGAGATAGAATGGGTTGAATCCAGCCAATGCTTCTGTGGGTTAAAATGGAAGGAGGGATCACCATTGATGATGCAAAGCAGCTATGCTATAGAAACATAAGAACATACGAGAAACCATATTGGATCAGGCCAATGGCCCATCCAGTCCAACACTCTGTGTCACACAGTGGTCAAAAAACCCAAGTGCCATCAGGAAGTCCATCAGTGGGGCCAGGACATTAGAAGCCCTCCCACTATTGCTCCCCCCTCACAAACACCAAGAATACAGAGCATCACTGCCATGACAGAGAGTTCCAACAGTATACAAGTTTGGTGTAGTGGTTCAGTGCATGGACTCTTATCTGGGAGAACCAGATTTGATTCCCCACTCCTCCACTTGCACCTGCTGGAATGGCCTTGGGTCAGTCATAGCTCTGGCAGAGGTTGCCCTTGAAAGAGCAGCTGCTGTGAGAGCCCTCTCAGCCCCACCCACCTCACAGGGTGTCTGTTGTGGGGGAGGAAGATAAAGGAGATTGTGAGCCACTCTGAGATTCAGAGTGGAGGGCGGGATATAAATCCAGTATCTTCTTCATATCTTCTAATAGCGACTGCTCCATATGTTTATCCAATCCCCTCGTGAATGGAATTTCCTCATGGATGGAAGCCATGTGGGACAGGGCTGTATAGAGAAAGGAACTGGGCAAAACTGAAGGAAAGGACTCCTTGGATCCCACCTATTGTGTGGTATTACTGCATACAGTATGGCCTACTATAGTTGTTTTGTCCAGTTCAGATATCAAATGACCTTTGCCAGGATCTCCAAACAGTAGGCTCCTTACTTCAATATGCAACGCTGAATTAAAAAAATGAGCGACAAATACTAAGAACACTCTAAAACCAAGATGTTGTATATATAATGTTACATTGTTCCCATGAAAGACAGGTCATCTAAGGATTTAGAGGAGAATATTATCAGTACACTGATGACAATAGACCAGAGGTGTCGAATTCATTTGTTACAAGGGCTAGATTTGACATAAATGTGGCTTTATTGGGCCAGGCCATGTATGCCCATAAAATGTAACACAAGGTACTGGATATATAAACTTTATAATCAGATGCCAAATGGCAGTAGGAGGTGAATGACAATAGCAGCAGTGATTGAATTACGTATGATATGCATGGTTCTGCCTCAGTTCCTCTCCTAAGCAGCTTTCACATATCTATTAAATGTAATGCACCAAGTGAAAATCTTGATATTTGCCCAGACATTTGTTGATCATGTACTGTTTTGTGTGGTGTTCTTTGCTCTGTACCCTCAGTATGTGGATAGGTATTTAATTTTGTTTTAACAGATATGCATTTTGTTTCTGCAAAAACATTCCAGGCAATTTTATTTAGCCGACTGTTGGCTGAAAAAGTTTAAATGGTGTGTCCCCCACTGTAAATTGTGGATTTCATCCAAAATAGCAATGCATTGTTACGTGATCCACCCAACTACAAAGCCACTTTAAGACTTACTGATTTTCATGAGAGAAGGCTGGAATCCAATAACATGATAAATGTGCATAGGATTGGGAAGCTTTGTTGCTGAACTCTGTAGGAGCCTCAAAGTTTTATTTCAGCAGAAGTTTTTGTGAATTAGAGTCCACTTCTTCAAATACTAGGAGCAAAATTCTGGTTTGTTTTGGTTGTAGTAGACTAACCTCAGCTTCCCTTAAACGGTGGTTCTTGCACAGGTTCAAAGCTCTGGAAGGAAGATATGGTCAGAGAAAACAAAGAGAGGGTGCAGTTTAATAGTCAGGCCATTGCAACCAAGTGGAAATTAGAGTCCACTTCTTCAAATGCTAGGAGCAAGAATCTGGTTTGTTTTGGTTGTAATAGACTAACCTCAGCTTCCTTCAAACAATGGTTCTCGCACAGGTTCAAAGCTGTGGAAGGAAGATGTGGCCAGAGAAAACAAAGGGAGGGTGCAGTTTTAATAGGCAGGCCATTGCAACCAGTTCACTGTTTATGGCCATAAATAAATCCTCAATATGGATGGTCTTTTTAAAAAAGCCAGCATCTCATCTTTTGTGCCTTTCCCCTTTCAAAGTGCAGAGTTCCTTGATGGCCACCCCCCTCCCACACCTGCCCCTGGTGAGACCATGCAGCACGGGGGCTTCTCCAGGCCACCTGGGGGAAGACATCCCCATAGACAGTTAGGGCAGCCCGGGCGCTCTCAGGCCACCCATCTGTGCAAGCAAAAGCAGCCATCCACTGCCCCCACAAGAGAGGCAGACCAGAGAGGCTGGGGCAGGCCTGGGCAGCGTGGGTGCTCTCTGGCCAGCCAGCCAGCCACCCCCCACAAGCAAAAGCAGCCACCTGCCATCCCAGCTCCATTCCCAACTCACAATCCTGGGCTGGCTCCCAGTGGCAGGAAAGGCATCTATCCATGTGTAAACCCGAGCTTGTCCTGGCTGGATTGAGGGCTTCTGGGGGCATGGTGGGGTGGGCTAAATTGCTGCTGCTGGCTGACTAGCTGCCTGCCCTTTTACAACATAGAGGAGGAAGGAAAGGTAGGTGGGGAGGAGGGAGGGGAAGCGGGAGAGCTACCAGAGCAGTGCTCCAGGCCACTCTGGCCCGAAATGAGGCCTGCCTGTTACAGTATCACTTTCCTGTACCCTCAGTGGGCCTACCATCTCCTTGCTCTTTTTCTTACTTTGAACATAAGAAGAGAGCCCTTTTTTGTTTTTTACCATCTGTCACTAGTCTAAGCTCATACTGAGCTTTAGTTTTCCTAACTTTCTCTCTACAAACACTGGTTATTTGTTTATATTCATTGGATATAAGGCCCTCCTTCCATTTTCTAAATGAACCTTTTTTATTTCTCAGGTCCTTTGAAAGCTATTTATGGAGTCACCTTGCTTCTTTAGGCGTCTCCCATTTTTCCTTCTCATAGGAATAGTTTGTAATTGTGCCTTCACTATTTCACTTTTAAGAAACTCTCACCCCTCTTGAACTCCCTTCTCCTTAAGTATTTCTGGCTATGGGATTCTACCCAGCATAACTTTGCTTTCCTGAAGTTCAACCTTCTTTTCCCTTTACCTTTCCACAAGACTGTAGAAGATGAAGAAGATGATATTGGATTTATATCCTGCCCTCCACTCCGAAGAGTCTCAGAGTGGCTCACAATCTCCTTTACCTTCCTCCCCCCCACAACAGACACCCTGTGAGGTGGGTGGGGCTGGAGAGGGATCTCACAGCAGTTGCCCTTTCAAGGACAACCTCTGCCAGAGCTATGACTGACCCAAGGCCATGCTAGCAGGTGCAAGTGGAGGAGTGGAGAATCAAACCCAGTTCTCCCAGATAAGAGTCCACACACTTAACCACTACACCAAACTGGCTCTCCGAAATTACCTGGTCACTACTACCCAGGGTGCCCACTACTTTCACCTCGTCAACCAGTTCTTCCCTGTTGGTGAGAATCAAGTCCAGTATAGCAGATCATGGTTAAGCATAATATCAGGATTTGCTGCAAACCAAGATGTGAAGCCTAAGTGGGGGGGGGGGGGGGTTAAATATTACATCTGCACATAGCTGGCAATGTCTAAGGTGTCATCTTGCTGTTAGAGCATGAAAGGGCAAGGCAGGCCTTACCTTATGGATGCCTTTCTTGTGCATACCTTTCTGGCCAAAACTTAGTTTGTCTAGCTAAATCATAGTTTCCCTGTATGTTTGGAATCCGAACTAGGGTTAACAAATTGTGGTTAGGAATGAGGATTAAACATTTACATAAAATGTAACTTGGAAGAATCACAAGAAAATTTTACTTCCCCGAGGATTTTTTCAGCATTATTATGCAGGAGGTAACACTTGTCCTTTGGGGCCATGACAGTAAAGGAAACTTGTTTATGTTCCCAAATGTCACTCTCTTTACGTTCTCTCTCATTCTCCTCACATCCTCCAAGCCTTTTCTTAACAGCATTTTTCCCAGTCATATATTCAGAAAACACTCTGTCCCATATTCCCATGGTTACATTTTTAATAAAAGATCCTGTTCTTGTTTAGCTTGCTTATATTCAGCAAGTTACATTTGTTGAGGGAGTTTTTTAAGCTCTAAATACTGAAAACAGCTCTTCTTACAAGCTCTTGCAAAGATACATTCTCTTTATTGATGCTGGTTTGAATCTCTCTGTCTTGCTGTATAAGTGAGAAAGAACAATGGTACATCTTCATTCGCTATTAAAACGTAACCTAAATACAGTTTCATAGCTGTGGGAACTGCAGAGTAAATAAAAAAATAAAATCTTGTACAATCTGAATTTGCTGTGAGTTCGATAAATGAATAACTGGAAATGATTTCGCTTATATCTGACAGCAGATTCCCCACACTGGGGCTCTTTGTTCTTGCCATCTGCTAATGACGTTGGTCAGCCAGTTATTGATCACAGAAAATAATATAGAACAAACTGAGTCTAGTTTCACCTTAGAGACTAACAGCTTGGATGGGCGGGGGGGGGGCAGGCGGTTTGAGTCAGAGCTTACTTCGTCAGATACACTAGTCAAAGCTTACTAGTATCTGATGAACTGAGCTTATACCCTGGAAAATTTCATTAGTCTCTACAGTGCGACTAAACTCAAATGTTGTTATGCTACTCCAGATGAACATGGCTACCCACATGAAGATAGTACAGCCCTTCTAATACCTGCCTGGAACAAAAAACAGTGTCATTTTTTATTTGAAAATATTGATAAAATAGTTCAAAACTTCTCTGTAACAGGACCTGCAACTATAGATGCCTAACATTCTAAATCGTTCCTTTTTTTCTCCCAGCAGACATGGGGAAATCCTTTTCATTACCTTCCCATTTATCTAGAGAAGATGGAAGTTCATCTGACAATATGAAGAATTGCTTGGTGCATTCAGAATCACACAGCGAAGATGGAAGAGGTGGAGATGTGTCGCAATTTCCATATGTTGAATTTACAGGAAGGGATAGTGTCACGTGTCCCACATGTCAGGGAACAGGGAGAATCCCACGAGGTAGGTTTTGTTATGTATAATGACTACAGTTTAAAACAGGTTATATTTTCATCTGCAACTACTCATGAATCACCAAATGAGAGTCTCTTTTAAAAAGTGCCTGGTGAGCTATTTATTTCTTTTATATCTACAGTATTAGTAAAAAAATTCTGTCTTAAATTGCTTTGTATTTTTCCTTTGTAATGTGTTATTTCTCAAGTACATTTGTTGAGAAACACACACTATGTAGAAATTTTGTCACTTGTAAATTTGCTGTGACCAGTTGGGCCCAATTTGAGTGATCATAAAATGTAATCAATAAAACAATTTGTAGTGCTCAGGGGGCCACTCCTGTTACTTTCCTGTCCTACTCCCTTCAATTTTATCCTCATAGCAGTTTTGGGAAGTAGGTTAGTCCTAGAGAGGTAATGACTGGCCTTGAGTCACTTGGTAAAATTCATGGTTGAGCAGGGTTTTGAGTTCAAGTCTTCGTGGTCCACATTTGACATTCTGCCCGCTACAATATGCTAACTGAACAATCCTAAACAGAGATATACCTTTCGAAGAGTGTGACTCTTTTTAGGATTGCGCAGCAAGTGTCCTGTGTCTTGCCTTCCAAACATCCAGCCAGTTTTCCAGGTTTTTAGCCAAATGCTTTGTAAACTGAGTGCACAAATTAAAAGCTGCTCAAGGTCTGTAGCAGTGACTCGACTGGCTATTTCAAATCAATATTCAGCATGCATTCACAAACACCTGCTGCCTCTGCCTCCTTGTTCTACTGTTTCTGCAACTTGCAAGTTCCATTACCTGCTCATCTGTGATTCACTTAACAGCACATGGCTCATCAGATTCTTGTTGCTGAAAGAAATGAAACTTCCATGAGGTTTTATCCTAGTAACTTTCTTACAACGTTGGCTGTCCTTTCCTCAGAACCCTGCATATTCATCCTTTAGCTATTCTTTTGCCGAAGTCTCCCACTACCCCATTTTTTTCTGTTTCCACTGTGCTTCCCAGTCCAGCCCCCCTCCAATTTTCTCTTCCCCCCCATCAGTAGTCTATTGGGTTAAATGTAAAAAAAAAAATTATCATTTTGCCTTGGAATCACAAAAGCTTGTTGACACAGTATCCTTGATCCTACATGTTTCCCAGTTAAGGGTAAAATGCTCAATTACAAAAGAGTTACAAAATTCAAGCAGTTACAAAAATTGACTCCAACAGTAACAATAAAAAGAAAATTTTACTTACAAAAATGGAAACGCATCTTATGTAACATATTCATGTAGGTACATTTAACTTATTGTGAACAGATTAACCTCAAAAGGTTAACTTGCTGCAGCTCCAAGCCCTGGTAAGAGAGAGAAGAGAGGTCCTGTATAAGATGAAAAACAGAAAATAAGCAATGGCCAAAGAGGCTCAACATCTAACAGATAAGAGTGTGGGGCCAAGTGTACCCAAGTGAAAGAATTCTCTTAACCCTTTCCCTTCCAGAACTTCTTGTGTGCAGACTTATAATCAAGGTTTTTATAAAAAAAACAGGAACTCTTTTGCATATTAGGCCATACACCCCTGATGTAGCCAGTCCTGGAGCTTACAGTAGGCCCTGTAGTAAGAGCCCTGTGAGCTCTTGGAGGATTGGCTACATCAGGGTTGTGCAGCCTAATATGAAAAGGAGCTCCTGCTACAAAAAAACCCCTGTTTATAATATCCAACACTGCTTCTTAATGTCGCATGCAAGAGTTTTGAAGTTGCAACTTATGGAAGATCTTCAAATCTGTCTCTTGATAGAGGCTTGGTCAAGATGTTGGCCACCATCTCTTCTGTTGAACAGTATTCCATCTCTTATTATGCCCTCAATTAGGTCACACACTAAAATAATGTCCTTCGTGTGTGCAGCCATTTTTCCTTATTGAGAAATCTTAATGCAACTATGGTTGTTTTCTTTAAGTTGAATTGGTATTTTCTCATCGACTCCAAATTCCTTTAGTAACTGGTCTAGCCACAACAGTTCTCTGGATGTTTTAGCAAGTGCTATATAATCAGACTCTGTGGAAGACAAACTTACTGTAGTTTGCTTTTTACTGGCCCAGAAGATTGGTCCACCTTCATACAGGAACAAGTACCCACTGTTTTGATTTATAGTCTAAGCTGTTTCCTGCCCATCAGCACCGATGTACAATGCTCTCTCTAAGCTGTGGAGTCTTGTGAGCAAAAATTCTGCTTTGTGAACTACTATATGAATTAGTTTGCTCTGGGGCCATTTTTCCTGATTTAAGACAAAAATGTGTGAGCTGTAGGCTAAAGAAACTGTGAGCTAGGTCACTAACTCAGTTTAGAGGGAACACTGCCCATGTAACCAACTAACTTTGGATTACTGTGGATAGCAATTTTAGTTTCAAATCTGAAGTCCTTATTAGAAGAAGAAGAATTGCAGATTTATACCCCGCCCTTCTCTCTGAATCAGAGACTCAGAGCAGCTTACAATCTCCCATATCTTCTCCCCACACAACAGACACCCTGTGAGGTGGGTGGGGCTGAGAGGGCTCTCACAGCAGCTGCCCTTTCAAGGACAATCTCTGCCAGAGCTATGGCTGACCCAAGGCCATTCCAGCAGCTGCAAGCGGAGGAGTGGGGAATCAAACCCGGTTCTCCCAGATAAGAGTCCACACACTTAACCACTACACCAAACTGGCTCTCTTCTATTAGAGATCTAGCCACCCTTTTTAGTGCAATCTACTCTTTTATTGCTTGGTGCCCTTGCCTTTCTGCTAACAATCCCAACACTGGTGCAGTATCAGGTCTGCTAGTGGTGCTTAGGTATAGAAGTTTTACTATGGTGGTTCTGTACTGGTTGTCTTCAGGTAAAAGTTCATTTATTTTGGTGTTCTTAAGAAAGCCAATTTCAGTAGGTTTTCATCTGGGTTGGCGTATTATTTTCTGTCTCTGGTTTGCCTGAGAAAACTGCAAGCCAGTCTGTAGTCAATCAGAATTTGCAATTATGTTTGCTGTTAGAGCTTCCTCTTCACTCAAAAAAGTGAACAGTGTAACAGTCCTTTGTACTTGGACTGCTGCACTGTGGTAAGAAACCCTCTGGGCCACTTTGCTTATGAAGCTGCATTTAAGAGTAATGGTACTGGTTGTATTTCTTAATACTGTAGTTCAAGGAAAGAAAGCATGAACCCCTAATTAAAAGGATGATAATCACTGTCCTGATTTAAGTCAGAGTGAAGGAGGATTGCCAATGAAACATTGATCCAGAGGAGTTTGCTGTGTTAGTCTATTGCTGCAAATTAGTAAAGAGTCCAATAGCACCTTTTAAGACTAACAAATTTTATTGTAGCATAAACGTTTGAGAAACACATCTTTTATTGATGAATCTGAATAGAATACCTGAAAAGGCAGTTACTTCTAGTAATGAGATAACAATCCAAAATCTATTTTCAGTCCCAAGTCTGACTGAGTCAAATTTACATATGAATTCCAATTCAGCAGCTTCCTGATGTGTTTTGGTTTTGAAATGTTTCTGTTGAACTATGGTGAACTTTAAGTCCTTGATGAATGTCCTGGGAGACTGAAGTGTTCTCCTTCTGGTTTTTGGATATTGCCATTTTTGATGCCAGATTTGTGCCCATTCTTTTGCATAGAGGTTGGCTGGTTTGTCTTATGTAGAGAGCAGAGGAGCATTGTAGGCACATGAGAGCATATATCACATTGAAGGATGAGCAACTGTAAAAACCCGAGATCGTGTAGTTGACGACTTTGGTCCTGTAAGTGTATTTTCTGGGTAGATATGTGAGCAGAGTTGGCATTTGGGTCTGTTGCAGGGTCTGGTTCCAGTGTTGCTGACTCTGTTAAATGGGCCATGGTTGTTAGTTGAGGAGTCGTTTAAGGTTGGGGTGGGGGGGCTGTCTGTAAGTAAGGAGAGGTCTTCGACCCAGGGCTTGTGAGAGAGAGGCATCATTTTCTAGGATGGGCTGTAGATTCCTGATGAGCTGGGAACTGTAGGGGACAACCAGTGGTGTTTTGTTGTGGGTTCTTTTTGGTTTGTCCTGGAGTAGGCTGTTTCTGGGTACTAGTCTGGTTCTGTCAATTTCTTTCTTCACCCCATTTGGTGAGTACTGTAATCCAAAAAGTGTTTGTTGTAAATCCCTTAAGTGAGAGTCCCAATCAAGAATATTGGAGCAGATATGATTGTAACATTAAGCTTGGCTGCAGAGAATGGACTAAGTGGTACATTTTGGGTGGTAGCTAGAGGCATGTAGATATGAATATTGGCCATTGGGTTTCTGGTATAAGGTGATGTTTATCTGTCCATCATGTAGTTGTACAGTAGTGTCCAGAAAGTGCACCTGTTGTGTGGAGTGGTCCAGGCTCGGGTTGATGGTGAAATCTCTCAAAGGCTTCCTTTCCAATGGGTCCCAATGATGAAGATGTCAACCAAGAACCTTACGTACAGGAACGGTTTTAGTGGATTGGAGCTGAGGAAGTGCTGCTCCAAATCTGCCATGAATATGTTGGCATACTGTGGTGCCATGTATGTGTGCCCATGGCTGTGCGGTTGACCTGTACATATAGGTTGTCACCAGAATTGAAGTAATTTATGAGTAAGTATGAAGTGGCAAAGTTCAGTGGCAAGGTGTGCTGTGGTTTTGTAAGGGATTATATTCCTGATGGCTTGCAGTCCATCCTCATGAGGAATGTTGATCTACAGAGCCTCAACATTCATGGTTGCTAGGATGGTGTTGTCCGGGAGATTGTCAATAGACTATTTTCCTGAGAAAGTCAGTATTTACCTAAAATGTGTGATGTGCTGACCAAAACAGTTATTGCATGGCATTTCCAAGAACTTGCTTCTTGATAGATATGTTGCATTAGAGGATTCTTAAATTTAATCTAGGATACATCTTTTACAATTAGAATTCTACAAGTGGGGACCTACCTAGAACTTTGGGTAGGGAGTTACTGCTTCCCCTTTCACAGATACTTCTGCTTGTCAGCCTTCTCTCCTTGGCAGGGCCAGTGGCTCTGAAAGACAGGAGAAAGCTGTACTGCCTCCTGCTTGTTCTGGCTACTGCCTTTTCTCTTCTGCCAGGTAGCAGTAGCACTAACCATGTACCTTCTCCCTCCCCCACCATTTTGCTTGCTCTCTTTACCTGCCCATCCAGCTTGCTTCCCCTCTGCCATTAGCTGCTGTAGCATCCCGAGAGCTGTTTCCTTTCATTATCATTTACTTGCACAGACATGCTTCCCTGGTTTGGGTTTTTAGGTAAACTCCCTTTTAAATTGAATTTTACTGCAAATTGGGCTCCTAGAGTTGCAGACCACATCTATTCAGGGCCATAGTATGTGGATTTTTTAATCTGCATTCTAGAGCTATAGGGTTAATTTCGGAATTAGATATATTGATGTTTTCAGTTCTGTGATCCTAGAGTTTTACGTATTTTTATTGTAGCAATTAATGTAGAAATCTCCAGGTTCTGAACTTTTTATCTTTTAGGACAAGAAAACCAGCTGGTTGCCTTGATTCCATACAGTGATCAAAGACTGAGACCAAGAAGAACGTAAGTTACGCTAACAGTAGGAATGTCTGGTATTAGTAGCTTCTTGTCTAATAAAATCTAGCAGCAAAACAGTACAGTAAAAATGTATCCAGTACTTGATTATTTTGCCAGCTCTCTAGTTACCTTAACTCAGCTGATCTAATCACATTGCCCCATTCTGGCGTAACCTCATGGTTGGATTACTGTAAAATGCTCTATGTTGGTCTGACCTCAAAGACAACCCAGACATTATGACTGGTCCAGAACATGGCAGCCCGACTAGCGTTGGGGGCTAGCTGCAGGGATTATATGTTGCCCGTTTTGAAACAGCTACATCAGCTGCCAGTCTGTCTCCAAGTTCAAGGTTCTAGTTATGATATTTAAAACCTTTCACAACCCAGAACCCACATATATGAAAGATTATCTCCTTCCCTATGTCCCTTGCTCATACTACAGTCATTGGGTACTCATCTGCTGGTTATCATACCACTTAGAGTGGTCTGTTTGGCATTGACCAGAGCTCTGACCTGCTCCATCGTGCTCTGGCTCTGTGGAATGGGCTCCCTAAAGAGATGAGAGGGGTCCGCTCCTTGGAGATTTTCATGAAGTTCTGCAAGGCCTGCCTGTTTGCCAGGGCTTTTGTGACAGCCTGAATTGGCAAGCATATTTTTTAAGGAGGAGAGTTGGTTTGTTTTGTTTGTTATTTTTGCTTTTAAAACAGAAAATTATTGTAAGCTACCTTGAACCATGAAAAGGTGTTAGCCGCCCTGAGCCTGCCTAGGCGGGGAGGGCGGGATACAAATAAAATTTAATAATAATAATAATAAATGTTTGAATAAATTAAAAATTCAGAATGCTGAGTTTATCAGCATCTCCCAGAGAGCAAGCTCTTCCCCTCAGCCACCGTACTGTGCTATGGAGCAGATGGTCTCAGAACCTACCAGGGGTGGGGCGATCCTGGATTTGGTCCTAAGTAATGCCCAAGACTTGGTGAGAGATGTAAAAGTGATTGCGCCGCTTGGGAGCAGTGACCATAATGTTATTGATTTCACCGTTTGTATAAATAGGGAGTTGTCCAAAAAGACCACCACAACCACGTTTAACTTTAAAAGGGGTAAATACACTGAGATGAGGAGGCATGTGAGGAAGAAACTGAAAAGAAAGGTACATACAGTCAAAACCCTTGGGGAAGCTTGGACGCTATTTAAAACTATAATCCTAGAAGCTCAGATAAAATACATACCACAAGTTAGGAAAGGCACAAACAGGCATAAGAAAAGGCCTGCGTGGTTAACAAACAAAGTAATGGAAGCTGTAAAAGGTAAGAAGGACTCCTTTAAGCGGTGGAAAACCAGTCCAAGTGAGATTAGTAAAAGGGAACACAGGCTGTGGCAAATCAAATGCAAGACTGTGATCAGGCAGGCAAAAAGGGACTATGAGGAGCATATTGCAAAAAACATAAAGACCAACAATAAAACTTTCTTCAAATATATTAGAAGTAGGAAACCAGTCAGGGAGGCAGTGGGGCCCTTGGATGACCATGGGGTAAAAGGATTACTGAAGGAGGATAGGGAAATGGCTGAGAAGCTAAATGAATTTTTTGCCTCCGTCTTCACTGTAGAAGATGAGAACTTTTTGCCTGCCCCAGAACCACTAATTTTGGAAGGGGTGTTGAAAGACCTGAGTCAGATTGAGGTGACAAATGAGGAGGTCCTACAACTGATAGACAAATTAAAAACTAATAAGTCACCGGGTCCGGATGGCATACATCCGAGAGTTCTGAAGGAACTCAAAGTTGAACTTGTGGATCTTCTAACAAAAATCTGTAATCTTTCATTGAAATCTGCCTCCATTCCTGAGGACTGGAAGGTAGCAAATGTCACCCCCATCTTTAAAAAAGGTTCCAGAGGAGATCCGGGAAATTACAGGCCAGTCAGTCTGACTTCAATACCGGGAAAGTTGGTAGAAACCATTATCAAGGACAGAATGAGTAGGCACATTGATGAACACGGGTTATTGAGGAAGACTCAGCATGGGTTCTGCAAGGGAAGATCTTGCCTCACTAACCTGTTGCATTTCTTTGAGGGGGTGAACAAACATGTGGACAAAGGAGACCCGATAGATGTTGTTTACCTTGACTTCCAGAAAGCTTTTGATAAAGTTCCTCATCAAAGGCTCCTTAGAAAGCTTGAGAATCATGGAGTAAAAGGACAGGTCCTCTTGTGGATCAAAAACTGGCTGAGTAATAGGAAGCAGAGAGTGAGTATAAATGGGCAGTCTTCGCAGTGGAGGACGGTAAGCAGTGGGGTGCCACAGGGCTCGGTACTGGGTCCCATGCTCTTTAACTTGTTCATAAATGATTTAGAGTTGGGAGTGAGCAGTGAAGTGGCCAAGTTTGCGGATGACACTAAATTGTTCAGGGTGGTGAGAACCAGAGAGGATTGTGAGGAACTCCAAAGGGATCTGTTGAGGCTGGGTGAGTGGGCGTCAACGTGGCAGATGCGGTTCAATGTGGCCAAGTGCAAAGTAATGCACATTGGGGCTAAGAATCCCAGCTACAAATACAAGTTGATGGGGTGTGAACTGGCAGAGACTGATCAAGAGAGAGATCTTGGGGTCATGATAGATAACTCACTGAAAGTGTCAAGACAGTGTGCGTTTGCAATAAAAAAGGCCAATGCCATGCTGGGAATTATTAGGAAGGGAATTGAAAACAAATCAGCCAGTATCATAATGCCCCTGTATAAATCGATGGTGCGGTCTCATTTGGAGTACTGTGTGCAGTTCTGGTCGCCGCACCTCAAAAAGGATATTATAGCTTTAGAGAAGGTGCAGAGAAGGGCAACTAGAATGATTAAAGGGCTGGAGCACTTTCCCTATGAAGAAAGGTTGAAACGCTTGGGACTCTTTAGCTTGGAGAAACGTCGACTGCGGGGTGACATGATAGAGGTTTACAAGATAATGCATGGGATGGAGAAAGTAGAGAAAGAAGTACTTTTCTCCCTTTCTCACAATACAAGAACTCATGGGCATTCGATGAAATTGCTGAGCAGACAGGTTAAAACGGATAAAAGGAAGTACTTCTTCACCCAAAGGGTGATTAACATGTGGAATTCACTGCCACAGGAGGTGGTGGCGGCCACAAGTATGGCCACCTTCAAGAGGGGTTTAGATAAAAATATGGAGCAGAGGTCCATCAGTGGCTATTAGCCACAGTGTATGTGTGTATATAACATTTTTTGCCACTGTGTGACACAGAGTGTTGGACTTGATGGGCCGTTGGCCTGATCCAACATGGCTTCTCTTATGTTCTTATGTACCCCTGTGTCTTTGGATGTGGTTGTTTCCCTCTTGCTTCTCTCCAGTCAGCCAGCTTGACATCCAGAACCATTTGCTGGGCTTCTAAAATCGCAGTGCTGCCTTCTGGTATTGGGTACCTCCTTCCCCCATGGCCTACCCTGAGCTGTAAAGAGCCAGGTCTTCCAGAAGGCTCTAGGGCAGCTGTGAGCCACCTGAGTGCTACTGCATAGAATGGCTCTGTAGCCCAGTGGGAAGGGTGCTGCCAGGTGTAGGTGCTGTTGCTATGGTGTTCCTAAGAAGTGGGAGTTGGCTGCTACTGTTTCCTTTGTGTAAGAGTTGGAGCAGAGCAATAAGCTTGCGTGTATGGCACAGTTGATTAACCAGGAACTCCCATTCCCCATGAATGTGGAAAACAGCTTTTGTTGCGCTTTAAATTTCTGAATTTTATATAAAAATAGTAATAGTTCTTTAATAAATAATAAGTACTACTTTTTGTATGATGTATTGCAATTGAATTGACTTTTGTGGATCCATGAATCTCATGCACATGAAATGTTTTGCCGAAATAACACCGTTTGATGGGAGTTTGGGGGCATTGCTAGAGGCCATCTTGCTATTGGCACTATTGGAACAAAAACCTATGCGTACAGGTGCTTTGTTATGCTGGAGAAAGAGCCAGAGCTATGCTGTAGGCTGGGCATCCTTCCTGTTTTGCTTGTAGCATTGTAGCTTTTTTGAAGGCTTCTTTGCCACTTCAGTTGAATCCCTTTGCAGGAGTTAAGGGAGAGTGAAGTGTACCCTGTGCGTGCACACACTTTTCAGAATGTAGGTTTTCCTAAAATGGGAGGGCAGTGAAAGAGGTAGCTGGCTGGATGAAAAATTTCCAGGAAGTTAAGCAATTAGACTGCAATCCTGTGTACCCTTACCTGGGAGTAAGCCCCAGTGAACACAGTTGGATTTCCTTTTGAGTAGTGCTGTTAAAAATCCCTTAGAATGCAAGGGAAACGTATAGGGCTGCCACAACAGTTTTTTTTTAAAAAAAGAACATTTTATCAATACTTAACTTTTCTTTCACCTACCCCCTCATTTTCTGCAGAAAGCTCTACGTGACTGCTTCTGTAATCGTATGCTTACTGCTTTCTGGGCTGGCAGTATTTTTCTTATTTCCTCGCTCTATTGATGTGGAATACATTGGAGTCAAGTCGGTTTATGTCAGCTATGAAGCACCGAGGCATGTCATATATTTAAATATTACGGTAAGATCATTATTAAATTAACTTTTGTTTTCTTCTGTGTTTGTTTAATTAGTGCATCTTTTTAAATATGTTGCCAACTTTATTCATCTAGAATTCTAAATGATCTCTTCTACAGAATACATTGAACATAACGAACAACAATTACTATGCTGTTGAAGTGGCAAACATTACAGCCCAGGTACAGCTTTCAAAGACTGTTATTGGGAAAGCACGGCTGAACAACATTACTCACATTGGCCCACTAGATATGAAACAGGTAAATGTGACTGTGTTTGTAACAGAAGCTGTGACTAAGTTATTGGAACAGAAAACATTTGCTTCAGATTCTTACTCTAAATTTTCCCCTTCCAGATTGATTACATGGTACCTGCAATTATACAAGATGAAATGAGCTACATATTGTAAGTTATTGTCAATCTCATTTTGAATGCATAGGGTATGTAGGATTGCCAACCTCCAGGTGGGATCTAGAATACTCCTGGGATAACAACTGATCTCCAGACCACGGAGATTGGTTCCTCTGGAGAATATGGCAGCTTTAGAATGCAGAGTCTATGGCAAGGATGAAACATATGAAACAGTTTTTCTGAATCTATGGGCACCTTTGGAATCCTAACACAGTATGGTGGGTGCAGCCACAAAATGGCTGTCACGGGGGCACAGCCAGCTGCAAAATGACTGTTGCATGTTCATTTTAGTTTCCCAGACCAGAGTTAGCAGCCCTAGCAATGTGTACTTTGGCTGGAATAAAAAGTGTGCATGTTCGTTTTAGTTTGCTAGCATTCCTTTATGTGCATTGTTTTCCCCCCCTTACAGTGAATTTTGTACCCTGCCCTCTATCAAAGTGCATAACATAGTCGTAATGATGCAGTAAGTATGGAATATATTTTTTACTTAACCTAAAAACATCTTGCTGATCTCTCTTGCCTGTTTACTCTCTCTAATGTTAGTTTATTGGTAGTGGTGTAAACTGGAATGCGGTGGGAAGAGTTAAACAGCTTCACATTTAAGCAAGTGTTTGCATAGCATGGGGGAATCAGTAATCTAAAAAATGCAACACGCTTGAGTCCATGAAATTCTTTAAGAATATTTATCAAACATGTTAGCTAATGCCTGGAGTTTAAAGATGGTTGTAATAACAATTTTGATGTACCAAATATATTCATTGATATATTCTATCAATGTCTTTGCCAACAGGTAAAGGCTTTTTCATTTTATCTGGCATACCTCCCCCACCCCCTGTTGGTAACAGTTATTGGCCCTCCTTCTGGTGTTTGCGCTCTTAATTTAATTATTTTATTATTGTAAATGTTTTAATTGCTCAAATGTTTTAGGGGTTTTTTTAATGTTCACCACCTTGTGGACCATAATCAAGTGGGAAAGCAACATAAAATGTTTTAAATAAATCTAATAATGAACTGTTGTCAAAGGTATACTTTGTCAGGCATTGATGTAACATCCCCCCCCCCCAATGACCTGAGCATAGGAAGAGAAATGGCAATCCCCTTTCAACCCTCATACTTTAAACATGCTGGAAAAAATGGAGGAACATAGAGAGTATGGGGAGAATGCCTTTTGTGTAGCATCTAGTTCAATATTATTGGAAAGATGCATCTGCTCACCATCTTAGTTTATTAATTTATCCTGCCCTCTCCCAGAAGAAGGCTCAGAGCTGTGTCCTCCTAGAACTTTTCAGAAAAGGAGAAGCAAACTTTTCTATTCTAATAAGCAGTTAAATTATTTTGCTTTCTTTTTTTTGTGCTTTTTTCCTTTGTAATATGTCATCTCTAAAACTCTGGTTTTACTTGATAGTAAGGTGATCCCTTTCTATTTTTATGTATTGACAGTTTAAAATTGGCTTACTGTGTACTTGTATCTACTTACAAACCATGTGTCTCTTTTTCTTCTAAAGATTGACTGTGACAACCTCTTACTTTGGCCATTCTGAACAAATATCTCAGGAGAGATACCAGTATGTTGATTGTGGTGGAAACACGACTTATCATCAGGGACAGACAGAATATCTAAATGTCCTCCAGCCACCCCAATAAAAACAACAGTTAAGGCTTACATGGAGGAAGAAGATGGCTGTTGGTTCATCAGTACTGAACTTTGATCATATTTGGTACTACAACTTAATAGGGTATATGGGTGTATGTATATAGTTTAGCTGTTCTAAATGCTTTGAGACATGAGAAGAAAAAGAGCAAATTGTATATTATCAGAAATGAGAACTCTTTCCTCCACTTTTAATGTGTAATTATTCTGTCAGAGTGCAGGAAGAAAATGAATCTTAGATCAGTGAACCTGTAATTTTCATACATGGATTTGCAACATCAGCGTGCAGCCACATAATTATATAAAAGACACTTGGTCACTAACAAGTATTATCTTTGAAAACAAGTTGATTACAAAATGGTTATTTTAGTTATGATTATTTCATTCAGATGAAAGCCTATACCTCTGATGTTTAGCTGTGTTAAGGTATTATTTTATTTGCATTATCTATATGCTACCTTATAAGGTTCTTGAGGCAGTGTACAATAATAAAACAACCAATAAAAGTCCATTCAAGCCAACAAAACATAAAACGATAAAAACAGGGACTATTATGATTTAAAATCATTTGGCAGCAAACAAAAATAGGATATATCTAAATGTGGTTAATTTAAAATTAATGCAGTAGCAACAAAACCCAAGCAATCAATTATTAAAGAAATAAAACCAGCCATACACAGATGGGGGGAAACCCTGGTCATAAATGGCTTGGATACTAAAAAGCATTTTAACTGATGCCTAGAATTGAGTGCCAGATGTAGTGGGGAGGGAATCCTAAAAACAAGGTGGCGTTGCTTGAAAGGCTGTTTTCCTTATGACCATGCATCTGATTTTGCAAATGAAGAGTACTAACCAGATGCTGATATTAGAAGCTAATAATTGCTTTCACAACCATACACCAGTTTTTGCTGTACCAGAATTTTCTTACAGATTCTGTTACAGGTGAAAACTTGACACAGCCTTATTTCCACAAACCTTTCTGATCTGCCTGCAGTCTGTTAGTAGTCTGGAGATGTAAATACCGTGTTATATATATCTACAGAATAATGAATGCAGGATAGGAGGCAACAGAACAAAATAGAGTTTGCCTGTAATGTATAAATTTTTATGTTGGGGGAAAAAGCCCAATATATACAAATCTTTGCCGTAGTGAAAAGTGAAACATTATTTTATATATTTAATATGATTGCCATAATGCTTCAAATTTTGTTTCTGTTTTAAGATTCCTTAATTGCCACCAGGGTAATACCTGACTGTAGACTCTTGACAGCTTTAAGGGAATTCGGAGTCAAAATTTAGCATGCCCCCACCACCACCACTATACTTACCTTTTTTTCACTTTTCAGGTATGGGAATTGATCTAGAACAAAGACAAAATTGTCCTTTAAAAGCTCACATAACATGAGGTTGGTTGGAGCTACAGTATAATTACACTTGGCATTATCTTAGTACTGAACTGAATAGGGAGGTCACTGGTGTGGTGCTAGGGCCGTTTGACTTACTTCCTCCCATGCTAGTCCAGGAAGTGTTGAAAGGAAACTGTTGTGTGGTTAGACCAGCAGGGGTGGTTACTTCCTGGGCTGGCCATGTTTATATGCTAAGCAACACTTGTTTGCCTAACCCATTTTGTGAGCCCTTTTGCTTATTACTGAAATGGTAGGCAGCAGGTCCACCCATTCTGTAACAGCTTCTGGGTCATTCAGGTTATGTTTGTATAGGGATGGATTGAAGTTGCATCCACCTGGTAAGAAAGTGTTTTGTTATTGCACAGTTTCAGTATTTTTCAGTTCACTGCATTTTCATCCGTATGAGTGTCTGCTTTTTCCAATTCATTAAAATAAAAGCCCTGTTCTAGTAGAATATAAAGTGATCACGAACAGTTTTAAAACTCTGGACCATGTTCCCCCAAGTTAAGCAATCATAAAGTATAAGTATGGAGAAAAAAAATAAGCACTGTTAAACTTTAAAAGAAAACAAAGTTCATGAATGAATAGCTAAGGGTTTGACACGACCAACCACTTAACAAGAAAGGTGAGAGTTTGACTGCAAATGGTAATGATATTAAATGGGTGCATTCTACGGCCAACTTTATTTCAGTGGCTGATCTTAAAAGACAAGTCCTTAAAGAACCTTGTAAGACTCACAGCATGTTTGTTTGACCAGAAATGATCTGTATAGAAATTGCTCTCCCCGCCCCCCCCCCCCCACTTTTTGGTTCATATGGGATGATATATAGATTTCTAGAAAATTGGAAGTTGTATTCTGTATCACAATTCATCTTTTATGTTCTGCCTATGGAAAACGTTCTGGAATTCGTTTTGTAAATATTAACTATTTAGGTCACTTTTATTTTGATTATCTGATGTTACATTGTTGAACAAATTCTGTTACCAGCTTGTCTTACAGCTCTCATTCTGTAACAGAAGCATTTTGCACTTTGAATGAAAGTTGGCTGGATAAAATTCAGCAGTCCGAGAACTGCATTGTAGTACCACTAAATGTGCTTTTTGATGGAAAATGAATAATTTAGAGAGTGTTAATTAGGTAGTATGTTAACTTAAGAGATCATTTGGGTATAATTAAAATACAATCATGATTATTTTACACCTCTTAAAGACTAGCATTTAGACAGTCTATAAAATTTAACATTCCAAGACTACTCTTGCTTTCTGTAACAATACATTTTGAGAGGTTTAACTGCACTTGTAGTATATATGAGCGTGTGGTGTTAACATTGCTGTACTTTAATTTATAACTAACTGTTGCTGCTGAACTTTTACTTCAGACATGCTTTGATACAGTTTATATAAACCGCCAGTGAAGCAAAACCCTTACAATATTCTGAGATGTCAATGTGCTGTGTAAAGCATGGGCTAATCTTTTAGTTTAATTGGGAAAGCCATTTTTTGTTGAATTGAGAAAGTGTCTTTAAGGTAAAAAGAGTTGGACAAAGCTAAAGAGCGTATTAAATGCTGTGTAGAAAGAATCAAAGCACGGTTCATTGCCATCTTATCTGTGTGTCTTCAATGCCTTTTTTCTGATTTGTGACCTCTGGGTAGGTTTCAAGTTTTGCTGCCACAAACGGGAGGAAAGCCTTGCATTGTTTCTTGAGTCTGGGCTAGTTTATTTCTTAAATATTTTAACCCAGTATTCTCAGCTTAGCAGTTATTGAAATAACTTTTAGCTTCCAGTTAAAAAGAAAATCATAAAAACAAAAAAAAATCAATAATAAAACAAAGCATATTTTAAAGCAGTAACTGAAACACATCAACAGATCAGTAACAATAAAATTGGCAAAAATCAGACCTTTACTATATTAAAACCATCAAAGGGGCATAAGAAAGGACAGGCTGCAGTTAGATTCATGGGGAGAGGAGGCAACAGAACAATCAACACAGTAAAGGTTTATATGGTGTAGAAAAGTTAACAGCTAACATCAAGCAGATGGATCAGAGGGGTCACCCTAGAATCATAGAGTTGGAAGGGATCTCCAGGATCATCTAGTCTAATCCCCTGCACAATGCAGGAAACTCACAAATACCTCCCCCTAAAAACCCTGTTCTTTGTTCTGAGAAGGTACACAGCAAAGCCTCTAGATGGTCTCAGCTGATTGCAGGCTTGTACAGGAGCAGGCAGCCCTTAAAGTATCCTGTTCACAGACAATTTACTGACAAGACAATTGTACCAAGAGCTGAACAGAAAGTCAGTATAGAGTGGTTTGTTCCTTGTAGCTTATGCCAGTAACATGTTGCTGTTGTGTTCTGTGCCAGCTGAAGATTCCAAACTGTTTTGAAAGACAGTCCCAATTGGAGCATATAGTAGTAATCTAATCGCAATATGATCAGAGCCAATGGATAACTGGCTGCACAGTCAAAGAAGAAACTCAACTGGTGGATGAGCGGAAGTTGATTTAAAGGCTCTGCTAGTTGCAGACATGGCCTGGTGGGCTTCCAGTTGTAGTTCTGATTTAATACCACCCTTTAGATGTGACAGGCTGTGTTAGGATATTATAGCTCCATTTAGAACAGTCTGACTTCTCAATCCCGATATATTATCAACCAACAATACCTCAATATTTTCTAGATTAAGCTTCAGTTTACTGGTCTTCCTCCAGCCTGTTACTGCCATCAGATACTTTTTCAGGACATGTACCTCAGTTGGGAGAAGAAGAAAAATACAGCTGTATGTCTTAATGTAATTGCTTTTCACTCCAGATCTCTTGACAGCCTCTCCATGTTACCTCATGTAGATGTTAAATAGTATGAGAAACAAGACTGAACCCTGCAGGATTACCTAATGCAAGTGTTGCAGGGCTTGAAGACCTGCCGTGGAATCACTGTTTAGTACCAGTCAGCCAGATAGCAACAGAACTATCAGTGCATGGCATTTCCAATGCCTAAAAGAATGCTATAGTTGATGGTGCCAGAAGCTGCTAAGAAGTTCAGGAGAACCAGTAAAGTCATATTCCCTGTGTCTCATGGCATAAGCAGCTCCAAAACCTTTGGAAGCTGGAGTTGCATGGGTATACATAACCCATCTCATTAAAAAGCTGGGAATTCCACAACCACCATTGGCTTGAGCACCTTATTTTAAAAAAGGAGGAGGGGTATATTTGGTAGTGGGTGATAGTTACTCAATTTGCTTGAATCCAAGGATGATTTGGTGGCTTTTTTTGAAGGTTTCTTAACTGTTTTCTTCAAGGCAGTTGACACTATCCCCTCTTTCAATGAAGTATTCGCTACTCTCTGGATTCATCTGGGTTGCAAGATATAATGAACCATGAGGACAAAGGGTTAAGCATGGATGTGGTAGATCAGACTCCTCCAAGTACCTTTTCCTTATCAGACTGCAACTAGTAAAATTCATCTTAACTTGGGATTTTGAATGAGCTTCAATAGCAGTTGTACTTGCAGAAGGTATTCACTGACATACAGCAATCAGTTGTAATTTAAGATGAAATGTGGGCATGGTTAGAATTCTAGGTATATGTTAATATTCCTAAATTTATGCTTGGCTTTTCGGTCTAATGTAAGGTAGACTATGCCACATAATTTGCTGTATAACCATGTTTTAGCTGACAAAGGTAGGGCAGGCCCTACAATTTTATTGGATATTAAAAATTTCTACATAAAACACAAGAGTAACTTAATGACCTACTTACTGTTGAGTGTTTTTTAAAAATGACTTCTGGTCACTAACCACTACAAGTGTTCAAAATGCATATAATTTATGTATAGAAATACTAAAAGGTGATAACTATTTTTGTAATTTTAGACATGTAATTGTTCCTGTAATAGTCTGTGGCAAATGATCTGTATGCAGTATTTTAAAGCATGAAAAAATAAAGCGCTATTCAGTGTGCTTTTATGGATTCTGTGCTGACTAAAGATCTTTATAAATTTATAGTACTGTGTCTCTTTCTCAGCTAACTGTTCCAGAAGAGGCAGACAGTATTCTCTTGGATCCCTGAAAAGGGGATTGCTGACTAAACTCAAACAGCAGCAGGAGGGGAGCAGATTTGGATTGGGGCCACAGTGCTGAGACAGGGAGGGGTAACTCCCTGCCATGAGGCAAATTTATGATATTCTCCAGCCAACTGCTGCTAGGCCCAGTGAGCAGGAAAGTGTCTAGGAGGTTTTAGATTGTGGTAGGGAGATTTTTCTTGGAGAAGCTCTAAAGAGTTCAAACATCTGTTTTAGTGCCTTGATCAAAGAGGGATATGGCTGCTTTCTGAGTGGCTCCAAGGATAGTTTGGCCCTGGGATCTTTTCTAGGAGGAAAGAATGCGGGTGATAGTTATCCTTGTTACAAAAATTGGGTTTGGTGGCACCTCAAAGACTAGTAATTTTGGTTGTTGTAGATTTTCTGGGCTATGTGGCCATGGTCTTGGCATTGTGAGATCTGACGTTTTGCCAGCAACTGTGACTGGCATCCTCAGAGGTATAGCCCAGAAAATGAGTTCTCTCTAGGTCAAATTGTGAAGAAGTTGGTAGGCAGGTAATTTATATCTACTCAGGCAGGTAGAGTAGGGCTGAGTCATTATCTTGTGGGTGCTTCCTGGGCTGCAACATGCTCTTTGTGTAATAAGTATCAATAAAATGACACAAGACAAGCATTTGTGGTATATGAATTTTTGCTTTAAGCTACAGAGTTTATATGTGCATTTTCCAATTACAGTGACTCTTAGTTGTCTTCGAAACAGCTTTAATGTTCTGTTTTCATTTGCCCTTGTTATCATTTCCCTCCCCATTTCCACACAGCCTCATTAGCTATCTCTTGATGCCCCAGCTTTTCTTCATTTCCCCCACTCTTTTAGAAACCTGTTTTCTGCCTGATCTTTTTTTCCTCAAAAGTCTTGATTTTAGGTTTTTGCCAGTATGAAATGACCGTGCTGCTTTGCAGTGTTCTGCTCACCTCTCATTTTGTTTTGGGCCAAGGTGGGCAGTGATTCCTCTTTGAAAAAGTGCATGTTAGCATTATTGCACACCGGTGGTAGACAGTGCATGTGCTGAATGAACCATCATTGCCAATCAGAAGGCCCAAAACAAGCAGGCAATCATTGTCTTGCTGCATCATGGAACATTCCTTGGAGCACACTTGAGCACCATACCTGGGTATCATTTTCAAATTCAGTGTGCAGTGTGAGCAGGTGAGCTGAAGCAGCAGTGAGAGAGCCAGCAGCTTGATGATCTCCTTGTGGGTAGGCAAGCTGAGACAGCAATGAGAGAGCTGGCAGCCCAACAAGCCCCAGGTGGGTGGGCTAGCCAAGACTATGCCCTAATCTCCACTCACCAAAAGAGATGACTGTATGTTGTACAGTGTTCTTCCTCAACACACACAGTTTCTGAACAAAATCAGTGTACAGTAATAATGGAGCATAAACAGCAATATTCTTTATTGATGAACAGAATAGGAAAAGTGTAAGGGTGAAGTGTAAATGAAGAACCTTCCAAGGCAATATTCCCTTAGCCCTGCAGTTGGCCGTGATCATAGCTGAAGAGAAAGACAGACAGCACAGCCAATCTAATGTGGGAAAGCAGCTAACCAATCAAAAGGACAGACAGGTAAACAAAATACAATTCACTGGTGGACTTTGCAGGCTGTAAGTGCATAAGCCAGTGCAATGGGGAGGGGGGAGCTGAAAACAACAGTCTAAACAAAAATACAATACGCACACACACAAAAGGAAGTTCCACATAAAACAGGCATAATGGAATGATTGCCTCAGTGTGTTATGATTGGAGTTGGCTCAAAGATGGGGGAAATCAGATCAGGGCTTTAGTTTGGAAGATGATTTTAACTGTGGTATGTGGTTAATAGAGAAAAAACACTTGAGTCTTTTTCATGTGCAATAGCATGCTAAAATCAGCTTCCGATTAAGAGTAAGCACTAAATGCCATGTATCATATAGCCATATTGAGAGATTTTTAAAACTTTCTGTCCACTGTCAAAAAGGAACATGAAAAACAAATCAGTAATACACAAATTCAGGACATATCCCTAGTTCAATGAATTGGCTATGATATTAATGCAAAGGCAATGAAAGCTGTTCCATGCATGGAATGAACATCTGTTGTAAACATATGTACACATGCCAAGCCTTTATATTTTCCTTCAAGGTAGTAAGTGTCCTTTTTTTTTCCAGTTATGGATTTATGTGGTCTTTTGTTTTTAACTGTTCTTCCCCCAAAGGTAAAAAAATTGCCATACGCTGGCTCTTTTTTTTTGCCAACATAGTCCTTGATGTCTCAGCACTGTCAGTTTAATCATTTAATTAAAATTTATATAACAATTCAATATAAATCATTTTATAAAACTGAAGTCCTTGAAAATGAAATCCTGAATGTGTTCTTCATATGATATGCAATCACTGAAATATAACAGGGTATAATTAAGATAATTTTAATGGAATTTCAAGTAATTGGACATAAAGATAAACAACTCATTCCCATAAAAAAGAATGATGTGTATTAATGAGAACCAGCATCAGTTCCAAAGATTGAAAAAAATGAGAGGACCATCTTTTCTCAATTCAGTTCAAAACTTAATGAAATCTGGCTTTGAATATACATAAATTGATACGTAATTTACCTTTCCTTTCCTTTCATCAAATAAAAGCTCTATGATACATCGACCTTGAGCAGTGGATAGTTGTTCATTTATCACTCAATAGACAAAACAAGTAAAAAATTACTGCGTAAACTGCCAAAATCCAGTTAGAAAATGCATTGAAAGTGCATTATTCAGTGTGTGTGATCACAGCCATCAAGTTCTTTTTGGATCCTTGTCAGAAAGTAAAGTAACCTAGTCATAGGAATATACATCTGAATGAACTTGCAAACATGGTAAAATATACTGCCTCTTGAAATTTGCATACATAGGACATTTCAGAAGGATATGTGCTATCCTGTTGATCTTACCTAAGGGACGGGCAGATTTGTTCTGAATAAGGTAAACATGTGACCCTACCTCTCATAAGTGCCGAGGAATAAGCATTTACTCCAGCCAGAATGAAGGCTCTCAACAGGCTTTGGGAAGACAACAGATAGGTGTAGGAGGGAAGAGATTTTGGATGTGGAATGCCACAAAATTGGGATGAATAAGCGTGGCATGTTCTAAAGGCAGAATTTTGGTGACAGGTTGATTTTACATGACCAAAGCAAACACTGCATGAAAACCCAGGTTTTCAAGTTAACACCAAGAGGCAACAAGACAGTCTTAAACCACACGGACCTATAAGAGTCTACACTACCTAAAAGAGTCACAAAGCCAGGTAGCCCTTGCTACTGAAGTATGACTTGATGAACAGTTTTAAAATGTTTGTAACTAAGCCCTTGCCTCAAGGGAAAGTTGGCTAAGTTCTAATATGTTATTTAAAAATATTCTGAATTATCTAGGAAAAGTGTACATACAAAGCAATATAGAGGATGACTGAAATATGATTTTACATCTACCTCCCAGTTTGGCTTTCAATTGACTGAGAAACCTGGTAAAAGCACATTTATTACTTCTCTATTTTTTTTTGAATTTTTGGTTGGCAGGAAGACTGAAAAAAACCCCCATAGATCTCTATTTTTCCTGCTGGTTGGTGTTGGTTCAAGGATATTATTTCTTTTGAAAATGATGGAATGATGTGAAACAGATGAACTCTTCACTAGTAGGGTCTCATAATTTGGGATCTGAGCTGGCTGAGTAGAGGCCACATTTTCTCAGTAGAACCGGGATGATGATGGGCCTGTTTCACCAAACTTGCATTATTAGCCTGAAGAACGGTAATCGTAGACTGAATTGATGACCAGTTAGTTGTCCTTTATGATTGTCGGCAAAATATCAGGGCTTTTTTGAGCAGGATTGCACAGGAACACATTTCCGGATGACTTGGCATCAGGGGGTGTGGCCTAGTATGCAAATGAGTTATTGTAAACAATGATGGTATCAGGGGTGTGGCCTAATATGTAAAAGTTCCTGCTGGGCTTTTTCTACAACCCCCCCCCCCCCCGCAAAATATCATTTCCTAATAATTTTCTAGAATGATGCTCCCCAACTGTTTGCGATTGTCTGCTTTCTTTTCCTAAACCACTGCTGGAGCAGGACAGAGATGCACCAAGCTAAGAAGCTGAAGAGGATAATATTATTTTGGGAGCATCTTCAATTATTTATTTCGTTTATAACTTGCCTTTCTCCTTAATGGGGACCAAAACAGGCTATTCTCCTCTCTTCTATATTTATCCTAGCTACAATCCTGCCAGGTAGGTAAGACTTCAGAATACTGATTGGTCTAGTCACAAAGCAAGCTTTGATAGCAAAGCAGGGATTTGAATCTGGGCCTCCCAGATCCTAGTCCCAAAACTGTAACTGCTATACTGCATTAGTAGGGTCACCAGCCTGGAGATCGCCTGCTTTTACAACTGATCTCCAGTTGGCAGAAAATGGCCACTTTGAAGGGTGGATTCTATGGCATTGTACCACGCTGAGGCCCCTCCCCTCCACAAACCTCACCCTCTCCCAGCTCCATCCCCCAATAGTTTCTAGGTATTTTCCAACGCAGTCCAAGCAACCCTATGCACTGGCCATGCTTTTCCCCTGGAAGAGTGCCCTTTCTCATAGGAAACACACAGAAGAATAGCATTGCTTTACTCTGCTTGTGGGGCAGAGGATCAATAGCTTTCTGGCAACAGCAATGGAACACCAATGTGTTGAAAAAGGCAAGAGAAGAAGACCCTGCAGGGGGCAGCGAGAAGACAATTACAGCCAGTTTGGTGGTTAAGTGCGCAGACTCATATCTGAGAGAACTGGATTTGATTCCCCATTCCTTCACATGCACCTGCTGTTGTGACCTTGAGTCAGTCACAAGTTCTTGCAGAGCTATTCCTCTTAAGAGCAGTTTCTGTTAGAGCTCTTAGCTCTACCTACCTCACAGGGTGTCTGTTGTGGGGAGGGGAAGGGAAAGGCAATTGTAAGTTGCTCTGAGACTCCTTCAGGTAGTGATGGGTGGAGTATAAACCCAATCTCCTCCTCCTCTTCTTCTTCTGATAATGAGGTCAGCATAGGGTTGCCAGGTCTTGCCTGATGGGGGTGGGGCGGGACTTCCCTCATGCGTGGGGCATGCTGACATCACCTGGAAGCAATGTAATCACACCAGGCACATTGGACATCGTCAGAACTCCTTGGGGGCAGGGCTTCCTCTGCTGGCCAATCCTGTGCCAGTGGGTTGGAGGCCCCAAAATCAGGAAATCCTGCCCTCAGAGGTTGGGAACCCTAAGTCAGCACCTTCTCTCCATTCATTGTCTGTCTCCAGATTGCTACTTTTAGGGCAATTCCCCTTCCCTTCTCAGAAATGCTACACTCAGTCTTACCCTCTTTCTCAGCTAGAGATGTAGTCAGGAACCTATCTCTTTCTCTCTTTCCTATCAAGTATATTAATTCCTAAATAAACCTTTATCTACTCTTCAATCAGGTTGTGCACTGTTGCTGTGTTAATTACTCTGCCAACACAATGCTCACTTTCAACTCACATCTATTGCATGCAACCAACACAATTCACATTAAGGCAAAGGGCAATGAGGTCTGGAAAGATTATAGAATGATAGAATTATACAGTTGGAAGGCACCTCTAGGGTCATCTAGTCCAACCCCCTGCACAATGCAGGAAATTCACAGATCTCCTCCACTAACTTCACAGAATCAGCATTGCTGTCAAACGGTCATTTATTTATTTTTTAATTTATTTATCTATGACTTGTATCCCGCCCTTCCCACAAGTGGCTCAGGGCAGCTTCCAGCAATTAATCAACATAAAAATGAAACAATATTTAAATATATAAACCATTAAACATTTAAAACAGTTAAAACCTTAAAAACCAGTAAACGTTCCAAATACATATAAAACATAAAACAGAAGTCTGACAAGCTACATTGAGTTCTCATCTTAGCTAGGTGTAGGCTAGCCGGAAGAGGGTCGTCTTACAGGCCCTGTGGAACTGGACAAGGTCCCGCAGGGCCCTCACCTCCTCCGGCAGCTGATTCCACCATGTAGGGGCCATAACGGAGAAAGCCCTTTCTCTGGTGGATTTCAAGCGGGCTTCTTTTGGCCCAGGGATAGTGAGGAGATTTTGTGTTCCCGACCTCAGTACTCTCTGGGGAACATGTGGGGAGAGACGGTCCTTCAGGTAGGGAGGTCCCAGGCCATATAGGGCTTTAAAGGTAATAACCAGCACCTTGTACCGGACTCGGTATATCACTGGAAGCCAGTGCAGGGTTCGAAGACCCGGCCGAATGTGTCCCCACTTTGGGAGACCCAATAACAGCCAGGCCGCAGCATTCTGCACCAGCTGCAATTTCCGAGTTCGGGACAGGAGCAGCCCCATGTAGAGGGCATTGCAGTAGTCCAATCTCGAGGTGACCGTAGCATGGATCACTGTTGCTAGGTCGTCGCGCTCCAGGAAGGGGGCCAACTGCCTTGCCCGCCTAAGATGAAAAAACGCGGACTTGGCAGCGGCTGCTATCTGAGCCTCCATCTTTAGGGAAGGCTCCAATAGCACCCCCAAGCTCCTGACCCTGTCCGCCGCTGTCAGCGGCGCACCGTCAAAAACTGGTAGGGGGATTCCCCCTCCCGGCCCGCAGTGACCCAAGCAAAGGACCTCTGTCTTCGCAGGATTTAGCCTCAGCCTACTCAGTCTGAGCCACTCAGCCACGGCCTGTAGTGCCCGATCAAGATTTTCCGGGGCGCAGACCGGCTGGCCGTCCATCAGTAGATAGAGCTGGGTGTCATCAGCATACTGGTGACACCCTAGCCCGTACCTTCGGGCAATCTGGGCAAGAGGCCGCATGTAGATGTTAAATAACATCGGGGAGAGAACCGCCCCTTGGGGCACACCACAATCGAGTGTGCACCTCCGGGATAACTCCCCCCCAATTGCGACCCTTTGTCTCCGACCTTCCAGGAAAGAGGAAAGCTACTGTAAGGCCAACCCCTGAATCCCCGCGCCGGTGAGGCGGCACGTCAGTAGCCGATGGTCGACCGTGTCAAACGCAGCCGACAGGTCTAACAGCATCAGCACCTCTGTTTAACAGCATCATCTAGCCTCTGTTTAAAATCTCTAAAGAAGGAGAGCCTACCATCTCCTGAAGAAGTCTGTTCCATTGAGGAACTGCTCTGTCAGAAAGTTCTACCTAATGTTTAGCCAGAAACTCTTTTGATTTAATTTCAACCCAACCTTCTGGTCCAACCTTCTGGGACAATAGAAAACAACTCCATGCCAACCTCTGTATGACAGCCCTTTAAATTGGATTAATGTAGGTCCACAGAGATGTATAGGCACTAGCACAGGGGTGGCCAAACTGGCTGGGGAGCCACATGTGGCTCTGTCACACATGTTGTGTGATCTCAAAACCCCCACTGCCCTGTTGGTCAGCTTGGAGAAGGCATTTGTCTCTTTAAATCACTTATTCAAGTCAAGCCAGCTGGCGGCTTGGAGAATTCATTTAAAATTGCTTTCTTTCTACTTTTCCCCATCTATTTCCCTTCCTTCCTTCCTTCCTTCCTTCCTTCCTTCCTTCCTTCCTTCCTTCCTTCCTTCCTTCCTTCCTTCCTTCCTTCCTTCCTTCCTTCCTTCCTTCCTTGTCTTGCAGCTCTCAAATATCTGACATTCATGTCTTGTGGCTCTCAAACATCTGACATTTATTCTATGTGGCTATTACATAAAGCAGGTTTGGCCACCCCTGCACTAGGACAGCACATTTCTTGAAACACAAGGGAATGCAGAAAGTAAGGAGGTAGAGACAGACCCAAAAGTCCTTTGAGGGAAGTAGCTGGGAGAGGGGAGATGTGGTTGAACTAGCAAGAAACGGAAGGTGCACAAGGGTCCCCCCACTAAAGCTGGAATATGTTATCATACCTACATTCCCATTATCTGGGAGGCATCTCATGAGAGATTTAAAAAACGGAAACAGCCATGAAACTGCCTTGGGCATACTGTAGGTGCAGTGCAGTTATAAATTATTTTGCATTTGTAGTTTTTGTAGTTTCATTAGCTATCTATAAGACTTAGCAATGCTTGCTGGCAAAGAACAAGATTTTGCACAAGAGACAAAGCACTGATTTCTTATCAGTTTCAACATGGTAGATTTTGCCTTTTGTGATTGACAAATTCTCTGGCTGTTTTCTTCCCCTTTATGCCTGAGCTCCTTCAGTCTAATTTGATAGGAGATCATTTTGATGTTGATGCTTGGGACACAGTTGTTCAACACTTTCCTCAAATTCTCAATCCTTTGTTTTTTTAAACACTTCTGTGTAGCTGATGAGCATGTAGCCTTCAATGCCCTCTCATTGCATAGTGTTCATTAGTTGAATTGGGCTTCTTCTGGAGAACAATTTTACTAACATTTTGCAACAAAAGAGCACATCCTGAAGTATTTTAATCTTGCTTTTCCCAGGGTGTCTTGTTTGTGCCCCAATCCTATTTATTGTATTGCTAGAGCTGCAACGTGATAATATAGAGATCACAGAAAGGGCTGTCTGTAGCATGCTGGCACATTGATCCTAAATGCTTGCAATTGTCTATGTGCCTGCAAAAGTCATGCTGTCAGAGCTGGTGCTTTGCCCAGAGCTCAACATTTACCTGCTGGAACAGTCCATCTGGGAGCCAGACTATTAAAATGTTTCCACATGAATGCTCAACTGCTGAAAAATCCATTTACAGCCGGAGAAGAAAAGGAAATCTTAAAAGCCATATATTATCCTAATACTTGTTTCCTCTTGGAACACTGCAGTACTGTTCTCCAAAAAGGAAGTCTCAGAATGATGTGGTAATGTTTTTGTAACTACCTTTTTTGCCAGACATTTTTGTAGCAACTTTTTTTTTTGCCTCACAGCTAGTTTTCGCTGCTTGAAAAATCACTTTGGACTCCACAGTTTCTGCATTTAACTGCGGGATGACATGAATGTTAAATATAACTCTGTGATTCTTTTTTCTGACATTAACAAAAATTGAAATATAGCCATAGCTGCTCAGGTATAATGGAGAGACCACTGAAAATGCCTACTGTCAAGCTACTTGTAACTCCTGGTGGTGGAACATGCCATCAAGTCACAGCCAACTTATGGAGACCCTGGAAGGTTGCCATTGCCTGCCTCTGTGTAGTGACTCTGATTTCCTTGGTTGTCTCCTATTCAAGTAATTAACCAGGGCTAACACTGCTTAGCTTCCAAGTTCTGATGGGATCAGGCTCAGAGACTTTAACTCCGGCTGAGGTAAATTTACATGTACTCATATTTTCACCCCATCTTTGTGAAAAATCATAAGGAAAAAAATATTGTAGAACTCTTAGCTTCACCTTCAGAATTTTAACTGATGCAATACATGTTGATTAGTTTATCTAATGTTCTACACAGTCTTCACCACACATATATATGAGCAGGGCCTTTTTTGTAGAAAAAGCCCAGCAGGAATTCATTTGCATAAAAGGCTGCACCCCCTGGCATCACCACTGTTTCACACAGGGCTTTCTCTACAGCAGGAACTCATTTGCATATTAGGCCACACCCCCTTACACCAAGCCAGCCAGAACTGTGTTCCTGCTAAAAAAAAAAAAAGCTCTGTATATGAGCATCACTTGCAAACACATGTATAAGAGTATGTGCTCAAATAAGGACAGCAACAGATTGATGTGATCTACCTTTCCTTTAAATTATTGTACTGGGATCAAAATCAGGAAATGAGAAATTGGTCCACGGATCCTGCAATGCTGTGAAGTCTCTCTAGAGCAACCTCCAGTCTCCTGACCAGACATGGTTCAGAAAGCAGTGTACCATGACTATTATGGACTCTTTTTTCACTCCATTGGTGCCATTATGGTCTTCGCATCTGCATCCACTGCTGCATTTAGTTTCTCAGGTAACTATTTCATAATCCAGACTCTGTAACGTCAGCCTTGGAGTGAAAATCAACTTTGATAGTACTTTGCTCATGCACATCCCCAAGTCTGGTTGACAGACACCTGGGAGTTCCATATGCTCTTAAAGAGAGGCAGAAGCTAACTTGTCCATCACACTTGCATGTAGCCATCTGTACAAGCAAGTTTCCCCAACAAGCAAATAACAGCTCCAGAGGGCTTTCAGGTTAGGAAAATGATGGGGAAGGTTTAAGCTCCTCCTGTCCATGCACTGTGGTCCCAATCCAGACTCGGGTCCCACAGTGCCTGGGGACTGAGTGTGTAGTAGGGAATTTCCAGAACAAATCATTCAGAAATCCATGTGGACTTTGTAACATGTGAACTGCCCCTTAAGCTTCAATGTTCCCCAAGCCTCCTCTTTGTTTTGCAAGACAGGATATAAGCAGTGTTCCCTCCAAGCTGAGTTAGTGTGAGCTAGCTCAGTTTTTCAGCCTCCAGTTCACGCATTTTTGTCTTTTCTCAGGAAGGATGGCCCCAGAGCAAACTAATTCATGCAGTAGCCAAATTGCTTGCTCACAACTTTAATGCCAGTAGCTCACAAAGTAGAGTTTTTGCTCACAAGACTCCACAGCTTAGAGGGAGCATTGGATATAAGAATGGTTTTAGAAATTTGGCTTTTGATTAAAACAGGTGTACCCAACTAATTGGTACATGGGATATCATTATCCGATGTGAGCAATAAAATGGTCAGAAAATTCTGCAGCATGTGGAAGCATGGTTATTACCATTTTCCCACTAATTTGTGCTGGCTTGTTTGACAGAAACACCACTGCAATATTGCAATGGATGACAGAGTGAATTGCCCTACTAACATTCCACTCTAATACACTCCACTGGACCTGACTGTCTCATGTTGATGTATTGCACTGGTTGCTGGGGATTTCAATGCAAGAACCAGCAAACTACTTTGGGTCTCTTAACCGCCTTCTGTATCTAAAGAGACTTCTGCACTCTTCTTTCCGCCTCCTTTTCTAACATAGAAAATACACTTCAAGGCCTTTGTTCCCCTGTTGTGAGAAAATTTAGAGTGGTAGATTCTCACCTGAGCAGATGACTCACTATGAATTATTATAAATCTGCAAGATTTATCCTTGCTTGCACATTTGCAAAAACAAATTATTCTGAAGCAAAATTTTAAGAAACTACCAGTGTTTACCCAAACCATAAGAACCTTATAATATTCAGATCTCTTTCACATTTTGCTTCAAGTTTCATTTTCTGCAGCACAGCCCTAGGTATATCTTTTTATTGTATGAAATGTTGATTTTAAAAAAAAGGAACTACAAAAGCCTCCCAAGAAGAGTTTTACCATTCTAAGAAGGTTGAAGCCCATGGGTTTAGAAGTGTGTGACTCTGTTTAGGATGGCCATGTACATCTGCTTTGCCTTAATCTCATTTTCATAGGTTTACTCAAAGATCATTTCAAGTTTAGAGACATTATTCTAAAAAGAAACTGATGGTTTTGCCTGTTTTTCATTGCAGCATGAGTACTGCTGAATTCAGCAAAAGGCTTCTTCAACTCCATAATATCCATTTAAGTTAATATCCAAACACAGAAAACGATGATTTATTAGTCTTTGAAACAAGAATTAAATGTCATTTCAACATGGGACTGTTCCTCCTCTCATATAATTGGAAATTTTAACAGCTTTTCAATTTATCATAGACTTACAAGCCTCTTTTGTCTCATATTGGTCATCCATTGGCTCACTGTAAAGCTCCAGGAGGAATCACACTTAATGGATAGTCCCTTTATGTGGAGGGTTACCAGTGAAGGAATGACATGAATTACTTACAAAGTTCACAGAAATGCTGCTGCTGACAAAAAAGACTAATGACTGGCTTCCAACCTTAAGTATCCTATGTCCCCCCCCCCCCGCCCTTCACCTACAGACTGTCATTAACAAACCACAAAGGTAAATGGGTCGAGATATTTCTGATGTTTTTGTGTTCAAAAATTGATGGGGAAGCTATACATTTATATGGGATGTGGACATTTTTCATGGCATCATATGTTAGTTTTAAATTCAGAGGTATCCCTTTAAAAGAATGTGCATTAGAAGAGAAGACTAGTCTTTCATTCCCACCACAAACCATGTTTATAGCAATTCACTACAGAACTCTAATCAGGCTGGCCCTGAATATTTTGTAATGTCCTGTGGGGAAACAAATGTGCTTCTGCAGTGGCCACAGTTTATAATTCCCCAGTCATTCTCCTACAAACAATGTGGCTTCTGCAATAATCTGTTTCTTTTTAGGAAGTCCTGTACCAAGTACTCTGATTGTACAAATACTGTTATGTGTTTTTCTATCTTTATCTACAATGCTCAACAAAGGAGGATCCAAATAAGCATTGTGATGATTGGGAGGAAGGGGGGGGGGTCTTTGTCACCCTAGTAGAGAGGATTGTGGGGTGGGGAGTTTCTGGCATTCTAAAAAAAAAGCAAAGGGAAAAATACAATCTCAATATATTGTCATTCTCCATAGCAGATACTTAATTAAGCAAGTTTAATACAGACACAAGCGGTAATCCTGAGCTGAAATCTTGGACAATGAGTTGTGTTGAGTTCTCAGGAAACCTATAGAGGAAAAAACAGTTAACTGCTGCTTTACATCAAGGATAAGTGAGTGATTACAGAGCATGCATAGTGTATAAATGGGAAAGCCCAGTAGCCAGACCAGTATAAATTAAAATGGAGTTTCTTCCATTCTTAAGAAAGAGGAAGGAATGGAAATTAGGAATGAGGACATGAGATCAGGAGTCAAGGTAATCATCACACCATTCCACCAGAGGCAAAAGAAAGACTGCATGTAGAAAAACTTCCACAGACAGCAAGGCAAATGGGAGGCAGCCAGGGCACTCTGCCAAATTGAGGGGAGCTAGCAGAGCAGCATTTTTCCATAGCAGAGCTTGGAGGTGCAGGAGGGAGGTGACTGTAATGGCTGGTCAGTTCACAGAGAACTAGGAGACTGCCTCTAACAGCAGGACATGATGATTATACAAGGCAGGGGTTGGTGATGCCTGAAAAATGCTGCTGATCTTCAGGACTTAAGTTGTGAGGCAACCAGAGTCACACTTGGACATAGAATTCAGGCTGCAAAAAAGCAATTGCTTCCACCAAGTAGTGACAGTACTATCAAGCACTGGTTGCTTGATAAACATGCAAATGTTATGTGGGCGTCAAGATACCTTGATGGGGTAATGGGGCAAGGGAGACTCTTTAGCTAACAATTAATAGTTGCCTCTTGGAATAGCATTTTAGAAGTAAAAGTGATCATGAAACTGACTAGATTGGACTGAAAGCAGGTTTTGGTCTACTTAAATTCCCTTCTCAGGGAGGAAGAAATGTTTACGAAGGGAAATATTTACGAAGAAATAAAAACCAGCATCAGTTGGTTCAGCAATTGACCTGTTCTTCTGGGATGGAATATAGTCAGTTTAAGTGAACAATAACTATCAAAGCTCTTGTTCAGCGATATACAAGGTTTTTAGCCATCTGCATTTTCATCTTCACTGAACTGCTGCCTCAACCATGTTCTGATGTGTAATCATCAAAAATTGGCATTTCCCTTTCACGTATCCTTTGGTATATACTCCTTGGAATAGAAAATGAAAGTTTGCTTCATTATTATTAATAGATTCAGGTCCAGTCGCACCTTAGACATCAACAATTTTTTTGGAGGGGGGTGGTGGTGGTGGTGGTGGTATATGTTTTCAGCTCACTTCAATTCTCACAAGCTCACACTCCAAAAATCTTGTTGGTCTCTAAGGTGTTCTTAGTCCCAAATTTAATTGTTATTGTCATGTCCTGATGCCTGAGCCACAATTAAATGTGAAAAGCTTGATTAATGTGTTGCCAGACTTAAAACGTTGAAATTCTTCACTGCAATATAAATTTGATTTGTAGAGATGAGCGTTGAGTGTCTCTGTGTGAGCACATTCATGCGCGTGCACACACACACACACATGCATGCTGGGAACTGACAAAAAGGATATGTATAGTTCAGTAGGATTATCCAGTTGGCTTTTATCACCAGATTCATTGCTCAGACAATAAAGCCTAGGTCCTTTATGCTGTCTGGCAAGTGCACTTTCCTCTCTTTCCCAAATGATGTCAAATCACAGGGTGCCTTTCAAACTTGTCATGGTAATAAAGAAAAATGTGCTTTGAACATACTTCTCTGTAACTGTTCTCATGTGTATTGTCTTGAACTGGAACACTTCAAGCAAAGAAATAAAATTTTGAAGTGAACATATAACCTGCTTCAACAATTTCAAAGGAAAATGTATGAGTATATATAAATGATAAACTTGCTGGGGATCAATGGGGAAAGAGAAAAAGTTTGATAAATGATCTTATTTGTACTAACACAGGTCTACACTTTTGGACTACAACTCTGCCCTCAGCCCATCAGCAATTGACTTTGGTTTGCTAAACAAAAGGTTAGGTTGCGAAATTAGCAGTGCAAACCTAAGCAGAGGTGTATGTGTGATTTTATAGGCACGGAATGCATAGATACAGGATTGTTTTGGCATCTTGACAATCCTTGTCAACCCATGACTTAGAGGGACATCTCAATTTCTTGTTTTGTATTTCCATGTTTTGTAAAAATAGAGGCTTTAGTCTTTGAATGAGATTGTCAAAGAGAAACAGGGGATCCTCAACCTCTGGATAGCCAGTGATGGCTGCTCTATTTGCCATAAATTCCTCCTTGTCTAAGAACCCCTTCGATTTTTGACCTGATTGGGGAATCCACTTGGCACAACAGCCTATTTGTTCTGTTGGTAAGATCGGTGTTCCAGTTTGGATTCTAAGACAGCTTTTGAGAGATAAAGGATTAAGACATAGAAAGAGGGGTTGGTGACCATTCTCTAGGGTGGGTAGGACCTGAAGGCTTCTTACAAATGGAAATATATCTCTACTAACAAGAAAATAATATATGGTGCTACTCCTGTTTCCCATCATAAATGTGAATCCGATATGGACCCAAAGCAGCTTACAACATCATTCTCCCTACCTCCATTTTATCCTTACAGGAACCACACTGTGAGGAAGATTAAGTTGAGGGAGAGTGACAGGTAAAAAGTTACTCAGGCTTCTATGGCATACCCCATATTGAATATTTCACAGCGTTTTTCCACATGGAAAAGAAATCACTCAGCCTTATAAAACAGTAAGCTTCTTATCCAAAATGTGATGAGTGCATGATACTCAAGTACTTCACCTCAGGGACATCTCTACAAGTACATCCTCATGATGAAGTTTCCACAGACCTATCCTTGTTGTGGTTATTTAGAAAACCTTTGTGCACACAGAAGTTCCATGCCATGTTAAAGCACAGCAAATCAACTGGCTTGCCTATCCTTCCCCTCATCTCTATACACTAGCAGTGGACAGTTGCAGAATGGAATTCCCAATGCTGTTTCTCAGTTGCTGGGAGGAACTCAGAGTGGTTAGATCAGGGGTGGCCAAACTGCAGCTCTTTCACACATATTGTGGCTCTTTCACACACATTGTGTGGCTCTCAAAGCCCCCACTGGCCTGCCAGCCAGCTTGGAGAAGGCATTTGTCTCTTTAAATCACTTCTTCAAGCCAAGTCAGTTGGCGGCTTGGAGAATATATTTAAAGTTGCTTTCTTTCCACTTCTGCCTCCCCATCTATTTGCCTGCTTTCCTGCCTGCCTTCCTTCCTTGTCTCGCAGCTCTCAAACATCTGACATTCATGTCTCACGGCTCTCAAACATCTGATGTTTATTCTATGTGGCTCTTACATTAAGCAAGCTTGGCCACCCCTGAGTTAGAGTATCAGATTATGATTTCAGTGACCCAGGTTCAAATCCCCACTCTGCCATGGAAGCATGCTGGATGTCCTTGGGCCAGGCACACCGTCTCAGTCTAACCTACCTCTCAGGGTTGTTGTGAGGGTAAGGTGGAGGAGAGGACGGTGATGTAAACTGCATTGGGTCCCCATTGAGGAGAAAAGCAGGGTATAAATTAAGTAAATAAATAATAAAACAGTAATTTTAATTAAGGCTGCAATTTACATCTTATAGAAAAGTACAACCTACATCTGAATAAACATTTTAATGGGAAACAGAGACATTATTAGACTTGCCCCTTTGGAATCCCCTCTACCCATTCTTCTTCACCTCCTTTAAATGTTATTTTTGGCACTACCATTGCCCATGGTGGCTCTGGATCATGGAATAAACCTGTTTCTGTTTTTAAAAGGGGATCCATGACATTACAAGCTAGTTGGCTTAACAACTGTTCTGAGTAAATGGGTGGAAACCATAATAGTCATCAATGGACTTGTTTGAGTGTGCAAACTGCCATTAAGTTGCAGTCAATTTATGGCGATCTCAGCAAGGGCCTTCCAAGGAAAATGAGAAGCTGAGGTGGTTTGTCATTGCTTTGCTCTGCAGTCTTTTATTGTGGTCTCCCTTCCAAACGCTGACTCTGCTTAGTTTTTGAGATTGGGCTATACCTTGCCACCTCTCTCACATAAATGGACTTGCTCTCCAAGAATTTGCCTAAACCTCCTTTAAAAATAACCAGGCTAGTGAACATCTTGTGGCAGTGAATTCTGTACAAGTAATGTGTTGTACAAAGTACTTCCATATGTTCTGAATCTATTGCCTGTCAACTTCAGTGTGTTATTTGTGAGGTCTAATATAATGGAAGGGGGGGATTCTCTATTTCCACTTTTCTTTTACAACAAATTTGTGCCTGTTCTCATATCTGATTGTAAATGCCATTTGTCCAAACCTCACTGCTTTCAGTGGGATGCACTGTTCAAGTATATAGCCCCATCCCTATTCTGGTACAACTAGTCATGTGTAAAGCATGGCTAGAACTGGATTTGGACTTTAGTATTTATCAAATATACACAATCAACTTTTGCCTCTGAAATATATTACTTGTATGTAAAAAAAAAATAGCAAAATTATCCCCCCTCCCAGCTGAATTTATGTAACCCAAAGAATTAGAATGCTTCCACAATTATAGCAACATTATTTGCTTCAATAGACAAAATATGCATCCAGGGAGCCGTTGCTTACATCTGAGTATTAATAACTTACAAGGACTTTGTTGCAATACTACTTTGTATGTAACACAATTACTAACATTGCGTGCTCTTGGCCATGCTGGCTGGGGCTGATGGGAGTTGTAGGCAAAAAGCATTGGAGAGCTACCATTGGCTACACCTGCACTATGCATTACATACATTCTATTATTCCAAATAAATAAAATAAAGAGGATGTATAGAGCTTCTGGTTGGTGAGATTTGGTGAGAATACAGATGTTAGGACTGAATGAGGTTAGCATATGTAGTGAGATAAGAAACCAATATTAAGTCCTGGGAATTCCATTGTTCTGAGTGTAAAAGGAAATTGCTGAGTTACAACTCAGCAATTTCCTTTTCTAGTCTGTTCCTGAAATTCCTTTGCAATTTTGTTATAGCAACTTTGAGGTCACCGATTGATCATCCTGGAAGGTTGACGTGTTCTCCTACAAGTTTTTCAATCTTGTGATTCTAGGTATCTGCAGAACTGGATCATCTGTATGGATTTGGTGGGGCACAATGAGAGCCCACGAGCAAGAACTCATTTGTCTGCTGGGCTGAGTCTGTGCTGTGAAAGGTTGACAATATTGTTGGAGGAGTTCTTGTTGCTTTGATCAATAGCATGCAAGTTAAAGAGGGGTTTTTTTTCCTCTTTGTTTTTTCAGCAAATCCAGTTGAGAGAGGTAGAAGTGTAGAAATTTTGCCAAGTACATTGATTCCTTATAGAAATGTCCAGTTCAGATGATCAGATGTTTGAGTAGCTTCACATGGACTGTCATTCTGCCCCACCAAATACACAAAAATGATCCTATTTTGCAGAGCTTAGAAGCCTTTTCCTGCTGTCTACACCTGAAGGAGTACTTTCAACACATCCAAGAACAGGCAACATTTTCACAACTTGATTTTTAATCTGCTGCTTCGGACCAACCCAACTACCCACCTGCATTTATATAGGACTAATGTAAACTCCACTAAGCAGGTCTACTGAGAACCAGAGTTAGTCTGGTCTTCTTACTCTCAAGAAAGTGTTCTTGGATCTGCACTTCAAGGGATTTAAAAGGGTGTAATAGTGTTAGAATAGCACCGTTAGTCCCAAGTGGACAGCCTGTGTTATATGTATTTTAACATATATTAAATAATTATATACTATAAAAGAATTTTCAAATATGAAATGAGAATTAAAAATTATATCCCTTTTGTTCGTATGGAGCTCATTTTTTAAAACACACAGACTGAAATTGTATGGCTCCTGAAATTATTCCTTTTTTAAAAGTGAGGAAATGTGGCATTTAATAACAGGCAGATAGAGGACAATAAAACGAAGAGATGGAGATGAGTAGCAAAGGAAAACATCAGAGTTATAACAATGACTGCTGTGGGAAGAGAGAAGAATCCAGTAAGGGTTAGACTATTCAAGACTGAAGGCATTAATAGTGAAAAAAGTACATTTTGAAAATTATATTTGGAAGATAGTGGGGAAATTTCAGATATGGATGCCGCTAAAACTGAAAATTATTGTTGTATATATTTTATCAGTAAATTTCAACCTTTCCTATTCTTCTTGGAGACTTTTCCTTCCCTGTTATTCTCATAATACAAGACTTGCAGGCCTTTTTATAACTGTTGTGGCTACACATAAAATAATGATAGTACCAGACTTGTGTGCATTAAATTTTTGAAAATGGTAAAGCATTGATCTCACTCTCTACTGCAGAAGGGCTACTTGGAATCCCTCAGGACTGGCCTTTCTGTTTGATCATGTATTTTAGAATTCATTATTTAGATGCTGTTTTCATCTTTCTTCTGCTGAGTTTTACTTCAATAATGACATCTGTTGTAATACAATATTAACTTCATTTATCATATTTCTGTCGTTACGATTCTGGGATCTTTCATTAGCATCCCAGTTTTCTATAAGTCTGCTATATACATTTGTAACTATGTAAAGTGTACTGCACATATGCCACTTCCATTACTTTTAATAGGGTGTGCAAAGTTCCAAGTGGATTATGCTACTGGGAAGTAGTGTGGGATTATAGGCTGTATGTATTCAAACACAACTGCAATATACACAATGAGGTTTAGAAATTTGAAATATTTTAAAATTACAATAAAAATTAACAACCCCCTACTGTCAGAAACAATGTAATGATGGTAAAATTGTTCCTGATAAAAGAGTTAATTTTTAAAAAGCCTTTATAGCATTGATTTGTTATAAAACTCTACAGTATCTCACAAGAGGGGACCTTCGAAATTCACACATAAGCACACGCGCGCGCACACACACCACTGGGCCAACCATTTCCCAGGCAGCTTACCACTTCCCCTCCCCTCACCCACCAAGAAACTTGCGGGGGGGGGGTGGATTTTGCTCAACCATCACCCTCCCTGAGTGCAGCAACTGAGGGGGGTATGGTGGACTTCATCCAGCCACCTCCAATGCTGCTACCTCAGTGGCAATCCCTCAAATTTGGAGTAAAATTTCCCTGCTGTGGTTCCAATCCATGGATTTTAGTATCTGCAGAATGAGCAAAATTTACTGTTAGATGTATTGATATGTAAATTTTAATTGCATACAATACTCTTTTTCATTCCTTTTCTATATTGGTCTAAGCTGTTCAACAGTTGTTGTTGTCCTGCCGTATTTCTACTGAGCATGGCTATTCTTTTGTATCATATATAGAATGAATTAATGTGAGAGCTCTCAAATCTTTTTCCCTCCAACATTTTGTTGACATCTACCAGCTTTTTTCCTTGACCTTGTCTGATTCTTCTCCTCAATTCAGTCCCTTTGCTTCCATCCACACAGAGCCCACAACTCCCTACATAGGCTTTTCATGCTGCTTTCACCTAACAACCCCCCTGGTAGTGTCAGGTACAAGTCCCTGACAAGGATTTGTTTTAAATTTGTGGTTCAAAAACAGTCTATTGATTTTCCTAGTAGTATTGTCATTGCTGATGAGTGACCAATTATCCAAAGCATATTCATATATCCATTCATATATTGTTTTATGGATTCATATATGCATTTATATACATGTATTCATGCCTGTATTAATGTATGCATCATAATATTTATACTTACTACCTTTATATATATTCATTATATTCTTTTATGGATTTATGTAGAATAGCATTGGTAATAAATGAAGCAACAGTAGAGGGTAGATCATTGTGGGAAATTAAGGCCTAGTCTCCCTGGTAACATAAGATAGGGACCAACAGAAGATATCTAGGCGGGAGAAATGATGGGCCATTAACCTGCAACCTATATTTGGACTGTATCTTTCACTTATTTTCAGTCTGGCAAGACAAGTAGTCTTGCGTATACATGCTACAAGTGTTTATTACCTGATTATTTATTAACAGCTTCTCCTGCATTTACTCAAAAAGTCTTGTGACAGATTCTGGGCAAAACCTTATAGGCAGATCCGACCCTCTAAGCCCCAGTTAAACATAGTGACAGATCTGTACACCAATTTTGTGATCTATACAATACTGAAAGCATACAAAGACAACACCTACTGTTCCCTGGATTCTAAGCAATGAGCTCCATGGAAAGCCCTGTGTGACAGTAAGGTATGGGTTAACAGAAAACCAAGGAAAACTGAAGATGCACAGAGCCTGCGTCAGGTGACCTGAGGGTGGGGGCCAGAGTGCTCGGAACTCTCAGTGTGAGATTGTCAGCTAACGGCTGAGGGAGACAATTGGTGTCCGACAGAGTCGGAGTTAGTGCCTGACAGAATCTGAGAGAGTTGGTCTTTGAAGGAGCTGAGACAGTGGCTGAGGAGAGAAGAAAAGCTGACTGCTAGCTCTATAAAAACAGCCAAGGGGCTGTGTGTGACTAAAAGGAGAGTCACTGTGAAGACCTGAGCAGTCACAGACAGATATACACGACTCTTAAGAGCTAGAGAGGTGGTTGAGGGAACAGATGTGGGTCTAAGAGTCTGAAGGGCTGGGAGTAGAGGCTCCAGTCGACTTGAGAGACTTGGCACATTACACCCAAGAGGCCAGACTCTGCTAGTGTTGGAGAGTGTTTATATAGGAACTGTGAACCTGAGAGACCTAAGAAAGAAAACATATTCTAAAGCCTGAAACAACTGAGCAACTTGTTAACTGCGTGAGATACTGTATAGCCCATGTAAATATCTCCCATATCCCCAGTTGAAGACTTTGTATTATAATAAATTTCTGTGGTTTGTTTTAAAGTTCTCTGGTGCCTATAATTTGGGAAAACTGACAAAACTGCTGTGGTCCCCTACGAATAGAATTATATATCCATCTGAAAGCAAAACCCCCGAAGAGACTTGTACAGAGAAATCCATATCATACCCACCCCTTTAGTTATATAATCCTGAGGTAAAGTTTTAAAAGGAAGAACTGAGGAGAAAAGAGGGGCTGGGGTAGCTATAAACAGCACATAAAAACGATCCAGTGGGACCATGAGGCGGGTGCTGTGATACCCTGCTTTCACACATTTTACTGAAAAACATTGTTCTGTCCCTGTTCTGTAAAAGGACAAATTTCTGAGAAGCGGTCCTGGCAGGAGACATGGATGATGTTTTCCTAGAATATCAGCCTTTGCTCTTCACTGGGGTAATCGGGTTGATGAGGAAGGAGCATCCTCCTGTCCCCTCCTTTTCAGATAAAACTACAATTAGTATGCTAAGCTATGGACTTAGCTCTTTCCACCCACCCCAATCTGATACTGTTGCAGTACCTTTGCTCCAGAGGAATGAAGGCAAACTCTTTGTTCCCCAAGAAAATAACACTCTCCTTTAAACCTGTTGAAAAAGTAGATGAAAGAGAGTTGATGCACAGATAGCATAAAACAGGAACAAAACTATTCCTCCTTTCTTCTTCTCCCAAGAGGTATATAAGTGACCTAACCAGCCTTGAGCTTTATCCTCAGCCCTCTCCCCACACCTGCATCCATTTCTAAGGCAAGGTTAGCGTCTCCTTTTAATGTTATAAGAATGGCTAACCGAATGAGGAAAGGATGGAGGGTTCTGACTGATAGTCCTTCAGTGATGTTCAAAGCTATCCTAAAACCTCTATTTTGCAGCCAGGGATTATCAGAGGGTTCTTTAGTAGCTGGTGTGTGTAACAAAATTCTTCAGGTATTTTTATTTTATGCTTCTAATTGGTGCTTGCCACGAGCCTTGGACCGTACTTAAATAATAAGTGTAAATAAAGGCTCACTTTGTTCACTTGGACAGGAATACAGATGATTCAGCATTACTGAAGTGTTAGATTAAGGACTGCAATAATATAAGAAGCACTATTCTCTTTATTGTTCAAAGGAGAAATTTCTTGGAGGAATATAAGTTCTTCTGCCAAAACAAAATGATTTATGTAGGACCTTGTGAGGCTAGATTCTTTGATATTTGGGAGTTCTATGGCCTGTGGGCCTAAAATAAATGATAGAAACCATGGTGAAAAAGCTTCATCTCTTGTGGGTCTTGTAAAATGCTGAAAGCATGGGGAGCAGGTGAATACAAACACATCAATGACTTCTGAAGGTGACAGCAACATCTCTCCGGAGCATTTGTGATAGCTTTTCTTTATGGCTGAGGTATCCTTAGGATGATCAATTGCCTCAGCTGTTGGGGTTAATCTCAAAACAGTGCGTGTGGGGGCGGGGAGGAAACACTATTTTAACTACTATAATTAAAATTATTTTAGTTTATTTATAGAAGACTGAAGAAAAATCACACAAGGTAGTGATAAATGTGTCAGATTAAAAATGTGGGAGGCCCAGGTTCCAATCCCCGCTGTCATGAAGCTCACTGGTAACCTCAGACCAGTCATTCTCTCTCAGTATAACCTACCTCACAGGGTTGTCCTGAGAAAAAATGGAGTAGCCCTAAACTCCTTGGAGGAAGGTGGGACACATAACATCTTATACTGCAATTTAACTCCTTCTGCATGCTCCCTTTTCCCAATGCAAGTTACACCCCACCACCAAGCAGCTTCCAGCATCACTGGGGAAGTCTTACAGGTCCCCATAATTTCTTCTTTATAGGACTAAATGCATCAGGGGGAGGGATTGTTTTATTCCTTTCCTCTTTTTATTCTTTATTATAGTCATAAAACTGATAACACACCTCCTTCTTTCTTGTTCAAGTCTTACCTGAGCCTGCTTCTGCAGGGAGGGCGGGATACAAATTAAATATTATTATTATATGTAGATTAATGTAAAGAATGACTAGCCCATCCACACATATACTATTAGAACACTAGTGATTCCAATGTCATATTAGCATCTCTATTGTCCCTTAGATATATAGCAAAAATCCTGGAGACAGTGCTTCACCACCAGGAGTCACAATGATTAGATCACTATTCCCCTCAGTAACAGTGGTTCCTGGATATACAGCTCTGCCCCGCCACCCCATCATGCAAGAGTTCCTCTCACACAGACTCTCCCAGTTTGGTCGGGCCTTGTGAATCCTTTATTCATTGTTTTTACTCAAGGATTGTAGATCTCTCCTTCTCTGGCACAAACTGGAACCTTTTTCAGAGTCCTTCTCTCTACCTACCTACCCAGCCAGCCATTATCTGTTGCTTATGGACTTAGCAAGTAATGGGATATGGAATTTTCAGAAGGGAGTGAGTATCAGCAGGCTTCAACTGGATCATAATGATGGATTGTAAAAAAATAATAATGATGGATTGTATTAAGAGGTCAGGTGTGAATTACCTACCATGTCTTCCAACTCAAAATAATCAAACAATTTCATTTAACAGACTGCTGGATATTGGCTGCATCAGGTGATGATCATTCAGTATCTTCATTTATGTTCTAAGACAAAAAAATGCATCCACTGACTTTGCAATAGCCTATTCTGACGTTTGAAGCTACTGAAGCTAGTAAACTGACTGTGACAGTTTGAGAATATTTAATAGAATGGTCAGTCTTATCATGGTTGTGGTGTAGTGGTTAAGAATGCTGGATTAGCATCTGGAATATCTGGGTTTAAATCCATACTTGTGCCATGTAAACTTTCTGGGTGATCTTGGGCCAGTCACATACTGTCAGCCTGGTGTCTACCTCAAGGTTATTGTGAGGATAAAATGAAGGAGAGAACAATGAGTTGTTTGGGGTCCCCATTGGGGAGAAAGTCAGGATACAAATGTATTACATAAATAAATAATAAACAGATTATAGGATTGTTGCAACTCAGACACAAACAGTAACATTACCTGCACAGGCAGTGTGGGCAGTGTGCAGACAGCATCAGGCATTTATGATATATATTTGCTAGCACACCCTACAAAGAAGAGCTGATGCAAAATATATTTATAAAGCACAGAAGTACTAAATAGAGTTGAGATTCTGGTACTTAAAAATTTAGCTTTATCTATATCTGTGATTGAAAAATGACCAACTGATCTCAGTGACCTTTATGTGATACTCCTTATTGTCTACTTTAGCAATCAATAAACATGCGTTCAATAGTGGGAAGATCAATCCAACTCTTCTTTTGTGAGCTGGGAGAGTATTTTTTCCAAATATAAAAGCCAGATGAACAGTTATGGGCTTCTTCTGAAAGGTTCTTGGTTATTGCCAAATGTTTTGAAAGATAAGGCTGCAATAAAGATAAGGCATGATGACTGAATTGCTGATTGATTTCAATTTACTACAGTTAATGTTTACACTGATCTTTTTAGTCAAGGTAAATGATGGATCAAAGCAATTGTAGTCTCCTTTGCAATTTTATACGCAGCATGCAAAAGAACTCCATTGGTCCAGAACAAAATTGGAATCCAGTAGCACCTTTAAAACCAACAAAGTCCAGATTTGGTTTTTCCCTAAAAGAAACAACATAACAAGCATGACAAACTATTTAATCTGAATTTGTATACTAGAAACTACTACTGTTTGTGAACAAAGAAAATTGTTGCATTCTGTAGTTGTACTGAATGACCCAACAGGGTATCCCCATATCCCTGGGTAATGGCGGCACCATTTTTATCAATCACCCTTATATGAAATATGTTTAAGATTGTGACCTGTTATGAAAGATTACATAATTCTGAGCTGTGTATAATTTGTTGTGAAACTGGGAGCCAAACTACATGAGATTCTGGGAAATTCATGTCCAGTACTTCAGGGTGCTTTTTCTGCTAGTAAATAGCACCTGCAGGGCCCCCTTTCCAGTGTACCACTTTCATGACCTTGGTCAGGAGTTATTTGCCCCACAGGGGGAAACATATAAACAATGTAAGGCCACCTCTTTGTTTTACAGAGAATAGTGGTTGCCAGGTGCTCAAGGTTGGGAATATGGCATTTGAATGGCAGAAAAGCTTAACCCCCCATTCCTTCAATCCCTCAATCCAAATCAGATTTTCTCATAGCAGCTATTTACTAATAAAGATCCTGGAAAGATCTAATTGTGTATTTCCCAGCATAGTGTTTAATTTGGTCCAAGGTAAGTAATTTAAATATCTTCCAAAATATTTTAAAGGCAAAATTCTAGGCAATATACTTTTAATTTTTAAAAAGCAGAAATGCAAGCAATCATCTGTGGTTACATCCAGGTGTGATATCAGCCTATGCATACAATAAAAGCCTCAAAGTTTTTTATGCTAGCAAATAACAATACTTTGATATGTGGGCCATATTGTGTGACTTCTCAATACAGTTCACTTTTTATTTTTGTGACATAGATCTATCTAGCACATTTTGATGTAATAAAAGATCAAATCAAGTATTTTGGAGTTGGGTTGAAATAATTGGGTGAACACATTATTTATATTACTTTTGTGCTTCCCTCTATACTGCTGTGGGTTGCATTTCTGTTCCTTTCTGCCTCCAGAATCATTACATAGTTTGGAAAAAAAATTGTAAAGGACAACTCCCCTCTCCTATCCAAATTATCTTGACAGCCCTGTGTTGTACACAGGAAGATCAACATCATTTTGCTTAGGGTGAAGTCACTGATCTGGTGCAAGTGGACAAATGCTGCCACTGCCGCATGCACAAGGCAAGTATCTCTTAGGAGCCATCTGAAGATAGACAAGTTTTATTTTATAAATAAACCAGGCATATAAAAACCACAAATAAATACATATTTTATTATTTCATTTGTACAGAAATATTTCCTCACTGTATATACTTGTATTTGGATGCCTGGTTCTATATTGGGAAGACATTTGTCCAACATAATTTCTTTTTGTACTTTCAGTTTTCTAAATTTTATTTGGCAAAAAAATGTGCCAGCCCATGATATGAATAATTCTGTTGTAAATATGGTAGAAAAATTATGATTCAGATTACAATTTCAGATTACCAACCAATAAGCCCTTGAATGAATTTAGATGCACAAAGATAGTGACCCTAACCTAATTCACAGTATTGCAGATAATGTTTAAACAAATACATATAATTTAATGAGACATATGGACAAACTTATCTAATTCACCCTCACATCTAATTAGCTGTATTGAAGGGACAATTACTACATTTTATGCTAAGAATCTCTTCCCCCCCTTTCATATTAATCCTTTTAAGATCCTCAAAGGAGGCCCAGATGAAAACAGAAAAAAAAGAAGCTTGTTAATTAACCTGGACTTCTGGAAACTCTTTCAGGGTTTCATGGATTGCTGCCAGTTCTCCATTCCTCATGTTAAAATCTACACTCTGTGCATAAAATGAATAAATGTCTTCTCTTCCATGACAAAATTATGTTAATACCCCATGTTTGGGCAAGGTGCTCAAGCAACACAAAATGACACCAACAACAGAAGAACCTAAGTAAGGGGACGGGAGCAAGAGTGGGGAGAGGAGGGGGGAACATACAAGGAGGGACAAGGAGAACCAACAGGGGGGAGCAGCCAGGTAGTTGGGAAGGGAACTGGGTGTGTGATGGAGGGTGGGTGATGAGGAAAGCATGGTGAGCAGAAGACTGGTTCAGTTATGGCAGGAAAGAGCACACGGTGTGTATGAATGGAAGCAGCTATGGAGCAGAGGGAGGACAGCCAAGCAGAGCCGCAGGAAGAGGAGAGGTAGCAGAGAATAAAGTCCCTGCAAGTCCTTGTGGGTCCCCAGCTTGTAGTAAACAAATACAGAACATTAGCTGAAGTGTAGACAAGTTTTACGTTGCTTTAATCTTTGACAATTCTTGAATGACTAATCAAGTCTATGCTCACTGCCATTTATCCATGGAAGTCAAAAATAAAAAAGCAACTTAAACATGTTGACTGACAAAGCCCATTTAAAAAAAAATGTTGAAAATGACACTATCCAATTGAAATGTCATCATTCAAATTAGATGCTCAGTGCACCAAAAGAACTACACACTTCCTCCAAGATGCATTTATTTCATGTTTTTAAAAAAGAATTCCATATCTTTTGTTAGAAACTCCTGGAGAATCTTCCAGAAATTAAAATCATGACAATTAAAACACTCAAGTAGCAACAAAAAGCAGCAGTAAAAAAACACAGCCACTAGCGGTGCAATCCTAGGCAGAATTACACTCTTCTAAATCTGCGGAAGTTCAACATGCTTAAAAGGATGTAACACTTTTTAGGATTCTACTGTATAAGAACCAGCTGTTAACAACTGACAAAGCCCTGGGAGAATACGCATGCTGTAGCAGTAAACCTTCATGTTAAATAAGATGGACAAAACAAAATAGAAAGGAAATGAAGATGAGGTCTGATAAAGGATAGGGATAGCCAAACAGAATGATCACTAGCAGTCTAGGTAGAACAGTAGCTTATAATGCAACTTAAGAACACTTATTTCTGAAGCCATAGGACCCAGGTAGGATTGCATCCCACCCTATGATCTGCTAAATATGAAGTCATTCTTTAGAGAAAAAGGCTCTTCCTCCAGAGGAAGACTTTGTACTTGGACAAATGGAGCCGTAGACCACAATCCTTTATTTTGCCTCAAAAGCTTACTTTATGATTTTATGTAACATAACCTCAAGATTACCATACTCGATGATCATCTGTAAATGTGGATATGCTCATTGTAAATGGCTTTACAATGGCTTACCTCTTTCCTCAAAGGTCGGGGACAAAGAGTGGCGATTGGGGGTGAATTGTCCCAGAGATACCCGCTGGATTGCGGGGTCCCTCAGGGAGCAGTTCTATCCCCGATGTTGTTTAACATCTATATGCGCCCTCTTACCCAGATTGCCCGGAGATATGGGCTGGGCTGCCACCAGTACGCTGATGACACCCAGCTCTATCTACTTATGGACGGCCGGCCTGCCTGTGTCCCAGAAAACCTGGACCTGGCATTGCAGGCCGTGTCTAGATGGCTCAGGCTGAGCGGGCTGAAGCTAAATCCGACGAAGACAGAGGTCCTTTGCCTGTGTCGCCGTGGTCCAGGGAGGGAGATTTCCTTACCGGCCCTCGACGGTGTGCCTCTGTCAGCGGTGCACAGGGTTAGGAGCCTGGGGGTGCTACTGGAGCCTACCCTAACTATGGAGGCCCAGATAGCAGCCACTGCCAAGTCCGCATTTTTTCATCTTAGGCGGGCAAGGCAGTTGGCCCCTTTCCTGGAGGGCGACGACCTGGCAACAGTGATCCATGCAACGGTCACCTCGAGGCTGGATTACTGCAATGCCCTCTACATGGGGCTGCCCTTGTGCCGAACCCAGAAGTTGCAGCTAGTGCAGAATGCCGCTGCCCGGCTGTTGTTAGGGCTCCCTAGACGGGAGCACATCCAGCCGGGGCTTCGGGGACTGCACTGGCTGCCGATAACATACCGAGTTCGGTACAAGGTGCTGGTTATGACCTTTAAAGCCCTTTATGGTCTGGGACCTGCCTACCTTAGGGACCGTCTCTCCCCACATGTCCCCCAGAGAGTGCTGAGGTCGGGGTCTCAGAACCTCCTTACAATCCCTGGGCCAAAGGAGGCCCGTCTGAAAGCGACCAGGGACAGGGCCTTCTCGATTGCAGCTCCCTGTTGGTGGAATCAGCTCCCGGAGGAGGTGAGGGCCCTGCGGAACCTTGAACAGTTCCGCAGGGCCTGTAAAACAACCCTCTTCCGGTTGGCATATAATTAACTGTGAGCAGAATGCCTGAATATTAAATCTTAAACATCAGATTACTGAATATTGGAAATTTGAAGGACTGATTTAAGGAATAGTAGCATAGTGTATATCGATGTGAGTTTTATGTATTTTTAGGTTTTTATGTATTTTATTGTATAATTTTAATCGTATTTAAATCGACCTCTGTTAGCTTTTATTGTTGTAAGCCGCCCTGAGCCCACCTCGGTGGGGTAGGGCGGGATATAAATTGAATAAAGTAAAGTAAAGTAAATCTGCTTGTTTCCTCTGTCACATGGACCAGCTTTTCCATAGGACATTCTTTACCCTGAAACGTACCATATAAATAGTATGAGAGATTTATGTGGAGAACTATGTGGAGAGAGACCTTCCACTGAATGCAAGAGCTGGACATGGAAAAGAACCTAATGGCATCATATTCTTGTAGCGTGAGAAGTCAATACATGTACAACAGTCCTCATAAAGGGGCAACTAAAAGCATACTCATTCGATGTGGTTAATTTGATCTCCCCTGATAAAATGCTGATGCAGTGCTCAGAAATTATTAATGACAGGTATAGGATAGAATTGCGTATGTGTGTGGGTAGCATGTTACACATTTGTACCAGGTCCAGATAAATGTTTTTGTCTTATTCAAACATGTTTACATTGGCTTGGATCCACACTAACACTTTCATGGCTATAAGGACTTTCACCCATGGAGGGCAGCTGTACTGCAATTGTATTAATGTATCCATCCTCCAATGGGGATTCCAAGTGGCTTCCATCATTCTCTTCTCCTCCATTTCATCCTCACAATAAGCCTGAGAAGTTGGTTAGGCGGAGAGTATGTGACTGGTCCAGGATCACAAAGGAAGTTTCCATGTCAGAATAGAGATTCATACTTGGGTCTCCCAGATCCTGGGTGGAAGTTCTTGTGCCTGTGGAAATGGCTGGATTAACAATTAGGCGAAGTAGGCACTGGGCTACAGGCCCCCACGCCTTTAGGGGACCTGGGCTGGCTTCCCCCCCACCCTGGTTTTCCCCTGCTTGCAGCCCTCCCAGCCTGCATGTGTAGCCAGCAACTGAGCTGCTCTTTGCCCTACTTGCCTGGTGTGGCTGATGCTGATGGCATCGCCAAGTCTGCCTCTCCCCTGCAGCTTTGTCCAAGGGGCTTTTGAGAAGGTGCCTGCAGGCTGCAGCGGGGGCCACAGGGAGTGGGGCAGCTGCTCCAACTCAGATTGTTTGTGAGGGAGCCCCCAAGATTTTGACTTCTTAAGGGCCTCCACAAGGTTTAATCCGGCCCTGCCTGGTGCCAGCCATTGTGAAAACTAAGCAAATGAATGGTACACAAGTAAACGATTGCATTTTTATCCCACCTTTTCTCCAAGGGGCTCTGAGTGGTATACATTTTTCCCTCCTCCTCCTGTTTGATCCTCACATCCCCGTGAGGTGGGTTATGTGGCACGAGGGTAGCAGGACTGAGGGCACCCAGTGTGCTTCTTGACCTTGCAGTGCACTTGGACCCAGCTCAGCACTCTTAACCGTTACACACCCATTTGAAAAAGTTTTCTGGAAAAGGCGAAAAATCAAAATTAGCTAAAGAACAAGAAAGGGGGAAAGAAATATGGAAAAGGAGGGAGGGAGAGAGAAGGCGAGTGGGAGTGGAAGAGGAAGCGGCAGAGCGCGAAGGCGCAGGCCGGGCCAGACTGCTGAAGGGAAGCTGGTGCTGCTGCCGGCCCGCAGGCAGGGCGGGAGAAAAGCGCCGGGGGCCATGGAGAGGCGCGCGCCAAGGCCGCCGCTGCTGCTGCTGCTGCTCTTGGTGGCCCTGGCCGGAGCCCCGCAGTTGGCGCGCGCGCAAGTGCCTTCCAAAGTGTCGCGCGGCGTAGCCGTCCCCTTTGTCTTCGACCCGCACGCCGTCTGCAGCCCGCCTTGCCAGCACGCGGGCCTGTGCATCAGGAACGGCACCTGCTTCTGCGCCAAGGGCTACGAGGGCGAGCGCTGCCAGCACGGTTGGTAGCCCAAAACAAGCCCCGCCGCTCCGTACTCTGGCAGGGCGCCGCCGCGGCCCCGCCTGCTAGCGCCATCTACCGGCGCGCCTCCTGGGGTTCTCCTGGCGGATAGCCGTGACGCGTGGGGGGAAGGTGGAGGAGAGAGCAGGGAAAAACTCAACCACTGTTGGAAGCAAATGCCGGAGCTTCGCGGGGCAGCTTAACTCGCTGCGCTCGCTAAACCCGGACACTTGGGAAGTGGGACTGGCTTCCGAGCGAGCACGTGTAGGATCGGCTTGCACGCACGTTTAGGACTGCAGGCTTGCGCCGCGATCTCCTCCGTTGTTTACTCAATAAACCAACTGATTTCTAGATGGGGAGTCCCGTTACTCTGTCTGTAGCAGCAGAATAAAACAGGATCCCAGACAGTGAGGGGTGGCACCTGAGGGACTAACAAGATTGCTTCCCGCCAGTCAGAGCATTTACTTCGTCCGAATGCATCCGGGTTGGACACCGTATGCCTCTGAGGACGATCAGGCATTAGGTGGGACTGAGTAACGTTGGTTAGTCTTTAAACTGCCCCGGGACTCCGTGTTTTGTTTTACTGGTACTTTCACGGGAGGCTGAGTGGGATTGCCCTATAGTCTAGGAATCTTTTCCTGTGCTGAGGGGGATGGAGAGATATAACCAATTGGTTCGTCTTATGTAAATATACTAATGTTCTGCTGCCATGCTAGCCAGTGGAGCCACTGGGTGGGATGAAGTTAGCCCTGTGGGTTTTGTTTTTTAAATCATTTTTTCTGTTGTTGTTGTTGTTTTTTTAAAGGAATTGAAGTCCTGCCATTGGACTGGGAACTCTGACGTGTTTGAAGGGTTAGGGGTGTTTATTACTTATTTCATTTATACTCCTTTCTTTCCAATGAGGCCCCCACATAGTTAACATCATTCTCCTCTCCTCTATCTTACCCTCTCAATGACCCTGGGGTTTGGGGGGGGGGGGCAGAGATGAAGTGAGACAGCTCATTTTTCCGATGGGTGGTTTGCTCATTTTGCAGAGGGGTGACTCGTGCTTATTGCATAGGGATGCTGCTCCTGCAGACAACAACAACAAAAAAGATACCAGTCGGTGATGGGGTGGTATTTAGAACAATTATTTTTTTAAAAAATCGCATAACTGAGTTTGGAATAGTTAATTGGATATTTAGATCACCCTCAGTAACAGCACAGCAAGGTGAGTAGTTAGCACATAGGCACCCCAGGAACAGAAATGAGTGGAATTGTTGGACAAGGGAAGATCTCTGAAGATGTACTTGGGGCAAGAGGGTGGGACAACTCAAAATGTACAGAAAAAATAGTGAAAGAACAAGACACCATGTTTCTTGTTCCAGCCCTCTGGAATAGTTTACTTGAGAAGGTCAGAATAATGTCTTCTCTGATGGCCTTTAGAAAAACTTGTAAAGCATGTCTGTTTGGAGTGCTTTTTTCCAGGATAACTGGGAAAAATGCTCTCAGCCTAGCAGACACCTGGGAACCTAGGTGGTGGATATCATGGGCTTTAAACAACTTTTAAATAATACATAGGATAAATTATTACGCATTCAGAAACACCTTAAAATTGTTCCCAAAACGAGATAGGAATATAAGCAGAAACAGCAGAGTTATGTTTAAAGTACTGGCAAAGAACAACAATCTATGTAAAATGAATTTTTATGTACTGTCAGGGCTTTTTTTGAGGAAAAAGCCCACCAGTAACTAATTTGCATATTAGGCCACACCCACTTACACCAAGCCAGCTGGAACTGCGTTCCTGTGCATTCCTGCTCTGTACTGTGATTTGTATATATCTATAGCTGACATGATATAAACAGCAAGCATGTTTATTCAAAAGTCTAAAAACACAAAGTGATGTCTTCAAAGGATTGAGTAATATTGTGGAAACTTTGCAGATACTTTTGAGATATAGCAACTGTTATGTGCTTTGTAATGGTTTAGAATGGTTTGGACTTTTTTAATAGTTAAAAAATCTAGCTGGAATGTAACACAATTCTAAATACAATATAAATAATAAATATATGAGAATGAATGTATGCATGAGATTTAGCAGGGATTTAAAAATTAATATAACATAATGACATAGATATAAATCTGTTCAGACATCACATTTAGAGAAAATACATTGTGATGTTGAATATTTGGACAAAAGTTACATGTTTATAAAGTTACTGAAAATCTTGACAAATACGTGGTTTTCAACTTTTAATGTAAAAAACGATTTTAAAAGGCTAGAATGAGGGTAGGATTATTGCTAGGAGTACACTGCTCAATATTTATTACGGTACATTTGTAATTTGAAATTTTCATGACTTTCCCACTTATTTCTCCCCATTTGTCATTTGTGAGCACTGATGCAAACACTTCTGGTTCACTTATGAGTTTTTTGAGGAATGGTTATTCTGTGTGTGATAAGCTATTAGTGTTTGCCATTCATTATTTTTTGTGTGCAGCTTATCTTTGTGTGTTTTTTTTCCTTTTCCATTTCAGATATTTAATTTGTTCATTCTGAGAGCAGAAATATCACTGCATGTTGTAGAAAGGGCTGCCAATAAATTTCCATGTATCACCTGAATCCCAGTAATGAAAGTCCAAAGGAAACCTGCAAATGTCCTGTTGAAAATTGTTTGCAGATAGCAAATACATAGAAACCAGGATTGGCTCATGAATGATTTATGAGCCAAGAACCAACTAAACTTGTCAGATAATTTGTTTGCATGAAATAATCAGAGCAACTGTACTCCAAAGTGCGCAATTTCCAGCTAGTTGTGGTGTGTGCCATGCTTGTGCGTTGTTTAGTTGTCAGTCGCAAAGAATCCCTTAGAATCTATGAATAATGTCTTCTCAGCAAATTTTCATTATAAAACATGTGGATGAGCACTAAGGAAATAGGGTTGCCAAGTCTGTGTTGGAAAATACCTGGAGACTTTGGACATGCTGAAGCCCACCCCCCAACCCTCCCCCTCCTCGATCCACCCCCAAAGACTTCAGCTATTTTCCAACACAGACCTGGCAACTCTAAGCATGTCATTATGATGGCTTGTAACAGAAAACTGCAATTTGGAGATAATGAAAATACCATTGTTTCTTTTTCACATTTGCCATATCTCTCTTCCTTATTTTCATATTTTAATGGCTGTCATGTTTGACCATTCATAGTCAAGTAAAGGTGTGAAACTGCTGATTGTTTAACCATGGTTTCAGGATCCGGACTGGATCACAGATTTGCACACTCCCTTCGTCTCTTGTGCAGACTCCCCTCCATTTTTTAGTGAGCATCCACTATGTTCTATTTCTGCACAAAGGTTAACCATGGTTAAAATGATGTCTTTTAACCAGAGAATGAAACCAGGGCAAATCTCATTCCTGTAGCTGTTGCTCCTTCTAACAACTCTTTTGCTTCTCAGATGGCAATGGAAAGACCAGATATCATACCTGAGAAATCTCATTTGACTCAGCTGTCTCCCAAAGTATAGGATTCTAACTATTCCATCCTAAACCGAGTAACACCCTTCTAAGGCCATTGACTTAAATGGCTTTAGAAGCAGAGCCGGTGTGACCATTAGGCAACATTTGGCAATTGCCTGAGGCGCCGGCCCTTGGGGAACTCCCCCGGCTCCTCAGTGCCCAAAACAATGCGGCACTTTCAGTCCTCGGCGCTCTCCAAACTCAGAAATTGCCGAGGACTGAAAATGCCGCATTGTTTCTGGGCGCTGAGGGGTCAGAGGAACTCCCCCAGTCCCTCAGTGCCCCAGGACAATGGGGGCTTTCACTCCTCAGTGCTCTTCGAACTCAGAGAGCACTGAGGACTGAAAGCACTGCGTTGTTTCTGGGTGCCCAGAAACAATGGTGCTTTTGCAACTGACATGATGATGTCACCTCTGTGTGACCTCATCATGCTATGTACGCTCACGAAAAGTATTCCGGGGGGGGGGGGCGGTGCGCGTCTGGGTTCTGCCTCAGGCGGCAGAACCCCCCACACCGGCCCTGTTTAGAAGGGTATAAATCTGTTTAGGACTACTCTGGAAAGTTTCTTTCATTTATTGAGAGTCACAGCTAATTCATAAAACCCATTGTAGTAGTAGTTATCAAATGAGAAGTGTGTCTAGTACCACTTGATAGTACCATATTTACATTATTAGAAAAGTCATTTCACAGACCAAATTAACAGATATTTGTCCTTATTGAGGGCAAAGCGTGAATATTAAAAATTATTACCATCACCATCTACTGTTTCCACGCATGCTTATATCTTCACTCATAACCTTTTTAAAATGAAAGGATTTTTTCAGAGGCTACTCATTACCCACAACCTTCTGATCCTGTTTTCTTTATGACTTATTTGGTTCATAGCAACTTGTTATCCAAAATGTAAAAATGGTGGGAAGTGTCTCAGACCTGGAAAATGCAGATGCCAGCCTGGCTATGGAGGAAGATACTGTCATAAAGGTGAGTTAATATTTAGCTGTTTGCAAATCAAGTGAAAAAATAATAGAAGAAAGCCTAGAATATAATAGCTTGCCAGAGGAAGAAGAGTTGGTTTTTATATCTCATTTTCCTCTATCTTAAGGAGCCTCAAAGTGGCTTACAGTTGCATAACCTTCCGCTCCACATGAACAGGCACCTTCTGAGGTAGGTGGGGCTGACAGAGTTCTGAGAAAACTGTGACTGGCCCAATGTCACCCAATAGGCTTCATGTGGAGGAGTGGGGAATCAAACCTGGTTCTTCAAATTAGAGTTTGCTGCTCTTAACCAGTATACCACACTGGCTCTCAGTGTAGTACTTGCCTCATAGGAACTGTTTGTGTCTTGGTAGCTTCCCTGTTTGGTGTAGTGGTTAAGTGTGTGGACTCTTATCTGGGAGAAATGGGTTTGATTCCCCACTCCTCCACTTGCACCTGCTGGAATGGCCTTGGGTTAGCCATAGCTCTGGCAGAGGTTGTCCTTGAAAGGGCAGCTGCTGTGAGAGCCCTCTCAGCCCCACCCACCTCACGGGGTGTCTGTTGTGGGGGGAGAAGACATAGGAGATTGTAAGCCACTCTGAGTCTCTGATTCAAGGAGAAGGGCGGGGTATAAATCTGCATTCTTCTTCCTGTGCTTAGAGCACAAAGGAGTTTGGATTGTGTTGACTAACTGGCAATGTGTGAGTGGAGCCTGAGAGAGGTTTGTGTAAGGAAGGACTTCATGTACTAGCTTAGATGTGAACTCTCTGGGTCTCTTTCAACTCTAATTGTACAAGCCAGTGTTATGAAACATATCAACAGAAAAAGGGGGTGTTGTATGGCTGGTATTTAACTGTGCATGGATGTGTGGTATTTGCTTTTAATATTTATCCTGATTCCAATGGTGCTTATTTCTTAGGTACTGTTTTTTTTTCTTTGCACCAGCCTTATAATAGTAACGTTACTGAAACGTTTTAGTAATGTTATTTAATCAGAAGTGTATTATCTGTGTCATATTAAATTAACCATATTTTTATGTAGGTGATGGGTTTTGTACAAAGAATGATTTTAATTCAACAAAGATTTATTACAGTTAGGATGTTATTTTAATTACTCTAAACCTTGTTGTCATTACATCATTTTTTGTACTAAAGATTGGTGATCTCATTCCTGGATCTTTATACTAAGCTAATATGACTGTGGTTATATTTTTTCTTTCTTTTTCTGCCATTCTGTGTTGATTTTGCACTTCAAGCATTAAATACCCTCCTGACTAGATTGCTGCTCCTGGCATACTTCATCTGTGTTATTGTTTTCTAGTAAGCTGTGAAGGAGGATGCCAAAACGGTGGGGAATGTATCTCTGTCAATGCGATAGTAAAGTGCATTTGTGCTTCAGGATGGACAGGTTCAAGATGCCAAGAAGGTCAGTGCTATTCAGTTAACTTTCTATTAAATTTGTATCCCACTCTTCCTCCAAAAGAGTTCAGTGTGAAATACACGGAGGGTCTCCTCCCCCCCCCCCCGTTCCATTGGAACAACAATCCTGTGATTGGCTCGGAATTATTTGACAAGTTTGATGGTTGAGCTGGAATTTGAAATTAAGCTTCCTCTCCCAATTCAGAATTCTCTCCACTGTCTTTACACAGTATTTCTATCCTAAAGAGCGTTACATTGACTTCAATGGATCTAGAAGGATATAATTCTGCCTAGGATTGCACTGTGGTCCTTTTTGGCCTGATAACAAGGGAAAGAAGGGGACTACATCTGAACCGGTGTGTGTTTTGGGTTGTAAGCACTTCTTCAGACCAACTCTCCATAAATTTTTATTGCAGAGTGATTACCTTGTGCTGTGTCTTCAGCTCTCTCCCTAAGCAACTGTCTCTTCCAGAGGCAACTTGGCTTACTTATGAGGGATTAATAAGGGGATCTTCAAGAACAGAAGCATGTCAGTGTGTGCAGCCGTTCTGCTGCAGTTAAACATCTTTGGAACATGGTGGGGGTATCATACCTATGTCTTTGAAAAGCCAGTCGAAGTAAGTGATAGGGCAATGAACTCAGCAGAAAAAACAGCAGAAAACAGAAGTACTTGTTTTCTGACATGGATTTCATGGTGTTGCTGGGTTAATGATTCACATAGTTAATACGTTATGTTTTCTAAGCTGAAAGGGCCAGGGAGTCCATACCATCTCTGTCAATGGCAGTTAGAGTAATTGCATTGGAAACTGAATTTGACACCTAAAACTGTAGCTCTCAATCTGATTGTTTTATGCCCTGTATAGATTTATTTATTTATTTGATTTATACCCAGCTCTCCCCGCCGAAGCAGGCTCAGGGCGGCTCACAGTATAAAATCCTAACAAACAATTAGAATTAATAAGTATTAAAATTACACATTCAACAATAAAACAAGATATTCAGTAGTTAAAACAGTTAAGAAACAGAATATTAGTTTGGTGCTAATTCAGTGGTGATGGCCTAAAATACAGGTGCTGTGTCAGTTAAACGCTAGCTGGAAGAGAACAGTCTTGCAGGCCCTACCGAATTGCATGAGGTTCCACAAGGCCCTCACTTCCTCTGGCAGTTGATTCCACCAGCAGGGAGCTGCAATCGAGAAGACCCGGTCTCTGGTTGATTTTAATTTGGCCTCCTTTGGCCCGGGGATTACTAACAGATTTTGTGATCCCGATCTGAGTACCCTCCGGGGAACATGTGGGGAGAAATGGTCTCTAAGGTAGGCCGATCCTAGGCCATATAGGGCTTTAAAGGTGATAACCAGCACCTTGTAATGAATCTGGTATACTATTGGCAGCCAGTGCAGTTCCCGCAGTCCGGGCTGAATGTGCTCCCTCCTGGGGAGCCCCAATAACAGCCTGGCGGCCACGTTCTACACTAGCTGCAGATATAGTTTCAATGACACCAGTGGGAAAAATTAATTTTTCATTTAAAGTTTTCTCATACTCTTCAACACTACTATAATACATATATTTATACATTCAGACAGATGACTTTATTTTATCATTCTTTTTTCCCCCTGCAGCAATTTGCCCTCAAGGATGTCACAATGGAGGTGCTTGTGTGGCTCCTGGAATCTGTAGCTGCGCAGCCGGCTGGGTTGGTGGGGCATGCCATTTAGGTGAGATGCATTTCTTTTGTAAGAACTCAGGAGCTTTTTGATTGGCATAACTAGAGTTAACATGATTATCCACACCTGCCCAAGATACAAAGGAAAGTCTTTGTAGATGACATAAAACAGTTTATTCCCCAGGACTCACACTGACTACTAAGAATATTAAATGCAATATGATTATAACTGATAGGAAGAATATCCCCCTGCCATATCCCAACACAAATATTTATGGTAAGTTGAATTTCACTTTCTCAGGAACTGGCAGGGATGTCCAAGAGCAGGAACCCTTCTGGGTGAGGGAGGGGTAGATGAGACAGTCTTGATTGTTGTGTTTAGCTGGAGAGTAGCCTGCAGAATCCTTTCTCCAAAAGTTGCCTTGCCCAAGGCAGAATAAGTCACTTATCATGGTACATGTGTGCAGGGTTTTTTTCCTGGGGAAACGTGGAGTTCCGGAACCTCTTTATGTGTTAAATACTGGGTTAGGCGGAAAGAACATGGGCTTCCAGGGTGATCAGCATCTTTACTTAGTGATTTCAAGCAACTATATACAGCATGCAAACCCCAGACCTGGGCCTGGTTAGATACAGTAAAACTCCACCCCACTGCAGACCCATAGGTGTGTTCAAACTGGCCCTCTGTCCCCCTATAAGTAGTCCAGTGCAGCCCATCCAACCAGACTGCAGCTGTTCCAGTCCTACTGCTCTATTGCCTACAGGGTTGAAGCTTCCAGAGTTCTAAGGTAACTCAACCCAGACAGAACATTGTTGAAATAAAATTCTCAAAAAATGTTTAAAAGTTAATGAGTGGCATCCATGTGTTTCTCCTTCATTTCCTTCTTGAGAATTCTGGCACCTTTTTCCAGAAAAAAAAAAAGCCCTGCATGTGTGAATGGTTGCCCGAAAGGCTGCCCTGCTAATTTCCTTTGGAAGTTCACTGCCTCCTTGAAGGCATCCCTAATTTCAAGGCTTTGTATGATTGCCTCATAGAATCTAGGCAGTGCCAAATAGGAATATGCAGATAAGTCTCATTGAGGACAGTGTAAAAGCACCTTCTGCCTATTGTTTTTGCTATAGAGTGGGATGTTTTCAACATGCAGCTCCCCTCCGAAATAGTTTAATCCTGATATGTCAAATATATGGTCCATGGGCTGGAACCAGTCCATCTTGGGAAACCAATCCAAATGTGGACTAGAAGAGCCTACATTAGGGTATAATAGCCCATATGGAAGTCCCTCCCATCACCAAACATGAGAGCCATGAGAGTCTCTGGTTGTAGCACCTTGATTGTCGGGCAGTAGTTCTCTGTGCTGTGCAAAATTTCTTGTGCATGTTGAGCAAGGAGTGGTTAGTTAAGTTTTGAGGAGGAGTCTAAGTCACTAGTGGTATAATAGCTCCAGTATATTTTATGACATGTCCTGGCCCAACAAAGTGACATTTAGATTCAGCCATCATAACAAATGAGATCCAGCCATCATAACAAATGAGTTCAACACCTCTGGTTTAATCATGTTAAGTTCAGGATAGCTCTGGTACTGCCATTCTGCTTGGGAATAGTAAGAGAAATTTGAGAATATCTTTAGAGAATTCTGGAAAGGGGGTATTAAATTATGCTTTGACATCCAGGAGCTACTAAATATTGTTAGGTTCTTCCAGTGTTTCTCCAAATTTACTGTGAATTTCACATTGCCTCAGCTTGTGCTACAAACTTTGCAATTCCAGTCCATACCCTTCTGAAAATGTGTTGGCTAAGTCCTTGGCTCATGAAGTAGAGGACGTAGCCATCCTTTTGTCTCTCTGACTCCCAACTGAATGCAGAAGTGCCATCCTACCACTGATCAAGAATCTCATCCTTGGTGATACAGTTTTTGGCCCAGAGTCCTTACTGCTTTTACAGTCATGTATTCTGTAATCCAGAAAGTGGGCAGGAGGAACAGAATTACTCTTCAAAGCTCCCAAATGTTTCATACTGTACCTTTTACTGCACCAATCATGTTGAGGGTATGGCAGGAAACTTCTGAGTTGCATTGGACTCTTTCTCAGGCAGAACGTCATATGAATCTTTTATGCCTAAACTCCATTGAGGCATAATTTGTTTTGAGACTGACAAAATGTCTACATTAGAGCCATCCATGGCCACTTCTTTTTCCATGAGTCATCATCTTGCTTTCTAGTTTTCTGTGAAGTAGGGCTTATCTTCTGTTTGAATCTCTGGATTTATCTCATGGGTATTACCTCTTTGAAATGAACAACAAATGGGAATGGACTATTTTGAAATGCCAGTCATATGAATCAGAGCAAGATCAACAACACAAATAAAGCACTACAATCCCATTGCTGGTAGTAAAGATGTTGACAAATCTTACCCTTGGCAAAGTATCTTACATCTTGTTTTTATACAAAAATAGAGGTTGCTGCAAAATTCAACAGTATGTATATATGGAGCTTATAAGGATAACTGCCAGGGTTCATGGGGCTAATCTCTGCCATTTAAAATCTGTTGGAGAAGCAGGGACAGCAAAGCAGAAGCTCTTAGAGTTCAGCTGTTGGAGGCACTGCAATTGCAGAGAGTGCTGCTTCCTTAATCTCAAAATTCATATCCACAAAGGTATTTTAATGAGAAATGTGGTCTCCCAGCCACATCTACTGTTTTAGCAAGTGCAGGAGGATCAAATACGCACCAGAGAATGCTGTATATGCTCATGATAGGGGAGGCTGACAGCTATAAGGCTCTTACTACAAGCAGATCATCCTGCTCAGCACTAAATTCTGTTCATGGAATGCACATGCCTATGGCTAGGTGGGACTGCTTGGACTTCTGTCTTAATATGACAGATAGCGGCTGCATCCACGTATGGTTGGATCTTGTGCAGTTGCCCCCACAGGAAGATCTCGTTGCAAAAGATTACTATACGACAGCACAATATTCAACATGTGTAGCCCATCTTTAACTTTAGCCTCCAGTCGCAGCCAACTTAACGGCTCTCCTGTAGGGTTTTCTAGGCAGAAGAGACAGGCAGAGGTGACTGCATAGCAATCTTGGACTTGGTGGTCCCCCATCCACGTACTAACCAGAGCCAACCCTGCTTAAGCTTCCAAGATCTAATGAAATAATGCTAATCTTGGCCATTTTTAGAAATAGATATTCCCATATTTATTTCAAAGTTATGACTATTATTTATCCAGGTATGGGACTTGCAAAATTCAGACACTAAAGACGCATGTAACATATCATGGTTTCACAGTATTTTTTAATACTGAATTTAGGGAATTACTGTTATAATTTAACTTTGTATGACATTGGTTTAATAATATGAAAGCTGTACTATGCAATTGGTTTGTTTTTTCCAGCATTATGTAGACTGCCTTGTCACCATGGAGGCAAATGCATTGCTCCAGATGTGTGCAGATGTCGTTCACCATACTCTGGTCTACAGTGTACCAAGAGAATAAAGGAATGAAACAGTCTTCTTGGAAGATGAATGCTATTATTTTAATGAATGAACATTGGGTAAAGGAGAATTTTACTTGAGCGTGAGTCTTGATTTTTTTTTTTTTAAATCTGATTATATATCAAAGGGAAACTTTCCTATACTAAAGGGCAATTTAAAAAAATACTGCAGACAATATCAAGCTAGTTGAATGTGTTTCAAAATATATGTGTGAAAGAGCAGCTGTATGTATGATTTTCTGTTGTCTCATGTTAGCGCATTAAGCGTCAAATATCTTATTTTAATAAAGCATTTCCCAAAAAATACCCATTGTTTCTCACCATTTCCATGAATGGAATTTGCTGTCATGTATATTAAATCTGATGAAGTTTTTCCCTGGCTTGAACATATTGATCCAGCAAAGGATCTCTGGGCAGATGCAGGATCCCCCATGTGGAACTGGTTGGATCATGATTTGTACATGCTACATAGGAACATGTTTGACTTCTCTGCTTGAATATCTAGCAACTGGGACTGCACACAAGGTTCCTTAGACTGCATTGAGAATCTGCGAGCATGCCATATGGCAGGTGCTGCTGTACCTAAGATACGTCTGATCATGTAACTGTACAAGTTTATCTTGTCTTGTAAATGATGTGCTCAGAAGCCAAGGCCTCTATCTAAAGTAGCTGAGATATTTCCTCTAACTTTGTAGTAATTCTTGGGTTCATTTCCACCAGGGAGGTATCTTTCTTTTCATTTTAATATTTGGGGGAAATAAATGGAAGAGCTTATGCTTTGCATGCAGAAGGTCCCAGCTTCGGTCCTTGACATCTCCAGTTAAAGATTCTCAAGCTGCAGGTTGCTAGGAAAGACCTTACTCTACTTGAGAGCTTCAGTCAAAAGTAGGCAATGTTGAGCTAGATAAGGAAGCTTCAGATGCTTATATGAGAAACAGGCAATTCACAATGTAAACATTTTTATCTCATTCTAACATTTCTTTGTGCCAAAGCAACTTTTCAGGGATCTCAAGTGCTATATATATAGCTTGAATACAGCACCATCTGCTGGATATTATGTTGGCTATTTCCACTCCTATTGCCTGTGAATCTTTTTACTACTAAGTACTGCTTGTCTCAAGTCTGATTCTGTGAACCACTGCTAGATCAGTAGCTGATAGGATCAAGGTAGCAAGGCTGTTCATACTAGTGTTTGGGGTCAGTTTTATCACAAAATCTGCATCACAGTAGTATTCATATTTGAAACAAGCAAATACTGTGCTAATTAATTAACATGTGGTAGAACTCTCCCCTTCTTTTAAAAATGTATTCAGAATTCTGCAAAATGAAAAAATTTGTCCACAATGTGCATTCTGTAAACTGAAATATATGGAGTTGTATGCAAAGGTTTGATGTAACAAACATGAATTTGAGCAGACTTCAGAGGATGGTGGAAGACAGGAGGGCCTGGTGTGACTTTGTCCATGGGGTTGCAAAGAGTCAGACTCGACTGTGCGACTGAACAACAATGCAAAGGTTCCATTCTATTACTGATAGAGCATTTCTCCAGTGCAAGGAACCCATGGGGACAGTCCTTTTCCACTAGAGATAGGCTTCTTGCTCTTAAGGAAGTCCATTAATAGAAGGAAACCTTTGGATCAAGCTCACTGATTATAGTGGTAGATGAGAATGGAGCCTAACTATATAAATTAACTTTTGCTGCTGCATTAAAAATTGAAGTTTGCTTACGTTTTCAAAATTATCATCTACTTCAGCTGCTATAAAAACTGTAAAGCTTTTATTACAAAGAAAAGGAACTGTGGCACAAGATTACATTGGGGGCCAATGACCTCATACTATCCTATATATATAAAAGCCCAGGCATATTGGTGCATTCCAACTCCCCCATTGGCAAGTGATGCTCACTTCCTCACCCACTGGACTGTCAAATGCCACTCAACTGTACTTACGTCCCATTGGCTGGGTCTGCTGCTCTCCCCCGCCCACTGGCCTGGCTAAGTTTTCTCTGGCCAAAAAAAAAAGCCTATCTCTCCTCAGGTGGGAGCAGGTCTGGCAGGTGGTGGCCATCTGGAGGAGGCCTGGGTCGCATGAAGAGGCTGCTCTTGCTGTTCCTCCTGCTTGGCTACTGGGCAGCCAGCTGGCTACTGAAGTGAGTGAATGGGCAGGAACACCTTTTCCCCTCATCACAATGGGACAGGTGAGGATTGGGACTACTGGCCTGTCCCACCAGGTGCTTCATTTTCCCTCAGTGGCTTTTACTAGGCAACCATATTCCAAGCTTGGTTCTGTCAGTAAATGGCAGGGGTAGTAGGCCCCTTTCAGGCCTATTTTGACCTTTGAGGGAGAATTAATTGGGGCCAGTCCTGACTAGGGTTGCCTGCTTTGGGTGACTAGATGCCACCTGGCATGACTTAACTAGGCCTGGCTGCTTGTTCCTGTTCAGCAGCAGCAAGTGCAGAACAAGAGAAAGGGAAAGCAGCAGTGCCATTATGTTATTGCTGCTTGTAGATGGATGCATTTCACATACTGCCTGGTGTGACATGAGATGATCAATTTTCACTGGAGGAAGTGGAAGATACCGTAACTAATCTGCAAACCACACTTAGCAGGGGTCTTAGTGGACCATACATTGAACATGAGTCAGCAGTGTGATGTGGTTAGGGTTGCCAAGTCCAATTCAAGAAATATCTGGGGACTTTGTGGGGTGGAGCCAAGAGCAAAGTTGTGACAAGCATAATTGAACTCCAAAAGGAGGGACTCTACACCTTTTAAATGCCTTCCCTCCATCGGAAATAATGAAGGATAGGGCCCCTACTTTGGGGACTCATAGAACTGGACTCCCTGGTCCAATCTTTTTGAAACTTGGAGGATGTTTTGAGGCAAGGCATTGGATGCTATGCTGCAAATTTGGTGCCTGTACCTAAAAAACCCCCAGCCCTCCTCTCCAGGTACCCAAGCATCAATTCTCCATTATACCTATGGGAATTGGTCTCCATAAGGAACAATGGAGTGCCCAGCAGACATTCCCACACCCTCCGCTTTCTGATGACCCTTTAGTGTGGGGAGGGCCTCCAAACCAGGGGATCCCCTGCCCTCACCTGGGGATTGGTAACCCTAAATGTTCTTTGAGAGGGTGAACAAACATGTGGACAAAGGAGACCCGATAGATGTTGGTTACCTTGACTTCCAGAAAGCTTTTGATAAAGTTCCTCATCAAAGGCTCCTTAGAAAGCTTGAGAGTCATGGAGTAAAAGGACAGGTCCTCTTGTGGATCAAAAACTGGCTGAGTAATAGGAAGCAGAGAGTGAGTATAAATGAGCAGTCTTCGCAGTGGAGGACGGTAAGCAGTGGGGTGCCGCAGGGCTCGGTACTGGGTCCCATGCTCTTTAACTTGTTCATAAATGATTTAGAGTTGAGAGTGAGCAGTGAAGTGGCCAAGTTTGCGGATGACACAAAATTGTTCAGGGTGGTGAGAACCAGAGAGGATTGTGAGGAACTCTAAAGGGATCTGTTGAGGGTGGGTGAGTGGGCGTCAACGTGGCAGATGCGGTTCAATGTGGCCAAGTGCAAAGTAATGCACATTGGGGCCAAGAATCCCAGCTACAAATACAAGTTGATGGGGTGTGAACTGGCAGAGACTAACCATGAGAAAGATCTTGGGGTCGTGGTAGATAATTCACTGAAAATGTCAAGACAGTGTGCGTTTGCAATAAAAAAGGCCAACACCATGCTGGGAATTATTAGGAAGGGAATTGAAAACAAATCAGCCAGTATCATAATGCCCCTGTATAAATCGATGGTGCGGTCTCATTTGGAGTACTGTGTGCAGTTCTGGTCGCCGCATCTCAAAAAGGATATTATAGCATTGGAGAAAGTCCAGAAAAGGGCAACTAGAATGATTAAAGGGCTGGAACACTTTCCCTATGAAGAAAGGTTGAAACGCTTAGGGCTCTTTAGCTTGGAGAAACGTCGATTGCGGGGTGACCTGATAGAGGTTTACAAGATAATGCATGGGATGGAGAAAGTAGAGAAAGAAATACTTTTCTCCCTTTCTCACAATACAAGAACTCGTGGGCATTCCATGAAATTGCTGAGCAGAAAGGTTAAAACGGATAAAAGGAAGTACTTCTTCACCCAAAGGGTGATTAACATGTGGAATTCACTGCCACAGGAGGTGGTGGCGGCCACAAGCATAGCCACCTTCAAGAGGAGGTTAGATAAAAATATGGAGCAGAGGTCCATCAGTGGCTATTAGCCACAGTGTGTGTGTGTGTGTGTGTATGTATATGTGTATATATATATATATATATATATATATATATATATATATATATTTGGCTGCTGTGTGACACAGAATGTTGGACTGGATGGGCTATTGGCCTGATCTAACATGGCTTCTCTTATGTTCTTATGTGGTAGCTAAAATGGCAAATGTGATTTTGGGCTGTATCAACATAAGTATAGTGTCCAGATTGTGCAAAGTGATTATATTGTTTTAGTCTGCTCTGGTTAGACCTCACCTAGAGTATTGTGTTGGTTTGGGCCACCACAATTTAAGGATATAGAAAAGCTGGAACGTGTCCAGAGGAGGGCAATGAAGATAGTGAGGGGTCTGGAGACCCAAGTCCTATGAGGAAAGGTTGAAGGAGCTGGGGTTGTTTAGCCTGGCGAGGAGGCGGCTGAGAGGTGATATGATCACCATCTTTAGGTACTTGAAGGGCTGTCATCTAGAGGATGGTGCAAAGTAGTTTTCTATGACCCCAGAATGTTAGATCTGCAATTTTTCTCCAGGCCAGCTTGGCTATGGATCCTGGAGGGTTGGGGGGGGGGGTTGGTTGTGGAGCAGGGGTCACTGTGTGTGTGAGAGGAGACATTTGGACTAGATGACCCTGGAGGTCCTTTCCAACTCTATGATTCTGTGACCCTTCCTCTGAGGGCAGGGTCTGAGGCCTTCCTGAGCCAGCAGCTTCATCAGGAATGGAGACCCCAGGATGGACCTGCCTATGACCAGACTTGCCGTGATCTCCCAAGCACCCCAGAGCAGAGAAGGCAAAGGCTTGCATGGACTAGGTGCAAGAGTGTGTCCGGCAGCCCAGTCTCCCCTCTGCTAAGGGATTGCTAAAAGAGACTGGTAATTCACCACACTGGATTGTAACTTTTGGATTGTGACCTGACAGTTCCTTCTGTCAGATCCTGTCATTACTGTGAGGACTTGCCTCCCACCTCATGGCCAGGACAATGGGCTATCAGGTCGCAATACTTAACTTGCGCTTGAATTCTTAGTTATCCTATGAGCTGAAATCTGAAAATAGTGGCTCATGGGATCAGCCTTTAAGAGCTGAGGAATTCAACATTACTTCACATTTCTGTAGCAAAATGTAGAATAAGAAAAAAAAATTAAACTCAAGCCTGCCTCTATTCTTGATATCTCTTAGGCATTTCTTTGCCGCAGATACGGCTTTTATATTCATATCATAGCAATATAGCCTACGGCCTTCTGCTTTGCAGCCTTCTATTTTACAGCTTGTTGAACGTCAACCTTGCCTCGAGTCTGCTCCAGTGGGATTTTCAAGTTAAAGGCACCTGTTCACTTGATGCATGGGGACTACATCAAATTACAATAGAACTATAAAAGAAAGTTCTAAATGTAAATTCTGTCAACTGTTTGTGTCTTTTAAAAAATGTGTCTAGAAAACCAGACATACTTTACACACCAAGTTTTAAACCAAGGGGAATTTAAGAGGGGGGAGCGGGAATGTTTAGCACTGTAGTTTCTGATGATACAACTTGAAACAATAAATTTTTAAAACTGCAAGGTACATGATTTAGAATCTCAACCAAAATGAAGGGAAACTTTTGGATAAATACATTGTTGATAGTGACCCGAGTGCAATCTTTATCTATGAGACAGTGCCTCTTCCTGGAGGAAGGCTTGGCCAGATTCTGTCTACACCAAACAGTTAGAGCTTCAGAGTAGGGTCTGTGAAACCCAGATTCAGATGTCCATCTTGCTGTGTAAGTTCACTAGGTGATTTTGGACCAGACACATACTTTCAACCTAACCTACTTCACAAGGTTCTGGTGTGGATAAAATGGGGAAGAGGAGAAGTGGCTTTGATATTCACTGGGGAGAAAAACTGTTGTTTTCCTAGGTAGAGGATACAAGGGAGGAGATGGAAAGCTTAAGACGGAGGGGCAGATAAAGGTAAGCTGGTTGTTGGGTGGGGAGGAGAGAGGGTCACCAACTTCAGGTTGGAAAATTCCTGGAGATTTGAGGAGCTTTGGGAGGGTGGTATTTAAGGAGGGAAGGGATCTCAGAAGGGCCACAGCCTTCACCCTCCAAATCAGCCATTTCTTCCAGGGGAATTAGGATTGCTAATGCTAACCTCCAGGTGAGGACTGGAAATCACCCAGAATTAAAACTGATCTCCAGAAGATAGGGAACAGTTCCCCCAGAGAAAATGGCTTATTTGGAGGGTGGCCTCTATGGCATTATACTCTCCATTGCAATTTGATGTAGTCTCCATGCATCAAGCAAACAGGTGCCTTTAACTTGAAAATCCTGCTGGAGCAGACTCAAGGCAAGGATGACGTTCAACAAACTGTAAAATAGAAGGCTGCAAAGTAGAAGGCCGCAGGCTATGTTGCTATGATATGAATATAAAAGCTGTACACATCTGTGGCAAAGAAATGCATAAGAGATATCAAGATTAGAAGCAGGCTTGAGATTCCCCATCCCCCCTTATTCAACATTTTGCTACAGAAGCATGAAGTAATATTGAATTTCTCAGCTCTTAAAAGCTGATCCCATGAGCCACTATTCCCTCTCCAAACCTCACTTTCCCAAGGTTCCACTCTGAAATCTGGAATTTCCCAGCCTGGAGCTGGCAGCCATAAGGAAGACCGATCTCTATAGCCACTGCCACAGGGAGGGAGGGAAGGAAGCAGGTAGGCAATTGGGAGCACTGCAGCCACCACTGGGGTGGGGGGGGGGGAAGGAAGCAGGTGGGAGGCCAGGAGAGTGATGGGGGAGGGCAGAAAAAGTGATGAGGTGCTCTGTGCACACCTTAAAGATAGCTTTCCCTTATTTAATTTCATTGGCAAAAGAAATATCATAACTGCATTATGTACTTTTGGAATCTGGAACACAAATCAGATCTCTTCAGACCAATTTACTATGGACAGGGTAGGATAGGGACACCAAACCAGATGGGGAGTGGAATTCTTCTGGAATTGCAACTTATCTCCAGACTACAGAGATCAGCTTCTCTGGAGAAAATGCCAGCTTCAAAGGGTGAACTCTATGCCATCATGTCCCTGCTGAGCTTCCTCCCTCCTGAAACTCCACCCTCAAATCGCCAGGAATTTCCCAAACCTGAGTTAGCAGCTCTGGATGGAAATGGATTAACATGTTCATTAACATAAACAGATTATCAATGTATGTGGAATGTTCCCCCACAAAGATGCAAAAAGATATAGGCCACACTCCAACAATAAGCAAGCAGTACATGCTTAAGCCTCATTTGGTGGTGGAGTGTGTCATTTTGTGAGTTCTCATGGGCAATGCCACTATCAAAAAATAATCTTAAAGCAGCTGTTAATGTCTTAAATATAATTTCTTTCTCTCTTCATTAGCAAAGCCTTACTATAATTAAAGGGTATAAATCTCATTCTAATTAAAGCATTGGAACAGGCTTATTACACAGGTTTTTAATGCAGTATTAATACTGATTAATTTTAGCTATTGCTTAAAACCATCTCCGAAGATTGTTTGATATAGCTCTTGGAGCAGAGGTTATAACAGCTGCCAAAGTGTAGAAGAGGCTGCAGTCAATCTTACCAAAGAGTCTTTCCAGATGATGAGTTTATAGTACAGCGAGCGCACACAAGCACCACACAATCATAAGCCTTCACACTTCTACCAACAGCATTCATCTTGCAAAGAGTCTGATTCATAACATAATTTTTAAAAAACACTTTAGAAGTATTTTCCCCCTGCTTTTATTTGTGTACGTCTGTATACAGGACTGGTCACTAAAAGCTCTGATGCTATGTCCACTGTGATATCTATTTGAAAAGCCTATGGAAATACTTGTTCAGATTTTTAAACAGGCCACACTGAACTCGTACGGACAAAAGACTATGAAAAGTTGAGAATGACACATTATGCAGTCTATCTAGCAATGTGAGATATATAAACAAAGGTTTTCTAAAGCAGGGAATTATTAATTGCTAACAAAAACCAAGGTGCTGCAATACCTCTTTATTGTCTTGCTATCCAGCCCTATTCTTTTGCAAAAGATGTTTCAGTAGCTGAGAGACTCCTTCACTACAGTTGAAGTAGCTAATCCTGAGAAGATTCACAGAGTGAACCAGCTTTTCTCAGCATTCCTGGAAGCCTCAGACTTTTTGCAGCAAGTCTGCAACGGCCTCTAAGCTCCTATGGGACACCGAACCCTAAGTTATCGTCACTGGACTGATCTTTTTTGCTTTATCTTAAATTCTCAGACTCAGCAAAGGTTCACTGATTACACATACAGGATTGTATCATCTCTGTCTCGAGTAGATTTATGCTGCTGGAATGTCACATTTAAATAAATGCATAACTATTCCATTGTTTCAAATCCAGCTGTTTCTTGACTGAAGGTTGGGACCTAATGCTTTTTTTTCAACATTTACTGTAAACAGGCTGAAATGCCAAGAATGTGTTCCGTATAATCCAAGGTACCACATTCCATGGCTAACCTATCAGAGACACCTGCAAACTTACTAGGCAGGATCCCAAGGAATATAATTTACAGTGGTCTTTGTCCAATCCAGCCTTTGTGTGAACTGTGTTGGAAATATAAATCTTCCATCGTAGCCAAACATCCAGTTAAAAAATTAAAAGCTGTGAAAGGCTAAGGTAGCAAGACAAACAAATACAGAGTCATAAAAATATACTATAGTCTTGTGTTCTTTAAAAACCAAGCTGAATATTTTAAAGCTGCACTTCTCATAATCAAGCCTTTGTTCTCAACAAACTTGGAGAATGATGCAGCACCTCTTGCAGGTGGAGAGCAAGGTACAAAGAGGAACGGCATAGCTTACCAGGTGTTACCCACCAGCCAGGTCTTACATTGCGTGCACTGCTGCTGTGCAGAGCACACTACAACACACTCAGCCATTTACAGTAACCCATGGCCTTCTCCCACTTCCTGCAACTCTTGTAGCCCAATCCCACTGGACCCATACAAGGACTTTGTTCATTGTGGACCTTGGGAGCAATAGGCCACCAGAGTTGTGTGTCTCGGTGTGTGTGGGGTTCTGCTTAGCATGAATAGATGGGAAGGTTGAAGGACACCCAGCATAGCAGTGATATTTCCAGTGCAGGGGCTAGCAAAGTGGGAAAAGGGGACAGCTCTAATAAACTCTAATGTGGAGCTTCTCTGTGTTTTGTCCTTTTGAAGAAGGGGCCAGATTGTGCCCTTTATGAAATGGTGCCTTGGGAAAACCTCTCTACATTCAAGAACCCGGTGGTCCATGAAGCATGATTATGTGATCCAGATATTGGTTCTTCAAGCACGATGTCCTTGTACCTTGAAACAAAGCAAAATGGCAGACCAATCAGAACATTTTAATTATCCCCATATCCTTTTTAAATAATTGGCTATCTGCACTATAATTACCCGGATTTTTTTCCCACAGATGACTCCAGTATAGCCAGGACGGCAAGAACATACATTAGGCCGTATACATGTGCCTCCATACAGACACTTCCGGTTGCATACAGCTGAAACATACAAATATGTGGGTGGTATATTGTTATTTTCTGTAAGGAAAAGAAACCCAGGTATCCTGCAATAATTCCTGTGCTTAGATGCCACAGCATTGGTCTCCACAAGGGAACAGCGGTGCTTCTCGTGGCTTGGGCTCAGACAGAAAGGTCTAGTTCAACTTCCAAAAGTCACAAGATAGAGATACCTTTGTAGAACAATGCAAAGATTCCAAGTGATGTGGCAATGCATACCACACTGAGCCATGTTAACCACACTGAGCCACGTTAACTATTTTGGCTTCTTTTAAGCCTTGAATAAAACAAGTTTTAACCATAAAGAATCAGAGACTGTCACTCTGTTTTGAGCACCTGGAATACCTTGCTTTGGCTAAAATAGGCAAAATATTCTTTAAAATAACTTTAACCCCTACTGATTGAATTGGTCATTTATAGGTTACTAGATTTCTCAATGAAACTGAAAACTCAACCCTTGTATTTGTGTAAGTGGTAGGTATCCCAGCATGAATGACAAGAGAGTTACGAGTGCCTGATCTTGTGGGGATTGTAGGGGTTGCTGATTCTCAACTTGCTTCAGTAACTTCTTTCAACTGTACCAGTAAAGACAAGTTCACAGTGTGCATCTCCTGATATAATGCAAGCTAGCAATGGTTGCTCCAGCAGAAATATCAATTTTTACGTTATTATCCAAACATTACATCTGACTCACGTGTTTGACAGTGAATTCCTTCCCATTCTGGAGGGCAATGGCAAGTACTTGGCCCAATACATTCTCCTCCATTCTTGCACTTCTGAAGGCATATAGCTGCAGAAGACAAGACCACACACACAATGAAGGACACCTTGAATATCCCTAAATGCTCAAAATCTGTGAAACAACTGAAGAATTGGAAGAGTATGATTATGCCATTCAACATGCATTTGAAAAGATATATCCTTGTTTAAACCCCACCTCATCTATACATAGCTGCTCCTTAAGCTAGGTTGACTTGGTTTTTACAAGAAGGATGAAAAAGGCAAGATGAGGGATTTGAAGTAAATGATAATTACTTTATGAATCAGCACAGGGCATTTCTAGATGGGCTTTTTAAGGGCATTAGATGAGATTTAATGCTTTCCCTCCCTGTGAAAGCTTTCAGTTTGGTCTGCCCTTGTCATGTCACAATCCACTTTGCTAGGTATGTGGTGTCTAAATAGGAGTCTCCTGCAGCATACAGGCTGCAATCCTAAGAATATTTTTCTGGGAGTAAACCCCATTGAATAATGGGCTAGACATGGTTAGGATTGCTCCAATACTGTCTACTTTAGTGTATGTGTGTAAAATCACATTCCCTCAGCTAAAGTCCAAAATGTCAACCTAAGAGCACTGGTATAGGAAAATTATACACATACCTATCCTTAGGAGAATTACAGGTACAGGAAATATGCCGGGGAAAAGAATTAGAAAATACATTCCTTCCATACTGGGTCACTGAGCAGAAGTCAAATGTCACATGAAACCGCCTTATACTGAATCAGACTTTGGTTCATCACAGTATTGTCTACTCAGACTGGCAGTGGCTCTCCAAGGTCTCAGGTGAGAAAGTTTTTCAACATTACTGATCCTTTGGCTAGAGATGTCGAGGATTGAACCTGAGACCTTCTGCATGCTTAGCAGAGACTCTACCATTGAGTCAAAGCCCCTCCAAAATACTGATGAGATTCACAGGAATGAAAAACAATCAAAATATCTCTACATTTACAGGCACACTGATGGGATCTATATTGGATGTGACTAGCCATGTAAGAGATGCCGTCACAAAGAGAAGCTCACTGAAAAACATAAGCTCAAAGTAGTGTGGCAGTGGGAAAGGACACAATATTAGGAATTTTTACAAAAATGACTGAAAGCAAAACAGTTAAGTATCAGAATTTTATTACATAAATCTGTGGCAGACCCAAATTTAAAATACTACATACCAAACTGGCCATGCCATATCAAAAAAGATATCATGACAGCTAACAAGATCATAGGGCTGGAGCATGTCAAACTGGCAGAGGTTTTAGTTCAGGAAAATACATTAAAGGGGGTCTTGATACACTCAAATTAAGGATGTGGTAGGAATGCCCAGAGAACTCTCTCTGCTTTGAAAAAAATAGTAATAGTCCCTTTGGCTACCCATGTCCCTTTGGTTATCCATTTCTTTGCAGCTGAGATTATTACACAGTTGCCATACGGCTCCCAGCTAAATACATATGCTAACTATATACCTGTTGAAATCATTCAGACTCAATTTCTGAGAGCCATAGTTGTGGTTCCCTGCTGTGTTTCTAATGCAGTTTTGCATCTAGACATGGGCTGAATTCCTTTGGAAGCTCATGTATGGATACAGAGGATCAATTACTGGCTGAAGCTTGTTTACTCTCCTGTGGATCTTCTATCTTTAACATTAACAGACATCTTTCAGTCAATATGGAAAAGGTCCCGTTCAGAGAAATTACAATCCACTGGATATTCCCCTACTAGCCTTGGGGTTATTCACCAGCTAAATCTGAAATCAAGCAAAGGCTCTGGAATACTGAACTTCAACACCACTTAAGTTCTGCTATAAAACACCATCACTTCAGGAAGAAGAAACTGGTGTTGTCTAACCATTTAGCAAATGTATTGATTCCCAAACGCAGGACAGTTTTCACTCTGGCCATTTTAATGTTCTTCCATCCACTTTATTAGAAGGGTAACACTGTGGTGTGCCACTTCAGGAGCATTTATGCCCTTGTGCTACTTGGGAAACTGAAACAGCTGGACGTGTGCTGCTAAAGTGCCCTTTCTGTAATAACCTTAGATGTAAATCTAGTACACCCATCTTCCAAAAATCCCAAGAAAATTGGAGGAATAGTGTATCTCCTTTCTTCTTGCAGACCTTGATTCTGAAACCTCAGAGTTGATAGATTCTGTGCATCAGTCAGAGTCTACTGAGCTACAGTGTTGATTTAGTGAAATTTATTTGCTTTTCAAATGTATCTTAATAGAAAACTGTATGTATGTTCCTATAAGCACTCTGTTTATGTATGTTTTCTTCTGCTGGTTCATGACTATAATAAATAATTGATTGATTGACTGACATTTAAGGGAAATTAATGTAAGAGAGATCTGTGACATCAAGTGCACTGCAAGAAAGCTTCTTCACAAGCACCTCCCAGTGGAGAACCCTGTAGAACCCAGCTTTGACACTTTTCCCAATGCACATTTGGCTTCCTTTTTACACCTCAACAGGCTTGTGGTGCTGGATTACCTTGGCTATCAGGAAAAAGGAAGGATATACAGTACAACAGACTCAATTTCGTGACTGCACTCCTTTCATGCAACTGCAAAGCTGTCACTAAGAGAAAGATATTATATGGTATTTTTAAAGTATCAACATGCAAGGAAATAAATTCCTGCAAATCACTGAAGGAGCATTCTCAGAAGCATGGGCAGCCCTCTCTGTGAAATGGATTCCTGGAAATGGAAATACAGCTTGGACCATGTGGGCCTTTTAGCACACATCCTTCAAGGCCAATTTCATCAGCACCACTACCACCACCATTGTTCAGTGACCAAGGAACAGTCTTCCTCACTGTCAAGGGTATTCTTTAGGGAAGGTGGGGAACAGCTGTTAGAGAATGCACACTACAAGCTTGCTTCTATTTAGCCCGAGTCTACCCCCTATAAGTTCCTGGCTTCATTGCTTCCCTTCAGTTTCTCCAACTCTTGTCTGGCTGATGGCTCAAACCTACATTCCAACTTCTGCTACCAAGAATAGTCTTCATCTTTATTTATAGTGTTCTGGGGAGGGTATTCCAACACAGTGATATTTCTGCAAGCCAAGGGGGCCTCCACACATGGCAGAAAACCCTCTTCTATTTTACTCTGCCCCCCCCTTACTTTGTGTGTGGGACTGATGGAGCTTCTTATGATTTTATTTATATAAATGGAATGAAGTCTCTGGTTTTTTGTGTCTTCCAATTCAGAATTTGTCTCAAGACTGTATTGGTTCGGCAAAAGGCTCTTAAGGACATATGCTGTGCATATATTGAGCTGAACAAGTAAACCTTGCATGCTTCAGAAATAAGGCAAAAGAAAAAAAAATCCTAAGCATGCTATTTTGCAACTGAAGGTATGACCCCTTCCATCATTTAGACAGGAAACCCCTGAGGGTCACATTAAGCAGCAGAGAAAAAGATGACCTCCAATTACAGCTGAATGTAAATTAAATGCTACTTATCGCTGTAGCTCGGTCCAAGTGCTTTTTATATACCAATTTAGTCACAGGCTTCCTTTTTTATGTTCCAAGGTGCTGATAGAAATACGTACGAGTGTTGCATCTTTTGCCCCTCCATCCTGAAGGGCAAGAGCAAACATTTGGGCCCACGCATCTCCCTCCATTGATGCACATTGGGTCACAGATACCTGCAACCAAAGCACATTTAGAAATTACTTAATGCCAATTATTAAATATGACAGCATTTTTCAAGCCTTTTAAATCAGCCTTACTTTTTTCACATCTCCTTCCGATGTAGCCATCAGGACAACTGCAAACATTATTTCTCATACAATGACCACCATTCTTACACGGTGGGTTACAGACAGCTAAAAGAGAAGAGAGACAAACATTAAGTACAGGCTCCAGTTTTGTACAATACTAGAATATGTCATTTTCATTTTCTTCTGCTAGGATTTGAGCAAGGGTAGGGCAGAGGGGGGGTGTTTAAGAATCAATTCTGTCTTGCATCATCTATTTATAACTTGCATCATTCTCTCCTCCATTTTATCCTCTCAACAACCCTGTGAGGTAGGTTAGGCTGAGAGTGGGTGACCAGAGCAAGGGCATCCAGCAAGTTTCTATGGCAGAGTGAAGATTCAACCCTGGATTTCCCATATCATAGCCCAACAACTCTAATCACTACACACAGCACTGTTCTCAGAAGGATCTATATGAATGGAAGGATCTATATAGATGGGAACAGATGCTTTTAACCATGTCTAATGACCTGGATGGCACAGGGTAGCTTGATCTCAGAAGCAGAGCAGGATCTACCTTGGCTAGTATTTGGAATACCAGGGACATGATCAATGTTTCCTCTAATTTCCCCTTCTACTGAATGGAGCAATTCACATCCTGACCAGAATATAACTGCTGTAATCAGGACTTTTTTTCTTTAGCAGGAACACACAGGAACACAGTTCCGGCTGGCTTGGTGTCAGGGGGTGTGGCTTAATATGCAAATGAGTTCCTGATGGGCTTTTTCTACAAAAAAAGCCCTATGTGAAACAATGGTGATGTCAGGGGGTATTGGCCTAATATGCAAAGAAGAAGAATTGCAGATTTATACCCCACCCTTCTCTCTGAATCTCCCATATCTTACAATCTCCCATATCTTCTCCCCCGACAACAGACACCCTGTGAGGTGGGTGGGGCTGAGAGGGCTCTCACAGCAGCTGCCCTTTCAAGGACAACTCCTGCAATAGCTATGACTGACCCAAGGCCATTTCAGCAGGTGCAAGTGGAGGAGTGGGGAATCAAACCCGGTTCTCCCAGATAAGAGCCCATGAACTTAACCACTACACCAAAATGGCTCTCAAATGAGTTCCTGCTGAGCTTTTTCTACAAAAAAAGCCCTGGCTGTAATCTTAGCATGGTCGATGAGTAGTGCTAGACCCTGCACATATCTAAATTGTTGATGAGCAGGGCTTTCTGTGTAAATGAGCAGCTGCTCATGTGCACAGCTTAGAGGGAAAACTGGTGATGCAGAGGCAGGCAATGGTAAACCACCTCCCAATGCCTCTTGCTTTGAAAACCCTGTGGGGCTGCCTTAAGTCAGCTGTGACTCGACAGCAAAAAAAAAAAAAAGACCTTTTGACTGTTTGGTGGTGCTTCACACTATTGGCTCCTGCACTTCCATTCATCCATACATGCACTTCAGTCATATGCACCCCCCACCCCCCAAGGATCAATGAACTCATTTACAAGGGCATGCTCCACTCTACAAACTAATAACATTTCTGGCAAGCTTTACCATAAACATATTTGAGACATTTGTTCTATCATGTCTACCACAAGTAAGCATAAAGGACCAATCTTGCTAGCACAGAGCAGAATGGTTCAGAACAGGTGCTATCTTGGCAAGTTTGGTTAAGTGCGCGGACTCTTATCTGGGAGAACCGGATTTGATTCCCCACTCCTCCACTTGCACCTGCTGGAATGGCCTTGGGTTAGCCATAGCTCTCATGGGAGTTGTCCTTGAAAGGGCAGCTTCCATGAGTGCTCCTCAGCCCCACCCACCTTACAGGGTGTCTGTTGTGGGGGAGGAAGGTAAAGGAGATTGTGAGCCGCTCTGAGACTCTTTGGAGTGGAGGGCGGGATATAAATCCAATATCATCTTCTTCTTCTTCAAGTTTTTTTTTTTTTGGTCTGATTGTGAATAGGAGTTATCAGGAACCAGGGCCTATAACAAAAAAAACATTAATGTAATAGTTGTGGAGGTCTCCTTAAATAGGAACTTCTGGCCATTCACTGACAATATGTGATCTTTAAATCTGGTTTGGCTGTGCCATTTTAGAAGGCTAATAGGGGAACAAGCAAAGTGATTAATATAGCCTGAGGAGGCAGTCTATAGTTGCTAATGCTTTTGGATGGGAAATGGTGGAGCCTGAGGGTATTTAAGCCTTCAGTCTGAATCCAGTACTGTTTGTGTAAAAAGATCACTTCCCATTGGCTACCAAAAACCTGGCAAAGCTCCAGTTCCTTAGACTTTAGCCACAGTGTCATGCTTCTTAGCTTTGGACCTCAGCGCAGTCAGCTCAGAACAGAGCATGGCAAGTATCCACTACCCACAAATCCCTTTTCCAAAACAGTAAATGTCTGAACATCTGTAAAAAGTGAGATCTTAACCACTATATGATTCAAACTATGCATTATTCCATCCATTTTGCTTCCCTGAAAATAGAACGGGAAAAACATATATTCAGTTACTTTCTTTGGATTGTGTCAGAAGAACCACAAGCAAAGTTCAGGGAATGGGACTTCCCCACCTCCCACTACAGCCCAGTCTGTTCCTGGAGGTCAGGGGACCTTCATGCATGGGGCAAAGTGGAAAGGGGCAATCAGCAAAAAACGGACCTTTCTCCTCTGCTAAAGCAAGTACCTTTTCACTGGAATAAGAGTTGTTATGGCAGTCAGAGCATACATGGATGCAACATTTTCTTTCTCAAAATGAAAAAAAAAATTACCATTTTGACAATAGGCACCAAAAAATCCTTTGGGACAAAGACAAGTATTTGGTTTAATGCACAATCCACCATTGAGGCATACTGGGTCACACACCGCTATAGAAGACAAGGAAGCAAAAGGTAAACATATATATATATATATTTAAAATGTTAATTGTAGACGCATGTTATTAAAGTATTTCACTTTTCCTGCATGCATTCTATTTTAAGTAACTTAGCTATAATGAGGAAATGACAGGAGAACTGGCATATAGTTTATTTCAACCCACTGTTTGGTAGTGCTTACTTCTTCCCACTACCTGCCCAACCACAAAGGCTATGCTTATTTGCCTACATTGCATATTTAAATATAGGTACAGTTACAGTTGCCTTTCTATTAGCTGAATATTAACTGCCAACTTTTACAGGCCTGAATTTGGGTGCCACACTTACGAAAATAAAAATAGTGGCTGCTGGTGACAGGACCTTCCCAGTGGTGGTATCTTGTTTATGGAACTGCCTCTTCATGTTTTACCTTGTTTTTAGGGGTCAAGTAAAAAAACTTGGCTATTCACTCAGGCATTAAAGTACAGTGAAAATATAATAATTGTACTGGCTGTTTTTGCTGAGGTTTTCTTTTTGCTTTTATTTTAACTGATATTTTAGGTTGTCTCAAGAACCTTGGGTTAGAAGGTGACCTGAAATATTTTAATTAGTAAACATAAACATACCTCACCATCATATTCCAGCAGAACAAAAACAAAAAAATGCAAACAAAGCAAGCCAGAACTAGGAACCATCCTGGTGAGACTTTTTAAACCTGGTCAGGTGATACTCCTCACCTTCTGGGTGAGAGGCAAAAGAAAAATAATCACCCTTGGAGGCACAAAAGGTTATCAAACCAGAGCTAAAGCAGGCCCTGGCTGACTGAGCCAATGAATACCTGCATTACAATTATAGAGGCATATAATTATTTAGAATATTTCTACACCACCATTGAAAAACCCCAAGACAAATAGACTTAAGCTGCATAAAAAACTAGCCGTTAAAAAGAACAGACCTTTAAAAAGATGATAAACTCCTAATTAAATGCCTGGGTAAAAAGAGGTGTTTTAGCCGGGTGCCTACAATAAAGTAGGTACTAGGCAAGCCTCAAGTGGGAGGGCATTCCAAAGGCAAGGTGCTACCACAGAAAATGCCTTGTCTTTAATCACCACCCGCTTCACTTCTGAAGGTGTGAGGAAAGAGACCAGGGCTTGAGCGGTAGATCTTAATTTGCTCTTGACTCATTAATTCTAGTGGATGATATTTCGCAAAGCAAAGCAAAACAAAGCTAAGCTTTACTAGCAAAGTTTCTATGGGAACCAATCCCATCCCCACCCCAGTTCTGCACTAGTTTAAGTAAGAATTTTGGTTCTTTAGAGTCTTGCACTATAATATTATTACTGGAGATTTAATTTTTTAGTTGTTTATGCTTCTTTTTGTAACCATATATATGTAGCTTTATTGAAAGTCAATTCCTTCTGGAGGTTGGTTTTTACCTGTACTACATGTGGGTCCATACCAGCCAACTCTGCATTGGCAGACATCTGGAGTAAGACATTCACCACCATTTTCACAGTGCCTGTTGCATACCACTGTATCAAACAAAAAAAATTACAAAGGAGCCAGTATATAAAAGAGACTATTTTACAGTTGTAATGCATCCAGATAATTTCTTCATCTTTTTGCCCCATGGATTTTAATAATGAGAACTGCATTGCAAGGACTGAATTCACACATTACAAATGACCTGGATTTGTTCATTATAAGCATGAATATTGTCTGATTTATATGCTCAGTTCTGCTATCCTCTTCCAATTTACTCCTAGTTTAAAATTCCATTTACGGGGTGGGGGGGGGGTGCAAGGATTCCAACAGAAACTTCCACTTGAACATTATAACAAATCTGAGCTTTGTCAGAGACTTCAAGAGCAGGAACTGTTCACTCGCACTCTTTGCACAAGGGAACTGGTAGTGGTAGAATAGAGTGAGTTGCGCAAGTCCAACAATAAACCAAATTAATGTTCATCACAAACTCTGGTTTGTTTGTGATGTCTGAAAAGAATCAAGATATTGATACAGCGCTGGTATACAAATTTAATGACACTTCAGTGCAATGACAAACAAAATTGCACTTACCTTTAACTATTGTTCATTGAGTATTTTCTATGCAAGCACACATGGGGACTGAGCACGAGCAGGCCTGCCATCAGATAGGTCTTTATAGCTAGAAGCTTTGAGGCAGTGCTGTGGGCCAGAAGCTTGTTCCCACTCAGTGACCATGCACTCCTGCACAGTAGCACTCCCACCCTCAGCACCACTGAAACAAAAGCATGCAGTGGGGCAGGAGAGAGGGTATGTGTGCCCGCACAGAAAATGTTAGATGAATAATAGTTATAATAAATAAATAATTTTTTTATTTATACCCCGCCCTCCCCGCCGAGGCAGGCTCAGGGCAGCTGGGCCAGGCAAGTGCAACTTTGTTTTTGTCATCAATCTTCTGTGTAGTTCCACATGGAGATTCTAGCAAGCTACTCACAAGGAGGTGGGGCATGCTCTCCTCACTTGAACAGTGAATGAAGTACTGCCTTGCTCGCTAGAGTCTGTTGTATCACCTGCAGATCCAAAGCATAGTGATATACGAATGTGTCTGCCAATGACCAGGTGGCAGCTCTGCAAATCTCCATCAAATGCACTCCATCCAGGAAAGCTATTGAAGTCATTGCCCTAGTGGAATGGGCATGAATGTTTAGAGGGCATGGTAACCTGGCCCAACCATAACACTACCTATTGGCCCTGATAATCCATCTGAGATAATACTCTTACACCTCTCTTGGGGCCATTAAAACAAACAGGGCTCTATGCCTGTGGTAAAATAATAATGCCGTTCTAACATCTAAATAATGCAATGAGCACTCATTTTCAGAGCTCAGTAAAGGGAAGATGGCAAAATTATATTTTGGGATAAATGGAACCTGGCAACTACCTTAGGGAGAAACCTAAGACTAAAGTGAAGGATTTCCCTCTCAGGAAAAAAAAATCAAAAATGGGAGGGGGGGTCTATCTGAAGAGCTGCTAAACTCACTCACCCTCTTGGCTGCAGTAACAGCCATTAAAAACACACTTTCATTTAAAGCTCTGCCAAAGAACATGTAGCAAGGGGTCACAAGGGTTGAGTATTAACTGTGCCAACACAACCAACAGTGACCATTGGGGTACTAAAGGATCCCAGGGCAGACAAAAATTACCTAGCCCTTTAAGAAACCTCTTGGACAAATGGTGGGAGAAGACTGATCCTGTCACAACTCCCTTGTGATAGCTAGAGAGAGCAGCCAGGTTAACATTCAAAGAGGAAAACACTAAGCATGTACAGGTGTGAAAGCCATCACTGTGGCCATTTGCCCTGGACTCACACAAACCTGACCAGCTGATAAACCCACATCCACACTTCCACCCTCATCCAAGACAGAAACAGGTAGAGATCTTGGACCCAGAAACGAAGGTCTGGGCTTCACCTACAAGGCTTGAGAGTGCAGGCAGACTAATTTGCATTTCTCCTTGCCTTTAACCTTTTTGGTTGGTGGCTCAAAAGAGGAATGATGAGGTGGAGTGCAACCAAGACTGGATCCACTGAGACATGGATCTGGGAGATGGAGTTGAATATGTTCATTCTGAAGACACTGAATTGGGAGCTCTCTCTGGGGCTGACTTAGACAAGCGCTCCAAGGCTTTAAGGGCTTTTGCCCACAGTACTGCCTTAAGTTTTGACACCCTATCCCCCTGAGCTTCTGAGTCATGGAAACAACTCAGAAGCAGACATCACTCCAACAAATCTGGAACAATTCCTCTCTAACATGACTGTAGCTGGACACTCCAGAAAACACGACTTTCTCCTTTGGTGGCAAAAGAGGAGCTGAGGGTGGGGGCATTGCTGCACAGGAGCACATGGTCCCTGGGTGGGAACAAGCTCCTAGCTCTGGTGTGCAGTGCCCCCTGGAGGCTTTTAGCTATACAGACCTATCCAATGGCAGGCCTGCTCATGCACAGTCCCAATGTGAGACTGCACAGAAGAACAATGGTGAAAATTTAGAAACATACTAGGAAATGCAATCCTCTTGGTACTCCTAAAACATTAAATGGAAAGCGATCTCAAGCACTTCTGTACAAATAGTAAGTTTTGAAAGGGGACAAGAATAGACCACATCATGAAAAAGAAGGACAGGTTTCTTACCTGTAACTGGTGATCTTCGAGTGGTCATCTGTGCAATCACACATATGGGTAATCCGCAGGATTGGTCCCAACCTCGGAGAATTCAAAGCAATCTTGATCGCAGATCTGGCGCGCCTCCCACTCGTCCTGGGGAGGAGGCAGGCACTGCGCATGCCTGGACGAGGGGGAGGCGCCTAGCCACTCAGTTTCTTCCCGCCGGACAGGTGGAAAACGAATGTGCTAGATGAGCGTCCAGCAGCGGGGAAGGCTGGGTGGGTCTGTGTGATTGGACAGATGACCACTCGAAGATCACCAGTTACAGGTAAGAAACCTGTCCATCTTCTTCGTGGTCTCTGTGCATTCACACATATGGGTGATTAGCGAGCTATTTCTTCGGAGGTGGGTGCTGGATCTGTAAGAATATGCATGGTTAGGACAAAAACATAAAGAGTATAGTACTCACGATGGTTAGTCGAAGATGGAGCGCAGCACTGCTTGTCCGAAGGAGGCATCACGCCGGGCACGGACGTCAAGAGCGTAGTGCGAGGCGAAGGTAGATGTAGAGGACCAGACGGCTGCAGCGCAGATGTCCTCTATAGGGATGCCCTTCATGAAGGCTGACGAGGTAGCCACGGCTCTGGTCGAGTGGGCTCGTATGTGTTGAGGAACTGGCTGTTTCGCCAGTTGGTAGCAGAGTTCAATAGCAGCAACGAGCCACTTGGAAAGTCTCTGAGTAGATATTTTGCTGCCCTTGTTGTGGGCGGCGTACGCGACAAAGAGTCTAGGGTCTGTACGGAATTGGCGGGTTCTGTCTATGTAGAAGGCTAGAGCCCTACGTGCGTCCAGGTTATGGAGCGCCCTTTGCCCTGCATCCGCGGGGTGCTGAAAGAAAGCTGGTATGGTTGATTGTCTCCCCAGGTGAAAGGGAGAGACGACCTTTGGCAGGAATGTCGGGTCGGGTCGGAGGACCACCGTGCTATTGTGAAAGATCGTATATGGTGGGTCCGCCCTGAGTGCACAGATGTCGCTGGCCCTCTTGCCTGTGGTGAGAGCCGTGAGTAAGGCTGTCTTCCATGACAGCAGGTGTAGTGGAATAGAAGCCATGGGCTCAAAAGGCGGTTTCATGAGCTGGCTTAGGACGAGAGAAAGGCTCCAGGTAGGAAGAATTTGTTTGACTGGTGGGTGTAGGCGAGTGATGCCCTTGAGGAAGGCTCTGGTAGCATGGTGAGAGAAGACAGTCGTGCCCCCAATGCGGGGGTGGAAGGCTGAGATGGCTGCCAGGTGAACCTTCAGTGAAGAGTATGAGAGCCCCGCCCTAGAGAGCGTTAGGGTATAGGTTAGCACCTGGGATATGGTGGCGCAGCTAGGGTCGAAGTTGTGTTGTGAGGCATAGTGAGAGAAACGCTTCCACTTAAGTAGATAGGATTTTCTAGTGGATGGCTTCCTAGAATTCACTAGGACCTGGCGGACCTCAGGGGGAAACTCTAGAAACTGATCCTCCAGGCTGTCAATTTGAGTGATGCCGGGTTGTGATGCAGGACCTTGCCGTCCTGTTGGGAGAGGAGGTCCTGTGCTTGAGGAAGTAGGAGGAATGTATTGTTGGACAGAAGCAGCAAGGTTGTAAACCATGGCTGGCGGGGCCACCATGGGGTTATTAGAATGCAATTCGTGCGGTCTACTTGAATCTTCTGTAGAACTCTGGTGATAAGTGGAACGGGAGGAAAGAGGTAGTGGAATGCTCCCTTCCACGTTTGGAGGAAGGCGTCCCCTTTGGAGAGTTGAGACGGAGGACCCCTCATGTAGAAGTGGATGCATTGGGCATTTGACGGTGAAGCAAATACATCTACTTTCGGGGTCCCGAAGATGCTGAAGATCTGTCGGATGTATTTGCTGTTGATGGACCACTCGTGGTTGTTGGTCGAGTGGCGGCTCAGGGCATCTGCCTGGGTGTTTTCGGTTCCTGGTAGGTGAACAGCCGTGAGGAAGATGCCCTGGCTTATGCTCCAGTGCCACAACGCCAGGGCCCTCTTGCAGAGTCTGATGGAGGCGGTGCCTCCCTGCCTGTTGATGTAGAAGACCGTGGCGATGTTGTCGGAGGTGACCTGGACGTGCTGGTTCCTCAGCGATGGGAGGAAGGACCGTAAGGCCTTGTGCACTGCGAGGAGCTCTAAGCAGTTTATGTGGAGAGAGCGTTCGTAGTCTGACCACTGGCCCTGTACTGTGAGGGCTCCCAAGTGGGCTCCCCATCCCCACTTGGAGGCGTCTGTGGTGACAATCACCGAGGGGGGTGCCTGTTTGAACGGCATGCCCTTGCGGAGGTGACGTTCCATTGTCCACCACTTGAGGGATGTTATGATGTGTGGCGGGAGGGTGAGTAGCGTGGACTGGTGCTGTGTGTGCGGATGGAAGGTCCTGACGAACCACATCTGTAGGGGTCGCATGTGGAGCTTCGCGAAGCACAGAACTGCGGTGGTTGCTGCCATGAGGCCTAACATTCTCTGGAATGTGAGGGCTGTTTGAGATCGCTGGGCGATGATGGTGGTGGCCAGAGACTGTATACCGAGTACTCTGTCCTGAGGTAGGGAGGCCGTTTGAGAGACTGTGGAGATGTCTGCTCCTATAAACTGGATTCGCTGGGTAGGAACCAGTTTGGACTTTGATAGGTTGACTTGGAGGCCTAGGGTGGCCAGGAGAGAGAGGGTAGCGGAGACGTCCAGTTGCAGCTGTTCCTTTGAGTGTGCGACGATCAGCCAGTCGTCTATGTACGGGTAAATTGATATGTGTTGCTGACGTAGTGTGGCTGCTACCACTGCCATACACTTGGTGAAAACCCTCGGGGCTGTGGATAGGCCGAACGGGAGGGAGCAGAACTGGAAGTGCTGTTCCCCGATGGCGAACCTGAGAAACCTTCTGTGACGGTGATTGATTGTGATGTGGAAATAGGCATCCTGAAGGTCTATGGACGCCATCCATGCTTGTTCTGGGATGAGCGGGAGGATTGCCTGGAGTGTGATCATACGGAATTTCTTGTAGGTTATGTGCAGGTTGAGTTTGCGGAGGTCGAGGATGGGGCGGAGTCCACCGTCCTTTTTTGGCACCAGGAAGTAACGGGAATAAAATCCGGTGCGATGGTATTGAGGTGGAACTGGTTCTATCGCGCCTTTGTGCAGCAAAGACGCGATTTCCGCCTGCAGGGGAGTGGACGGAGGTGTGGTGAGGAATCTGTGGTGTTTTGGAGTGGATGCGAATTCTATTAGGTAGCCCCTTTGAATGATGGCGAGGACCCAGGAGTCCGAAGTGATGTCTCTCCAGGCAGGGTAGAACGGTTGCAGACGAGTGTGTGTGGAAGGCTGCGGCTGATGGGGGGAAACTGGACGGCTCGGGGCAGGGTGGTCAAAGAGACGGTTTGGAAGTAGCTGCAGGTTTCTTGGCTGTTTGAGGGCGTCGGTGCTGAAAGGAGGGTTTAGATTGTGGTGGTTTGCGTCGCCATGGCTCCTGTTGTCTCGGGGACCTGGTTCCCTTATAATGGCCGGGCCTCCAGTTCCTGTGCCTGCTGAATTGGGTTGGATGTTGCGAGACTCCCAGTCGTTTCGCCCTCTTCCTGCCATCGTCTACCGATGTGAGAATGTCATCCGTAGTTGCATTGAATAAACCAAGGCCATCGAAGGGCAAATCCTCAACCTTGTACTTGATGTCAGGTTGAAGGGACGAGGATCTAAGCCAGGCGTGTCTGCGAAGGGCTATGGCTGAGGCCAAGGTTTTGGAGGAACACTGTGCAGCGTGACGAGCGGTGTTGATCTGCTGCTTGCTTACTCTGGCTAGCTCCTGCAAGGCATTGGTCGCTGATTTCTGGGATGCCTCAGGTAGAGATGGGATCAGTGTGTTAAGGAAGGTGGTCAAGTTGTAGGCGTATGCTGAGAAGCATGCCATGTAATTATGTATTTTAGTCGTGGCCGTTGTGAGGGAGTATATCTTCCTCCCAATGGTGTCGAGCTTTTTGCCTTCCCGCTCTGGGGGCACTGGGTGCCTGGTTTGTTTGGACTTCGACGAAGAATGGACAATGATCGAGTTCGGAGCCGGGTGTGTGAATAGAAACTTCGAGTCCGGTGCGTGTATCTTATAAAGGGCTTCAACCCTTTTGGATGTTGGTGGTACCGATGCCGGTTTGTCCCATGCTTCCTTGAGCGTTTCCAGAAGGACAGGGAGCATGGGGAGAGAAGAGCTTGATGGTAGATCCGCATGAACTAGGTCGAATACGACGTCCGAAACTCTGGGCGTGTCGGTGTTGAGCTTCAGGTTCAGTGAGTTCGCCATATTCGAGACGAGGTCGAGGTATGACTTTGGGCCCTCTGACGGCGATAGTTCCGCTGGCTTTGCTATGTCGGAGTCCGGAGACTGTAAGTCCGAGCCCGAAGAGTGGTCGGAGTCGGAGAGTTCCTGCTCGGAGTCGTCCTCGGTTTCTTGGTGCGGGTCAGGCTGGGGTTGGAGGGGTGCCGGCTGTTTGTCAGGAACAACGCGCACGGATTCGAGTGGTGAAGGGAGTTTCGGTTCGGCGCTACGGCGCGTGGGTTCGTCACGATGCCGAAGCAATGTGTCCAAATCAGGGTGATGTCTGCGTGGAGACACATCTCGGTAACGGGTTCGGTCTGGTCTGTCCATGCGGTCCCGGTACCGAGGAGAGTCATGATAGCTGCGGTAGTGACGGTCTCTCGGGTCTGTGCGGTAGACCTCGTAGGATGGAGATCGTCGGTGCCGTCTTCGGTCCCGAGGGGACGGGGACCTGGACCTCGATGGGGAGTAATAATAGTATCTCTCCCTGCGGCAGCTGTGTGACCGTCGGCGACTGCGGGATCTTGGTCTGGTTGGAAGGACTCTAGGAGTCGAAGGCTCTCGGGTCAGAGCGTGGGCGTCCAGTGGTTGTGAGAGATCCACGAATTTACGAGGGTCGAGAGGACGGTGACTGCTGACGGATATAGGAGAGTGAGTCTCCAGTATCTGGTCCGGTGGAGAGTTCGATATCGATGGGGACTTAGATGAGATGCGCACGATTTCTAACGGTGTGACAGACGGTGTTGCCGTCGACTTCGATGTCGGAGTTTTCGGGATCGAGCCCGAGCCGTCTGCGGTCGGGTTCGATGCCTTCTGTTTAGTTGCGGTCGAGCTCGTGGTCGGATTCGAACCCGAGTGTTGTCCGGTTTGATCTGATGGCCGGGTCTTAGGCTTCTTAGAGCTTACATTGCCCGTCGGGTCCGCGTGGGCAGAATCGGAGCGGCGGCGCTTTCTGGTGTCATCCGACTTTTTGGTGTGCTTGCCAGACTTGGGCTTGCAGGGACCTTGAGTCGCAGAAGCTGCCGACCGCGTCTCTCCCGCGAGAAGTGGGGAAGATGGCGCGAGTTGTTGTTGTCCGCCATGCGGCGTGGTCGGTCGGAGGGAGGTCTCCATAAGATGGCTCCTGAGCCTCGCGGCACGATTTTTGCGGGCCTGTTTGCCAAACTGGCTGCAGTGCACGCAGGAGTCTGTACGGTGAGTCTCTCCGAGGCAAAAAAGGCAAAGAGAGTGACCGTCCGACGAAGGGATTTTGGAAGCGCAGCGGGTGCAACGTTTAAAAGTTATTTTGTCCCTTCCTTCCATCCGCCCGGGGGGGGGGGGAGGGAGAAGTCCGGAAAAATAGTAGAAGAGAGGTCTTTTTTTTTTTTTTTTTATACGATACCAAGGAGAAGGTGAAGATTGAAGCGAAGAATTGAAGCGAAGAGAAGGTGAACGTTGAAGATTGCAATGAAGAGTTGGAGATCAGCGAGGAAGGTGCGATCCGGTCGGCGGTAAGGAAGAAACTGAGTGGCTAGGCGCCTCCCCCTCGTCCAGGCATGCGCAGTGCCTGCCTCCTCCCCAGGACGAGTGGGAGGCGCGCCAGATCTGCGATCAAGATTGCTTTGAATTCTCCGAGGTTGGGACCAATCCTGCGGATTACCCATATGTGTGAATGCACAGAGACCACGAAGAAGATCTATTGCATGCACACAACATTCCATTCCAAATTTCCTCTTCCCCCTCAAAGTTGTGTAGAAAGTCAGGATGATATATGATGGGAAAAATTAATTTCAATTTATTGCTGATAAGGCTTTAAATACATACTGGTTTTTTAGAATCAGCACAACATGGCTGTGTTGTTAATTCCTATCAGATCTATACACAGACAAGCACTATACATTGGTAGTAATTACAACTATTACAGTATGCCTAAGAGAACGTTTGTTTTCCAGAAGTAATTAACACCTATGTTATTAACTTCTGTAATGGAGACAGTTATATATTTATTTAATCCCCACTTTCCCCAAAATAATAGATTCAAGTGGAATCATGATTATAAAAACAGTAAAAAACACAAATACACTATACACCTCCATCTTAGCAATGTAAACAAACAAACATAAAGACTATACTCAAAAGAAATAATCCATCCAACAACATCAACCAAGAATAAATTGAAATTATCAGTGATAAACACTGATAAAGGAATATACTGATGATGCTGTCCTCTTGCCACCTGCAGAAGTTGTGTTTGAGTAGCCTGGTAAGCACTGTGAGCTACTCTTTTTATGATATCATTGTTTCTCCCCAAATTTTATATTAAAACAAATATACCGAAACTGTCACTAGAAATTTAAAAAGGGATTGTATAGGCAGGTACTTAAGAGAAAAGAAACTGACTTCTATTCCACCCTAATAGCTAAACCTAAACTTCTGACTTCTATTCCACCCTAATAGCTAAACCTAAACTTTTAAAGTAGAAGCTTCAGATTCTTGGATATACTTGAAGTATTTAAGAACAGCCTAACTGACCAAATGCTACAGCTAGCTATTCTTCACTTTGCCTGATCATAGCAAGACACATTGGCCAACTGCAGATCTAACATTTACTGCAAATTCTTCAAGACGTTTTGCATATATTATGATACTAAGCTGTTTTGTTCCCCTAATTCTCACATTTTTACTTACTTACTTGTTTCACATCGTGGACCTACAAAACCATATGGGCAAGTGCAAAGGTTTTTAGTTAGACACGTCCCTCCATGTTGGCAAGGTGGATCACAATGGGCTGCAGATGCAAAATTAGGCTGTTCAAGGAATCAGCTTCAAAACATCCATTAAAATCAAACTTTTTTTCTAACAAAAGATAAAACATGGGGCTCTATTCAATGTGAAGAATATGAAAGTCATATTTTAAAAGAAACTATGGCAGCTGCTGCTTCTTGAAATATTGGAAGCCCAGAAAACAGAATTCCATTTCATATGTTAGCATGCTCAAACAGAATTATGGATATAAAATGGGCACAACTCTAATAACATCAACAGTGACAGTATCACCAACTCACTCCATGGTTTTTCAGTGGAGCCAATGGAACTGAAAACCATAATGCAGTTCAAAGATTCTGATTGTGTTTAAGTCGTTTCATGGTAAAAGGCTCAAAGGTGGATTTGAGGCCTCAAGTGCTATTCCAAATTAAGCATGCACTGAGAAATTGGGAAGAAGGCAATGAGCACTGTACTTAGAAGATATGCATAATATCCAACAAACCATAAGCAGACTGAAGCATGCAGAATGGGAATTTCCCACTTTCCCCCACTTCCTTCCTCTTGCTGCTGCTCACTAAATGTCCTGAAATTTTGCCAAGGGGGACCCTTATAACCCTCAACCTGAGCAACTTATTTCATGGGTTTGACTTGTCTGACTTATAGTGCTGTACTAAGCAAAGAGACAGACTTCAACAGACGTAGAAGGTGTAACTCTGCTCAGAATGGAAGTGGAAAGCTCTTACCTCCTACTTTGAATTTGAACTCAACTCCTGCCTTGTTGGACTGTTCTTGCTTCTGGCCCAGATGGACTGACAGGTCTATCTCTTCTGCTTCCCCCCACCCCCAATCCCAGAGCATAACCATCTGGAGCCTGCCTTTTGTTGAGGTGTGAAGTTCTTTACCAGATCTAATTCAAAGCTCTGAGATCATCATGTGGCTCTGGTGTGCCCTCAGTGAGAGAGGTCAAATAGGTTAGCTAGCCTACAGAGGAGGGCATTTTCAGAGATGTTCCACATTTTAAGGGACCCCTGTGCCAGGAAGCTCTCTAAGCCGCCTCACTTCAGTTCACCTAAAATCTACTTTGTTCTGTACAGCTGCTAACAATTCTGTTTCTTTGCATCATCTAGTTATAACCAGGGCTTTTTTTCTGATCAGGAATGCACAGGAACACAGTTCTGGCTGGCTTGGCATCAGGGTGAGTGGTCTAATATGTAAATGAGTTCCTGCTGGGCTTCTTCTACCAAAAAAGCCCTGGTGTTAACTGTCTGTTTCTTGGGCCGTTTTCGCACTAGCGTTTGCTCCGTCGTAGCGCCCCATTTACCTCCGGATCTTCTCTTGGATTTCGCACATCTTGCTCCGGCGCTGCGGTTTGCTCCGGCGCTACAGGGATTTTACGCCGGAGTATGTTTTTCAGCATGTTGCCGGAGTTTCCGAAAACCTCCGGATCCACTCCGGATCCACTCAGCGGAGTTTGCTGTGGGAAATCCATCCACGCCGGATCGACTGCTTTGTGGGCGGCACCCTCTCCCTTTCCGTCCTCCCACCCCATCCACCCCCTTGGCCAATCATCAGCCTTTCGCGGCGCTTCCCCGAAGTGCCGGCGCGGCCATTTTTTTTTTTTAAACTTCACAGTTTTGCGTAATAGCGATATTTCGAAATTAACAAAGGGAAAAAAAAAACCCCTCCTGGAATAGTTGCGTTATTTCGCTGTTGCGTTATCCCCCGCCTCTTCTCCCTTTAGGGGCCCCGGTGGGGGGACCGCGGCAGCCCCCCCAGCAGGCCTTTTCCAGCCAGTTCGTTTCGGGTCTAGTTTGGGGAGGGCGAGCGGGAAGGAGGCGGTTTCAGCGGGCCGGCGGAGGGGCCCCGGCAGCTTCGACTCTCCCCAGCTCAACCCCCCCCACTTCACTTCCATTTGCGCCCCGCTTGACCCCGCCGGCTTCCCGCTGCCGCCGCCTTGGCAAAGGGAGCCCAGCCGCCCAGAGACATTTGGCGGCGGCGGCGCTTCTCCATTGTTGGGGGGGTGGGGAATCTAGTGCCGGTGCGGGCCAAAGCGTTCATGTGCGTGTGTTAAAAACGGAATGCCTCCCTCAGCTGTGCCACCAGGATTTCTGGACCTGCACAAAATCGCCATGTATAAAATGGGAAGTTGGAGTCCTGCATTCTTCTCCCTGGCTACATTCCGCTCGGTTAGAAAATAGACGGAGCTCGCTCTTCACACCCGCCACAGAAGGGGAAGGAGAGAATGGGGCGGGGGGGGGGGAGCTCTGGCAGCAGGAATCAGTCAGGTCCCCCGTTGCAAGCGCCAGCCGGAGAGGGGAAAGAGAGCGGAGGAAATCCCAGCTTCGCCACCCGGGAGGGAGCGAAGGGAAGAAGCTGCCACACACACACACACACACACACACACACACAAACCCCTCGATTTCTCTCTCTTCGTTATTGCGATATTTCGCAAATTCAGAATTTGGGGGGGGAATATAGTGCTAGGAATGCTTCTGTTAATACATAAAGGACTGTGGAGGACTCTACAGCTGCAGCCAATCCATGAGCAGCAGCAGCACACGTGATGCGGTTTGCCCACGAAATGAAGGGGAGGGAACAGCTCGATGTTACGTTAGTACGTCATTACGCAACCAGACTTGCGCTTAAAAAAAAAATGATTGACAGGGCATCGAACTCAAGCCGATGCCAGTGGGAAAACGATTTGAGCCGGGGCTTCAGGGAAGGCGACTCCGCAAAGAGTCACTAGTGGGAAAACGAGAAAAATGATCCGGAGATAATTGCGCCGGGGAATAAGGGGAGCAAACGCTAAGTGGGAAAACGGCCATGGACTGTATTTCACTATTTGTATTTCTCCTCTCCTCCATTTTTTTCTCACAACAACTTGAGGGTGTGTGGCCCAAGAACACTCAGCAAGCATCCATGGCAGAGTGGAGATCTGAAACAGGAGTCTCAGAGATCCTAGTGTGACGCTCTTAACCACCATACTACATTAGCTCTCACTTTACCTTCTGTGTATGTGTTTTTATTTATTTTTCGTACTTATATCCCGCCCTCCCTGCCGAGGCAGGCTCAGGGCAGCTAACAACATTTTAACATCAAACAATAAAAACAGTAAGCAAGCAGTTACAATAATGATCAGTTGTCAATTAAACAGTTAAAACAATTTAAAACAGTTTAAATTTTTTTAAACAATTTTAAAAATAATTTTTGGTGCTAAGGTTGGTACAATACATTCAGTGATGTTGGGCATCTATATAGTTTAACTAAAGGCCAGTCAGAATAAAGTTGTTTTGAGGAACTGGGCAAAGTCCCGCAAGGCCCTTACATCTTCTGGGAGTTGGTTCTACCAGTGGGGGGCTGCAATTGAGAAGGCTCTTTCTCTGGTAGCCTTAAGTCTCGCCTCCCTCGGCCCGGGGATTGACAATAGATTCTGCGATCCAGATCTAAGTATCCTCTGGGAAACATGTGGGGAGAGACGGTCCCAAAGGTAGACAGGTCCTCGGCCATATAGGGCTTTAAAGGTAATAACCAGCACCTTGTAGCGAATTCGAAATACTACTGGCAGCCAGTGCAGTCTCCGCAGCCCTGGCTGTATGTGCTCCCGTATAGAGAAACCCAGTAACAGCCTGGCTGCTGCATTCTGCACCAGCTGCAGTTTCCTGATCCGGGACATGGGCAGCCCCATGTAGAGGGCATTGCAATAGTCTAGTCTTGAGGTGACCGTTGCATGAATCACCGTTGCTAAGTCACTGTGCTCTAGGAAGGGGACCAATTGTCGTGCCCGCCTCAGGTGGAAAAAGGCGGATCTCGCAGTGGCTGCTATCTGGGCCTCCATAGCCAATGTGGGCTCCAGTAGCACCCCCAAGCTTCTGACTTTGGGCACCCCATTAAAAGCTGGTGGATTTACCTTCCCAGGCCACCATGGCTCAAACAAAGGACCTCTGTCTTCATCAGATTCAGCTTCAGACGACTCAACCTCTCTTTTATTTATGATGTTATTTTATATATATTGTTAATTGCCTTGTGGGGTTTTATTCAGAAGGGCTAGATACAAATGTTCTCAAATAAAGAAAAATACCTCTCACACTGTTTTTTTGTGCTTTGGAAAATCATTGACAGTTTCTGGGGATCAATATTCTCAGGAAAACAATACACATTGTGAGTCGGCTGTAAATATTAAAGAAGATGTCTAGTTACCTTCATCACAGATGGATCCACTGAATCCTGGGAGACATTCACATACATTAGGCTGGATACATTTCCCATGGTTTTTACACGCTGGTTGACAAAGTGCTGTATAAAACAAACATAACTTTTAGATATATGACAAAGGGTTATTTCAAGAATTTTTAGTGGATTTCTAAACAAACTTTGGCTAAACATGGCCCTCCAGGTGATTATACTTACCAACCTGACAACCATGACCTGAATATCCAGATTTGCATCGACAGGTATTGGGTGCCACACATTTCATGTTTTTACCACATGGATGCCTGCATATCGCTATATAAGAGTGGGGGGAAAGGAAAAATGAAACCAGTTGACAAGCTGAAATGTACTGTAGTGTATTTGTTTACAGTATAAATGATACAGAATCAGATTAAAAATCTTGCCCTCGTATAGGTATACAAACATATTTTAATTGATTTGTTGTGCATTTGAAAGACTTGTTAAGTTCAAGATATACTACCATTGTCTAGGACCATGGTTCTTAATTTTTTATATTTTACATCGCAGTAACCACTCTATCAAAGGGCATGAGTCCAACCATGCTAGAATACATTTTTATGTTTAAAGGCATCATTACTTACTGTCTATATTTATCATTTATAGTTAAGTTTTAAGGATATAAACAATTGCAGAAGCACAATGGATAATCCTTGGCAGACAGGGTCAGCAGGAAGCAGCACATCAAATACATTTGTTGGTAGGCAGGGGAAGAAGGGGATTCAGAGAAACGTTCAGAGTTACTACAAGCATTGCCAAAAATTCACAGATGGATAACCATCACTTCTCAGTCTTTTGGCTAACAGCATGCCTAGTAGATGGATAATCCATGGCAGGTAGGATCAGCAAGAGATGTCACATCATACTTTAAGTGAAGAAGTTGTCTTTGACAGAACAAATGAAAGGTTTTTGTAGCAGTCTGCATCCATTCTTCAACTTACACAAAAGGACTGTGCTGTTATTCTCAGCTCTGTTGGTAATGTGGGACCCATAGGTTTCTTAGGAGCACAGACAGAATGAGACATCTTAGAGTTACCCTGCAGCTTGCTCATAGTAATAAATGAAAATCTCAGATGCTCAGGATTACTGTGACAGGACTGCATTAATCTTCTTTGGGAATGTTCACACACCTGGAAAGGGCCCGTTTCTGCGCCACATCACAAAAATTAACCGTAAACACATAACTTGTTCACTGCACACATATTATTCTAAGTATCCATACCTATACATACGGCACCATCTCCAAAATAGCCAAAAGGGCAACGACCACATTTGAAGCTCCCTTCTTCATTGGATTCACAAGGAACACCAGGAAAACAGGGTGAATCTGCACAGGTTACTAATTGTGGGACTGCCATTGCATCTAATTCTTTACTTGTCCCAGACCCTTTGGGTGGCACAGCAAACATCTCAAAGATGGACTGTATGGAGTTGTCTCTATGCTTGCCAAATGAGCTTTGAAACTTGCCATCACTTCTTCCTTCTGGTTCTTTGTTTGTTAGTAAGGTCCCATTGATGGTGTTCATTTTGCTGTTCAGTATTATGCTGGCCCCTAAAGGAGAGTGAGATCTCTCCACCGGTGCTAGTGGTGTCTTTGTGGTCCTCCCAGCAGATACTGCAGTATTCCTAAATGACATGTTGGGCACAGAATTGGTCACAGAGCTTTTGCCTGTGGTACCAAAATATGTGTTTGCAGTACTGACATCAACTGAATAATCAAGAAATCCGCTCCTAACAGGATTTCTAAAAGCTGTTCTCTGTGAAACGAGCAACTTTGAAGATACAGTTGTCTGAGGTATAGAAGCTGGTGAAGTGCTCTTGGCTATTTCTGTGGGAATAAAACTTCCAGGAACATCTGCAGGATTAGATGGAAATTCTGCAGTATTTGGAACCTCTGTAGTGGAATGTTGCAGGAAGCCTGCCAAGCAGCAGAGAAGACAGCATTGTGAGATCTACATTTTGTAGGAAATACTTTTAAATTGATAAAAGTAGCAGCCTTTTATAATTAACATTCAGGCATAATTTGATGAATGTACTAGAAAAATATACTTTAGGTTAACTCTTTGAACAAAAGCTCCCAGAGCTACTTAATGATCCATCATTCCCTAGGGGCAGAAGACTGATAAGGTCATCTTGACAAAGAATCCAAGAGGTTGTGTGGGGCCATATTATTATTTTAAAAGTTAATTAGTTTATTTTCTAGAAAGGTGTAGAAGTATGATGATGTCACATGCACAAAAATACAGATCAATGCAAACCGTCTTATGTTCATCTCCATGGAAAAGTTTAGCACAAATTATCTAAGAAAAAATTAATATGAAAACCAACTAAATCTTCTCTTATCCACTTATAATTCTATAAATAATAAATCCAATAATTTAAGTTTTCAGTATTTTCAGCTGACACATTTAGTTGACTTCTGTAAAATCAATAAAAATAGATTTCATTAGACTTGTTTAGCTTACTTGAAATGTGCATGCTAATTTAATAGCATGTGAAATCTACAAAGCTTAAAAACTGTTCCTGTGTTAACATAAAAATCTTACTTTCCCTGTTCTCTGCTATCTTCATTTGACACCAAAGTCTTCCCATCACCATTCTCTCCCACATAGTATGCGGCAACATTTTTATAGACCCTGTTCCTGTGGAAGCAGTATACTGTCTGGCAGAAGCAACCAAGGATTCACAAGTTAAACCAGAGCACATTTTATACCACATGAGAGACATACCCCAGCTGCTTGGGCCAGGCCCAAGAGTTGACATCATAGGACATAGACACTGGGGAATCTGATTTATTCGCCATTAGCACAACCTTCCAGCATTGCACACCAGTGCAAACACGCTGAAGCAGCTGTGGTGAGAAGTGAATGCGAAAAATGCAGGCATAGCTGATATGGTGCTATGACAATTTCATAGGTTATTCCCAATGAATTTCTGTTGCCTTCCATCAGGGAATCCATTCCACAGTTAGACAGATACTAAATTAAAAAAAAAGGTAAAGGTAGTCCCCTGGGCAAGCACCAGTTGTTTTCGACTCTGGGGTTACGTTGATACCAAATTAATCTTCTAATACATGGAATGGAGAGGATCTCTGTCTCCATATATGAGTAGCTAACATTGAATGAATTTCTCTGTTGAAAGCAGATGAAATGTGTTCACAATAACCTATTAAATAATAATTGCAACATGATCTTGTGCTTGTCCTTTTATTATTGCCTCTCCATTTTTTTTAATTTAGCAGTAGCAAAGAATGGCAATAGGCAAGAGAAAATGAAACCACTATAACCATGTTGATTTTGCTTAAATATACCCAGTAGGTCATTCTTGCTTTGGTCACCAGTCCCGCACCCTCAGCATGGTAATTTCTAAATTTTTTTTTGCCATTACCCTTCCCTGTATATTGTTAGCAACAGGATGCATCCCATTTTTACTGGCTTCGTTTATACATCACTCCACTCATTAAAATGACAGCATAGAAAACAGGTAGTTAGACAACCAGTGGTTTCTAGTAAGGGCACGACAGACAGTTAAGGACTTTTTCTGGTCCCTTAGCAACAAAGGGTGAAGGAAAGCAAGGTGCAGAATAGATTTATTTAACTCCAATGTGTTTCACTGTAAGCTTCATCGTGGATCTTCTTCAGAAGTTTTCCAGTTTCCACCCTGGACAGAGCTAAATAAATCTTCTATTCTGCACCTTGTTCTCCTTCATCCTTTCTGCTTACTGGTGCAGCCACCACTTTTCCTGATTGCACTTAGCAACAAATCAGTGGCTATCTGAGCCACATGGCCTCAGTTAAATCAAGGACAGATCTCTGTGTAGTAACAGTTAAATAAACTGGAAGCAGCCTTGATGTTCAAAGAACAACTGCTGGTTATATCTTAGCTATGTCATGGACAAGGAAAGAATTACCTTCAGGAGTCTAACACAAATATATTCTCTCCCTAACAGAGTGATCAGTACAATCCAAAATTTCCCCTTCTTCCATCTAAAGAAAGGTATATGAGTAACATAAACCTGAGATCTTTACTTGCCAGAGACATTTTCATCAGTATGGGCACCAACAACTGTGTATCCATCACTATGGTCACCTTTTCTGCTGTAAACATCTTCAGGAGTCAAAGGATGAGATGGAACTTCACTTGTTGATTTGATTTCAACTATGATATACATGTTGCAAAAAGTTAGCAACAACAAATGATTTTTACCTTCCAAAATACACCATTCGATCTCTCAGACTATATAAAGAATATGGCTTTCTAACTCTGGCAGCAAATATCCTAGAGTAAGGGCTTTTCTTCTGGGGGAACACAGCGGAACAGAATTCCAGAACTTCTTTGTGCAAACAAAATTCTCAAAAAATGTTTAAAAATTCTTGAGGGGCACGCATATGTTTCTCCATTTCCCTCTTGAGAGTTCCAGCACCTCTTTTTCAAGAAAAAAAGCCCTGCCTACCGTTACCTAGGGCTGTCGACTGGCCTCGAGAAAAAAAAAGTCCAGTTCCTTTACTAGGGGCCAGAAGTATAGAATTGTGCAGTTGAAGTTTTTCATGGCATACTGGTAAACAACACTATCTGGTAAATAACATCCCATTAAGTGATTATTAAAGGAACAGAACATTTTTCTTCCGGCCATTTGGCAACTCTGCACCTCTTGGAAGTGTGCAAAGGAAACAGAAACATTGCAATCGGAGCCTGTAACGGGAATATGTTGTTATGAGAAAACCATTATGAACAAAGAACTATTTTCCAGTATTCAACTTTCTTGGAAAATATCAATCCTGTTCCTTGGTAAGATTCTTCATGAGTAGCTCCAAAACTTGTAGACAAGAGGCTGCCAGCAGGATATCCAGACATCCACATTGATCAGCAGCATCTTCACTTACTCGCTTTCTAGTCCCTCTCACATTATTTCATCGCATGACAATCTTGCTGCAGCATTTTTCCTTCCACCCTCTGGACCTTCCCCTACTTCTCAACTCTTACAATCCTAAGCAGAGTAAATGGGTATAGAAGGCTGTAAAATCAGCACAGAACTGTACTATAAGACTCATTTCAGGGGCACCAGCAGGCCTCTCCCCCTTTCCTCTATTATTTCAAAACAAAAGCCCTCCCTTTTCCCTGAAATACTTCTAGCTGTCACTGTTTTTTCAGATATAATTCCAAACAGCAACAGTAGTGTCAATCCAACAAGATATCTGGGGTGTAAAGCTTTTGAGAGCTAAAGCTGACTTAATCAGACCTAACACAGGCTACCATGGCAATCCTTGGACACTATCTGGATTAAAGTGGCTGAAACCAGGGGAGGGGGAGGCCAGCTCTATCTACATATTAGAAAATACTCATGTTTGTTAGGAAATAACAGAAGGACTTTGCATCACACATGGAATGGGGAGAGTTCTTGTGCCTCCCATCTTTTTTCTGACTGTGATTAAAGCAGGTAGGAAGGAGCAGCTTTAGACTCAATACTTCACTGTTTTTGCATCTGCAAACCACCCATCAAGCCACTTTTGGCCTCCACTGTGAAAGCTTACATGTAGCCACATATCTAACATGCTTTTTACAACAGAGCCAACAATAGCTACACAAGATGGTCTGTAGATGTGAAGACAACAGGAGGCTAAGCTGCCTCTCCCTGCCTGCCTTGGTTGCAAATAGAAAAGGGCAGGTTTGCACATGAAAGCCACAAATGCTCCCCTCACATGTGTGATACGCAGTCTTTGTCCTGCTCCCAAACAAATATGTAGATGGAGCCTAAGTATATGTTTATTGCAGGGAATTCTGATTCAGAGCATCAATCGTCAGCAGAGCTCTACACTAGGAAAACAGCCTTTTTATGAACACATTTGTTTTGTCTGCTAGCTGCCAGTTGCTCTGTGCAACCCATGACAAACAATGTCTTTTTTTTGTGATTACTTTTGCTATGGAGAAGTGCAGATGGAACAATTATACAAAAACAGCAACAGCAGCACCCAAGTCTAATAGCAGTTAGCACCTCTTCCATGCAACACCTTTTCCTTTCCTTTTGTTTCCTTTCCTTTCCTTTTGTTTTGTTCTGTTGCTTTGGGAAAACAGCAGGTGGACATAACTGTGATATGTCAGTAGCTGTCTTCCAAAGAGCTATGCTATGTATGAGTATGCCTACTGCAACAAACAAGACTCTTAATTAAATGTAAGATACAGGGGGAAAATTCCTCATTTTTACCGTAGCATACTTCCCCATCTCCGTGAAGGCCTTCAGGGCATGGGCCACAATAATAGGAATCAACAGTGTTGAAACAAACTACACCAGGGAAGCAGGGCCTTGATTTGCACTCATCAATATCTCCTTGGCAATGCCTGCCTAAACAAAAATAAAGACATTCAGGAAAATGGAGGGAGCCATTTCACATTTCTGATTTAACCCCAGGTAAAAAGCTCAAGGGGGAAAAAGCCACATTAAGGCATCAGTACCTGTGATGGAAAGCAATGGGTTAACCATAAACAGAAGATGCACAGGGCTGCGTCAGGTGACCTGAGGGTGGGGGCAAAGTGCTCGGAGCTCTCAGGGAGAAAAAAGTAGTTGAGAAAGAGAAACTGCTGGGGGCGGTCAGTCAAGTTGGCTTCTGACAGAGAAGGTGCCTGTCAGAGAAGTCTGTCAGTGGGGACCTGACAGAGACTGAGAGGGTCAGTTCGAGCCTGCCAGAGAGGCTGAGAGGACAGCTGATCCTGTGAAGGAGCTTGAGGCGGAGACGGGGAAGTCTTCCAGAGGCTGCAAGCTCGACCAAAACCAGCCAAGAGGGCTGTGTGTGTGTGAGTCAGTTAAGACCGGAATGGTCACAGACACCTAGAGACTACTCTGAAGATCTAGTGAGGAGGTTGAGGGAGTGGATGTGGGTCTGAGACACCAAGAGGGCTGAGAGGAGAGACTCCAGTCGAGGGGTGAGACTAGACACATCAATCCCAAGAGGCCAGACCTTGGCTAGAGGTGGAGAGTGAGTTAAAGGGAAACTGTGAACTGTGTGACTGAGAAACTCAAAAGAAAGTTAAAGTGAATGTAAAGCCTGAAACAACTGAACAACGTTTTAGCCTGTGTAAATATCTCCCATATCCCCAAGTTAAGAACTTTGTGTTATAATAAATCTGTGGTTTAAGTTAAAGTTCTCAAGAGCCTATATTTTGTGGGAAGAACAAACAAAGCTGCTGTGGTCCCATCAAATAAACAAGTAAAATACCCCGAAGAGACTGAAATAAAGAGGTCCAGTGAGGCCGTGAGGCGGGCGCTGCTATAGTACCTTATACTAAGGATTTGCAGACATCATCTTATGGAAGGGGAGGTTTTTGGCTGATGACAACCCCAGATACATCCCCCAAAAATGTGTTTTACACAATTAAATGTTTTAATTTTTGAATACTGGCTTCCTCTAAGCTAGAAACTCCATACATAAAATTCTGCCCTCTACCTCAGTGGTTTAAAAAGGCTTAGGCAGGCATTGGTAAGAAATTGCAAGAAAATGTTTGTTTTACCTATGTAAATATCACAGTAACTGAATCCTAAAATCATGCATGTAATTGAACAATTGCTGTGCAAATTCAGAACATAGAATAATTCACCCTGCAGTCCAGATGTACATTCGCAGTGGTAGCTATTTATTCCATCAAAACATCTGCCGAGGCCACAAGGACTGGATGCGCAGTCATCAATGTTCACTTGACAAAGATCACCCTCAAACCCTGGCAAGCAGATGCAAATATATTTCCCACTTCCAGGAGGAAAACTGACATTTGTCACACAAGACCCACCGTTTATACAGTCACATGGTTTCACCGTGACCTACAAAACACATGCAGGAAACACAGTAGGTTGTTATTCAAAAATGAGAAATTACATTAGCAATAGATTTACTGCAGCACTGTAGGGCCAGGTATCTAACCCAATAACAGATACTACCTGTATTGTTCCACTGGCTTCAGCACTGCAGTCATCTGTCACAGCAAAAGAAAACTGCTGAGTTGTTTTTGACACTGCCTTCCATATCAAAAGTCCAGCGGGAGAAAGACTGGCACCTGAGGGCCCAGAATTTAGTGAAAAGGCAATGGCAGAACCTTCTGGGTCTGTGGCCATGATCTGATACACAAAGTTCTCCCCATAAAATGTCTGCAGTTTTTCTTGAAGATTTTGAATTACAGGAGGTTGGTTATCTGAAACAAAGAGTTGCAGTGTGCTGATAAATATGAAAAATGGCTGCAATTGAGAAGATTATTCAGATGTTAGGGATCCATCTCCAATGGGTGTTGCCTGAATGAACTGTTCTACTTTATCCAATATAAACACAAGTTTGGTTTTTACTACCTATAGCACTGAGGAACACTGTTGGGGCAGGAGGCAACACCTGGCTGTCCAGCCTCTGCTGACAGGAACATCATGAAGTTCCTAAGGGAAGCTCTTCCACGTCATTTATTATTGGGATATTCATACATCACTTTTCTACTCAGCGAAGACCCACCTCACCTCCATTTTATTGTCTCACAAAAGTCCTGAGAAAAAGTGACTGGCCTGAGTTCATCCAGCAAGCATCCATGGCAGAGGGGAAGATTCAAACCTAAGTCTCTTAGAGCCTAGTCAGACACAACTCTGACTCTCAGTAAGAAACCCGCTTGCTCTCTTCCCTCCTGCCTATTCTAGACTGATTTCAGCGAGCTGATACCTTGTTCGTCAATACTATATTTGTTGATTATTCACAAGTGATGTTTTCCTTGCTTTTCATTGTTTTATTCTTGTCATGATAATGGTAACTTGTTGTTAGCAGCAGTGGAAGCCTTTCACAGAGAGGCAGGATAAAAATGTTTCAATAAATGCTCACCCAAGGAAAGAAAATGTAAAATGGACAACTGAGTCTTTACTTTAAAAATGTAATTCGTTCTACTCTGGGACAAATGAGCAGTTCACGGCTCATCAGTTTATCAGTGATTATGAATATTACAAAGCACCAAAACTGCATACAAGTGCCTCACTCATGGGTACAATCCAAAGCAAAGTTAAAACTTTCTAAGTTCATTAAAGTTAATAGGCTTGGAAGGGCACAATGCTAAGGATGGCACTGTCAATAAGTGTGTTTATCTATGAAACATATACAGCAGAGCAAAACAGAACACAAGGAAATACTGAATCAACAATGAACTTCATCCATGCCCAAGAAGGAACAAAAAGCTCTGCTACAAGATGTTAGAGTGTGAATTTTATGAGAAGTTTGTCCACATTTCCCATGAGGATAGCTAACAGGGATCAAGCTGTGGTTAAGGGCCAATTCATACTTGCTGCACCAGTCCTGGCCCTTGCAATGCTACACACTGTGAACCGTATTTTATTTATTTAAAACATTTCTTAGCCACCTTTTCACTCATAGGAACTCAAGTTGGCTTACAATATGAGTAATAACAAAATACACAACACCCATCACTAGTTTAAATAATTTACAACTAATGGAAGGCAGAAAAACTAATCAACTGACATTATAAAAAAACTGCTTTTAGCTGCTTTCTAAAGGTATATAAGAGAGATGAGCAGTTTCTGATACTCAAGAATATTCTCTGCAGAGCAACATTTGGGCTGGAGCTCCCAATGGTTTGCCCACTTCATGTCTCCCAGTACTTTAGAGATGCCACTCTCCACTTTACTTTTATGGTAAACAAAGTCAGGAAGATGGAAAATGGATGAGCTGAGGAAATGTGGAAAATATAAACTGTTAGATTCAAACTACCTGAACAGTTGAGCTTCCTTTCTAACTGGCACTTACTTTCAGCAATTGACCAAGTGAACTTTGACACTTCAGGTCTGCAGAGTAAGCAAGGGCTCAGAGGATTTGTGTCACCTTCGCCATAACAAAGTCCATCTATGGTACAAGTTTTCTCCTTAGCAGAAACAACAGCATTATTCATTAGGTCATTGGCAGGCTTTTCTGCTTACACAAATATGTATTTATTTACATGTAATAAAATGTTAAAGAGTCCTGCTTTACTTTAGTTTTTTCTTATCCAAAACACATATGGTCCATGTAAACTGCAGTTTTAATCAGTGGCAAACACAACCTTCAAAAACATCTTCTGCACATATTAACCTTTGTTAATATGAACAACAACAGCATGGAGTATGTTCTTGTGCAAATGCTATTCATCTCAATGAGGCAAATGAGAGATTCTTGGTGCATGCTTTGAAATTTCTGTTTGTCTTTCCAGTTTTGATTCATAGAGAAAGACCCACTATGGCATGCTGAGCATCTGGGAGGATTTTATACACTGCCACTAAAATCAATACGTTAACACTTTCTACTTCTAATGTAGATGTCAGATATCCAAGTAGAAATCCTTTACTTCACTTAGAATACGATCATAATTTTTAAAAAGTGGATCTCAGTATGCCTCATACACCTCACTGATATTGCCTAGCTTCACAGCCAGTCTGATGCTGCCCCATGTCATAAGGGAATTCCATCAGCTATAAGACTCACAAGTGGGAAAAAGGGTTGCTTCCACCCAGGGGTGGAATTCTAGCAGGAGCTCCTTTGCATATTAGGCCACACACCCTTGATGTAGCCAATCCTCCAAGAGCTTACAAGGCTCTTTTTTTGTAAGTTCTTGGAGGATTGGCTGCATCCGAGTGTGTGGCCTAATAGGCAAAGGAGCTCCTGCTAGAATTCCACCCCTGCTTCCAACTGCAGTTTTTGTTGATGTGGCAACTGCAGAGCAGCAGCCCTTTTGCCTGTGAAGTTGTGCACTTTCTCCTTATACATCTGTGACAAAAGGGACTAGAAACTTACTTTAAAAAATGAAAGCTGGAAACTAATACACTCTTGGAATAGATCATCATAACACTATAGCAATATAATTATTATTGATTTCTAAAAAAAGTCTGAACAAAGCCCTCCAGTAATAATGATAGCAGGGAACAATCACCACATGACCTGAGATAAAGAAAATGGTGCCAGTTTAGATGAGACCTGGAAAAAATGTTCACTTTTCCATCCACACAGCAACCAAAGGTAGTTTAACTGTGATCTTTCAAAAATGTTCATAGTACACCAGATTTGGATAATATTGCAGCAGTGTGTGTGGGAAAACATGGAAAAAGGATAAATTGAGGATGATAAATGAGATTCTCCTGATAACAGTGCTGCTGTAAGGAAACCAATGTTGAACAAAATATTCTCTAGGAAACAGTCAAAGAAGCACCATTAATTCTATGACTAAGGGTACAATAAACTAGAACCAAAGGAGGTTGTGATTTCTTGGAGAAGAAGGGGACACTGAAGGCTGTTTCTTCTTGGAGGCAACCAGTGTAAGTGTTCTTAGGGTTGCCAAGTCCAATTCAAGAAATATCTGGGGACTTTGGGGGTGGAGCCAGGAAACTTTGGGGGTGGAGCCAGGAACAAGGTTGTGACAAGCACAATTGAACTCCAAGGGAGTTCTGGCCATCACATTTCAAGGGACTGAACACCTTTCAAATGCCTTCCTTCCATAGGAAATAATGAAGGATAGGGGCACTTTCTTTTGGGGCACATAGAATTGTACTCCCTGGTCCAATCTTTTTGGAAACTTGGAGAGTATTTTGGGGAGAGGCACCAGATGCTACGCTACAAATTTGGGGCCTCTACCTCAAAAAACAGCCCCTCCAGAGCCCCAGATACCTGCGGATCCATTCTCCATTATTTCCTATGGGAATACATCTCCATAGGGAATAATAAAGTTCCCAGCAGATATTTCCCTCTCTTCCCCCCGCTTTCTGATGACCCTGAAGCGAGGGGAGGGCCTCCTAACCAGGGGGATCCCCCGCCCCCACCTGGGGATTGGCAACCCTAGGGGTTCTGCAAAGAGCCAATTGTAAAGTCCTAAGCAAAGTCATACCCTTTCTAAGCCATCTGACTTCAGAGAGGTATCACTCTGGGCGTTTTCGCACTTAGCGTTTGCTACCGGTATTCCGCAGAGGAAATATGTCCGGATCATTTTCCTCGTTTTCGCACATTGCCTCTTTTGCGCAGTCGCTTTCCATGAAGCCCCGGCTCAAATCGTTTTCGCACTAGCATCGACTTGAGTTCGATGCCCTGTCAATCATTTTTTTTTTAAGCGCAAGTCTGGTTGCGTTACTACGTAACAACGTAACAATGAGCGGTCACAGCTGTTCCTTCCCCTTCTTTTCGTGGGCAAACCGCATCACGTGTGCCGCTTCTGCTTATAGATTGGCTGCAGCTGTAGCATCCTCCACAGCCCTTTATGTATTGACAGAAGCATTCACAGTGGAGAATCTGGATAACGAGACTGTGGTGTGTCTTTATTCCAGAGTGGAGGTTTTGCTTTTGTGTCTGTACGCCGGATGCCAACTGATTAATCCATATGCAAGGAGTCTCACTTCCATGAGAAGCCTCCCAGCACTAGATTCCCCCCCCCCAACACTTATGTTCGCAGGGATCGACCCTGATTCCGTAGTTCCGTATGACCAAATTCCGGAGTTGCGAAATATCGCAATAACGCTGACAGCCTGAAGAGAGAGAGAGAAATCGAGGGGTAATAGAGAGAGAGAGAGAGGGTGTTTGTTTGTGTGTGTGTGTGTGGCAGCTTCTTCTCTTCCCAGCCTCGCTCCCTCCCGGCCTTTCCACAAGACGCGCCTATTGAACACATTAAAACTGTGCTGGATGCGAAGGTTGGGCTTGGAGAACCTTCTTTGGCTCCCCTTTCCCCGTCCCGGTCTCAGAGACGTCATGGGAGAGAGGTATAAAATTTCAAGGCAGAGGAGTAGAGAGAGGCAGTGTGTGCTGTGAGCCAGCGATTAGGAGCTGGGCAGCAGGAGCGGCGGCGGCAGCGGAGCCCAGGCGAGCGAGCAGGGGGCCAGGGTCCGCCTCGAGCTGCGCGACCGCAGAGCAGGCGAGGAAGGAGGCCAGGCGCTCCCGGGGCTCTCTCGTCTTGTCCCGTCCCGTCTCTCCATGAAGCCGAGGCGTAGCTCTTGAGGGACGAGTCCGCTTGGGCGCTGCTGCCATCCCGAGGGGCATGCCAAGCCCGCGGGAGGCATGAGTGGGGCGCGGCGGGTGCCGCAAGTGCGCTCCGGGGCCCGCCTGGCACGTGCGCTCCCGGCTGCGCCTCCACCACGCCTGGCTGGGGAGCTGGCCGGCCCAGCGTGAATTCCGAGCGCAGACGGGGCCGCCCAAGCTGGCAGGTTCTCCTGGCCCCGGCGAACCAAGCCGCCGCTTCGCTTTGGCCCACGCCGGCACTAGATTCCCCCCCCCAACACTTATGTCCGCAGGAATCGAAATTTCGTAGCTGTGAAATATCGCTATTACGCAAGGAACTGAAATGAAGAAAAAAAATGGCCGGGCAGGCACGTTTCGGAAGCACCACGAACATGGCTGATGATTGGCCAGGCCAGCAGCGTAGGGATGGAGTGGGAGGACTGAAAGGCAGAGGAGAGTGCCGCCCCCAAAGCAGTCGATGCGGATCTGATGAGTTTCCCACTAAAAAATCCGCGGAGTGGATCCGGAGGTTTTAGGAAACTCCACTTGCATCCGCATTCAGATACTGCGGGGTGAAACTGCTGAAGCCGCGGATCAAACCGTGACCGCTGAGCAACATGTGCGAAAACCAGCAAAAGATCAGGAGCTAAATGGGATGCCACCCCAGAGTAAACGCTAGTGCGAAAACGGCCTCTGTGTAGGACAGTACTATAAGCTGATTTCTCCATAGTAGACTGAGAACCAGAATTGAAAAAAGAGATTGTGACAGAAAACAAGTATTTTGACAGCTTTTTGCCCGTTAATTGTTCCAGATTTATATAGCTGAGGGAACAACAGAGTGCCTGAGGTGAGACCAGGTGAATATGTTAATTCCTATTCCAAGGACTCTGCCTGCATATTGCAAATTTTTAAATGTTCTCAAATATAGAATACTCTTCACCAGTGTTCCCTCTGAGTTAGTGTGAGCTAGCTCACAGATTTTCAGTCTACAGCTCACACATTTTTGTCTTAGCTCAGGAAGGATGGCATTAATTTATGCAGTAGCTCACAACTTTAGTGCCAGTAACTCACTACTTTAATGCAAGTAGCTCACAAAGTAGAATTTTTGCTCACAAGATTCTGAAGCTTAGAGGGAACATTGCTCTTCTCTAAAGCTAATTGACTCCCCACACACACACATTTACAGCCCAATACTATTTATGATTTTATAAAAATAAATGCCACATTTCATTGGAGCATACTCCAAAATATTTGTGTTCCAGAATGTAGTCTTTGATGATTAATTGGCTCAATTGATCAAACTTCTTTTAGCAAATAAAACATTCTCATAATCAGGACTCATTAAGTAACTATGTAAAATATTATTCTTAATACAGATACTTCTAAAAATACAAATGGCTGCCACTATTTTAGAAGCATCTCCCTTAACTCGTACACAGGGAAGAATACCTCTTCTGAAATTACGCCTGCTGTTTTTATCTTTAAAGTTATGTTTTTATCTTCAAAGCTATGTTTGATCCATACAAACTTATGCAGATTTAATCAAATGATTAACTGATGTATCTATTTATGTTCTAGCACAAATCTCTTTATAAATACTCAAAAAGAAGAATAAGTAGTAATACTTGCCTTTAACATGCACAATCCATCCAACTGAGCACTGCATAACTGACAAGCTCCATCAAATAAAGTCACTATTTTAGGGTTGCTATAAGTAATCCCATCATTAGAAATCTGTTTAGACATACATCAGTAGTTCTGTGAGTAAGCATGCAATACAGGGCATTTGCATGGTATTTTACAAATAAGAATGTAAACATAGTAACTGGATTGGACTAGAGTTCCACCCAGCATATCGTGTCACAGTGATCAAACCAGTTGTTCTGGATGGCCAATAAACAGGGCACAGAGGCCATAGTCTTTCTTTGACATTGCCTTCTAGCTCTATTATTCAAAGGTTTGTTGCCTCTGAATGTAGAAGTTTCCTTTAGTCACCATTCACAGAACTATCCTCCATAAATCTATCTATGATGGCAAACTACTCCATATAGTCCGGTCCCTGAGTATCTTAAACATACACAGTTGCCCTTATAGGGTCAAGAGCACTAGTCCAACACTTTGTACTCTTACTGGCACCTCTCCTGCATCCAGTTGAACCTTTTACATGTGAGGTAAGTGTTCTCTCTCTGCCCTCTTGGCTATTCCCTTAGGAACCCCGTTTGAATCCACTCAATTACAGGCTGCAAATGAAGTCCTGAGCCATGTATACTGTTCAGTAACACTGCAAAGAGTAGAAAAGTATAGTCTTCATTGTAGTGGCCTCTAGCCTATGGATTCTTTCTCAAAAGATATCCACTTAACTTCCAACAGTACAGATTTTTAGAAGGGAATACAGAATATTTCAGTAAAGCTTCCAGCATCTATTATAAGTAGGGATGGGCACAACCCAGGAAAATGGAGGTTCATTTCAGTAATGTGGCAGAATGGTCCTCCTCCTCCTCTCAGCTAGAGACACCAAACTTGCAGTGGGTATCCAGTTGACTTTCCTCTACCTGTCCTCCAAATCTGGCAATAATTGGATTGGGGAAACAAGTTACAGCCCGCCCCCCAAATGTAGGAAATCCTAGTCAGCCAGAGCTAGGAGTCACAAAGCCCAAGGGGAAACCAATGAAGCTAAGTCCCTCGGCTCAGCATGAGTAGGACAGGTACCTCATTGACAGAGCCCAGCACCAAATACAAACCCAGCCAGGGAGCATGTTCAGAAATAAGTATGAAGCAGGGAGGAAGGGTGTTCTGGCAAGGCAACAGCAGCTAAGCCCCTCCACTCAGTGTGAGCAGAGAGACAGGTGGCTCAGAACCCTGAGTCAACTCCAACTCACAAAATCCTAGTCAATCAGAGCTAGTAGTCACAAAGCCCAATGAGGGGGTCCTCAGTTGAGGAACCAATGAAGCAAAACACCTCTGCTCAGCATGAACAGAAGGACAGGTGCCTCAGAGCCCTGAGTAAGCATCAAACACCATCAACCCCATTGCTCACAGGAGCAATGACTTCCAGTTTACTTCTCTCTCTGTTTCTGCCTCTAACTAATGCATGGTGCACCCACTGCTGATGGAAAACAATGGCTGCATTTGAGCTGGGGATATATATCATTCTGCTCCCATAGAATAGAATGGGACCTTCTTATTGGCAGCCATCACTCCCTGTTGAGCTTTGGAGGGCCACAACTGGTAATACCAGAGCTGCACAAGTACATCCCCCCAATTGTTCTGATGATCATAATTGATCAGTGCCAGCTTGTCCGCTGCAGATGCTGCTGACATGCCCCACCAAAAGATACCCAAACCTCCAAAAACCACATGAAGGGTTGCTGAGATGAGGTTGCAAGGACCTTGGCTTGTGAACCACAACCTAGACTATTTTAGTCACAAATTTAGGGTTGTGGGCAGGTTCATGCTCATCCTTAATTATAAGCACAGCAATGATGTTTTCATATGATAAATTTTTACACTTAATTGTTTTGTAAGGTATTTATAAAAGTATAAACATTCACAGTGCCAAAAAAATCTGAATCATAAATTAAAAAGAAATAAACATTGTTATGTTTATATTGTTTAATTACCTTGTGAGCTGGTTGAGTTTTTGGAAAGGTAAGATAATCTCTTTAAAAACACACTAAAAACTACCTATTCATCATCATTTGAAATAAATCCTAAACTTTACCTTAATTTGCCACCTTGCAATTGTTTTGTCATCTACCAGATCCATAGTATCAAAATGCTGTCCTTCAGCTGATAGGTGGCAATCAATCGTCCTGGTATTATGGAAGACACCGTTGATAAATTCAGATTCTCCAAGGACCCATTTGTTATCATTGGACTGCATTTAAGGATAGAAGGCTCAATTTAATCAAATTACAAATAATATGAATATGTATCACAATATTCAAATGGATCTTTCAGCCTGATTCAGGAGCTTTAGTGCACAAGGCAGGGATGTATTTTTGAACATTTAAGAGAATGGTCTTACATTTCTTACTTCCATACTGGATTATACCTGGAGTTCCAGTAGGTATAATAGGCCAAACAAAAATCTCCCCAACTAGGATCCCCAACCTTTAGTTGGTGGCTGGAGAACTCATGGGATTACAGCTGGTATCCAACTGACAAAGATCACCTGCAGAAAATGGCCACCTTGGAAGGTGGACTCTATGGCATTATACCCCGTTGAAATCCTTTCCTCCCCTGCACCAAACCCTGCCTTCCTGAGGCTCCACCCTCAAAATCTCCAGATATTTCCCACCCTGGAATTGGCAGCTCTACCCTGTCACCAGGACTTTTTTAGTAGAAAAAGCCCAGAGGAGCTCATTTGCATATTAGGCAACACCTGCTGACATCACCATTTGTAGAAAAAGCCTTGCAGGAATTCATGTGCGTATTAGGCCACACTCTCTGGAACTAAGACAGCCGGAACTGCGTTCCTGCTCAAAAAAAGCCCTGCCTGTCACTTAAATACATGTCATATTGTTTACAATCAAGAAAACTGACAAAAGTCTGTGTACAAATTCTCTAGTGCTCTTTATCACACTGGATATTGAAAAGGGAAGGGACAAAACACAATTGAGGTTTCTCTTGATTATTTTTTGTCTGCTCTTGTTTAGGTTTTGATTTACTGAAATATTTTTTGTCTGTCATGCCTAAATGGAGGCTTTAATCTAAAACCTCTGAGTGGACAATTATTTGTACCTTTCCTACTGTACCAGCCTTGTTAAATCAATTTCTTATCAAGACAAAAATGAACAGAATGTTCATGGGATATTTCAAAGAAAATAACTTGTCATGGAAATAGCTAGAAATATTGGGGAGCAGCTGCTGGTTTTAAGAGAACATGGAGGATGCTCTTGCAGGCCAGAATTTCAGCTAAACGTGACAAAGGTGAGTCTGAGGACACAGAACAGAACGGTCTTGGAGAGGGAAAAGCACAAAAGGAACAACAAAATAATATAGCTTAAAGTAGATTAGAAATAACATAATTAATATCAGTAGATATATGTTTGGGCTAGGCTTCTCAATCCCAAGGTCTCAGCGGGAGATTCCCCGGTTTTGCAGGTTCCTTCCTTCCCCTAGTTAGCTTGCCAGCAGGAGGACGGCCAGCCCCAACAGCCACCATATGCCTTTCCTCTTTGGAAGGCTAGAAGAAGCTTGGAAACTACTTGCTTTTTAGAAGGTGTGTGTGCCTTTAAATCTGTAGGAGCCAGGCTGAATGGGGGTGGGGCATGGCTGCTCCCAGTGAACTGCTAGAAAGGAAGGAAAACCAGCACAACAAATGGAGGGTTTTACATTCCTTTCAGAAGTCGTTTGCAGAGTGAAATAGAGAGTAAAGAGTAAACTAGAACATCTGGTTTCCCTGTGTTAGTCTGAAGAACTTGGTTGAATATACAGCAGATGGGGAACTGCACTGCTGTATTTTTATTTATTTATTTTAAGGAATATTGAAAGTCTCATGGCTCCACCCCCAGTTCCGAGATATTTTCTGAGTTAGACTTGGCAACTCTAGTTTAGGCCCAGGTACAAGAAGCATCTGATAATGGCAAGAATAGAGGTGTATGAGAAAACTGTATTCACTATTTTTGATATTCTTTGTTGTGATACTTGATTCAGTTTGGTTAGCTCAGGATTTCCAATACTATTGCATTAATCAAGCATCTGTTTCCAATACTGTTGTATTAAGCCACTTTGCTTAGACCCAGGCCATAGCAACAATGACAACAGATATGCCACAGGGGTCTCTAGGGTCAGCTGTCTCCTGGGCTGTTTTAAGGTCCCAATCCACCTCTAAGAAGGGTGCTCCAAAGAGTGATGGTAAGAGCACAGAAGATTTGTGGATGTTCCCTCCCCTCATTGGTGGATCTGTATAATATGGGATGTAAAAGGATGATACAAATGATCTTAAGGGACCCTTCACATCCGGGCCACTTGCTATTTGAGATCTTACCATCAGGCAGGCGATATAGAGTGTTGAAGGCTAAGACAAATAGATTCAAGGGCAGCTTCTACCCAAGTGCCGTGGTTAGGCTAAATGCAGGGTTATGAATGGTTATTTGTTTTCAGATGCATTTAAATGGTCTATGTATATGTCCTTTTTGGGGGGGGGTGTTGATGTGTTGGTATGTTTGTGGAAGAGCACCTCATTTCGTTGCTCTCATTTTCTTTTTTGAGAACAATGACAATAAATTTATCTATCTATCTAAACATAAACAAACAGCAATGGTGCCTGTTTTCTTGCTGACCATCAGTCAATGGCCAAATACTCAACAAACAGGTGGTTTAAGACTACTGTAACCTCTTGTCCTTCTCCTTTTAAGAAGTCTGGGACCAAGAATACTGCCAAGTGTTATAACAAAAGAAAACACACACACCCACCCCTTAAATGAGTGAAGAGCAAGACATTTCAAACTGTGATAAGTGAATTCCCAATAATTGTCTCACTAGGAGTTTGATGGGAGGGCTTTTAACTTAATGGAGTGTGAATGTGCTGTTGACTTTCTCATTTCACACTGACTTGCAGATGAGAGGATCCATGTTGCACTCTCAGAAAATCCATAGCCTGTAATGTAATCCACCAAAATAGCCTTAGCTTGAACTAGCCAAGTAAAAACTTTCACGAAAAATGTCTTCTAGTGAATTTGTGCAAATGGAATTTCTTTTACATAAGTGATAAACATGTCACATTACATCTCTTGTTCAAAGTCAGAGGCTGGCTTGATTAGCTCAGGACTTCCAGTACGGCTGAATTTATCAAGTGTCTTGGATAAATTCCAGCTTGAGCAATTGCTTTTTCCTCAACAAAAATCCTCCTGTAAATATTACTAACATTCTTGATATCAAACTGCTAATGATTAATATATTATCAAGCATACATCCACATAGGCACAAATGCGTGGGCTGGTTTTAACAGCTGTTACATGGAAATGTTCAGCCTGCCCATGCAATCTGCACCATACTACTGGACAAGAAATCATCCATGCAGCAACGCACAACTGGGCTGTACTTATTTACAGTCTTGCAATTAATGGCCTGAAGAAGCAGAATACCACTTACAGTCAGTTCACATGTAATGGCACTGAACTATGATTTGGTTCTTCAGGAATGAGCCTTATTCAGATGCATTCCCCCATCCCTTTCCTCCAACCCAGCACGCTCTGCTTTAATTTGTTACTTACTACTTAGCACAAATTGTCATTTGCTCTTACTCTGAAACAGCAAAATATAGCTTATACTTATCCTCCTGTTGCAGATTTTAACTTTAAAACACTATGTAGAATCTTTAGATATAGTAGACCCGAGAACTTGCTTTTAGGCTCTTGTATAAATCTGCAAACATGCATAATTTTCCCCACTGCTGTAGCCATCACAGTTTTCAGCCTTGGAGAGTAACTTACAAATTCACTGGCTTCATGCCCAGAATAAATCCAAGAACAAATTGAACAGCATTTGCAAAAATTATTCTTTAGGATGCTCACAGGTAGGCCTTGGATTCAGCAGAAGCTCACAGGAGCACAGCTCCTGAACCTTTCTAAGTGTTCCCCCTCCTCCTCCTCACCTTGTCCATTGAATAGTAGGTTCAACATCTTTATAAATGATTTGGATGAAGGAACGGAGGGAATGCTTATTAAATTTGCCAATGATACTAAATTGGGAGGGGCTGCAAATACAGTAGAAGACAGAAACAGGATACAGGATGACCTTGACAAGCTAGAAAACCGGGCTAAAGCCAATAAAATGAATTTTAACAGGGATAAATGTAAAGTTCTGCATTTAGGTAGGAAAAATTCAATGCATGGTTATAGGATGGGGAGACTTGTCTTAGCAGTAATATGTGCGAAAAGGATCTAGGGCTCTTAATGGATCATACGCTGAACGTGAGTCAACAGTATGATGTGGTGGCTAGAAAGGCAAATGAAATTTTGGGCTGTATGAACAGAAGTATAGTGTCCAGATCACATGAAGTGATGGTATCACTTTACTCTGCTCTAGTAAGACCTCACCTAGAGTATTGTGCTCAGTTTTGGGCACCACATTTTAAGAAGGATATAGACAAGCTGGAACGGGTCCAGGAAGATGGTGAGGGCTCTGGAGACCAAGTCCTATGAGGAAAGGTTGAAGGAGCTGGGGTTGTTTAGCCTGGAGAGGAGGCAGCTGAGAGGTGATATGATCACCATCTTCAGGTACTTGAAGGGCTGTCATCTAGAGGATGGCGTGGAATTGTTTTCTGTGGCCCCAGAAGGTAGGACCAGAATCAATGGTTGAAATTAAATCAAAAGAGTTTCCGGCTCAACATTAGGAAGAACTTCCTGACCATTAAAGCGATCCTCAGTGGAACAGGCTTCCTCGGGAGGTGGTGGGCTCTCTTTCCTTGGAGGTTTTTAAACAGAGGCTAGATGGCCATCTCACAGCAATGAAGACCCTGTGAATTTAGGGGGAGGTGTTTGTGAGTTTCCTGCATTGTGCAGGGGGTTGGACTAGATAACCCTGGAGGTCCCTTCCAACTCTATGATTCTATGAGGTGCAGCTGTATAACAATCCCTGGATGAGCTCCACCACCTGTTTTTCTACAAAGCGACCCCTGCTTACAAGTGTCTTAAATCATGCCTTTAGAGAGCATAAACCAGAAAGTTTAGTAAAATCATGAGTGGCCACATCCTGTAACCTGTGAATCTCTTAAATCTGGGTTGCAGTAAGACTACCTTCTCCTTTCTGAAGTCTTGGTAAGAAATCACATTTTATTTTTTAATGCAATTAGGCTGAAAGGGCAACTTGTATACTTTTTATTTATAATCTCATTTACTTATTTTAGTGTTTCTGTATAATTATGCTCCTTGCTTATTTAATCTGTTCCGAGATAAGTAACCTGATTTTAAATAAAGTTCTTAAGAGACAACATTGCGCAATCATTGCCCAGGATATAAAATTTTCACCAAGAACTGGAGTAAATAAACTTCTGCCTACTCTTCAGTCAGAAGGCTGGTACCTATGCAGAATGATTGTTGAAGAGACTGATTATTCTGCATACAGACTTGTGATTTAGTGGTTATTACATTTCTTTACAACAACAACAACAACAACAACAACAATAATAATAATAATAATAATAATAATAATTTATTTTTGTATCCTGCCCTCCCCCGCCAAAGGCGGGCTCAGGGCGGCTCACAGACATGGCATTCCATGATTCAAATAAAACAATGTAAACAACAATTTTAAATATAATCAATTACATAAATAACTTAGTTAAAATAGATAAAATAGGTGCTATAAAATACTATATACACAAGTCATAATATACACAAGATGGCTAGGTGGCTATAATAGATAATTTTTGTCCCTGTTTTAAGTCATGCTGTCCACTGTGGGAGTAACTTTGTAACACTCAAATCCAGAATTGCAAACTATAGTTTGAAGCATTGAGTGCATAAGGTAGAGGATGTGGAAATATAAGAACAGAAAGTGTCCAAAAGTGTCAGACCATGGTTCAGCATTACATGTGAAGTGCCCCCAAAGGGCCTAGAATGGGGTAATGATATACATATTTTAGAGATACAAGTGACATTGTGCTTTCTTCTCACTCTCTTAGCTTTATTATAGTGACCCACCTGCAATTTGTTAATTTCACATCTCAGGCCAGGAGACTCTCGAAATCCATGGCCAAAAGCTCTTACGGTTGTGCAGTCATACTGCCGAATATCACACAATCCTCCATTTTCTAGCTCTATGATTTCTGGAACCTGATCTTTGAAGTTAAAACCAGAAATTCAAACATACGGAGTCAATCAACATGCAAATAGAATAAAAAATACACTGTAGATGGTAAAAAGATCAGACAAAATAAACAGTTTATAAATCATAAATGAAAAACTAACATGTCAGGGAGAAAGCTAGGTTGTCTTCTTGACGTCTAGCTTTCTATGTGTAAGAAGCTTTTTTAGTGTTGCCACCAAAATAGCAAAAGCTGAGGTCTGGTACATGTTGGAGAATGAGATATGGATGAGTGCTAGAATGCTAGACTGGTAGAATGTACCATGCTGTTTAGAGCTGCAGGTAATATTGTTCCATTTTGATTATTCCTCTAGATAAGAAAACTTCCTACAAGTATAAAAATTACACCATGAGGAACAAATAGATTTGTTTTAAAACTTCTCCAAGTATAGATGTCAAACTGATGGGTCGGCAGTTACCCAGTTCCTCCATTTCCCTTTGTCCAATCTTACAGTACCTCACCAATTCTCCAAGAATTCTCAAAAATAATGTGCAGAGGCAATTTTTAAACTTAAAATATTCTTTTAAAAAAGCACTCTTGCAATATTAACAATATCTTATCACTGACATCTCTTGCTCTGAATATTGCATCAAAATCTGGAGACAATATCTGTGTTGTAGCAATCTTGAGTCTGCTGTTCAGGTGTGTGCATATAAGTTGCAAACCTACTTTGATTTATTGATATCCATTACAGAAATCTCATAGTCAATGTTTTGAGCCTAAGACCCAGGGGAAAACACTAAATGCCTGGGCATTGTGAGCTTTTGTACATAAGTTGCTTCATGTGCTCGTCAGCCAATGGAGAAAATAGAGGCTTTGCTCTGTAGCTATTCTGTGATTGAGCAAGGCTGACAAAGCAAGCTGTGATGTAGAAGGAAGCAAGAGAGATAGAAGGAAGCAGATGACAGTGAACTGCTTGCGGGCGTGATAGGAGCCCTCCAGGGGCCTGATAGGACCTCTCCAGGGACCTGATCCAGCCCTTGAGCTGCACATTTGACACCCCTGACACACAGCTTTTGCCTTCCCCAAGACTGTAAATTCCAAAATCACATTAAGGGGAGGGACGGTGGCTCAGTGGTAGAGCATCTGCTTGGGAAGCAGAAGGTCCCAGGTTCAATCCCTGGCATCTCCAAAAAAGGGTCCAGGCAAATAGGTGTGAAAAACCTCCGCTTGAGACCCCGGAGAGCCGCTGCCAGTCTGAGAAGACAATACTGACTTTGATGGACCGTGGGTCTGATTCAGTATAAGGCAGCTTCATACGTTCATACGTTTACATGGTCACTACTACCCAGGGTGTCCACTACTTCCACCTCATCAATTATTCTTCCCTTTTGTTGAGAATCAAGATTGCAGATCACTTGTTTCCCTCTCCACTTTCTGGAAAAGGAAGTTGAGGAAGAAAACAAAGATTTAAAGAATTTTAAATAGCTTAAGAAACTCTCATTAGCTCAAAACATAAGAACTAAAGTCTGTGCATGTACTGGTTTTACCTCAGGAATAAAAAAAATATATTTATTTTTGAATTTCAAAATGCCTTGAGAACCACTTAAGTTGTTTAAGTTAAAAGGAGCCCCCAATCCTTCTTTTGGGTTCCTGGGCTGTGAGAATAGCCAAAATATTATACTGTGATGAAGTGATGGTATCACTTTACTCTGCTCTGGTAAGTTTAGTTTAATGTTAGTTTAGTTTAATGTTTAGTTAGTTTAATGTTAGTTTAAAACAGCCAGAGTTCTTCAGTAAAGAAGAAAACACATTACTAGGGTGGTTTACTCAGTGAAGGGAAAGAAAAATGGAGGGAAAATCTTGCATCTGAGGAAGGGAAGTGGACGGGACCATCACAGCATGTAGGGACTCTTTCTCCCCCTCCCATGTTATGTAGTGTTTCATTCTCCAAGGGTGAATTCAGATGATTAGGTTATTGTCTCACAAAACAGTCTAGAATAGATGCCTGACATTCTTGATCATATGATGTTTCATTTCATCCAGATATGGTAAAGTCAGTATAAAATTATTATAACAAGTCATTTGATATAATAAATGTGGAGCTGCCACCACATGCTGAGAGGCGAGTTTGTTTAATCTGCTCCGTCAAATATCAGCTGTTGGTACATTCAAGCAGTTCTTTTTATTATAAGTGATTTGTCAATATACTGAAATCTCTGCTACTATCCAGACAGTGCAATCAAAGTGAAATGCTCAAGCTAAATAATTAATACTTGCATCATTTTAATAATTAATTCCTAGTTAAGTTTTGGAAGAGAACAGACTCAGCTTCCCAGCTCTCATGAGACTCTGCAGTTTGACACTGAGATAGGGTTGCAAGTCCCCAGGTAGAAGCAGGGATTTGATGGTTCCTGCCTGCTGCTAGTCAGCTGGAAGCCCTATCCCCCAACAGCCATGAGCCCACATGACATCTCCAACATGATGACATCCTACAGAAGTGAGGATCAGCCTGCTTCGGCCGGGAGGGCGGGATATAAATAAAATGTTGATTGATGTCATCATGATGGGGACAATGCATGGTGATGCTTTGGTGTTTGGGGCAAAAATACCAGAGTATCACTGTGCGATGACCTTGGTGTGATGTCATCATGTTGCACACAGCAATGTTACCCCTACACACTCCTAGAGAGCTCCCTCCCATTCCCTGCCAGTACCAGGTAAGGACCTGGCTACTCTAGAACTATACCGTGCGATGACCCTGGTGTGATGTCATCATGTTGCACGCAGCAATGTTACCCCTACACACTCCCAGAGAGCTCCCTCCCATCCCCTGCCAGTACCAGGTAACCTGGCAACCCTAGTACTTATACTTGCTTTAGTAGAACAGAAAATTTTAGGATACAGTGAACGAAACACAAATCCCAAAATATTGTGTTTCCACATCAGTGGAAATGTTAGTTTAAAACAGAACAGGAGCAACTTCCAAAGAAAAACTGTTTTATTTTTAGATGCGCAAGTTTTCTAAGGCTTTCACAAGTGTGGAATGCATGCATCTCACTGCATTCTGTAAAGGACACCAGCATATAAAATGGTGCTATTCTCTTGGGTTAGTATTTGAGACTGTAGATCCAGTGAGCAGTGTTTAACTCTTTTACATCAGGAACTGAATACCTCAAGGAAACAGGATGGAGGCAGAAGAGATAGGAAAATGGGCTGTTTAAAATGATAAAGGAACTATTGGATAATGAGCAGAGTGAATAGGAATAACTGCAGCAGCAAAACTCACCAGACAACATACTGCAGTCATAAGACGTGAAGTCTTCAAAGCATGCACAGCCCCACTCGACACACTGGCCTTTCTGGCTGCAAAGGTTGGGACATTTCAAAGCTAAGAGCAAATCCTCAATGAACCCTTCATTTTCTTTTGGGCTGTAATTAATTTCTTCCCAAACCCTCTTTTCACATTCATTTTCCAAGAGCGCCAAAGATGCCTTTGCCCAGTTGAGATCATCCTTCAGTTGCAAATCCTTGACACACATGTGTATTGCATTGTCCATCTGAAGGCCAAGCAGCGCCTGGCAGGCTCTGCCTAGGCTAGAATTAGTGACCATCTCCTGGCACAGACCCATTGCATCAGATTCAGTGAGACCAGAAGGTGTCGGCCATGAGTACAAGGGCTCTTGGTATGTGTCAGCTGTGTGATCTTCAGGGAAGAAATAACTAAATCCATCTAGATCTGCTTGGCTCAGACTCTGGGATGGAAATACAGGATGGTATTCATAATAATGCTGCCGCTTTTGGCGATTTCTGACAGACAGTCTTCTGAGCTGCTGTTGATATTTGTTAGCATGGTTGTAGGCCATGGAGTGCAGAATTTCTTGTTTATTTGTTTTAGTGCTGCTCTTAGAGTTTGGAAAGACGACTAGGTGCTTCGGGGATGCCGTCTGAAGAGCAGTTTGATTAAGCGAATGTACTTCTCTTGAGTGAGGAGCAGAGGAATCCTCTTCAGGCACAGAGGCACGCTTACTTAAGCCCCTGACATGATCAACAGAGCTAATATACTCAGCTGTAACATCCAGCCCTGGGATCAAAGAAGGAAGCCAAGCATGTTGCTCAGTTCTTTTACAAGACAAAGCAAATCCTGCTTCTGAAAAAAACTTCAGTTTGTTCATTGGCTCATCTGCTCCCATGCCACCCGCACCGCAACTGCAGAAAAATATTTTCTTGGCTGAAGTTAAAGGAGATGGTGTTTTGTCAAAGAGGCTCTCTCCTGGTGCAATTCTGTGAAAACAGCAGAGACACTCCGTTGGCTATTATCCAAAGAAGCAATACACATAGAAAGAGATGGGAAGGAGAGAACTTTATACAATTGGAATTTTGTAACTTTTCCCTACTTTCACAAAGCTTTTTAAATTGAATGCCATTTTAGAAACAAAACAAACAAAGAAAACTTTGGTGCTTGTGCAGACATAGTTATGTTTCCTTTGATGAGCTTAGAGTGGCATGCTCACTTTGAACATTTTAAAAGCTCGCCTAACCATCCAATATATTTGTACCTCATCTTTCCTCCAAGGAGCTTAAGGCAGTATATCAAGTTCTCCCTTCTCCATTTTGCCCTCACCACAGCCCTGTGAGGAAGGTTAGATAGAGTATGTGACTGGCTCAAGGCAATTCACAGAACTTCATGCCAATGTTGATTTCAACCCAGCTCCCTCAGACCCTAGTCTGATGTTCTAATGTTTACGCTGCATTGGATTCTGTTAGGCAAATAAGGCTGAGAGGGAGCCTGACTCAAAGCCACCCCATCCCAGGGGACATATGAACTCAGTACTCTCTCCTCAGGCCAAGTCCAGATATTCAACCGAATGTAACACTTCTTAGGTTACAGTTTGTTTTTCTGTTAAGATTACAGACATGAGCTCTGACTTGGATAGCCCAGGCAGGCCCGATCTTGTCAGATCTTGGAAGCAAGAAGAGTCAACTTTGGCAAGTACTTGGATGGGAGACCTCCTTGAAATACCAGCAGCTGGGAGGACAAGGGCAGGCTTTATTCAGCCACCTTTCTGAATATCGTCCAGGCCCCCTGTAGGGATCAGTCACCAGAAGTCACCATGACTTCCAGGTGCAGACACACACAAGCAAATACCAAATAAAGGAAAATATAAAAAGACGTGTGGTTTCACACAAAATGTACAAATCTGCACTGAAATGTAAAAAAAAAAATACAATCTTATTTCCAAGGTAAAATAGAAAGATTAGAGACTCCTGTTTCAACCACTGAAGAACATATTATGTATGTTTTTGTGGTTTAAATAGGAGTCCGTTGCATTAAACTGACCCTCTCCATTAGGACTTTTTAAAATGAAGACTTTGATGGGAATGGTAACATTGCTACCTCCATTCGTTAATAAAAGTTAGATAAGCATCAGTTCCTCCTGAGATTTCAGTTCCATCCACATCGTGGTAATCATTCTCTGAATTGCCATCAAATGTTCCACAAAGTCCCAGCGTGTGTTTATAATCTGAGCTGGGGGCTCTGAGTGTCAGACTCATTCCCCATTCACTCACATCGGCTCGAACAAAAGCTCCAGAAGAAAATGAAATCTAAAAACAAATGGTATCACAAAGGAAATAAAATTACCTTTTTGGAGGGGAATAGAGTCTAAGTTTCTGGACTGTTTTGCAGATGGGAAGATCTAGCATTGTGTTATCCTGTCCTCATCCCACATCTCCATTCTATTTAGGTCCCTGAAATAGTCCCCTAGAGAATATGGGGGTGGGGTTTGTTTGGTGGGAAGGAGAGTTATCAGAGGAAGTGAGGTAACTGGTCTTAATTATCTGTACAATGGTCTTTTACTCAACACAAATTAGCTACTATATACAAAGACATGTAAGATTATTGCTGGAGTTGTGATATACATACGGCTGATTTTTAACATACTTTTAATCATGTCCAAGAATTAAATTGTTTTGGCAATTTGTGATTCAGTACATACATGAAATGTTGAGTAACAATATATCTTTTGATCCAAAAGTTATTTAATTGGAGTATTTAGACGAATAACTGCCCTTACTCCAGATGTAGAACTGATCCATAACCTTTTTACAGTTGCTGTTGATAACTACCATTGTGACTGGAACACTGCATTATTAGCTGAATTTACATATTAAAAAAGGACACAAAGAATATTTTTATAAATTCAGATCAATTTATGGAACACTAGGCAATGTTTATAATGTTTTGTCGTTATAAAGCAAGAGAGAAAATGCTTCAATATGCATTTTATAATGTATTCTGTAGGAATTATTAATGTTATTTCTCTCTTTTGCTTTCTTGCTTCTTTTTTTTGTGGGGGGCACGGGTCTCCGGTGGTTTGCTGTTTTTTAAATCTGAAAAACTTAATATTTAACAATATGTGTATGATATATTTATTATTTAATGAAGACTACATAAATATGTTTTGCTTATTAATACCAAAGCCTCTAAAATGCTTCTCATGGCTTTTTATCCTTTTCTTGCTCCCAAACCTCCATAAGCATCAGCCTGCAAACCTAAAAGGAATCAGCTGATACAGCCATGGTGTTCAGCTCTTCAGGGATGCACGCTAAGAGTACCAACAGAGCCCCAAGGCCTGCTCCATAATCTTTCTTCCTTGTGAACTCTGTCCAAGCATTACAAAAATCCAATTTCTAATTATCTGATAATGTTTGGCTCAGCACATGATTATTGGATACAATGACAGGTGTCCATGTGATAGCAGCACCAACACAGACTTCTGATTTTACCATAAGAGTGATCTTGAACCAGCATATTTTTAAAAATAAACCTGAACCTGCCTCAGGAGGTTAGGAAAGTTCACATGCTCCTGGCCTTCAGCCAATTATGTAAACTAGAAATGTTTGGGATGGAATCTTTATGAAGGTGGGCTGTATTAGAACAGGATTGTTCAGAAGATGTTTCAATGAAAGTAGAAGTTCGTAGACTTCACTACTGCATATGGTGTGTGTTATCTGTTGCTAAATACACAACCTTTTCCTCAGTGGACTGTATTTTTACTTATATAATACCATTTTCTGCTTGTTTAACAGGTCAAATTTAATATTTATGCTTCATTTCAAATTTCTGCAATCTCAGTCCTATTACATGGTTTATTAGATGTCTCATTCTATTGACTCTATTGACTTACATTGTGTAAGCTGCCTTAAGTCTCAATGAGAAACGTAGACTATAAATAACATAAATTAATAAAATGCCTGTGCATTATTATGCACACCATTAACTGGTAGGGATTTTGGTATTTGCAAGCTGCTTTACAGATGAAAAAAGGAAGGATGCTAATGTCATAAATAAACAATGCTGTTTTAAGAGGAGAGGTCAAATAAGACTATAAAGCTATTAAACTTCCATGACTGTGCAAGATCAGGAATAGCCCACTACACCTTCCCGAAGGAATCAGCACAACAACAAAGTACACAATGAGAACAGGCAGATAAGTACAAAATCAGCTTTTACAAAACAACCCTAATAATAAAAAAAACAAAGATGAGATAATGATTGGAAAAAGCATCATTAAGGCTGAATCCAGATCGGAAACATGGGGCACACGGGAGCCGTCCCAGATCAGGCCAGCTCAAAATGGAGTATTGGAAGCCCATTCACACACACCTCTGCAAAGTGGCCATATCCTGCACAGGACATGCTTCGGCGCAGTCAGACGGCTGTCACGCACCGTCCCTATAGCTTGGTTTGGGTTTCTTTTTCCCCAATTCGTTTCCCCCATTTCCCCCTCATTCTTTCCCTCCTGCACATGTGCGCCCATGTGCCTATGCACTTGGAAGCCATGTTTTTTTTTTAAAGCTGGAACAGGTTTGGGTGGCCTGACAGGTTCACACTACCAATGCACCTCGCATGTATGCTCCAGCATTTGGATGACCTCTGAGGCAGATGCTGTGCGGTGTAAAAAATTGCTACCACTTCAGAAGTGGTAGCTTTTTGATCCATGGCAGAGACACCTAAGGATGGGATGAGTACGGGAGTGGAACAGGCAGCAGATGTGCACATTTGGATTTGATGTTTTGATCCGTTTGCGAGCCATCCCTGTGTTGGCTTAAAATGCCAGTCTGGACCCAAATTCTTCAAACAAATGGAAATCTCAGTACCTCTTATATGAAGTACAGGTTTTATGTGGAACAAAAATGAAATGCTCAGTAAGGAAATCAGTGACAGGAAATGGAAGAAAATGTAGACTGCACTGACTCCTCTGTTAAGTAAAAGCTGAGCTGATATGGTCACAGTTTAACATTCTTATCTGCTTCTTGACTTGTCCAAAGAAGGGTGCGTTCTCATGAAAGCTTATAATCAGAATCAAACTCTGTTGGTCTTAAAGGTGCCACTGAACTCAAACTTTGTTCTGCTACTTCAGACCAACATGGCTACCCATCTACTGTCCTTGTTGCTTTAAATTATCTACTAATTCTAAAATGGTTTTAAGAAAGGAAAGGCTGCTTTGGTATAGAAAGCAAGAAAGAGTTAAGATATAGAATGCCTACATATGGCTAATACAAGAACAGCAGCAACAAAAACCCCTCCTGTATGAAACAGGTCCAGAGGTGATACAAAATCAATAACATACTGTTACTTTCCTTCCTTGGTAAGATTCAGTGATCCTGACATAGCTGTCTGGAGAGTCTCTGCTTTTTATGGATAAGTGGGGCTGCGAGTCATGAAGTTGGCCACTGCACATGTCAAACGCTATTATATCAGCCCCTTCTCTGGCAACAAAGCCACAGTTGCATGATGCTGGGTAGTAAAGGCTTCCACAGTCCCACTGACGTACATGGACTTCAAAATCACGCAGGTTACTTCTGTATAGCACAAATGTTCCTGTTTTAAAATTGTCATATGCTCTAGAAAGAACAATAAAAACAGTATATGATTTATAAAAAAAATTAAGATCACAATGACATTTATGAATGACTTGGTTTTAAAGCCATTAGGATAGGATGGTGAAATTATGGGGTAGCATAATCCACACAGCAACATGTAACATACTCCACATAGCAATGAATTACAAAAGCCCTGTACTTTTGAGTAGAAAGGGGATGCTACTTATCACTGATAAGCACTGAAACATCAAAGCAGAAGCATAAAAGGGATCTCCCATATGGACATGCATATCACGTGAACAGGGACTTATAGGATAGCAGAAAGCAGACTTCCACATGACATCTATCATTAAAGACATGCAAGTAGAGAAATTCTCTTTTTAGAAAATACGTGCTTCTGAACCCCAACTCTGAAGGACATAAGCACAGCCCTGCAGGATCAGACCAGAGATCCAGCTAGTCAAACATCTTGTTTCCTAGACATGAACCAGAAGCCTACATAAACAGCATAAGAAGGGCATGAAGGTAACAACCCACACATGCCATTGGCCCCTGCAATTGCCATTTTGAAGTACAGTTGGAATTCTAACATGGGGGATCTAATCAGCAATGATAACGAAAAGACCTCTTCTCCATGAACTTGTCTAGTTCCCCTTTCAGGCCATCTAAACTGGCAGCCATCAACACAACCTTTGGTTGTGAATTCTATAAACATTATTAGATCCAACCAGATTTTACACCAGTAAAAAAAAAAAAAAAGGACAGGTCCCTTTGGGCCACCCAAAAGGCTATGCTGAAAATCATGAGACCTGTATGAACAAAAGTTATGATTACCGGGATTAAAGAAAAAGGGGAAACTGACACTGGGTGAAAAACCAGGCTAGATCCAACCACTAGAAAAATACCTTTCTCACAGGGAAAGTTTATCCATTTTCCTGAAGAGAATTGAGAAAGATGATGTTATATCTATGATATTCTGTTCCTTAATACTTTACTAAGAGGATTTCTTGATTGGCTGATGTTAAGATTTTTTTTTTCCAATGGGAAAACAATGCAAATAGCTGCTACAGATACTATTAAGCCATGCTGCACTTAGCTGTATCTCACAGAGCTTGCAAGGCAATTGTGCTGCATAAAATCTGGCACTGTTGCTTCGCCTAGTCAATGTTCACTTGATATGGATTTTAATCAGCCTATGCTGTCCCTGGCTATTTGTTGTGCTTATGGAGTGTCCAGTGTAACCATTCCTGTCATCAAGGAACACATTCTACAGAACTGTTCAAAGGATGTAATTTTCACTGGCTACATCTTGTTACACAATGAAAGAGAACAGTTTCCCCTTAGATATATAACAACCGGCATCATTAAACTGAAGCAAACACTAAAGGGAAAGCGTTTTCCTCCCATTTTGCCATTTAATTAGAGAAACAGATGAAAACAAATGAAAAGTAGTTCTTAATAGTGATGACTGTAGTTATAAAAACTCTTTAAAAAATAATTGAACAAACAGTAGGGAATCCTGTTAATTACCTGCCATCAAATGTAATGATATGTGGGTCAGTAAAAGAGTAGCAATAAGCAGAGGGCAAATCCTTCACAGTAACCTTCAGAAAAGAATGTAGACAATACGATTGCAGTAAGTTTTAAAATGTGCTGATAAGGAATCCTTTATATACTCATGTACTGATCCAGACATAAATAACTGACTTGTATAAGTATTTTAATTATTAAAAGTGCTATAACTAATTAACATTACTAAATAACATTACTAAATAATTAGAACATTACTAAATAATTGGAAGTTCTAATACGGAAATCAGAAGACTATATAACTAAAATTGGATCTGGAATTGACACATATGACCACATGGCTGCCCAAATGGAAAAGAATCAGAATACTTTAGCAAAATACAGATGAACTTACAACAAAGAATTCAAAGACAAAGGGAAACCATCATGAAAATTTCTGAGTAGCTGTACATGTGTATTAATTACGTTAGGCATCTGAAGGGACTGAGGAAACTTATTTTGAGAGCTGGAACTAGGTGATATGGAACTATTGGAACTAAGTGATATGGAACTCAGGATAGAATCTGTTTTCCCCCTTAAATGTATGTATTTATTTAATTCCCAATGAGGACCCAGTGGTTTACATCATTCTCTACTCCTTCATTTTATCTTCACAACAACCCTATGAAATAGATTAGGTTAAGAGAATGTGACTGGCCCATGGTAACTCAGTGAGCTTCCATAGCATGAGTGTGTTTTCATAACTCAAGTCTCCCACATACTAGTCCAAAGTTTGAGTCCAGTGGCACCTTTAAGACCAACGAAGTTTAATTCTGGGTATAAGCCTTCATGTGTATGCACACTTCATCAGATACACAGTCCCAGATATTAGTCCAACACTCTTAACCACTATACCACACTGGCTTTCTTGACATCTGGGCTTTGTTATGCACTGAGCTCTAAAACTGGTTATAAGAGTGCTTCAGATCTCTTGGTTAAAGTTTTCACTAATGATCTGAAGAAGTTAATTTTGACTGCTTGCTAGAATTTGGACATTATGATTACTGGTTCAAATGTGTGAATACCATTTAATCTGTTACAAGAAAAATTTAGGACATGTAGACTTTTGAGAAGTATCTGAAGAAGTGAGCAGTGATTCACAAAAAGCTCATACCTTATCACAAATTTTGTTCGTCTTTAAGGTGCTACTGGTCTCTTGCTCTTTTCTACAGTAAATATACATCCATTAATACCAACTACCAGGACTTTTTTTGAGCAGGAATGCAGTTCCGGCTGGCTTGGTGTCAGAGGTGTGGCCTAATATGCAAATGAGCTCCTCCTAGGCTTTTTGGGTAGAAAAAGCCCTATGTTAAACAATGATGATGCCAGGGAATGTGATTTAATATGCGAATGAGTTCCGGCTGGGCTTTTTCCATTAAAAAAGCCCTGCCAACTACAATTTACATACTCTAGAAAATGAAGTTTATTTTTACAAGGATTGCAACTCTGGTGATAACTGGCAAGCCTTATTTATCAGTTTCCTAGATGTTTTGATTTTATATTATGAGATTTAATAGTTATACTGGAACTATATTTCAGCTTTGAATTATTCCCCCCCATTTACTAGATTTCAGTTTTACAGTTTTTGATGACCTAAGTTTTGTTTTGGTGCTGATTGTGCCTGGAGTATTAATATATGAGATGAGACTTGAAACTACATCTGTTATATCTAAGGCCAGGGCTTTTTTTGAGCAGGAACACACAGGAGTGCAGTTCCAGCTGGGCTGATGTCAGGGGAGTTGCCTAATATGAGAATGAATTCCTGCTGGGCTTTTTCTACAAAAAAAAGCACTGTGTGAAATAATGGTGATGTCGGGTGGGGGGTGGCTTAATATACAAATGAGTTCCTGCTGGGCTTTTTCTGCAAAAAAAAAAAAAAAAGGTCCTGTCTAAGACTGACACTAGAGCAGGGGAGGCCAGTGGTAGCTCTCCAGATTTTTTTTGCCTACAACTCCCATCAGCCCCAGCCATTGACCATGGTGGCTGGGGCTGATGGGAGTTGTAGGCAAACAACATCTGGAGAGCTATCGTTGGCCACCCCTACACTAGAGGATATCACATCTCCAAGTCTGCCACGGTGATAGGGCTCCTTTTTAGAACTTGGATTTTTGCTCCACTTACTGGATTCTGTGAATCCATTTCAAATCTTAAAAATGGCATGGAGGAGGGGGGAAGAGCAGCCCCTCATCCCCCTGTGCTGCAATTCCCAGCAGGATTGGGACTTGCAGCATTTTGAAGAGTTAAATAAAACAAGCTCTAAAATGAAGCCACAATACTATGGCAATTCAGGGACACAGTCTGGCCCCTGTGATATAACAGATGTAGTTTCACAACCCATCACTGCAATGGACTGTGGGGTACTTCAAACAAAATTCTTCCACATGTATAAATCTTCCATCTCAGGTATCATGTAGAAGAATATACAGATATACCATCTTCACAGGTGACGATGTACAGTCACAATCCATATTTCTTTTTTTAAAAAAATGAGAATTTGGTAACCTGTAAATTTATAGCAAGACACAGGCCAAGTCAGTCCCCCAAAGCGATAAACAGTGACTTCTCTCACTGTGCAGTCCAGTGTAATTTATTTATTTGATTTGTATCCCACCCTCCTCCACAAGCAGGCTCAGGGCTGTCACAAAAGTCAGTAAACATGTAGGATTAAATATTAAAAACAAATAAAAGATTAAATAAACAACAATAAGATACATAAAAGCCAAAATCCAGTTTGATCTCTAACCTACCATTTTTAGGTAAGGTCATAGAGAGGGCAGTGGCGTTACAGTTGCAGAGTTTTTTGGATGACACTTCCGCCTTAGACCCTCACCAGTCCGGCTTTCGTCCTGGTTATGGGACGGAGACAGTGCTGGTCGCCTTAGTGGATGACCTCCAGCGGCATCTGGACCGAGGCGGCGTGGCGGTGCTGATATTGTTGGATCTGTCGGCCGCATTTGATACGGTCGATCACCAGCTACTGGCCCGCCAGCTCGCCGACACGGGGATTGGGGGATTGGCCTTACAGTGGCTTTCCTCCTTCCTCGAAGGACGGGGACAAAGGGTGGCCATTGGGGGGGAACGGTCCCGGAGGCACCCACTAGTATGCGGGGTGCCACAAGGGGCAGTTCTCTCCCCGATGTTGTTTAACATCTATATGCGCCCCCTTGCCCAGATTGCCCGGAGGTTTGGGCTTGGGTGCCATCAATATGCTGATGACACCCAGCTCTATCTACTAATGGATGGCCGGCCTGGCTCCGTCCCAGAAAGCCTGGACCTAGCATTGCAAGCCGTGGCAGGTTGGCTCAGACTGAGCGGGCTGAAGTTGAATCCAACGAAGACAGAGGTCCTTTGCTTGGGTCGCGGTGCCCTGGGAAGGGAAATCCCCTTGCCGGTTCTTGACGGTGTGCAGCTTAAAGCAGCACATAAGGTCAGGAGCCTGGGGGTTCTTCTGGAGCCTTCATTATCAATGGAGGCACAGATAGCGGCCGCTGCCAAGTCCGCGTTCTTTCATCTTCGACGGGCGAAGCAGTTGGCCCCCTTCCTGGAGCGCCGTGACCTAGCAATGGTGATCCATGCTACGGTCACCTCGAGACTGGACTACTGCAACGCCCTCTACATGGGGCTGCCCTTGTGCCGAACTCGGCGGCTGCAGCTGGTGCAGAACGCGGCGGCTAGGCTGTTGCTGGGGCTCCCAAGATGGGAGCACATACAGCCGGGGCTGCGCGGGTTGCACTGGCTGCCAGTGGTATACCGAGTTCGCTACAAAGTTGCTGGTTATTACCTTTAAAGCCCTATATGGCCGAGGACCTACCTACCTGAGGGACCGTCTCTCCCCACACGAGCCCCAGAGGGCACTGAGGTCATCTGGGAAAAACCAGTTGAATATCCCTGGGCCAAGGGAGGCCAGACTGAAGGCCACCCGGGATCGGGCCTTCTCTGTCACTGCTCCACTACTATGGAACCAACTTCCTGAGGAATGAGGGCCCTAAGATGTTTAGATCAATTTCGTAGGGCCTGTAAGACCCACCTTTTCAGGATGGCCTTCAACTAGTGACAGAATCAATGACAAAGCTAGGCATGCTGCTGGAAATGTTTTAATGTCCTATTCTTAGAAGTCTACCAAATCTAATGTTATAACGCCATGTTGTTATGTTATGTTAATTTTTTAATAATTTATAACTGTTTTAACCATGTTTTATAATGTAAAACCGATGTAGTGTTTATTTTATGTTGTGAGCCGCCCTGAGCCCGCTCCGGCGGGGAGGGCGGGATAGAAATAAAAAATTAAAAAAAAAAAAAAAAAAAACCACAATGGGATGGCTATTATTCAGGTAGTTCAGAATGTTTCCTGGAAAATGCCAGATTAGATTTTAGATGTTGATTTTTTTAAGCAGGGCATGTAATGGGCACTACAAGCATTGCCAGCAGTACAAACTGTGAACAGGGGAGGCCGAGATGGATTTGACATCTGCTGCCTCAGTCAAAGGCCTGGTGGAATAGCTCCATTTTGCAGGCACTGTGGAGCTGTAATAGGTCCCTCAGGGTCCTGATTTCAAGTGGGAGCGTGTTGCAGCAGGCTGGGGCCAGGGCAGGGAAGGCCTTGGTCTTTGTTGAGGCTAGTTGGACATCCTTTGGGCCAGGGACTACCAGAAGATGTTGGTCAGCTGAACTATTTGGGGCATATATGATGAGTTGGTTCTGTAGGTGTTTGTCCCTGGCCATGTAGGGCTTTAAAGGTCATTATTATAAACTTAAACTGGATCTGATACTCAACTGGAAGCCAGTGCAATTGGCACAACACCAGGTGACTGCACGCTTGCACACATATCACCATCACTAGTGTGCTGCTGCATTTTGCACTAGCTGCAATTTCTGGATCAGGTTCACGAGCAGTCCTGCATAGATTGAGTTATAGTAATCCAACCTGGAAGTGACCAGTGGGTAGATGATTGTAGCTAAGACCTGGGAGGTGAGGTAGGGAACCAGTTGCCTGACTGGCCATAGATGATAAGAGGCTGACCTGGCAACAATGGTGACCTGGGCCTTCATGGGAAATGAGGCATCTAGGATCACCCCCAGACCCCTCACTCTCAGCACTGACATTAATGGTGTCCTGTCAAGGGCTGGGAGACAGATTCCTGATTCCAGACCCCACAGCTCAGGTACAGGACTTCCATATTTGCTGGCTGTAATTTCAGCCAGCTCTGCCATAGCCATCCAGCCATGGTCCACAATGCCCTGTCCAAAACATCTGGAGCAATAATAATAGTAACACATTGTGCAAATCAGAATGCCATATAAATGGTAAAAATAAATATTAGTTTAATTCCAAATGCTAGTTTAAATGGTAAAAACAAATATTAGTTTAAAATGACAAAGAATAGTGGCTGACAGACAGAGTTTCTCCCTTCTAATTGCAATGGAATTAATTGGCTAAAAACTATTTTTTTTAAATCAAGACTGAATAAAATGAATTTTTACCCAAATGCTTTCTGGCATGTAATTATTCCACAGAAAACTGTCACTGATGATAGGGTCCACCACAATCCTGGTTACTCTGTCTCCATCTTGAATGAAATCAGACACAGCAGCAAAATAAACACTAGCCTGGCTACAGGTTTTATTGTAGCAGGGATGCTGAAAGAGGTCCACAAGGCAAGAAGACAGTACCAAGTTTAAGCTATGCTGGTCTTTACCTGTTCCAAAAAAAGATAAACCATTAGTGAGGGTTTTTTTCCCTTAGAAACTATGGCTACTGAATGCTAAAACAGTTTCAAGAAAAAATAGAGGGAGGGAAGAAAAGAATCACAAGGCTGTGAAGGGTTAGAAAGACAACTAGTTCTACCTACTGCAGGGTCTTCCATATAGTTCCATCTCATCTCCCACCTTTCTCCCAGATTAACCCACACTGTTCATTATAATGCACACACAAGCAGCAAGCAAGAGCAAAAACAATCACACCACAGTGCCTGTAGGTAAAGAAGAGCAAAACACAGCTAAGAAAGCAATTAAGTGAGGCAAGTCCATGCTACCAAGAAACACGAAGAAGTCCTCTGGGTTGCTAACCAATTTGATTTACTGGAGAACTTCAAACAAGCCCATTCAATAGTTATTGAGCACGAAACAACACACAACCACCAAGGCTCCCCAAGGAACATTTTCCTGGCTCTTAGACTCCTGTTTCTGTTATAATCTCTGCTACCTCTGTCTGGAGACCAAGTCCTATGAGGAAAGGCTGAAGGAGCTAGGTACATTTAGTCTGAATAGGAAATGACTCAGAGTTGATATGATAGCCATCTTCAAGTATTTAAAGGGATGTCATATAGAGGATATACAGTTGTTTTCTGTTGCCCCAGAAGGTCGGACCAGAACCAATGGGTTGAAATTAAATCAAAAGCGTTTTTGGCGAAACATTAGGATTTCCTGACAGGGTGGTTCCTCAGTGGAATAGACTTCATCAGGAGGTGGTGGGCTCTCCATCTGTGGGGGTTTTTAAGCTCTTGTGGCCCTTCCTTACATGCCCAGGATAAAGCTGATTTCCACTTTGGAGTCAAGAAGGAATTTTCCACTAAACCAGATTAAACTGGGATCCTGAAGGTTTTTTCCCTTTCCTCTGGACATAGAGCAGAGGCCACTGAGGGGTTGGGGGGAGACAGCTGTGAATTCCCTGCATTGTGCAAGGTGTTGGACTAGATGACCCTTGGCTACATTCCAACTTTATGTTTCATACCTCAGGCCCACACTACAGATTATGCAGAAAAGCTATGACTGGATCTCCTGCCATTTACTTTTTGATGAAATATAAGCATGGGAGGAGAAAGGATCATGAATTTCCTGAATAATGTGTAGTTAAGCCCTAAGAGAAAGATAAACAGCTCAAAATATCTTAGAAGAAAAAGGCACTTTTCTTATTCTGATATTGACATCTAAGACACTAAATTGGAATTGTCAACTGTACTCTATAAATGTCTTCAATTCTGCTTTGAAACCAACAAGTTCTGAATACTTTACTACTATAATGGTTTAGATAGACAGAATAACTATTAGGTTTGGAGTTTATACTGATGAATGTGCTTGTGTTACATAAACTGTAAAAAGGCATTAAATTGTACTGCACTCTCAACAAACCTCCTGAGATGATATGCAATTTAACACAGTTAAACAATAAAATACAATGGATTAAACTTACTGCTTTGTTCAGCTGCAAAAAACCTTCCTTCAGAGAAGAGCTTCTGCTAGAAAAAGCCTCTGCATTTAGTTCAGTAGAGTAGTAGGATCCACACCAATAAAACCAATTCAAGAAACATAACTGTGGGGGTCCTCCCTTGCTGGGCCAACTTTTTCCCCCTCCACCATCACATCCTGCCCTTCTGCCCCCCCACAGGCCTCAGAACTGGCATGAAGGGGATAGGAACAAGGGTTACAACACACATGCCTGCCCTTTTCTCCCCTGGGAAGTTGCTCCTTTAGCTAAGGCAAGAACCTTCTTTTCCTCCCTAGTTTGGCATTGGATCCTCCCCAAATATCTTTCCTGACTCCTCAGAAAGACCCAACTCCATCCCAGGCCTTGCCCTCACCACCAGGGCAACCACCTAGGCTAGGTGCCAGAGCACCACCCCTCTAAAATGCCCTCTCCAACCCACTTCCTTGCTCTCCTGGCCGCATCCTTGCAGGACCCTCTATGAGGCCAGTGTCTCCTGGCCTCCTGGGTATTCCATGGATCTATGGTCTGGCCGGTCCCTGGCCTTGGCTGTCTCTGCCAGACCACTGTTGGTGGTGGCAAAGGCTACCAACTCCACTGAGGTTTCTCACCCTTTGATGCCTTGAGTCGGCCATGGCACCAGGTGATGACCTCACCTGCTGGTGACCATGGCCTGAAAGCTTCCAACAGGGTTGGTGGGGCTTGCTTTTTGTTGAGGAACCCTGGGGGTTCTGGGGAATCCTGCCAGCTCTATCTACCTGGCTGGGGCCTGTGGTAGGTGAGTGGAGAGGAGAGAGAGCTCATGCGGTGTCAGGTCTAGCTGTGATAGTGTCCAGCTCAACAGCAAGGCCAATATGCTTGGCACTGAAGCTGGAGAAAATACCTGTTCAGCAAGAGACAAAGAAACAAAGGGAAAATCCTGTGCATGAGGGAGGAAAGAGGATGAGATTGCCAATAACACCCATCTCCCCTCCAAGAGAGGGGTGAGATGAGGATCCAAGGCAAGCCTCTGAATCCAATCTTCATTACTAGGTAGATTCAAATAGGAATTCAGGTTTGAAAGGTTGGATTCATTATTTCCCTGGGCAAAATACTTCTGTTTCCTTCTACTGATGCTATATTAATTCTTGGAGTCATCAAGAACTCCACTAGTGTGTCCACTATGCCAAGATAACCTAAGGTGTATTGTACCTATAACTTGCCACCACTATAAGGTCAGTATAAATGACGGATTAATCAACAAAACTCAAGGCACAAGCCATTTTTAAAAAGTTCACAAGAAAGACTCAAAGCAGCTATTACCTTCTTCTATGGTGTTTAATTTTAATGAGATTTTGCAGTCATCTCCAAGCTGGCCTTCTTTAGGACAAGGAATGGGAATTTTGCTTTCTGCTGTAAGCCTATATTGCTTTCCATCTTCAGATATAGTAAATGCCTCAGGATGCAGCTGGCAAATAAAAAGAGCATGCTAAGAATGCAAGACATCTACATGGAATTAGCTCACTGTCAGACCTGCATAATATTTTCTGAACAATGTTTAAGAACGAGCATTTTGTCAACCATACAAAAACAATAATCAGAAAGGTAATATCAAGAAAGGTGGACTATAAATAATACAAATAAAATAAAAATAAATATCCTACTGATAAGTCTTTTACCATTAATTTCTGTGATCTTGCAAGACATTTCCCCAAAAGAAAGAAAGAAACTCCTCCAAGAATCCCCAATCAAGGATTTGATTTTGCACATAAAATTATTTGCAGATAATTAAGTATAATCAATGTTGTCTAGTTTGTTCTCCATATTTTACTTTTATATGATATTACAGTTCTGTCTATGGAGATAAAATTTCTCACTAAAAATGCAACTTTTTATAATTGCTCTGTTTTATTGACAATTCTCATTCTCTCTCTCTCATTCTCGCTCTCATATGAGATGGCTCAAAAAAGCTACCACTTCCAAATTTTTAAGCCATACATCAGTCACCTCCTCGTCGTCTGGAAACGGAAGGGCACAAGCAAGGCACCCTGGCCTGTGAAACCGCCAAGTCATCCCAAGCCACTTCAGACTTTTTTCCCCCTTAAGAACTGTCTGGAGCGCTTGAGTGCATGAACACTTAATTTGTTTTGAGCGGGGGGGGGGGGGGGAGAGTGGTCCAGCTTCTGAGGCACCCTGCCGTCTGATTGCACCAAGCTGCCTCGCAGATGGGATAGGGCCGCCTCGCTGGGGAGCACGTGGAAGCTTCAGGGCGGCTCTTTTTGAACTGGCCCAATCAATTCAGGATGCCTCCTGCCCCAAAATGCCCATCTGTTTTTAGCCTCTGTGTCCTTTATAAAGTTTGTGTCTCCCCTCACCTGGCATTACATTTTACGGCACACATGGCTCAGCCCGACAAAGTGTCATTTATGTCAGATTTGGCCCTCATAACAAATGAATTTGACACTTCTGATTTAGGGCCATAAAGGTCAGACCCAGAACTCTGAATTGTCCCCAGAAACAGACAGGCAACCACTGCATATCTTTCAGCACAGCGATGATGATATCCATGTATCCAACCCCAACCTACCTTAATTCCTGCAAAAAATTCCTCGCTCTCAGTATGTGGGCTTCGCATTTCTGGTTTCTCTAAGAAAAAGGCAGAACTGCTACAGTAAATCTATGAAAAAGAATAAGACAATACTGTGTTAAAAGCTGTATAAGTGCAACAGAATATGTATTTGTAGATCAACATAATCATATATACCACATTTACACAGATGAAACTATCTTACCTCAGTGCTATAATCAGAGAAAATAATTGCGTTAGACAAACAGCCACCTAGGACACCATGATGATTGTTTGGTTAAAAGAATAGCATACAAAAATGTTTCAACCCAGCCATTTATCACTTGATGCAAACTCTTTGCCCTGTAAAGATTAATTTTTTAGGCTAGTAATCAGAGGGTAACTGAACACTATTATCAATTTGCATAAACATACAGTAGAAACATATTTAAACATACCCTATCTCCAAGTCTGAGGTTTATACCATCCAGTTCTAAAACTGAGAATGTTTCAACTGTTGTCTCTTGTCTCAGTTCTTCCTTGATGCCTTCAGGAGACAGTCTGGACCAAACCACAACAAAGCCCACTGAGGTGTTTACAGTAAGTACATCAAAGGTACACCTTAAGAAAACAGTATCTTCAACTAACTCTGCCACAATTTCAGGTATGCTTGGAGGTGGCGGCAATGGAAGTAACAATTGTGAAGGAGGAAATTTACCTAATAAGAGGAAAAACAAGTGGAGAATCTTAACCATTAAAAATAGAAACAATCAATTTAAAGAACAAGGTAAAATGTAAAAGGAGAAAAGTTTGGGCAAATTCAATTAAAAAGCATTAAGCCCAATAAATTAATTTTCTGCAAGTCATTTTAGAAATATCTGCTAAACTGACAGCCATGTAGTTTCGATAAAGCAAAGCATGTAGCTGTATACAGAGTGCTTTGTGTATATCGCACTGGGAACAAATTGTCTGAAATCAACATGTTATACATAATAGCCATTCAACAAACCGAAAAGTTATCATGACATTTTATGAAACAATCGCAGATCTGGACACCATATTTGTAGGACATATTCCCCTTACTTTCACCGAATTCCTCAAGTGTTCTCTGAAAAATCCTGATAAAGAATTCTAGTACACCAAAGGATTCCCAAAATTCCCAGTTTCTGCCCTCACCTACAATATTTCCCATTTTTGTACCTCAGTTGCCCATCCCAGCAATATCATCTGTGTGCAGGACCTCTCATATATCTGTGGTGGTCCTCGTACCCAGAGTTGTTCTGTTAATTTCAGCAGGACTGATCTGTGTAAGCATTCTTGTGTGTGTGTGTAGATTAACCATATTAATGGAATATAGGTCCCTGAATGATTACTAATCATGATGACTAAAGGGAACCTCCGCAATCAAAGACAGTAAATCTTCTATACTAGTGCTGGGAGGTTAGATCAGAGGAAGGCCTTAGTCTCTATCCCGTTTGGCGCTCTGGAGCAACTGGTCAGCCACTGTGTGAAACAGGATGCTGGACTAGAAGACCATGAGTCTGATCCAGCAGGGTACCTCTGATATTCTGTACATTTAGAAAAATGTGTGCACAAGATATTCAGCCACGCAGCTGAGTATGCACCAATAAGATCAATGGATGATACCAAAATTGCAAAATAATAAATAAATAAAATGGTTAAAAATCCAACTCTAGAAATTCATGGAATAAAAATTCACTGCTATGCAATGAACAGCATTCTGCTTATCGAAACATTCCTTTCCTTGGGTCTCTTGCTTCCCATGCCTTTGAACTGCCTATCCAAGCTATACACTTTCAGCCTCGCTTAGTGGTGTGGTAAGGGCAAGGTACCACATTCTGATCCACTACTCTTCCTTTTTAACTCACGATTTTGAGAACTCTTTTGCACATCTAATGTTACTTCAAAATGAAGAGGTATAAAACAAAAAATCATAAATACACATGTACTAATGTTCAGTGAAGCGTAGCACTTCTAAGAAGACCAACAATGTTTTATTCTGGGTATATGCTTTTGTGTGCACGCACACTTCTTCGAGGGGGGGAACGGAAAGAAAGAAAGAGAGAGAGAGAGAAAGAGGGAGAGATGGAGACCCATGGCCCTTTCCTGTTCTAACAGATTGGGGGGAAGGGGAAGAAACCTGACAGCACAGCTTGCATTCTTAGTGGAAGGGAGCAAGAGTCCAGTAGCTCCTTAATGACTAACAAAATTTATGGTTGGCATGAGCTTTCATGAGTCACTGCTCACTTCTTCAGATACAGCTAGAATGTGAGTCCATCTGTCTTTATATCTTGGAGAGTGAAGTGATTTCAGACACCAAATGGCAATAGCAGGCATTGGTGATGAGAAATGAAGCTTAGGTTTCAGTTCAGTCCAGGAGAATGCACTGTCTTGGGAAAGCGTTTGGCACATAAGAACTATGTTGCACAATCTGCGCAAAGAACAGCTGATGCCATCTACCGTTTTTACATCTCCAAAGAGGCCAAATTCTTGCCTGCAGCACTAAGGCTGCATACTGCAAAGACCAGGGTCCAGTTGCTCTATGGCGCTGAAATTGCCCCTTATTCAACCACCAAGCCGTTGGAGATAGTACAAACTAAACTCTTGCGCAAGCTTCTGTCTGTTCCCAGTTGTGTGCCAAACACTGCCATCAGGTTGGAATCTGGCGTCCCAAGCATCGAGACGTCTATGTGGTTAAACACCCTTTGTTACTTTTTGAGGGTTCTCTCAAAGCCAGGTGGCCTTCCCCATCTGATTGTTTTCGACTCTTTTGTGGGAACTTGGGAGAAAAGGTGTCTAGATCATTTTAGACTCTGTGATCTCTCCCCTGAGTCCCTAGCAATGATGGAACTGAGGGATGCGAAAGAACTTTTGCGCCTGAGGTTGGTTGAGCTGGAACTGAGATCTGCTAGAGCTAGTCTTTCTGCGCACATTTTCTTAGGGAAGCAAGCCGAAGTACTGTCCCCAGCCAGGTATCTTTTCAACATCACTATCCCAAAATATTGGATAGCTTTCTCAAAAGCACGACTCAACGCACTTTTCTCTTCGGTGCTTTTGGGACGTTACGCTGGGTACCCATATCTGGAAAGATTGTGCCCCTGTAATTGCAATGAGGTCGAAACAACTCTCCACATCGTTTTGCGGTGCCCTAATTACAATGACTTGAGGGCAAGATTAATCTCTCCAATTCTCGGGTCCTTGGCGGGCAGGCCGGAGGATGAGCAGATTGCCTTCCTCCTGTCTGACGCTCATTCTGATGTTTCATCTAAGATTGCCCGTTTCTGTTATGTTGCTCAGTTGGAAAGGAGGGAAATTGAGAATGTAAATCTTGGTTATGAGTTTTAACAATATGTGCAATAGTTGGCGTGAGGAATTTTGTGTAAGAGGTCAAGTCAAGTTTATTGTTACAGTCAGTGACCAGCTTGTACAATCGAATCACATAAAACTTTTTGCATCAAAAACAGAATAAAACCAACAGTAGCATTCATAAAATTGGGTGCCTATGACTATTACAAAGAAATCGGATAAAAACATCCATAAAATTCATTTAAAATTTGGATGAAAGGTTAACAGTCAAATCAAGTTTAAAACAGTCATAGACCAGTCAAATTAGATACAAATAACTTAATAAAATACAATCAGATAAAACAATAATCAGAATAAAACATACACAGTATGATATAATTTCCCTCCAGAACAGTAGTTAGGTTCCATAGCCAAGGCATTCAGTTGGATATTTCCCTTAGGAATTGTTTCCGGAGACTCATAGCTCGCGAAGCAAATTTTGCCACACATAAAGTGGTTCTTTTATTCCTATCCGCCAATAATTTGTCTAGCTGATGTCTAACATTTCTCCCAGGGACACTGGAACAGATCGGGAGTATATAGTCGGCCCTAATACACTGATATAATTTACATTGGAATAATACATGTTCCCTGTCTTCCGGTTTCTTGTCCCCACAAATACACAATCTCTCCTCATATGGTTGTCCTGTGTATCTGCCTTCCATAATGGCTGACGGTAACATATCAAGTCTGAGAAGGGTAAATGCTCTCCTATACTCAACTTTGTCAAGATTAAGCAAGTATGGCATTAGTGTTATTTTATGTAGTTCCTCTATTCCTGGTAAATAACCTTTAAGCTGATTCAAATCATGCTGTCTTTCGACATCCAAGATTCTCTGTTTAAGAAAAGGTTTAACCAGATTGTACTCCATGTTGAGCAAATATTGTTTAGATAGTCCATAATAACCCAACTTGGACTCCGTTTCTCTAATCCACGGTGGCACAAACGAGTCTCTTGCTATCAGCCCCGCCAAACTGGTGGGCTGAGTCATTAGTTTATACCAGTAAAGAATAGCAGCAATCCACAGTCTTGCTTTCACAGTGACCATACCTGTTTCTACTCTGTTAAATGAGTTGGGAGCACATGGAGGGACTTGTAGTATGTGCCTAAGGAACTTTGATTGCACTTTCTCCGCTAAATACCAGAGATGCTGATATGGTGTTATACTCAAGGGTGCCCCATATAGAATTTGAGCGAGGGCCTTGGCCTTAAAGACCTTAACTGCAGCCGCCACATTCTGCCCCCCGGAGGTCCAATAGAATTTCTCTATGGCTCCTGAACTTTTTGCTGCATTTGTTGTAACATATTCCACATGTGCCTTCCTGGCCCCTGAGGCCTGAAAGACTACCCCTAGGTACTTAAAGCAGCGTGTCTGTTCAATAGCCCTATCGTTTATCTTCCAATGATGTACCTTGGGTCTATTTGCAAAGGCTAAAATTTTAGATTTTGAATAATTTATTTCAACCTGATTAGCTTGGCAGTAAAGCACAAGAATTTTCATTGCTCTCTTTAGCCCAATTGGGGTCCTAGAGACCAGCACTGCATCATCTGCATATAGCAGGAGCGGGATATGCCTATCTGCAATCTTTGGAGCATGCACCTCTGGACCACTTAAATGTTCCCCCAGATCGTTTATAAAGAGGTTGAACAAAAGTGGCGCCAAGATGCAACCTTGCTTAACTCCCTTCCCTACTTTGATGGCTTTCGTGAGATGTCCCTTCGGATTTATCCTTGTCCTGATCTTGGTGTTCCTATATAATGCTTTTATCAATGCCAGTAGCCTCTGATCAATTCCCATCCCTCTCAGTTTTTCCCACAGTATGTCCCTCTGAACCATATCAAAGGCAGATTTAAAGTCTATAAAGGCAGCGTATAGGGCAGAGGTGCTGTTAGAGGAATATTTGGAAATAAGATGGTCCAATACTACACAATGATCCAGAGTGGAACAACCCGGTCTAAACCCAGCCTGTTCTTCTCTCAGGATGTTATTACACTCAATCCACTCCCACAGTTTCTCTTTAAGATGGCTGGCGTATAACTTGCTTAGGATACTTAAAAGACTGATGGGTCTATAGTTATTTGGGTCATTTCTGTGTGTAAGAGGTGATGGGTTTGTTTTTATGATTTTGTTTTTGTTTGTATTAAGCTGGTCGGATGACCGTGAATAAAGTACTACTACTACACTGTCTTGAGCTTCATTACAAGTTACAATTCAGCAGTCTCTCTAATCTCCCTCTGAAAGAGAACTGCTACTCTTAGGGCAGCAGCTGAATGTCTTGGAAGGCTAAAATGTCCCCCCGCTGGTTTTTGAATGTTGCAGTAGAAAGAGTAAGAATCCAGTAGCACCTTAAAGACTAACAAAATTTGTGGTAGGGTATATTCTCTTGTGATTCGCTTGTTCAGGTTTACTTCCATTTATTCTTTGCATCTTCCTGGACTGAATCCTCCTGTACCAAATTGAGACCTAGGTTTCTTGCCTCATCATGTGTGCTGATATTTCCATGCCTACTACCCCTCTGCATATCGCATTTAATCCAATCGTGACAGCTATTGCCATTTAGCATTTGAAGTCATCTTTATAAAGTTTATATGTCCAGTACCTTGTGTTACATTTGATGGCACACATGGCCTGGCCTGACAAAGTATATCAGGTCCAGCCCTCATAACTAATGAGTTCAACACCTCTGCTCTAAAGAGTATACTGACAACCAGCACAAGACACTTACTGCTACAGATGGTTTGTGTCCCAGTGTCCCCAGATTGGCAGTCATGGGGTTTTGGATCTGAAATCACTAGAGACAGAAATTCCTGAAATTAGTATATCAACAGGAATATTTTTGTCTTGAACATTTATTTTTTATTTTATTTAAGTCAAGTCAAGTCAAGGTAGCCTTTATTGGCATAAAATATATAGATATATATATCAGGGCAAATTGGTTATATTTGAGAGAAAGATGGATTTCCCAAATCAAACTGGAAACCAAGGACTGGGTATTATTTGAATAGCTCTATCTATATGCTCATTTCCAAAACTATACCCAAAGTCTCTTCCAGACCTTAAAGTTGGGTCTCATTGATTGCAGTAAAGTCAGTAGATATGGACACCGGCAGCTCCTCCTAAGGAACGTCAGAATGCTTTTTGGAATATCACCAACATAGTCATCCTACATCCTTGAAACTGTAGACTTTTACAGCAAGGTTGACCAGAATTTAGGTCAGGAGCCTTTTGAGCAGTGGCCCTACAGAATCAGCTCTCTATGATTCTATGAGAGTTGCCCTTGGCAGCCATGCACAGACAACACAAACATTTTATTTAAACTTGTTTTTGAAGTGTAGCTGATAAAGGTCTCACTATATTGTTTCAAGGACACACAAGGATAGAAACCTTCATAGGTCACACGTGGCTTGCCACATGTACGTAGAAATGGATTGGGTGACATGTGCCAGCAGGAGAGGAGGCAACAACCAGGGGATCCATAAAAACATTTTAATCAAAATGGGGTCCTTGGGTTGCTAAAGTCTGTGAACTGCTGGTTTAAAGTTTTCAGTGTTCTGTAATTTATTAAACGATCTTGAGCTTTTAAATTAAATGTATTTCTCACTTTTAAAAACAGTTCATTACTTTCAGTTTAAGACTGCAATTTGGCTTTTAGTTTAATGCAGCAATAAAATGTTTTCAATATTTAAATTGCTTTCTGCTATAAAAAGAAACAGTGTATTATACTATATACGTTCAGTATTTCAGTAAATAAGTTGCATGAGATGATGAGAAACATTTATACCTTTCACCGTCTACTTTTTCTTGTATAATACAAATCAATTAAATTATAATAATTTCATTTGGCATGCAAAATAGTAAGTAATATAAACCTTGTTACACTGGAATCTTTGCAGTAAATAACTGATATCTCTTCCTGATAATAAAGAGCTTATTTCGCTTATTTTAATTAAAACAGACAAAACTAATTTAAAACCTTACATTACTGCAAATAAATCTTTTTTATGTTCAGTTAGCATATCAAGAATAATTGATCCTTGTAAATGAGTCAGCAGTTTTGATTTAATGTAAGAGATACTTTGTTCAGCCATTTTGATTTGCAGTCGGAAACTATTAAAAAGAAACTATTAAAAAGAAACTTGTGAGCTCACTGATTTTTGATTATTTCTTTAGTCTGAAAAGCTTTCAAAACTGGAATGCAGCAGACGTAATTTTGTGAAGAAGAACATTCTAGATCCAATGGTTCAGTTTGGGTGGTTTTCTAAAACTGCTATGAGTGATAATACTTTTCTGTATATCAGCTAAAACCCACTTGTGTTTCACCATCCACTTTTCTGTAACTTGCAAGTGCTCTGCTTGTATGAAAGTACACAGAAGTGTACTTCTGATCTTTGTTCTATGGCTCATACATGACTCAGTGGACATGATAAAGAGTTATTATTACTGAGGAACTCACATTATTTTTCACAGCCATAAACAGTAGTAGTGCATAGGGCTCTCTTACATGCACTGATGTAGTTTGACTTCAATATTTTTCACTTTTGCCAGTTCTTTTGTGCCAATTACCTGCTGATGCTCTTCACTACTTTTAGAAGGTACCTGTACATTCTACATGCTTATGTACAGAACCATTATAGACAGCTTGGTAGCCACTATAATACCACTCAAGAAACCACAGCAGTAGTATTGCAGATACCAATTCTGGTTACTACAGGACCAGGACTGCAGTATTCGGTGCAAGTTAGTTAATTGCTTGAGATAAATTACATTAGAGAGTCTGTAAGTGTATTTGGACTGGAGGAAAGCTAGTGTTGGTATTTTATGCATCAAGATATGCAAAATGGTATCAGTTTCAGACAAGTATCAGTGTGATTGTTGGCTACAACCTGGGCAATGAGAGTTCAGATCTCCACTAGCCATAAAACTCAGTGGGTGATCTTGGGCAAGTCATCCTCTCTCAGCCTGTCCTAACTCACAAGGTTGCTGTAAGAACAGAATGAATGAGAGGAAAGAACTATTTATGCCACTTGGAGCACCCTGGGAAGGGTGAAAATGTACTGCATAATGAAATAAACCAAAGGTCCTTTTTGGGTCCTTGGAAGCAGCCTAGAGACTAATATTCATCAAATTGCTTCTCAGGATTTATGTTTCTTATATACATCTACATAAAACCTCAATGCCTTACCTTGTGACTAAAACTGTCACAGACAGTCATACCAAAGTTCTCTACAAAACTGCTGAGGTGCTTACCAAACCATGACAAGAAACCAAACGACACTGATGGGGAAACAAAATATTTTTATGTTTAGCGATTCAGCAACATACATTTTCTCACCTTCTGCGCAGTATCCCATGCACCCCTGGGTAGGCTGGAGCAAGTATATGAAGAAATCCCCACAGTTCCTCACACTGACAGGAATTCGGAAAAGGCAGCAGTCTTCTGCAGTGCTGAAAAAAACCCGCCAAGTTGCACATGCTGTTAAGTGCTTGATTTCACCAGGTTGAGGCATGGATTCTGACTCTCCCAGAGACAACCAGACAGGAGCTTGTGTTCCACAGTGATTCACCTTTTACCACCAAAAGCATAAAATCAGAAAATGGTTAAAATTTCCACAAAGCATTCATCATCCTAAGCACATAAAAGTAACATGAGAAATAAGGAACACTTTGGACATAACTGGTAGCAAGGCCTGTGATGCACCAACCTTCAAGTACGTGCAGCAGCCCACCATAATAAACCTCCTGCTTTGCCACCTGCCCAGATTTTTAAAAAAAAGTGGTGAAGTCTGAAATGTACTTTCTAGGTCATCACATACATGGCTGGTGGGTGGGGCTTGGCTGAACAGTTCTCAAGTTGCAGAAGAAATGCTTGTAGAACTGCCACCTTCCAACACCTAAAGGGATGCCATGCAGACGATGGGGCGGATATGTTTTCAATTGTGTTGGATGACAGGACTTGGACTAACAAATACAAACTAACATCCTGATGGGGAGGTGCGCTCAATACTGAAACAATCTCCCTCATGAAATGGTGGATTCTTCATTGGTGGAGGTTTTTAAGTATTGTTTGGATGCCTACTTGTCAGCGATATTATAGTTGTAGTTCCTGCACTGGCAGGGGGTTGGATTAGATGACCCTGGTGGTCCCTTCCAACTTTTGAATAAATAAAAAATAAAAGTTAATAGGTCAATAGAAGCTACTTTTGAATTTACAGTAATACTATTAAAAGGAAGAGAGAAGGAAACTTTTTCTGTGTGCAGGTATCTGTGAACGTGTGTCTGTGAATATGCAAGAGTCTGGATATGTGATTTCTCATGCAACATGTTGGCCATCAAAAAAATTACAGTGCTTCCCATAGACCAAAACCACTTGTAATTTTGCCATCATTTCTTGAGACCAGAAATTCAAACAGGGTCAAGATGCAGCATCAGGTTTTGCAGCCTGGCAAAAAGAGACAACAAGGTGCAGCAGGCTGATGGTTGCCAGTATGAACCAAGTGCAATTTAATTTTTTAAAAGAAATTTGACACACTGGCTGTCTTTTTAATTTGCTGATTCTTTCCCCTATTTGGACTCATGTTACTTCTTAAAAGTTAAATGGAGTGTACCAATACCTCCACGCACTTGGTAGGCATTTCAGCTGGTTTATCAAAAATCACAAAGCGATACCATCCTGATGTCAGTGAATGATCACATATTACATCCTGAATAGCCGACTGCTGAAGCTGTGATGAATCAAAATTAACACTTCTATACGGACTATCAAGGATCTGGTGTCCTCCAGACTGGCATTCTAGAGCAGTAGAAATATCAAACACATTAACATATATAAGCTACATCTTTTCATACTATCTGATACAGTTCTTATCATATTAGTCAACTTCATTCCAGCAAGAATTACAATTACAAGTAAGTCATCAATTTATGACAATGTTTCATAAAAGAATGTCCTCCTATAGCATTACATGTCAATTTGTCTAAAATAGGAATCAGTGTTCTATAAAATTAGGTTAAGCAGTAAAAGTTTGACTTTGAGATATAATCTAAAAAATAAATATTTTTAATTAGATTGGTTAAGACCAGAGCTTTTTTTGTAGAAGCCCAGCAGGAACTCATTTGCGTATTAGGCCATACCCCCTGATGTCACCATTGCTTCACGCAGGTTTTTTTTGTAGAAAAGGCCCAGCAGAAACTCATTTGCATGCTAGGCCACACCCCTCGATGCCAAGCCAGCTGGAACTGCATTCCTGTGTGTTCCTGCTCAAAAAAAAAAGCTCTGGTTAAGACACTGCAGTACAATACCAGTGTTACTGTCAGAACTAAAGCACCCTTTGTTTGTTAGGAATATGTCCACTAGATTCCATATGGTCCACTAACATCCCTTATGGAAATGCTTAGACATAAATTTGTCAAAAGAGCTTTGAAACTTATTAGAATGGCCGACCCTCCAAATTCCAATTGTCCAATGCCTGCAAACCACTCAGGTTCCTACTATACATCTAGCCGGTCTAGGAACAGTTACAAGCCCAGAAGGAAGGGCTCAAAAGAATGTTTGTTTGTTTTTTAAAAAAACCCTGATATTGAAGTAAGATACTTTGGAGGAATATTCCCACAGCCCCGGCTGTATGTGCTCCCATTTGGGGAGCCCCAATAACAGCCTGGTCGCTGTGTTCTGCACTAGCTGAAGTTTCCAGGTTCGAGACAGGGGCAGCCAAATGTAGAGGGAATTACAGTAGTCCAATCTCAAGGTGACCATTGCATGGATCACTATTGCCAAGTTGCTGCGCTTGAGGAAGGGAACCAACTGCCTCACCCGCCTGATATGGAAAAAGGTGGATTTGGCAGTGGCTGCTATCTGGGCCTCCATTGTTAAGGAAAGCTCCAGCAGCACCCCCAAGCTCCTGACCCTGGACGCCGTTGTCAGCAGCGCCCCATCAAAAGCTGGTAAGGGAATTTCCCTGCTCGGACCACCGCGACCAAGGCAAAGGACCTCTGTCTTCGTCGGATTCAGTTTCAGTCGACTCAGTCTGAGCCATCCCACCGAGCCTGAGTGCCAGGTCCAAATTTTCTGGGACAGCTAGACCGGTCGTCCATCAGTAGATAGAGCTGGGTGTCATCAGCATGCTGATGGCCAACCAGCCCATACCTCCGGGCAATCTGAGCAAGGGGGCGATTGTAGATGTTAAACAACATGGGGAGAGCACTGCCCCCTGAGGCACACCACAATTAAGTGAGTGTCTCTTGGACGACTGTCTCCTGATCGCCACCCTTTGTCCCCGATCATAAAAGAAAGACGAAAGCCATTGCAAGGCCAACCCCTGAATCCCTGCATCGGCAAGACAGTGGGTCAGCAGCTGTTGGTCAACCGTATCGAATGTAGCCGACAGATCTAACAACATAAGTACCACCAAACCATCTCGGTCCAGATGCAGCTGGAGGTCATCCACCAGGGCGATCAGTCCTGTCTCCATCCCATGACCTGGGCGGAAATCGGACTAATGGGGATCACAATGGAAAAAACCCTTGCTAAGTCCTCCTAAAGAGCATACCGTATACTGTTGAGATTCCAGGCCTATGATACAGTAACAGCGTACTGTCCAGGAAGGGTCCTTCTAGTGTCAGATACTTTAAGTATACTTTCCATGCCCTGACCTGGATAACCCAGGCTAGCCCAATCTCATCTCAGAAGTCAAGAAGGGTCAGGTTAGTATCCAGAAGGGAAACCATCAAGGTAGTCCATGGTCACTCTGCAGAGGCAAGTAACAGCAAACTACCTCTGAATATATCTTGCCTTGAAAACCCTGCAGGATTGCTGTAAATTAGCTGTGATTTGATTGCACTTTCCACCACCATACCTTTCATAGAGAGATAGATTTTTTGGGGGGCGGGGATCCATTAATATGGAACAGGATATTCCTGCCTCTTAAAGTAGTAGTTGCTGTTTTCTGCTCGCTAAGTTACCACTGATTTATGGCAATCCCATGGGGTTTTCCAAGTCAACGTCAAAAGTAGCCTTGAATTAATGCAATTGTACAGAGCAAGATGGTGTACTACAAACAATGAAATGTACCATTTTAGGTGGGACGGACACACCATAAGCCACAAATATCACCAGAAGTTGTCCCATATTATCAGTGCTGGGACAAAGTACGCACACATGATGGAATGCTGTTCAAAGAGTAATAAAAAGGCAAAGTGATTAAGAGCAGCAGACTCTATTCTGAAAAACCAGTTTGATTCCCCAAACCAGCTCTTCTTTTTCTAAGCAGCTGTTCGCAACGCAAGACATCATGGACTGAACCACTTCCAATGGATGTAGTGATGGCTACTAGCACAGATGGCCACTGAGATATTGCTCCTCTGTAAGAGATAAACCCTCTTCTGCAGGCAATGAAAACTAGCAGGGCTTTATTTAAGCAGGAACGCAGTTCCGGCTGCCTTGGTGTCAGGCCTAATATGTAAATAAGTTCCTGCTGGTTTTTTTCTACAAAAAAGCCCTGTGTGAAACAATGGTGACATCATGAGGTGTGGCGTAATATGCAAATGAGTTCCTGCTGGGCATTTTCTACACAAAAAGCCCTTTTTTTCTACACAAAAAGCCATTATATGCACTAAGGTTTCTCCTTGCATGATGTGTAAGGCAGTGATTCCCAATGTTAGATGGTGCCCACAAATTGATTTCTGGGCCCCACTTGCTTCTTCAACAAAGCATTTCTTCTCCAAAGCTCAGACATAATCATTGTGGACTTCCACCTCCTGCTTCTTTGGTGCCTGTGAAGAATCTAGGGAAATATCAGGGTTTTTTGCCTGTAAGGAGCACTTATTCAGAAACAGCACCCTATGGCTGATGTTTTGTGATTACCAATACAGCAGCCATTTTATGCTAATGCCCACTCCTAACTTAAAATTCTAACAGTGCCCACGGCCTCAACAAGATTGGGGTCCCTGAAGTAAGACTTTGAATCATGGTTAATTTAGTCATGGGCTACTTGATCAAAGGAGCCTTCTGCCAACAAAAGCTCATGCCACATACAAAAATACTGCAATGTGAGAGCTAAAAAGCTGGGCAGTGCAGCAGAAAGCCAATTCAATGATCACCTCCGTTATGAAATTTCACTACCAGTGACCCAGCCTGCTCCCATACCCTCTGCAATATGGAAGTAAGCATACTGCTTCAACTTGATGAAGTTGTATATAAAATGTAAATATCTGAGAACTCAAAAATCATTTATAAATATGAAATACCAATGTAGGCCTTTTCCACAGCATTTACTAGAGTTGCCAGCTCTGGGTAGGAAAACACTAGGGCCACTTGGGGGGTGGAACCAGCAGAGGGTGGGGTTTGGGGATTGGAGGGACCTCAGCACGGTATAGTGACAAAAACCAGCTATTTTATTTGGAGATCAACTGTAATCAAGGGTGATCTCCAGGTCACGCCTGGATGCAGGCAATGCTACCATATACTGCCCCCAATCAAAGTAAAATTAGGCACAAGAATTGCACCTTTACACCTATTAAACTAAATGCAATGGGATTTCCTTCTGAAGAGACAGGTATAGGATAACACTAAGCCCCTTCACAACACTGGACCTTAAATGAGTCACGACTAACTTGCTCCCTTAGTTTCAAGGGGAATCTGGTTTTGTTTCTGCTGCAACTAACTAGCAGGGCTATTTTTCTGTAACCAGATAGTGCAACAGGGGGACCCCCTAACCCATTTTAGCTGCACCTTTACAGACCTTTCCTCAGATAATTCTCTCATGTTTCTGTACTTCGTTCAAAAACATACAATGTGGCGCGAAATCCATTTTTATCTACTTTAACCAAGTATTTTCAAGCTGTTAATGTGATAATAATGTAATGTTAGCAATAACTTCGTCGTTTTATGCCTTGCATTTTCCGCACATCTCAAAGCCACATATGACATAAACATAAGGCCACCGTATCCATAAAAACAGAGGGGGGAAATATAGCAATACATTTGGATTTACAACAACGTCATAACCTATAACATGCACACTTATATCATTTTAACTCTGAAGATGCTTCGCAGACCTACACCCTTCCTGACCCCCTTCCCGTCTCTTACCTGGCTGGCAGAGCGCTGCCTTGAGGAACGTCAGTGCCATCCAACAGCAGAGCAAACGCCTCGACGGGCGAAGAAGGCTCATTGCTTGCCTTCCCAGGAGGTGTCCCTCACTGTGGGACTTTCCTCCGCTCAGGCTCCAAGTGGAAGCCAATTGGAAAGCGCTCCTGCGACAGCCAGCCAGCGGGCTTTCCGTCCCAAGAGTCCCTCCAGCAAAGTCGTTCTGCTGAGGGCTGCTCGCGTTGCTGTACAGCGAAGTTCTTCCCGTTGTAATTTCTCTCAAGTCCCGGGACCGTCTCGCGCGCCCTCTCCCTGCAGGCCGGTAGCCTGGAAGAAGGAGAAGACGACGCACAAGAACAGCTGCTAGAGCAGCCGAGCGGGGGGGGGGGGGGGGAGCGGCGGCCAGAGTAGCTACAGCCGATCTTCTGGGCCTCTGATCCCCTCCAGATCGAACCTGCGTGTGGCTGGATTGCTCCCTAACGTTACTTTACCGGATCTCATAACTTTCCCATGGCGAAGAAGAGCTGCAGGTGCGGCAGTTCTGTCTCCATAATGGGAGTATTTTGTAAGCTTTGCAACGACCAGGAAGAGCCATGTAATTTCAGGAGCCTCCAGGCAGTATTAGCCCTATGCAAAGTATCCCTCCTCAGATTAGCCATTGCTAGCCACAATGAAAAGGTAAGGAAAGAAAGACACTCCCAAAACTGCTGGAGAGAGAACAACCTCTATGGAACAACGCCAGCACCACACACTAAATTATAAGGGGGAGGGGACCCCAAATAATCATTTGGTCAGTACAGGGCCTCATGGCTTGGATGGTCTACCCTGCTCTTGTTAGCTGACTGGACCAACCAAATAAAAAAGGCTAAATATAGGGGGGGGGGGGGGAAATATAGGGATAAAAAAAAAGGCTCCATATAGGGAAGTTGAAAGGCAGAAATAAAATGTTACAATAAATCAGTACAGAAATTACAGGACACTTAAGGTTTTTTAAATGGGTATCTTTTTTATTGCTGTGAACCACATTTTAAACATAATTTTTTAAGCACACAGGAATGGTGTGGTACTTTTCTGTATGTTGTACTATTTGAAAGTTGTATGGTCCACATGTACTTTGAAGTGGTTACAGCTCATTCTGCCTCCTTATTCTGGCGTAATATATAGCTAGCTTCGAAAAACCACTGAGATCACTGAGGAGCATATGAATGCAGTATTCAGGAGACAGAAGGTACGTCAGCAGCTGGGTCCTGAGTATGAAAATAGGGATGTTCCCAGTACACCAACCATTGTGAATGGCCATTGTATGTACTAATGTACAGTTAGGCTTTGTGTAGAAATGCCACAAACTTTACTATCACATTTCATTACCAGTTTTTCCTCTCTATGTGTATGTATGTGTGTGTCCTGTGCTCACCCAACCAACTAGAATGCAGTGCTCTCGGCTAGATGGCCCAAACTAGTCAGAGGGGTGCAATCACACTACACTAAATAATGCGTTTTGCTACTAGATTTTTACCGTGTAAGAATAGCAAAAATCCAGTTGCAAAATGCATTATTTAGTGTAGTATGAATGCACCCTGATATTGTCAGACCTCAGAAGCTAAGCAGGGTTTGCTTTGATTAATACTTGAATGGAAGACCACCAAGAAAGGCCAAGGCTGTTATGCAGAGGTAGACAACGGCAAACCCCTATTCATCTCTTGCCTTGAAACTCCTACAGCAGCGATGTTGAACTCAGTTTGTTATGAGGGACAGATCTGACATAAATGAGACCTTGATGGGCCAGGCCATGTATGTCATAAAATGTAATGCCAGGTAGCAGAAATATAAACATTATGAAGGACACAAACACATTTTTTTTAAAAAAAACTTAAAACATGCTTAAAATGTTAGCACTTGTTGGTCTTAAAAGCGCTTTCTTTGTATCTCTCCCGTGCAATCCAGGCTTCCTCAATCACACAGTGAAGCTACTGAGCCAAGCCTCTCTTCTATTGGCTGAGGCTCCTCCCCCTCCTGGTCCTTTGGGGAAGGAAGGAAAGCGCCAAAGCTTCCTTTGAAGCAAGCTATTTCTGCCCCACCTTCCTGCCCAAGGGAGGAGCCTCAGCCAACAGAGAAAATAGAGGCTTTGCTCTGTAGCTTCTGTGCAATTGAGCAAGCTTGGCAAAGCAAGCTATGATGCAGAAAGAAGCAAGAGAGAGGGAGAAGGAAGCATACGACAGCCAGTTGCTTGGGGGCCTGATATGAGCCCTCCGGGGTCCTGATTTGGCCCCCCAGCTGCATGTTTGACACCCCTGCCCTACAGGGTTTACATAAGTCAGATGTGACTTGACAGTACTTTCCACAACCAGAATGTAATGCTTTAAAGGGCACCAAATTAGACAAAAGTGCATTTCCTTTTATATTTAACATCCACATTTCTCTTTTAGTACTGTAGTGTACCCATGGCACCAAATCTACCATTGCAAACTGTCCCCTCATGTCTATGGCAGCCTTGTGACAAACTGCAAATTAAAGATCCCTACTGCTGTCTGATGCAGATTTGATTAAGAGGTTGCGGAGACCACATTGATACTTTGCTGACAATTAACAGTCTCAATTGGTGTTTAGAATGCCACTATACTGGTTACATCTAGATTGTTACTTCGGTTTCCTCTTTGTGGTGCTGTCCTTGAAAATTGTTTGGAAACTTCAATTGTTGGAGAAAGCTGCTGTCAGGATGTTGACTGGAATGAGTTATGGGGATCATATCACTCCAGTCTTAGTTTTAAACAATTTTATTGATAACATATGGTAACAATATCCATTTATATCGTCTCTGTCTCTTACCCATATGATATTTTCTAATCCCCCCTCCCTCCATTACTAGACTCCCACTGAAGTTATATACTTAAAGTTAACTTATAAAGGTACCTTTAACTATAAAAATCTAAATTCTACCTTTTTCTAATACTTAAACATTATTAAAAAATTGCCCAATGTCTTTTTACATTCCATTCTTTCTCTACATAACATCTAAATTTCTTCCACTCCCTTTTAAACACTTCCAAATCATAATCTCTTAGGATTCTTGTTTGTTTATCCATCTCGCTCCACAATAAAACTTTCACAATCCAATCCCATTTCTCTGGTATTTTTTCTAGCTTCCACAAGTGCGCATACAATGTCTTAGCAGCTGAGAGCAAGTACCAAATTAAAGTTCTATCTTCTTTTGGAAATTTTTTCATTTGTAATCCCAACAGAAAGGTCTCTGCTACTTTCTTGAAGTCATATCCCAGAATTTTACATATTTCTTGTTGTATCATCTGCCAGAACTTTTTCGCTCTTCCACATGTCCACCACATATGATAAAAAGAACCTTCATGTTTTTTACATTTCCAACATCTATCCGACATCTTTTTACTCATCTTTGCCAATTTTTTAGGAGTCATATACCACCTATACATCATCTTGAAACAATTCTCTTTAATACTCTGACATGTAGATATTTTCATAGAGTTCTTCCAAAGATATTCCCATGTATCCATCTGTATTTCCTTATTTACATTAATTGCCCATTTAATCATTTGAGATTTTACTACTTCTTCTTCTGTAGACCATTTCGACAATAACTTATATATTTTCGATATTAATTTTTCATTATCTCCAAGCAGAACCTTTTCCATTTCTGTTTGTTCGCGTCTAATTCCTTCAGATTTAATATCATTTTCCATCAAGCTTTTTATTTGTTGCATTTGAAACCAATCATACTTATTGTTCAGCTCTTCAGCAGATTTCAGTTCAATTTTGCCACCTTGCATCTTTAGTAACTGATTATGTGACAACCCTCTCTCTTCATCAGATTCAACTGTTATTTTTATTACTTCTACTGGTACTATCCATAATGGCTTTCTTTCATCACCATATTTCTTGTACTTTATCCATGTATTTAACAAATTATTTCTGATATAATGGTGAGAAAAAAAATCCATCTTTTTTTCCCCATAGTACATATAAGCATGCCAGCTGAATTTGTTTCCATGAGCTTCCAGCATTAAAAGTGTTTTATTTAACAACATAACCCAATCCTTTATTCATGCCAAACAAACTGCATCATGATATAATCTTAAATCTGGAAGCTGAAATCCTCCCCTCTCTTTAGCATCTGTTAAAATTTTCATCTTGATCCTTGGTTTTTTCCCAGCCCATACAAATTCTGAAATCTTCCTTTGCCATTTATTAAATTGTTTACTGGCTTTCACAATCGGAATAGTTTGGAACAAATACATTATTCTTGGCAAAATGTTCATCTTAATTGCAGCAATCCTACCCAACAAAGACAAATTAAGTTTATTCCATTTCACCATATCGTCATCCATCTTACGCCATAACTTTTCATAATTGTTTTTGTACAAATCAATATTCTTCATTGTTATCTCTAAACCCAAATATTTAACTTTAGAGGTAACTTCGCACCCCATCAGACTCTGCAGTTCTTTCTGTTTATTTAGTTGCATATTTTTACAAAGAAATTTCGATTTTTCTTTATTTATATAAAGTCCTGCCATTTCTCCATATTCTTTTATCTTAGCTAACAACAAAGGTATCACTTGATTTTCAGTTATAAATATAATGTCATCCGCAAATGCTCAATATTTATAAGAGAATCCTCTGATTTTCAGTCATTCTATTTCTTTATCATCTTGTATTTGCCTTAGCAAAATTTCAAGAGTCATTATAAACAACAATGGTGAAAGCGGACATCCTTGTCTTGTACCTTTGCTCACCTTGATATCATTTGTAAAATCTGCATTTATACACAACTTTGCATGTTGTTCCATATATATTGCTTTTGTCATTCTTATAAAATATTCTCCAAGATTTATCTTTTCCATTACTGCAAACATAAAGTCCCAGTTCAAATTATCAAAGGCTTTCTCTGCAGCCACAAAAAAATAATGCCACCTCTTTTTCTGGATGTTTTTCATAGTATTCTACAATATTTACAACTGTTCTTATATTGTCTCTTTTTTGCCTTTTAGGGAGAAATCCAGCTTGATCTTCCTTTATAAAATTAATCAAATATTGTTTGAGTCGTTCTGCCAAGATTCTTGTATATATCTTATAGTCATTGTTTAATAGTGAAATTGGTCTGTAATTCTTTACATTTGTGACATCTCTATCTTTCTTAGGAATCAACGAGATTACAGCTTCTTTCCAAGTATTTGGAATTTTTCCTTTTGTTCTTATCATATTCATCAATTTTTGCAATTTTGGTACTATCTCTTCTTTAAAGGTTTTATAAAATGTAGCTGTATATCCATCCGGCCCAGGAGCCTTATCCACTTTCATTACATTGATTGCTGCTTCAATTTAAATTTTTTCTATTGGATCATTCAAAATCTTTTTCATATATTCATATATTCATATTTCATATATTCAGTCAAATTTTCATATTTCATATATTCAGTCAAATTTTCATATTTCATATATTCAGTCAAGGGTGCTATTTTAATATTTCATAAATACTCCTCCATTTTTCTTTTTTTATTTTCACACCTTTGAATAGATTTGCATAATATTTGAAAAATTCCCTTTTTATTCCTTCTTGGTCTGCTATCTCTTTTCCATTAGCCACGATTTTATTAATAATTTTATTTTCTTTCTTTCTCTTCAATTGCCAGGCTAAATACTTTCCAGGTTTGTTCGCACCTTCAAACAATTTCTGTTGCAATTTTTTAAAATTCCATTCAAATTCTTTATTCAACAAATGTCTCATTTGAGTCTGTAATATAGTAATTTCCGGTATTATTTTCTTTTTCCCTGGTCTTTTTTCTTTATTTCATTTTGAATGTCCAACATCTATTTTTCTTTTGCCCTATCTTTATTATTCAATGTAATCAATATTCCTCTCATTACCGCTTTGTAAGTATCCCAAACCGTCTGAAATTCTATATCATCAGTATCATTTATTTGGAAAAAAGCTGTGGTTTCCTTTTCTAGAAATGTCACAGTTTCTTTATCTTGTAACAAATCCTCATTTATTCTCCATCTTCTTGTTTTCCTTTGCAATTTTGTGGCCCAAAGTATTGGATTATGATCTGCACATATCTTTGGTAGAATCTCTACTTTTCTAGTTATGAGGCCCAACATATCACTCCAGTCTTGGCCTGTGTAGTTTCCTCCTGAAGAACTTGGTTCTCTAGGAGGAAATGGCTGGTTTGGAGGGTGGTTTGTATAGCATTGTGCCTGTACCTGTCTGAGGTCCCACCCCTCCACAAACCCCACCCTCTCCAGGATTCACCCCTTCAATCCCCAGGAATTTCCTAAACTGGAGTTGGCAACCTACTGGCCTACTGGGATATGCTGGCCCCCATCAGTAACAAACCCATGAATTGGCCAAAGTAGATAGACCAAAGTAGGAGAGGAGCAGAGTCAACCAATGAGTTCTCCCTCTAAGGCCAAAATAGGGCTTGAAAGGGACTCCCCCCCACCTTTTACTGAGAGAACCAAGCTTGGTTGCTTTTTACTGTGAAAAGCAAGGTTAGTTGCCTAGCAGGAGCCACTGCCTAGCAGTTTCTTCAGAGGGCCAATCTTCATCTGTCCTGGGGCCAGCAGTAAGTGGGGGGAGAGCAGAGTTAGCCAATGCAATGCAGGAGCAGTCAGTTGGTGGTTTGACAGGCCAAAGGTTGATGTACCACTGTCCCACCCAGTCCCAACCAATGAGGGAGCTCGGATTTGCCAAGATGAAAGGGGAAGTATGTATGAAAGATATTTTCAATTTGTCAAAGCCTTAGAGACCCTTATGAGGTCAGAAAGGCAGGGCATAAATTTTGGATATAAGTAAGTAAATCTTGAGTTGATGAATACAAGCTATCCTTTCCCTGCCTCAGGCTGCTTCCCTATATGCAGAATCCCTGGCCCATTTTCTCCCTCCATTATAACTGATTCACATGCCACCCAGTCCTTTGGCAATAGGATCATACTTCACTAGGAATGGAGGTGTTATCCACCAGCTGATTAAAGAGAGCTGGAAGTCTTGCACTGTGCCACTCCCATTTGCTGCAACAAAGGAAACCTCTAACTTTGAGACAACAATGTATAAATGTATAAACCTTCAGGTGGCACCTGGAGATCTCTTGCTATTACAGTTGAACTCCTGATGACCCAGACTAGTTCTCCTGGGGAAAATGGCTTCTTTGGTGGGTGGACTCTGTGGCATTATTCCCTGCTGAGGCCATGTACATATGTATAGCAGCTAGAGTTTATATAGCTGTAATTCTGAGGAATACATATTATTTTCCTACTGGCCAGTCTATAGTAAGGAAACAATTGGCCAGATCTTCATATGTGAAAATCTGTTAACATACAGCAACTGAAAACCCTGCCTGCTCAAACTTTTCAACATTTTATTGGGGCAGGGGGGGATTAAATGGATATGTTACTTAAATAAATTCATTTAAAATACAAAGTTAAATGAAGAATCTAGAAAGAGTTTCATACAAAAAAGTCACCTGACAGAAAATGGAGAAGAAAAAGTGAGCTAATATATTGCAGATAATGATAAAAACGAGGTAATGATCTTTTCCAAGTGCTTTTCTTACAAAATGGCACTTGAGGGGTACAAGCTGGGAAAAGATGTCCTGTGTGTACTGTAAGTGGAATACAATTTGTTCTTGGACTGAGCTGAGGTTGACCTTAAACTTCAGAGTACAGACTACATTTTTTTTTGGCTAAGTGCTGATACATGGTTTTGGAATAAGATTAGTAAGCATGGAAGAATATGCTCCTTTTCTTCTTTAACTAATCTTCTTGTCTTTAGATACATTTAGGATCCTAATGGTTAAACATTCAAGAACAGAATGGATTATGTTAAAACCCATGTACCTTCCTTTGCATAAGAATGTAATATTTATCACTTTTTGTCTCCTGTGTTTACCTTAATAAAACATTCCATAGCTGGGAAAGATTAAGCAGCATATGGCAGCTAGAGCATATGCATGATTATTTAGAAATAAGTCATTTAAGGTTTGATGGTGCTTACCCCGGATATGTATACCTTAGAGTGCAATCCTAAATAAGTTTATTCAGAATCCCACCCAGTCTGTTCAATGGGGTTTATTCCCAGGAATGCACTGCTAGATTCTTAAAACCTGTTGTGTTAGGAAAGGATTAAGAATTTATTCATATGCATCTGAAGTGAGGTCTGACTTGTGAAAATCTATGTTAGGATGATCTTTGTTAGTCTTTAAAGTGCCACTTGATTTCTGCTTCGCTTTGCTGTAATAGACTAACATGGAAATTTCCTTTGTAATTATTATCCTGGAAAATAATCTATTATTTAGCTGCAGGGAGTCAAAATACATCAACCTTGTGAAAAAAGCCATATGCGCCTAAAGAAGTGACTTACAAAAGCTTGAATTGGAATAAACTTTGTAAGTCTGTAAAATGCCCTTTGGATTCTGTTTCATTTTAAAGGATTTAGGATAAGACGTACAGTTCTTGGGAAGGGAGATGCTGTTGGAGCATCAAGAAAAGTGAAGCAAGATAGGAAGAAAGTAGATTTGTAGGCTGGAACACAATCTAGAACTGGCCCTGAACTCAGCAGGATGGAGAGCCAGTGTAACACAGTTATTAAAAAGCTAGATTCAGACTGAGGAAACCCAGGTTCAAATCACCTCTGACACTTGTTGCTCACTGGATCACCTTTGCTCATTCACTGTCTCAGCATAGCCTACCTTATGGGTTTGTTGTGAGTATAAAATAGAAGAGGGCAGAAACACATGTGCCACCCTGAGTTTTCTGAAGGAAGAATGACGTTAAATGGGAAAGACAGAAGTGTAAATCTCATTGAGAGTAGATAGAGCATCCTGGAGCTGGTCCAAACAGACCAGGCAGGGAACCTGGAACACAAGAGGATAGGGGTCAAAAGGTACCCCACTGGGGCACAGACCAGAGAGGAGACACTTAAGGCAGCAGAAGAGACATTCTGAGACCCTAAACTTTGTCAGGTTTAAGAGCCTTATAGTATTGCCAAAAATGTGTAATTAAAAAAAATTAAAAACCTTTTATAATCTGACCTGGATAGACCAGGCTAACCTGTTCTTGTCAGATCTTGGAGGCTAAGCAGGGCTGGTCCTTGTTAGAACTTAGATGGGAGACCACCAAGGAAGTCTACAGTTGCTATGCAGAGGCAGGCAATGACAAACCTTGAAAACCCTACAGGATTGCTGTAAATGAGTTGTGACACAATGACACTTTCTGCTACCACCATAATCTGAGGCCCTAAATTGTAGTTTACTTAGTTTGTGCCTAAATCTGGCTTGATTTATACAAGTGTCAGACTGTGAGAACAGAAAGGTGCTGTCCAGATGCACCCAACTAGTTGGGGGCAACGTACAAGATGAAACAAACGAGGCTGGGGAGACTTTTGACAATCAAGATTTCAGATTGGTTTTGTGGCTGACAAGTAAGAATGGTATCTGAGCCCTAAAGGAGGGAAATAATCTCCAAGCCACTGATAAAGGCATTCAGATAATATTGCTGTTAAAGTTCCATTAAAAGTTTCCCATTCTTTTGTGTATAATCTTTTAACAGCATAATCCTAAAGACCCTTTCCTGGGAGTAAGCCATACGGAATAGACCACAGTAGAATTCAGAGTAGACTGCCTTAGGATTGTTCTCTAAAAGTAGGAAAGACTGTGCCTCACTTCTTTTTACTTGAGTCTTATTGGCAATTTCTAACAATTCTAGAGACCACCCATGGGTTCAGGGAATGCTTTGAGCAATTTGTTGTCAGACCTGTCAGTTGAAATCAGTGTAAAAGACACTGGGCAGGCTACATGAAGCAGCAAAGAACTGAACTGTACATAAAAGTGTTACAAATGGAGATCCCAGAGGACAGAGATGGGGATGGTGGTGATGGAAAATCATATTTTTATATTGAAAAATAAAACTTACGTTTGGTTATTAACCAGGAGTAGCATAAGCGGTAATGGAAAGTTCACTTTAAAAGACTGATGTATTTTGTGTATTAACCTCCTGTGATAAGAACATAAGAGAAGCATGTTGAATCAGGCCAATGGCCCATTGAGTCCAATATTCTGTGTTACACTGTGGCCAAAACCCAGGTGCCCTCAAGGATGTCCACCAGTGGGGTCAGAACTTCAGAAGCCCTCTCACTGTTGCCTACCAAGCACCAAGATTACAGAGCACTGCTGCCCCTGACATAGCATTCCATCTAGACCAGGGGTAGGGAACCTTTTTTCTGCCAAGGGCCATATGGATATTTATAACATTGTTCGCGGGCCATAAAAATAATCAACTTAAAAAACAGTGCTCTGCCAAGGGAGAACGATTCAGGTTGGCAAAATTAATGCAAATAATTGTTTTTCTATTTGAAGTCAAAAGGTGAATTTGAAGTCAAAAAGAGTCTAATCTGGCACACACACACACACACACACCTGGCCCGCCGCCCTAGGCAAATGCATAGGTCCATGGCCCAGCAGGAACTCATTAGCATATTAGACCACATCCTCTACTATTAGCATATTAGGTCACACACTCATTAGCAAATTAGGCCACACCATCTGGGTTAATCAAGTGCAAGCTGACCTGTGACAGTAACTTTTCCAGGCCCTGCAGCAATTCTGGCCAAACACCCAAGCAGGCCCCAGGACGGCTGCCGCACAGTACATCAGGGCCCTGTGATCCCTGCCTGGCCCTGGGGAGGCTGCTGTACAGCGTGGCTGGGCCCCACGATCCTTGCTGGTCAGCCAGGCCCCAAAGAGGCTGCCACATGGCTCGGTTTGGCCCAGCAATCCCCGAGTGTCGCATATGGCCCTCGGGATAGAAGTTCCCCACCCCTGATCTAGACCTTGTGTCTAATAGCCACTGATAGACCTATGCGCCATGTTTTTTCAATCCCCTCTTGTAGCTGTCACCGCTTTGTTTGGTTGTGAGTTCCACATGTTAATGATGTTTTGGGTGAAAAAGTACTTCCTTTTATTTGTTCTAAACCTACTTATTGTTCTAAACCTACAATCCACTTATTGCTTCCCAGGAGCATTTTTACAGTGGTGTATTTGTTATGAACTTCTGAATTATCACTTGGAAGAGAGCATCTGGAAGTGGTGGCTGGTTTTTCTTTGCTTCTTAAAAAACTTCTTTGCCTCTATTGTTGCTGCATTGTCTGTTTCCTTCTGAAAACCAGGGGGTTATGCCTAAAGGTACTGGTGTGGATTAATTAGAATGAAAAGGATGTGATATTATATAGTTTATGTTTGAGAGGGCTAGCATAGGATAGATTAGCATGATGATTGTCCAGGGAGGGACTGGAACTGTATAGTAAGAACATATACCGGGCATGCAGAAAGTCCCAGGTTCAATCCTTGGTGTTGCCAGTTAAAAGGCCTCAGGTAGTGCCAGGTAAAGAGCCTCATGGCACAGAGTGGTAAGTTGCAGTCCTGCAGTCCAAGCTCTGCTCATGACCTGAGTTCAATCCTGACGGAAGCTGGGTTCAGGTAGCCAGTTCAAGGTTGACTCAGCCTTCCATTCTTCTGAGGTGGGTAAAATGAGTACCCAGCTTGCTGGGAGTAAAGTGTAAATGACAGGGGAAGGCAATGGCAAACCACCCCATAAGAAGTCCACCATGAGAACTTTGTGAAAGCAATATCATCCCAGAGTTGGAAATGACTGGTGTTTGCACAGGGGATTACCTTTACATTTTTTTAGTGGAAGGTAGCTGAAAATATTTTTTTTCTTCCTGGAGAGCTGCTGCTAGTCAGAATAGATAATTCTAAACTACATGATCTATTAACTTCATGTATACACTGATGTTGGAAATTGGCCATTCTTTGTGGCCCCAGCTCCTAGGAGAGGGAAGGGGGGAGAGTCTCACTCAGTATATGTCTCCTGGCAATCAATATCAAATAAACAATTGTACACAAGATTTGCATAAATGTGGAATAAAATGCCCACGGCTTTATTGGCTACAGCTGTAAAGGCATTGGAGCAGCATAGATCCCAGCTGGTCTAGTGACAGTCGATGGAATCCCAGCTGGCCTGAGTGGGAGAACCATGGGATGGCAACTTACTGGATCCCACATGCCTCTAAGTGGTCTCCCCTGCCATCTGAGTGTGAGAGTGAGCATTTGTGGTCCCAGAGCTGCCTGCCGTCATAACAAGACCCCATAAGGGGATCCCCATATCCAGAAGATGGCACGCAGGCCAATTTCATCAAATGAATTTGACCCCATGTTGATATTGCAAAAAAAGTTGCAACAATTATTAAAGCATCAAAGGAAAGCAAAAATCACATAACTGAACGGACCTAACACTACTAATAAGTAACAGTGCTACAGTCCGCAGCCCCATTAACTGTCCACTACTAAATTACAATATTGATCTCTTGAGCTACCCAAAGGGCGGGATGAGAGGCCAACAATGGCGTAGAGGCCGGGCAGCAGTGCGTTGAGCTGTTCAGTCCACAAGACCCCACCCAGTAGCACTCATCTGGGCCTTGCTATAGGTCCACTGGAGGGAAAGGGCCTGCCTTCGCACCTTTCTGGCTTCCCTGTCCCCTTTCAGCTGCCCCTGTGGCTGTCCCTGCCTTCTTGAGTCTGACTAACCTGGCTGTCCCTGGGTGCTTCTTCCCCACCCTTGCTGGTGGTGCAAAATGAGGGCTGCGGTAAGTCTGGCCCTCCTCTCTTCTTACATCCTCTCTTTAAAGGGATTTTTTTCCTATCCTAATTTGCCATGCATTGATTTTACATACACATGGAGACATTCCAAATTAATCACACACTCCAGTGCCTGAAGTCAAACAGGGTGTGTGTGTGTGTTTCTCTTAGGGAAATCAATGGGCAATCAGATAGTAGGAGTTTAAAGTCTTTAAGAACAGTGTTGGCACTGGATGATCCCACCATGCCATGTCGTGCTTGTAGATTTCAGTGGTGTACTTCTCAGCCATTTTTTGTATATAATATCAGTTTGGGATGATATAAAAGATGGTATGGAATTTTATAAATGTCTTGGGCCCTGAGAATTTAATTCTTAAGAACTCCAGATGCCCCACATTCAGAGATCAGCTAGATGGGTAATAGGAAGAGGGCCTTCTCAGGACTGGCACCCAAGTTATTTATTTTATTTTTATTGTAGTCAATTTATATTCTGCCCTTTCCCAGAAACGGGCTCATGGTTCTTTTCATGGTACCAACTATATTATCACCAGGTATCCTATGTTGTTTGCCTTGGTGTTTTGGGAATGACTTGTCTTGATGTTTTCAGTCCTGGCCCCGACCTGGTGGAATCAGCTCCCTAATGAGATCCAGGCCCTACCTGGCTTATTAGTCTTCCTTAGGGCCTGTAAAATGGAGCTGTTCTACCAGGCTTTTAGTTGAGGCTGTGGGCATCTATTTCTTGATCTGGTTGGCCTTCCCTGTCGGTATTGTCATCTGTGCTATAAAATGGAATAATATCTGCCATCTTTATGGGATGGCCAGGCTGGGCAATATTGTGATGATTGGAAATTTTCTGAGTGCTGTTGAGTTGTTTGTTCATAAAATGTTTTTATTGTATTTTATTGTTTTTATATGTTGTACTCCGCCCTAAGCCCTATGGGGAATGGGCGGAATAGAAATATACTAAAATAAATTATTGCTGTTTTAATAAGACTTGGGGGTTTTGTTGGTTGAAAGTATCCATGGAGGTTTTTTATGAGAAAGGTGATCGATGAATATTTAAATAAATGTTCATATATCCCATTCAGAATATTCCTTCCTTTCAATCTTCTGTTTCCTCTGATAAACAAAACAATGCTCACACCAGCATTGCTGTACCTTGTTTACATATTTTAAAATCAAAGTTAGCAACAGCAAGATACCTCATAAAATAGAGAATCAGATTTTCCTTAAGAGTTGGAATGCCTTTTAGAAATCTGGCATGTTGATTACAGGACCAGGCACCAGTGAGCAGCATTAATCACTGGACAACAATATCACCGCTTCCAAATCTGAGCAGCAGGCTTCAAGGGAGCTGATTCATGCATATTTGACTCCTGGACAATTTAAGGTAATTATTCTGTCAATCTGTCCTTGTTACCTTTTTGGCCAGGGCAATTTTCTTTTAGCAGTCAACTGTTCCTCTTGTTTTGTCAAAAAGCTTCACAAGCAACAGAGATAGTCCAATTACTTAGCGCTTTTGTAGATAACTGGAGCTCATTATTATAAAATTCAGACTTGCTTGTATTTTCTTTTTCCTGAGTTAATTATTATTAAATCTGGGCATTTCCTTGTTTTCTTTACTTCCTTTATGTTTGGTTTTTATTCAGTTCTTTGTACATAAAGAAAAGCAATAAAAATCTGCTTGGATAAAAAGAGGTAATAAACTGGTAAATCTATGTTACATTATGGCAGTTGACTGAGATTCTTTAAGGCTGAGATCCTGTGCACATGAGATTAAGCCTCAGTTAACTCAGTGAGATTTACTTATGAATAAATGTCTATAGACTGGGTTTCACAAATACCTTATGGTGAAATTGTCCCATAGTAACATTTTAAGTAAAAGCTGCTGTGGTTGGCGTGTTGGACTAAGATCTAGGAGACCCAGGTTCAAATTCCCACTCTGCCATGGAAGTTTGCTGTTTGACCTTGGGCTGGTCATACACTTTCAGCCTAACTTACCTTACAGGGTTGTTGTAAAGATCAAATGGAGGAGATGAGAATGATGTAAGCTACTTTGGCTTCCCATTAGAGAGAAATGCAGGGTATAAATAAACTAGATAAATAAAAGTTTTATTAGCAAGCTTAGCAAAAGGTTGTATAATCATTTATTACATCTGTTGTGAATGGGTGGTGTATTTACCTTGCATGCATTTCAGGGTTTGTATAGACATGTTACCATATCACTTACATTTCTTTGCCTGTTTACAATTTTGAGGGCTTTCTCCATGCAGTTGAACCAACCAACTAATGGAGTCAGACCAATCTGTCGAATCCAATATTTTCAACAGCTCTCCAATATGTTAGGAATGGATACTATATCCGGGAATATCAGGCATCAAAACTGTTGCAGTATATATTCTGTATTCCTGAGCTGAATGACCTTCTTGCAGTTATATGAAAATATGTCAAATAAATAGCAGGCAACTGCAGGGAAATAAACAATGCACGGAATTAGTCTTGGCAAAATATACTATATAGTGCTCCTAGGAAATAAGATGCTACTGTTGATAATAATACTTCAGCATTCTCATAGCACTTGCAGAATATTTAAGGCACTTCATATCGTTTGACTACCCCTAGTCTGCATATTGCTGAGGGGGGTAGGGCTTACCTGAGGCTTCTCAGTAAATGTCTGGTATGGAATTACTTCCTCTGCATTTTAAAGAGACCAAATGGATTTAAAATATGAAATCAATGTTGCAGTGGGTTTTTCAGCAGTATTATTCATTTGCAAAGGAGGAACCAGTAATCAAAGTAAACAAAAACCTAGATGCATCTAGTTTTCATAGGCATGCCATGGTTTAAGTGAAAAATGACTTGTTTGGAAGGCTAGTCCATAGAAAAGTATCTTTTTGAACTGATCCATCCATTTATAAGGATATTATAGAGATCTTTATTTTAGCCCCTAAAGGTTTCGCCCTATGACAGAGTTTCAGTACACTTGAAAAGTTTCCTAAGTCCTAGCACAGAGTAATGTTGGTGGTGAGCAGTCAGTAGAAGGTATATTTTTAAGAGCATGCTGCTTCTTGTAGAGGATGCTATTTAGAACAGGAATAATGATGGCCTTCAGAGAATAATGAGGGCTTTGAAACTACTGACTTTTTAAGACCAAGACAAAAGGAGAATTTTCCTTCAGGGTATCTGCTTTCTTTGGTCACCTTATTGTGCCACAGAGAGAGGTTTCCTTGAGTGGCAGCTTCTGTTCCCAAAAGTAATGAAAAACAAGATGATGAAAAATAGCAATAAAAGGCTTTGCAGATAAGGATCTGATTATACAAATTAAGTAATGAGATTTTGCCTAGATTCTTATCATTAACTAACTTTAGAGTGAAACATGCTCATTCTGTATATAGCTCTCTGGCTTAATTTGGCCTTTTCTTTGCCCAGTTCAACCCTCCTCTCCCATAACCATGACTAAGACCATCCCTTCTACAGAATTTGTATTTTGTTTATTATTTATTTATAATTTTGATATGTCATCTCTTCAACTTCAGGGCTATCAGAAAGTGTAGGGGTGGGGAGGGAAATGTCTGCTGGGCATTCCATTATTCTCTACGGAGACTGGTTCCCATGGAATATAATGGAGAATTAATCTATTAGTAACTGGGGTTCTGGGAGGGGGCACGGTTTTTTGAGGTAGAGGCACCAAATTTTCAGCATAGCATCTGGTGTCTCCCCTCAAAACACCCCCCCATAAGTTTAAAAAGACTGGACCACAGGTCCAATTTTATGAACCCCAAAAGAAGGTGCCCCCATCCTTTATTTTCAATGGAAAGAAAGCATTTAGAAGGTGTACAGTCCCTTTAAATGTGATGGCCAGAACTCCTTTTGGAGTTCAGTTGTGCTTGCCACACCCTTGCTCCTGGCTCCACCCACAAAGTCCCCAAATATTTCTTGGATCAGATCTGGCAACCCTAAGGAAGCTGTCTGAGGTGACTTACAAAATAAATTATAATACAAACATAAAACTGTCCCTGACTCATACTTTCCCTCCCAACCCCATGTAAACCTTTTGGTAGTGCATTCCATCATTTCTCTTCTGTTACGACTTAGTATTATTTCCATTAAGGTAGTATGTAAGGTAGTTCAAATGTTTAATTAGATTACTAAAAGAGCAATCTTATGCAGGTTTACTCTGAATTCTGCTATAGTTTTTTCAATAGGCCTTGCTTCTAGAAAAGTATCTTCAGGATTGCACTGTAAATCCTAAGGTTCAGTTAGATTAGACATTTTAAATCTCCATTAATAGCAATTGTAGTGGGAGGGGGTTTGGTCAAAATATTGATTCTGGGGACAATGTACCCCAATGACCCCCCTCCTGATACTGTTTGTCCAATAGGAAAATCTGGTCCATCCAGATATACTGATGAAACTAAAGGCAACAGAATGTGTAAACCGAGAGTTTTGCAAACATAGTCCATTGTCCGTGTAGCCTGTTCCATTCATAAGAGTTTCTGGAATCTTGATGCACAAGTATTGATGGGTGTGGGGTTCCCTTGGGTTTGTATTAAGATCCTACCAATAATTACAGACAAAATAGTCACAAATTGAATAAAACTTTGTTGTTCTTAAAGGGTGCCACTGGACTCAGACAAAATAGTGTTATAGATGCTAAAGAAGGTCAAGTGGCTATAATAAAAAAAATTAAAATATTGTTAATGGATGTTTCTATGCAAATGGGATTCTTTTAAATAGTTGTGGAAGTAGGCTTCAATATGTCTTCTCATCCTAAGTGCATTTCTGAGATACAATAATACCTTTTTGTGGCTTTTATTTACATTGGTAAAATTACACTTCCTTCCACTCTACCTCCTATAGTGATGGGATTTCTGAGGCTTCACTTTTCAGTCACAATTTGCAGAAATATTTTAACACTGTGGACTGTGAATACAACACATGCTTTGTTCATAACTGAACACTAGCAAATTTTTGAAATGTCAGCACTGGGATAGAATCTTTCATTCATAGAAGGTCAGACAAAGAGGTTCCAAAGCCCATTTGATTAAGAAAATAAAACTTCTTATCGATGGTTTCAGCTAACCTTATAATAACTCTAAACACTTAAAGATTACAGACTTTTCCTATTCAAGCCATATATATTAGCATGAGTAATTACAGATTGCTAAGGTGAAGCTGCATATGGAACAATATTCAAATGGTAGACTGTCCTGTTTTTATTATTAAAGGACACTACTGAAAAATGCTGTAAACTGTTGTATTTAAATTAAACTGAGATTTAACAAAAGACCTCTGTTCCAAGCTAACCGCTGGAAAGTAATGAATCACAAGCAAGAAAAAATGCTGTTTGTTTGTTTGCTAACAGCTGACATAAATTATGGAATTAGAAAGTGTTGTCTTTTCTATCCACAGCAAAGTGGGCACAGCTTGTACACATTGATGACCAACCACCAGCTATATAGATGAATGCTGAATAATCTATATAGCATCTACAGCAGCTAGCTGGCAAATCTTGCACTAGGGAACAATTCTGTGACTGCCTTAATGGGTCTGCATCAATGTAAGTGGCTATTGAATCATAGCTAAGGCTCTTAAAATCACCAAACAGTAATACTTTGTGTATCCTTCCATTCCTTGGTGTCTGTGATTTGAAAACTTGTTCTGAAAATCTTTTTGTTCAAAGCTTGAGGCCATCACAATCCATAAAACACACACACAAATGGCATACACCCACACACAATTAGTTGTTCTACAATATCTTCCATCCAATTTTAAAGATACAAATTAGGGGGAAATTAAAATCCTTAAAATGTGTTATCATTTAGTATTTAGTATCAAATAAGATGGTCAAAGGATACAAGATTTCTGACTACATATGCCGGATTCAGATATGGAATACCTTATATCAGGGGTGGCCAACGTTAGCTCTCCAGATGTTTTTTGCCTACAACTCCCATCAGCCCCAGCCAGCATGGCCAATGGCTGGGGCTGACGGGAGTTGTAGGCAAAAAACATCTGGAGAGCTACCGTTGACCACCCCTGCCTTATATATTCAGACATCTGTTAATTTGCTGTTGGGATAGAGACGAATAGAAATAAACTTGGCAGAAATTCCATGGAATATGCTTCTTGAACTACTATGCAGCTGCACTTAATTTGCCCTAACCTTAATTTAAAATACGAAAGTACAATGGTAACTTTCAGGCTTTATAAATGCATTAAAATGCAGCCAAGTTTGAACAAACCAGCAAGGGCACAATTCCTGGGGAAAAACACCCAAATTTGTACATAATTTAAACAATGTAAAAGAAAATATTAAAAAGATCATTTATTCTTCTGAAGAGGGCTGCTCTTGGCAGTGTATTCACTGGGAAGACAATTTCCTTGTGAAGAAACTGGATGAAGATTGGAAGGACCCTGGATTTATAATCTATACAATGCAAGTCATTGTTGAATGTAATGGCCTGCTATAAGAGAAGGTGAGCCAGACATGTCTGGAAACACTTGATTACTGGCAAAGCCTTCTAACTAACTTTTTGTTTATAGCTATAGCTCTGCATCCAACAGGAATCTGGATTTCTGCTCTGAAGCTACAAGGTCCATTGGACTTTATGATCCACAATGAAATCCTTGGTCTGTGTATCCCACAATGCATCTGAAAAGCAGAGCTCACAATTTTAGGCAGAATGAATTAAGAATACAAGCCTGTCCAGCGAGTGGAGTACTCCCACCAGTACTACAGTTGAAACTAAACTGAATACAGGGGTGGGTGGTAGATGGGAAGGTGTCCCTGAAGCTATTTTTATATCCGAAAGATTTTAAGATAGAGCCAGAAGTTTCAGTTATCATTGGTAAATCAGATGAATAATGGGTAGGTGGGAAGTATCTCTCAAAGAGGGGAAATTTGGGGATGCTGATGTCATCTTTAATGAGGTATATAGGTCAAACAGAATAACAAGCTGAGTTATATTGTCACCATTTGGCAAGATCAAATTCCAGGGAAAACATGGCAACCTGAGAGATGGGTGTGCTTGCATGTTACTTCTAAACCTTAATCAGATTCTGTTGTGTGTTTATGCAATGCAAGAGTCTATTAACTGAGACACTGCTGTTAGTTTAGAAGGACTGGAGTGGTGGAGTGGTACATTTATTCCCAAGCCAATTGTCAGTTACCTTTTTCCCCTTTGAAGTGGAAGAAATGCTCCAGTGCATTGAGATTCCTTTCTTCCCTTTTGTCTCCAAGATTAGAGCGATACATATTCTCCTAACATTCCAAAGGCTGGATGAGGCCAAATTGTGAAATAATAATAATAAAAAGAACACATTGCCCTTCTAAGGGGATTGGTGGAGTAGTGCCAGCTATATTTAAGGGTATTGATCCACAACTTTACTCACTTATTACAGATGTTTTGGAGAGATTGGATTCACTTGTCTTGAACAGGGTAGAACTGCTTTTGCCCAGCAGGTTTAGAGCTTGGTAGTGTTTATGGTTCCCACCCCCCACCCCCGCTTGTAGGGTTGCCAAGTCCAATTTAAGAAATATCTGAGGACTTTGGGGTTGGAGCCAGGAGACATTAGGGGGGGAGCCAAGATCAAGGCTGTGACAAGCATAATTGAACTCTGACGACCCTGAAGGGGGGGGAGGGCCTCCAAACCGGGGGGATCCCCTGCTCCCACCTGGGGATTGGCAACCCTATTGCCCTCCCTTTCCTTCGGCTGCCCGCGGCACTTCCCACGAGCGAAAGGAAGAGATGCAGAGGACATACCGACAGCTCTCGCAGCTTGCAAGCCAGTGTCAGCCGAGAATCCCCGCTCCCTGTACACGCCCAGTTCCCTAGAGGTATCAAAAGTGGGATGCGGGGCTCAACAGCTTGGACCACTGCTCAGGTCGCCCCTCCATCCCCTCCCCTTGGCATGCACCCTCTGGGTCTCTTCACTACCAGACAACACGCCTTACCTTCCCCTGAGCAGCAGCTTCTGCGGTCGCTGGGGCTGGGAAGCTTGCGGAGGGCGGAAAGGTGGGAAGTCACAACCAGTAGCCTCAGCCAATGGGACGCAGAGGTCTCCTGCATCACACCTCCCACACTGGAAGACCAGAGCCCTCCCGCTGCAAAGTTTCGTTTCTCTGGGTCTCTCACAGTAAGGTCAACGATGGAAGGCGGCGACGGCCAACGATGGAAGGCGGCGACGGCCAACGATGGAAGGCGGCGACGGCATTCTCACTGCATTTCCCAGGAATCCCAGGGCTGGGCGATATACGGCGCAGCAAAAAGGAAGAGCCTCCATTACGAAGGCTGAGGCTTTCCGACCAGGAGACCATCCTGCCGCTCCTTGGCGCCGTTTCTCCCCCTCCCCCCGCTTCCGTTTTTTTTGGGAGCGGGGGAAGAGGCTGGAAATCCTGGGGTCCCCCGCCAGGGCGGGAGGGTTGGGAAGCCTACCTGCTTGCTCTATGAAGAGCAGGTTGGCAGAGTGGCCAAGAGCTACATCTTATTCACCAACACTCTCCTTTCTTAGACTCAGCCAAGCTGGCCATGGTGATCCAGGTTTTTGTAACATCATCATTGCATTACTGTTACATGCTCTACATAAGACTGCCCTAGAAACTGCAGCTAGTCCAGAATTCTGTAGCCCGATTATTGTCAGAGGTCAGCCAAAAGAAACATATCTTGCCAATTTTGAAACAGCTACATTGGCTGCCAATTTGTTTCTGAGTTCAATGAAAGATGCTGGTTGTTACCTTTAAACGCCTTCATGGCTTGGGGCCCACATATCTGAAGGATCATTTCCTCCCATAAATTCCAGTGCATCGAATACGGCAGAGGTTCCCAAACTTACGTATTTGGCCTAACGCCCCCTTTTCAGAAAAAAAAAAAATTACTCAGAGCCCCCCTGGAAATCTACCTTCAAGAAGTGGACTAAAAGATGCAGTGACATACTTGCACACAGGGTATACAAAGATGTTGTAAAAAATACACTTAGAAGCTTGAAATTCTAAAATTATTTTATAAAATCAACCATAGTAATATTTGCATACACAGAATTTTTGAAATTTCTTTGTAATTATTATCCTACCCTCCTTGCAAGTGGCCTCAGGGCAGGTAACCGCAGTTGAAATATAGAATATAATGCATCACTTCTGTCGTACAGAACAATGCAACACAACCAATGAAGATAAAATATGCATGTAGCAGTAAACAGGAAAAATAGTTCAATTCACCAATTAGTTCTGGCTTGCAAAATTTTGTGGTCAGTTAAGTCCTACATCATTAGAGAGCACATGAAAGCTTATGTTCTGAATAAAACTAAGTTGGTCTTAAAGGTGTGATCGACTCCTATTTTGTTCTCCTACATCTCAGTCTTGCTCATCCTTCACAGAGAAGGGCCATTCTCTGCTCATTCTCTTTCAAATAGATTCAGTTCCAACAAACTGGCAGCCCTGCAGTCTCCAACTTAAAAAAATATACAAACAGAAAATTAAGATAACAAAGGATAATATTAAAATAAAAATAGGGTATAATGGAGAATTGATGCATGGGTATCTGGGGATCTGGGAGGGCTGTTTTTTGAGGTAGAGGCACCAAATGTTCATCATAGCATCCAGTGCCACTACTCAAAACAAGGTTCAAAACAGACGGACCAGGGGGTCCATTTCTATGAGGCCTCAAAGAAGGAGCCCCTATCCTTCATTGTTTCAAATGGAAGGAAGGCATCCGGGGCTCTCAGCTTGCCTGCTGGCTAGTGAGATCGTGCCACATGGGAAGGGGGAGTAAGGGGGCACCCAGCTGCACCCCCTGGCAGGGTGGCACCCTAGGTGGTCACCTACCCTGCCTACTCCCATGTGCTGGCCCTGCAGAAGACACTCTTGTGCTGGGGCATTGCAGTTGGCTGAAATCAACAGAAGCAACCACCTGGTAACCAGAGGACTGTAAGAAGCTTGACGCTCTGCAGAAAACCTTGTGAGGAGAAAGCTGAAGTTTGGAACTCCTCAGAGAAGTTTGTGCAATTGCCTCAGTGCTTCCACTGTCCTGACTTGAACTGTATTGCTGGGAGATAAACTGCAAGCAACCTTGAGAAGCTGCTAGCTGTAGCAAGTATTGGCTAGGATAGGTTTTTTTGTTTTTGTGTTTGTTTGTCTGTACACCTCTATTTTTTAATTCTGTTTTGTAAATAAACTGCATCCTTCTAATATTTTAAGTAGAAGGAATTCAGGTCCTCATTACTAGTCTAAATGGGTGAATTTGCACTAAGTAGCAGACAAAAAAGAAACCTCTATTTTTGTTAATGGGAATTTTTCTTTACATTAGAAAATCTGGATACCTCCCAGAAATGTGATGTTTTGATACCTACCACCCTCTTCTCTTCTCCCTTTATGCTTTCACCACCCCCTTATTTTTATTGACTGCCCCCCAATTGCACCCAAGGCTACTACCGCCCCCCTGGATCGTTCCAGCGCCCCCCAGGGGGCAATATCGCCCACTTTGGGAAACACTGAAATACGGTCTTCAGGCTGCCACCTGCTGGCTGTTCCCCCACTTAAAGTGGCCACCTAGCATTAACCAGAACTTGAGCCTTTTTCATCATGGTTCCCTTTCTGTGGAACAGGATTCCTGAAATGGTGAGGGGAGCCCCCTTGTTGGAGATTTTCAGGAGATGGTAGGGTGGCCAGACTGTCCCGGGCACCCAGGAATGTCCCGGTTCTGGCCCCCTATTCCCGCCTCCCGGGCTGGCTTTAGCCAGCCCCGGAGGCGGTGGGCCGCGGGTGCCAGCGGGGAAGGCGGCGAGTGAGGGAGGGAGCGTCCCTGCGCGTGCACAGGGACGCTCCCTCCCTCACTCGCCGCCTTCCCCGCCCGCGCGCGGGGCCTGGCGGTGGTGGCACTGGAGGCCCTCCAGAGACTCTGGAGGGCCTCCAGCGACCAGCACCGACCAGCGGAGGCCTCTCCTCAGCGTCCGCTGGTCGCTGGAGGCCCTCCAGAGACTCTGGAGGGCCTCCAGCGACCAGCGCCGACCAGCGGAGGCCTCTCCGCGGCCTCCGCTGGAGGCCCTCCAGAGACTCTGGAGGGCCTCCAGCGACCAGCGGAGGCCGCGGAGAGGCCGGCGCTGGTCCCTGGAGGCCCTCCAGAGACCAGCAGAGGCCCTCCCCGGCCTCCGCAGCCGCCGCCAGCCCCGCCAGCAGCACCAGCCGCCCGGAGGAGAGGCCACCACCTGCCCTGGATGAAGGTAAGCAGGGAGGGAGGGGGCCGAAAGCGGGGGGGGGCGGCTGGCGGGAGGGGGCGGCCGACCTTCCTTCCTTCCCTCCCTCCTCCCTTCCTTCCCTCCCCCCTTCCTCCTTCCCTCCTTCCTTCCCTCCCTCCCTCCCTCCTCCCTTCCTTCCCTCCCTCCCTGATTCAGTGTAAGGGAGCTTTGTGTTTGTGACTGGACTAGACAATACTGACTTTTGTGGACCCAAGCACTGATTCAGTGTAAGGGAGCTTTGTGTTTGTGTCTTCTGGTGCAATTTTGTTCTCAGATCCTGTATTTACTTCAGTATATGGGATAAGGCACTTTCTCAACTGTGCTGCATAATGCAGCCTATTTATTTTGTCCTGTTTGCTCTGTTGGCTCTATCTGCGCCACCTTCATCACTTTCGGGGTGTGGATCCCCCAGTGGGGTGGTCTCCCGATTCCCTCCGCTGGCTGTTTCTGATAGCCCTGCGCCCCCTCTTTCATTTGATATGTGTCCCGTGCGGGTGCCACTCTCCCGCCGGGAGATGCCGCAATATGAGCCCCCTTGAGGCTTATGGCGGCAGGGCTCGGGGGAAGTGAGCTAGACTGCTGTCCTTTTGAGGGGTTATAGAGTGTTTCGAACCCGTCCCTGTGGCATCGGTCCCATCGTTGTGGGGCCCAGGGGGCCGGCGCAGCGGCACGCTGAAGCAGCCTGTCGGTCACTTCCGGGTTCCTGTCCTGCATCTCGACCTGTGTTATTAGTGACAGGCTGCTTCGGCGTGCCACTGCGCCGGCCCCCTGTGTCCCACAACGATGGGACCGATGCCACAGGGACGGGCTCGAAACACTCTATTCCGGTGGTGATATTTGGGGGATTTTTGGGGACGTCACAGGAAGTGCTGTGAAGTCACTTCCTGTTTCCGGCAGTGGCATTTGGGGGAAATGATGTCATTTGGGGGAAATGATGTCACAGGAAGTGATGTCACTTCCTGCTTCCGGCAGGTGGCGCGGGGAAATTATGTCACAGGAAGTGATGTCACTTCCTGTTTCCGGCGGCGGCACAACGTCACCGGAAGTGACGTCACCCCTACCTTCCCCCCCCAAAGGTGTCCCTGGCTGACCTTCAGACATTATGGCCACCCTATGGTACAAGGCTTGATTGCTTGCTAGGGCTTTGAATGGAGTATGAGCAGCAGGCATCTCTTTGGGTTGTGTTTGGGGGGGGGGAGAAGATATTTGGTTTTTGGTTTTAAATTGGATTTGTAATGTTTTAATCATTATCTGTAAGCCACCATGAGTAATCAATATTCCAAAGCATGTCCCTCTATATATGCTCCTTTTAATGATGTATATCCACTAGATTTAATTTAAACCAGACTCACTTGGAATGAGTTGCAGAGGCTGATTTCAATGCCAGAGAGTCCCTGTATTCCTGAGTCACAGTGAACTTCCACTATCTACAGCCACACACATAGTATTACAGGGAAGGATTCAGGATCAGAGAGCATGGCTTCTAGACTGGCTTGAGCACTGACAATTTGATCTTTAAAATATAGCTTTGTTGCCTTCTGTAAATATCTCTTAACTACCTTAGTCTAAAATTAGCAAGACACATTAGCAAGACTGGGAAATGGTAGCCCAGACTGATGCTCCTTTGCATTAGATAGATGCAGTTTTACCTAGAACAGAAGGCTTGTGAAAGCTTCTCTTTGGAGGATGTAAGTTTCCACTTCCAGTTTTATGTTTATTTTTTTATGTTTGTGTTTTATGTTTATATTAGTAATAAGGCCTGTTGTGAAGAAAAATACAATGGGCTCTAGAAAGAGGCTCTGGGTGAGTGCCCCCTTGCTGTTTTCCACCCACCCAAGTGAAGGCATGCACTCCCCCCCACCTGAAGGAAAGCTGATGGCTGTCATCAGGAGAACAGTGGTAATTCTGAATGGTCTCCAGCCATCACCTGGAGATTGGCAACAGTGGTTCCTGAGGAGGAAGTGGTATTATATCTGTTTGAGGTCTCATTCCTTCTCAAATCCCACCCCTTAAATTTCCAGGAATTTCCTAACCTGAAGTTGGCAACCATATCTCCTTTCCTTTATCTGTCCTTCTTAGCTTTATATTGCCTTCCCCCTCCCTGCAGCTTCTACATATGAAAAGGATAATCTTTCTTCACACTGGTGGAGTGGAAGACCAAAGCAGCTTAGATCATTTTCCTCTCACCACTTTGATGTGTGCAACCTTGTAAATTAGGTTAGGCTGAAAGTCTGTGACTGGCCTGAAATCACCCAGTCAGTTTCCACAGCAAAAACCTGGGTCTGACAGACCCTGCACTGTGTGTGTGTGTGTCCCTGTGTCTGTGGTGGCTCAAAGCCTTGGAACAGATCCAGAATGCTGAGAAGGAAGAATAATGGGTGTGTGCGTGTGCAGGGGGAGCATGATGATGATCACACAGACACTGAAGCACATCATTCCTTTTGTTTGCAGTGCATTGTTTCCACCTTTTTCTGTCATATTCAGTCTTATGAACATATGAAGCTGCCTTATACTGAAGCAGACCCTTGGTCCATCAAAGTCAGTATTGTCTTCTCAGACTGGCAGCGGCTCTCCAGGTCTCAAGCTGAGGTTTTTCACACCTATTTGCCTGGACCCTTTTTGGAAATCCCAGGGATTGAACCTGGGACCTTCTGCTTACCAAGCAGATGCTCTACCACTGAGCCACCGTCCCTCCCTCTTGCAGTGATTAGCATCAGCGTAAGCTTGTGGCATGGTTTTTTTTGGGGGGGGGGCTGGCAGGTTGTGTTATAGAGTATGCATCTCAAGGCAGGTATTTTCTGTAGGGGGATTTATCTGATTTCATTTTTCCATCTTCTCCTCACTCCTTGCAGCATCTACCTAGTAAAAGTATAGTCTTTCTCCACAATGGGGACAAAAGCAGGAAGCAAGCGACCTCAGCAGGATATAATGACACAGCCTTCACCCGGAGATTGGCAACAATGGTTCTCCAGGCAGAAATGGCTAATTTTGATAATGGATTCTATCCCATGGTACCTGGCTGAGGTCTCACCCTTTCTCAAACTCACCCTCTCCAGACCACACCCACCAAATCTCCAGAAATTTCCCAACTTGGAGTTGGCAACTGCTAATTCACATTGGCTGTCATAGAGGGACTGCTGAACAGGAGCAAGCAGCTGGGCCTAGTTAAGTCATGCCAGACAGGTGGCATCAAGTCACTCAGAGTGTGCTGTCAGGCCTAGGGTAGCCAACCTCCAGGTGGAGCCTGGAGATTTGGGATCAGAACTGAATTCCAGACAACAGATTTCTCTCACCATTCTGGAGAAAATAACTGTGGACTGTATGCTGTTCTACTTGCCTGAGGCCTCTTCCTTTACTGAGAAAAGCAGTCTGGATTGCCTAGCAACAGCCTCTGGCCAGCACTTCCCAGGGGGAAAACACTCCCAGCAGGGTCTTGCCTCCCTGGCTATTTGTGTGGCATTTGAAGGCTGTGTGTGCTGGGAGGCCTTTCTTGAGTCCACAATAGCTCAGCAGCCCTTTCTGAGGCTGGTTGACAGAGAGGACATAGATAAGAGTTGGCTGTCTCTGAGGTAAGACTGTTAACATTCCTGGGCCTGAGTAGGTAGGGGCAGAGGATCACGTCTCTCACAGTTTACTGTTTGCTTCACTGTTTGCTTTGCAGCACCATTGTGTGTGTGTGTGTGTGTGTGTGTGTGGGAAGGGGGGGGAGATGGACTGAATTGCAAAACTGAATTGTTCCGACAGGCCTTCAACACCTAAACTGGGAGAGAACTGCCACCTTATACTGCTGAAAAGCTACGAACATTATAGGATCACTAACAGCAAAAAAGAAGAACCCGCCATATCAAAGTTGTATAGCATCACAAAATGTTTTAAATTGTATTTTATTGGTTTTAAATTGTATTATAGAACTGATTGTTAACCGCCCTGAGTCCACTTGTGGAGAGGGTGGGATAGAAATTGAACGTAATAAATAAATAAACAAACTGTCCCAGACTTCTTACAACAGGCCCTGAGGAGAGGCAGTAGTAATCAGTAAGGCTCCAGGAGAACCTCTCACCAGAGAACTGTCTCGCTCAAAGGTCAGTGGCCTTCTGATGGAGTTCTGGCCTGACAGGGCTGGCAGTAGGAAGGTCACAGTGAGGCTATCCAATGACAGGGGAGTGGTGACAGAGTGCAAGGCCAGTCCTGTGGCTACCACAACTTCCAATAAAAATTGAGGATCGAGCCAACACATTGAGCTTTTATTATATCTACAATGCTGACTTACATTTTGCCTCGTATTTAGCATGTGGACCAATTATTTGCAACTTCTAAAAAATGTTTCAAAGTTTGCTATCAAGTTTTGTGGTATGTAATGCATGTTAATTAAAGGTGTTAAGCACAAAAATATTAAACATTACAGCCTATGTGACACTTAAGAGGTGAACTGGATAGTTTTCTTTAGTTAGGAGGATTAAACACTTGTTTATGCTCACTAATTTAAAAGATAGCATTGTAGATCAGAAAATGATAACTGTAATAGCACTCCATTGACACCTTAGGGTAGATAATGGTTCTTTGTTCATTCCTCTCAGCTGTTTCAAGATGGCAGCTTATTTTGTTCTTCTTCAATAAGAAGGTGAAGAAGATATTGGATTTATATCCCGCCCTCCACTCCGAAGAGTCTCAGAGCGGCTCACAATCTCCTTTACCTTCCTCCCCCACAACAGACACCCTGTGAGGTGGGTGAGGCTGAGAGGGCTCTCACAGCAGCTGCCCTTTCAAGGACAACCTCTGCCAGAGCTATGGCTGACCCAAGGCCATGCTAGCAGGTGCAAATGGAGGAGTGGGGAATCAAACCCGGTTCTCCCAGATAAGAGTCCACACACTTAACCACTACACCAAACTGGCTCTCTGAAATGTTTTGTATTGTTTATATAATCTGAAATTACCATCTGAAATGTTTTGTATTGTTTATATAACTAGCTATCATTGCATGAGTAGTAGTTTTGTGACCATCCTCCCCACATTCTAATTGTTGCCATTATTGTTCCTCCACAATTCACTTCTCTATCTCAGGAGGGAAATGTTTTTACTGAAATTTTACATTGCTGGGTATTTTCACTTCAGGATTTTGTAGTTAATGGATTTTGATTCAATTCCCAAAGCCGCATGTGAAAATCTCATGTTATCATGACTTCACTTGGACATAAGAGTTGTTTGCATCAGTGGTGATGCTAGGAATTTCTAGAGTGTCACCCAGAATTGATACCACATTCTGTCGAAACTCCACCCTCCTCAGATACAGCCTGGTTTCTAAAGTACATATAAGTACTTGCATTACACTGACTTAAACCACTGGCCTATCAAAATCAGTAATCTCTACTGACTGGCAGTAGTTCCTAGTTGAACCTTGATCTTCTCCATGCAAAGCAGATGCTCTGTTGTTGAGCAAGAGCCTCATCCAAGGCAGCAACTGTCCAGAATCTGTTAAAGGTGGAAAACAGATTTTCATAGCACTGACAGGCCAATTTGTATATTATTGAAGTTGTTCCTCTATTTAGAGTTGGGCTATGCACAGTGCTGATTGACTGGTTATTGTGTCATCCACAAAGCTACTTCCTCTTCTCAGTCAAACCAGATTTCAAAGTTTAAATAAAGTAAAGATTTATTTATTATGGATACAAAATGGAAAACACCTTTGATTTTTCCCACCTTTGTGGTTTGATGCTTGTTGAAAGAGCACTGGGAACAGATTTTTGTCACAAAATTACATTGACATCTTGCCTGAAGCATAGTGAGGGAAACACCATCTATCCAGAGGTTATATGTTTGAAGAGAAAAATTGGGAAAGCAGGGCTTACTCTGTAACTGAAAAGTATGTAGATGACAGTATATCTCAGGGGTGGGGAACCTTTTTTCTGCCAAGGGCCATAAAAATTATCAACTTAAAAAACAGTGCTCCGCAGAGGGAGAATGATTCAGGCCAACAAAATTAATGCAAATAATTGTTTTTCTATTTGAAGTCATGTGGGGAGAGCCTAATCTGGCATGCACACAGAAAAACACCCGGCCCGCCGCCCTAGACAAATGCATATAGGTCCAGGGCTTTTTTGTAGAAAAAGCCCAGTAGGAACTCAGTAGCATATTAGACCACATCCCCTAATATTAGCATATTAGACCACACAATCTGGGATAATCAAGTGCAAACTGAACTGTGACAGTAACTTTTCCAGACCCTGCAGCAATTCTGGCTGGCCAGCCAGGCCCCAGGGAGGCTGCCACACAGTACATCTGGGTCCTGTGATCCCTGCATGGCCCTGGGGAGGCTGCTGCACAGCACGGCTGGGCCCCATGATACTTGCTGGCCAGCCAGGCCCCAGGGAGGCTGCCACACAGTTTGGTTTGGTCCAGCAATCACCAAGGGCCACATCAAGTGACCTTGAGGGCCGTATATGGCCCTCTAGATGGAGGTTCCCCACCCAATATATCCGTATGCACCCCAACAAGCAGTCATGAAAATGAGTAAAGGTTATATTCTTCCCACAGGAGCAGTGTGAGCAAATCTTATATCAAGAAGAAGAGCAGTGTCAAAGTAGGAAGAATGCAATGTTGCTGCTTTCCCAAAACTTCTTCCTCAGGAGGTAGGTCCAGAAATAGTGAGCTAACTTTGCTGACAGGAAAAGAAGGCTGTTGGCACTTTGTCAGGCACAAAACAATTTGGAACAGGTTAGTATAAATATTTATAGTATCAGTAGAAAATGTACAACATTAAAATGGAAGAGCATTTAGTGGGGGAGGTTTGTGCATAAATTATAGAGTGTTTTGCCATTGTATTTTTCTGTATCCTGTGATGGTATTATAAACTGAAGAAATCCAGAGGTTTGGACTTCACAACTCACCATTGCTTCCAAGAAAAGAAGACCTTACTACAGCCAACAGTTGACATACAAGACCTGCAGAACAGATTGAAATTAACCACAAAAGCACATATTCACGTACAAGCCAAGGGACTCAGGTTATGTCTATTCTGTGACAATTTTGTTTGAAGTGAGGTTTTCCCATTTTCCAAGTCTTGCACTGTGAATGCTGTTTTTTTGTAATATGTAATGGAGTTGAGTTTGTCTCTGGACATTATCTTTAGACTGACCCTGATAAAACCACCTCCAAATTCTTTCACGTGCCTCAGCATTCTGATCTCTTTTTTGGGGGGGTGGGGTGGGGGGTGGAGTAAAACTGATAAATAAGAGGCTGGGCACATTACCTCTGCTCATCTCATGCATTCAAGAAAATGTTGTGGAACTTTGTAGGATTGCCATGAGTCAGTTGTAACTTGATGGCACACCTTAAAAGAGAGAGTTGCTTGAAGGCTTCCTGATACCATGGGGATCTCTCTGGTACTCATACGCTGATGCAGTCCATATTTCAAAATGGCTCAAAACAGTCCTGACTTAGCCCAGGAAAGCCCAATCTTGCTAGATCTTGGGAGCTAAGCAGGGCCAATCCTGGCACATACTTGGATGAGAGACCTCCAAGCAATACCAGGGATGGGATGCTGAGGCAGGCAAGAGCAAGTCACCACTCTAAATGTCCAAGCCCCACTTGGGGCTGCCAAAAGCCATCGACTTCTAGACACACATGCATGCATACACACAAACAAAATTCTCACTAATAAAAGGCTCAAAACCAGACCCCCCTTCCCAAGTAACATAGTACCACAAGTAATTATGGTGCTAAAAAGTATGGTAAAAACAGTGCTCTCTCTTTCTTTATGTATAAAACCTACACACAAAAAGAGAGAATAAGGCCCATTGTGGAAAATACAATGGGCTATAGAAAGAGGCAAATGCCCCCTACCCTTGCTGTCTTTCTACCCACTCACCCAAGTGAAGGCACAGGAGTGGACACTACCCTGCAAAGCAGCTGTTTTCTCCAGGGGACCTGATCGCTGCCATCTGGAGAGCAGTTGTGATTCTGAGTGATCTCCAGCCTTCACCTGGAGATTGGCAACAATGTGTTCCCAGGAGGAAATGGCTGGTTTGGAGGGTGGAGTCTGTGGCATTGTACCTTTCTGAGGTCCCACCCTTCCTCAAACCCCACCCTCTCCAGGCTGCACCCCTCATATCTCCAGGAATTTCCCAACCCTATCTCCTTCCCAGCAGCAGTAGCAAGCAGCCAGGCTTAGGGTAGCCAACATCAAAGGGGAGTCTGAAGATCTTCTGGTATCACAGCTGAACTCCAGACAACAGATCTCTCTCCCCCTGGAGAAAATAACTGCTTTGGTGGGTGGGTTCTATGGCATTCTATTCAGCTGAGGCCCCTCTCCCCTCCCCAAACCTTGACCTCAAATGCCACCACAAAATCTCCAAGAATTTCCCACCAGCCTGGAAATGGCAACCTTAGTGAAAACTGGGCCCAATGAGTTCTCTCTCAAAGGCCAAAAGAGGCCCATAAAGAGCCTCCTTCCCCTGCCTTTTAATGAGAGGACCAAGGTTGGTTGCATTTTACTGACAGAAGCAAACATGGTTGCCTAGCAACAGCTACTACTTAGCAGTTTCCTCCGTGACCCAATCCTCATCTGTTCTGGGGCCAGCAGGGGGTGGGGGAGAGGAGCAGACCCAGCCAATAGCATGCAAGTAGTCTTGACTGGTGGTTCATGGGCCAATGGCTGATGTGGTATGCACCACAGCCAATGGAGAACTGGAAAATGCCAGGACATTAGAGTAATGGGGGAACAACCTATATTGCTTTCATGTTTTATAGTTTTGGGAGAGGTGAAGACCCTCCCAGAGTGATAATGGCCCTTGATGTGTCTGTCCTGGGTACCTGAATAGATTCCCAGTTCAAGACAAAAGGTGAAAATGACTCTTAATGTTTGTCAAGATGGGCCATGATGGTTTTAATATTAGTATCAATTTAGTTTTGATACCTGAGGAGTCAGGGCTGAGGACAAAAGATTTGTGCAACATGTCTTGTGTGTGTGATTGTATTTTTCTAATAAAACATTTTAATTATTTTAATTCTGAAGTCTTCCTTTTGATACCAGCCCTTTGTATTATTGGTAAAAGATCAGCTCCTAAACTCTACCAGGGTCATCCTCTGCTAATTCCCCCCCATAAAAAGAGGATACCCCAGCATTTCTAGTAACATGACCTTCAACCACGGGGACTATGATAACTCCTTGAACCCACAGCTTAAACTGCAGACCCCTCAAATATTGAGTTTTGCTACCTTTGATAATGAGTACTGCTACTTCCTTGGTTGTGCTTTACCTAAAATATTAGGGTTTGATAATATAAATTTAGCACAATGCTTTCAGTGAATTTTGCAGCTCTGCACACTTTGGCAGGGTGAGAAAATACTTTTGAAAGAAGCATTTAACATTCAGAGTACAGTATCCCCTGGCAGAATGTGAGTTGCAGGGGTGACGAACATCTTAAGTGCACACACTCCAATATTATCCTATTCATCATTTTCAGATCTGCTGAAACAGCACAATCCTTCTAATATTAATGCCCAACATTTCCAAAATAACTGTGTACATAATGAATTGAAATAAGGCAGGATGAAGCAGCTAGCGCCTTCAAAGAGATAAATGGAGTTTTGATTGGCTTGGTTAAGTTGAAAACATCTATTTCTGAAAACTGTTTTGTGTGACGAGTCACATTCAGCACCTGTGACACCGGTGTTTGGCAAATATATAAAGTGCAAAAGGGGAATGTGCATCTCCAAAAATGCAGGGGTACCAGGCAGCTGTGGCCAACCCCACCCCCCACTGGTACTCTGTGTGGTAGTAGAGGCATGTCTCCCTTTCACAGTTTCTGTCTTTACTATGTTACTGAGAGGCGCTGCCTGATAAAATGGAGTACCCCAGTGCAAATAAAGAGAGAGGGTCTCCTACTTCTGTTAAATAAAATGGAATCTGACCGAAGACAGGCCAAGAAAACACTCCATCTAAACAGGTGGAGTGGATCCAGTAGAGATCTTGTTTTGGTTGGCGCCTGCAGTCTGCATCTCAGCGCAGTCTCACCCATTCCCCCTCTAATGCCTCCGCCCAGACGGGATGCATAAATAACATGGGAACTGCAGATAAGTATTACTCTCACTCTGATCTTCTGCTACTTGCCAATTGTCTCTTCCTCCAGTCTATCACCTCTACCTTGCTAAATCCAATCAAATGCATAACTTGATTGATCCTACTCTTTAAGGTCTTTGATCCCTTTTCCGAGTGTCAGCCAAAACCCGGTAAAAATTATGCAGTTCCTCCAGCTTATCATCCTAGCAAAATGTGCAAAGTTTCCCAACATAGTGATTCAAGATAGCCATCAATGGAACATCAAAGCTTCTTGGTAGCTAACGACCCGCCTTCTGTCGAACCCCTATATAGTGTGGGTCAAAACCCCACTTCGGGGTGCATTCTGTAGGGCGCCATTTGCAGTCTGTACCACCCGTTACTCCTGTAATTGGGTCTATAGGGTGCATTACGCTGGTCATTCATGTTCCTCTCCATGTACTTCTCATTGAACGGACATCTCCTCTTCTGGATCAGGTGAATATTACCCGTTTCAACAACCCTTGAATTCCTCTATCGATAACCTTTATTTTCTTAGTCTCTTGATTGCTTGTACATAGATCTGAGTGTGTGTGTAAATCCTTTTGCTACATATCCTAAGTAAACATTATAAAAAAAATACAATTGCTTGGAGTATTCTTGGCTGAAAACCCGAACTCCGTATCATTGAAAGAAAAAATCTTCGCTCCTAATTCGCTCTACCAAGTCTTTTAGCTGATTTCCCCATTAAAAATAAGAGACTTTAAAGCATTGCCTGTAACAACTACACCAGCTCTGATTTCAGTGTTATAGTGGAGGGCAGTCAGTTCTCTCTGTCAATCAGCCATGTCCATGATTGTGGGGCTAAAACTTCTTCCCCTGGAGGCTCAATAAAGAAGGGGAGTTTTCTCTGCACCCGATTCATCCTTCTCCCTGTATGTTTCATTTTTGTTGCTTATTGTCTGGAGCTCTAACCTGTTGACTTCTTCTTGGCTCCTGGCTTCAATGGCTTAAGGAGTCCTTGGCAGCCACTACAGGTCCTGCCTGTACCAATACCTGGCCTCAGAAGACCTCCACATCTCACTGAAACTTCTTTACCACAGCAGAATCAGTATTGGCCCCTGGCCCTCTTCAGCAATACACTGGCAGATTCTTGTGCCTGCCATCTCCCTGGCAGAATTGCTGTTCAGGCTGACTTCTCACCCAGCCTGTTGCACTGGGTGAGTCTCTGTCTTCCTGGGTGTGGTTCCATCCTTCCAGCTAATAGCAGCAGCATTTTTAGCACCAGAAGGGTGTCCATGAGGCTGACTCTGATGGCATGGCCTTCCCTTCCAGCTGGTTAGCAGTGGCATTGTTGGAGTCATCATCTGCCAAAAGGACCAGCTCCAGACCTACCGCCTGGGTATTATATGGCATGCTTGAAATCTGGATAAATTGATATATTTCCAGAATGAATATTAATCCTATAATCCTACAAGTCAAGGACTTGCTGGAGGCTACTCTGGAGTAAACCAAATAGAACCACAGTGAGAAACACTTGAAAAGGTTGTTCTTTTGTCTGAAGTTGCTTATATGTAACTGGTCTTTGTGAGGTCATTGCTGACCTTTCTTAGAATCACCTGTCATGAATAGGAGTTTGTGGAATCATTTGGCTCATCTTAGATTGAACCCTGCATCATCTGGTGGAGCCATGATATGAATTTGGATAACTTTCTCTCTCTGTTATCCAATGGGAATTGCAATTATTTCATTTCTGTACAAGGAACCTGTACTAAGGTAGAGATGGTGTTTGTGTTCTGGCTGTCTGGGGTTAGGATAAGAAGGCAAGGGAGAATGTGTGGGAAGGTATGAAATGACAGATATATTCTTTGTTCCCAAACGTTTAAAATATATTTGAATTGAAACATGGAATAGTAACTGAGGCCAAATGGCCCAGCATTAGCCAAATACAGATAGCTTGTCCACAGGCCTAATTGCTACAGCCAGCATGTCTGCAGCAGAACTGAACGTACTGTAAATAAATATAGAAATTTCAGCAGTGTCCCCAGTGGACAATACAATATTCCCAGAATTGTGATTTGAACTTAATACGAGAGGTTAATTTTGACCAGCAACATGTCCCATTTGTCTGCTTTTCTCTTCCAGTTACATGAAGATAGATTTTGCAGACCATCATTTAGGTCAAATGTTTCAGTGAAAGATATTCTCTTAAGACTTCTCCATATGTTTTGTTAATGTCAGTAAGTTTTCTTGCATTGTGTTACTGCTTTAAAAATGCAAACACTATTCCTCCCGGGTTTTTTTAATGACAAAGAGAACACTGTTCTGAAGCGGCCAAAACCTGTGTAGCCATTAAAAGATACCAAATCTCTTTTTACATTTTATCCCACCTTGTCTATTCGGACAATGCAGGGTGGGATTTTATCCTGCCCTGTCAGGGTAGCATACATGGTTCTTCTTTCCATGTTGTGCTCACAACCATAGAAGGCTGACATTGATTTAGCCAAGGTCATCCACTGAGCAGAGATTTCAAACCAGATTTCCCAAGTACTAGCTGGACACTATCAACTGCTATTGGTTCATACAGTTCAGAATGACCATTATTTACAGAGCTGCTGATATATCCAAACAATACATATATTGAATGAAAACAGAAATCTCCAGCTAATGGTCTCCAGCTAAATTCCATTTAAAAAAAAATCTCCCCCTCCTCCAAATCTCTAATGCTTGGGGCAAGTTCACAATACATGTTTATAAACCACATTTTGTTTTAACTTCTTTGACTTTAAGTGTGATGTTGAAATACTTGATGTTTGTAAGAACCACTTGTTGCAACGAGTTTTTAAACACATCGTGCTGCTAGCTATTAAGAGCAGGAGTTGCTCTAGTTTTCATCTTCTTGTCTTTTAGGGACTAAAATTTCTAATGCATGCCATAAGATAAGTTTTCTGCCATTTCATATAATAACACTTTTAACAAGTAAACGTTGAAGATGTGAGATACAACTGAGTGAAGCATGTGAATCTTGGGCTGTTGAAATTAATGCAAAATTTGTGGCTTCAAATGGCACAAACATCCTGTTTAATTACCTGTAACAAAATCTCCAAGCCCTCTAGCCCCAGGAGATGAATAGTCATCAAATAACAGTTAAATATATGGCTGTTGAAACTGGAGGAAGTCTGTGTAGTGAAGCATTTTGTGTATGTGAAATTGAATATAAGAAGGCTGTATAAATCAGTAGAAAAAATATAAGGGAAAAACAAGAACTAGAATGATGAAGTTACAAGGGACTGCAGGAAATGGGCTGCATTATTTACACATACAAGATGATAATGCAGTAAATATATCCGGAAAACTATGTTATGCCCTTTGAACACTGCAGGTTCCAATTAACCTACAGCCTGTGAACATCCAAATCCATTATATTCAGAGGTTAAGAATGAGAATGTAATTGATTTAATGGTAAGTAATGGCAAGTTATTTTATACTTTATTAATAACAATTAGAAGTAATTTCCGAAGATCACATGGGATATTGTATAGTATACCTCTGTGGGATTTTTTTTGTCACAACTGTAAGGTTTTGTTCATTTTAAAACAAGAATCTGTACAATTCAATAGTATTTATTTATTTATTTATTTATTTATTTATTTATTTATTTATTTATTTATTTATTTATTTATTTATCTATCTTGCCTTTCTCTTCAGTGGAGATCCAAAGCAGTTTACATCATTCTCCTTTCCTCCATTTTATCCTTAACAAACTTTGAGGTAGGTTAGACAGAGAGTGTGTGACTGGCCCAAGGTCATTACCCTGCAGACTTTCATGATGGAGGAGGATTTGAACCTGGAACTTCCAGATCCTCGTCCAACATTCTAACCACTACACCCAACTAGCTTTCATAATATCCCCATCACATCAACATCAATAATAATAATATTCCTTCTTCCACAAACTACTTTTGGCAATTAATACTCCTTTATGAAGCAGGTTATTATTATTTTACCTCTGCTTGTTGCATTTTATTTGTCATGCACAGAATCAGAGTTGGAGGGGACTTCCAGGGTCATCTAGTCCAACCCACTGCACAATGCAGGAGATTCACACATACCTCCCCCCAATGATGTTTAGCTTTCTGTTGCCTCACTTTCATAACAAGTAAAAGCAATTCTCCCTTGCTATACTAGGACATTCCTATTTATGTAGGGAAATGTATTGAAATGCTTATGTAGTGAAAGCTAAGAGTGTGCCTTCCTTTTTTGTTGCTACTGCATTGGTGGCTTTGTGATAATATACCAAAGCACTAGTCCATCAACACACACATAATGGATACATGCTGCCACCTGCTGCTGGGGTGCGTGTGTGCATGTTGCCATCAAGATCTTTCAGGCATTTGTGGTAAACAAAGAATATAGTAAATTCAGGTGGGTAGCCATGTTGGTCTGAAACAGCTGAACAGTTTGGGTCCAGTGGGACCTTTAAGTCCAACAGAGTTTTATTCAGGGTATAAGCTTTTATATGCACACACACACTTCTTCAGATACATTGAAATGGAAATGCCAATCTAAGATCAAAACTCTGTAAAGGGACTAAGAAGGTTAAGGATATTGCTTCTTTCTTGTTATGCACAGAGCTTGACTGTACCTTGAATGGTGATGTCAGCATGTAGACTCACAGTTTCTTCCTAGCACTGCACTATTTGGAATTAAGAGTTTGTACAGTATTATAATGATATAATGAGAACATAAAAAGACTCCTGTCGGATCAGCCGAGTGGTCCATCTGGTCCAGCGTCCTATCTCACATTGGCCAACCAGTTACTCTGGAAGGCCAATAACAGGACATAGAGGACAAGCTTCTCCCCAGATGTTGCCTCTTGGCCAGTCATCCATGAATCTTTTTAATCCCTTTTCAAAACCATCTATGCCTGTGGCCATCACTACATCCTCTGGGAGTGAATTCTGCATTTTAATGACTTGTTGTACAAAGGAGAATTTCCTTTTGCCCATCCTGAGTCTACTGCCAGTCAGCTACATTGGATGCCTTCAAGTTCTAGTATCTTGGGAGAGGGAGAAAAGGTTCTCTGAGTCCACTCTCTCTATCCTGTGCACAGTTCTTTACATTTCTATCTAATTGCCCCTTAGTCATTTCTTTTCTGAAGTGAAAAGTCACAGACACGAGTTTTTTCCTCATAGGAACAATGCTCCAATCCCCTAATCATCTGGTTTGTGGTCTTCCATACTTTTTCCAGCCCTGCAACATCCTTTGTGAGTTATGATGACTAGAACTGTACATAATATTCCAAACGAGGCTGCACCACAGCAGCCTCATGAAGCATCATATTATTGGCCATTTTATTTTCAGTCCCTTTCCTAATAATCCCCATTATAGAGTTTGTTTTTTTCACTGTTCTGGCAGTGGGTTGACTCTTTTATTGAGCTATCAACTACACCCCTCTCAGTTTCAGCAGGTTCAGACTCTATTAGCATATACATGAAGCCTGGATCTTTATATTATTTTTTTGATCAATGTGCATCACCTTACAGTTAGCTACATTGAACTTCATTTGCTACATTGTGGCCCACTCACCCAATTGCAGAGAGCCTACTGGAGTTCTTCACAGTTGGCCCCGTTTTTTTTATCATCCTGAATAAATCTGTGTCAGCTGCAAACTTGGCTGCTACAATACTCAACCTTAGTTCCATACTGTTATGTGAGAGAGAAACAGAACAGTGGTGTAACAGCAATGGTGCTGACCTTAGGAAAAGGTAGAAGGGTAAAGTTTTCCAACCAATGTTGAAACAGACAAAATTTCTCTCTCAACCTCTCCCTCAAGATGGTAGAGATCTCCCTCTAGATGGTAGAGAGTGGGGTAGATCTAACTATCATCCATTCCAGTGGACCACTTTCCAGTCTAAGGAGACTTCCTCCAACTTGTGGCTCTTCTTTCAATGAAAGAACCACTTAAATTGGAGGAAGACTTCTAAGTTTGCTCAATTGAGTGTTAGGATGGGGATAGGATCTACCCCTGGGGAGAAAAAAAAATCAGCATCAGTGAAACTGAAACACCTTTCAAACTTATATAGAAAGGAGCAGTTAAAATACAAAAAAAATTTCCTAGAGAGTTCAATTTTGTATCATAAATGACAAGTACAAGACGGAATATGTACATTGGATAAGGTACATTTGTTCACTGAAGGCATTAAAAATTCAACAAGGTTGAAATGTGATTATAACTCTAGCATTCTGGATCAGTCAATTTAAAAACCTGATGCAAGTGCATTTAAAACTCCAATTCTGTCTTTCATGGCTGTACAACAACAGTGGAGAGAGAGAGACTCTATAGACTTGAAATAATATAATGCAACATTCTTGAGTTTTAGAGTGGTGTTATTGTTGAGAGATATGGTATAGTCCATGACAGTATTCAAGATGTGCTCCTGAGAGTTCCACAGATTTTATCTCATGTTCAGGGAGCTCTGGACATATGAACATATGCATCTGCCTTAGACTGCCAGTCCATCATGCTCTGTATTGTCTACTTTGGCTGGCAGTGGCTCTCCAAAACTCTCTGGAAGAAAGGTCTTTCCAAACACTTGCTCCTGAGATTCTAATTTGATTGAACTCAAATTAGAAGTTCTGTATGTAAACGTGTTATAAGTCTGAGCCACAGTCCTTCCCCAATGTTCTTCCAATAATCTTGTTAGGTAGAGAGTGTGTGACTGGCCCAGGTAGCCAAGTGAGCTTTGTGTTTGAATGGGGATTTTCCCAGGTTCAGCACTCTTAACAGCTGCACCATACTGTGTTAAAAGGGAACCTGGAGGTTGGGGGGTCTGTTGTTGCACCCTGTTCTTGTGATCTAGCATGTGATTTCTGTGGTTAGCCATTCAGTACAGAACTCATTCCATCAGATACCATGCTTATTCATATTTTCTGACCTTTAAAAAATCCTTTAAAACTTAGTGGTACTTTTAGGAGATCTCTAGCATTTTCCCTCATCAATATATCCTTCGTTTTTCATCTTTTCCAAACTGGATGTTATTGCCTTTTGATTTTTTCACAAAAGTTTTGAGTTAAGATTTTAATAAACTTTAGGGTTTTTTAAAAATATCATTTATTTTGGAGAACTGTAGTATTTTCTGTTGTTCTAAAATGTTTATATATTGGCAAGTAATATTCTGCCATCTAGTGGCAAAAAGCCTTCAGTTTTATAGTCCTAAAATTCCTTTAATCTTATGCAAAAAGCAATTTGTTATAATATGGAGATAATGTAACAAAAAAACCCCATTTAGACACACATCATCAATCTTTTAAGTAGAATTGTTCACATACAAAATCTCAGAATGGTACTCATCTGGTGCTTTAAATTTACGTAACTGTTTATTTAAAATGACTATTTTTATATTCTGCCCTTTAACATTCTGCACATTTCACTGAAGAAAGGGGGGAAAGCGAAAATGTATAAGATATTATATGTATTTATGTACATAGCATATATATTTCTTTTGATTTGAGACAAGCTATATATTTCATGGAGAAATCTCTGATTCTGAATGCTGAAGTTTAATTTAGCCCTTGTGGCTAATACGTGATGATAATATATGACCTCCATGAATTTTTCTAGACCCTCCCTTCTAGGCCTAAAAAGTTAATGATCACCACTACATCTTGTGGCAGTAAATTCAATAATTTTTTGTGGAGTTTAAACCATATCTGCTAGGTTGTGGGCTTTTTCTGTGGCTGTCTTCATACTGTGGAACAGCTTGCAGGAATCAGTCAAGGAAGAACCTACTGCTTTCATTCTTAGGAAGTGGCATAAAACAGAACAGTTGAAAAAAGCATTTGAGACATGTAATTGATTAAATGTATCAGTTGATTAGGAAGCTGGTTTTCATTTTGCTTCATTCAATTCTTGAAAAAAACCGCTATTTAAAAATACTGGAATAGTTTGAAATAAAAATAATAACCTTGGAAGAATATTCATCTTCATTGAGGCTATTCTTCCCATTAAGGATAAATTCAAATCATGCCATTTTTCCAGGTCTTTTTAAATTTCTTTAAGTAGTTTATCATAATTCCCCATGAGAATGGACTTGGTGGGAAAAATTCTGGAAACAGCAGAGCTGGACTTTTTATCCCAGCTGTTGGCTGGGAAATCTAAGGAAGAAGCAAGAAAATATTGGTTGAAATTTTATGCCTGGCTAGATACTCAAGACTCTTAAGATTCTCTGGTGTGGACTTATATCTCCTTTTTCCTGTACTCTGTATTACAAGATTGCTTTTACTGGAAATGTTAAATTTAATAGATATTTTAACAAAAAGATTTATAATACAAAATATCAAAATGTTGATAATGCACAGTTTAGAGACAACAATATGTGACAATCTGTGTATTTTAAGAAAGTATTGCAGATGTAGACTTGTATTGTTTGAAAATACTCTCTATGCAGATTAAGACTGATTTGTAATCTTTATTTCTTATCCCTTCCTATTCCCTATTCCCAATTCTTTGAAACTAATAAAACTTTTTAAAAACTGAAAATTAAAGCTATGGATATTTGTTTCTGGGAATTGTATCATCATATTCTTTTGTCCTCAGTAGAAGTATTGAGAGCTGCTACTGTGGCTTTGTAGCAGGTTGCAAACTTGGCAGCTTTGCATTATAGCCTCAAGTTCAGACATAAGAAAATAACAGTATGACCCTTTCAGACTGCAGATGGGAGAGTTTCATGCATCCATGCTCATCCAGGAAAAAAAAATGTCCTGCACACGAAAAGCTGGCCCATTAGCTACCCTTGACAATGAAGCTGATAATGAAATGATCCCAGGTGTTTGCCGTGCCTGTGTCATTCTTGGAGGTAGTTACATGTATTTACCCTTTCCTCCTCTGAACTCCTAATTTGATTGCAGTGTTCTGAAGGCATGTTGTCTGAGAACATTTAAATGATGCATTACCTGCCCCCTGACCTTGCCACCAAAATGACACCGATCCAATAAATTCTGAGCATGTACTACTATACTATGTATTACTGTGTATAGTTTACTGAAACTAGGACTTATGCTTTGCTTCAGTCCTGTTTTTTAGACTTCCATGACTCTAATCCTATTGTATTGCTTATTGCAGAGGTGGCCAATAGTAGCTCTCTGGATGTTTTTTGCCTACAACTACCATCCGCCCCAGCCAGCATGGCTGATGGCTGGGGCTGATGGGAGTTGTAGGCAAAAAACATCTGGAGAGCTACCGTTGGCCACCCCTGGCTTATTGAATGTACCTTCTTGTTGATTGTATTGACTCATTCTATGTAACCCTCCTTAAGTCCCTGTGAGAAAGGAGGATTATAAAAAAACAAACAAATCAATAAAAAGGGCATTACAAGATTGTGGGAAATCTGTGTGGTACCTGTCTCTTTAGCTATTAAAGCAAACAACAGGCTTTTTTGGGGGGGGGGAGAAGAGGAGGAGGAGGAGATTGGATTTATACTCTGCCCTTCACTTGGAGTCTCAGAGCAGTTTACAGTCTCCTTTCCCTTCCCCTCCCCACAGTGGAGCTGAGAGAGCTCTGACAGAAATTTCTCTTGAGAGAACAGCTCTGAAAGAACTTGTGACTGACTCAAGTTCACATTAGCAGGTGCATGTAGAGGAGTGGGGAATCAAACCCAGTTCTCCCAGATTAGAGTCTGTGTTCCTAACCACTACACCAAACTGGCTCTCTAAGAGAGGGGCTAAAATCAGGAGAATGGTATGAGGAAGGGCTAAAACCCCTCTAGTGTCATGGCCCCAATCCAATTCTTTAAAAGCTGCTTACAGCTTTGGCTCCAAACTGTGGAACAGCTGGTTGTAGTGTTCACATCATATCATATACTTTGGCCCTAAGAGAGGTTATAATATAATAATAATAATAGATGGTCTTTCATTCCCCCCCCCCAAGAGCTCCTTTCCCCTGGTATATTTTCTTCCCCTGTACCTCTCTATTTTGCAGCTTTTAAAATAATAGCCGTGAACTTGTGGCCCTGTTGCTGGGTTTCAGGCTTGTTTCATACAGCCAACAGAGGCACTGGCTTCACTTTTTTGAATTTTGAATGAAGTCTTCAGGCAAATTTGTCTTGTTTCTTAGCAACCCAGATGGATTGAATGCAATTATACATTCACGCTCCTTTGTACAGCAAAAGCACAACATTTCCCTAAGCAAACATTGCTATGAGTACACAACATTTCCTCTAATGTCGTGAAGAAAAAAAACGCTAAGTCTGTGTGATACCTCATGGACAGTTTGGAAAAGAACTTGACTTTAGAGAGTGTGAGTAGACATCTTCAGAACTGTCAGCTACATTATTTACGTCTGATGCAACTTTACTGTTATTAATGACTATGGCAATGCTTTTTAAAAAATCTCCATGCTTACATGGAGAGGGAACTATGCACAAAGTTGGAGGTTTCTTTCCGTTTTCTCAGCAGCTTGCCCAGTTGAAAAGGCAAGTGTGCATTTTAAACATGACTTAGTTTGACTAGACCAGGGTTGTATGTCTGTAATATATCTGCATGTGGGCATTGACTGTAGCTGTTTATGCCATATTTCTTTTCCTTGGTGCTTTATTTTTTGTATTAACGTCACCATTAACAAACTTCAAAAACAGTGCAAAATGCAACATTTATACAACCAGAGGAGCTCTTGATAAATTCATCACAAAATCCGTTTGTGTTTGACAAACCTTGCAAGCACAGCAAAGACTATTCTGTCCACACTAACGGCTTCCCCCCCTCAGCGGAATATTCCTAGTGCTCCTGACTGTGCTGTTGGGCAATATTAGGGGCATGTGGATGCTCTCCCAGTGCCAGAGTGCCAGCATTCCCTATTCCTTGAAGCCACTTGTTATGGAAATAGGATAGCCAAGTGGGAGGCTCCAGTGGCGGGGATGGGCAGATTACAATGCCTTGATGTCCTTTTCAGTCAACCTCCTCCCCACAGGAATTGATGTCACTACATCATGTGATATTCTAGGATCCTTTCAAATCTCTATGGTTTGACCAGAGAGTCCCAAGGAATTCTTATTTATTTGATTTGATTTATATCCCGCCCTCCCTGCCAGAGCAGGCTCAGTGTGGCTCACAACAATAAAATGAAACAATCAGTTTAAAAATTGCATAACATTAATACGACAATTTAAAATTCAATAATTAAACTATCATTAAACAATCATTAAAACAATCTGATGCTGATATCATATGTAGTTTCGCATCCGATGGCTTCAGTGTTTTTACATTTTCTCCCACAATAACTGTAACTCTAGATCAGCTAAAGGCTGACTGGAAGATTATGGTTTTACAGACCTTAGAGCATCACTTTCAGTTTTTCAGCCAGACATGACATCAAGGCATCATACAATGCCATATTCCTCTCCCTGTTTCCCCTGCTGTTCATCGGGAGCCCTCCTGGTGGAAACAGGAAAGTGCCATCCCTAAGAGGATGCAGGGTAGTGCACTTGGATGGGAAGGGGATCCTAGTTAAGGTGTCCTTTACTGGGCAGCAGGCAAATCTGCACCTCCTCTTTAGCTTTCTCATCCTCTATTCCACCTGCCCTTGTTAACCCTTGAAGCAGACCAGATACTTGCTTCTACCAACTTGCTCTAGGGGATTTTTCTTAATCTGAAGAGGTCTCTATCCTCTCTGTTCTCATTTCTTTAGCAGTACCTCTTTTCACAAGCAGATGCTGCCTAGCCATTCAACTGAGAGTGAGATGTAAAACCCCTCTAAGAGTTTATATTATTATTGCATTTAATAGAAAACAAAAAGTCCAATAGTGGTTAATAATTTGCAGTTCCCGACTTCTGGCTCCGTCATCTTGGCTTCAGAGGTGTCCGCAGATTGTCCTCCTGTGGCACCTCTGAGTCTGGCTGTTGGAGGGGTGTCACAGAAGTGACGCCCCCATAGAAAAGCCCTGGAGGGGCTTTTTCTTCGGCATGGGACTTTTACGGGGAGAGAGGGGTTCAGCGGCAGTTGCCCCTGTGCTTCCTGTATGTCCTGAGGTTCCGCAGCCATGAAAAGCTGGCGCACCAGCAGAAAAAGAAGAATGCCCGACTGCTTTCTTGCTTTTGCTTTTCCCAGTATGCCTTTGACGTAGTGTCTTTCTACTCCTAATGTGACAATTCTACTTGACAAGTAGGTGATTTTCTAATTCCACTGGCTAATGGGCCACTTTGCATAACAACGAGAGAATAGCTCAAAAGAAAAGAAATGAGACCTTGGAAAGTTATGAGCAGTCTTAAGTATTAGTAACTATTTAAATTGGATTGAATACAACTACTAAAATCGACCCAGATTATAATTGGACATATACTAAAGAGATTATTATTAGGCTGCAATATGATCTGAACATAAAGAAGATATATTTTAGAGAGATCTGTCTCTATTGCCTGACTGCATTTGAAAGGATAACATTTGAAATCTCAGCTGGAGCTGTTGTGGGATGTGGATTAGCAGGAACTTGAAGCTACTTTACAATTTGAACTAAGAGAGTGAGTTTGCTGTCAGAAAAAAATGACACTGCCTAGCGAAATGTCTTATAAAAAAGATATCTTTTCAAATATCATATCTCTGAAACAGGATCTTAGCTTATTTATGCAGCTTATTAAAGAGCAAATGAGATTTATGCTGAAAGCTAGCGAAACTGCAAACCTACAGGAGTTGAGTGCTAAAGAGATTCTGCTGACATCTGTGGAATCGGAATGGGAAAGTGATACGCTCCGAAACAAACAAAGGAAAACCAAAATGGTCTCCTATGTCGCAGTATTAAAAACAAGATCTGAAATTAAGATCCATGAAGTCATGCTGAGAGGGAAAAATGGCATTGAATTCTTCCTCCCACTGTTGAGGGGGCAGGCCACATTGAGAAGAGAAAAGGTACACTCTGATCAGCAAATTAAGATGTGGAAAGCTTTCCGGAAGAAGGCTCTTGAATTTTTTTTTTTTTTCATTTTTGTGGATGGTTGGATATGGAACCCTGCGATTTCAAAAGGAAACTGTGATGTTTGGGTCACATTAAATGGGCTGTCTCTGATGTAATATGGATGCAGAAATTAAAGGAACTCAAAAGCTTTTAATTTTGGGGAAGAAGGATTCCTGAATTTTGATTTTTCCTTTTTAGTGGGTAAACAAACATACAGCTATTAATAATTTACAGATATCTGATTTTAAAAGACTAAGGGAGATCCTAAAGAAGTAAGAGAGTTGGTAAAATTGTAATTAAATATATAGTTAATTTGGGTTAATGCTAAAGAGTGCAGATAACATATTTCCTGATATAGTAGATTTATTTACAGTATGCTTATTTAGTGAAAATGCTCATACTGATGTAAGAACTGGATTAACTGTTGAATTGTTTTGTAATTTGGTGGATTTGTTTCTAACATGCTCCTTTGGAGAAACTGTTTAGACTGAGATAGACAAAGTTGTAAGTTGTATCTTTTGTAATTTGTTAAAGATAAAGATATGATTCTTATGTGCTTGTTTTAATAGGGATTGTGTTAAACCAACAATTTAATTTGAGCCTATAACAGGGTTAAGTTAAATTAGACAAAATTGGCGTTGAGATGGTTTTGAATTTTTTTTTTTAACTTTATATACTTATTTGTGTTTAAGAAGAATTGTTTAGATTCATATTGCTACTCCTAGTTTATTTAAAAAAATTGGCAATGAAAGAAAGGAAGGTAAAATATATGGAGATCTTTATACTTGCAGGTAGAATGATCTGAGTATTTTATTGGGAGGTAGAATTATAATTGATATATTTGTACTTTCTGTTTCTGTTTTCCCCATTCTGTCAATGCCCTCTTTCCCCTTTTTATGTATTCTCTGCATTGCTTTTTCTTTTGTAGTTTAAATCAATAAAAAAACCCTATAAAATTGTGAATAATTTGTAGTTCCCAAAATAATGAACAGTTTGTCTGAACTTTGGTCATAGAAAAATATCCTTATTGACTAATAAAGTCAGGCAAGAAAAATAACATGTCCTTAATGTAGTTACCTTGAATTGGTCCCTAGTTCCTTGTACCAGACCCTGGATCAAGCAAACAGACCCACACTCTCTGCATGAGTGCATGCTCTCCATTCAAATCAACTATTTTGCTTTGCAATTCCATGGAATATTCCTTGATGACTTCATTCATTCATGACTTCAAAAATATCCCAGATCCCTGCCTCCTTACTTGAGATTCCACTCCAGAATGTGCAAGAGCCAGTCCTGAATTTCCCCTGGAAGCTTTAAGGCAGAAAAAAAGGACTAATACCTCCTCTCTTTAAGGCAAAATTATCCATTAAGCACATAGTCCCTCTTAATTCAAATACCAAACAACTTGCACTGAGGGCCTAAGAAAGGTCATACAAGCCAGAAAACCTGGTAAAACAGAGAGAATCATATTGAATTTGGGGCCTCTAGACCTAGGATTGCCAATTCCACATTGGGAAGTTTTTGAAGATTTGGGGATGAAGCTTGGGGAGGACAGCTTTTGGAGAAGAGAGGAACCTCAGTGGGGTATAATGCCACAGAGCCCACCCTCCAAAATGACCATTTTCTCCAGGGGTACTTGTCTCTGTAGTCAGGAGATCCGTTGTAATTTTGGGAGATCTCTAATCCCCAACTGTAGGTTGGTAACCTTTCTCAGTCCAAAGTTTATCACTTCACATCTCAAGACTCAAGTGTTTCTGTACATTCATGCAGGGCCTTTTTTTTTTTAGCAGGAATGCACAGGAACGCAATTCCAGCTGGCTTGGTGTCAGGCGTGTGTGGCCTAATATGCAAATGAGTTGCTGCTGGGCTTTTTCTACAAAAAGGCCCTGTGTGAAATAATGGTGATGTCAGGGGGTGTGGCCTAATATGCAAATGAGTTCCTGCTGGGCTTTTTCTACCACCCCCCCTGCATTCATACAAGTTATGCTAACAATAACTTTCTAACATTTATTGGACAACACCATTAATGCAAAAAACTAAAAGTCATGCAATATTAAGTATACTGTGGATGTAAAACATGTCCATAAGAATAATCAGTAATAATACATTTTTTCCTGTGTATAGGCTTAGAAGGGCAAGTACAGAATGTTGCCCAGTATCCACAGTGGAATCTATCCCAAGTGTACTTTTGATTCAAAAGGACTATTTACTACAAACCTGGAACTAGCATTAGCACGCAATCAAGTTCATGTTGCATCACAGCAAGCCAGACTTCCACCACCTCAAAGAGAATCCTGGACAAGGGAACCTCTTGACTTCAGCTATAAACTGTATATCACTCCACACATTGTCAGGAAGCCAGCAGAAAAATCTAAAGAAAAGCCAAAGAAGAAGGAGAAGATGTCAATGTGTGCACTGTGTGAAGATCTACAAAGAATAACGTCCAGGTGGATTCTCCCAGACATAGAAGAGCAGAAGCCACCAAAGATAGTCACCAGGTTTCCTCATATAGGCCCCTATGAAGCACAATTGATGTTTGTGAAGAAGGGGAAATATAAGTGTGGCAGGTACCAAGATCCCAAGCCACATGATTTTAGACAGGTAAAGGTTTGAGTGAAACTGAGACAGAAACAAATTAAAAGGGGGGACTTGGGTTGGGCTCAGGTAATGGTCTGCAACTGCGGTCTTCAGCCGTTCTAGATCAAGAAGGTATGCTTTGAACCCCCAGGTGGCAGCATGAGGCCTAGTGAGCTGCAAGCATATGACAGAAAGTGAGTTGACTTCAGACGCATGACTGAAGGCCAGACTAAAGCTGAATTTTAACTAAGGTCCACATTTCCTGGACCCAACTCATGTTCCCTGAAGCCACACAACAGCTGCAGAGAATGACTTTTTAAAAATAAAGGAGAGCCCAACAGGCTCAGAATACTGCAGGGGAGGTGGGCTCCAGCTTCCCTCCCAGCATTATTTCCCTGTGCTTGGATAGCACTGGGGGGAGGGAGTTATTCCCCCATTTTTGCTACTCTACATAGAGTATTCTGTACACACAGCAACAAAAATGAGGAAACAATTCCCTTCAAACAATGTTTTGATGCAGGAAAACTGTTCAGATGGGGAGACTTTCTTCCCCATTGGCATGCCAAGCCAAAATGGGCTCTCTTTTATTTTTAAAAGCTGTTCTTTGCTGCTGTGTGGTAGCTTAGGGAACCCAGGTTGGATCTGGGGACCTTAGGCCCACCTGTTTACCAACAAGCTTGGCTAGTCTGGCCATAAAATCAAATGGAATGGACAGGCTTTTTCCCCACCAGAGTAAATGAATTTATTTTTGAGGTGCTGTGGGTCAGTCTTAAAAGCAGATTTATTATTATTAGCTCCCATTTTGAATGACTTCTGTTGTGGAGCAGGGCTGGCATCAGCTGCCATGGCCCAAGACTTCTGGCAGGCCTTGCTACTGACCCACATTCCTTCCCTTCCACTCACCTTTGTGCCCATCCCCTCTGCTTGCAAGCACTCTGCCAGTGTCACCTGTCTCCTGGCTGAGCATGCTGCCCAGCACCAGCAGGGAAGGTGTACGAGTAGTAGTGGCAGTGCTTCTACTGGCCATGGAAGCAGCACTGCCAGCTGCACGCACCACTCTGCGCTGTCAGGGAAAGGGCTGCAGAAGGCGCAGGTGGCTGTGAGCATGGTGGTGGGAGGATTTGCAAGCAGGTGGGGGGAACAGGCTGGGGGCATGCAGGGGAGTGGGTAGGAAGGGGAATTCATGCAGGAGGCCTGGTGATGGGCAGGAAAAGGGCATTATCTTTCCAGCTTCCCTCTCTTGGAACAGTTCTGGAGAGACAGCAGTGCTTGATTTTGAACAAGCGCTATCATCTCTTTCATGGGCTTTCTTTTTTTAACAACAAAAAAAGCATCCATGACTGTGTTTATTGCTTCTCAGATTCTCCTTCGCAAATTCTCCTCCTCTCTATCTTGTTCACTTTATGTCCTGCATTTGTTCACTTTCTCAGTCTTTCATACTCTACAGCAGGAGTGGCCAATGGTAGCTCTCCAGATGTTTTTGCCTACTACTCCCATCAGCCCCAACCAGCATGGCTGGGGCTGATGGGAGTTGTAGGCAAAAACATCTGGAGAGCTATCATTGGCCACCCCTGCTCTACAGACTTTCTCCTGTTGCCTTGTGCTGTTTGCCTTCTTACGTTCTCTCCCTCTGCTTCCTTTTACTTTCTTTCACAATTTCCTTCTCCCAGGAGACATATGTGGCTCTTTCACACATATTGTGTGACTCTTGAAGCCCCCACTGCTGCAGTGGCCAGCTTGGAGAAGCATTTGTCTCTTTAAATCACTTCTCCAAGCCAAGACAGCTGGCAGCTTGGAGAATGATTTGAAGTTGCTTTCTTTCCCCCTCTCCCCCCATCTATTTGCCTTCTTTCCACCTTTCCTTCCTTACTGGCTTGCGGCTCTCAAATAACTGATGTTCATGTCTTGCGGCTTTCAAACATCTGATGTTTATTCTATGTGGTTCTTGCATTAAACAGGTTTGGCCACACCTGTCTCAGACACACAGATGTTGCTTTGCCTTTCTTACTCTGTCTTTGCTAGGCATTCTCCAGCTTGGCAACCAACATGTGTACCATCAGGGTCAACATGAATGATTATCCGTTCGTGCCTTTATACATTTATTTATATTCTGCCTTTCTTGCTGACACTCAAAAGTGAATTATAAGATATAAACAGTGGAATCAGACAGTGTAAAACAATCAATGAACAATGCACTGAAATCAGACAATGTAAAACAACCAGTTAACAATGCAACAGGACTAGGATTGCAGGATTAGGGAACAATGTGAACAAGCAGCTATCTAAGGCAAGGTATGCTGTAAACTAGGGGAGTCGATCTCATTTGTTATGAGGGCTGGTTCTGACATAAATGAGACCTTGTTGGGATGGGCCATGTGTGTATCTATTTAAGATTAGGTAGTAGAGATATAAACTTTATAAAGGACACAAACACAATTAATTTTTTTTAAAACTACAAACATGCTTTAAATGTTAGCACTCATTGGTCTTAAAGGTGCTTTCTTGGTATTTCTCCCATGGGATCCAGGAAATGGCAAAGGGAGCTTTGGCTCTTTCCTTCCTTCCCCAGGGGACTAGGGGGTGAGGAGCCTCAGCCAATAGAAGGAAGAAAGGCTTGACTCAGTAGCTCTGCTGTGGAATTGAGAGAGCCTGGCAAAACAAGCTCTGCCCCCCCTTCCTCCCCAAGGGAGGAGTCTCAGCCAGTGGAGAAAATAGAGGTTTTGCTCTGTAGCTCCTTTGTGGTTGAGCAAGCCTTGCAAAGCAAGCTGTGATGCAGAAGGAAATAAGAGAGAGGGAGAAGGAAGCAGATTACAGCCAGTTGCTCAGGGGCCCGATAGGAGCCCTCTGGAGGCCTGATTTGGCCCCCAGGCCGCATGTTTGACACCCCTACTGTAAACAATATGGAAAGTGGAATGACAGGTTAAAGGCAATACAGTACAAGCAAGTGATGCCTACAATAACCATTGCAATGGGCTATCATTCTGTTCCATTTTAAAGGTACCCTCCTGAGCCATTCATTCTACTACATTCATATAACATCTACGTCGCTGATGTTTATAGATTAACAGAAGACAAAATGCACATGGCAGTTCCCCAAATATCTTAAGAACATAAGAAAATAAGAGAAGCCATATTGGATCAGGCCAATAGTCCATCCAGTCCAACACTCTGTGTCATATAGTGGCCAAAAACCCCAGGTGCCATTAGGAGGTCCATCAGTGGGGCCAGGACACTAGAAGTCCTCACACTGCTGCAATTGTAAATTTGGGAGAAGCAGCATAAGGTGAGGTAAAGTATGCTGCCAGTTCACAACCAACTCATGGCGATCCCAGGAAATTTCATGTCATGAGACATTCAAGGCAAGGGATGAGTAGAGGTGGTTTGCCATAGCCTTCCTCTGCATAGCATCCCAGGTCTTTCTTGATGCAATTACTTACCCTGTTTCATTTTCAGGCTTTGGCAAGATCAGGCTAGTCTGTCCTGTTCATGCTCCAACAAATACTACATAAGAAAGGCATAATAGAAAAGGAAGTGGGAAGGCAAAGACAGTATGGCACAAATGTGAGCAAACGTAGGTCCACTTAGCATGTATTTTTGTTTGTTTTTTACACCTCAGTCTCATGGGTTTAATGGTGCTGACTCCTGAGCAGGACTTTTTCTGAGCAGGAATACACAGGAACACAGTTCCGGCTGGCTTGGAGTCAGGGTGTGTGGCCTAATATGCAAATGAATTTCTGCTGGGCTTTTTCTACAAAAAAGCCCTGCGTGAAACAATGGTGATGTCAGGGGGCATGGCCTAATATGCAAATGAGTTCCTGCTGGGCTTTTTCTACCAAAAAAGCCCTGCTCCTGAGTAAGTGTGCCTAGGATTTCAGCCTTAGGGTACTGGACTTGCAGCCTGCCTGAGGACTCCAGCTCCCTCTGCCTGTACACTGGAGGCCAAGTTTGGTTCAGGCCCTCATCTGCCTCGCAGTTGAGCTCCCAGCAAGGAGCTTGGTGTCTGTAAGCAGTCTGCAAGGGACTTGCAGCACACACTTGATAGCAAGTCCTTGTGGCAGATGTGGGCACGATGCAAGAACTGTATGTAGCTAGTTCCAAACTGTGGCCTGAAGATCTTTGCTGCTCAGAACCCAAAGTCAATGCATCAGCTGTTTGACAGGGTTGACTTAACAATTCAAGATACATGACAATTAACTTTCTCCATTAGATGGCACTCTTGCAACAAAAATTCTGGCCAATTTAATTCAATGTTGTGGGTCCTATTTAATTTGTTCTTACATTGTAGCTGAATTGACTCCAATTAGCCTTTTGGGGGGAAAATGTTTGAGGACTCAGGGGTTCTCAGTTCCTGGCTATTAGACTGTTCAATCACAGATGACCATAGAGCTTTGACATTTTTTTTACTCCAGCCCTTTTAACCAAACTAGTTCACCCCTAAGTCATTCATTCCTCCTCCATTATAATATTTCCCTCCCCTTAGTCATGGGATGGATGAGCTCATTAGCCTTCCTCATAGTATTTTTAAAATTCATAATTCAGGTAACTTTTGAGGTCACAAGGGGGATAGCAATCTCTTCTAACGTAAGTTCTTTCCTCCATAGAAGTGCTCTGGAAATAGCTCCAACAGAGGGATAAATATGGAAACCATTATCCTGTAATTTTTATGTCTTCTGTAACATTTTGGTGTATATTTCTCCACAGGAATAATTCTAACAATGGTCCTTCAAAGGACAATGCTGCATTTCTGTTACTCAGAAATCTTGTGACTGAGCCTTCTGAGCAAATCTCTTTCCAGAAGTTCTAGATATTGGACCTGTCCAATACTTACATAAAACTGGGGATTTGTATATACAGTAACTTTTGGCAGCATTGATAGTAGTATAATGATTAGGTAGATAAAACAACTAAGCTAACAATGCAATCCTGAGTAGAGCTTGTTGACTTCAGTATACATTGAGAGTCAGTTTGGTGTAGTGGTTAAGTGTGTAGACTCTCATCTAGGAGAACCAGGTTTGATTCTCCACTCCTCCACATGCATCTGCTGGAATGGCCTTGGGTTGGCCATAGCTATTGCAGGAGTTGTCCTTGAAAGGGCAGCTGCTTTGAGAGCCCTCTCAGCCCCACCCATCTCGCAGGGTGTGGGGGGAGGAGATATAAAAGATTGTAAGCTGCTATGAGTCTCTGATTCAGATAAAAGGGCGGGGTATAAATCTGCAGTTTTCAGTCTTCTTCTTCTTTGAAAGATGTAATGTTTTAGATTGCACTGTAAACCAAAATTAGCTAAACTAATGAGTCAACTTCTTTCCATGCAGTTGAATAGTAAGTGCTACTACTTGGTTAAAAACAATACAGCAGTTGATTTCTGCAGCTTAACTACTAGCAATAATAAAAATGTCTGTCCAATTTAAATAATTCATTGCACTGTGTCCTACAAGCTTTCTGCTCATGCAGGTAGACTTATCCTTGCTTCTCCTCCTAGCAGCCTTTACTAAGGGTCAAAAGATCTTCACACACAAAAAAATGTACTGCTGCATGGGAATTGCTCACCTCCTTCCTGCATGAGAAGAAATCATGTGGGATCTACTTCGAAGTAGTTAAAAACCCAAATACACCAGAAGTTATAGAATCAGCTCCACAAGAAGTGGACAGACAGTATCTTGGTGTCTGTCAGCAGTCTTAATTTTCCTGCTATAGGTCTGATAGAGGTATAACTCCACTTTGGGATGGAACACATGGTCAGTGATAGAATAAATGCACAGTAGATCAATCTCAAGCATTATGTAGTCACATATATATATAACTCCAAAATTTGGAACACATGGCAAGTCTTGGGATAATCTTGGTTGTTCTGCGACCTTGGGCAAAGGTTAAAGGGGGGCGTGTCTCAGCCTCCATTCTTACCCCTTGCTGCCTCCCCTCTGGACAGTGGGGAGGCACAAAGGCCCAAGGCAGAAGTTGCTGCCCAACTCTGTTTCTGGGATGCCAAATAGGGCTTCTGCAACAGGCCAGGTTGTGTCCCCAGTGCTGGTACCAGGGATTGTCTGGGAGGCAAAAACAGCCCTGAAAAGGACCCTGTCCTCTGGCCCACCCCCAAGAGAGGGTGAGGGAGAAACAGAAGGCTCACAGTGCTGCTGCTGCTGCTGCTGCATGGAAGTGGTTGCAGCTACTCTGCCTCACAGGGGCTATACCTTGAGGCAGTGCAAGGAGTAGGGTTGCCAAGCCCAATTCAAGAAATATCTGGGGACTTTGGAGGTGGAGCCAGGAGACTTTGAGGGTGGAGCTGGGAGCAAGGGTGTGACAAGCATAATTGAACTCCAAAGGGAGTTCTGGCCATTCATTAGAAATAATGGATGGGGCACCTATTAGACCCATAGAATTGGCTCATAGAATTGAAACTTGGAGGGTGTTTTGAGGAGACGCACCGCATGCTATGCTGAAAATTTGGTGCCTCTACCTCAAAAAACAGCCCCCCCCCAGAGTCCCAGATACCCACAGATCAATTCTCCATTATACCCTATGGGAATTGGTCTCCATAGGGAATAATGGGGTGCCCAGCAGACATTTGCCTCCCCTCCCCTTTCTGATGTCCATGAAGTGGGAGAGGGCCTCCCACCTGGGGATTGGCAACCCTACCAAGGAGGGATGGAGGAAGGGACTGCTGCTACATGAGCTGCCCACTCATTGCCTCCTGCCCCTACAGCTGATTGCTTGAGCTGTAGGGGCAGGGCCACACCCAGCATTGAGACCAGGGAAGTTGCCCTGGCTGCCCTCTGGATAAGACCACCCCTATGTAACTTCATAAGAAAATGATGTCGTACATGTTTCAGAACGTGTACATTAAAATCTACAGTACTTTGTTAGACTCTATGGTACTTTCAACAAATGAAATCAAGGTTGCTTTTTGCAGTTATGGTGCATTTCTTTTTTTTCATAAGTATTTCTTGAGATAACTAAGGAGTGGTCCTTAAAGAAGAAACAGTTGGTAAGTCAATGTATAATATCGTCAAAAGGTAATTCTCTCCATGTGTGTTTCATAAGAGCCTTTTCCAGCATTTAAGCAGGGCTAGTTATGAAAAAGACTATAACACACATGGATTATTAATTTAGGTATTTTGAAAGCCTGAGATTAGCATTTCCCTACAGAAATAGAGCTGGATTTCCTGGATTGCTAATTTCTGTCTTTAATTTATTTTTGTGTTCTAACAGGCACACACCTTTTGTATGTAATGAATGTGCAGAGGTTTATGAATCTGGCATATGTTTCTAGTTTAGCAATAGCTCTGTGTCTTTAAAAAAAGATTTATCAGTTTTTGGTGCTTCTGTTAACCTTTAACAGGGAATCACAAGTGGTCAGTTACAGAGTACTCATGTTGGGCCTGCAGATCTCCACTCCATGTCCTATGCAAAAATGAGACCCAATCCCCATATGTGTAGTGCATAATCTGGATTGTGTATAGATGAGGAAGGGGCTTCAGCCTTCTCCACTGTACCATTCTCTCCAAATGGGAAATGGACCCTGGTGGGTGATATTTTGCCTGTTGGGGAAACCCACATATACAGTTTTAAGGTGGATAGCAACAGAGCACCACCTGACTTGTTTTTTGTCTAAGTTTTTATTTGTATTTATCTTATTTAAAGAGCAGGGCAGATCAACTTCCAGGATTTTTTTAAAATAGGAAAACAGAGATTTCAGCAGGTTCAGCTTTTCTCACTGCTTCTTGACAGGCAGCATCTTCCAAAATCCTGTCTTCTTGTTAAGCAAATGGAGTGCTTTTACCTTTCAGATGTACTTTGCAGTAGTAGCTCATCCAGGAACCTGTGCCTGATCTTCTGACTTGGAATGATTTCTCTTCTGCAGCATGCACTTTCCTTCACCTCTTTAACCACCTCAGATGTTACATCTGGGATATGCCACATATGGGATATTCCTCCCCCTGCCTGGCCTTATGCATTTTTCACACTGATGCTTCAGGGACCTTGTAGTGGGAAGCCAGCTGGAAAGCTGAAGTACTTTTCAATTAGTCTGGGGGCAGTGACTGTTTTTTTTCTGACACTTTGTTTAATATATATATATATATACACACACACACACACACACACACACACATGTGGAAATCACAATGTTAAGGGGGACTGAGAAGGAGAGAGAAGAGCTATTTAACTCTTCTCCCTTACACAGTTTTCCTAGTCCAAATCCTCCCTCAGCTTTATGAGAACCCATATTTCTGCCCCATAGGAGGTGAGATCAGCTTGGGTGTGATAATTATGGAACAAGGGGATGCCCTTTCTGTTTAAATCACATACCAGTGAATCTGGCTGCAAATCCGCTCTTTTTTCTCTGTTATAGTTTGATGATTGCAGCCCTCTATTAATTTGGCCTTTAAAAGGTCTGTTGAGTTGTTGCAGGCTTCTGATAGACCACATATCTTGCATGTAGACATTCTCAGATTCAGTCCTTGGTGTCTCCAATAAAGGTGCTTAGGCATCAGGTGTCAGGGAAGTCCTTTCTCTGCCTGAGACCTTGGAGATGCTATGCTGAATCCAATGGATCAGTGGTCTGACTTGCTTTATACCTGCCATAAGCTTGCTTGTTGCAGTTCATTTATTCCATGAACTACCTTTGCATTTCAGATGTGATGGCTCCCTGTAATGTTGCACTGTTCTTTCCACACTCCCTTTTGCAGTACGAAACAGGTATACCAGATTTTGTGACAAGCTATGCCCGAGACCCTTTGAATCTAAAGTTCAAATCACAGCATTTAAGCACAGGTAAGTATTTGCTGACATATAAATCTATTCCTGGATAAGCATTTCTCTAACTATGGATAAAAGAAATTATTGTGTAGTTCACAGAGCAACACTCTAGTTTGTACATTAGTGTGCATATGACAAAATCTGCACAATGGACCCAGGTACAGAAAAGGCAAATGTTTCTACAACCTTGAGTAGAGTCTCAAAACTTTAAAATTTGCTACTAGCAAATCACTTACTACAGTATAGGGTTGCCAGGTCTGTGTTGGAAAATATCTGGAGACTTTGTGGGTGGATCTGGGAAAGGGTGGGATTTGGGGAGGGGAGGAGCCTCAGCATAGTACAATGCCATAGAGTCCACCCTTCAAAGCAGCCATTTTTTTCCCAGAGGAGCTGATCTCTGCCAGCTGGAGATCAGCTGTAAAAGTGGGAGATCTCCAGGCCCCACCTGGAGGTTGGCAACCTTACTTAAGTTACTAGTAAATAACTCACTACAGCAGAGGTGGACAAAAGATCACTTGAGAGTGTCCAGTTACTTTCCAAGCTAGTAAAAAGTAGTTCTGCAATCCGTCCACCAGTGCTGCTGTAGTAAGTTTCTTATGCACCTCTTTAAAGCAACCACAGTTGAAGAAAAGGGAGACACATGTACACACCTGTGCTGTGGATGAGAAACAGTCACACCAGCTTCCATTCCCATCTCTCTCTCTCTCTTTCTCTTCACACATACATACACACACACCCTTGTGCTGGAAGGAAAGATGTGTTATTGACTCTTTCCTCTTGCATCAAAAGTGCTATTTTCCTCTTTCAGGGAAAACATAGATGCAACCGTCGATTTCTCCACTTCCGGCCAAGTTAAAGTTTGGGGGGGGGGCATAGTGGGTTGCTTTTGGAAAACAGCAGAGGAAATGTTTTGCTCACCAGAGCACTTCAGAACTGCAATAATTTTTGTACAAGCTGCCATTTTGTGATAGGCTCCACCCACGATCCATTATTTTTGTGACTCATAGCTCCCAGGGCTCTTGAAAAACAAAATTCAGCAGCTCCCAGAAACATAAACTTATCTTCCCCCGATGGGTATGAGATGAGACAATATTCCCCCTGTTTCTTGTGTTAATAATTTTCTGAACATCTTCATTTCTCTGCTTTTGGTCTTGCAGATTCATTTGTACTGTGTGGCATGTCATATAGTTTACATGCAAAATTTATATGACATTTGTAAGTACAAAATACAGCATTTACATGCATTATATATATAAATGCTGATTTATTGATAGACCTAATGTTGGAAAATATGTACATTTTATGGGGGAAATTTGACTCATGAAACAGAAAATGGCATGGCATGATTTGGTTTGCGCAGGGGAGAAGGTAAATCAGAATGGGATTTTGGGGGGATCACAACAACAGGAATAGGAAACTGAAATCACCCCTAATCCTTCACACCTAATGCAAACAGAGCTAAGGCTGTGCTCCTTTTGAGAGTCTGTCATACTCCTGACATTTTTGCTCAGTCTGAAACCTACCAAGGGAGAACAGAGGTACCCTGAATGTTGCAGCAATATTTGTTTGCATGGGAAGGATTTCTACTAAAGATACTGGAGGGACAGACAATCCTAACAACATAAAGCTATCTCTGCATGGCACCACTGCACATGTGAAATTATTCTCTGGATGTATTTGATCTAAACAAATTCTGTCTCCTTTTCAAGAAATAGACTCTGGTATAGTGTTTTGATGTTCCCAGGCTGGCAGGTGTTGCCCTGAAGGGTTATATGGGAATACTGCTCTTGCAATTATAACATCCAGCTACAATAATGATATGGTACTAGCTAGTAATTTCACAATTGCTGTATGCCTATGATATATAGAGGAGATGTCTAATTAAGTCTGTGCCCTGTCTGTAAAAAAAATAACAGCATCAAAGATAATGAGATGTCTAAATAGGCCTATGCCCTGTTTATAAAACATTAGCATTATCACACAATATGTTCTTGCTGCATATATTTTGCATATACTCTGCAAACTTCTTTCCACTATTCTTTTTACTCCATTTATACCCTTCCGTTCTTCCCAGTAGGGTAGGGACCCCAACTGGTTTACATTGTCCTACTCTCCTCCATTTTAACATCAGAACCCTCTAAGGTAGGTTCGGCTGAGAATTTGTGACTGGTCGAAGGGCACAGCACACTTGCACTTCAGAGTGGAGATTTTACATCCTGACCACTACACCACACTGGCTGTCTTTGTAAACAAATCATAGAATCACGTTATAATGGAAGTGGCCATATAGGTCATCTAGTCCAACCCCCTGCTCAATGCAAAATCAGCCTAGAGCTTCTCTGACAAGTGTTTGTCCAGCTGCTGCTTAAAGACTGCTAGTGAGGGGGAGATTACCACCTCCCTAGGTAGCTGATGAACAACTCTTACTGTAAAAAAGTTTTTCCTAATATGCAGCTGGTACCTTCCGAGCCTTAATTTTAACCCATTATTGTGAATCCTGTCCTCTGCTGCCAGTAGGAAAGGCTCCCTGCCCTCCTTTAAGTGACAGCCCTTCAAAAACTTAAAGAGAGCAATCATGTTCCCCTTGTGAAGATCATTAGCATATGAGAAATAACGCCCAGGAAATTAACAGTGTGACAACTGACAAGCGCAAACCTAGTGCACTGCGCGGTTCATATGGTCTCCCTCTTTTGATTTAGGAAGAGTTTGATCTATTTCCATTTTTTTGGTGATGTTACATTTAATCCTGATTTAGAGTCTCAGTTATTAGCGGGGGGAGAGAGCAACCCCATTTTGGTAAAGTACCAGAATTTGAATGTCACAACAAACTGGAGTCATATTGAAGACCTCCTAAACAAACAAATAAACAAACAAAAAAAGGTCTCCAGTTGCTTCTCCAAGGGAAAGAAAGAGAGACTACAAGAATCCTAGAGTAAACCAGGTTCATGCTTGTCACGAATAAATTCTTTCAACCATGCATGTACATGACAACTGAATAATAATGATATCTTTGAAGCCATCAATAACAATTATTTGTTTATTATTTTTAATTTATTAATATCCCACCTTTCTCCCCAGTGGGGACTCAGAGCATATCATTTTCTTCTTCTCTCTTTGATCCTCACAACAGCTCATGAGATAAGTTAGGCAGAGAGAGTAAGAGAGTAGTCCAAAGTCACTTGGTGAGCTTCCATGGCGCAAGTGAACCAGAACCAGAATAGCATCCGAAGTTAGTATCTGAAGAAGTAGTGTCCAGTTCACATCAACTTATGCTAGAATAAACAATCATGTTAAGGTGCTCCAAGTTCCTGTTTAAATAGAATAGGGATACTGAGGATGCTGTGTCTTTTCTTTGCTTAACTTCTTAAGTCTATGGGCTTCAGCCTTTGAAAGAAGAAAAAAGAGGATCCAAGGGAAGATTCATTACACACAAGCCTCGGGAACTCAAGTGGGATTCCAAGTTATTTCTTCCAAAGGAGCCTTGGCCTACGAAATCTTGTTCCTTTACGGTTAGTACAGTTGATCTTTTTTCTTCCACTGAATTTTCCTTTAGAAAACAAATCTGCAGCTGTTATGAGTGATGTCAATGAGAGCACTAGTTGTTTCAGCAAAACTAATGGCTTGCCAGCTAATCTACAAAGATGTAATTTAGAAAAGGTAAATTTTTACAGTTTATTTGAAAAGTGATTTGTCACTGATAGAAGAGAGAGTTTTGGGGCATGATAATAGCCAGGCTCTGGGTAGGAAACTGTACTACTCTAATTAGTCTGTAAAGCACAGGAAAAACCTACATGGAGAAGTGGAATATTTGTTGACTGGAAATTATTTCTGAGTACATTTATAGCAGAATATTTTCTGTAGAGAAGGATAATGATGTATTTTTATGGAGGAACAAAAGCATTATACAAAGTACCACATGGAACCTTTGTTACATTTCCATTTGCAGCTAATTGCAGAAAAGAAATGGCTGAGCAGTGCAAGAGTCCTAGGATGGAGGTAGACAGGACTGGCTGTCTTTCAACAATGATCCAGCCCTATCAGACAGATAGACAGCACTTCTTTCTCTCTAAAGGCCACAATATGGTTTTTACAATGTGAGGCTGTTCCCCTCCTCCAGCTCTGTCAGCTCACCCTTGGCTGTCCTGCTGACAGACATCATCTTGAGATCCTCTGCTGGATCTCATAAGCCCTTAGAATGAGATGAGAGTGGCTTCACCTGATTTCTTGTCTGACCCTCAACAACTCTTCACAAGCCCACTGCTTAGGGTTACTGGCTCTGGGTTTAGAAATACTGGAGATCTTGGGGGTGGAGGGACCTTGACAGGGTATAATATAGAGTCCACCCTCCAAAGCAGCCATTTTCTCCAGGGGAACTCATCTTGGTTGCCTGGAGATCAACTGTAATATCAGGAAATGTCCAGGTGCCACCTAGAGACTGGCAAACCTACCATTGCCCTTCCTTCTTGCTCGCTTACAGAAACCCACTTAAAGAGGCTGTTTAGCCCCACCTTTCGCCACCACTTACTTATCCCCAGCTCCCCAACCACACTTGGCATATTCCTGGGAGTGGTTGATAACTGTTCTTTCTTCCTGTAAACCTGCCAGCTTTCCCTCCTCCCTGGCCACCCCTCCCATTGACTGGGCTTTAGAGATGTCTGGGATAGGCTGTAGGCCAGAAGTGTCAAACTAATTTGTTATGAGGGCCAGATCTGACATAAATGTCACTTTGTTTGGACAGGCCATGGGTGCCATAAAATGTAACATGGGGTACTGGAGATACAAATTTTTATAAAGGTGATTTCAGATGCTGAATGGCAATAGCAGGTGAATAACATCAGCAGGCTTGATAGGATTAGGTGTGCTATGCAGAGGAGTAGTAGGTGTAGAGATACCAGTGTTGGTAATGAGACAGGAAATCTAGTTCTCAGTTCCGTCCAGGAGGATGCAAAGAATAAATGGACATTATTCTGACGTTAGAAACCACAACATTCAGTTGGTGGCCTAAGAGTAGCAGTGCTCTTACAAAGGAATTTCAAAGAGAGATTAGAAAGAAGAGACTGCTGAATTGCAATTGATAATGAAGCTCATGACAATGCATCTCCTGGACTGAATTGAGTGCTAGTTTTTCTGTCTCATTACCAATGTGTGCTGTTATCATTTGGCATCTGAAATCACTCCACTCTCCAAGATATAAGGACCAATCCAAGTGTTCTAATTCCTAATCAAGGTCTTTTTGAAAGAAAATAAAATCCAGATAGGAACAGAGAAATCCAATCTTTAAAAAAAAGTTTTCAAGCCAAAATGATTTTCTCATTTAATTTGTGCTTGTCAGAAGAATCTACCCACCCTCCCACCCGCTTTCTGAAGAAGTGTGCTTGCACACAAAACTTATACCTGTAATAAAATGTTGTTGGTCTTAAAGCTGCCTTGAGACTCCAATTTTGTTTTTCTCTTTCTCTCTCCCTTTCTTCCCCGTCCTCCCCAAAAGAGGAGTGGCAGCCCCAGCAAAGGAAGTAGAAGCTCCCTCTGTTTGTGCATGTGTGTGTATGTTAGAGAGAGAGAGAGGCTTGTATTTGTATATCTCCCGCAAGAATCAGCCACTGAGGGAATTCTGTGTGAAGGGGGAGGAAGAAGACAAGAGACAGAAACAGGGAGCAAAGAACCACTGACGGAGCTGGGGGGAGCGGGGGAAGCAAGCTGAGGTGTGGCTGCAGAAGCAGCCTTGGAAAAGGAAGCAGAAGGAAGTTTCTCACAGGCTGGATCTGAGCCCCATTTGACATCCATGCTGTAGGTCTTTTGGACCTGCCTCTGGTTTCCCTGGACCCATGCGTCTCCTGGCCTCTGTACCTAGGGTTTGCCTAGACCTGGATTACTCTTTCCAGCCCTGTTTTGGCTTTCTTTGTAGCTTCTGGTGGTGACACCTTGTTGGGGCTGCCCTGAGGCTGGGCATCAACTAGCACCCACTGCTATGGTTGCCAGATCCCCTCATCATACTGGTGGGGGGATTTGGTGGGCATTCTGAGACATCCCAAACACAATGATGTCACCTGGAAGTGATATCATCATGTTGGGGGTGTTGCATAGTGACACTCTGGTTTTTGGGTAAAACTCTATGGTAAAACTGGCTTCAAACCATAGAGTTTTGCCCTCAAACCATAGCTTCACCAGGTGATGTCCCTGATGTGATGATGTCTCTTCTTGGTGACATCATCACATTGGGGACATCACACAGTGTATCAAGATTTTGTGGCTGAGTTTCCCCTGCTGACCAGCAGTGAGGGGAAGCCCAAAAAACCAGGGGAACCCCTGCTAGGGGACTGGCAACCGTACCCACTGCAGAAGCAGTCTTGCTCGAAGTGGCAGCAAAGAGTCTGGCCCTGGCCCTGGACAACCAAGTTCCTTGGACTGATGCATTTTTTTCTGCAGCTACACAGCAGCTGCAGGGAACATCCTTTGTAAAGCAACTACAGGGAGTCCAATTCAGCTTGGGACTGTAGTGTGAGGGGGAGCTTCTGCCTTCTTTTCACCATTTTTTTCTGAGCCAAAATGGCCCTGGTAGGCAGTTGTTTGCATAACTTTGGAGCTGCATGGGGACATGGACCTATACCTAGTTTTTTGTACCTAAGGCTAGCATTTACATGGAAGGTTTGTGAAGATCCTTCCATGCCCTTCAGGAGGGGAAAAACCATTAGGCACTCTCATCCCTGTCATGTTTTCCAAGCCAATAAATCCTCCATAGGTAACAAATCCCATGCGGAGAACCCTTCATTTTCTTCAGCTTTTGCTAAACAAAAGCAGTGAAACCATCCTCAAGCTTTTTTTCTCCCCATACCAAATTATTCCTACTTTTTCTTTCTCTCTATGCATCACATACATCTGAGTTGCCACTCCTCTATTCCTAACACTTGCAGCTTTCACTTCCTCACACTTTCATATCACAACAGTAGTGAAACAGAAGAGCGAGGTCTTTCTCTTTCATTTTCACACAGCTGCCCACATTTACAAGAAAATTCGGAACATGTCTCAGAACACCCATCTTTTGTATTACAATCAATTTGTATTACAAACAAATTACAATCAATAAAACAGTTTTGTATATATTTCTTATTCACAGTGGCTGTTTGGGCATCAATTTGTTGGAAGCCTCTTAGCCTCAGACTTCAAAGGGGGTCTATAAAAGAGTCAGGGAGACAGATAAGCTAGGGCACTGATCATTCTTCCCTGCCACTGTTTTGATACTATCATTTTGATCAGGGCCAGATTAAACCCTGTGGAGGCCCCTAGGCGGTCAAAATCTTGAGGGGCCCCTTGCAAATTATCTCAGAATTGGAACACCCGGCTTGCTGCCTGCGGTCCTTGCTGCAGCCTGCAGGCACCTTCTCAAAAGCCTCTTTGACAAAGCTGTGGGGGACAGGCAGAGAGAAGCAAACTTGATGATGATGCCAGCAGCAGGCAAGTCGGGCAAGCCAGGCAAAGAGCGACTCAGTTGCTAGCTGCACATGCAGGCTGAGAGGGCTGCAAGCAGGGGGAAAGAGGGGGGGGGGGGAGCTGGCCCAGGCCCTTAAAGGCATGAGGGCCCATAGGCCAGTGCCTGCTTGGCCTAATTGTTAATCCAGTCCTGACTATGATGTGTAGATTGCTAATCTCAGGGAATCCTCTTTCTGGTCTGACACCTTCTTTCCACACTATGTTACTTTTCTCCATTTTTGCACCATGCGGGCAGGGCAGGGCATGCTTTCTGCATCTTTATCCATCCTAGCTAGTTAGACTAGATTCGAATCTGTATCCTGTCTAGAATGGAGTACCTTATGCTAAAGTACCCATATTAGTTTTGCTCTATATGTAACTTTGTTTCTTGTCAGCACACACTAAAGAGATGAACTCTGTCGTGTTATGTACCTTGAGCACTCTGCTATCCAAATAATCCTTCATTTAGTACCTAAGAAGTATGTTGAAGAAAAGTAGTAATCAGAACAAAGCTCTTCAATGTTTTTAAAATACCTGTGGGTCCTTACTTATAGTACTTTCTTAAACAGAGTTAAATTCTTCTAAAGTTATTGATTTCAGTGGACTTAGAAGGGTGTTAACTGTTTAAGACTGGACTGATAGTTATGATGGGGCCTGTCTGAAAACCTCTGTTGTTAGTAGTTCTCTCATTCTTAAAATGTTTTTACCTTCAGAGGTACAAAGACCAACGACGTGCACACAGCGCCTTTATAGAACGAGTGGAAGAAGTGTTAAGCAAACTGTGGCAGGAAAAGGTAAGGGGGAACTTAGTAATGAGTATGTTGTACGAACTTAAACCACTTAGATTAACCTCCCCTAAGATGCCTTCATGGGATAGGATGCATAACACAGGGCAGGGCTTTTTTTTTTTGTAGAAAAAGCCCAGGAGGAACTTATTAGCATATTAAGCCACACCCCCTGATGTCGCAGGAAGTGCAATCATCCTGCCGCTAATAATTAGTAGCAGTAGAGAAAACAGAATAAGGTGAGTGTAAGTAACTTTGTGAACAGAGGGATGTTATGTGTCAATAGTCCCCACCCCTATCCCAGCACAAATGTTCATTAGCAATACACTTTCTTGGGATAGAACTCTTTCCCTTCTTTCTTCCCTCTGAGTGGAGAGACCGGGGAAGGGAGGAGCCCGTAGCTGCCTTCCAGGGCTATTTTTTGAGCCAGAGCACTGGCCAAGCCAGCTGGAACTGTCCTTTAAAAGTCAGCTTCTGTCCCTTGTGCAGCATTTAGGCCTTGTTCACCAGATTACAGGCTCCTGGTGTCTTGCCAATTGTACCAAATCTGCAGGGCTTTTTTTTTTTTTTTTTGCTGGAGCCCACAAGAGCAGAGCTCCGTCTAGGCTGGCCACGTGTTCCCAAGCCAGATAGAGTGGCCTAATATGCAAATGAGCTCCTGCTGGGCTTTTTCTACAAAAAAGCACTGCAAATTTGCATCTGGATATGGGCTAAAACAGTTCTTTTACAGAACTGTGTGTACAGAACCCCCAGGATGGATTCAGAAGTCCAGATACCCTTTCCTGGTGTCAGGATTTATTCAGAATGTTGAAGTTGGTACCATGTTTCTCTTCAGGCAAAGCAGAAGCAGGATGAAAGCAGGAAGCTACCAGGCAATCCAGGACAAAATAAACCAAGGGCAGCTGTTTCTGTTGAGAGAATGACGCAGGTTGAGAGGAGGCAAAAAGAAATGCTCCCTCTATCGCCATCTACAGGAGCATTCAGCTGTATTAGGCCAGTAACACACATAAAATCACAGTCTCTGGGCTACTTGTTGCCAACTGGGATAGTCCAGAGTGTTGATGATCTGAGATGCAAATAATGAAGAAATACAGTGATGCATCCTGCAAAGCAGAGACCACTTGAGGTATTACACAACTAATGTTACTATCCTTTAACAATCATTTAGTGACAACAGTATTCTGGGTACTGCAGGAACAAAAATCCTGCCTTTTATAGCACTGGCTCAGTGAACATATATATATATTTTAAGTCAACATACTTAAATACAATAAACAATTTTATTTAAATAGCATTGTCCTCTACCAAATGGCACTCAGAATACTATATTGAAAGTAATACAATAAGGCAGCAAGCCTACACAGGCCTACTCAGAAGTAAGTACTATTTTATTCAGTGGGGCTTACTTCCAGGAAAGGTTCACAGGATTGCAGCCTGTAATTTCTAGAAGGGGGAAATCAAGCAATATGTTTATGAATAATACTGCCTTTTGTTTCTGGGGAAAATGGGATTTCCTTCACTGGATTCACTGCCTTCAGAAAAAGATCTTTGGATCCTGTGTGGAAACTAGATAACAAATGCATAATTACTGTGTGTGGGAAAATTTATAAAGGTCACAAATGAGATGCTTAATTGCACTTGAACCACTAGGACAGAGTAGGTTTTCAATAAAAGAAAACAGAGGGTGTGCTGAATCAGAGCAAGAATGTGGAAACAGGTGAGATTTGCCATCTCACTATACAGAATAATCTCAGATTTCAGGACAATATGACCACAATTACAGTTGATACATAGTTTTTGGATTAGACAGGAATTGTCTGTCCAAACTAAGCAAGTCTCAGTGAACGAACATCTGTTGACCATAGGGGACAGTTCTGAATGTGTAGCCAATATATTTATAGCAATTTAAGCTTGAATCAGATCTCTCATGTACCAAACCCCTGAACTCCACGTGATGTGTGTTTATACAAAAAGAGTGACTATGGATGGATTATTGGATGGAGTACTATATGTAACTTTCGTAATGTGTGAAACATTAGCTTTTTTCTGTAAATTGTGTGAAGTCGGGTACCTTTAATCAGGATTATGTGCAACATGTTACTTTAATTACTCTTGCTGCTGCGGTGCTCTGAGAGGGAGCCTTACTAGACACATTGAAATCAGTTTTGGAGGTCTTTGGACACCAAAGGTGAATATTTTGGAAATATCAATACAAGACAGTGTGAACCCAAGGCCTCTGATAAATGTGTGTTGCACTTTTGTAGACAGTCATTTGTTAAGTCAGCACTTGAGGAAGTAATTTATTCTGAAACACAGTCTGATATCAGCTAACAACGCATTGAGAACATGAGCACATCTTGAAACCAACTATCATTGGATGAAAATTCTGTTTGAAAAGAACCAGAGCACTGAATGCTGGAAAGAGGATTTTGAATTCCAGAGTTCCACCTTATTGTACCTTGGCTTCTGTGGACTATCAGTACATTGGATGGTATTCTCTTACGAATTTGTCATGTAATATTCTGGTGTTTATGAATACTGATCATAGGATGTTGAATGAATGAAACACATTATATTGGATTGTTATAGTCTTCATTGCTTTTTCATACAGTAGTTTTTGATTACTTTTTACTGTTGTGGCCATTTTATTCCTTGTCCTCCTGAGAACTGACAGCAGTGTGGAAAAAGACAATTGGTGAACTGACTCCAATGACCATTGCTGATGAAGGGTGAATTCTAGAAGAGTTCCTAGAGCTTGGTTATGCTTGCTCCAGGATACCAGTGGGCCTTTCTAGGGCAGTGGCCCACTGGGAAATTTCCCTAAAAATTAAATGGCCAGTCCACACTTGCACTCACTTATAAGTCTGCATATGATATCCCTGGATAAGTATTATCAAAAATTATCCCTGGATAAGTATTATCAAAAATTGTCCAGTGTCCTTTTATTTTCTACTCTTTTTCTACATATCTTCTGAACTTTTTCCACTCCATCTTAAAAACTTCTACATCATAGTCTCTTAAAATTCTTGTTAATTTGTCCATTTCACTCCACGTCATAACTTTACAATCCAATCCCATTTCTCTGGTATTTTTTCTTGCTTCCACAACTGCGCATACAATGTCCTAGCAGCTGAAAACAAGTACCAAATTATAGTTCTATCTTCTTTTGGAAATTTTTCCATTTGTAATCCCAACAGAAAAGTCTCTGCAATTTTCTTAAAATCATATCGCAAGATCTTAGAGATTTCTTGTTGAATCATCTGCCAATACTTTTTTGCTCTTTCACAAGTCCACCACATATGGTAGAAAGAACCTTCATGTTTTTTACATTTCCAACATCTATCTGGCATCTTGTTGTTCATCTTTGCCAATTTTTTAGGAGTCATATACCATCTATACATCATTTTAAAACAGTTCTCTTTAAGACTATGACACATCGAGAGCTTCATAGAGTTCTTCCACAAGTATTCCCAAGTTTCCATCTGTATTTCTTTATTTACATTAATTGCCCATTTAATCATTTGAGATTTCACTACTTCATCCTCCATAGACCATTTTAAAAGTAATTTATATATTTTTGAAATTAATTTTTCATTATCTCCAAGCAGAACTTTTCCAATTTCTGTTTGTTCTTTTCTTATTCCTTCAGTTTTGATATCATTATCCACCAAACTCTTAATTTGTTGCATTTGAAACCAGTCATATTTATTGTTCAGCTCTTCAGCAGTTTTCAATTCTATTTTGCCACTTTGTAGTTTTCAATTCTATTTTGCCACTTTGTATTTTTAATAATTGATTGTATGACAACCACTTTTCTTCACCTATCTCAGCTGTTATTTTTATTACTTCAGCTGGCACTATCCATAATGGTCTTCTCTCATCTCCATATTTCTTATATTTCATCCATGTATTTAACAAATTATTTCTTATATAATGGTGAGAGAAAAAAACGTCCATCTTCTTTTTCCCATAATACAAATATGCTTGCCAGCCAAATTTATTTCCATGACCTTCCAGCGCGAAGAGTTTTTTATTTAACAGCATTATCCATTCTTTTATCCGCACTAAACAAACTGCTTCTTGATATAATTTTAAATTCAGTAATTGAAATCCACCTCTTTCTTTTGCATCTGTCAAAATTTTCATTTTGATCCTTGGTTTCTTCCCAGCCCACACAAATTCTGAGATTTTTCTTCTCCATTTATCAGATTGTTTACTATCTTTCACAATAGGAATAGTATGAAACAAATACATTTTTCTTGGTAGAATATTCATTTTAATTGCAGCTATTCTGCCCAGCAATGACAAATTAAGTTTACTCCATTTTAACATATCTTCATCCATTTTACGCCATAGCTTCTCATAGTTATTTTTAAACAAATCAATATTCTTCATTGTTATCTCCACACCCAAATATTTTACCTTGGAGGTAACTTCACAGCCTGTCAGTCTCTGCAAGGCCTGTTGCTTGTTTATTTGCATATTTTTACATAAAAACTTTGATTTTTCTTTGTTAATACAAAGTCTCGCTAACTCCCCATATTCTTGTATTTTGGCTATCAACAAAGGTGTAATTTGTATAGGATTTTCATTTATAAACATTATATCATCTGCAAATGCTCTATATTTGTAAGTAAATACTTTTATTCTTAATCCTTCTATTTCTTTATCGTCTTGAATCTGCATCAATAATATTTCAAGAGTCATTATAAGCAACAGTGGGGAAAGTGGACAGCCTTGTCTTGTACCTTTGCTAATTGTCATGTCTTCTGTAAGATCTGCGTTTATACATAGCCTTGCACATTGTTCAGTATATATTGCTTTTATCGTTCTTATAAAACTTTCTCCCAACTCCATTTTCTTCATTACTGCAAACATAAAGTCCCAGTTTAAATTGTCAAATGCTTTCTCTGCATCCGCAAAGAATAATGCTACTTCCTTTTCTGGATGTCTTTCATAATATTCTACAATATTTACAACAGTTCTAATATTGTTTCTTAGTAGCCTTTTGGGAAGAAACCCTGCTTATTCCTCCTTTATAAAATTTATCAAATGTTGTTTAAGCCGTTCTGCCAAGATTCTTGTATATATTTTATAGTCATTATTTAATAGCGAAATTGGTCTGTAATTTTTTACATTCATGACATCTCTATCTTCCTTTGGAATCAATGAAATAACAGCTTCCTTTCATGTGTTTGGTATTTTCCCTTTTATTCTTATCATGTTCATCAACTTCTGCAATTTTGGTATTAACTCCTCTTTAAAGGTTTTTAAGTATTTAGCTGTATATCCATCTGGCTCAGGTGCCTTTCCATTTTTCATTGCGTTAATTGCTGCTTCAATTTCTATTTTTTCAATTGGATCATTCAAAACTTTCGCATATTTTCTGTTAAGGGTTCTATTTTTATTTTTTGTAAATATTCATCCATCTTTTCTTTATTTATTTTAACACCTTTAAACAACTTGGCATAATACTTAAAAAATTCTCTTTTTATTCCTTCTTGGTTAACCACCCCTCTTCCATCTACCACAATTTTATTAATAATTTTATTTTCTCTCTTTTTCTTCAGTTGCCAAGCCAAATATTTTCCAGGTTTGTTTGCACCCTCAAAAGATTTCTGCTGCAATCTTTTCAAATTCCATTCCAATTCTTTATTTAACAAATGTCTCATTTGCGTTTGTAGTATTGTAATTTCCCTTATAATTTTCTTTTTCCCTGGCCTTTTTCTCAACTCCCCTTCTTTTTTCTTTATTTCATTTTGAATGTCCAACAACTGTTTTTCTTTTGCTCTCTTATCTTTATTATTCAAAGTAATCAATATTCCTCTCATTACTGCTTTGTAGGCATCCCAGACCGTCTGAAATTCTATATCCTCTTTGTCATCACTTGAAAGAAAGCTTTAGTTTCATTTTCTAGGTATGTCACTATTTCTTTATTCTGAAGTAAATCTTCATTCAATCTCCATCTTCTCAACTTCTTAGACAATTTTGTAATCCACATTATTGGGTTGTGATCCACCCCAATTTTAGGTAAAATCTCTATTTTCCTTGTTATAAGACCTAAATCTTTAGTGCCCCACAACATGTCAATTCTAAAAAAAGTTTTATGTCTTGCTGAAAAATAGGGGTAGTCCCGCACTTCAGGGTTAAATTTCCTCCATATATCCTCCAAATTTTCTTGTTTAACCAATTCAAAAAAAGATTTTGGCACTTTTCTTTCTTTATTATTATTTTTCCCCCAGACCTATCCAGTGTATTCTTAATTGTTCCATTAAAGTCCCCCATTATCAGAACTTGATCATAAGTCAGTTCATCAAATTGTTGTGTAATGTCTTTTAAAAAAGCATCCTTTGCATCATTTGGTGCATACAGTCCCAATAACAACGGTTTTTTTGCATTTAATATAATTTCTACTGCAACAAACCTTCCATCTTTGTCTTTAAACACTAATTTTGGCTCCAATTCTTGTTTAATATAAAAAATTACTCCCCTTTTCTTCTGTTCAGCCAATGACTAAAATTCTAGTCCCAATTGTTTATCCCATAAAAATTTATAATCCTTTTGTTTAATATGCACTTCTTGTAAACAAACTATATTACAATTTTGCTTTTTAATCCAATGAAACGTTGCCCTTCTTTTTTGTGGTGAATTTAGTCCATTTACATTCCAAGACAATAATTTGTAATCCATCATGGTGCAAATTCTTTATGTTCTCCATAAAAGCTACGCAGTTCCTGTGCATTTGCAATTGTGGTTCTTTTCCCCTGAAGTTCAAAGCTCAAGCCTTCAGGTATTATCCATCTATAACTCATTTGATTGTCCCGTAATATTTCTGTCAGTTTTTTATATGTTTTCTATCATTTATCACTTGCTTTGGCAACTCTTTTATAATTCTTACTCTGCTGCCTCCCACTATCAATATCTTTTCAAAATTTTTGTTCATGATCTTTCCCACCATTTCTTTTGTCATATATCTTATGACAAAATCTCTTGGTAAGTTTTTTTTTTTCATAGAGTGAGTTCACTCTATACATATAATCATACATACTTTTAGTCTCTTCAGGATCTTCCTCTAAAAATTCTGCAATTATTTTTATTATATATTCTTTTAAGTCACTATCTTCCTTTTCAGGTACTCCTCTCAGACATATCTGAGTCTCCATCAATTTGCAGTCATGTATTGCCACTTTTTCTTGTATTTTCAACAAGGTGGAGTCATGTGCTTTCATTCTCCCTTCTACCTCCTGCACTTTCTTAGATGTTTCTTCTGTCTCATTTCTGAGATATTCAATATCTTTTTAATCTCTTCTATAATTTCTTTTTTAGATTCAGTTATCATCTCTCTTTCATACCTTTCATCATTCTAGCCTCCGTTGTCTCTAACTGGTCCTGCATTTTCTCCAATGAGGTAGCCCTTGCACGGGTTTGCTTGTGTTCTGACATTTTAAAACACCAAAAATTTTGATCTCACCAATTTCAAATTTGACTATCAGATTCAAAAGATTAGAGCTTGCTTTTTACAACAAGCCTAATTTTGCCATCCTCAGAGCTTCCCAGATCAAGATATTAATTTTTTTAATTTTTTAAATCCTTCAAAATGGCGGTTGCGACTTTTTGCTTCTCTCTAAAAATTTTTTTTCTCTTTTCTTTTAAAGGCTTCTAAGGTCCATTATAAACAATATGTCCAATAATATTTATCTTCTTATCATCACCTCAATTATTTCCAACAATTTTTAATGTCTCGAACACTTTAAAAATATTATTTTAATTTTAACCTCCTTGCAATGGCCGCCGATGTTTCTCTATGGTATTATAGTCCTAGAGTAGACTTTCCATCTGCTACTTCCTGCTTTACTTGCCACCAAATCTCGTTTTCACTGGTAAAGAGATCTCATGATACTTGATGTACTTCCTGTGTTGATTGTATATGCTGCAGGTCTGTGACGATGGTGCTCTTTTTTCAAAACCGCAAGTAGACCAAACAATAAATTCCTTCCCACTTTTTAGCACTGTCCTTTAAATTTACAAAGTCCAAATTTCACCTCTTCCTCCCTTCTTCCAAACTTTCTATATTTCCATTTCCTATCTTCTGAGTTTATTCTGTTTAACTGTAAATAGTCCCGGAATGAAAGATAGCAATCTGTACCTTTTCTGCCAATTATCCAGATCCACACCAGTCTTGTGTAGCTTTAAATGTTTAGCAATGTCCAAGAAGGTTATGATTCTGTTGAGCTTATGTCAAATAAATGACTCTGAGAACTTCTGCAGATGATGAATATGCAACTCGTCTCCGGAGACCCCTCAAAGGAGCCCCCCCTGGGACTCTCTTTTAGCCAAGGTAAATCTCCTCAAAGTTTTCTGTGCATATCTTGGACTAATCTCTGACTGAGAAAAGTAGGCAGTAGGCATTAATTTGCCTTCCACTACCCCGAACAGAAGTTCCAGCCTGCTCCCGTTATGAGAAGCAGCTCAGCTCGGCATTTTCCTCCCCCGGAAGTTCAACAGAAAACAATTCTGCACCTTCCTCTATGTGACAGCCTTTCAAGAACTTAGACGGTTATCATATCACCTCTCAGTTGTATCCTCTCCAGGCTAAATGTACCAAGCTCATTCAGCCTTTCCTCATAGGACTTGGTCTCCAGACCCCTCACTATCTTCATTGGCCTCCTCTGGGCATGTTCCAGCTTGTCTATATCTTTCTTAAATTGTGGTGCCCAAAACTGAACACAATGTTCTTATATCCTGATGATTTGTGGTGGTGGAACTCTTACACTGCAATCCTAAGTAGAGTCATACCCTTCTAAACCCACTGAAGCCAGTGATGCAGGCATGCACATATGAAGTGAATTATGCTGCTGACCTCATCCATATATGCACAGAATGAGACAAGAAAGAACACCACAAGAGAAATTGTCACGATACAGTTGTGGATACTTCAATTGGTTTGCTCCAGCTTTGCACAGGAAAAAGCCCAGACATTAAGTTGTGGTGATGTGCTTTCACTTAATAGCCTATGAGATACATCCAAAACTGTTTTTTTTGTTAGAGGACCATGGGATCAGGCCTTGATTCTACTGGTCACATACTTAAAAAAATACATGAGGCAGAAGTAAGCCAATCCAACAATAGTGAGCCATATCTATAATTAATTCAGTATATTTTGACTGCACTCCTTGTTAGCTCTTTGGACTTCTTATGTAAATGTAAGAAGGACTTGTTCTCAGTAGTTTTTCTAGCATCAAAGCAATGTCTCCTTGGTCCCTGGAGTCAATGGCAGCCTGAAAAGGCATAAGAATTGCACTGTGTTTTCCAGTAAATGTGCTTATTAATATCTGGAAACAGGAACTGTGTAAAGCATGGATCTCCCTCGGCATTTTTGCTTCCTATCAAACAAGCTTTGCCTTGAAAACAGCTCTCAACACCTCTTAGGTTTTTGATGCAGGAAGGAAGTGCTACATTCCTTCCCATTCCTAGGAGACCCCTGTAAATGTCACTCCAGTCTAGGAGAACTGTGGGTCCAGGCCAATCTTAAAGGAAAGGCAATGAAGCAATTGCTCCAGAAGGGAAGGGGCTTCATCAGCACTGAATAACTACAATGTTTCAGTGTTTGGCATGAACAGATCCTTTCCCTTCAGTATTACAAATGTAGCTCTTGGATGAGGTATCACTTCAATTATTTCCATTGCCTTCTGTTCCACATTCTGGGCCATTGACTTTAGTGCCCTGTTAGGCCTGCAAATGTAATCATCATACAGCACATTAATTCCTTATCTCTTCTTCACATACCCCAGGCAAAACTAGGGCCAACTCAATATATTTTGCTGCCCCAGCAGCCTCCTTCCATAATGCCTACAAAAACATGCTCCATGGCCCATCTTGAAGTGGGGAGGGCACCCCATCCCATGCTGGCCCTGCTGCCTCCAAGCAAGGGGCACTCTACAGCTTGACATGCTCCCAGAGAGGCAGCGGCGTGAGAGACAAGAGGCCCCCTTCCACATACTGCCCTGTGCAACTTTGGCACCCCAAGCAAACACTTGGGTCTTCTGGACGATGAATTGCACCTGGACAAACCAATAGCTTGGCTGATATCCCAGTTGGAGGCAGGGTGAAGTTGTTACCACCCCAGCTGTTAGCAGAAAAGAATACTTTTTGCCTCAGATCAAAGTCCTTAAAGGCAGCTTTGCCATTTTAATTCACATAATCACACCAAGCTATATTTGCAAGTGAATCCACTAGGATTGCTTTGCTTTCAACCTTTGAAACATAAAATCTAAACATACCACTGTATTTTGCTTTCTGATGTTAAATACAGATGATTTTGGAGAAAAAAGTGCATGTTTACCTATTTTTCTAGCTAAAAAAAATTACACAATTAAAGTAACATTAAGTTTTTGCAGTGCAATACCAAGCAGAGTTACACACTTCTAAAACCACTGAGATTAAGATTACAGCGTGTGCATGATCCTCTTACTTCTGCTCTCATGTACTTGATTGTCTGAGGTCAGCTGAAATCAAGGGAAGAGCACAGCCTTTGGGTCAAGGGATTTTCACCCAGCCTTTTATGTGCAAGACTGAATGAATTTCCTGCCTTATTTCAAACACAGTTTATTTTCATGCAGGGACTTTGCCACAGTCGGCTAGATAGATGACCCTGCTTTATTGCAGAGATTGCCCATGGCGCCACCTTGATTTCTGGGCATGTGTGGCTCTCTTACTTTCCCCCTTTGAGTCGGATTTAAAAAAAAAAGTCCTTTGATGTAGCTCAAAGAGTGTGGGGGGGGGGAAGGCTGCTGGTGGAGCATTCGCGTGCATACTGTTCCTGTGTCCAGTCCAGGGAGGTACAGCTAAACTATGCATCCCTCCTCCATTTAGCCTTTTAAATTTGCCCCCCTCCCTGAGCTGTGATGTTTGGAGCTGTGCAGCTCAGCTGGAAGGGGGAAAGGGGGGTTGCCTTTGGTGGGGAGGACAGACTGTATGATCGTCATTGCATTGGTGTTTCTGCACTGATTTGCAAAGGGGGGAGGGTTAAGCAGCAAGGGTTAAGAGCCCCATGGCACAGAGTGGTAAAGTTGCAGTACTACAGTCTGAACTCTTTGCTCACGACCTGAGCTGGTGGAACCTGGTTTCAGGTAGCCCGCTCAGGTTGATTCAGCCTTCCATTCTTCTAAAATCGGTAAAATGAGTACCCAGCTTGCTGTGGGGGGGGGGAGTGTAGATGACTGGGGAAGGCAATGGCAAACCACCCCATAAAAAAGTCTGCTGTGAAAATGTTGTGAAAGCAATGTCACCCCAGAGTTGGAAATAGGGTTGCCAAGTCCAATTTAAGAAATATCTGGGGACTTTGGGGGTGGAGCCAGGAGACTTTGGGGGTGGAGCCAGGAGACATTGGGGTGGAGCCAGGAGACATTGGGGTGGAGCCAAGATCAAGGCTGTGACAAGCATAATTGAACTCCAAAGGGAGTTCCGGCCATCACATTTAAAGGGACGGCACACCTTTTCAATGCCTTCCTTCCATAGGAAGTAATGAAGGATAGGGACACCTTCTTTTGGGGCTCATAGAATTGGACCCCCTGGTCCAATCTTTTTGAAACTTGGGGGGTATTTTGGGGAGAAGAACTAGATGCTGTACTGAAAATTTGGTGCCTCTACCCTGAAAAACAGCCCCCCCCCGAGCCCCAGATACCCGCGGATCAATTCTCCATGATTTTCTATGGGAATAAATCTCCATAGGGAATAACAGAGTTCCCAACAGACATTTCCCTCCCCTCCCCCCGCTTTCTGATGACCCTGAAGCGGGGGAGGGCCTCCAAACCGAGGGATCCCCTGCCCCCACCTGGGGATTGGCAACCCTAGTTGGAAACGACTGGTGCTTGCGCAGGGGACTACCTTTACCTTTTTAAAGCAGCAAGTGGCAAAAGAACTGGTCATGCAGATGCCATCTCTGACACCACATGTTCACAGCAGAGGTTTTCTGCCCCTGTGTGGAAGCAGCTAGAAGTACAGTTGCACAAAGTCAGTGTTCTCTTAAGGCTGTGGAATGCTTCAGCATTTTCTGAATGTCTCTCTGAAGACCATTAACCTTCACTTCACAAAATGGTGAAAGTGGTTGTATAACAAAAATTAATTTGGATAAATTACATTAAGAACATAAGAACATAAGAGAAGCCATGTTAGATCAGGCCAATGGCCCATCCAGTCCAACATTCTGTGTCACACAGCGGCCAAATATATATATATATATATATACACACACACACACACACTGTGGCTAATAGCCACTGATGGACCTCTGCTCCATATTTTTATCTAACCCCTTCTTGAAGGTGGCTATGCTTGTGGACGCCACCACCTCCTGTGGCAGTGAATTCCACATGTTAATCACCCTTTGGGTGAAGAAGTACTTCCTTTTATCCGTTTTAACCTGTCTGCTCAGCAATTATTATACTGCCTCGGTTGCAAATTACTGCATACCACTTGTATATTAAATACAATTTTCTCCCTGGCCCTTTTGCTAATTCAAATTATTATTTCAAAACATGAGTTGTGAAATACAAAAAGATGGAAACATTCCATAGTAAAGTAGTTCAACAGTACAGTCCTATATAGAGTTTTCTAAATCCACTGACATCAGTGGGCTAAGAAAGGTGTTAACTCTGCAGAGGATTGCACAGAATTACATTGGATGTTGGTATTGTTCTGCTCACAAATGTGTGTAAATAGACTTCCTCTTCTCAGATTTCCCTAAATATAGGGGAAATTCTTTGGAAGAGACGCATGGGACTCAGGGGTTGTTTTCATAGACTGGATGCTTCCTGCAGTTACCACTATGAGGAACTAGTTTTCTTTAGTTAATACCTAAAAGATAGTCAAAATTAGCATGTTCTCTATTTATAGTTGGTAAAGACCACACCTTTTACACATATTTACACAGTGAAAGGCAAATAAAATAAATAAAATACTGTGAGATAAAGGTGAGAAACCTTTGCAGTGTACTGTAAAAGGCTCTGGGAATGTACAAGAGATCAGATGTAGAAGAGTTTTCCAAATCCTAGAATTGATGCAACATTCATTCACTTCACACACTTAGGTGTTCTGCAGAAGAAGGTCATGGTGGACTTTGCTGCAAAACCATTAAGGATTTCTGTGGAATAAACTTGATTAATGAAAGTGCTAACTATTATGTTGCTATATATTCAGCAAATGTGAAAAACTGACTTCAATTAGAATCAAACAAATAAGAGGTGTTGGATAATCTGTGATTGGATCCCCCCAATGTCTGTTGACTCCCAATTTGGACTGAGGGGAGGGGGAGGGCACTTAAGTAGGGACTTCTGCATAGTGGCAGTGACAGTTTTCAGTCCCCACCCCTTCTGAGCACAGGCACAGATGCTGCACTTAAATGCCTTATTTTTATGCTTATATAACTGCATAACAGAATTTCTCTATATTGTATTTCAATATTGCATATGGGAATCTTGACATTGTGGTTATGTAGAAATCTTTAATATAATGTATGAATTGGGATGAAATTTTGATATTGTATTTTGTGTGTTTTGTGTTATTTAAAATTAAGACAATGCACACTAAATTTGATATGTAATAATTCATTCTATTGCTTTTTCACGGTGTGGTGCCTTTAATTTTTGACTTCTGCACAGTGGCTGCAGCAGTTTCTAGTCCTCACTCTGTGCACAGGTACAGATGCTGCAGATCTCGAGCTGCCCCCCCCCTTCCCAGCTGAGCCAATTACACAAAATGGTTTTCCTTGTTTTTCTTTCTTTTACATTTGGCCAAAAAGCTGCAGCAATAGGGGTGCGGTCACACGTACCATTAGTGGCGACACAGCTCCGTCTCACTGACGGATTAAATATGTTCGTCCACACATCCACATCTGGCAATCGAACGTCATCCAGGGTCATTCCGACTTGCTGCAGATCAGTGCCGCATTAATTTGACAGTGCAGAAAGTCCGGTCCTTTTTCAAAAAAGCAGCACAAGATTGGCTTTTTCCTGTTTGGACAGCTCACGCGTGATACTGCCCCTTGGAATGTTTACCGCCCCTCCCACCTTTTTTTTTTAAAAAAGCCCCAGCAGACATGCGCATTGCCAGATCATCCGGGAATCTGAGGTGATGCTTCTGCTTCTCCAATCAACACAGGATCGGGGAGGGGGGGGGAACGTTATCCCACTATTCAGAATAGGAAAAAAATCTTTTTTTTTTCAATGTGGAGGATTTCCAGATATCATTGTCACTGCCAATTTCTAGGAAAGTAATTCCTGGCAGTTCCTTGGTTTGAATCGGCAATGTTAATTCCGGAAACTTTCCCCCTTCCCCCCCTGCCTCTGAAGCAACGTTTGATTTCCCACCTCCAAACAGTTGGGCGCATGTTCAGTGGACCCCCCCCTCCCAGAAATCACCATCTGATCACGCATGCTCCAAGAAAAGAGTGTGATAGTATTGGATGTCTGAATGCTCAACAACAGAATGAGTAGCATTCTTGGATGCTCGTCTGAACGACCCTGCATCGAATCAATATTCAGCAGGTCAAATTTGAACGCTACACACCTGCTTTTAATGTGACGTGTGACCACACCCTAGCAGTTTTTTGTGTGTCAGCTTATTAGGATCAATGCTTTTTGTGCCAAATACACAAAACCAACACATTTGTTGGAACCAGTAAATTTTGCTCCCTGTTACCATACCCTGCTAAAGGCAAGAAAGAAAGAGGGAGAGCATTTCCCTGAGCAATACCATGCATAAGCAACCGTTAAAAGGAGTTTTAGCAGAGCCATAATCTTTACAAGATAACTTTAACCCCCCCCCCTTCAAAATGCTGGGCATTAACAGTTTTTTTAAAGTGCCTTGGAATGTTTGAAGACTACAATGGAATTCCAAAAGCTAAAAATGTAAGCATTATGTAGTCTGTGTTTGGAATATAACCTATTTCAGAAAATGCATTCAGAAGATAAAAGTATTTAAGTTGGGAATCCACCCAATCCACACACCTTAACTAAAGGATTAAAATCTTTTCAAAGCTTAAATACACCACTAAAAATAAACTAGAACACCGTGTGAATCTTTTATAATCTTGATGTTTAGGAATGACTAGAAACATCACTGCAGGGGGAAAAAATTGAAACATAATCCTACTTGGTATGCTATGAAGTGGGTGGAGTTACAAATGGAGACAAAGGCTGTGATCACAGTGATGTGGCAAGCATGTGGATTGATAGATGAGTGTGTCACAGAGGAAAGCAGTCATGTGATGTCCCCCCCCCACCCAATGCTATCAAAGACTGCAGTACAACTCATATTTCCTAAATCAGCCCACAATGGTGTAGTAAATGTGGACTGATTTAAGAGCTGGTCATGCATTGAAACTATGGCAAATGTATCCTCAGCCCACACAGTCAACTCACACAACCTCAATCCACACACTCACCAACCAGAATGGTGAAGAATGAAAGATTTTTTAAAAAGTCATACTACCACAGGCTGTGGTCTGGGGTGATCAGACATCTCAGTAGGATATGGTTGCCAGCTTCAGACAGCAAATTTCCTGGAGATTTGGGGGCACAACCTGAGGAGGGCGGAGTTTGGGAAAGGGAGGTAGCTCAGCAGTGATGTGATGCCATATAGTCCAACCTCCAAAGCTATCATTTTCTACAAGGGAGCTGACCTGGACATTAGTCATAACTCTGAGAGAACTCCAGGCACCACCAGAGGTTGGCAACCCTAGTGCAGGAAGGTTCTGCCAAGGACTGCAGGTGCTTAATAGCCCTCTCTGTTCCAGTATTTGTTTAGTATTTACATTATTGTAAAAACCTTTTAGATAACTGTTGTAGGGAAGTGGAAGTTTACAATACTGTTATTGGTGATGGAGGGACTGATTAAAACATACAATCTCTTTCTTCAACCAATTAAAGCACCCTGACCCACAGGTAAGCATTGTCAGCTTGAGCAACATTCAGGTGGGTAGCCATGTTGATCTGAAGAAGAAGGACAAAGTATGAGTCCAGTGGCACCTTCCAGTGCCGAAGTTCAATTTGGAGGTTTTTTTAAAGGGTTTTTTTTTGCCTTCATCACAGAAGATATTGGCATCATAAAACAGAAATGAAATAGAGAGTTGTAATAATAACTGTAGATGCAGATAAAAGATGTTATATGATGAAACAAAGATGCTTATTATACATCAACAGCATGATAAGGTATATGATTAATAAGGATCACAGAACGCAGTTATGCTGTCCTTGATTTAGCTCTTCCTATTCAGATTTTTTTTTAAAAAAAAACACACGAGATTTTACAATTCACTTAGGGTGCTAAATATTTTCCCCTTACAGTTCAGCATTTTCTATAACAATTTGGGGAAAGAAACTACCAAACGACCTCTTTGAGTTTAGACATCTACTTATTTCAAATCCTTTGTTAGAGAACAGATAAAATATATAATTTTGTTTTGCTGGATCAGCAGGATCACAGAATCATCACAGGACTGCAATTGAGAAATGTGTACAATTGATCCAAGGGTTTGAGAAACTGCCTGGCCAAGGCTGCATACCAAGTCCTTGTGGAATCCACATATAACTTTAACGAATTCATTGAAAAGGTCTCTATGCAAAACAGCAGCTGCACATTCCAAACATATGACTATGTATGTAATTATGTGCATGTAAAAGTTATTGACATAAATGTTGGACCCTCTCATTAATAACGAAAGAATATGGCTACATTCATGCTCTCAGTCAGACAGCATGACCAAATTTGCACCTTCCACTTGTCAGTATTGATGTATAACCTATTAGCTATTTGTCTATGATTTTACTTGGAGTCACGCCCCCCCTTTCATTTCAAATGAGCACTTCATGAAGTTTCATGAACTTTTTCTGGTGTAAACTGACTTTACTCTGAACACATTGCTTTACCTATTGAGATTTTACATAGCCTGTACTGGATACTGAGGGTCAGAGTGAGAAACATGTGTCCCAGGCTTTGTGGTCTCTATTGCTGTCATTTTATCTGAAAACAAAAGGCCATGTTGGTTGCCAAAAGTGACATATCTGGCTCCCCCTACACCACTAAATAAAGGAGGAAAGAAGTGGACCTTGGATCCTCTTGTTCATGCACTTCAAGTGTTATAAAACCGGATCCACTTCCCCTACTTTAAATGTGAATGGTTCAGACACACTAATGGGTTTGTTTCCATTATGCTTACTTCAGCCCACTGGCAGTGCCTACCACAAAAGGAACATCTCCCCCTCACACCTAACAGATCAGCATCACCAATGGAGGTAGCAGGATCTTCTGGGGAAAAGGTGACGGGACCTTCTGAACATCTTCCCTATTCTGTATCCATTCGCTACTACTTGAGGGGGCACAGAGGCAAGAATTACAGCAGCTGGACTCAGGTGGGTAGCCATGTTGGTCTGAAGCAACAAAGCAAATTCAAGTCCAGTGGCACATTTAAGACCAACAAAGTTTTATTCAAGGCATAAGCTTTTGTGTGCATGCACACTTCTTCAGATACATTGAAATGGAAGTTACCAGTCTATACATATATAGAAGATGAGCAGCAAATGAGCATACAACATAATGAAGGTGTTTAACAGATGCAAGGACCAAACTGGAATAATGTGCTTAGTTTGTATGGTCACCATTTCTTTGGTTTTAATTCTGACTTTAAATCTGGGTTTATATGGTTTGGATTTAATTCTGGGCTTTAAACTAAGCTTGTTATTCCTGTTTGGTCCTTGCATCCGTTAAACATCTTCATTATGTTGTATGCTCATTTGCTGTGCACTTCCTCTACCCTATATGTATGGACTGGTAACTTCCATTTCAATGTATCTCAAGAAGTGTGCATGCATGCAAAAATTTATACCTTGAATAGAAACTTGGTCTTAAATGTGCCACTGGAGTTGAATTTTGTTCAGCAGCTGAACATCACCCTGGATGAGGAATTCCCGCTCCCACATAGACAATAAATATTCAGCTGCAAAAAGTAGGCATAGCAGCCTACTTGGGATGTGTTGGGGAGGACCTATTTCCCCAAAACTATTACTACAAACCCTGTGATGCACCCATATCAATAAGAGGGTAGAGGAAATACTTTATTAATCAGTGTTTTCAAAGCATTTCCAACAGCCATCTCCTTAAATAGTTTTGAGAGCCATTGATGTTGTCTGTCCAAATAGCGGTGCTAGTGGCAGGAACACATGAAAAACCGGGGAGAGGACTCTGAAGAACTTTTGCTCCGACCTGGTGCCCAGCACTTGCTGCTAGGGCTGTTGAGGGGAAGAAGAACTGGGTCTCCTGCTTCGATTCTGATACCGCTGACAGCACCCGTTATTTCAAGCTAAATACCAGGCAATGGTAAACCACCTCTGAAGGCCTCTGCTTGCCTCGAAAACCCTAAGGGCTCGCGGTAAGTCTGCCGTGACTTAATGGCCCTTTCCACCACTACCGCTTTCAGCATCATCCAGCAAAGCTTTTTCTTTTTAAGTTAGCGTCTTCCGGCATAAGGCTGAGTTCGTCTTGACTAACGACTTTGCAAAAGAAGAATTTTACCATTTCAGACCTCTCCGGAAAAGCCCTGCGGCTGTCCCCTCATCGCTGAGGGTGGTAGGCAGCATTACGCTTATGCTCGGAGACGTTCTTTTTCAATTATTACTTGAGACATGCTTGGCAATGACTTCAATTTAAGGCCCCCCCCCCTTCAAGACAGGATCTCAACAAGAGCTCCTTTTTGTTCCAGAAAGGCGTTGACTGGAAGTTTTCTGCTAATGACTCGCCCCTAAACGGGAGCAAACAAGCCTGTGGTTGAGAGGAGAGGTTTCCGGCTCGCTGGCCGGTGAAAAGTCTCCCTGTTCCTGGACACAAACGCCCTTTGAAAAGATCCGAGGCCCGTCCAAGCGGTATTCCCATTCCATCCCTGCCCAGCGCACGCTAGCTTTGCAGCGCCTCGCCTTCCTCCCGCTGTAGGTGCGCTTGGGCGGTTCGGCCAGCCGAGTGTGGGGCGTGGGGGAAGGCAAACAAGAAAGATCCGCCCGCCGGCAAAGGGAGGCCTCGCCCCTTTCGATGTGCTCGAGGTGAACACAACCCACGCCATAAAAGCTGGAGCCAACTCAGGAACTTGCTTCTTTATAGCTGCGGCTCAACGTTTGTCAGGCTTGCTGGGTCGAACCTCTCCTCTCCATTTGGCTGGTGACTTTTTGCATACTTTCTAGCCCTTGACACCTTCGGGTGGCTTGCGCTGAAGCCCCGATGGAGCTGTACCATAAAGAGTTCGCCAGCGCCGGCCAGAAGGCTGGCTTGCAAATCTGGCGGATCGAGAAGCTGGATCTGGTGCCGGTGCCGGCGCCCTTGCACGGCAACTTCTATGTGGGGGACGCCTACTTGGTGCTGCACACCGTCAAGAAGAGCAACGCCACTTTCTACAATCTGCACTACTGGCTAGGTAGGGGGGGCGTGGGGTGGGGTGGACTCAGGGCAGGAGAGTTGGGATGTTGGGGCCGGCGACCGCTGGTGCGGAGATTGACGTGTCCTAACGGTGCAGTCGTGTGGTGGGAGTCCCTCAGACGGAACTCCAGGTGCTCGTCGTCTGCTTTTTGGTCATGCTGTTAAAGTGAATTTGGAAAAGCAAAGCGTGGAGAAAGAATCCCATCCAGGGGATCGAGGAATAAGGCAGACAGACTGGATTCATCTCAGGGGTCAGGTTGTGGATTGGCACACTTTCTGCTCATGGAACGTGTGGCGGGTGTGAAGTTTTTAACACTGCTGCTCAAACCCTCCGAGTTTGTAATTAGAAAGGAGTGGTGCAATTATTACCCAATCAACGTATTTCGATTACATCAATCCCTCCCAGGGTCGAATCAAAGACATCAGGATAGAGCCATAATAGAAAAGAGACAGGCTTAATTTCGCTTGCGGTGGAAATAAGAACTGTCTCAAACCCCACCCCTCACCTGTTTTGTAAACAGAAGAAATCTGTTGCAGCCCGCCTTCTATTTTTTTTTTAAAAAGCTATCATGAAGGTATAATGCCTGCAGGGGGGGTGGGGGCTTTCCAGTGTTTTGCACTGAGTGTCACATGTATGACTATCTGCCTATAGGACAGAAGTCTTGGGTGTGTGCTCGATGCAAGGAGCTCCTGGTCCTCAGGGAACGAGTTTGTACCCTTGAGGCTGAGGTGACTGACCTGGAGAAGCAGAGACAGTCAGTTAAGCACTCGGGGAAGACTCTCGGGGGCATATTAGATGAGCCCCGCTCTGAACGTGGCAGCCCTGTTGCTGCCAGGGAGCATGAGGGTCAAGAGGGAACAGGGCACCGTGCTGAGGATAAGGGGAATGCGCCCTCAGAAGGGACCTCTTCTTCAGTTGGTGAGCGGGAATCCCTTCGCACCAATGAACCATCCCTGGGCATGGAGAGAGGAGGGGTCTTGGTAGTTGGTGATTCGATCCTTAGGCAAGTAGACAGCTGGGTGGCAAAACCGTGTACTGACCGTATGGTGACTTGCCTGCCTGGTGCAAAGGTAGCGGACAATACACGTGTAGTAGGTAGGCTGATAGGGCTGGGGAGGAGCCAGTGGTCGTGGTGCATGTTGGCACCAATGATGTGGGGAAATGCAGTCGTGAGGTCCTGGAGGAAAAATTTAGGCTGCTAGGCGGGAGACTTAAGGCCAGGACCTCCAACGTAGCCTTCTCAGAAGTGCTACCTGTTCCACGTGCAAGGCAGGAGAGACAGGCAAAAATTAGAAGTCTCAATGTGTGGCTGAGACGATGGTGTAAGGAGGAAGGGTTTAAGTTTGTTAGGTACTGGGATGCTTTCTGGAACAAGCGGGAGCTGTACAAAAGAGACGGTCTCCACTTGTCCCCAGATGAAACCATGCTGCTGGCACTTAAAATCAAAAAGGTGGAAGAGCAGTTTTTAAACTAAATCTTGGGGGAAAGCCGACAGGAGATGAAATGTCTCTGGTTCAGGAAGACTCATCTCAAAGAGATGAAGGGTTAGCCAGTTTGGTGTAGTGGTTAAGTGTGCGGACTCTTATCTGGGAGAACCAGGTTTGATTCCCCACTCCTTCACTTGCACCTGCTAGCATGGCCTTGGGTCAGCCATAGCTCTGGCAGAGGTTGTCCTTGAAAGGGCAGCTGCTGTGAGAGCCCTCTCCAGCCCCACCCACCTCACAGGGTGTCTGTTGTGGGGGAAGAAGGTAAAGGAGATTGTGAGCCGCTCTGAGACTCTTCGGAGTGGGGGGATATAAATCCAGTATCTTCTTCATCTTCTTCTTCTAGCTGTTACTTTTTTACTGGGTAATGGATCAGAGTTGTCCGCTGAAATGGTGACAAACAGTATGGACTGTCTGCCAAAGTCTTGAGGCGGCAGGTGGAAGGTTGCGGGCCTAGCTTGCCTGGGAAATTATAGATGTTTGTATGCAAATGTTAGAAGTGTTCGAAGTAAAATTGGTGAGTTGGAATGTTTCGTGTTGGGAGAAAACATAGACATTGTGGGAATTTCAGAAACTTGGTGGAATGAGGAGAATCAGTGGGACACGGTGATTCCTGGATATGAGTTATATCAGAAGGATAGGGAGGGAAGGGTTGGAGATAGGGTGGCTCTGTATTTCAGAGAGGGTATACGGTCCAGTAAAACTGAAGTCAGAGAATTAGATTCCCTTCTAGAAATGCTTTGGGTTGAAATAGAGGGCCCAAAAGGAAATTTAACTATGGGAGTTAGTTATCGCCCAGCAAATCAAAAGATAGAGGACAATTATAATATGATGAAAGGATTAAAGATAGTGGCTAAACGTAAAAACTGTGTCATAATAGGTGATTTTAACTGCTTGCAGATTGATTGAGTCAATATGTGTTTTGATTGAAAGAGATTTGAGTTTCTTGATGCTCTCAATGACTGTGCTATGGAGCAGATGGTCTCAGAACCTACTAGGGGTGGGGCGATCCTGGATTTGGTCCTAAGTAATGCCCAAGACTTGGTGAGAAATGTAAAAGTGATCGCACTGCTTGGGAGCAGTGACCATAATGTTACTGATTTCACCATTTGTATAAATAGAGAGTTCCCCCAAAAGACCAGCACAACCACGTTTAACTTTAAAAGGGGTAAATTCTCTGAGATGAGGAGGCATGTGAAGAGGAAACTGAAAGGAAAAGTAAATACAGTCCAAACCCTTGGGGAAGCTTGGGGGCTATTTAAAACTACAATCCTAGAAACTCAGATAAAATATATACCACAAGTTAGGAAAGGCACAAACAGGTATAAGAAAAGGCCTGCATGGTTAACAAACAAAGTAATGGAAGCTGTAAAAGGTAAGAAGGACTCCTTTAAGCGGTGGAAAACCAGTCCAAGTGAGATTAATAAAAGGGAACACAGGCTTTGGCAAATCAAATGCAAGACTGTGAACAGGCAGGCAAAAAGGGACTATGAGGAGCATATTGCAAAAAACATAAAGACCAACAATAAAATTTCTTCAAATATATTAGAAGCAGGAAACCAGCCAGGGAGGCAGTGGAGCCCTTGGATGACCAAGGGGTCAAAGGATTACTGAAGGAGGATAGGGAAATGGCTGAGAAGCTGAATGCATTTTTTGCCTCCGTCTTCACTGTGGAAGATGAGAAGTGTTTGCCCGCTCCAGAACCACTAATTTTGGAAGGGGTGTTGAAAGACCTGAGTCAGATTGAGGTGACAAAAGAGGATGTCCTACAACTGATAGACAAATTAAAAACTAATAAGTCACCAGGTCCGGATGGCATACATCCGAGAGTTCTGAAAGAACTCAAAGTTGAACTTGTGGATCTTCTGACAAAAATATGTAATCTTTCATTGATATCTGCCTCCGTTCCTGAGGACTGGAAGGTAGCAAATGTCACCTCCATCTTTTAAAAGGGTTCCAAAGGAGATCTGAGAAATTACAGGCCAGTCAGTCTGACTTCAATACCGGGAAAGTTGGTAGAAACCATTATCAAGGACAGAATGAGTAGGCACATTGATGAACACGGGTTATTAAGGAAGAATCAGCATGGGTTCTGTAATGGAAGATCTTGCCTCACTAACCTGTTACATTTCTTTGAGGGGGTGAACAAACATGTGGACAAAGGAGACCCAATAGATGTTGTTTACCTTGACTTCCAGAAAGCTTTTGATAAAGTTCCTCATCAAAGGCTCCTTAGAAAGCTCAAGAGTCATGGAATAAAAGGACAGGTCCTCTTGTGGATCAAAAACTGGCTAATTAATAGGAAGCAGAGAGTGAGTATAAATGGGCAGTCTTTGCAGTGGAGGACAGTAAGCAGTGGGGTGCCTCAGGGCTCAGTACTGGGTCCCATGCTCTTTAACTTGTTCGTAAATGATTTGGAGTTGGGAGTGAGCAGTGAAGTGGCCAAGTTTGCAGATGACACTAAATTGTTCAGGGTGGTGAGAACCAGAGAGGATTGTGAGGCACTCCAGAGGGATCTGTTGCGGCTGAGTGAGTGGGCGTCAACGTGGCAGATGAGGTTCAATGTGGCCAAGTGCAAAGTAATGCACATTGGGGCCAAGTATGCCAGCTACAAATACAAGTTGATGGGGTGTGAACTGGCAGAGACCGACCAAGAGAGAGATCTTGGGGTCGTGGTGGATAACTCACTGAAAATGTCAAGACAGTGTGTGATTGCAATAAAAAAGGCCAACACCATGCTGGAAATTATTAGGAAGGGAATTGAAAACAAATCAGCCAGTATCATAATGCCCCTGTATAAATCGATGGGGCGGTCTCATTTGGAATACTGTGTGCAATTCTGGTTACCACACCTCAAAAAGGATATTATAGCATTGGAAAAAGTCCAGAAAAGGGCAACCAGAATGATTAAAGGGTTGGAACACTTTCCCTATGAAGAAAGGTTAAAATGCTTGGGGCTCTTTAGCTTGGAGAAACGTTGACTGCGGGGTGACATGATAGAGATTTACAAGATGGAGAGAGTAGAGAAAGTAGGGATGGAGAAAGTAGAGAAAGAAGTACTTTTCTCCCTTTCTCACAATACAAGAACTCATGGGCATTCAATGAAATTGCTGAGCAGTCAGGTTAAAACGGATAAAAGGAAGTACTTCTTCACCCAAAGGGTGATTAACGTGTGGAATTCACTGCCACAGGAGGTGGTGGCGGCTACAAGCATAGACAGCTTCAAGAAGGGGTTATATAAAAATATGGAGCGGAGGTCCCCTCCAGGGCTCCTTTTCAGCCAAGGTAAATCTCTTATCAAAGTTTCCATGCAAGTCTTGGACCTTTCTCTCACTGAGAAAAGTAGGCAGTAGGCATTAATTTGCCCTCCACTACCCCGAACAAAAGTTTCAGCCTGCTCCCGTTATGAGAGACAGCTCAGCTCGGCATTTTCCTTCCCCGGAAGTCATTTACCTTAGTCTCACCTCCTCCATTTTATCAATACAATGACCCTGTGAGGTAGATCAGGCTGAAAGTGCGAGACCAACCCAAGGTCACTCAAAAAGGTTCCTGGGCAAAGTGCAGATTTGAAATTTGGTTTCCTAGTCTGAGACTAGGATATAGAACCCAAGGCAGCAAATTCGTGAGGTCCTTCTAATCTAACAATTTCTATCCCAGTCTTCCTTCAGATACTACTACTACTGTGCCAAGACCACGGCCATACAACCCGGAAAATCTAGAACTAATGAACTCTGGTCGTGAAAGCCTTCGACAACATATTTCTCTATTTGGTTCTCGCAACCACACTGTAAAAAGGTTAGGCTAACCAGCCTAATGATTTTCATGGCCAGTGGGTTTCATGGCTGAGTGGGAATTTGAAGCACAAACCTGAAACTCAAACCACTGGGTTTTACAAATCTCCCATTCACTGACCAGACCAGCATCTCCACAGCATCAACGAAGTTGCTGCATCATGTGCCTTCCAACCCATGCCCTGGCATGGTAGCACTTTGTGTGCCATTGCTAAAAAGAAGAAGCCAAAACTGCCATTCTTAACCAAACTTACATTTCTCCCTATCATTTTTGCTCCAATACCATTGGAAGTTATTCTGATACAGAGCCTGTGTAAGATGGAGTGAAGTGAATGAGAGCACTAACTGGCAGGGAGATCCTCACCCTGTTTCTTTAGTGAGGAAATAAGAGTCTCAGAGTCCAAACCAGGTTGTGTGATTGTTGGTGCTGTGGTGCACTTAGGTGTACTTCAAACATTGGTGCCTGGAGTTCAGAATATACGTAGCCAAAAATTATATTGTCCTGTGGAGAAAACCCAGTTTTTTTGCTTTTCATCTAGGTAGTCTTATTCCTCATGGGTATCTCAGAAACATGGTGGAATTGGGGAAATCTATGGAATACAGTCACCCTTGGGTAGAAGCTCTGTAGGCAGGACAGGGAGGGATGGGTTGAGGAAGGTGTTGCATTGTACATTAAAGAGGACATAAAATCAAACAAGTTAGAAAATATTAGGAGAATGAACTCCCCAACAGAAGCAATATAGGTAGAAATACTGGCCCCTAAGCAGCCCCATGGTGCAGAGTGGTAAAGTTGCAGTACTGCAGTCGAGGCTCTCTGCTCATGACCTGAGTTCGATCCTGGCGGAAGCTGGGTTCAAGTAGCCGGCTCAAGGTTGACTCAGCCTTCCATCCTTTCAATGTTGGTGAAATGAGTACCCAGCTTGCTGGGGGAAAGTGTAGATAATGAGGGAAGGCAATGGCAAACCACTCTGTAAAAAGTCTGTCATGAAAACATTGTGATGCGACGTCACCCCAGAGTCGGAAACGAATGGTGCTTGTACAGGGGACTACCTTTTAAAGGGTTGTTTTAAAGTGGGGGTGTCCTGTCATCTACTTGATCACACCCTTGATATGGATCTTGAAATGGAGAAGGAAATAAGGGAGGTGACTAAAGCAGATAATGTTGTGATACTGGGAGATTTCAACTACTTTTATGTTTACTGGGTAAACATGATGAAGTCATGCTGTAAAAATGAGATTCCTAGATATCATAAATAACTGAGCACTGGAACATTTGGTTCCAGAGTCAATGAGAAAGGTAGTGATCTTGGACTTGATTCTGAGCAGGGCTCAAGACCTGGTGAGAACTGTAGATGTTATTACATTCATTGGGAACAGTACCACAAGGCTATTAACGCAGCATTTATGTCAGTGAAAACTTACTTTAAAAGTCCAAAACTATAATATTTGATTTTGAAAGACAGAACTTTACAAAAATGAGGGAAATAGTTAAAAGAAAGGTGAAAGGGAAACTCAAGAGAGTCAAATCCCTCGGGGATGCTTGGAAGCTATTTAAAACTATACTATTGAAACTGAGATCGACTTCCTGTGGAATCTTGGGTGGCAACCCTACTGCTGGCAGATGTAGACCCTGAAATAACTCATTTGGTGGCAAAATATTTGTCAACGGTGCTCTCTCTAAAATGAAGGCCCGGTTGTGCTGCTAATTTTATATTATAAAGTTTTATAATGTTAAAGAGTCTTACGGAATTTTATATTAATATTAGGTAGTCTTTCAGATTATTTAATTGTGTTTTATGATTATGATTATTGGTTTCCCTCTTGTTAGTCTATTTTGGTTTTAAATTATTTGTAATTTGTTTTCTATTTACTGTCTTGTTTTATCTTGGGCTTAAGACCATTGGCCAAAGAAGCTAACAAATAAAAGGAAAGGCTGAGATAGATTAAATTGCCCACGTTAGGGAAGGCACTACCGAGTGTTAAAATAATACCTGCATGGTTAACAATGCAAGAGTGGAAGGTCTGCCCCAATGAATTGAACAGAAGGGACCAAAAGAAACATAAATAAACAATTAGATATGCAAAAAGAGAATGTGAGGAGCATATTGATAAATGCATCAGGACAAACAGTAAACATTTAATTAAATATATCCAGAGCAGAAAAACAGCCAAAGAAACAGTTGTGGTTTGATAAAGGAAGATGGGGAGTTGGCAAAGAAGCTCAATTTTTTGCATCTGTGTTCACTGTGGAAAGTGTGGGGCACATACCCATACCACAGCGACTATTTTCAGGAATAGAGTCTGAAGAACTGAGCCAAGTTTAGATAATGAGAGATAAAGTTATAGATCTATTAGGGAAATTAAAAGCTGGTAGGTCTTTATGTCCTCAAATGTGAAATTGTTGATCACCAGCCTGTGTATGTAATTATCATTAAATTCAGCCACTGTAGCTAGCAGTAGACTGGAAAGTATCAAATGTTACACTGCTTTTTAAAAAGGGGTCCAGAGATGACCAGGAAATTATAGACCAGTTAGCCTAACATCTGTCCCAAGGAAATTAGAAGAAGCTGCGGTGAAATACAGAATCATTAGGCACACAGAGGAACAAAGCCTGCTGAGGGAAAATCAGCGTGGCTTCTTCAAGGGAAGTCCTGCTTCACCAACCTTTTGGAGCTCTTTAAGAAAGTGAATAAGAATATAGAAAACAGTGAAATAGTAGACATTATATATGTGGACTTTCAAAAAAGTTTTTGACAAGATACCTCACCAAAGACTCCTGAGAAAACTTAGTAGTCATGGGACAGGATGACAGGTTCTCTTCTGGATTAAAAATTGGTTAAACAATGGGGGAAAGAGTAGGAATAAATGGACAGTTCTCACATTGGACAGAAGTAAGCTGTGGGTCCCACAAGGATCAACACTAGAGCTGGTACTATTCAATTTGTTCATAAATGATCTGAAACTAAGGATGGGTAGTGTATTGACCAAGTTTGCAGGGAACACAAAATTATTCAGGATGGTGAAAACCAAGGTAAATGTGAAAAACTCTAGGATGATCTCCACAAATTGGATAAATAGGTAATAATGCAGCAAATGCAGTTGAGTGTTGATAAGAACAAATTTCTGTGGAGCACAAATTTCCACCTTCAAGTATATATTAATTGGGTCTGAACTTACTGAGACTGAGAGGGAAAGAGATCTTGGGGTTGTAGTAGATAGCTCAATAGAAGTGTCAACCCAGTGTGCCACAGCAGTGAAAAAGGAAAGGGATTCAGAATCAAAAAGCCAATATCATAGTGTGTCATGGGTGCTGGGGACCCTGCAGAAGAAACTGTGCCCCTGCCACCTGCACCAGTGCCCCTGCCTCCTACTGGAGAAGATCCAAGCCCCCCTGCCTCGCTCTCTCGGGTGGCTCGTGTGCGTGACTGCCTTCGTCAGGACCTCAGGGATCGGAGGAGGGCGGCATGCTCACGAGCAAGACGCTCCCTGAGCCCTGAGTTCTAAAAGGATCCTGGCCCCTCTAGGAGTGAGGATGCTTCAGTTTCAGCAGGATCCTGGCTGCCCTCTGAGTCAGCAATTAGTCCAAATGGGCAACAGACAGCAGAGGGCTATATAGCTGTGGGCTTTGGGAGAAGGCTTTGTGGAAGCAACTAGTCACTTACCTGACGTTCTAGCGTCTACTTCGGCTTCTGACTTTGGCTTCTGGACCCCTTGACGTTGGCTTTGACTTCTGGACTCCCTGACTTTGGCTTCTGAACCTCTGACCTGCGTTACCTGGACTGTGATTTGGTTTTGGTGCTTTGAATCCTCTTTGCTCACCAGCTACAGACCTTGGACTGCTCCTGGACTTTGCCTGGCCTGGTCCCAGCTCGTGACATTGTGCTTGCATATAGATCTATGGTGCTGCTTCATTTGGAATATTGTGTGCAGTTCTGGTTACCATATCTCAAAAAGGACATCAAAGAGCTGGAAAAAGTACAGAGGAAGGCAACCAAGATGATTAGGAAGCTGGAGCACCCTCCCTATGAGGAAAGGTTGAAGAGTCTGGGACTTTTCCATTTAGAAAAGAGACTATTAAGAGGGAACATGATACAGGTTTATAATGTTATGTGCTGGGTAGACAGAAATGACAAAGATAACTTTTTCTCTCTCTCCTGAAATACTAGAACTTGAGGGCATCCAGTGAAGCTGATGAGCAGTAGATTCAGGACAGACAAAAGAGAATACTTCTTTACACAGAGAGTGATGTGTAAAATGTAGAATTTGCTGCCAGAGGATGTAGCAGTGGCCACAGGCACAGGCAACTTTAAGAGGGGATTAGACAAATTCATGGAGGACAGGTCTATCAGTGACTACTAGCCATCAGAACTTGAGAACCTCCACATTCAGAGGCAGTAAACCTTTGAATGCAAGTGCTAGGAGGCAGCATCAGGAGGTCTTGGCCTGTATGCCTTGTTGCTGGACTGCCATAGGAACTGGTTGGCAACTGTGTGAGACAAAATGCTGGACTAGATGGACCACTGGTTTGATCCAGCAGGACTATTCTTATGTTCTTGTACATCTGAATGCCAGGAGCTGAGGCAGATGCTCAAATGTGTAATGAGTGTATGATTTGTTAAAAAATTTGTGCCGAAAGCACTGCAGGCTATTGGCAACTTTAGGAATTTAACATATTGTGTTAATGAACTGCCACCCTCTCTTCTGGCTTGGGTTGCTTATCTCCTATGATCTGTTGCAGATGTATTTTAGCATAGAGTGCTGAGAGCTGTAAGGTTTTTTCATCTTGGTTTTGTGCTTACACCCCACTTATCTATGAGTGACAGGGAAATTGCTCATTTGAAGTTCTAACTGCTATTTTCTGTTTCCTTGGGGTTACATAAAATTCTTGATTTTGTAAAACTGACTTTTGTTCTTTGTTTTTAGCCCTCACAGTTAGAAATTCTCAAATCATACAGCATCTCTTAAAACACAAAGTACAGTACAGGCACTGAAGATAACTGTTTTGGCTGCAGAAAATGATACTTCTGCTGTGATAAAAGATTATATTGCAACGACAGCATCGCTAAATCCTCTGTGATCAAGATTAGGGATGATAACTTTTCATTCTCATGAGAATGTTGATCTCAAGAATGTTATAGCATTCAATTCAACTGGAATCTAACTGCACACTCCTGGACTAAGAGTGTACCTTTCCTTAGGATCTCACTATTAGTTGTGAGTTTTTTCAAAGCCAAAAAATGTGAGAGAATATAATTTTGCCATCATAATTATTGGTTGTGGGCTGAAATGATCTGCCCACCCTCTGTTACCTTTACTTACACCACTGAAAGTAATGTGCATATCCTTCTGAACTCATTTTTTTAATAGGGCTTGTCTGTCTGTTTCTTTAGCAAACAAGCACAGTTGGATGAATGGAGTCAGTTGTGGTGTTTCAGAGTGATGGAAACTGAAAGGCTTCCTGAATAAGGATTTTGGAGCAAAGATGAGCAAGGCCCACCAGTTCTTCTGAGCAACTTTCTTCTTAACCTGGCAAAATGCCAAAGCAGGGGTCAGCTACTGAAGGTCATGGGCCATATTCCTCTTACTAAGAAGTGTTATGTGGGCCCTGAGTTCCCAGCTGTGGGGAACTGGGGATAAAAATCTATTACATAAAAATGGATTTCTTTATCTCGATTGGCAAAATATTTTTTTTAAAACACATTGGGTAAATTTAGAATAGAATACTGTATGGAATAATGGAATACTTGACACTGAGTCAGTGCCCCTCTGTTAAATGTGTAGTGTTAAAGGCTGCTTTTGTTTAAAAATAAAGGACATAGGAAATATTATTTTCAAGGTCATGTATTCTAGATATGACACAGTAGGGTCTATGCCATTTTGATATTGTGAGCTGAATACTGGGGGTTAACCAGTTTCAGGTCATCACAGGCATGGGAGCCCATTCTTTGTGTAACTAGGAGGATTATCTTGTATTGCTGTATCACCTAGATGGTCACAAATAATGTGCTCTTTAACTATCCGTGCCCAGCCATTTAATCAGTTGTCAGGTTAGGAATATTTGGTCTTGGTAAACAAGGAATTTCCTTTATGTTTTATGGAAATGTACTGTTCTTACCAGTGATTAACTACCAAGAGACAGATACACATGCAGTGTTATGTAATGATAATGTTGACTACAACAAACAAAAGTTTTGGATTGCTAGTTACTTTGTCTTGTTTTGTGCACCCAGCAGTGGGATTGAGAGTGAGATTGTGGCCCTGGGCCCTGGGCCCTGCCCTCACCTTCACATGTTACATAAACTTCTGTAAACAGAATATATTCATATATGTATAGATTGGCTTGTACATACAATCTGAGACTCTTGGCAGGGCCTCTGATAATGTATTCAGTGTTTATGCACGTACAGTTTGTACATTCTGTTTATAGGTCCTGTTCATGTATCATGTATGCATAGAGAAGCAGGACTGTGCTTGTTGGCCTCATCACCAGACATACACAATGCATAGCTGAATGCCTGCAGCAAAGTCCTGTGTACATGTACAATTCATATGCAATGGATTCTCTATGTGAGCATGGGGGCTGCTTTTTTGCTGTCCTCTATGTATGTACAGTTCTTGAATGTATAAACTGGACTTTACAGTTTTTCACAGGCAGTAGAATGGTCATTGCCTTGCTCCTCTCTAGGGTTTCCAACCTTCAGGTGGGAGCTGGTGATCTCCTGGCGTCATGACTGTCAGGCAATAGAGATTAGTTCCCCTGGAGAAAATGGCTGCTTTGGAGGGTGGGATGTATGGTATTCTACCCAACTAAGGTCCCTCCCCTCCCCAGACCCCACTTCCTGCAGGCTCCATCCCCTAAATCAGGTATTTCCCAGGCAGGAGTTGCTAATCGCTCTCCCCATGTGTGTGTTTGGTGTGCACACAGTGACTGTGGGGAAAAAGATTCCTGTATTTTTGTTGTGTGTGGGTGGAATTGGCGTAAACAAGGGAAATTATGCAACAGAGGAACAATGAAATCAAATGCAATAGAGGAAAACTGAAATCAAAAGCAGCAAGAGAAATACACCCTCATAAAGACCATGCATGCTCTATTTTGTAGCAGATTAACATGTTTTAGTGGTTAGACTAACTGATTAGTATGGCTCATTGTTCAGAAACTATGAGAATCCAACGGAAAAGCTAATTTCTTGCTGATTTAAATTGTTGATTTAATTCATCTTGATTGAAATTTGTCTACTATTGTTTCTGACCTAGATACAAAAACAGTACTGGAGAATACTGCCAACCTATAGTTGAGGCCTGGAGTTCTGCTGGATTTACACATGATCTCCAGACTATTGGGATCAATTTCCCTAGAGGGAATGACAGCTTTGGAGGGTGGGGACTCAATCACATCACCTTCCTACCCTAAGCTCTTCCCTGCTCAAGTTCCACCTCTGATTCTCCAGGCATTTCTAGAGCTGGAGTTGATGGGGGCAAGCCACTGTGACCTCCTGCCCTCACGCCCATCTCAAAATAGCCTTCCAGAAAATGGTGGGCTAGGATCCAAAGACATTGTGTGTGGGTGCTGTCATAGTTTCTCCTCTGCCCCTTTGCCAAACTCCCAGAGTTTCTCGGGAAGATACTCAATAAGTGCCCTACCCTGCTGTAAATGGAATAATTTCATCTTGTTGTAGGAAAAGAATGCAGTCAGGATGAAAGCACAGCAGCAGCAATCTTCACAGTTCAGATGGATGATTACCTTGGAGGAAAGCCTGTACAGCACAGAGAAATCCAAGGGTATGAGTCTACACAGTTTGTTGGTTATTTCAAGGATGGCATCAAGTATAAGGTACGTCATAGTGCACACATGGGGAATTTCTACAAAAATAATATATTTTTTTACAAAACTATTGTATTTCTGAGAAGTCAAAATGAAGGGTGAAAACAAACACAGCATTACAGCAGAAGCTCTGGCAGTGTTCAACTTAATGCTGTTTTAGCCCAGACTTGAGGAACTTGCAGTGACATTTTTCTACCCCAGTTAAGTGGAGCCATATAGGGGCTATCCTACTTGCCATAGGACATCTGCACCACATGACCACATTTAATTAGGAATTGGAATTGTTATTCATTGACAGTACAAGCCTATGAAGAGCTACTGCTGTCTAAATCCATTGATTTTGATGAGATTGGACTGGAGTAAGTTTGCATAGTATTGTTCTGTGCCATGGTGACCCTTTATTAACAGTGTTCCAGGAACTGTGGGCAAGGAGGAGCCTAGCTTAGTGACTTGCTTCCACATATATCTTGTGCTGGGTGGCCATGGAGTTGAACATGCAGTTGGTGCAATCTGCTAAGAACATTTCATGTACAATCTTTACTGAATGAATGGGAATGATGAAATCTGCTTCATGGAAAAACATCATAAAAAATCCTCAGTCAAAACACCTGAACTAGGGCCTCCAAAGCTGATTGTAATGGTTGGGCAGGTTCACAATGGATTAGGTGGTTGGGTGGGTTTGTAAGGGATTAAGTGGTCCTTCAGGTATGTTGGTCTGAAACCATACAGGGCTTTAAAGGTTGAAACCAGGACCTTGAACTGTGAACAGTGTCACCTTCTGCTGTCTTTAATTTTTTACTATTAGAAAAAGGGAAAAGGAACTCTGGATACCAATTGGAAACCAATGTCCCATCTTTATTTTTTTGAGGGGGGAGGGGCAGGCAGGAAGGACAGTTTTCTCTTGCGGGTTCCCCTTGTCTTAGCTTTTGCATTTCCATTATCTTGGCAACCATAGGACTGTAGCCATCCATTTCCAGAGATAACATCTCACTTTCGCCTTATTTCCATTCTCATTAAATCATCAGACATTCCTTCTGGGTTTGTTATGAAATACCTGTCTCGAGATGACATCTTCCTTGCAATTCCAGTTTAGCTTTGTGATGTAAGGACAGTTGTGAGATTGGTAGATTTTTTTCCCATTCCGTGTCGTTTTGCAAAAAGGGTTACCACAGAAGAGGTAGCAGAACTATAATGTTTACAAGTTTCTTCATGTGATAAGTTTGGGAAACATGCCATACACCTCTGGAGGTCCCTGTACCATGGAGATAAGATTGACTTTTTTAATGCTGAATGCTGAGAAGATGGAAAGTGGAAGCAGTTCTGAACCATGGTTTGCCTGATGTATGTTGGAGCCTCAAACCATGGTTTTAGGTGCTAAATTATGGTTAGCACAAATGGTTATTTGGCATGATGTTTGAACTGAGCCCTGTGTAAAACAATTGAGGTCCAGACCCTCAGCTGTATGACAAGACAGAACCAGAAACTTTGGTTGGTTAACATTTTTTTAATTCACTTAGGCAGGTGGTGTTGCCTCTGGTTTCAAACACGTAATCACAAATGACCTAAGTGCACGAAGACTTCTGCACATCAAGGGCCGGAGAGTGGTGAGGGCCACTGAAGTCCCTCTCAGCTGGGCAAGCTTCAACAAAGGAGACTGCTTCATTGTTGACCTTGGAACAGTAAGTTGTCATAGGATTAAGTTTTCCAAAAACAAAACCAGATATCTCCCAAATATCCACAAAATTTGTATGCTGAACACCCTAAGATGGATATTCTGCACATTTTTCCTCCTCCTACATGCTAACTCATTGTGCCCAGACTATAGCCCTTTCAAATTGTTGCATTCCTTGTACTGTGGTTGTGCATGTGGAAAAATGTATTATATGCAATCCTCTGATATGCACAATCGCCATTTCTTCTGAAAGAAAGAAATGGCACAAGCATTGGTGGTGGCCATTTTGCTATATGCACTGAAGCACTGAGTAAAAAGACATTAAAAATTTCTATTTCTTAGAACTCTTGAGTCTTTGAAATGGATGCAGCATCACCTAGTTGGTTTTTTTAAATGGTACCCAAAAAGGTAACAATTACATCTGTTTGTTGATTTATTTCTGGTGGGACAGCTGAAATGATATCATTAAATAAAGTAATTCAGGAAGAAAGACTTCCACAAAATTAGGCTTACTGCTTCCTCTATTTGGGTTCACTTCTTCCTCTATTTCACAATTTCCTCAAGTAATTACAAAATTAGTTACCACCATGAAAGAGGTCCTGCTTAGAGCAGTACTATTCATTATCAGCTGTTACCATGGGACCTGAGCTGAGTGCTTGAAATTATGAAAACCTCACCATACCTTTTGCAAAAGGGAACAGAGATTACAGAAGCATGTGCTGTGCCCAGAATCACCCACAAGAAACAGGGTGAGAGTGAATCATAAGTACCCATGCAAGACAAACTGTTGAGGCAGTCTGAAGCAAACTGCAAAATGCGGAAATTAAACTGTTTTGTAGAAACTGTTTTGTAGAAGTAAGAATTTCAAGAATGAGGAATATCCATTTTCCCATTCATTACAAATTTCAGGGAAACATGAAAATGCTATAGGCTTTATTTTTTTAATTTAATAAGATTAAATAGGCTTTATTTTTAATATATAAACAATGTTATAACTTTAAGAGATTCTGTATACATTGTTTCTGCCAACAAGAAAAGTAATTTCAATGTTGGGGAGAAAGGGAACATTGGGGAGGAATATTTTGTTACATATTTACAGGCAGAGTAAATAGCTATTTGGGTACTTTTGATACACAGTTGGGAGCTCAGCAGTCTGTTGTGTGTAGACACGCCCCCCCCCCCAAATGTAATTTGTACCTCACAGCATGTTTATGGGGTGCTTTAAATGCAAAATTTACCTTCATGTTGTCAAAAAAGGTATTATGGGGTATGGTTCTAAATCTGAGGTAGACAAGCTGGGGGATACGAATTATGATTCCGATATATAGGAATCTCAGCTTTCTGTTTTAAATTTCAAATGCATAGATCTTATTTTATAAGATTTATATATCTCAGTTGCTAAGTTTGAACACTTGAATGTACTAATCTAAAGATTACGTCTAGTGTAATAAACATGTTAGGAGCATGAGGTACGAAATAACAATACCAGGTCTAAACTGTGATTTTTAGCATGCTTGTTGTTCTCAGTCAAAGAACCCCAATTTGTAATGTTTGTTTAAAATATTTCCATTTTGCCCTATCCAAAGTTCACAAGATGTTCATAAAGAATAAATACAATATACTAAAGTAGGTGAAAACGTTCTGAAAGCAACGTCACCCCAGAGTCGAAACGACTGGTGCCTGCAAATGGGACCTTTTCTTTCCTTTTTCCTTTGCTGGCCCATGTTCTGTTGATTAATTGGTGCTGTATTGCAGTCCAAGCCCTGCTCACGACTTGAGTTCAATCCTTGTGGAAGCTGGGTTCAGGTAGCCGGCTCAAGGTTGACTCAGCCTTCCATCCTTCTGAGATCAGTACAATGAGTACCCAGCTTGCTGGGGGGAAAGTGTAGATGACTGGGGAAGGCAATGGCAAGCCACCCCGTAAAATTCTGCTGTGAAAATGTTGTGATGTGATGTCACCCCAGAGTTGGAAATGACTGGTGCTTGCACAGGGGCTGCCTTTACCTTTTTTATTGTTAGTAACACTGCCCTTGTGTATAGAGTTGTTTTAGACACAATTGACATAATGAGTATGATACGCTTACTATATGAGTTAGAGCTTCACATTACTTTCTGTCAGACCCTTCTAACTAGAAGTGCTGAGGACTGAAACTGGGAACTAAGACATGTAAAATAGATGTCGTACTATACCCACAAACCAGTGAAATCTGTACCCACAAACTGGAGATGCCTGTGTACTAGTGGGTTTGATGTCACACCAGTAGGGTTGCCAAGTCCAATTCAAGAAATATCTGGGGACTTTAGGGGTGGAGCCAGGAGACATCAGGGCGGAGCCAGGAACAAGGGTGTGACAAGCATAATTGAACTCCAAGGGAGTTCTGGCCATCACATTTAAAGGGACCGCACACCTTTTAAAATGTCTTCCTTCCATAGGAAATAATGAAGGATAGGGGCACCTTCTTTTGGGGCTCATAGAATTGGACCCCATGGTCCAATCATTCTGAAACTTGGGGGATACTTTGGGGAGAGTCACCAGATACTATACTGAAAATTTGGTGCCTCTACCTCAAAAAACAGCTCCCCCAGAGCCCCCGAAACCTCCAGATCAATTCCCCATTATACCCTATGAGAATCGATCTCCACATAGAGAATAATGAAGTGCTCAGCAGACTCCCCCCCCCCCCATTTCTGGTGACTCTGAAGGGGGATTGGCCTCTCTACTCACGAGTTGCTGCCAACTTCTTCAAAGTAACACAGACACACCATCCCAAGAGGAAGCCTTTCAATCAGCAACTGAAGCCTCCAGAGGTAGAAACGCACATGGTCCTCTGGGGGCGGAGCTCCCCCCCCCACCGCCGGCCAGACTCCCCGAGGAGATGCCACGCGGCAGCCGGAGAGGACGCAAGGACTACCAGTCCCAGCATGCACCTTGCAAAGGGAGGCCGGACTGGAGCGAATAGCAGGCCGGCGGTGGGCAGGTCTTTGTGACCCGGAGGAAGGGAGGAGCCTGAAGCCTGCAAGGGAGGCAGGGAAAGAGACACGGTGCCATTCCCCCCACCCCTCACTTCTGGATTTTTGGAGAGTGGGGGAGGAGGCTGCTAATTCAGGGGTCCCCCGGCAGGGCGGGGGGTTTGGGAAGCCTATACACCAGTGAGTTGTGGTACATGATTTGCATACTCAGCTACAACAGTCATTCTGTCAGTAACAGCCCGTAGTTCTCCCATTCTTCCTCTGTTTCACAATTTGCATTCCCATATTTTTCCAGGAAATGATTTTTTATTTTTTTCTATTATTTTGGAATAGAAACTCGGAATTTTATGTGGTATGTATGGAATTTCCACTAATACTTCAGTTGGGCCTTTTTGTGTATTACAATTTCCTGTTACTTAGAAGCAGTGTATCAACAGCTGCCATGGTTGCCTTTTTCCCAGTGGCATTATGATGCCATCAAGAATCAGTGCTATTTCTCAGCATGTTGTTTCAAAGGGGAAAATTTGAAAATTTGAACGAGAACGGCAGAGTTTGGCATTTTTAGGAAGAGTTAGCAAAAACCTGGGCACAGACATATAGGCGACATTGCACAAGTATTCCAGCTGACCTTTAGTATTACCCCTGCCTCCACACATACAACAGTTGCCTGCATGCATTCACTTCCAGGTGCACATGCCACCTAGGAAAGCCATTTAAATGGAACCCTTTCTATTTTCCTGGTTCACGTCCATCCCTACTGCCAACCGTCTCCTCTTCCTCCTCTATTTGCATGTAAGAAAAATCACCTGAATTAATTGGTTTCCAGATCTCATGAGTTTTATGCTGATTTTCAATGTCTTTCAAGGACCTGCTTTTTTCTAAGAATATGGTAGAATAAGAACAATATATCCATAATAAATATATACTCCTCATGTGGAGAAAAACAACACACTAATTTTTTAACATGAAAATCAGATATTTAGATTAGCTGCATCCTTCTGAGCTCTGAAAACTTTTAAAATTGCCTTCTTTGTTTTATAGCTTTCCTACTGCTGGGCCCAGATTATCTGTATGACTCCTCTTGCTTGTCTAGAGCTAAAAAGTCTGGGTTAAATGAATGTACTACAGAGCTCTGAGAAAACAATATGCCAAAGGAAACCCTGGGTGGCTGCAAGAGTACCCATTCATATCTATAATTAACTTGTTTAGTTATGGCCTTGCATTTGTTGGTTAAGATGCAAGTGGAAAAACATTGCATTCACTGATTTTAAAGGAAGGAATGGATTGAGGTGGAGTTCAGGAATTGTAATTTTAGAGAGGGTAGAGTTTCATCATTAAAATCTGATAGGCTTCTTATAACAGGAGGAAAAGAATGTTAATACTATGTAGTCCACTTCTTTGATGCCATGATACATGGGAGCTGATGCTATTTTGGATAATTGACTTTACTGATGATACTACTGTAGGGAAATATTTAGGGTAAGTTGATGCAGCTGCTTGTAGGTGATAAATGCCAGCATAGAGTGAAGCGTCCCCCCCTCAAAAAAAACCACCCACCTAACCCTCAAAGCAATGTATTGCTGATATTTCTAGTGTGGTGTGCTTTTCTATCTTCTTAGTAGTATGTAAACCATCAGAATGGCCAAGAAGTGGCAGCTACCACCTACCACCATGTGATAGTAAGAGTGAATGGGAAGAGAGAGTTGAAACTTCCTGGGTGGTCTTATTGCAGTGGTATCACCCATAGGAGACCTTGTCTTCCTCTCACTTACTCTGAATTAGGCAGCAGAGGTATTGAAGCCACCTCCTTTCCTAACATTGTGATCTGGTTACTTTAGTATGAATTATTTGAATTTCCAATAATGGATGGGGAAGAAAATAGAACTTGCCAAGAAAAGATGTGCCATTTATAGACTGTAGATTATTTTGGTCCAGGCCTTCATGGAATGGATGTCTCAATAACACATGAAAGCTATGGAAAATTTCATCTTGAACAGAGTGTTCTTCAGAGTTATGTATTTTGGAAAAAGAGAAGCTATTAAAGGGAACTGGTGTAGCTACATGTGTAGCTTGGATTTCATACTTTTGTTATTTTTTAAAAAAAAATTTGAAGGTCTTCTGCTTCAGGTAAATTTTACTTTATGTAAGCAACAGTGGGAGAGCCGTCAGTGTCCCTTTGTGCTTTTGAAGTTGAAGAGCTGTGTATTTCAGTATTGGTGCTATCTAGAAACACAGAACTATCTAACTAATAACATTACACACTCAGGCAACAGAGTTTAACATCAGCAAGTTTGCAGATCTGAAAGGGATCCCACAGTCATTAAGTAGAACTCTGTTGGACTGAGGCAGGGATTATGATTTTCTGATGAACACAGCTACACTAAGCTTAGCTCAGATATGTATTGAAACAAGGCTGGTGCTGACTTGAACAGGCAAGCTCCCATGAACAAGCAACCAGAAGAGAACTAGACTTTGCTGTTAATAAATCCCACCACTGAGAAAGGGAAAGAAGTCTTTTGCACATCCATGTGAGAGCTTTTTCTTTTCTTCTTTAGATAGTACTGTCCATCCCCTTCGTTGTACTCTACCGCTATTTTCAAGATTGCTTTGAAGATTTCTTTTTGTCTTAAGTAACATCTGCTCATGAATTCAGGTGTTGGTGGATGAGAACAAAGGCACCTGGAATGCAAGTCTTTCCCTACAAATCTCTGGATAGCGGCAGAGGCTGTCTCTACAGTATAACCTAGGCAAAACATGAAGTCATCTAATGGTACCATCCTAAGCAGAGTTATAACCTTCTATAAGTGTTGCAATCAGTGGGTTTAAGAAAGGGGTAAGTTTGCTCAGGATTGCACTGTATGTCACATTTTTGGCAGTTAACCAGTTTGCACATACAGATGTCATAGCTTGGAGTTCCTACCTGGCTAGTGTTTGCATGGAAATTGTTCTGTTTAATAATGAAATACAATAATTCTCTTATGGTAGCAGTGTTAATGCACTTTTTAAAAGGCAAATATGCTTCAGATACAATCAAAACAACTCTTTAGTAGTTTGGCAAAGTACCCTGGATTTTTATTAGCTTTTTTGTATGTTTATTTGTGAGCAGTAAAAGCTATTATGAGAATAAAGCAGAATATCTGCCTTTAGCAGCGCTACTGTGGGTTTGCTAAAGGTTTGCTAAACTCACCATTTTAATTATTTCCTAAAGCATTTGTGCCCAGTTTGTGTTCCGTAAGGCTATATGCTCTTTTATTGCTTCTATACTGTCCTCCTGCGGAATTTAAGGACTGCAGTGATACAGGTTATTAATGTGGTTGATATATTTTGGAGTCATAATAGGGGGAAGCATTCACAGGCAGAACTTGTTTTATATCTTGTCACTGAAGCATACGTTCTATGAAATCATGATGCTTGTGTGACTGAAGTCGTAAAACTTGCTAAGGTTTAAGAGTACCACCTAGAACATCTGGGATCTTAGACTTCTGGATTCCATTAGAATTAGTTATTCACTTCCATCCTGGCAGCCTTAATCCCATTTGCACAAAGGATGATCCAGTTTGGACCAGACCATCTATTTGTCATGGAAGTTCAGAGTCATCACCAGGTGCTTGATGGTAGTGAGACTGTATTGTATGCAGCTCTGATTGGTAAAAGTAGCTTCTGACATCAGTGATGGGGATTTGTATAGGTCTGGAGAAATCTGCTTTCGGTCTTAGAAAGGAGGCTGACTTATCTCCAACTCTAGCTTAAATATCTGGACATCTGCTTGAAGACATTTGTCTTCAGTTTTCAGTCTTTGATGGAAAGTGGGGGAGGTTGAGTAGGTGTTAAGGACTCCTTTGACTTCTTGTTATCATAAAGAACTCTGTACATGCTATGCTCTGAGGAACTTGCTACAGTGTAGGTAAGGTAACATGCGTTTAGCTTAGTTATTGCAACTATTTGTTTTCATTTGACTATCTCTGTGCACTTGTTGCTGTGTACTTTACCCTTTATTTTCTTTTGCCTTTTCCCACTCCTTTTTGAATCCAACCATGAAAGGGGTTTTATTAGCTGCAGCAGAAGCAAACATTTTCTGAAGTAGAATTAATTCTTTAAACTAAGTCATTAAAAAATTCCTGTTTAAATTCTTCATTTCTTTTATGTTCTCATTTTCCTTCTAACAAATCCAGAAGTTGCTTCTTATGACCCACATGCTTGTCTCTCTCTCAAAATTGCTCTGGGGTGCCTTTCAGCTCTCATAAGTGATTATAATAGGCTAACCAGATTTCTCACTGGCCCCTTGCTTAGGCTCATTGCTGTTCCCTAAGTTCTGTGTTGCATCTTAGTAATATTTCATAAAGCTTTCTTGATTAAGCTATAGAAAGTTTGAGTCCAGTGGCACTTTTAAGAACAACAAAGTTGAATTCCGGGTATAATCTTTCATAAACAGATGTGGATTAAATCGAGAATATTCAAGGATGTTCTCCCAGAGACTTGCTGAGCTTGAGGCTCCATAACAGTAGCTGCCTGGACTCTGGGTGGTGGCCAATGGGGACTAATGGCTTGGCTATTCTACCAATAGTTGTGTGTAATTGGGAACTGGGTGGGGGTTTTGCAGGTTACTTAAGCAGGGCTGGTTGCCCTGAGTTCAGTCTTGATTTCACTAGTTAAAACAGAGCTGTTTTACTGCTATGCATCTTGAACCCAGTATTTAACATAAGCTATGAGAAGTGTGTATGCACATGAAAGCTTATACCCAGAATTAAACTTTGTTGGTCACACTGGACTCAAACTTTGTTCTGTTGCTTCAGACCAACACAGCTATCCATCTGAATCTATCTTGACTGAGTGATGTGATTTTCTAATGGTTCTCTCTCTATATATGTAATATATGTCTACTAAAGGATTTTTGCAGGTGCAAGAACTTTGGGGTAAGCCAGAAACAAAACCCAGGGTTTGTTAAATCTTTTAAAAGAATAAAACAGAATGGCTGTTTTCGCACTAGCGTTTACTCCGGCGTAGCACCCCATTTACCTCCGGATCTTTTCCTGGTTTTCGCACCTGTTGCTCCGGCGCTGCGGTTTGCTCCGGCGCTGCAGGGGTTTCACGCCGCAGTATCTAGATCCACCTCCTTCCGGAGTTTTTGAAAACCTCCGGATCCACACCGGATCCACTCCTCGGAGTTTGCTGTGGGAAATCCATCCACGCCGGATCGACTGCTTTGTGGGCGTCACCCTCTCCCTTTCCGTCCTCCCACCCCCTTGGCCAATCATCAGCCGTTCGCGGCGCTTCCCAAAAGTGCCCGCACGGCCATTTTTTAAAAAAAACTTCATCTTTCTTGTGTAATAGCGATATTTCGAAATTAACAAATAGAACCCCCCCCCCCTCCTGGAATAGCCTCAATTGCCACTTTAATTGGTTTCGTTAGAATTTTTTTTAATTATTATTGACTTTAGTTGCGTTATTTCGCTGTTGCGTTATCTCGCAACTACATTATACATTGTTGGGGGGGGGGGAAATCTAGTGCCGGCGCGGGCCAAAGCGTTCATGTGTGTGTGTTTTAAAAAGGCAATGCCTCCCTCAGCTGTGTCACCAGGATTTCTGGACCTGCACAAAATCGCCATGTATAAAATGGGAAGTTGGAGTCCTGCATTCTTCTCCCTGGCTACATTCCGCTCGGTTAGAAAATAGACGCGAGCTCGCTCTTCACACGCGCCACAGAAGGGGAAGGAGAGAATGGGGCGGGGGGGGAGCTCTGGCGACAGGAATCAGTCAGGTCCCCGTTGCAAGCGCCAGCCGGGGAGGGGAAAGAGCGTGGAGGAAATCCCAGCTTCACCACCCGGGAGGGAGCGAGGCTGGGAAGGGAAGAACCTGCCACACACACACACACTAGTGCTGGGAGGCTTAAATGTAAAAGCGTTCTCCAGTTTGAACAACGTGTAGTGTATCGCCATAACCATTTCGTTATAACGCAACCATTTCATTATGGCGCAACCATTTCGTTAGTTCGTTAGGTCGCTGTTGCAGCTGCAAGCGCCAGCCGGGGAAAGGGCAGAGCGCGGAGGAAATCCCAGCTTCGCCACCCGGGAGGGAGCGAGGCTGGGAAGGGAAGAACCTGCCACACACACACACACTAGTGCTGGGAGGCTTAAATGTAAAAGCTTTCTCCAGTTTGAACAACGTGTAGTGTGTCGCCATAACCATTTCATTATGGCGCAACCATTTCATTATAACGAAATAGCGTTAGTCCACGCAGCCAGCGGAGGCGGCTGGGGACACCCAGACGACTCCTCAGAGCGCGCTGAGCACCCGCCAATCACCATCAGTGGCGGGAAGTTGACATCCAGATTCTCCACTGTGAATGCTTCTGTTAACACATAAAGGGCTGTGGAGGATGCTACAGCTGCAGCCAATCCATAAGCAGAAGCGGCACACGTGACGCTCTTGTTACGTTGTTACGTCCTTACGCAACCAGACTTGCGCTTTAAAAAAAAATGATTGACAGGGCATCGAACTCAAGTCGATGCCAGTGGGAAAACGATTTGAGCCGGGGCTTCAGGGAAGGCGACTCCGCAAAGAGTCACTAGTGCGAAAACGAGAAAAATGATCCAGACATAATTGCGCCGCGGAATAAGGGGAGCAAACGCTAAGTGCGAAAACGACCAATGTAAAGTTTAGCCAATAGGGAAAAAATTCTAATAGCTAAGTTGGCCAAATCTGAGGATACTTAATCCACAGACTGGACCCATGAATGGACCAAACAGATCTTTCTACAAACCTGAAGGACACCTCATGTTGCAGAAGAATCTTAAATCTAAAACAAACATTTTTTTTAAAAAAACAACAAAATTATAAAAGGAGAAGCTGTAGCTTTAAGTGACAGCTTCCCTCAGAGACCATTGCTAGGCAACCGCAACAGTTATGAAAGCATCCCAGGTTTTTCTGACAGACAAAGGGAGGGGAGGGCCCCTATCCAGGGCTGTTTTGACCTTTGAGGGAGGGCTGGAACAACCACTGGACAACTTGATAGAATGCAGCAGCAGCCACCCCACAAAAGCCAGTGGTTAGAGTTTCTAAACAGGACCTCAATTTGCCATTCTACCATGTAAACTCACTGCATGATATTGGGCCAGTTACACATTTCTCAGCCGAACTTACCTCACAGGCAGGGGCAGATTGACCATTAAGAACATTAAGAATGCCTCCCAGTGGGCAGATGGCCTCGCCCCACACCTGGACATGGTCAGCCCTGTGGCAGATGAGCTGAGCATGGCCAGCTCAAGCCTCATGCAAGATGGAAGAGGTGGTGCTCAGCATACGCCTGCTGATGTGACCCTGAGTCAGTTACAAGTTCTTGCAGAGCTGTTCCTCTTGAGCAGTTTCTGTTAGAACTCTCTCAGCTTTTGTGGTGATGATGTTTTAAAGTGATTAATTTTAATGTTGTTTTAATGTTGTAAGCCGCCCTGAGCCTGCTTGCGGGATACGGCAGGGTATAAATTGAAAAATTAAATTAAAAATTAAAGCTTCACTTACCTCACAGGGTGTCTGTTGTGGGGAGAGGAAGAAAAAGGAGATTGTAAGCCACTATGAGACTCCTTCAGGTAGTGGGGTGTAAATCCAATTTCTCCTCCTCTTCTTAGGTGAGGCTAGGGAGATAGAGCCTAGCCCAGCCCTAGGCAAAATGAGATGAGGGAGGCAGCAACGACTGGCTCAGCCACATGAGGGGATGCGAGTGATAGTGCCTGGCTCAGCTGAGGCCTGCGCAAGGTGATGTAGACAGCAATGCCTGTTCCAGCACCATGGAAGGAGAATAAAATGGCAGTGTCTGGCCAAGCCAGGCAGACAGCAGCACCCAGCTAGGCTGAGCCCTAAGTTCAGCAAGACAGATGGTGGTACCCCGCTGAGCCACATATGAGGTGAGGAAGGTGCCCAGATGTCACAACCGAGCTACATGAGGGAGGTGTCGAACCAGTTTGGCCGAGACAAGGGAGGGAATGCTCAGTCTGCCTGAGGCTAGGAAAGCTGAACCTGATCATTGGTTAGGCAGGTTGCCTCTTTGGGATGGAGGGTCAAGCAGGCTCTCTCTACTCTCTTTCTGTCCTTTGGGGGCCAGGCCAGGGTGGGGCCCTTTTCCAGGGTTTTTCACTCCCAGTCTGGTCCTGCACACAGGGCTTTTCTGAGGATATCATGGAGACAAGGAAAGTTATGTAAACTGCTTTAAAGGTAAAGGTAGTCCCCTGTGCAAGCACCAGTTGTTTCTGACTCTGGGGTGACATCACATCATGATGTTTTCATGGCAGACTTTTTTGCCATTGCCTTCCCCAATCATCTACACTTCTCCCTCAGCAAGCTGGGTAAGGCTGAGTCAACCTTGAGCCAGCTACCTGAACCCAACTTCCACCGGGATTGAACTCAGGTTGTTTGCAGAGAGTTTGGACTGCAGTACTGCAGCTTTACCGCTCTGTGCCACGGGGCTGCTTTGAGATCCCATTTTGGTGAAAGGTTGGTTATGAATGGAATAAATATAACTGAAACTAGTAAAGCGGGTAAAGGTTAGGCTAGTGGGTGGGAAGAAGAGAAGGGTGATTATATGGGGGTTTCTGATGGAGAGAAAGAGAAAGTAGTGTGTAGAAAGTGAGAAGGGTAAAATGCCGCCCCCCCCCCGGCAAAAGCCCTTGCAGGTTCCCCACTGTGCAATTGGTCTTGCCTTGGCAACAGACACCATGCAACTGGGCCACAGTTTTCCCAGGCAGAGAGTGCCAAGAATAGGGTAGGTGGAAAACAGAAGATGTGGAGGAGATAAATTAGATTGCCAATGGATGTGAAGAAGGAGGCAGGAAATGGAGAGGTTATGGGGGCTTTCAAGGAAGAAAATGAAGAAATAGTGGAGAGGAAAGTGAGATGCTTCCTGAAAGTCCTTGTGGTTTCTTGCTCGTAAAATAGAATTCCAATTTAAAGAGGTGTGAAATGCTAAAGGACAGCCTAAAACCTGAAAGCGACATAATGACAAAAAGGTTTCTGAATTACCTATGATTTTTTGTACCCAGACTGGGCAGGGTTCAAGAAACACAAACAGTTTATGCCCCATGAACTAGTCATTTAACAAACCCCAGTTCTACACTTCTAGTCAACCAGAATATTTCCTTATTCAGAGGAAAATCTTTGGTCTAGTAGTGACATATTCCAGGTGGGTCAGGTACAAGCAACTATTAGTTTTCCAGCTAATGAATATGCTAATAAAATTTAAGGAAGGAAGAAAGAAACAGGTTAGTTGAAATCAGATTATGACTACAAGCCTGTGCATACATATTTGATAATAACCCCTATGGAACTTGTTGAGTTACTTCTAATCAACCATGCATAGCTTTGAGCTATAATAAACATAATATATCTAATTCTCTACATGGTTGGTCTATGGGTACTTAAATACAGAGACTGGATACGTAATGCAGAGATTAGAGTCATAGACAAGACAGATCTCTATACTAACTTGGAAAATGTCCTAGGTTTGCAGAACATTCTGAAATCTTAAACACTACTTGGCTACTGACACAGTAAACACCCAGAGGTCAGGGTTAGTCAAAATACAGCTCTGAGGCTCAGGCACAGGTTAGGCAGCACTCAGCTTCAAGTTCAAAGGGGGATCCAAGAGCAAGGTTTCTACAATACAGGCCAAGGTCAGAGACAAAGAAATCTATCCAAAATACAGGCAACAAGATCAGCCACTAACAGACAAGTTGCCTCCACACATCTACTTCTTTTCTGTTGCTTTTAAGCTCAATGCTGCTAACAACCTGTATTGCATCATGCACCTGCTGCCTGCCTAAGTCTTGCTCCTGCAAGCACTCATCCTCATTGTTGAAACTGGGTTGGTGTTGAACTGCTGGAAGGGCACAGGCACCTTTTGGCTTGAAGGTTTCTCTTAATCTGCTTCCAGTAACATTCCTGAGGCTTTGGTGATGGTGGGCGGGGAGGGTGAACTGACTGGCAATTGACTCTCTGTTGCTAGCCTAGGACTGGGAAGCTGAGGGACCAGTGTAGTGGTTCCTGGCTGAGATCTGTATCTGGCCCCTCAGAGACTGCCTCCTCCTGCAGTACCTCTGCCACTGGCTGTGAACTTGGGTTGGGTATGCTGACCCTCCCCTCTTCCTCAGAGGAGTCCCTTTGCTCTGCTGAGCTTGTCTGGCCCAAGACAAACACACATAAACGTGGGGGTTAAATCACTTCCAAATTATAGAAGCAGTACTTTTAGTTTTAAGAAACTAATGCCCTCAGTAGCTGTTGTGGGGTTGCTAGGCAACCACAACAGTATTGCTAAAGTTCAAGCCTTGGTTTCTGTCTGTAAAAGGGTGTGTGTGTCCAGGGGTGTTTTGGCCTCCCAGGCCACCCCTGCTCCACTTCATCCTGTCTTGGAAGGAGGACTTATCAGAGGCAGGCCTAGTAGTAACCACCAGGCAACTTGTTACTGTGTAATTTGCACAAATCTGAGTACAGTAGTGGCTACTGCACAACATGATGCCACACAACTTACCTGGGCCCAGTGGCAGCCTTCATTAGGGTTGCCAAGTTCCCCATGGCATGATGATATCACCCAGAAGTGATGTATTGTGCCAGGCATGTTGTATGGGGATGCTCTAGGAATTTGTGGGAAACTCTATGGTTTCACATGGGGATGCTCTAGTAATTTAGAGTTTCCCCTCAAATTACTAGAGCATCCCCATGTGAAACCAGGGTTTCCCACTAATTCCTAGAGTGTCCCCACGCAACATGCCCAGCACAATACATTACTTCTGGGCGCTGCACACACCACGTGGTGATAGGACTCTTTTGGGGATGGGGATCTCCTGGTGGACTCCTCCCTGCCAGTTGGAGCCCGCCTAGCTGGGGATCTCCTGCCCCCCACAGAAACTTGGCAGCCCTAGCCTCCATACAGCTTGTAGAACTTGGTTGGGCCTAGAAGTGGCCACCACACTTGAGTTATTCACTACTACAGTTTTTGCCAGACTTTTCCCAGAAAGAGCTTACTGGGGGAAGGAAGGGTGGAAAGCTCACAGCTAGTGTGTTGTAGTGGTTAGATTGTTAGACTGTGGTCTGGGAGATCCATGTTCACATCTCCACCTTGCCATGGAAGCTTGCTGGGTGAGCAGGTCATGTTCTTAATCTGTTTCACAGGCTTATTGTGAGAATAAAATGGAGGACAGGATAATGACGCCACCAGCCATCCCAAGGCGGTCTACCTGGGAGCGCACGGCCCCCGCGTACTTGCGGGACTATGTGTCCTGAGCTAGGGGGGAGGAGTGTTATGTATTGAACATAAGTGACCTGGCCGCATGGCGATCGCTATTGAAGGCAACCCCCTGGGTCCCTGGATGGAGCTCACCTGTCGCCCCGCCCCTCAAGATCTGTGGTGGGAAGTTTGACCAACCAGGATTGGCCTGGTCGGATGAGGGGGCTGTTCCAGGTACTGTATATAAGCGGGGCCTGGCCCGCGTGTTCCCTCTCTTGTAATGTGCTACAGAATAAACTATGTTGCCTTCAAACCGTCTCAGTTCTCAGTACATTACAGAAAGGGAAGATGATATACAGGCTACCAGAAAAAGAAAAAAAGAGGGAAAGGATATAGGGGAAAATGAAGTGATCCTTACAAGTCATTGTGGGTTTCCAGCTTGCACAACTGTAAAACTGCCAAGCAGGAAAGTCTTGTAGAAAAACCTCTGCATTTAAAGCAATGTTTCTGTATGCAGCTGAGCCCTTTGACCTGATACAGATATGGCACAAAGGTGGATACTTTCATAGTCAGGACGGCTATGACTATGCTATAAAATGGAGTAAACTTTCTATATCATTGAATTTTGAGAGAGAACAACTCTGTATTCAGATACTGCATACCAGATTGAGCTTGGTTTATTGTCAGGTTTGTATATTTCTCCCCTCCCTCCCTCCCTCCCTCCACATTTACAGCTGACACTGAACATTGTCTGGTTAAGAAGTATTTGACCTAACCACAGTTTGCTGTAATTTCTGAACTTGAATGTTTAACAGTATTTTCATACACCAGGAATCCTGCTTGGTAGACAACACAGAAACAGTGATTTGTTAAAGTTCCCCTTTGGGACATCATAAAAAGCTACTTCTCTGAAAGTTTATGATTTGAGATTCTTTGGTTTTAGCATTTTAAAACTACAAGAATTGCATTTAGGCTGCAGAGTGGCTCATATTAGGCAGATTAATAGCTGTCCTATTTATATGCACATGTTCTATAATTTTGGTAACCCCATCAAATGTTTAATCCTGAATATGTCTGTCCCATGGAGGGGAGAAAATTAGGGGTTGCAATTTCATCTCCCCTATGAGTTCCTTGTGTGCCCCCTACTTGCTGAAATTGAAATCAAAGGTCTAACCTGCTATTTATGCTTTATGGGTCTAAATATAGGTGTGGGTTTGCCTTTCATACTCTAATCAGTTTCTGACTGGAAACATTATATGTAGCTTTAGGGATCTGTGCTCATAATGCATTCATTGCTCTGAAGCTTGGTATCTGGCAGTGAGCATACGAACTGTGCTTCTTTCAGTCTTTTGTTCCTCCAGACTCTTCTGTTATAGCTTTTCAGTTACTTAAGTTCATGAGATACTCTGTCAAAATAGCCATAGCTCATTCTGGAATGATCAAAATCAACACCATTTTCTTATTTTACAAAGATACCTTATACACAGTACAGGAAATCTGTAAAATAAGAAAAGACTCCTCAGGTTTATAAATTCTTTATTGTTTATATACACAGTGGTGTTGATTTTGGTCTGTAATATACTGTTTTGTCACTTTGTTTGTTACCTTTTCTGGAATGATGGCTTCAGTTTCTAAGCTGGGGTATTGGAGGAATTCATGTGGTTGACTGGTCGTGGTTTCAAAATGCCTAGGCTTGGAGGTTTGACTTAGTTGGGAGAGCCCCATGGACCACATGGATGGAGCCAGGGCTTGAATTCAGCAGAAGCTCACAGGAGCACAGCTCCTGAACCTCCAGCCAGGGTCTGCATGCAGTGGGGAATTCTCTCTCTGCTGCACACAGATCCCGGGGCATATGCAAATGAGATATGCTACTGAACTCCTGCACCTATTTTTTCTACAAAATGACCCCTGAATGGAGCCCTTGATACATGTAGGCTGAGAACAGAGCTCTGTATACACAGAAGATTCAGTTAGAGATGGACAATCAATTGTTCTTTACTTTCATTGTACTCTTCCCCCTTTCTTTTTTATATGCCAAAAAATTTTTTTACAGAAAGTTGGTTTGATTTGTGTTTAGGCAGGAGAAGACACTGACTGAAGACAAAGTTTTCATTGTGCAGAGAGAACTATTTTTCATTAGTAAATTCTTGAAGACGATGTATCATAATACTGAGCTATTTTGAGCACCTGAACTGGTTAAACTAGAATATGTTTTTATTATATTTATGAATAGTAAAGCATAACCTGACCCCAGCTATTATTTATTGTTTAATGCATGTTTCCTGAATTCTCTCCAGAATGAAGAATGCTGGTCTGTTAAAATTGCTTCTCATATTTCTCATGTTTCTTTATCTTGCTATGCATACTGTATACAAGTAGAGATTTTAAATTTATATTTTAATGAAAAGTACTGAGGCTTGGGTATCATTGTATGATCTCAAATATCCATTCTTATTATTGACAGAGGCTGCAAAAAGAAACATCTTATATACAACTGATCTTCTGGATTCCATAATAACAAATATTTGCAATTCAGACCCACCACTTCCGAAAAGATGCTAAACTGTTAGAACCGCACTTGCTTGAGAAGGAATGTGGTAAAGCAGAATGAAATAAGAAAAGCAAACAGAAAAGTCAGAAGTGAGCTGCAGAAGTTATGAAGAGCATACAAACTTGCTAAATAGTAAAGGTATCAAGCTGAGATAATGCAGCAGTAGAAAGAAAGCAGCAAACACCAGCTGACATTTAGCCAAAGATCTCTAAGAAATCAGACCAGATTTCTCCAGTTCTCTTCTCCTTGGCAAAGGCAATTAATTATTGACTACAAGGTCTAGTATTATCATAGAACTAGTTTCTCTGCAGTTGTTCCAGTATTTCTGAATCAATTGAATTCAGTGTATTTAGAGAGGTGTTCTGTTTAGGGTGGCACAAAAAGTCAAATCCACAAAATTATTTTAATTGTATAGGATGCAAGTCAATATGGCTGAAGCCACCATGATATGCTATTGCAGTAATAATAAAATTGGTATGTTTTCTTAATGTAGACATTCAGAGCATAAGCACCAGTGGTAACCAATGAATAAGATTTTTCCCATTCTAAACTCATCATGGAAAAATAGTGGATAAAATATGCAGTTTGTCTAGACCTTGTAACAAATGAGTTCGACATCCCTGATGATGCATAATAAATATCTCTGGGCATATTAATAATCTTGAGGGAAATGAAGGGTGATTTTTTTTGGGGGGGGGGATCAGTCTCAAGATCACTTCACTTTCTTTGAAAAACATTTCCAAAGCCTTTCCTAGTCTTGTATGTTCCTTTTTTATTTGCTATTGCTTAGGTCATCATCTTTTCACGACTTAGGTTTGGTTGGAATGCCTGTTTCATCTTTGTATTTGCAAGTAAGCAGATATTTGAAAACCGTTACAGATCTACAGTATCTTATCAGCACAAGGAAACTCACCCTGTAAAGCTACCCCAGAACATTCTGTCATTTGTGTCATAGGGAACAAAATATAGTATATTATAAAATGTATTTTTTTGTCATACACTTACAAAGTAGCCGTCAGCTTCCTCGGTCTCTTGGCCCTAGTCTTGAGAACCTGTCATGAACCCTGACGAGGAGGAGCTGGAAGGGTTAACAGACCTGGAAGAGTTGCCAGCCAGTTCCTCAGCTGAACAAACAGCAGCTGGCCCATCAATCACTCTCCAGGCACCAGTGTCAGCTGTTGACGATCAACCTCCTCCCATCTCAAGAGTTCGAAGCAGGCTCCGGAAAGAACTTTCAGAGTGAAGATATGAGGCACGCTGATGCTTCAGATCTCTCAGCCCTGAGTTCTAGCAGAGTCACTTCCACCAAGGGAGCAGGCTGATTGAGACTCCCATATAGCTCCCACCCAGAACCTGGTAACCTTGTGGAGGCAACAAGTCTATTCTCTGGCTTGCATCCACACTCCTTCCTGATCCCTGATCCTGACCTGCTTGATTTCCTTGGCACCCTGACCTTTTGGCTTTTGGACATTGACTTCTGATTCCGGTTTGTGATTCTGCATTGGTGACTTGGCTCCTGCTTGACTTCCTGGACTTTGACCTTGGACTGGCTTTGGACTCCTGCCTGCCTGCACCCTGAGAATGTGACAGAACCACAGTAGCAGCAAAAAGCTGTAAACTGCTGATCCAATGGATTTAAAGCTTAAGACAATGCCATTTCTGTGAAATTAGGCATAGCGATGCATAGGTGTTGCCTTATTGCTGGCAATGGCTTGCCTGCACCTCCACAGCAGGCATTTGCAAGTCAGGTTCAGCTAACTTGCCCAGGATTGAGAGCAGTGGGCTAGGATGAATGTGTTTAGGTACTATTTCATAGATCTTTCTTTTTCACCATTTTACTTACATGCAAATGTATGGAATGTCTTGTGTAAGAGCAGCCATTGGTAAATATTGGTTTAGATCCCAAATACTCAGTGCACTTCTGATTTTTCTGGGGGTTTTTTGCTGATTTTTGCTGATTCCTCCTTAGCTGCAGCCCCCACCACATTGGCTGCTGTTCTTGAAGTTTTCCTGATGCCCAGCAGTTACTTGGGAGGAGTGCTTGGAGCTGCAATGGAAAGGAAAGCCCCATTACATGTGTGGAACACCATTTGTGATTCTTTAGATCCAGTGAAGAGCTGGTGAACTTTATTCCTTAACATATACAAATGGGGAATTCATTCCCCCATCCAGATTTTGAATTGAGGGGTGTATGATTTTCCTAACTTGAGATAGTTTTCCAAACAATGGGTTGGATCCAGAGTTCCTCTTCTAACTGAGAATCTTCCTCTGCTGGAGAAAACTTCCCTCTGATGTAAGAAAAGCTTACTCAAGGGGGGCAGTTTGCTTCAGGTGGAAGAAGGCTCAGTGGAAAGGAATATTTGGATCCAATCTAGAGTTTTGTCTGTCATCCTCATGGCTGTTGTTTGCCATGAGTGCTCTGTAAATGTTTGTATACTGCAACTTTAATGGAGCAATCCTAAGTAGGTCTACTGAGAAATCACATTTTATTCAGTAGCGCTTACTTTCTTGATCAGCTTGCTTCAATGATGGGTGAAATGATTAGATGGGAGAATGAAATATTAGTTCAAAAGTGATTTAACACACAGTCATTCAACATAATCCCAAGATTCTGGGCATGGGATACTCCATTCATTCTAAGTAGTTGGAGTAAATCCATACGCAGAAGAAATTATGTTCCACGGGATGGGAACCTTTTGCATTCTAGATACATCTTAATGGTTTATAATGGTTCACTATATGCATTACTGTGTTTTTAAAAAATCATTGGATTGGAATGTCTGGCTACAATTTTGAAATCAGAGGGATTACTTTTAACAATTCTAACCTACCATGAGCACAAAAGTTAGATCAAAAACTCCTTTGTAGAGTAGTAACATTTGAGTTATTTTTATGTAGAAGAAGAATGAAGAAAATCTGTTTCTTTTATTCACTTCTGCTTCAACTAAGACCCAAGAATTCTCTGCACATTATTATGAAAACCGTTACCATTGTATTGCCATCTATATGCCATGTATTCAAGTGCTGATAGAGTTCGAAGGTCCTCTGTCCACTGATTTACCAGAGGTAGACTTTTATCTTTCCAGTAATATGAATCTTTTAGCTATAATAAGGGCATGGAGGGTCCATTTTCGTTGACCACTGGTTAGCCTCCAAGAGATGAGCAGATAGTTTGAAAGTACATAAGAATCCTCAAAAATCAATGAACTGAAATGATATGAGTAATAATTTCCTCCAAGAAAAAAATCAAGTGACTGGATATGCCCAAAGCATCTGCTTAAGGGACATGTCCTGTCGGTTATAATGCCAATAATTAGACAGAGAGAGAGTAGATATAGACTTCAGGCTGTATCCCATTGCTTTGGCAAAATAGGGTAATCTAACTCCTTATTCCATCCATTTCTACACATTCAGAAAAACTCTGCAGAGATGCTGCCACTGTTGTGCAGTCAGACCCCTTTATAGCAAACTTTAGAGCAGTTCTTGTCCTGTGTAGAGATGCTGCCATCATTGTGCTGTATTAATTTTGCTGACTGAAAATATCTGTATTTTGTTCCAGGAAATCTACCAGTGGTGTGGCTCTACATGCAATAAATATGAGCGCCTGAAAGCTACTCAGGTGGCTATAGGCATTCGAGACAATGAACGGAATGGAAGAGCCCAGTTGATTGTTGTGGACGAAGGAAGTGAGCCGAAAGAGCTTATCAAGGTATTGTGTATTTACTTACTATTTAAGCAGTGATTAGCTGAACTGGGTAGTTTGGCAACCATACTACCTCACACTTTGGCTGTGGAGCTCATGGGAATGACAGGATAGGGCCTGTCTTTTGCATAGGTGAAGAAATATTGGAACAGAAAGTGTTGGCAATGTGAGCAGTATATCAGGTTCTTGAGGCATGTTTCCACTACAGTCATACTGTTTCTTTTCCCAGGAAACTGACAGCCTGAGAGTGGGGCTAGGGAAAATTCTCAGCACCTGCACCAAACAACAATGCAAGGATTATTTGTGGGTGTTTGCTGTCTTCTTATAACAGGAATCCTATAACAAAGGAATGCTATAACCTGCAACAAATCAGCTGAGACTGTATTTACATGTGTCTCCTGTTACTTAAGGCAAAAGTATCTTTACACAAATGCCATGGGATGACAGTCAAGATAACCTTGTCAGAGGTGTTGTTGGGATTTCCCTGGAGTGGAGCACATTCACAGGCTGAGGTGTTCGGGATCATCTGAGTGATCTTTCAGCTTATCAGCTAAGGGATGAGTCAGAGAGGCTGTGCGATTGTAACACAGAGGGTGTTGTTTCAGGGAGGCATAGTTGTTGGAGTCCTAGAACATCAACTGCCTGCCAAGCAATGTGACAGCTGAGTCAATGAAGATATATCTGTTTCACTTTAGTGACATCCTGAGCAGACAAAGATATATCAAATTCTTGGAGATCTATAATCAAACAAAAGACATAGTATGCATGTCAGTATTCCTTCTTTATTTCTGTCCTGTACAAACAGTAACTTCCCCAGATAGCAGTGGGAGTTCTCAGGGAGTCAGGCCCCACAAGGGCCATGAGGCAGAGTGGGATTGTAATTTAAAGTCTTCAATGGAATGTCAAGTCCCCAACAGTTCAGTGATCAACACCAGGCCATTAGAAGAATCGATTTTATTGAAATACTGACAGGTTCAGGGCAAGATGAGTCTTCTGAAAACTAACATTGGCAGGCAAATGCCCTCTACTTATACTAAGTGCATAAACCTTTACACATTCAAACCCAAGGTACAAAGCAAGCTGTGCCTCCCTCCATTGTTCCGTTCCCAGGCCTCTTGAGGGGCCCAAATAATCAAGCAAAGATGGCCTTGACTGTCTCTGAGATCAGACTGAAAAAGGGCTCTGGGTGTTACACAAAGATAGGAACTGGCTAGGAAAGGAAAGGTCCCCTGTGCAAGCACCAGTCGTTTCTGACTCTGGGTGATGTTGCTTTCACAACGTTTTCACGGCAGCCTTTTTACAGGTTGGTTTGCCATTGCCTTCCCTAGTCATTTACATTTCCCCCTCAGTAAGCCGGGTACTTGTTTTATTGACCTTGGAAGGATGAAAGGCTGAGTCAACCTCGAGCTGGCTACCTGAAAACCCAGGTTACGCCGGGGATCAAACTCAGGTCATGAGCAGAGCTTAGGACTGCAGTACTGCAGCTTTAACACTGCGCCATGGAGCTCTTCAGGAGCTGACTTAGCAGGGAGCAAAAGTAATAGTTTGGCTGAAATGTCAGGAGGCACTCTTGACATGGTAGACCCTGGGTCCAGTTCGTCTTACTCCTTTCCTCTGGCCTGATGCTTCTTTGGACTTTCAAGATTTGCAGGCCATGGCAGTTTCAGCCAGCTCTTCCTAATGGTGATGGAAAGTGAAGTCCAGTCACAGCTGACTTATGGCCACCCCATAGGCCTTTCAATTCAAGAAACAAACAGAAGTGGTTTGGCATTACCTGCTTCTGTATTGCAACCTTGGTCTTCCTTGGTAGTCTTCCATCCAAGAACTAACCAGGGCTGACTCTTCTTAGTTTCCAAGACCTGGTGAGATCAGGCCAGCCTCCCCAATAATGGGACATTAAGATATATCTGTTTCACCTTAAGATATATCTGTTTCACCTAGCCCATGGCTTCTGGTGGGTCTTAAAAAAGAGCTAGGGTGATCACCAATTTCCTGGTCATGACCAAAGAAGTGAGCAACTAAAGATGAGCTGTAACTGAGAGCCCTAGCTGGTCCCAAAACCTTACTTCAGTGTCTGTGTGGCCACTTTGTCATCTTCTTCAAGGGCCAACTGCCAGTAAATCAAGCATCAGAGTCAGCTGTTTTCCCCTCTGATCCATTCATTTTAAGATGCATATTTTGAATAGATTTCTTACTGTTAATTAAAGGGCACACAAATGAAGCATGTTCACATGGGTTAGTTTTGACATGTGTATGGGATCTTTTTGTGTAATAAAAGTAGAATAAAAAGTAGAAACATCACCCTGCCAACAAAAGTCTGTATAGTCAAAGCGATGGTATTCCCAGTAGTAATGTATGGCTGTGAGAGCTGGACCATAAGGAAGGCCAAGTGCAGAAGAATAGATGCTTTTGAGATGTGGTGCTGGAGAAGAATCTTGAGAGTCCCTTGGACTGCAAGAAGATCAAATCAGTCAGTCCTAAGGGAAATCAACCCTGACTGTTCCCTGGAAGGTCAGATGCTGAAGCTGAAGCTCAAATACTTTGGCCACCAAATGAGAAGGGAGCACTCACTGGAAAAAATCCTGATGCTGGGAAAGACAGAAGGCAAAAGAAGAAGGGGACGGCAAAAGATGAGATGGCTGGACAGTGTTACTGATGTAACAAACACGAATTTGAGCAGACTTCGGAGGATGGTGGAAGACAGGAAGGCCTGGTGTGACTTTGTCCATGGGGTCGCAAAGAGTCGGACTCGACTATGCGACTGAACAATAAAATGGGATCTTTAAGTCTCTAGATAAACAAGCATGCTGACCTGAAGAACTTTACAAAGGAAGAGGAGGCAGTTCTGTAGTCAAAGATTCCACTGTATTGACTACAAAGGATAGGTAGAAAGATTGAAAAATAATAACTTTACTTGTAGTTCACAACTTAACTGTGCATCTTATAAGCAGCAAAATACTCATTTGGAATCAGTCTAACAAACACTTACTTAGTTTGCTTTATGGAGGAAGATTTTCTGATGTCCTCCTTGTGTGTGTTTGCACATGAAATGTACCCAAGAAATAGGATAAAATGAAATAGGGGACAAAAGAGAAGAAAGGAGGGCATCTAGGATCAGGAAAGAGTAAAAATTTTGAGATTGGTACTTAGCTGGGACTCGCAGAGGCTAGAAGATCTGGAAGAGAGTGAGTTGCTAAAGGATAGAAAAATAGAAACAGGAAATTGCTTCTATACAAACTAAAACCCAAAGTTTTAGTATAAGAAGAAGATAGTGGATTTATATCCCACCCTCCACTCCGAAGAGCCTCAGAGCGGCTCACAATCTCCTTTACCTAGTAAGGATGGCAAAGGAGAAAGAAAGAGGTAATGGGGATGCTTTTGAACAAGGAAACCCTGAGAGCTTACTTGAAGACAGAGTAGAAGCAGGATGGAAAGTGAGAGGAACTTTTTGAAGGTAGGTTGGGGACTGGACCAAGACAATAGGGTTGGAAGAAGAGGGCTAAGTTAGTAACAGGACTCCATAGAGGGAGGAATTTAAGGGAGAGCAAGGGGCAAAGCAGGCGAGCTAAGAAAGGGCTTTAGAGAAGAGTAGTACTTGCCTGGTTCATTTGCTTGGCTACTGCTCTTGCAGTTAGCTTGCCTGGAAATTATAAATTTGAAACTGGGTGGTAATTGTCAGGATCTGAAGGACCAAGGATAGTTTTTTTTCAAGGACTACAACCACAGCCTTGTTAAGACCCTCCAGATTGACCCCTGCCTCCAGGGATAGATTGACAATGTCCATCAGAGACTTTAGGCAGCCATGAGAAACACATATCTAGGAGGCATGTGGTTGGCCTAACAGCACCCAGGATCCTCTCAGCAGAGGAGAGCAGGCTGAAGGAATCAAAAACTGAATATAAAGATGGCCAAGGGGCCCTCCAGTTCGCATACTGTGTCAACACTGGCAGGTAGGCCATGGTGGAGCAACAAGACTTTGCCTGCAAAAAAAGCTCACAAATGCCTCAGAGCTAATGGCCAAATTTCTTTATCTATTTTGATACCTCTCAGTGAGGGATATCAAAGACCTAATTACCCTAAACAATTGTGCTGGGTGAGAGGTAGCAGATGTGATGGAGGCTGAGAAGAAATCCCTCTTCACAGCCTTCACTGCCATCTCATAGGATTTCATAAGCATCCTATAAGATGCTCTTGTAGCTTCATTGTGAGTATGCCACTAAACTCACTCAAGTCATCTAAGCACCTGTTTCATCCCCCTGTTCTACAGTGTACCAGGGGGATAATCTACAATGGGAGCATAAAGGATGTCTGGGAGCAACCTCACCAATGACTTCAGAGAGATGGGAATTCCATTCCCCTACCAGCTCTTCTAATGAGGGGCTGGAAGGCATTGGATCCCTCAGAGTATTCCGAAGTCCAGTTGGGTCCATTAGTCTCTGCAGCTAAACATAAATTAGTTCACTGCCTAGACAGGAGGGGGTAGAAACACCCAGAAATTCCTTCTGTCTCTAGAAGATCTATCCCCTTTTGTTGGCATGAATAGGGGTCTCTGTCTAACTACCTACTCGTCATTGCCAACTTTTCCCAGTTCTCCTTTCTGTGCCCTCAAGTCAAGGTTGAATTCCAAAACTGTCAGCACTTGACTCTTCTCCGCTAGGGTTGAAATCAGACTGAATCTCCACAGCAACCGATTCAGAAGTCTTTCTCTCCTCAGATGATGCTAACCAGTCATCTTGGAACAGCCTGTCACTCAAGGCTGTTAACCCTTCACAGTCCTCTATTACAGATATTTTTAGAAAGAAAAAGAATATTTCTCGTTTAGCCAGCTATGTAATTGTTTGGAAATGGAATAGGACAAGGTTTGTTGCTTATTAAAATTGTGTGTGTGTGTGATTTTTTTTTTTACTGTAGGGAAAAAACCACTAGGTGGGGTCTGGATGCAGGTCACATTATTAGCTACTAGTTTGAATAGCAATGAAGTTGTTACACATTCCAGTGGGGTATGTTGTTAATAATTAATTGCTTTTTAAATTACTTTCTCTATATATAATAGGAAAGAGGAAAATAACTAAATAAGCATAACAGGACTTTTGAATATCTAAAGGAAGTCAGCTTGTTCGTATCAGTTTGGAATATTCATTTTGGTTTTGGCAGATTTCCCTTCACATTATCTACCTAATAAAGTGCTAATGGAGTGTGCATGATAGCATCATTATTGCTGACATTTGCACCTCTGTTTTTGTCAGGCCAACTGTGGCTAATACTTGCAGAAACAACAAAGTATTGCAGATGTTGTGTCTTCAGGCATGTAAGCCATGCATGAGTCATTGATGCCTGAAGCAGGAGGGAAGAATAATAATGCCATAGTTGAGCAGTGCATGTAATTTTAGCTGAACAAAAACTCTTTGCAGTTTTAGATACTGCTGGTTTCTTATTATTTAACTTTTCCCATAGTATTTCGCTCAAGTTCTAAGGTCCCTTCATTGGACTATGTGGTCCTAAGGATGAGACTCTTGTATTTTAATAACATACAAGTCTGAGTTAACATAAAACAAAATAAAACTTTATTTGTACAAGAAGCATATTGGTTTCAGGATGTTTAGCAACTTATCTCTTCGGTAAATTAAATGGTATATGTTAATAACTTCTGACTAAGGTGTTACACTTTTTCTCTTCACAATCACTGCTGTCTATTAAATCTTCCTTTCTCTTTCTTTTAACTCAGGGTTCTTTCTGCTTCTTTCTCTCTTGTAATACTTTTATAATATTAGAATTTGCCTCTTTCTACTCCCTAGTATGTCCTCTATAAGTATTACTATTTTCTTTCCTAATGCTTTTAATGGCACTCTGTTGGATTCTATCAGAAGACTTCTCTTTCAGTCTCTTGACTGAACTTTTCCTGTTGTCTAACTGCTGCTGTCACTCTTTCTCCACACTTTTTAATTCTTCACCCATACTCTCAGTCATCAACCAATTACCTCACTCACTCATCCCCCTCTTTCACCTTCTCTTTCTCATCTGAAACTTACCAAACATTTAAAGAAACATACACTTAAAACTTTAAATCATTACATGGGCACTTTTGGAATTCTGACACAGCTTGGTGAGCGCATCCACAAAATGGCTGTCACAGGAAGTGGAACCAACCACAGAATAACCATGTTGGGGACCCCTGTGATAGAGTGTGTGGTAGCAGTGCAGCTCCAGAGTTTTCTGAATAACTCATCTGCCCTTGATCCATTTCAGTGTGGTTTCAGGGCTTTGTTTGGTACTGAGCTGCTTTAGTTGCACTGGTAGATTTTCGTTTAAAGTTGGATGGGGAAAAACATCCCTGTTGAATCTCTCAGCAGCCCTTGATACAGCTGACCACTCCATTCTTATCTACAGGCTTCAATATGGAGTAGGTATTAAGAGGATAGCCCTTGAGTAGTTTTACGAGAGGGGTAGAATGAATTGGCTTGGGGTGGCATGGGGTTCCATTCCCTCACCCATGCTCTTTGTTGTTGGGTGTCACTAATATGCAGTTGATGCCCAGCTCTATATTTCATTACTCAAGCCTCCAGATGCATCTATCTTGGTTCTGAACTGTTGCTTTGAGCCTGTGGTCAAGAGGCTAAGGAAGGATAAACTGAAGCTGAGTCCAAAAAGACAGGTAAAGTTGGTTGGGAAGGCTGATAATACTAGAGTGACTGAATTCTGTTGTCCTAGATGAAGTAGCATTGGCATTTTCAGAGCAGGTTAAGAGCCTGGGATGCTCATGGGCCTTGCCTTGCAGTTTGAAAAGCAGGTTGATATGGTGGCCAGGAGCATCTTCTATCAGCTGCATCTGATTCACCAACTTTCTTGTCACCTGGACTCAGCTAATCTTGCCATGCTGATTCATGTTTCCATAACCATGCAGTTGGGTAACTGTAACACACTCTACATGGGGTTGCTCTTGAAGACAACCAGGAAACTACAACTGGTCCAGAATGTGGCAGACTAACTGCTGTCCACCACTAGCCATCAGGGACATATGTTGCCCATTTTGAAACAGTTTCATTGGCTGCCAGTCTGTCTCTTTTAAAACCCTTTGCAGCCTAGGACACACATATTTCAAGGACAGTCTTCTTCCATATGCCCTTGTGCTCCAATTATGGTCACCAGGCAACTATCTGTTGGCTATCCCACCACTTAGGGTGGCCCATCTGGCATCAACCAGAGCCCGGGCCTTTTCCATTGTGGCTCCACCTCTGTTGCATGGGCTCCCTGATGAGGTGAGGAGGCCCCCACCTTGGTGATCTTCAGGAGGCAACGAAATACTTTCTTGCCAGAGCTTTTGAGGGGGATTGAATAACAGGCAAGGGGGGAAGTGGGGAGAGATTTGGGTTTGTTATTTTGTCTTTAGTTTTCGGTGGGGATATTTTAACTGTTATTTCATACGACACCTTGAACCAAGAGATATAATGAAATATACCGTAAATGCTTTAATAAATATAATACATAAATAAATATAACTCAGTTTTGGGTTTTTTTGGGTGGTGCTCTCACTTAGCATTGCCTCTCTAGCAAAAACTAGGTCATGGACTTTTTCTGTGGTAGATCCAGAGTGGGTATGAAAAGTACATTAGCTTTCTGCATTTAGAAATGTATATAAGGTAGTTTTGTTCAAGACATTTTTATTTCAGAGGGCAATTTTGTTTGGTGTTTTGACCTTGATGATGGACTATTACATTGTTTCTAGGAGTTTCTACTCAAGGCTGGCCCCAGCGTTCTTTTTTTCTTGCTTGTTTAATCTATCCAAATTAATGCACTCCATATTACAGCTACAGAGTTTTAAAATCTATGAGTAGAACACTGCAATTCAATCCACTTTTTGAGGGGGGGGGGGTTTGGGGAGGGGAGAATGTCCCAAAAGGACAGAAGAAACCCTGCAGTAACTCTCCCTCCCACCCCGTGATCCTAGGCAGGATTTTATTTTGTGGTAAGCAGTATTACATTTAAAAATACTGATTCCTCCCCTCCCCCCATTTCATCTTGGAACATAGCTCCTTATGCTTCAAACAAACTGTAATGGGTTTTGTACATGTTGGCATTCTTTCAAAGTTAGAAAGAACTTCCTTATTGACTCCATCCAGTTCTAAAGGTTAGGCAGCACATTCCTTTATTAACGTACTGATAAGATGAAAACCAGTGATGTGGATTGGCAAGGAGTTAACTAAAGCTTCACGTCAGGCTCCTATTAATGTATCCCTTAGAAGTGGACTATACACAATGCCATCATTTCAGCCCTGCACTTAGATAACGGTGTATTTGCAGTCTGTGCCTTTCTTTGAAAGAAGTGAGATTCACATCATGCTGTGGGTTGATTTGTTGCAGCCTCCAGTTTACTTCAAATGAAGTATGAAGTCCCATTGGCTGCAGAGAAAACAGAGTCAGAGGAGAGCAGCTGGCTGTTTTGCCTTGCTACTCTCTCTCACCTTCAGCATCTCCTTGTGGTTGACCCATCCATCATCTCTGGGGCAGCACAAAATTATCAAGAAGCAAACACATGCCCTTCATCAACATCACATATGTTTCTGCTATGTAATACCTTGCAGTTTTCATAGACCTTAAGTGTGGATATCTCTAAGCATCTCTGAGGACGACGGCTAAGAAAAGAATGAATGCATCTTGCTACATATTTGGAAGCGGTGCTTTTATTAAAGTACAAAGTCATTACTGTGTTTGCTTCCCGCATACTGTTCAGCATAAGAATTGTCACTGGTTTCATTCTTAAATTTATACTGCTTAATGATTAGCTCTGGGGAAATTGTTTAGTATTTTGCTTGACAACATTTCAGGATAAATATCTCTTAGGTTGTATTTGAGCAGATAATGTCAGAGCAACAGTTGGACTTCCTCTCTCTTCCCACAGATTTCATAATTGTTTACAGCATGGTAATATTGCTGTAGTAGCCCCATGGCACAGAATGGTAAGCTGCAGTACTGCAGTCCAAACTCTGCTCACAACCTGAGTTTGATCCCGGCAGAAGCTGGGTTCAGGTAACTGGCTCAAGGTTGACTCAGCCTTCCATACTTCCTAGGCTGGTAAAATGAGTACCCAGCTTGCTGGGGGGGAAAGTGTGGATGACTGGGGAAGGCAATGGCAAACCACCCCATAAAAAGTCTGCCATGAAAACATTGTGATGCGACATCACCCGAGTCAGAAATGACTGGTGCTTGCACAGGGGAATACCTTTACCTTTAATATAGCTGTAAACAAATTGCTCTTCTGGAAGACAGCATATCTTTTCTTCAAGAATCAAAAGCCAAGGAAGGAGTAATGTTTGGCTGTGCCCAGGTTGTCTGTCTGTCTTCTTTGGCTGTGCCCAGGTTGTCTGTCTGTCTTCTTTGGCTGTGCCCAGGTTGTCTGTCTTTCTTCCTTGGCTGTGCCCAGGTTGCCTGTCTGTCTGTATGCAAATGTTATGCTGAAAATCAATGAACTATGTTTCAACTCATGCTTTGTCTTCATTGAATTGCTGTAGCATTATTGCAAACCAGCCTGTAAAAAGTCTGCCATGAAAACGTTGTGAAAACAACATTACCTCAGAGTCAGAAATGACTGGTGCTTGCACAGGGGATTATCTTTACCTTTATAGCTGTGAGCAGCCTGTGTACCAAGTCTCCAGTTCAAATCCTGCCACAAAGTCATTGGATGGCTTTAGTCAATCTATATTCTGCTAGCTGCCACCTCACTCTGCAACATGGAGGTGATAACAGTCACCTATTCTGAAGGGTTGTTGTACAGATCCAAATGAGATAATTAGTGTTAAATACACTCAGCGCTCTAAATTAAAATACAAGGAAGCAAGCAATGTGGGCTACTTCAGTTCCAGGATTGGGGGAAAGAGCAGGAATAGGGGGGTGGTAATTGTGGTTCAGACTGAAGCCCTGCCAAACCTGCCACCTGAGGCCACTGTCTCCCTCATTTTAGAGCCATGGTTATATGAGCTGTTTTCAGACACAAAAGGAAATAGTGATTGGCACCATTGGTTCCTATGATTGGAAGGCAGAATGAATTATCTGAATTGGCTGGACTTGAAATAAATATTGGGAGCCCAACCTTTATCACTCCCTGGTCCATACGAACCACTTATTTCTCTCTGCTGAACTCTAGGCTTTCCTTTTGCCCATTTCATCTGCTTGTGGTTGTAGATCATGCTCACAGCTCCCTGGGCTGGATATAGGTGTCACCTTCTTAGCCTGGATATAGGTAACACCATCTGCGGCCCTGGCCTCCTCTAACCTGGAGGAAAGAAATTTTAGCTGTCTTCTAGGCAATCTAGGGAAATTAATCTTGTCTCATCTATAGTTTTTGACAATTGGCCCAGGAACAGTTCCTAACCAGTTTTTTACAGTACTGTAGTTATGCAGAAGATGGATACTGAACACCCCATAGGAAGGTTTTCAGTGCATATAAGTGAGAGTATTTTGATTTTTCTGCAAATTAGGATTATTTCCTCCCCTTGGAAATCCTAGATAGATAGACAGACAGACAAGCAAGCAGATAGATCACTGATGCAGGGAACCAAAACCAGTAGTCAGAAAGTAAGGTATTTGACTAGCAGTGCAATACTATGCAGTTATCAGCTTGCACTGTTTAAACTTGTGGGTTGGCTGCTAGTCTCAGATTCATAGATCTGATAAACTGAAAATAATCCACCCCATCTTTGAACAATACTGGAGAGTCCTTGGATCTGCTTCTCACACTTTCTGATTACATAGTGTCTGGCACAATGGGGGTATTGACTTCTGTTTAATTGTTTGGTTCATTTGAGTCTTTCCAATATGATAATAATTTAGTTGATCTACAGTCAATATTTACATCCTTACTTTAGGCTTACGTTTATGGCAGGCTTTCTGATTAGTGTCTCTGAAAAGTAAACTGAAAATTGAATTTTTGACATGATGGTTTGAATAAGGAAAATCCACACAGAACTAGAATCCAGCAGCTCCCATCTTTCACTGTGCTGATACAATATATTGCATGCTTAAGACCAAATCATAAAGAACAGGAAAGTTGAAAAGTGCTTGCCAGTTGACTTTGCTATGTGGCCATCAATTCATTCAGAAGCTGACCATTGCAAGTGCTTTTGGAACTGCCTTTCTGTTCTTTATATGTGCAAAATAAATGGGAGAAAAGGGAAGAAATATGCTACAAGTGGCCCATGCGAATCTGGCTTAATTCTACTCCAGCATTTCACATGGCCCTTTTCAGAAGTTCCAACTAAAAAGAGTCCAGGCAAATAGGTGTGAAAAACCTCAGCTTGAGAGCCACTGCCAGTCTGAGCAGACAATTCTGACTTTGATGAACTGAGGGTATAATTCAGTATAAGGCAGCTTCATATGTCCATACATTCATATGTATACTGAAGGCACATGGGAGAGAGCAGTTGTCCCTACCTGATCCTGCTGCAAGGCCTCAACACATGAAGTGGAAGATGCAGGATTGGATCCAGACTAAATTTACCTCTAATGGGAGATGTAATTTCTGCCAGTTTCCCCTTCCTGATGCAGACTTTCCCCCCCTGAAGCCTCCTTTCCAGCATGCATGCCTGTGAACAATATTTCAGCAATAGAGAGGAGGAGGTATTCCACCACCCTGGCTCCCTTTCTTCCCATCCTCTGTCTGCCTTCTGCTTTGAGGACAAGACTTGGCCTTTTTCCTCCTTGACTGTCCCCAGGCAGGCCTTGAAAGGGAGTATCTGGAATGGTCTCACCTTCCCATCCCAGCTCATCTGATGGTAGCCAGGGAAAGTTGTCTAGGTGAGTGCAGTTGATGGTGGTGGCAAAGGAGTCCAGCACCACCATAGCAGGCTTGCTGGACTCCTCAGATGGAGGTAAGCATGTGGACAGGGAGCCTCTGTCTCCAGATACAGATACCTTGGGAAATTAATTTAAACCACGATGACTGGCAAGTATCACTGTACTAAATTATGACAGGGCGAGATATGGCTTTTGTTTTGATGTGTACAGGTTGTTATTTTCTGAGTTGGTTGCCTGCAGTGTGAGAGTGCAGTACTTCTTCCGAGGTCTAAATATGAGTTTAAGTTACTTGCCTAATATTGTCTCAAATGACAATTATTGCAAAGGATGACGTTAATGTTATGTTTCTGGAGAAACTCTTAAATTAATGGTTAGAAATGGTCTGTAATTTCTTCGGCAAGCTGAGACATTCTCTTAGTAGGTGCTTAATCTGTTTTTGAAAGTAATTACTAGGGCTTTTGGGGGTGGGGGTGGGGGGAGAGCTTTCCATGAAATTACAGAGCACTAAATTTGCACATTAAACCTACTCATCCATGTTGTGAGGTCTTCTTTGGTGCTGCTAACTACTCACAAGGTTAGAACATTACATTGTAATCCAATTCTCATAGCTCAAGATGGGTAGCTGGCTGGGGATGATGGGAGTTGTAGGCAATAAACATCTGGAGAGCTACCATTGGCCACCCCTACACTACACCAAACTGGCTCTCTTTCTAGCAAGAGGATTATGGCTGTGGAAGTAGCTGTGGGAAGTGTTTTTAATTGCTTATTTTTATTTTCCTGGGTTTTTAAAATGTTTTAATTGATTTTGTGTGACACTACATTTTTTTTACTGAGAAGTAGCTAAAAATATTATAGATAAATAAATGTGGCCACCAGGATTGGATCTCTACTGCCATCTCTCTAACCAGTTGAATGGTTGCCAGCAGCAAGTGAGGCTATTGTAATCACCTGTGCAGTAAATTGCAGTTGCCAAGAGTGAAATGGGTTCACCCAATAAAGAGGAATCCCCTTTGACCACCAAAAAGACTATGCTGGGGATCATGGGATCTGATTGGACAACAGCCACGTGGGATGGGAGATGTAGTAAAAAGAGAAACTGGGTGAGATTGAACAAAAAAGCTGGCTGGATCCAACCCGGTGTCTCATGTTTTGTAAACAGCTTCATTAGTTGCCAAGTAGGGCAGTGGCCTTCCAAGAGACTCTCATAAAGCACTGATATATAAAGGCTTTAGCATGGCTTAATATTTTGCTTTCCAGGTTCTTGTGCATGGGGCAAGGGCCATATCCATTAGAAATCCAACAGCAATTCAGATGCACTGTATAATTTTTATACTCACAATAACCTTGAAATGTGCAGCCAGGCTGCTCATAGTAAGATAGCAGCAAATATTTCACAAGAGTACAGCTTTTGTCTTCTTGAAAGTATACTAGAATAAGATTCTGTATTCATGACGGTGCCAGTGAAGGTCTCCTGCCATTTTTACAAATTTACATCAGTGAAAGTGATGAACTTGGTCTTTACAGTTTTTGAATAGTGCTATGTCACTCAATTGTATGGACATGTTTGCATAGTGCTATGTTGCTCAAGTGTATGGACGTGTTCATAGGACTTTCACAGTCTTTATTCTTGTTGATACCCTGCAGAATGTACAGCTGTTCTCCCTAATGTAAATAGTTTCTTTACACACAATTTCCTTGCCTGTTTTATGCAAATAGTTTCAAGGAGCTTTAAACTAATCTGCCCATGATCCCTTTCCATTTTCTTGTTATGCTGAGTCAACAGTCAGTCTCAAATATGAAACTTATTGTCTTGTGGCTTTCAGCCTGCTTGCTAAAAATATTTATTTCAATCCTATGGTTAACAAAGAAGGAACAACTTGGAAAAATCTCATGGGCAAGGTCATGTTTTGTTGGGAGAGCGTAGTCATGACAATGAGAATAACTTCTGTGAAGATGTACTTATGTAAATGAGGTTCCATTCGCATTATCTGCTGTACCCATGCCAGCCACAGTTCCAAGGAAGCCTTTCTTGACTTCCAGTCATGGTGCTTGTGAAAAAGGAAGAAGGGGATCCCCTCAGTCCACCAAAAAAGTCATGCTAGGGATTTCAAGACCTGCATGAACAAAAGCAAAGTGTGATGGGGGTTGTAAGAAGGAGGGAAATGGAGCAAGGCTGAGCAGAAGCTGTATCCGACCCATAGATACTACACACTGATGTATGAATGCAGTCTGGATTTTACAGACTTCTGCTTGAGTACTTTCTCCAGCACTAACAGCAGTCTGCCAAAAGCCATGTTGCACTGAATTTTGTATATGTCATCAGTCAGAAACCAGCAAATGCTGTGTTCAGATTGCTGTGTAAGAATGGGCTTGAAAACAATTTTTTTTTTTTTAAATCAAGTGGCAACTGACTTCTGGTAACCCATAGGATTTTTGAGACAAGAGACATTCAGAGGTCGTTTGCTATTTCCTGTGTCTGCATTACAACCCTTGATTTCCTTGCAGGTCTCCTGTACAAATGTTGACCAGAGCTGACCATGCTTAACTTCTGAGATCAGGTGAGCCTAGGCTATCCAAGTCAAGGCAAAACAATGCTTGAACCTTGTAAAACATTTCCTTAAATGTGGCTTTTTCTATCATGACTTGTGTTGTGTTGGTTAAGCATGGTGAAGTGTTTAAATGTCTGAGCCAAACTATGCTTAACCAACACAACACAAGTCATAATAGAAAAAGCCACATTTAAGGAAATGAAATAAAGCTAGATTCCTGTAACACATATCCTGAAATGTGGCTTTTTTGATCATGGATTGTGTCAAGGCAGCATGGGAATTTGACCAAGGCCTGATTAATCAGGCATAAGCTGTAGGTCCTTAATTTTCTCAGTTTAACCATAAACAGCACTTGGGCTACTCACTCTCAGTTCATTTTGTGAGGATTTGAGGGGGAGGAAAATCCGTGTGTGCTACTCTGAGCCCCTTGGAGGGATTTAACAAATAAAGCCTTTTCTTAAAAAAATGGGATACAGGCTCCACCAGGTATTTCAAAATAAGAACACATTTTGTTGAATGCCAAGTCACTTGCCTGAAGGACAAGGTAAGAGCATAAGTGCTTGAGTATGCCAATCAGGTACCCTTACAGTCAACTGGAACCAACACAGAAAGTTGATTGGTTGTATATACCTGAAAGATATTTTAGCAGATATGTTGGGCTGTGCTGATTCAGACAAAGTCCACAAACTTTTAAATGACACTTGCTCTGAGGTAACTTTAACGGTTGCTAGATTTCTTCAACAGGCCATGGAAATACAACAGAGAATGGTTCTGGAATGACCACATTTTATTTGTTTTAATTATTTAATTTGGCTAAACTCGACTCATATATGTTTTACTTATTTTATGTATATTAGCTTCCTATGTACTCTATAATCTAGGATTTTATATTATTTATATTGCTATTTTACTGCTAAATCTGTTTTATGCCAATAAAGGCTTGCTGTTGCTGTTGATTGGTTGGCCACAAAAGTCTTTTTCTTTCCAGCTTTCTTCAGCCAAGCCAACAGGATTTCTCCAGGATCATCCTGCATGGATGCCGTGTTCTCCTTTCTAGCATATTAGGCCACGCCCCCTGATGTAGCCAATCCTCCTGGAGCTTACAGTAGGCCCTGTAAGCTCTTGGAGGATTGGCTACATCAGTGGAGTGTGGCCTAATATGCAGAAGAGCTCCTGCTAGAAAAATAGCGCTGCTGAGTGGTGATTTCAGTGCCTTTTAAAACTATGATGGAAAACAAGAGAACTGGGGAGTGGTGCCTTATTAAGCCACAGAGGAAAGAAAGAGCACATGGAGCTTGGCTGCAGTGATTTTCAGGGTTACTTAATTAGAAACTACTGGACATTTATAGTTCCAGTATTTTCACAGTTTATTTAAGGAACAGAAAGGGAGAATACTGGACTTTCTCGTTCAGAACTGGAAACCTGGCAACATTACGTGTAATACCACTTTTAAACTCCACCACTTTAAAACTCCTTCCATGAATGGACCAACCGAATGACACCTAACAGTATACAAGCTTTTGAGAACTTTTTGTATCATTTGGTTGGTCCTAATAAAAAAGTACTATGTGGATTTTGTTCTGGGTTTATGAGGTATAGAAGGGCCTGCGTGGAATTAATGGCCTGACCCTGATGACCATGGTGTGTTTAATTTAAATCACGGAAAAGTGTTTATTTAAATCCTTTCCTGTTGGTATTTCACATATTTCTTAAGCAGTGGTTTACTGGTTAACCATTAAAATAAGTTAATTACAATCAAAGAGATCATGTAGAATACACACTGTAATTTTATAACTTGGTATTTTTACTATTTTAGGACATTTTACAGGGTACACTGCATAGTTAATGGATAACTTTGCTTAACTCTGTTCACCAGGAAAGTTGCGGTGTTTTAAAAATATTGGTGGTGGAAAGTGCCATCAAGTCGCATCTGACTTATGCTGAACCCCATGGGGTTTTCAAGGCAAGAGAGGTTCAGAGGTGGTTTGCCATTGCCTGCCTCTGCATAGCAACCCTGGACCTCCTTGGTGGTCTCCAATCCAAACAGTAACCAGCACTGACCCTGTTTGGCTTCTGAGATATGGACAATCCCATAGCTCCTGGGCCATCCAGGTTAGGGCATTAAGAATCATTTGAAAGTGCCCAGCCAGCGTTAACTAGAAACAAATCACCCACCACACAAATCACTTATGTTTCAATAAACTAAAATAAACAATCATGAATGTTACATGAACTTTTCTTATTTATAGCAGCCTCTTTTGTCAGGCTTTAAAACCTTTGAAGTGAGGCTTCATTTCCATCAGTGCCCCCCTCACCTGCGCATAGGCTAGAACAGACATACAAAACTTTTCCTTCCTTTTCCAGTATCCAGCCCTTGTGTCTTTGCCTATATGCCCATGACTGCTAAGCATAACTAAGGATCCAGGCTTTCCTAGAAGCAAAAGCTGGTTGTTGCTAGGATCAACAGTGTATTTTTCATAACAGGAAAGGAAACGTCCTTGCTTGTTTATAATGATTACACATTCAGAACTTGAAATACAAGCAAAGCTCAGGTAAATACAAGATTATGTAAGTGGGCATACTGGACAATTCTTCTAGATACAGCATCACTTGCTGTTAGTGACAGTGCTGTCCTGCCACTCTCTGGCCCCCTGTTGCACGTTTATAGCAATCATATGATATATGCCATATAAATATATTTTTCCGATGTTGGGGTTGAATGGCCAGAAGTCAGCACGCAAAGATGGGCCTAGGGATGTCATTCCCCAGTTGGGTGGTGGGGGAATCCCCTGATTTTTGGACTTCTTCTGATTTTGGGGCAAAATCCCACCCCCAAATGTGATGTAGTGAAATAACATGGAAGTGCCATCACATCAGTGATGCCACAAGGCAATGCTCTGGTATTTTAGGCAAAACTCTATGGCAGGGGTGGCCAGACTTGCTTAACGTAAGAGCCTCATAAAATAAATGTCAGATGTTTGAGAGCCGCAAGACATGAAGGTCAGATATTTGAGAGCCATAAGGAAGGCAGGAAGGCAAATAGATGGGGGGAAGGACGATGGAAAGGCAAGCAATTTTAACTTTAAATGCATTTTCTAAGCTGCCAGCTGGTTTGGCTTGGCAAAGTGATTTAAAGAGAGAAATACCTTCTCCAAGCCGGCCAATGGGGCAGTGGGGGCTTCAAGAGCCACATAATATGCATGAAAGAGCCACATGTGGATCCTGAGCCACAGTTTGGCCACCCCTGCTCTATGGTAACTACAGAGTTTTGCCCCAAATACCAGAGCATTGCTGCACAATGTCACTGATGTGTTGATGGCACTTCTGCGTGATGTCATCACATCACACACATCACACACTCCCCCCCCCCCCCAATTCCTGGAAAGTCCCTCCCCCAGGTCAATCCATCCTGGCAACCCTAAAGATAGCTGAATGCACTCATCCATAGATTTTCATTTGGTTTATTATCCATGTTTATAATGTTTAGACATAAGCATCAAACACATTTCAAACTATGAGCAAATAGATTCCAACACTGATTTCTCTAGTGTTGCTCTGCCCCCAGGCTTTTGCTTTTCCCCAGTGCAAGCAATCGATTTCCCACAAGTTGCTCTGCAGGCACATTTTGAGGCGTGTCTCCCTCCAGTTCTCCTCACGATTTCTTAATCCTAAAAGGACAGTGAGGGAATTGGAGGGAGCTGTGCCTCAAAATGTGCCCACAGAGCAACTGGTGGGAAATTGATCTCTTGCGCCAGGGAAAACAGAAGCCTAAGGGCAGAGCAACACTAGTGAGAAATTGGTGCAAATCTTTTGTACAATTATATCTCAGAAAAGTAAAAAGGATCTATGCTGCCCCAGCAGGGTGTATAGTACAGCATAACAAGCAGTTTATATTAGTGCAAGAAAATAAGTTATTTGCCATTATGGGAGTTGTAGTCTATTAACCCCTTAAGTCAGATGTTCTGAGACAGCCTTCCTTGTACTTTGGTTCCCTTCTGGGTAGCTAGCAAACCTGCCAAACTCCTTTATTAGCCTTTTCTGTCACTTTGTTTGAAATCAACAGCAGCAATGAGATGGACAGGATTATCTCTTTTTCACCAGTCATACAGATGGACTCTTATCACTAAAAATGAACTCTGTCATTCACTCCGCAGCTGGATTGTAAGTTAATGATCTCTTTTGAATGCATGAGGAGCCAATTAAATGATATGAGCTTAAGTAGACTGGTGTTAATCACTTACTTACAGCAGGGCTCAGTTTTCAGCTAGCTTCAGAGTAGGAACAGGATCTTTGGAAACAATCTTTTCTCACTCAGCATACAAACTGTATATCACATAAGACTTTATTAACTCAGCACACAAAGAATGGGGAAAGAATGCTTTATTCTTGGCTCCACAAGTTGGAGGTGATGGGAAGATAAACAGACAAGAAAATGCAACTTACTAGGATGTCATTTGAAGATTGACACAGAACTTGGAGAGCAACAGCACTCCAGCTGTTACATGCTTGAACTCAGTGATACTAGTCCCATAAAAAAGATAGCATTAGACTTTACAATATAGGTTATCAGTCGAGTCCCCGGAAATGAACCAGAAACACCTGTTATAGCCCTCAAAAGCCAGTTTCATCAATTTCAAGTTGTATTCAAATGTTACAAAAGAAGTCTGGTATTAGGCTTCCCAAACCTCCCGCCCTGGCGGGGGGCCCCAGGTTTAGCCCCCTTCTCTCCCGCTTTCCAAAAATCTGAAGCAGGGTGGGGTGGGGGGTATGGCGTCTGGGAGCGATTCCGTTGTGAGCAGTTGCTTAAGGTGGAGAGCTCAGTTCCTCTGCACGAGAAGAGCCAAGCCGAGTCCAGGAACACCTTAAGAGACCACCAAGATTTTTAGGGTTATAAACAGCTTTCAAGATTCAAAGCCCCCTTTGTCTGATCTTCTGAAGGGAACTTTGGTTGCAGTCACGCACACAAAGGTAAAAGGGCCTCCTGGAGCGGGGCAGGGGGGGAGTGTTAAGTTAACTGCATACTGCCTAGCCCTTGTAGGATTGCCGCCCCCCCCCCCCGCCGGCTTTCTGGCTCCTCTTTCACTTCCCAATCCCGGTGTTTGAATCTGCTGGGATCAATTTGCAGCTGCTTTGCATTCCACAGGCTTCCGTCATCTCACTTCTTCATAATCTTCTTTTTGCACATTTACTTGGAAGCAAATCCCAGTGTTTCAGCTGAGCTTACTCCCTACTAGGCACAAGAAAGATCGCAGTTTCCTGCTGAAGAGAGCTGCCCCAACCTTGTGCACGCTGATTTGGGAGTGCTCTTTGAAGTAGGCATGCTGAATTAAGGTTGCTGTTGTAAGCAGTGTTACTGGGTGAACTTGCCTTCTGAGCTTAGGGTTGCCAATCCCCAGGTAGGGACAGGGGATCCCCTGATTTGGAGGCCCTTCCCCCACTTCAGGGTCATCAGAAAGCAGAAGGGGGGGGAAATGTCTGCTGGCCACTCCATTATTCCCTATGAAGATCGATTCCCATAGAATAATGGATAATTGATCTGTGGGTATCAGGGCTCTGGGGGGCTGTTTTTTGAGATAGAGGCACCAAATTTGTATCATAGCATCCAGTGCCTCTTCCCAAAATACCCTCCAAGTTTCAAAATGATTGGACCAGGGGGTCCAATTTTACGACCCCAAAAGAAGGTGCCCCTATCTTTCATTATTTCCAAAGGAGGGAAGGCATTTAAAAGGTATGCAGTTCCTTTAAATATGATGGCAAGAACTTCCTTTGGAGTTCAGATATGCTTATCACACCCTTGCTGCTGGCTCCACCCCAATGTCTCCTGGCTCCACCCCCAAAGTCTCCTGGCTCCACCCCCAAAGTCCCCAGATATTTCTTGAATTGGACTTGGCAACCCTATCTGGTATGCTTGTGATGACAATGAGCCTGGTTTATTTTTGAGCTTGCATATTCCTTCCCCTTCCACTTGGATTAAACTGTAGCTAAGGATTGCACTTTGTGGACAGAAAACAACCTTCAAATTGTGAAATCATCTGCCTTCAGATATCAGGACAAATTGTCATGTGATCAAGGCCTTCCTAAACCAGGATGTCTTCAATTTCAGCCCTGTGGACGGAGAGGAGGGGAGTGAGCATGCCCAAGAATAAACCAGGGTTGTTCTTGTTGTGGACAAACTGGAATTTGTTTGGGACATCTAAACATTTGAAAACTTGATCTCAGAAGTATAGCTAAGATTAAAAAAAAATGTTAAGAAAAGAATATCTTCATCATTCACTATTGGTGCTGTTTTACGGCCAACAAAAACTATACAATGGTTCTAAAAATGACTGAGGTTAAAAAAGATTTCATCTTACTCTGTATTTGCTGGGAGGCTTCTAAGCCTTTCTAATGAAGGATACTAAATTTACAAACTGATCTCCAGAACTGTGACATCTAGAAATTTATTTTTCTTTTAAGAAAAAGCTAAAATTCCTGAGAGGTACAGGAGCAAGTCTTGTACTATCCTTGAGATCATTTTCTAAGTTTATTTTTAGTATAAGCATTTGTAGGCTGCACCCTATTTTGTTAACTGCAAAAAATCTAGTTACTAGCCATCAAATACTGGAAGATGTGCACACCCACGCGTGCACACACACATAGAGGCACAATCTAAATAAATGATGGGGAAATTGCAGCAAAAATATACAACTTCTAAATGAGACAGAGGATGGTAGGCAGAGTTAGCACGTATGGTTGATGACCCCAAATGGCGGTGGGGAGGGAAAATAGGTCACATCTTGAATGTGTTGTGATGGGAGGCAGCTTTGCCCCAATTTGAATTGATTGTTGAACTCAATCAGCAGGTTGGATGCTGGAGAAAGAATTAGGAAGGACCCCTAGTGCAGAGCAAGTGAAGCAAATTCAAAGCTTCAAAGCTCGTGGCTAAAATGAGATAACACTGTACTGTGGAAAAGGTCTGAAACAAACTTGCCTAACAGATCATGCCAAGCCAGCACAGGAGCAAGACAAGACAGCAGGATGATATCTGCTACAGTAGTTGTCAACCTAAAGCCTGTTAACAAGGTCATTGCTCTCACAGTCTAGCTTTTCTGTCTTCCCTTCCTTGCTTCCAGCTTAGCCGGAACTTGCAAAACAATAGTTAGTGTGTTGCAGCAAGGTAAAAATAACCTTTCCATTCCTTTTCCTTAATTTCGCTCCTTCTTTTACATTTCTTGTTAATTTCTCTCTCCCTCCATCTAATTTTTCTATGCCTTCCCCCTTTATTTTCAGAACTTGGTCTCAAGTCCTTAACCTGCTTGGTCAGAAAAGGGTACTTAATAATGTGATAGTAGTAGTACACCTTGTTAATTGCACAGGGGAGCTACTGAGCCAAGCCTCTCTTCCTCTACTGACTGAGACTCCCCCCCTCAGTCCCCTGGGAAAGGAAGGAAAAAGCCAGAGCTTCCTTTGTCCAGTTCCCTGGATCCCATGGGAGAAATACAAAGAAAACATCTTTAAGATCAATGAGTGCTAACATTTTAAGCATGCTTTAAGTTTATATATATATATATATATATATATATATATATATATATATATATATATATATATATATATATATATATATATATATATATATATATATATATATATATATATATTTGTGTTCTTTATAAAATTTGTCTCTGCTAACTAATCTTAAATAGGTACACACATGACGTGGCCTGACATGGGTCGGCCCAACCCTACATGGCCCAGCCCAACAAGGTCTCATTTATGTCAGATCTGGCCCTCATAACAAATGAGTTTGACACCCCTCATAACAAATGAGTTTGACATGATGGAAGCAGTGCCAAACATGAAGGTAATTAGAACACTTTGAACTTCAAAGTGTTCTAATTACCTTCACGTTTGGCACTGCTTCCATCATCATTCTGGGATTGGTGACCATTATTCAAATATGTAGCATTATTTTCGGATGAGTAATGCCTGTCACAGAGACCCTGAGCTTCCGCTGCAGGTATCATGAAGGAATTGTATGGAGATAACTAGGGCTAGGATATTCCCATGCCTTTCAATTTTTGCCTCATAACACCCACATTCATCCTGAAGCTGGTGGACAATTTTGAGTTTCCTGGCTGTACTCTCTGATATGTTTTGCCTGCCATAAATGGACAGACATGCTGATTTTTTTATTACTATAGATCCATGGTAACAGGAACCAAAGTGAATTCTTTTATTATGATATTTGGTTTCTATCAGAGTGATTGAGGGGGGGATCTTTGACTGGGGGCCCATGGTGGCTTTCAGCACCCCTGCCCTCCATTTGTTTGGCTTCCAGTACTTTAATTTTTATTGCATTCTTGGTACATTTTGTGATTTTCATGCATAATTCGAATACATGATGTAGCACTGTCAAATGAACATGCTGGTGTTTAATACTTACTAATTTCATAGTTTTATGGTATTGAATGATAGCAGCATCACTCATATGCAAACTATTTACTGAGTGGGCAGTGGCACCAATGTTGTCGATTTCCCACAAATTAGAACAAGCTAACAACACAACACTGGTCACCCAAATAAATTTTTCAGCTTTCACAAGTGAAGATGAACTGTTTGCCTTGTTCATTTCAGCTGCTAATAGACAGTTGACAGCAGTCCAGATTGCCTGGCCATAAATCCAGCCCTGATTCCATATACCAAAAATTTATATCTGAAGTGATACATCCAACGAAAACGGATGTTCTCTATCTAAGTTTCAGTGGCCTGGGAAGGTGATTCCTCTACCAGCCTTTGATGGGGCACCATTGACACCAGTGTCGAGGGTTAAGAGCTTGGGAGTGCTCCTGGAGTTCTCCTTAACTATGGAGGCCCAAGTAGCAGCCACTGCTAGAGCTGCTTTTTTTCTTCTTCGGTGAACACACAGTTGGTCCCCTACCTTGAGTGCAGCGACTTAGCAATGGTGATCCATGCCTCGGTCACCTCAAGAATTGTTTACTGTAACGCTCTCTACGTGGGACTGCCCTTGACTCAGATTCAGAAGCTGCAGCTGGTGCAGAATGCTGCAGCCAGGCTTCTAATGGGACTTCCGCATCAGGAGCACATTCAGCCTGTCCTTAGAGCGCTGCACTGGCTGCCTGTTGCGTGCCGAATCCGTTTCAAGGTCCTGGTATTAACCTTCAAAGCCCTATATGGCCTAGGATCTACCTATCTGCGGGACCGCCTTGCCCCCACATGTTCCCCAGAGAGCACTGTGATCAAGTTCTCAAAATCTTTTGGCTGTCCCTGGGCTAAAGGAGGCTAGGGTCAACTCCACCAGAGCAAGAGCCTTCTCGGTTGCGGCCCCAGTACTTTGGAACACCCTTCTAGAAGCCATCAGGGCCCTGCGGGATTGATCACAGTTCTGCAGGGCCTGCAAGACTGAACTGTTTCGGATGGCATATGACATCTAATGGGAGAGGGCTGCCACTACATCTGGATCCATAGCGCTTTTATTACTAACTGCCCAGGATCTTTGTGCATGAGAAAGAAAATATTATATGATCTGCCTGAAGTAGCATCATTGTTATTTATCTGATTGTTTTATTGTTTTAATAGTGCTTTGTTTACTGTCTATTTTTTGCTATTAGCTGCCTTGAGTCTGTACGGAATGGGTGAGATATGAATATAAAGTAAATAAATAGTGGAAAATGTGTTTTACTAGCCCATTTCTTGGATGTCATAATGTCAGGAACTTTCTCTGGCATTGGAACTAATCTATCTATATAGCCTGTCTGTCTGGTGTTGAGTGACAGGGGTCATGTGTACATAGCAAACTATTGGCAATTCCTGATGTATGAGGAGAAGTGAAATCATATTTGAAGTTTAACCTAGTATAGCTTTCTACAGAATTTAGAATATACTTGCCTTGCTGAGCCAAAATTTGCATAAATGCCTGCAGTTTGAAGGTGTTCTGTACAATTATCTTTGCACAACCATTTTCAAATATTTGCATTGTCAACAAGGGACCCTCTGCTCTATGCATATCTGCTCTGGACAGATGATATTATATTGTATTTATCTTACTTAAACATTTCACTGGTTAGACATTAAGCTAAATTAAACAGGTCTTTCTCTGGCCTGTGTGGAGTCAGTGAAAGATGTCTCATCTATGCAGCAGCTAGTCGTAGCCAGTTACCATTTTGCTCTGTTCTTGAAGCTAGGCCTCAGGAGCTTTCCACCAGCCAAATTTACCTGGGCGGATATGTTCGAATCAATGGCTGTACTGTGCAACCACGCCTCATTTTCCTTAAAATGGAAGCTTTAAAACAGAAATCAGATGAAGTATGACATTATGCAGTGTTTCTGCCGGAATACAGATTTATAAAGCTGTCCAAAGATGTTAATAGTGGAAAAGGAGTACAGTTGTGGAGTGCATCTACTGTAAGATCTGCAACAGAATGAGTTTTTTTGAGGCCCTTTGGGCAAGAAACTGTCAGTCCATTGTATCTTCTTCCCCTGCATTGGAACCACAAGGAAATTTTTTTTATCTGCTGTCTTGGATACAGTAGGAGTTCATAACTGTTGTTTATAAGGACTTTTAATGTTGACTTCTATTATTTATTGTATTTGTCTTTCTGTTGTAGGCTACCGTGAGCCCTGCTTGCAGGGAAGGGCAGCCTAAAAATAGAATCTAACAAACAGGGCTGGACGTAGACTGTTTGGCACCCTAGGCAAGGTTAACTAATTCCCTCCCCGCACTGTTCCCCTTCCTCCTCCTTCCCTCCCCTTTCAGTGGGCCTGGTCCTCTCACCAAGACCCCTGCTCCACTGATGAATGGGGAAGCCACTGGAGCCCAGTCCCCCGGCCACCCCCCCTCCCTCCGAGTCACACTCTTCTAAGTCCATAAAGCCAACAGGCTTATAAAAGTGCAACATTAGAGAACTGTACTGATAAGAAAATAAAACTACAGAATGTATATTTTTTTATATTTTATACCTTTTGAAACCCACACTTTCCAGACAAAGATGCTGCTTCCAGCCAGCCCCAATGTAGTAATCATGCAGCTTCTGCCGTCTAGTAGAACTGTCAAGGCAAGTCAGTGTTTCTAAAAGTAAAATGAGGGATGTTCTGGGGATGTGATACTTATTACCTTGAAAAATGCAGTTCATTTCTAAAACCAGCCATTGTCAGGAATAACCCTGGGTGGGTGCATGGCTGTGATTACTCAGTGAATTGTGATCACTCAATGGAAGGAGGGACCGGGTTGGGGGGGGGCGCATTTGGCTTTTGCAATGAGATACTTTTTTCAGGAAAAAAAGAACAGTAGATGGAGAAGCGTGTTCCTTCCCCCCATCCCCAACTTACCTCAAACAGGCAGCCCCTTTCCTGTCTGCAGCAGCAGCCCCTGCGTGCAAGGCCAAGGAAGCACTTGTGACCCCTGGCTGCCACTCTGAGCCAGACAAAGACGGGACTGATGCTGCCCCCCAGCCCATCCCCTGGGTCACACATGTACCCCATGCCTCCCTCCTGACAGCACTGACCTAGGCAGCCAGATTGCCTGGCCATGAAAGGTGCTGGAGCTGTGCTGCCAAGGGGAGACAGGCACCTATGGCCTTCCCTCCACCCCGAACCCCTGGCTCAAACACACACATATGTGAGCTTGCGTCCCTGACAGCACTGACTGTGACAGGCCCCTGAAGAGCACTGAGTCATGCTGTTGAGGGGGGAGGAGGGCGTGGGGGGCCAGGTGGGCTGAGAGCATCAGGAGCTGCAGAGCTTCCAGAGCAACACTCCAGAAAAGTAACATTTTAAGGGGGGGGGGGCAATTCTGCACCCTTAGTTCATTGCTGCCCTTAGCAATGCCTAATACATCTAGCAGGATATGCATTATTATGTCATTATTGTTCTTCCCTTCTTGCAGGTAGGAATAGAGACAAGGAGGGACAAGTCCATTCAGGGCTGGGGTGAGATCTGAACCAGTGAAATCAAAGTAGCTTTATTAAGAGTTGTGTTCCCCTTACAGTACAACCTCCTATAACATAGCTGTCTATATGTTAAGGTTCTAGGACGCAAGCCAGAACTTCAGGAAGGTGATGAAAATGATGATGAAGCCGCTGATATCACCAACAGGAGAACTGCTAAACTGTACATGGTAAGAATGGAATCCTTGTCTTTTTCCAGGGCTGTGTTATAGGTAATATATGAACAGTGTCATCCTAAGCAGAGTTGCATAGTGATGCTTGGGATTGGTCTGATGCTAGTGTAGATCAGTCATCTTTTAATTGCAATAGCGATGCAGAGTCCAAATGTTCAGCCGTACTCCTGTCCAACATAAAAACAAAAAATTTAGATTTAAAATACTTTGGGGGCACATAAAGGAATAATTTGCTAGTATTCTTTTTTGCTGTTATGTTGCCAAAGAGCACAATTTCATTGTTTGGCAACATCAGGGCAGATGTTAAAAATGTCTAAAGATTTGTGTATTTTCTGGCATTCATGGGGAAAGTTTTGAAGGACAATATTTAATAACCTCATTTCTACATTGAACAGCAGCACTGTTGTTTTGTGGGAAAGCAATAAATAAATACTTGTATTTCAGGGAGGACATTTATTTCATTTTTTAAAATAAAATGTCTATAAATTGCAAAGGTATAAGCATTTTTCTTGCTCAAAAATCTTCTGCCTTCTTTCTGAAGTTCGGCTTCTAAAATGGAAGATAACTGAACCCTGTCGGCAGAGTAAGTAGCACAGCAATAGTGCACAACCTGATTAAAGAGTCAAGAAGAAGAAGAAGATTTGCAGACTTATACCCTGCCCTTCTCTCTGAATCAGAGACTCAGAACAGCTTACAATCTCCTTTATCTTCTCCCCCCACAACAGGCACCCTGTGAGGTGGGTGGGGCTGAGAGGGCTCTCACAGCTGCCCTTTCAAAGACAACCTCTGCCAGAGCTATGGCTGACCCAAGGCCATTCCAGCAACTGCAGGTGGAGGAGTGGGGAATCAAACCCGTTTCTCCCAGATAAGAGTCCACGCACTTAACCACTACACCAAACTGGCTCTCTCAATAAATAAACCAATAAAGGTTTATTTAGGAATTAACATGCTTGATTGGAAAGAGGAGAGACAGAGATAGGTTCCTGACTACACCTCTAGCTGAGAGAGAGGATAAGACTAATTGTGGCACTTCTGAGAAGAAGGGGGGGGATTGCTCTAAGAGTAGCAATCTGCAAGGAATGACACATAACAGGAGAGAAGGTGCTGACCTCACTATCCTATCTAATTGTCATCTTGCTACCCCCCCCCCCCCAGCAGGGTCGTCTTCTTTTTTGTATATCAGACATTACATTTTCCAACAAACCAAACCCAAAGGCCTAATGTAGCCATGAAATAATAGAGTAGAATTCAGGGGATCCCACCATCCCTTGGATGACATTGTATTTGCAAAGGCTGGCGCAAAGCCATACTAAGCATCACAGAATCTGTGAGGCAGAATACAGCTTGAAAGCTCTGCTTTGTACCCTAAACATTAGATCAGATGTGATCAGTAGTGCTACTTGATCTGTGCAGTTTAAGCTAATCTATGATATGATGATGTCAGGCCATTTTTATATAAATGCCCCATGTAACTTCTTTTCGAATCAATGGGGTTTTTTTTTCTGCTGCAGATGGTACTTTTTTTGTGTGGGGTTGTTTATCTCAGTTAAATGGAGACAGTCCATTTGAAAAGTTTCATTTACTTGGTTTTAGTTTTGCCATGTCTTGATTTAGTTTTTACTAGATCTGACACTGGTGAGAACTGAAAAAAGATCAGTCTTTTATACCATGAGAAAAGAAGCCAGCATAGTCATGAAGCATAATAGCACAGCTCCCTCTTTTGGTAATAAGTGGGATGTATTGTGTACTTTCCCAAAGTAACTGTGGTAGGAATAGCAAAGTCTTAGGTCATTTTCCCACTGACCTTACTCCGGAGCGACGTCCCTCTTCACCGCGCAGCGTCTGCGCGGATTTCCCACCAACTGCTGCGCACAACCAGGAAGTGCCGCGGCTTTTGCGTCGCAGATGTAAACCGCTAAAAACCAGTTTACATCTGCGACGCAAAAGCCGCAGCTCTTCCCAGTTGTGCGCAGCAGTTGGTGGGAAATCCGCGCAGACGCTGTGCGGTGAAGAGGGACGTCGCTCCGGAGTAAGGTCAGTGGGAAAACGGCCTTAGTGTATTGTATATTTGTGAGTGATAGCAACAGTTTTAAAAGGAGTTCACATTGTATCCTCAGACACATCAAGATGCGCATGCTCAGACATAAGAAAGCTTAATCCAGGTAGGCAGTCATGTTGGTCTGAAGCAGGACTCAAAATTCATAATAAAGCTAAAACAATGCAATGTCATTCAACTGAAAACTATTAGTTTACGCAGGGAGTGATTAAAATCTGGAATTTTCTGCCACAGGATGTAGAGATGGCCATAGGAATAAGCAGCTTTTCAAGGGCATTAGAGTCATTGAGAGGATAAATCTATCAATGGCTACTAGCCATGGTGGCTGAGGGAAACCTCCACATTCAGAGGCACTAAGCCTCTGAGTCCCAGAGTGAGGAGGCAACATCAAGGGAAGGCCTCTGTGCTCTATTGATGGCCATCCAGAGGAACTGGTTGGCCACTGGGTGAGATAGGATGTTGGACTAGATGGACTATTGGTCTGATCCAGCAGGGCTCTTATGTTCTTATGAAACAATGTGTTTAGTTAGTGGTGTTTTGTAAGTTCTTGTTCTGAACTGTCAGATGCTGATAACATCAAACAATTATATTAAATTACTATCAGGAGATTCCCTTTCTTTTTGCCTCTCTGAGGGAGCAACTGGATATAATATCAGTGGTCTGTGACTGGCTCTTCCAGTGTATTTTTAAGGTTTAAAAGGCTGTGATCAGGACTGCACTGTGGGGTGGTGAATGAGATGGTGAACCCTTTCATCTTGTATAATATTCCTCATAGAAATGTGGTTCTCACAAACTAAGATTAGTTCTGATGTGGGAAAAGGCTATAACAGCTTGAAGGGAAAGGTTAACCACTTCTCCCTCATCCTGCACTGCAGCTGTGATCCAAATTCTTTTCCCATCCCATTTCTTAGGTTTAAAAACTCCTCAAAAGACCCAATCATGTTTGGATCTCCCCTGTCTCATTGAGTTCTGCCCTTGGGCCTTCTACAAAACTCCCACATTCCTTTTTTCCTTCTTATTATTCTGAGTATTCACTCCCATTTTCCTCCCATTGTCTGCCAAGGAAAACACCATTTACAGTAAATTCACATCAGGATACCTGTTCTCAGGGCTTTTTTTGTAGAAAAAGCCCAGCATGAACTTATTTGCATATTAGGCCACACCCCTGATGCCAAGCCAGCTGGATCTGTGTTCCTGTGCTTTCCTGTTACAAAAAAAGCCCACCTGTTCCATACCTTTATTGATATTCAGAGTTCAGTGACACCCAAGGTTTTTTTTCCTGGGACAATGTGGCAGAATAGAGTTCTAGAACCTCTTTGTGGGAACAAAATTTCAAAAAAAATGTTTAAAAGTTCATGAGGAGTACCCGTGTGTTTCTCTTTCATTTCCCTCTTGAGAGTTCTGGCACCTCTTTTTTTTTTAAAAAAAGCCCTGGTGACACAAATCTTTTAGTCCTTTTCTATTTTGAGGTGATGTCTCAAAAAATACGTACTTCAGGAGGAAAAGGAGAATGAGGGTCCCATATACCTCAAAGGATGTTATTATAATGAGAAAAGAAATTTGTGGCCTAAAATGATATGGTTTATTACAAGAAAATCTAGAGAAACCAGTTGCCAAGTTTCTGCCTTTTTAACATCTCCTATCATGTAAATTGGCTTAAAAAGCACTTGTAATACTGAATGTTCAACACAAGTAGTCCATCTGCCATTAACAATTCAGTAGTCGTTGAATAGCTGATTTTCTGTAAACGTGCCTTCTCTAAGATCAGAGGTTGGCTATATGGGCATAACAATAGGACAATTCAAACAAGGTTACTTAAATACTGGATCTGGATTTTTGAGCTGGTGTAAACATGAGCTTCTTGTATTGTCAGGTTTCAGATGCAAGTGGGTTGATGAAGGTGTCAGCTGTGTCAGAAGAAAACCCCTTCTCAAGGGCAATGCTTTTGTCTGAAGAGTGTTTTATACTGGATCATGGTGTAGCAAGAAAGATATTTGTATGGAAAGGTAGGTAAGAAATCTCTTTGATTCTCCTTTTTAGATTTAGGGAAAAAATCAATAACAGTTTCTATGTCCAGAGCCAAAATCCTACGTGGAACACCTGTAAGGTCTCTGTTCCATTCACTGGTGGACTCAACCTAGGCTTTTGAATCATCCTGTACTGTGATTAATTCCCAGTAAGTGGGGAAGTTGTTACAAGCAGGAGAACTTTGTATAGATATTTCAGTTCCTGTACCCAGAACAAGTCATTGGATCAGGGCCAGTGTGTTGAAGGTGTCATGCTAGGATGGGAAAACCCCTGCCCAGATTTTCTTTGTGCCATAAAGCTCACTGAACGATGCTGGGCCACTTTCTTTCCATCAGTCAGACCTACTGCTATGAGGATGAAATGGGGTAGAGGAGAATGATAATGCCCTCAGGTTCATGGGAAAAGAATGGGATAAAAATGTGTGAACAGGTAAATAAGGCGACTGCTTTAACCATCCTTAACCATCCAATATAGGGAACTAGCTGGATTAAATTCAAGCTATTATTACACATTCCTTTGATCAAAGCAGACACCATTGTCAAGATCCCTGAAAATCCCAGGTTTTTAACATAGTTTTTGAAACTCTGGTGTGAAGCCTTCTCAGTCTGCAAACTGCTGAGCTGAGTCCCAGAATACAACACAAAGTCCCGTGTTTGTCAAGATTTCTTAAAAATTACAAGTCTGGAAGTCTGCCTGATTTTCCACTACTGTAACCCTCGCTGCTCTTTTATTTTAACAAGGTAAGGATGCTAATCCAAATGAGAGAAAAGCAGCCATGAAATCTGCTGAGGAATTCATACAGCAAATGAATTATCCTGCCAACACCCAGGTATGCCTATGAGAGGAGAGAGGGGTGAATTTTCAGTTTAATTCAAGTAGTTCTGAAGTTAGTGACACAGCTACCCATAGCCAGTTACTGAGGAGATTGGCTAAGGGAGAAGGTGTATGTAATATGTAGGGAGTATCAGAGTTTCTCTGGAAGCATCCTCGCTTTGTTCAAGCCAAACATTCCTTTCCAGACATGAGCTCTGGGTGCGGGAGGGAATGGTTATATATGTGGGTAACCTAAGTTGGCTGTGTACCATACTAATGGCTTTCCCCTGTGAGGTCATCAAGGACTGTTGTTTTATTTGAAAGTCAAGCAAACCCTGTGGCTGAAGGACATTCAGGGAGCTCTCCTACTGTATTGTGACTGACATTGTCCTATGGGTGTAAGCTAGGAAGCCCCAGGTGAAATCTCAGCCCAATCCTGAATTCAAAAGGTGACCTTTGACAACTTACTATTTTCTCAATTCTTTATGGAAAAGGGAAATTTCACAAATAAGCTCAAAAAGGGAGAGCATAGCTAGTATTTGTATGTCAGCTACTTAAAATATCCGTCTTCACTGTTTATATACATTAGTCTCACCAGACGGACTTTCTCATAGTTTACAACTCTCTTTCCAAATGCCACCATCCTGAACTGTGTTTAGGTAGAAGCATCAGCAGTAGGCCTGATTTGTTTCTTTTATATGCTGGAATATTCAGAGACTGGACCAGCTAGTAGCTGCTTCTCTTTCTTGTAGATCAGATTTTTACTTTAAGGACTCAGACAGCTTTACACTTTCCTACCTTCTGCTTATGTTGTCTTTGATTTCAGATTCAAGTTCTTCCAGAAGGAGGTGAAACTCCACTCTTCAAACAATTCTTTCGAGACTGGAAGGATAAAGATCAAAGTAATGGCTTTGGGAAAGTGTATGTCACAGAGAGAGTTGCAAGAATTGAACAGATTGAGTTTGATGCTACCAAGTTACATGAATCTCCACAGATGGCAGCCCAGCACAACATGGTGGATGATGGCTCAGGAAAAGTCGAGGTATGTGTGTTTTTCTTGCTTTCATTCTACCCAGCTTGTTGTTTTTAAAATAAATTTGCTTTATATTGGTAGTCTTGCAACATTCGAGTCTTGTTCCCAGCTTGTTGTAGCAGTTAGTAGTAGAGAGCCAGTTTGGTGTAGTGGTTAAGTGTGCAGACTCTTATCTGGAGAACTGGGTTTGATTCCCCACTCCTCCACTTGCACCTGCTGGCATGGCCTTGGGTCAGCCATAGCTCTGGCAGAAGTTGTCCTTGAAAGGGCAGCTGCTGTGAGAGCCCTCTCCAGCCCCACCCACCTCACAGGGTGTCTGTTGTGGGGGAGGAAGGTAAAGGAGATTGTGAGCCGCTCTGAGACTCTTCGGAGTGGAGGGCGGGATATAAATCCAATATCTTCTTCTTCTTAAAGTGTCAGATTAGGATCTGGGAAACCCAGGTTCAGATCTCCACTCTGCCGTGTAGATTCTTAGAAGAAAGAAGAATATTAATTTTTGCTTTTATTAGTTAAGGGTACCTTTAAATATTAGTATTTTAAGTAAATAACACCAACGGGGGTCAAGTAACGGGGGGAGGGGTGGGTAGAAAGTAATATATGGGATAGATAAAAGAAGTTATTAATGATTCAAGAAATATAATTTGTTACCATATGTTACCAAATAAAGTTGTTTTAACACGATAGATTTTCTGGCGATTCCTAGTGTTATCTCTGTAATTTTCCCAGTCCCACCCATGCAGCAGCCATTTTCTTCACAGCAACTGTTGCCTTCCCCTGCCATCAGGGTTTTTTTGTTTTATTTTCTCAGCAACTGAATATTGTTATATCAATATAACATTATAAAAATATGTGTAGTAGAGTTTGTTGAATTCCCAGGTTTCATTAAAAAGTAGTCACAGCAAGATGGATACTCCTGCCAATCATCCTCCATTGTGTGCAGCTTTTTTGTCCATGCAGGTCCACAATCCCCAGCCTTTTCATTTATCCAACAGAGCCCCTTCTGCCTCTGGTGCCCCTGAGGAAGCTGGCGGGGCCCAGTCACTAATCTTTGAGGTGCATTAAGACTTATTGTTTTTGCTGTGACAGACTAGCTGCCCTTTCAGTATTTGTCAATGTATAAACAGATCCATTTGGAAAATATGGATTCTTATATTTTCTTCTGTCCTAGATTTGGCGGGTTGAAAGCAGTGGCAGAATCCCCATAGAACCTGAGACCTATGGGCAGTTTTATGGCGGTGATTGCTATATCATACTGTACACCTATCCCAAAGGACAGATCATCTATACATGGTATGTTCAGTTGAAGTGGTGCTGACCTTCACTTGCTTTACTCCAGTGTGACTCCATTTACAACCCTGAAAGCCCACATCCTGCAATGCAGGCCTCAGGAGAGTTTTTGAGGAGATCTTGGCAGTGTCAGGAGCAGAAGAGAAGATTGCAGAGCTCTTTTCTCACCATCCAGGATCTCCTTGGCTCTTCTCTGTTCTATATCTCTTGTACTACCGTTGGCCCCAGCTATGTATTTCTAACATGTTGATAGCATCCCTGAACCTTCAGGATGAGATCAGCTACTCATTAGGGATAAAAAGTTGTAGTTTTGGTGGAAAACAACTACACTTTCTCCCAACTAGTTCTTCTCTGCAGCGTTTCATGTGTACTTTCCTGTAGAGTCAGGGCGAAGCTTTATGAAACCCTAATGCAGATTTGTGTTCTCTCCATCCATAGGCAAGGGGCAAATTCAACTAAAGATGAGCTGACAGCTTCAGCATTCTTGACTGTTCAGCTCGATCGATCGCTTATGGGGCGGGCTGTCCAGGTTGGTGCCTTTCTGATGAAAATGTTGACTACACAAACATGAAGCAGCTTGAGAGTTCATCCAGTCTACAAGTTTGCTAAATCCTCTGTATATTTTGGGAGAGTAAAAAATTAGATTGTTCAGTGATTTCTTCTACCAGTATTACCTACCATACTAGTGAATGTGCATGCTTCTGTGCTCATGTTCCTATTCCAAGGAATGCCTAGGAGAAGGAAGTAGCTAGTCTGGAAAGAGAGGACTCAAGTTCTGTAATTCCTTCCCCCCCCCCTCCCCAAAGGAGAAATTAGAAGGCCTTGGAACTGAGATAATAGGCCTTTAGTACAAAGGCAACCGTCTTGGAGAAGAAAGTGCAGGGAAGGCTGGATCTTTGTTGTGACTGAATCCTAGCAAAGGGGTATCAGCTGTTTCTGGATTGGTTCATTCCACCAGAGCCCTATTAAATGCTGAGCAGAAATAGAATAACATTGTTGGCAAAAGATTACAGGTTTAAGAATATGTAGGGGAGGAAGCAAGTGATAATTTGACTCAGGTAAATGCCCCAAGTGTCTGACATTTATATTTCTAGCAATATTCAACAGATGCTTCCCCCTGCCCAGTTTACTATTCAAGTACATTTTCTTTAACTGGATGTTTTGGTTTATTTAATTGTGATTTAGCTTTTTATTTAGAGCTGCTTATTCCTTGGCTAAGAACAACCCTGCTGTTTGTTATACTTAAAGAAGGCTTGCATAACTGCTGTCTCGATAGAAAGGGATACACTGAAAGGATTTGCGAATCCTTGGGACACACCAGATTGCCAAACCTAGTAAGATCATTCTAACACACTGAAGGTGCACTCATCTTTTCTATCACAAGATGGCACTGCAGCCTACTTGACAATGAAAAGGAGTCTTAAGAGATGTGATTTTAACTATTGACGTCTTTGCAAATGGTTGCGCACGTGCTTTCCGTGCATATTTACTTTGAAAACTGGCAGCACCTGCCCAGAATCGCCAATCTCTCATACACACAATTCATAGTGGGTTCCTTTGGCCATCTCCTTATCTGATTGCACCTGTATATTTAGTGGTCAGACAAGGTGAGTCTCAGTTAAGTCACCTGAAAGAAAGTCAGATGAAGAGCAGAGGGCCCTGCTTCTGTCTTGCTTGAAAAAGGATTAGACCAGGGGTGTCAAACATGCCATCCGGGGCCCCCCAGAGCACTCCTGTCAGGCTCCTGAGCAACTGGCTGTCATCTGCTTCCTTCTCCCTATATCCTGCTTCCTTCTGCATAACAGCTTACTTTGAAAGGCTTGCTCAACTGCACAGGAGCTACAGAGCAAAACCTCTATTTTCTCCATTGGCTAAGGCTCTCCCTTGGGGAGGAAGAGGGGGGAGGCAGAGCTTGTTTTTCCAGGCTCTCTCAATCACACAGCAGAGCTACTGAGTCAAGCCTCTCTTCCTTCTATTGGCTGAGGCTTCTCCCCTGGGGAAGGGAGGAAAGAGCCAGAGCTTCCTTTGCCCTGTTCCCTGGATCCCATGGGAGAAATACAAAGAAAGCACCTTTAAGACCAATGAGTACTAATATTTTAAGCATGTTTTTAAGTTTTTCATATATATATATATATATATATATATATATATATATATATATATATATATATATATATATATATATATATATATATATATATATATATATATATATATATATATATATATATATAAAAATTGTGTTGGTGTTCTTTATAAAGTTTATCTCTACTACCTAATCTTAAATAGGTACACACATGGCCTGGCCCAACCCAACATGGCCCAGCCCAACAAGGTCTCATTTATGTCAGATCCAGCCCTCATAACAAATGAGTTTGACACCACTGGATTAGACTCTGAATCTCCAAAGATGTTGATGTTTTTTTGCTCTTCAAAATGATGACAGCAGTGTATTGCAATAATGCTCTATAGATGCAGATAAGAGACTCTGCAGTGTGGAGGGTTCCTGTAAAATTGAAATGACCTGGTTCACACATGCAGGGGAATCTAATGAGGGGGTAGTATGACCTGTGCCTCTTCAGACTGCAGGTGGAGGGTCACATTTTGGAATGCTCTCCTGGCTTAAATGGTCCCTGGAAACAGAAAAACAGCAAAGCAGGCAGAAGTGGGCTGGCACCTTTATACCTGATGTGCTAGTTTTCTGCTTCCATAGGGCAAAGGTTGATAAGGGAATACTCAGAAGGTGTATTTTCTTTTCCCCAATACTTTGAAGTGGCACAGTCCATGTTATCAATTCATTCTTCTGTTCATGTAGACCCAGCAGCAGTTGCTTTCTTTTCCTTATTTGCTGTTATCCCTTCCCTCATGTGTTTCCCAGCTCCACCATTGTATAGTCTTTTTAAAAAGCTAGCTGAGTTCACATTCTTTTCTTTCTTCTGCCCTCCATTTCTGTCTGTTTATCTTTTTTTTTTTTTTTTGCAAATCCAGAAGTGCACTACTGTTCATGTAGGAGGGAAAGGAAAGTTCTTCAGTCTAAATTCAGACTTTAGTTAGTACCATTTTTGCTTTTGACTCTGGTGATTCTATATGTGCTGGAAATCAAGCACTAGGAAAGACATAGGGTTGGATTTAATAGGATTTTCCACTGTTGAAAAGGGGAGAAGAGGGACCTCCTTGACCACCCAAAAGGCTATAATTAAGATCATGGGACCTGCATGGGCCTCTCACCATGTGGAATGAAGGCTGTAGGAAAGAACACTGGGTGACATGGAGCAAAAAGGCTGCCTGGATCCAACCCAAATGTTTCTCATGGCATTTCTGGCTTTTGATTGCTTTAATGCTTCAGAAGGGTGCATTGACACAGGCAGTAAGTTTCTTGTTATTAACTGACAGCACTGGAGTTTTTAAGTGGCAAGATATTGTGAATGTGAGGGTGAATAGGCATTTTTATCTCCCTCTACCATGAGTTGGTCTCTTATCCTTTTAAAACTAAAAATTTCTGGATGCCACACATTCTTGTGGCAGTAAATTCTACAGATCAGCTCTGCTTTTTGTCATTTCCTTTTAAAGAGCCCATCTTACTTTAATTCTTAAATGTCAGCTCTGGTTATAAATTAGTATAGTTTGTACATTTCCATTCCCAGACAGCTTTATATTCCTTTTGTTTGCCCACACTGAGGAAGATATATGACAGGATATGACAGGAGAGCTTGCTTTCAGGTGTATTTCAGTGCATTCTTCAAACCAAACCCATGTTGGCAATAAGCATGTTGCATTTGTGGTAGTGTGCAAGACAGGCACTCACAGCTTTCAAGTGCCATGACTGCATGGCCATGCACTTTTAAATTATTCAAGGCAACACTCTTGCATTTTTTTCCAAGCCTTTAACCCCATGAACCATCCTTTTTCTGTGGTCACGCTGAGGCCAGGGGAGTTGGTGGCCTCTCATGAGACTTTTACAGTTGTATCTGGGGTGTTTTGTTTCAGCAGATTCGAGTCTCCCAAGGCAAGGAACCTTTGCACTTGCTGAGTTTATTCAAAGACAAGTCACTCATTGTTTATAAGAACGGGACATCCAAGAAAGGTAGTCAAGTGACTGCTCCTCCAACACGCTTGTTCCAGATCCGCAGAAATCTAGCTTCCATCACCAGGATTGCAGAGGTAACATTTCACATCCACTAATATATCCTCCAAGGAATAGCACTGATGACAAGCAAACATTTATTGGTTTTGTGTATTTTATATCTGCTTCTGTTTACGTTGGTGGATTTAGCTCTTTGCTTTTTGCTGTTCTTTTTGTAGAATTGTTTTTATTATGTATGCCTATTGTATGTTATTAAAATTGTATTTATCTGTATAATGTACATCATTTCTGTTATATAGATATAATGCCAGTTCATGGACATACAAAAAACATTACAAATATGTGTACATTTTATGAGAACAGTTCAGAATGAGGAAATAAAATAAAACCTTAGTGTAGCTAACAGTGGTTTGTTGCTGCTGGGAGGCTTATGCTCTCTTTCTTGGTAGAAAAAATATTAGCAGGCCAGGCATAAAAATCACTTAACTTTTGTATATGAGTTTCATACATGGATATTGGTTCAATGTCCGATTTCCTTGTTCCACTGAGACTCATTATGGTAAATCTTGCATTCCTTCTGTATTACTGTTTATATCTTATATGATTAAATTGGAGGCCTTACCTAAGAAACAAACTTTTGTTCTGTGGTCTGTTTATCTGTAAAATTCTGTTCTGTAAGTCATGGAATCTTTTTAAAAATTTCCAATAGCATGCAACACCAGTGAAGTTTACTTGGGCAGCACTAGCTTTTGCCACCATGTTAAAAAAAAAAAGTGAGGTGCCCAGATCAAAAGATTGAATCCCATCCTGTTCTCGCCACAGGTTGATGTCAGTGCGACTTCATTGAATTCCAATGATGTCTTTGTTTTAAAACTGCCCCAAAATTCTGGATATACCTGGGTTGGTAAAGGAGCAAGCAAAGAAGAAGAAAAAGGAGCCCAGTATGTAGCCAACGTCCTGAGATGTCAAACCTCTAGAATTGAAGAAGGTCAGGAGCCAGGTTGGTATCCATGAAATCAGAACTCTCTTTGGCAATGAAGAAAGGTGCTGTCTCCTGCTTGGAGAGAATGGTTCAGGACTGGCAATGGCTTGAGTGGTCTCTCTCTCTCTCTCTCTCTCTGCCTGTCTTCAGTAAGGGGCAGCCTGATAGGGTGGTAAATGTCAACAGCAAGGGGAAATGAGGACTGATGGGAGGAGGAAGTCAGTGCCTACTCCCTCAATACATGACATTCATCAAGTATATGCTGTGTTTTGTATATTCCAGGGGAGTTCTGGAATGCTCTTGGTGGAAAGAAAGAATACCAGACATCTGCCCAGTTGCTGACTGAATCAGAAGACCACCCACCTCGTCTCTATGGGTGTTCGAATAAGACTGGCAGGTTTATTGTATGTCTAAGATACTCTCTGCTATATTTTGAATATATTTGATTCTGGTGATTTTGCATATGTTGATACATTCTGCTATGATCTGAGTCTTGAATGATGTTATTTAAAAAATATGGGACTTACTCCTGAGTAGCTTGGCTTAGAATTGCTGCCTTAGTTACTTTTTGTCTTGTTTATTTCATGGCTGGAAACCATCTCTTGCCTTGAACATCCTGTGGATGAGGTCCCCATGAGTCAGGTGTGACTTAACAGCATATTATTCATTCAGATTGCAAAGTCCTGCACTAATTTAATAGAGTTGGAAACATGAGAGCCTGTTAAGAACACTGACTATAGAACATGGGAGGATTTATTTTAACAGAGCGAAATCTAGTTGACTTTAAATTCTATCATGGGTGACCTTGCACCAATCCTGCACTCTCAGCCTAACCTACTTCACAGGATTGTTGTGAGAGAGAAAAATGGAGGGTAAGAGAATCACATAAATGGATTTGGGGCCCCGCTGAGAAGGAAGGCCATATGCTGATAAAAAGTGTTGGCAAGTCACATCTGACTTAAGGGAAGAGAATAAATACGTATTAAGTGACTGTTTTATTTTCCAATTAAAAAGCAATCATCAGCAGGTCTACTCAGAATCCTATTCAGGACCGTCCCAGGAAAGTGTGCTTGAGATGGCACTATTAATAGCTTTATAGGTTATCAAAGGATGGCAGCTTATTCATTAGTGAACTAGCAGGTGCTGATAGATATTCCCACACACATCTGCCCTGATTTACAGAAACTCAGTGTTCTGTGCTGTTGCTGCCTATGAACAAAATCTGCTAATTGGGACTTTTGTAATATTACTGGGTGTCTAGTTAGTTTAACAGATTTGCTGCATTTCATTCTCTGATTAAATACTTTCTGAACTGCTTCTGCAGAGAATGTGCAGTTTGTATATTGCTTAAAAATAGGGACTAGCTTCATATTCAGGGTCTCAGCAATGAGGTTCCTGACAGTTGAGTCACACGGGAGATAATTATGTGCTGTGGATGGGCAAGTATAATGCCACCATGACTGTGTTAATACATCATATGTAACTAAGGTTGAGGAAAAATGTCCACAAATCTAGGCTTAGTTTCTTATGGGGTTAACTGGAGTTAATTCCCCCCAGCCTCTTTAATTGGGATTCCAAACTGGGATTAAATCCTGTGTTGGGCTTTTAGTTAGCTGTGAGGGTTCACTTGGCTATATTAGTTGGTATTTACCCAGAATTTTTGGTGTGGGAAGAGATGAGAGGTAGGAACCAGGAGTGTGTATGAGCCTAGCTACTATCCAGATTCATGCAGTCTCCTCCCCCTTTTATCATCTCTAGGCCCCACTGATGGACCTCCTGCTAGCACCTGGGTTTTTTGGCCACTGTGTGACACAGAGTGTTGGACTGGATGGCCCATTGGCTTGATCCAACATGGCTTCTCTTATGTTCTTATGTTGTATCATGGTTACATGTGATATCTGAATGCACCCCATGAGCATCTTGGATTCTGTCTGGCCAAGTGGAAATTGACATTTAGAAATATGGCATTTACATATTGACATTTAGAAATATGTAAAAAAAATCACAGAAATTACAGTATCCTAGCAAGACTGGCCAGGATTCCAACCAAGAGACAGAAGAGATTGAAATTACATACAGAAATATATATCATATCCCATATTTCGTGTATATACAATTTTCTTTAGAAATAAATTTTATTTTTGACTTCTGGGGGAGGAAAATGCTGAGCTGAGCTGCTTCTCATAACGGGAGCAAGCTGGAACTTCTGTTCGGGGTAGTGGAAGGCAAATTAACGCCTACTGCCTACTTTTCTCAGTCAGAGATTAGTCCAAGATATGCACAGAAAACTTTGAGGAGATTTACCTTGGCTAAAAGGGAGTCCCGGGGGGGGGAGCTCCTTTGAGGCTTTGAGGGGTCTCCGGAGAAGAGTTGCATTTTAATCATCTGCAGAAGTTCTCAGAGTCATTTATTTGACATAAGCGCGACAGAATCCTAACCTTCTTGGACATTGCTAAACATCTAAAGCTACACAAGACCGGTATGGATCTGGATAATTGGCAGAAAGGTCCGGCCCTTCCCAGCCAAGCCGGCATCGCCGGCGTTCAGGCTGGGGGCCGTCTTTGCCCCCTCGGAAGGAGGAAGCAACAGAACGCTTGGCCCGGGACATCCGGGTCTGTTTCTGGGCGTGACGTAGGGGCTATATAAGCCCCGGCTCCGCCCAGAGCTTCTCAAACTGGAGGAGGTTTTGGCCACAGTGTTTTCAGGGGAGCACCTATGGCCTAGCACCATTGGTGCGGGTGGTCTGTATGAACCGCAGATGGGCTACACGGCTCAGTGCGGGGAATGCAGATCACGGAGAGCCTCACCTGGGCGGATCTTTCCATGGGGGATTGATGCTAGCCCAGGTGGAGAATGGCTGGGAGCCTGGCCGCTCAGCTACAACCCGAATACGGCGGGCTTGTGCTGGGGGCAGGGTGGCTTGTCCCGTTCAGGTCCCATCCCTGCCAGTTATAGGTTGATTAATTATTTAATAAAGTGGCCCGGTTTTATACCCAACACTTTGTGTCTGTCTCTTCATTCTGACTGGGGGGGCAAAGGTACAGATTACTATCTTTCATTCCGGGACTATTTACAGTTAAACAGAATAAATTCAGAAGGTGGGAAATGGAAATCTGGAAAGCTTGGAAGAAGAAGGGAGGAAGAGGTGAAATTTGGAATTTGGACTGAAGGACCGTCTCTCCCCGCATGTTCCCCAGAGAGTACTGAGATCGGGAACTCAAAATCTCCTAGATATCCCCGGGCCAAAGGAAGCCCGCTTAAAATCGACAAGGGACCGGGCCTTCTCTATTATGGCCCCCTCCTGGTGGAACCAGCTGCCGGAAGAGGTGAGGGCCCTGCGGGACCTCGCCCAGTTCCGCAGGGCCTGTAAGACAACCCTCTTCCGGCTGGCCTATGACTAGCTGATACAAGAAACTGAGCGTAGTTATACTGGATGTTGCTGCCCCCAATGTTTTAAATATTTTAATTGTTTAAATGGTTCTATGTTTTAAATGGTTTAATGTTTAATTTAAATGCTCTATGTTTAACGTCTATTTATGTTCGATTTCTGTGATTGTAAGCCGCCCTGAGCCACTTGTTGGGAAGGGTGGGATAGAAGTCATTAAATAAATAAATAAATAAATAAATAAATAAATAAAGGACAGTGCTAAAAAGTGGGAAGGAATTTATTGCTTAGTCTACTTGCGGTTTTGAAAAAAGAGCACCATCATCACAGACCTGCAGCATATACAATCAACACAGGAAGTACGTCAAGTATCGTGAGATCTCTTTACCAGCGAAAACAAGATTTGGTGGCAAGTAAAGCAGGAAGTAACAGATGAAAACCCTACTCTAGGACTATAATACTATAGAGAAACATTGGCGGCCATTGCAAGGAGGTTAGAATGAAAATAATATTTTTAAAGTGTTCGGGACATTAAAACTTGTTGGAAATAATTGAGGTGGTGCTAAGAAGATAAATACTATTGGACATATTGTTTATAATGGACTTTAGAAGCCTTTAAAAGAAATTTTTTTTTAGAGAGAAGCAAAAAGTCGCGACCGCTATTTTGAAGGATTTAAAACTTTAAAAATTAATATCTCAGTCTGGGAAGCTCTGAGGATGACGAAATTAGGCTTGTTGTAAAAAGCAAGTTCTAATCTTTTGAACTTAATAGTAAAATTTGAAATTGGTGAGATCAAAATTTTCGGTGTGTTTAAATGTCAGAACACAAGCAAACCCGTGCAAAGGTTGCTTCATTGGAAAAAATGCAGGATCAATTAGAGGCAATGGAGGCCAGAAGGCATGAAAGAGATTATAACTGCATCTAAAAAAGAAATTATAGAAGAGATTAAAAAAGATATGGAAGATCTCAGAAAGGTGACATAGGAAACATCTAAGAAAGTGCAGGAGGTAGAACGGAGAATGAAAGCACATACCTCCATCTTGTTGAAAATACAAGAAAAAGTGACAATCCATGACTGCAAATTGATGGAGACTCAGATACGTCTGAGAGGAGTACCTGAAAAGGAAGATGGTGACTTGAAAGAATATATAATAAAAATAATTGCAGAATTTTTAGAGGAAGATCCTGAAGTGACTAAAAATATGTATGATTATATGTATAGAGTGAACTCACTCTATGCCAAAAAAAATAATTTACCAAGAGACGTTGTCATAAGATATATGACAAAAGAAATGGTGGGGAAGATCATGAACAAAAACTTTGAAAAGACATTGATAGTGGGAGGCAGCAGAGTAAGAATTATGAAGGAGTTGCCAAGGCAAGTGATAAATGATAGACGAATATATAAAAAACTGACAGAAAAATTATGGGACAATGAAATGAGGTTTAGATGGATAATACCAGAAGGTTTGAGCTTTGAACTTCAAGGGAAAAGAATCACAATTACAAATGCACAGGAACTGCATAGATTTCATGAAGAACATAAAGAATTTGCACCATGATGGATTACAAATTATTGTCTTGGAATGTAAATGGACTAAATTCACCACAAAAAAGGACAATTTCATTGGATTAAAAAGCAAAATTGTAATATAGTTTGTTTACAAGAAGTGCATATTAAACAAAAGGATTACAAATTTTTATGGAATAAACAATTGGGACTAGAATTTTATCTTGAACAGAAGAAAAGGGGAGTGATTTTTTATATTAAACAAGAATTGGAGCCAAAATTAGTGTTTAAAGATAAAGATGGAAGATTTGTAGCAGTAGAAATAATATTAAATGCAAAAAAAGTTGTTATTGGGACTGTATGCACCTAATGGTGCAAAGTATGCTTTTTTAAAAGACATTATGAAACAATTTGATGAACTGACCTATGACCAAGTTTTGATAATGGGGGACTTTAATGGAACAATTAAGAATACACTGGATAGGTGTGGGGGAAAAATAATAATAAAGAAGGAAAATTGCCAGTCTTTTTTTGAATTGGTCAATCAAGAAAATTTGGAGGATATATGGAGGAAATTTAACCCTAAAGTGCGGGACTACACCTTTTTTTTAGCAAGACATAAAACTTTTTCTAGAATTGACATGTTGTGGGGCACTAAAGATTTAGTTCTTTATAACAAGGAAAACAGAGATTTTACCTAAAATTGGTGCTGACCATAACCCAATAATGTGGATTACAAAATTGTCTAAGAGGTTGAGAAGATGGAGATTGAATGAAGATTTGCTGCAGAATAAAGAAATAGTGATATCCCTAGAAAATGAAACTAAAGCTTTCTTGCAAATGAATGACAAAGATGATATAAAATTTCAGACAGTCTGGGATGCCTATAAAGCAGTGATGAGAGGAATATTGATTACTTTGAATAATAAAGATAAGAGAGCAAAAGAAAAACAATTGTTGGACATTCAAAATGAAATAAAGAAAAAAGAAGGGGAGTTGAGAAAAAGGCCAGGGAAAAAGAAAATTATAAGGGAAATTACAATACTACAAACGCAAATGAGACATTTGTTAAATAAAGAATTGGAATAGAATTTGAAAAGATTGCAGCAGAAATCTTTTGAGGGAGCAAATAAACTTGGAAAATATTTGGCTTGGCAACTGAAGTAAAAGAGAGAAAATAAAATTATTAATAAAATTGTGGTAGATGGAAGGGAGGTGGCTAACCAAGAGGAAATAAAAAGAGAATATTTTAAGTATTATGCTAAGTTGTTTAAAGGTGTTAAAATAAAGAAAAGATGGATGAGTATTTACAAAAGATAAAAATAGAACCCTTAACAGAAAATATGCAAAAAGTTTTGAATGATCCAATTGAAAAAATAGAAATTAAAGCAGCAATTAATGCAATGAAAAAGGGAAAGGCACCTGGGCCAGATGGATATACAGCTAAATATTTTAAAACCTTTAAAGAGGAGTTAATATCGAAATTGCAGAAGTTGATGAACATGATAAGAATAAAAGGGAAAATAGCAAACACATGGAAGGAAGCTGTTATTTCGTTGATTCCAAAGGAAGATAGAGATGTCACAAATGTAAAAAATTACAGAGCAATTTTGCTATTAAATAATGACTATAAAATATATACAAGAATCGTGGCAGAACGGCTTAAACAACATTTGATAAATTTTATAAAGGAAGATCAAACGGGGTTTCTTCCCAAAAGGCAAATAAGAGACAATATTAGAACTGTTGTAAATATTGTAGAATATTATGAAAGACATCCAGAAAAGGAAGTAGCATTATTCTTTGCGGATGCAGAGAAGGCATTTGACAATTTAAACTGGGATTTTATGTTTGCAGTAATGGAGAAAATGGAGCTAGGAGAAAGCTTTATAAGAATGATAAAAGCAATATATACTGAACAACGTGCAAGGCTATGTATAAACGCAGATCTCACAGAAGATATGATAATTAGCTAAGGTACAAGACAAGGCTTTCCCTATTGTTGTTTATAATGACTCTTGAAATATTACTGATGCAGATTCAAGAAGATTAAGAAATAGAAGGATTAAAAATAAAAGGATTTACTTACAAATACAGAGCATTTGCAGATGATATAATGTTTATAAATGAAAATCCCATACAAGTTACACTTTTGTTGTTAGCTAAAATACAAGAATATGGGGAGTTAGCGGGACTTTGTATTAACAAAGAAAAATCAAAGTTTTTATGTAAAAATATGCAAACAAACAAGCAACAGACCTTGTAGAGACTGACGGGCTGTGAAGTTACCTCCAAGGTAAAATATTTGGGTGTGGAGATAACAAGGAAGAATATTGATTTGTTTAAAAATAACTATGAGAAGCTATGCCGTAAAATGGATGAAGATATGTTAAAATGGAATAAACTTAATTTGTCATTGCTGAGTAGAATAGCTGCAATTAAAACGAATATTCTACCAAGAATAATGTATTTGTCTCAAACTATTCCTATTGCGAAAGACAGTAAACAATTTGATAAATGGCGAAGAAAAATGTCAGAATTCGTGTGGGCTGGGAAGAAACCAAGGATTAAAATGAAAATTTTGACAGATGCGAAAGAGAGAGGTGGATTTCAATTACTGAACTTAAAATTATATCAGGCAGCAATTTGTTTAGTGTGGATAAAAGAATGGATAATGCTGTTAAACAAAAAATTCTTAGCGTTGGAAGGTCACGGAAATAAATTTGGCTGGCACATGTATTTGTATTATGGAAAAACGGAAGATGGATGGTTTTTCTCTCACCATTATATAAGAAATAATTTGCTAAATACATGGATGAAATATAAGAAATATGGAAATGAGAGAAGACCGTTATGGATAGTGCCAGCTGAAGTAATAAAGATAACGGCTGAGATAGGTGAAGAAAAGTGTTTGTCATATAATCAATTATTAAAAATACAAAGTGGCAAAATAGAATTGAAAACTGCTGAAGAGATGAATAATAAATATGATTGGTTCCAAATGCAACAAATTAAGAGTTTGGTGGATAATGATATCAAAACTGAAGGAATAAGAAAAGAACAAGCAGAAATGGAAAAGGTTCTGCTTGGGGATAATGAAAAATTAATTTCAAAAATATATAAATTACTTTTAAAATGGTCTAAGGAGGATGAAGTAGTGAAATCTCAAATGATTAAATGGGCAATTAATGTAAATAAAGAAATACAGATGGAAACTTGGGAATACTTGTGGAAGAATTCTATGAAGCTTTCAACGTGTCATAGTATTAAAGAGAACTGTTTCAAAATGATGTATAGATGGTATATGACGCCTAAAAAAATGGCAAAGATGAACAACAAGATGCCAGATAGATGTTGGAAATGTAAAAAACATAAAGGTTCTTTCTACCATATGTGGTGAACTTGTGAAAGAGCAAAAAAGTATTGGCAGATGATTCAACAAGAAATCTCTAAGATCTTGGGATATGAATTTAAGAAAATTGCAGAGACTTTTCTGTTGGGATTACAAATGGAAAAATTTCCAAAAGAAGATAGAACTATAAGCTGCCAGGACATTATATGTGCAGTTGTGGAAGCAAGAAAAAATACCAGAGAAATGGGATTGGATTGTAAAAGTTATGACATGGAGTGAAATGGACAAATTAACAAGAATTTTAAGAGACTATGATGTAGAAGTTTTTAAGATGGAGTGGAAAAAGTTCAGAAGATATGTAGAAAAAGAGTCAAAAATAAAAGGACATTGGACAATTTTTGATAATGATTAAGTTTTAGAAAAAAAGAAGAATATTAATTTTTGGGTTTTTTAGTTAAGGGTACCTTTAAATATTAGTATTTTAAGTAAATAACACCGGCGGGGGTCAAGTAATGGGGGAGGGTTGGGTAGAAAGTAATATATGGGATAGATAAAATAAGTTATTAATGATGCAAGAAATATAATTTGTTACCATATGTTACCAAATAAAATTATTTTATATAAAAAAAGAAATAAATTTTATTTTCAACCAGACACATGGCTTAGATACAGACATTAAGAAAAATAAAATAGGTAAACACACACACACACAAAAGAAAAATATTGTTCATAAATAAGTTCATTCATAAAATCAGGGAGTATTTTAGACTAGTTTATGGTATTTTGTTTAGGGGAATATACAATACAGCAGTGCTTTCATTGTCTGTTCTAGATTGAGGAGGTTCCTGGAGAATTCACTCAGGATGATTTAGCAGAAGATGATGTCATGCTGTTGGATACTTGGGATCAGGTAAGACATATTTTATGAATGCAGTTCTGTGATACTTACGAGCAATGTTCCCTCTAAGGTGCAGAGACTTGTGAGCAAAAATTCTACTTTGTGAGCTACTGGCATTAAAGTTGTGAGCTACTGCATAAATTAGTGTGCTCTGGGGTCATCCTTCCTGAGCTAAGACAAAAATGTGTGAGCTGGAGGCTAAAAATCTGTGAGCTAGCTCATGCTAACTCAGCTTAGAGGGAACATTGCTTACGAAGCCCAATTTACACACTCAGCAGAATGAGTCTGCTACATCACATCCAAATGTAACCAGTGGGGAGGAGGAAGAGCATTTTTCAATGCCAATATTGGCCAGCCTTAGTAACCAGTAAAAAATTAGTGTTTTCCTCTGAAGCCTGTCACTCCACTGACTCAGAGAGTTGAGTTCATCCTTAACTTCATGTTGACCTTTGGAGACACTCAGAGACCAGTAGGACTTTTCACTATTTTAAGTATCCTTCAGGCATAGTACTGATCTCTGCCCTTTTTCTGGGCATGTGAAGGGAGCTCTTTTTAAACTCATGTGAGGTTATCTCAAGATGCAGCACATTTTGTAGACACTTGCATTAAAACAATTATTTGAAAGCAGAAAATCCATACAGCATGCAAAAGGCTAGGCTGGAAACTGTCTCCCTGTGTCAGCCCATATGGCACCACAAGTTGAAGGTGGGAAGGATGGAGGGAAGCAAAGGTATAGCCCCTAAAGGAAGTGATGGTTTCTCCTTTAAAAAAACCTCCAAGTTTCAAAAAGATTGGTCTAATTCCATGAGTCCCAAAAGAAGGTGCCCCCAACCTCCATTATTTCCAATGAAGAGAAGGCATTTTAAAGGAGCATGGTCCCTTTAAATGTGATGGCCAGAACTCCCTTTGGAATACAGTCATGTTGTCACAACCTTGCTCCTGGCTCCATCCCCAAAGTCCACAGATATTTCCTTTTCTTTATTTGTTAGCTTCTTTGACCAATGGTCTTTAGCTCGGCATAATAAACAGGACATGCAGATATTTCCTGAGTTGAACCTGGGAACCTTAGATTGAGTTTATCAGCCAAATGTTTGACCGTAGGCCACTTGTTTTTCTGCAGGGTTGCTTCAGCTTTGCACCATTACCAGTGTCTGTATCTTTTTGTCATGCTTTAGGTATTTGTGTGGATTGGTAAAGATGCCAATGAAACTGAACGTACCGAGTCAGTTAAATCAGGTAAGGAATCAAATAACTCTCAAACTTTAGCAAGCTGAAGACTCCCTCTTCCCCATTTTGCTTTCAGAAAATTCACAGACCTTGATTGGTGCCCATCATGTGCTGAAGGGTTCCTTCTCAAAGTGCATAGCAAGCTGCACATGCCACATGGAGTCTTTCATTCTCTACTGCAGTGGTACTTAGTCCATAGCTTGTGGAGAGCCTCCTCTGCAGTTGATAGTGTTGGAAAGTGCTGTCAAGTTGCAACCAACTTATGCTAACCCTGTAGGGTTTTCAAGGCAAGAGATCTTCAGAGGTGGTGTACCATTTCCTGCCTCTGCATAGCAACCCTGGACTTCTCATCCATGATCAGCCCTGCCTAGCTTTCAAGATCTGATGAGATTGAGCTAGGCTGAGCTATCCAGGTCAGGGCCATCTGCAGGTACTATCAACCAAAACAGCCACATAATTACCCTGTGGTGCCCTCTGTGTCACTCTCACCAAACACACACACAGTGGCTGTTTCAAGGTGGGAGTCAACTTCCAACTTCAACCCTCACCAGGCAATGGTCTTACTTTCCTGAAGCACAGGATGGGTGCAGCATTGAGGAACGGTGGTCAGAAGAACCTGAGGCGGGCTTGTCAGATTGTCATAATTAACTCCTGAGCTTTTGAATGGGTTTCAATGGTCTGATGTATTCAGAACAATACAAGAAGAACTATATCAGCTTCACTATAAAAGGTTTAAGTAAATATGTGTTTTGCCTGTACATGGCCTTCAGTGCAGGTTTCACAATGATTCCTACAGGGCCACAGCTCAGAAGGTTCTGGCACAAGTTCTGCACAGTCTCAACCATAGATTGGAAGGTTCTTTTATGCCAGGGTCAGCCAGAAACATCCTTACTAATCTGTAACTTCTAACCAGGGTAAATAGTTGAATGCATTCAGATCTACATAGAGAAATAGAAAAACACCAGTGTCACACGCAACCTGAAGCTCTAGTATTCAGCTGAAAATCACAATTGGCTATTATTGTCTTGAATGCAGAGAGGTGTCTTGCTGTGCCTTTGGTGAAATGTTTTTGCATTGCAAAACAGTGGGGGGGAAATCTCAATTTTATGACAAATGCAACTATAATGACAGTATTTGGATTACACCACCTTGGAATTCAGCCAATTAGAGTTCCTTGTTCAGAGCTAGTGGATCCCAATCTGTGTTTTCTGACAAGGGCTCTGAGATGATCTGAAAACCAGGTGACTGCAGGTGATTGACAGCTGTACAAGCTCCCACTCTTTGAAAAATGGAGAGGCTGATTCCATCCCCTTCCTTGTGTCACTGTCTTCATGTCAAGAAAACCAAGAGAGATTTATTTTCATGTTAGCCTACTGGGTGTGAAGAGGGGCTTGGCCTGTGCTTGTTACAAAAGGCTCATGGACCCTGGGTCCTGTAACTGCAGTCTGAGAAATGCTCAAATTATCCAAACTGGAATTGTGATAGATGCCAAAGCATTCCAGTGAATGAAAACAGTCTTATAAAATGCTGCACCAGACTAACTACAGTTTCCACAGGAGATTAAGTTGATACTGAAGTCTATTTTTACATTACTTTTGTATCCTAATAATGATTTCTCTGTCCACATGGGGTTTCCTCATATGCATGTGTCTTGCCAGATCTTTTCTTGTGACACCTTAACTTCTTCCTTATGGTTATATGCCCTGGGTTCAGTGCTGTCAGGAAGTGTTTTTTTTCCTACTTCCCTACAGCATTGTGATATATTGTGCACTTCCTGGGTGTTTCCCTGGCATTTTCCCACTCTTTCTCAAACCTACTTCGCTCCAAAGTTTTGGGAAAGTATGGACAGCTGCCATGTGACTAGATAACTTTGGATTTTTCAGGTTGGACCTACATGACAGCTATTTTGTTACAGCATCCAACACATCGGGTTTTCTGCATTTCCAACTTCCATTTTATTTTTAGAAGCAAATCTCTAGCTGGTTTTTTTGTTGCAGGGATACAAGGGAAAAGATATAGCTCTCTAACAAAAGGAGAGACTTTAAAAAGAAATCTTGGAATTCACACAGATTGCTATAATGTTATGATGATATTTAACTACAGATTTTTTTAAAAAAATTGAAAAGCCCCATTGATTTGGCAGGAGGGGAGAACATAAGAGAAGCCATGTTGGATCAGGCCAATGGCCCATCCAGTCCAACACTCTGTGTCACACAGTGGCCTAAAAAACCAAGTGCTAGTGGGGCCACTGTGCCCCCCCTCAAGCACCAAGAATACAGAACATCACTGCCTCAGACAGAGAGTTTCAATAATATGCTGTGGTTAATAGCCACCGATGGGCCTCTGCTCCATATCCCCTCTTGAAGCTGTCTATGCTTGTAGCCGCCACCACATCCTGTGGCAGTGAATTCCATGTGTTAATCACCCTTTCGGTGAAGAAGTACTTCCTTTTATCAGTTCTAATCCGACTGCTCAGCAATTTCATTGAATGTCCATGCATTCTCGTATTGAGAGAAAGGGAGAAAAGTACTTCTTTCTCTACCTTCTCTATCCCATGAATAATCTTGTAAACCTCTATCTTGTCACCCCTGTTGATGTTTCTCCAAGCTAAAGAGCCCCACGTTTTAACCTTTCATAGGTAAAGTGTTTCAACCCTTTAATCATTCATGTTGCCCTTTTCTGCACTTTTTCCAATGCTATATTATATTTTTTTGAGGTGCGGTGACCAGAATTGTACACAGCACAGCACACAAATGAGGCCGCACCATTGATTTATATGGGGGCATTATGATACTGGCAGATTTATTTTCAGTTCCCTTCCTAATAATTCCCAGCATGGTATCGGCCTTTTTTATTGCAGTTGCACACTGTCTCGGCATTTTCAGTGAGTTATCTACCACACCCCAAGCTCTCTCTCTTGGTTAGTCTCCTCCAGTTCATACCCCATCAACTTTTATTTATAGTTAGAATTTTGGCTCCAATGTGCATTACTTTGCACTTGGCCACTTTGAACCTCATTTGCCACGTTGATGCCTACTCGCCCAACCTCGACAGATCCCTTTGGAGGATTGCTGCTACTGAGAGATTGGGGCAGGGAAACTTGCCATGTGGAAGCCCCTGTACTGTCAGTGCTAGCGACAGGGAAACCATCCAAGCCTGTCCTCCTGCAGAAAATGCTCTAGAGAAATTATCCTTAGCTGCGATGAGGCAACTGTCTTTATATATCAGTGGTGTGACTGTTGCTGAAATTGTACAGCTGAAGGATACTTAAATCAAAAAAGTTAATCAATGCTCAGTTGTTAAAATGTTAATAAATCTCTCTATAAAATCCACTTACCCAAATTGTCATTCTTTAGTATGACCAAGAAGCATGCCAGAGGTGGGGCTTTGTGGATGAAAAGGCACAGCTGTGTAGACAGGAGATGGGGATTACCAAGAGCAGAAAGAAGATGTGGGGTTAGGAATGTCTGACTGAGTTATAACATGAAGTCTGTTAATACTTTTCTATGATGCAAAGTAATATCTTGCATATTAATTTGTTTTAGCTAAACGTTACATCGATACCGATCCTTCTGGACGAGATAAGGGCACTCCAATTGTAATAGTGAAACAAGGATATGAACCACCAACATTCACAGGCTGGTTCTTGGCCTGGGATCACAACAAATGGCAAAACTGAACAGGTCATGCAAAGATGGGTGCAGCCACAGAAGTTATCAAAGCTCAACAGCTCTTCAGCAGTTTTCAGCATGTGCTTATATATCAATATTTATGCAGTTGTTATTATGGTCCATATTCCAGTGTGTGTGTGTAAAATATTTCTCTCTTGTGTGAGTAAAGTGCTATCAGGTCACAGCTGGCTTATGGCGAGCCCAGCAGGGGCTGTCAAGGCAAGTGAGAAGCAGAGTTGATTTGTTGTTGCCTCCTCTGCAGAGCCTTCCTTGGTGGTCTTTGTTCCAAGTACTGACCCTGCTTAGCTTTTGAAATCTGACAAGATCAGGCTATACCATGCTGCATTCCCTCCCCTTTCCCTCTTACACACACACAGTACTAAATAAATTTTGCTTTCTATAAGCATAGATACTTGTTCCTATATGCTACTGGGAATCCCCCTTCCACAGAGTAATTGATTATTGAAGTGAATGGAGAAGTCCTGTGCTTCTTACTGCTCCTGCAGATTTCCACGTTTGAGAAGAAACAATGGAATGTCCATCTGTAGCTTGTGTAGTGGCCTTTATTAGGAAGACTGATGTAAAAACACAGTTTACCTTATTTTTCAAAGATCTATTGTATACCACATTTCAGCTTTACAGCTACTGAGAACTATGAACCATTTTTTTGTTCTTTCAGGTCTCTTCTGTTAAGGATGTAGAAATACCTCAGTTTAACTTTATAGTGGTGATGGAAAGTGCTGTCAAATCATAGCTGACTCATGGTGACCCCGTGGGGTTTTCAAGGCAGGAAACATTCAGAGGTGGTTTGCCATTGCATGCCTCTATGTCATGACCCTGATCGTCCTTGGAGGTCTCCCGTTCAGATACTAACCAGGGCCAACCCTAATTAGCTTGTGATGAAATCCGGTTAGCCAGATCAGGAATACCGGCCTTTACTGTGGTCATGGTGTATTGGAAACAGAGCCTTGGCCCAGCAAGAAACAGGAGAAACACACCGAGATGCGTTTTTGTTTAGATTCAGCAACTTGTGTTATATGGTCTTGCCTAAAATACTGGCTCCATCCAGTGGACAAGGTGATCATTTTCCTAATGCCAGATCTTCATGTAGAACCAAATATCCACAGCTCCAGCAGAATGACCAGGAGAAGAGACAAGTGGAAGGCTATTTATGCCTTTTGCATGAGTCCTAGAAAAAGGAAAGGCTATGTGGAATTCAAGGTAGAATTCATAGAACCATAGAGTTGGAACCAGGGTCATCTAGTCCAACCCCCTACACAATGCAGGAAATTCACAAATACCTCCCCCTAAATTCACAGGATCTGCATCGCTGTCAGATGGTCATCTAGCCTCTGTTTGTGGTTGATGGGTGTAGACCTGGAAGAGGATGCAGTGCTGTCCCAGAATACCTAAATGACTGAAACAGCCTTGATAAACCATCCATGATTCTCCATTATCTTAACCTGTCCACCACTCTTCTGTTGCTGAAACTTTACCCCTTTCCTTCTGTGCCAAAATCTATGGTTTTTCACACATTTGTATATTTCCTTCCTGTGCCAAAAATTCCATACTACTACTTTAGATTGGTTTCTTCTCTCCTAGTATCATAAGGTTTGTAGAGACCACAAGATGGCATCATCTATCAGCCTCCTCTCTCAGGGTAGCATTTTACAGTATATTAAGGTCTGACCTAGACTCACATTCAAAATAGTGGGTTGCGTGTGTGTAGGGGGGTAAAATCATCTGTGGAGCACAGTGTGATGGCAGGAGGCTCATTAGCTTACCTCCCTTCCATCGCTTGCTGCTTTGGGCAGCAAATAAGATTGACAATCCCCAGGTCCTTGTGGGGGTTCTCCTAGTTTTTAGGGCTTTTACCTGTCACCAGCCAGCTGGCTGGCGGGGGAAAGCACACCCCTAAGCAGTGATGACGCTGTGTGACATCCTCAACACAATTATTTTATCTGGAAGTGATGTCATCACGTTAGGGGCATTGTACAGTGATGCTCTGGTTTGAGGGCAAAATTCTATAGTTTGAAACCATCTACCATAGGGTTTTGCCCTAAAACCAGAGTGTCATCGTGCAATGTCCCTGATGTGATAATATCACTTCTGGGGTGATGTCGTCACATTAGGGACATCCGGGAACACCCCCCAAATCCCTCTGCCGGAATGACGAGGGGACTTGACAACCCTAGCAACAAAAAATGCTGGAGGGGCTCTTTGGGTAGACGTGGAACCAGTAGTAGGACAAACAGCCCCTCCCTACCAAATTTTGCTGTCAAATGCCATGCAGGAGGGAAGGCCAAATCCCCTCTTACTGCCATGCTGTGCTTTGCAGCTGATTTCCATCAGCACCCAGCTATTTTAAAGGTGAGTCTAGGTCAGATGTGGAATGTGAGTTGAGTTGGGGAAATCCCCAACTCAACTCACATTTCATGTCTTGGGGAGTAAGACTATATCAGCGGTCAGTCATTCTGATTGAAAGTAAGGGAGGAAGAAACAGCAAGGCTCCTTCCATTGGCCTGCTTTTACCAATTTGTATTTGTTAGCTGCTGCTTTTCTTCAGAAAAGAAAAGTGAGATGGAAATATCATAATAGATCAACTGCTCTGCTCTTCCCCAGCTTAGTCTGCCAATTGAGACCAAAATGTGTTATAAATGTGGTAATGTCATCAAAGTTCATAACCTGGTAGGGAAAGCAGAGAAGTAAAAGATACCTGCTGAACTGATATCTGCAGATGCGTCAAGCAACTGCTCCCAGAGCTATGACACAGGAGAGAACTGAATACATGAACAGAAATAAAAAAATGTTCCAGGGCAGCAGCCAGTCTTGTTTAGTGGCAGTACATAGCCAGGGATGATTCATTGCTCAAATAAGTACCATAGAGCTTAGAGTAATCATTTGTGGGGGGCAGGGAGCAACAAGTGTAGCAGTCACACTTGCAGAGATGAGTTCCTCATCCCTTGCTTACCTGTGTGGGTGCATCATCTTAGCGCCTCCAGCTGAAGGACTGGAGGCTTCCCTTGATGTCTCCATCCTCCAGTAAAGAACAGGCGATGCATCTAAGCCAAGCAGTGTCAGCTATGTGCTATGTTTCTTCAGCTCCTTGCCTGTTTGTATAACATAACCTGTGAGGTTCCCATCACCAAAACCCTGTAGGTTCTAAATGTTTTTAGCAGGAAGCTAGACATGTATGGTCCCATGCTGCATGCTCTGTCATTTGAGCTATGGATATCCTGGCTGGGGTTTATATAGTGCTAAGAAGGGAGAGGTTGGTGGCAGTTCTAGTCAGTATTGAAGAGAACTTGGAAGAAGGAGAGGTCTGTAGGGAAACATATTTTTCACTCTCCATGCATTGTATAGGACTTTTAAAGATATGCCAGAACCATTGATGGCATAATGTGCCAGTGCTAGAGACGTGATTGGATTAGAAAGGCAACTGAGGGACAAATTAGACATGACAGCATCCTCATGTCTGCCATGCGGATGCCATTTTAAATCCTAAAATGGGCTATTTAAAAATGCTGGGAGGGACCAGGCCCACAGTGTGATAGGACAAAAGACTCATTTCCCTCCCTCCATGCCTTTGAAAGTGCCAAAACAGCCATGGTTGGGTCAGCACTTGAAAAGGTGCTAGGGAAGGGGCAAAGCCACTTTATCCTGCCATTTTAAAATCACCCATTTTAGGCTTTAAAATGGTGGTGATGTCCACATGGCAGACATGACACTGTTACATCTAATTTGGCCCTAAGTCCCACCCTACCCCTGAATCACCTGTTTGCACACTCGAGCTAGAGTTATACCAGCCCAATTGCAGTACACCTGGGCACTATCTCACACACCAACATAGGGCTTGGTCTCCATTCTAGGCTGTTTAAAGGCAGGCCTTAGAACTGCGCCCTGAGTATGTATTTCTTTATTTAAAGCATTTATTAGCTGCCTTTCTACCATGCAGAACTCAAGGTGGCTTACAATGAGTAAAGCACATAATTTTAGGATTCATGATCATGTTAGTTGTAATATGTACTATATAACATTGCACCTCATAGGCAGAAAGGTTTTGAATGTCCAGAGAGATTTTTTTGAAGCTTGTTGATTTTCAGCTTTTTAAAGCTTGTTTCTGGATTGTAGAACAAACAAATGTATGCGTCTCATTTCCTCATAATGGATTTTCAGAGATTTTATGTTAGAGATCATATAACAAAGTATATTCCTGTTGGTTCTGACACAAGAATGAAAGATCTGATTAGCCATTTCCTTATAAAATGCAATCAGTAAAAGGCAAATCAAACATATTGCTATATTTTTTTCATCACTAAGCAACTAAAATTGTTCTCTGCATTTACTGATGCTGACATCAACAGCAGCTGTAACTTAAAAGCATTAACATCAGTTCCTTCTTAAAAGCAGAGTCCTGTGGAATTCTTTTCCATCACCAAGGGAAATCGTAGACATGTTTCCAATTTAATAAATGCCCTTTTGCTACAATGCATCAATCTGTGCACGCAATTCTTTTAATGTTAATTACTTTATTAGAAATTTATAATGTTAAAAGTCTCTGGATTTAGTATTAAGCTGATTGCAATTATACCATTGATAAAATATCACAAGCAAATATTATTAAAGTGTGCACCAAATAAATCTGTCATGGAAAGAACAGTCATTAATCTAGTAATACACACAATTAACATTTAAGAACTATTTAAAATGACAGTTTTAATGGCACACACAAAATGGGATTTCCTGCTTAATGCTTTAATCCTGTGGTCGTGCCTAAACCTGCTTTACTACAACCTTGTTTAAAAAAAGATTGCAGTCAAAGGAGGGGGGGGGGAGGGAGATGCTATGTGGATGAGGAAGTGTACATTATTTCCTGGTTACACCCATATCACCATCATATCCCCCGCTGCAGTCCCTGTTATTTGCCATCCTCCCTTTTGGGTGGGAGTGTCCTTAATTGGTAACTGTGGTATCACTATAGCAACTTGCCAATTACAAATTAAGGAGAAAGATTCCTCAATGCCCATCTATTGGAGGTGTGGGGGAATGGTGGCTATAGTAGTGACAGACTTCACATTCCTGGGATCCAAGATCACTGCAGATGGTGACTGTAGCTATGAAATGAAGAGTATGCTCCTTGAGAGGACAGCTACGGCGAACCTAGGCAGTATAATAAAAAGCAAAGACATCACTCTGCCAACAAAAGTCCATATAGTCAAAGCTATGGTATTCCCACTAGTAATGTATGACTGTGAGAGCTGGACCACGAGGAAGGCCAAGTGCAGAAGAACGACCAGTGGTACTTACCGTGAGGGGTCATTCTGCTCTGAGGACAGAAGGACATCTTGAGCATTTCCCACCACTGTGCCAGGGAGGCAGGAAACAGAATATTTTCTTCTTCCTCTTCCTGTGATACTGGAACACCCATCTCTTCAGTTACTTTCCTGCCTCGGGAGGGAGAGCAACTATTTGAGCTTAGCTCCATAGCGCTATTCTTTCTCTTATACTATTATCTCTATTTCCTTCCTCTTCCAACCTTACCCAAATACCTTAATTCATTCCTTACCTTTCTTTCTATTATTCTGACTAGAATAATAGATGCCTTTGAGCTGTGGTGCTGGAGAAGAATCTTGAGAGTCCCTTGGACTGCAAGAAGATCAAATCAGTCAGTCCTAAGGGATATCACATGGGTTAGTTTTGACATGTGTATGGGATCTTTTTGTGTAATAAAGGTAGAATAAATAGTAGAAACATCACCCTGCCAACAAAAGTCTGTATAGTCAAAGCGATGGTATTCCCAGTAGTAATGTATGGCTGTGAGAGCTGGACCATAAGGAAGGCCAAGTGCAGAAGAATAGATGCTTTTGAGATGTGGTGCTGGAGAAGAATCTTGAGAGTCCCTTGGACTGCAAGAAGATCAAATCAGTCAGTCCTAAGGGAAATCAACCCTGACTGTTCCCTGGAAGGTCAGATGCTGAAGCTGAAGCTCAAATACTTTGGCCACCAAATGAGAAGGGAGCACTCACTGAAAAAGATCCTGATGCTGGGATAGACAGAAGGCAAAAGAAGAAGGGGATGGCAAAAGATGATATGGCTGGACAGCGTTACTAGTATAACTAACACGAATTTGAGCAGACTTTGGAGGATGGTGGAAGACAGGAGGGCCTGGTGTGACTTTGTCCATGGGGTTGCAAAGAGTCAGACTTGACTGTGCAACTGAACAACAAAGGGGAGCAAAACAGGGAAGGTGCAGAGAAAGCTGCCACATAGGTGATCTGTAGCCACTGTGAATGCCTTTGCATTCACAGCAGCAATAACAGCCAGAGAACTGTTGCTGTGTGAAAGCATCCCCTCTTTTTTTTGTTGAAGACATAAGATCAGATTAATTTATCTGAAGCACACACTGTAGTTTCAACAGCAAAAGAAAATTCTTCTCTGTCAGTATTGTGGCTGAATTACCCAAAGAGCACCTCTAAAGCTATCCTATAATCAGGGCTTTTTTTGAGCAGAAGCGCACAGGACCGCAGTTCCTGCTGGCTTGGTGTCAGGGGGTGTGGCCTGATGCAAATAAGTTCCTGCTGGGCTTTTCCTACAAAAAATCTCTGTGCAAAACAATGGTGACATCAGAAGTCTGTGGCCTAATATGCAAATGAGTTCCTGCTGGGCTTTCAGATTCAACGACAAAGAGACAAAAGCGGTATCAAGTCTTCCAATGACTGGTAAATACTGATACAATTTTTAGGCAGGTGGCAGGAAAAGAGGACAGCTCATAATGTTTGTTACTCTAATTGGCCTTTTCCATCCTTCACTTCTTTTTTGTGTGCACGTCAGTCTCTTCTTGCTACATTCTTAGACTACAGACTTGGTCCCAGGGAGAAGGGATTGAATTTATAATAACTGGAGAAATTTAGCAGAATACTATTAATAATCTCCAAAGTTGCCACAATTCTACAAGTACTCTGTAATCAGTCACAATAATAATCTTTAATACTACATTTCCGCAGCTCTAATCCTTATACATTAAAAAACCCTCATATCTTCCTTATCCTTTGTAACTGTGGGTCTGCTGCTGGGCCTGCATCTGGCTTCCTGTTCTGAAGAACTGAATAATGAGTGATCAACTCATGTTTGTCTACTATAACTCAATCTTAATTGCATGGGTAGCCAGTTCAGTCTGTTACAGCAAAATAAAACTCTAGTGGCACCTTAAAGTCTACTGTTGAAATAAATGTTGTTACTTTAAAGTGCCACTGGACTTTTATTTGACTGAATGTTGGCCCGTTGATGGTACTATTATTCTTACTCCCTAATTACCAGTGTTTTTAATGGTAATTAGAGACACTGAGGAAATGTTGCTATGGAGTTTAATTGCCCTGACCCTGTTTGACTGCCAGAGGTCTTACTTTGAGGACTCAAAACATCATCTTCCATTAAAAAAGCACATTTAAAAAAAATTAAAATATCTAAAAGCGATCTTTATATATCACTATATTTCTACCTTTGAAGCTAAAAAATGTAAAACAAAAGTGTTACTCTTTTGGATCTGGTTTGACAGCAAGCAGCAGAAATAACAGAGAAAATAGCCTCCCTGCTTCTCAGCCTCTTGCGAGAATGGACTGATTGCTGCTCTCTCCAGCTGTCTTTGTGGTAGAAGCAGACTTATGGCAACCCCATAGGGTTTTGAGGGGAATCAAACAATGACAAACCTTAACTTTCCTTGGTGGTTTCCCATCCAAGCACTGCCAGGGCTTAGCTTCTGGTGAGATTGGGCTAATCTTGGCCAGAGGCCAGAACCTAGCTAATTTACAGGGCGATAAAAACGTTAGCGATGCAACGATGCAACGTTAGCTTGGTGGATGAATGTGAAGTGACAGCACAAATTTGAACAGACTATGTGACAGGAACTGGAAAAAATGCTAAATTTATTGTTAAACCAGAAGTTATGGGCCTGAATATAGGAAGGGTATTGTTGTCCATAGTGACCAAGAACAGAAGTGACATAAGACCTCTCAGTGCCATACTCAAAGCACTTGAAATAAGGAAATGTATTCCTATTGCCCAGGAAAGCCAAAGAATCATAGGGGGTAGATTAGAATAGTCCCTGGGATTGCAGTCATATTTGAAAGACAGCATATCAATTCTCTGGAGACACCAGCCAAAAGAGCAACAAGACCATGCTGTTGCTGAGGGCTCCCTACTCATTCAGAAAAAATGTATCCCTTGCTTATCATTGAAACAAATACACACACAATTTATTTAATGCATATATTTTACTCTGCAGACTTTAGTACAGCATTTGAGCATACAAAGTGCCTTATACTGAATCAGCACACAGACAGAAAAGAAAAAAGAACAAAAGGAATAGCATAACAAAACTCTGGATTATATATTCATTTGGGGCATTCCTCTCCAAGGTCTCTGGTAGAGGTCTTTCACATGACCCACTGCCTGATCCTTTGAATTTCTATCAGTTCAGCTGGCAAAAGTATTCTGGAGTATGCCACTATAGACTCATTATTCCAGAAGACCTCTGAGTGCTGCCACTGAAGAGGGATTTGGGAGCAATCCCATCAGCAGCCAGTTGGTTTAAATTGGAGACTGGATTGCAATGTTAATCAATTAATCTCATCAAGAGAAATCCGTTTAACCACAATATTAAGCTCTTCCGTCTTCTTCCATTCAAGTATTGTTCTTCCTGAAGAGTAAATTAGATTTCTACTTGCAATACTTTCAAAATCAAAACAAAACAATTCAGGAAATATGTGAATGATCACAGAAGCATTCAACAGACATTGTGCAGATGATGCAAATGTAAATTTGATCATCCGTAAAACCTTGTAGACCAAGCACAAAATTTTGCCATGAAAAAAGGCTTTAAAAATACTAAAATCCAAATGGGTTCATTCTAGGAAATATTTGATTCTAAATTGATTAAATTGTAAATTAAACTTTTATATTCATAGTTTTCTTTTATGACAGTCTGAAAGTCCTTTTGCACTTTTGAAGAGCTTGACATTCGGAAGAGCATCAACTATTTCTGGTAATCAACCAACTTCTGCTCTTATTATCGTTATTTTAAATGCAATTGATAAGAGGCATGGGTCTGTATGTCGTTATTTCTTGAGTTGGACCTATTTCTTGAGTCAGACTTACAAATGCCCCTTAGGTCCCTGTAATCGTTTTCTGGTCATCTGCTGCTACTGTTGGTGGCAAGCTGGGGCTAGAGTTGCCAGATCCGACTCAAGAAATATCTGGGGAATTGGGGGGTGGAACCAGGAACAAGATTGTAACAAGCATGATTGAACTCCAAAGGGAGTACTGGCCATCACATTTAAAAGGACCACATGCCTTTTAAACGCCTTCCCTCCATTTGGAAATACTAAATGATAGGGGCACCTTCTTTTTGTACTCATAGAATTAGATTCCCCTGGTCCAATCTTTTTGAAAATTAGGGGGTGTTTTGAGAAGAGGCACCAGATGCTATGCTTAAAATTTGGTGCCGCTACCTCAAAAAAGCACCCCCAACAGAGCTCCTGATACTCACAGATCAATTCTCCATTATACCCTATGGGCACTGATCTCCATAGGGTATAATGGAGTGCCCAGCAGACATTTCCCTCCCCCCCACTTTCTGATAACCCTGAAGTGGGGGGAGGGCGTCTAAACCAGGGAATCCCCTGCCTCCACCTGGACTCTTCCTACCAGAGTTCAAGTACCCCTTTCATCTCATAGCTGAGACCCAACTGCCCCATCCCCTGTGCTAGATGTCACAACAGCATCACATTTTTCTTGTAACATCACTTGGTGATCCACTTGTTGTAGAGTCACCAAGTCTAGGATGGCCAGGCTGCTTCTCCACTTACATGATCTTCACACCAATGTTCTACAGTTTGCTGTTTAAAAGCTGAACAAAAACAGGGAGGAGCTGCACTCACTGTGGGAGATAAAAACACTGCAAACCCGGTTTCAAGGTATAGCTAAAAGCATTTTATTAAGACCTGCAGACTGTTGAACTCAGTTGAGAATGACATTATTATTCATGTAAAAATACTTGTACCAGTATCAATTAAACAACAAATGTCTAAAAAAGAAAGCAATATGTCAGCTCCCAAACCATGTTTGAGTCATATACACTGAACTCTTGCAGCTGCAAGGATGTCCTGGATTGTTTGTTTTGCCTCATCCAACACAGGTTGGAAGCACACCTAATTCTCAGGAGTGTCTATGTTGCGCAGTGAAGTGACTCACAAGTCCAAAGTCTAACAAAGCTAAGAAGTTACTTGGGCGGTTTTAGAAACGGAATCTTGCAATCACAGGTTCTTGGATGATCAGTTAAATGAGAAAAGATTAAGTATTTTTAAAAAATTGAAAGCGATGACAAGATGCTACAGCACAAGCACAGACCCAGAAAGGCTGAGCAGGGGTGGGGTGGTGCATGCGCTTGTAGACGGTCCCCACTCAGCCCCTTCCCTGCTGCCCTCTGCCTGCAGGCCACCAGGATGAATGGCGAAGTGGACAAGGGTGGCAGAGAGACAGATGGCAGCAAGGGCAAGCATGGCAGCAGTGGGAAAGGAAAACCGGGGTGGCAGGGCACCCACTGCCTTCCCCTGTGGTCAGGGGACATCTTAGGCAGTGTTCCCGCTAAGCTGAGTTAGCGTGAGCTAGCTCACAGATTTTTAGCCTCCAGCTCACACATTTTTGTCTTAGCTCAGGAAGGATAACTGCAGAGCACAATAATTTATGCAGTAGCTCACAACTTTAATGCCAGTAGCTCACAAAGTAGAATTTTTGGTCAGGACTCTGCAGCTTAGAGGGAACATTGGTCTTAGGTGGCTGCCTACGTAGCCTACGAGGTTGTGCTAGCCCTGCCTGGGGCTGCCATTCCAGTCCCAAACTACATCTGCTACTCCCAGTGGCTGTTATTGCACTCTGGGGCTGTCATTACAGCCCTAGAACACTTTTACTACTTCCAGTGGCTGTCATTCCACCCTGCAACCTGTCATTTCTGTCCCAGAACACATCTGCTACTCCCAGGAGCTGTCATTCTACTCTGAGGGTTGTCATTCTAGTCCTAGAACACTTCCAATACTCCCAGTGGCTGCCATTCTGCTTGGCAGCAGCACCATTCCAGTGACAGAACACTTCTGCTACTCCCAAGTGCCCCCATTCCACCCTGAGGACTTTCATTCTAGTCCCAGAACATGTTAGCTACTCCCTGGGGCCATCATTCCACTTGGGGAGGAGGGGGCCTGTCATTCAGTTCCCAAAGCACTAATTCTATTTCAATTGAGCCCATCCAAGTTAACTGGCATTATTGGCTCCCATTATCTCTAATGGGCCTTCAAGGCTCTCCCATTGTTTCCAATGGGCAATGCTATCATTCTTTTTTGCACATTCCTCCAAGTTAAAGTGGATGAAGGGAAATCTTTCCCTCTTCTGCTTGGAAATCCTTCATTGGGCAGCTGCAATTAAACCAGCAACCAAACATAAATCCCAGGGGTTGTATCCTGTATGTCAGCAAGGAGTTTTTTTTTAAAGGAATCCTGCGCTTTTAAAAGAAGCTGGCTGCTGTTTCTCCTCCTCCCCCTCCCCCTTTTAAACCTGCTTTATGCTGGTTTCAAATCTCCTGTTACGCTTTGTCTTGTTCTTGAAATAAAACACTCGGAGTATAATGCATAACAGAAAACCGGGAGATACATTTACCAAAAAAATAAAAAAATTACTACGAGGAAATTCAACAGGGCAAGCCTTGACAACGATGTAAACTCTTCAGCTGTTCAATATTGCCTCTTTGGACGTGACCGTCTCGAAACTTCCCATCGTGGCCCCTCAGTTTTTCCGTCTCCATCGAATGTTAAGTGGACTATTTCAGATGAAAGCATGAGGAAAAACTACGCAGGCATACGACACAAAACACGGAAAAACGACTGCTGACGTTTTATAAAAGGGGGCGTGGCCAAAGCAAGGGTTTCAGTTGAACTGACTGACACGCGCCCAGCAACCCACACGACTTGATATACTGCCTGGGGAGAGCGCGTGGAATACGATCTGAGGCTGTGGAGCTCGCGAGGTAGGCGTGACTACTAAGCCACGTTGCAACCTCGTGAGGGCAGAGCGGGGCGGTTGCTCAACGCCAGCCTCTGAGCCCGAGGGCCCTTGCGGGCGTCATTTAAATTGGATTGATTTAAATTGGGTTGCTAGGATACGTGTGCGCAAAGCGGGCCAATAGGAAGGATTTCCCGGTATTATGACGTTCTGCCTGCATGTAGGAGGCGTAACGGAGATTCTTGTTGAAGCGTTACAACTCAGACGAACTTTCCGTAGTAGGGTCGTTTGATTGCTGCGCGCTTCTTTCTTTCCCAGTGGGAGGGGCCTTTGGGGAAAGAAACGGTGCTTGAACAGATGTTTCTAGGTATCGTTCCCATGGCTACAGGTGGGAGGTGGGCAGGAGGGCGTGGAAGAAGTGAATAGAAACCCCCAACCGACTACGTGTTGTCTTGAGAGTAGAGGCTGCTGCTAGGGGGCGCTGGACGGAGACTGACAGCGTTCTGGTTGTGTCCTGTCAGGTAAGGGACTGGGCCTGTGCTGCTGGAGGAAGAGTGGTCAAACGACAGGACCCGACATCCTTTGCGGGTTAAAGTGAACAGGTTCTACATGGGGTGGGGGAGAGAGGAACAGACTAGAGTAAGGTTTTCTTCCTCCCGCCTTCCAGCAGCTCAGCGATAACCAATGGCGACGGGGTTTAGGCGGCCAGCTGCCGTCGAGTGGCGGCTTGTGGGGCCAATAGGGAGCGCGGGCTACTCGGCGTAGGCCCGCCCTCTTCTCGCTCTTCTCTTTGCTTGCCTGTGCCCCGCCCACCGCAGCTCTCGCCGTCCAATGGGAGGCGCCGTTGTGTGAAAGAGGCGGGGGAGCGTGGGGTTAGGTGGTGAGCGAGGAGGCGCGGCGGGGCCAGAGGCTAGCGTTTCGCGCTGCGGCGTTTTCGGGGCTTGCAGGCGAGGTGGCTGTGTGAAGGGCGGTAGCGGCGCCACTTCTCCGCGAGGTTCTCCCCTCCCCCGCCGGTCCTCTGCGTCTGACCCTGCGCTTGTCTCGTTGTCAGGAGGGGCTCGTGAGTAGGAGTGTGAGGCCGGCGGCGAGCAGCGGCAGCGAGCGGGCGGCTTGAGGCAGCGGCGGCAGGCGGGCGTCTGGTGCCCCCTGCTCGCCTCGGGCTCCTCCCCTGAGATGGGGAATGGGCTGTCGGAGCAGACGCCGATTCTTTCCAGCCTTCCTGCCTTCCAGTGCTTCCACATCGTGATCCTGGGGCTGGACTGCGCCGGCAAGACGACGGTCCTCTACCGGCTGCAGTTCAACGAGTTCGTCAACACCGTCCCCACCAAAGGCTTCAACACGGAGAAGATCAAGGTGACGCTGGGCAACGGCAAGACGGTCACTTTCCACTTCTGGGACGTGGGGGGCCAGGAGAAGCTGCGCCCCCTCTGGAAGTCCTACACGCGCTGCACGGACGGTATCGTCTTCGTGGTGGACTCGGTGGACGTGGAGAGGATGGAGGAAGCCAAAACGGAACTGCACAAAATCACGCGGATCTCGGAGAACCAAGGGGTGCCCGTGCTCATCGTGGCCAACAAGCAGGACTTGAGACACTCGCTGACGCTCTCCGAGATGGAAAAAATGCTGGCCACAAGCGAGCTGAACACCTCCACTCCCTGGCACCTGCAGCCCACCTGCGCTATCATTGGGGACGGGCTCAAAGAAGGACTGGAGAAGCTGCACGATATGATAATTAAGCGAAGGAAGATGCTGAGGCAGCAGAAGAAAAAGAGATGAGCTACTGGGGCTGTGAGAGTAGCTCCTTGTCAGCATTTCACTAAAACAGTTTCCAGCGCCTGGCCTGCTTGTCTGGATCCTGTACAGAGGAACTATTTAACAGTTAGCCTGATGGGAAGCTTTGGAGACACAGGCCACTGGTTCCCCCTCAAGTTCTTCAGCACTACTACTACGTTTTTTTAAAAAAGAAACAAAAACAAAACTCCCCTGTTACATAGTACAAAACGATCAGGAAACAGATGGGTGGGTAAATGTGACCTGGATATCTTAATGGCCAAATAAAACAATGAAGAGTGTTCTGCTTGGTGGTGTAGTCATATGCTTGAGAGTGCCTTTGCAAGGGATTTGCATTTAAGGCATTAGGTGTTTTCAAACTACTGCTTGTATAAATGGAGTGTAATAGATGAAGATATGCAGCTTTAAAATAGTATCCTTTAACATAACGTGGAGCTAGGAAACCATTATTTAAGGAGGCTGTGAATGTGGAGGGTTCTTATATGAAAGGTTGGCTGTATGGTATGCTTTTTAAACTGGTCCTCTTAAAATATCACTTTGCACTCTGATGATTTGAACTATCGATATTGTGGTGGTCATGTTATCAGAAGCTTAATAGATGGAAAAGTTGGGAATATGTAAGAGCATGGATGAGTTTCCTGATAATATAGCATGTCTTGGTGTGTAGGGTTATTTTTGTTTTTTTTTTTAAAAAAAATAGCCGTGCATTGATTTGTTATGCAGTGCTACTCTGGGTTTGAACCATACTTGATTGTTGTAGGAGGAAAAGTATGCTGTCCAAGAAAACCTTGAACAATTAAAGGCAAAACTGAATTGCTACCATAAGGGACTTGGGTTTCAGAATTCTTACAGTGCAATATTACCTTTAAATGAAATTGATGGCAATAAAATTTGATCATAATTAATTGAAAACAAAGCTAAATTTAGTAGAACACATGCAATTTCCATGTTCCCAGTACTGCCAGATTTCTTTTTAATATTCTTGCAGTACTTTTAGGAATGTATTGAAGCTTTATACACTTGAAACACTTGGACACTGTGGAAAAATAACAAAGTTTAAAGATGACCTGTGTCTGCTCTAATTATATTTTAAGCTTGTTTACAGTCATGCAAACAGTGTTAACTGGGTGGGACAGTATATGATTAGAAAGGGGCTCTTTTTCTTACTGGTATAGGTTTTTTAAAGAATTCTTTAGGCAATTTAGGTAGCAGGCTAAAGGGCTAAAGCAAAGCCTCTCTTACTCTACTGGTGCTGTGAAAAGTTATTAGAATACTTCCACTGTAAAATGAAAGAACTGTGACATAGGAACAAGACTTCCTTCTCTTGGCACAACCAATAAAAGTTACTGGGTTCTCAGTTAGAGAGAGTAACTACAGCTCTGAATGTCAGTAAATAAAACTTATTGATACTTGTATAAAATCAAATTTTATAGCCAGAAACTGCTTAGAAGGTAACCAAAAATGCACTTTAGTGTTTTCAAATACTGAAAGTGACAGCTTTTTTAAAATATGAAATCCTGGTCCTTTTTGAAAGAATTGAAGTAGCTTCCAATGGAGCTTTTGTATGTTGGTTATATGTACCTGCACTAGTGACATTGAAAGTCACTTAATGTCTATATTTATAGAAATGTGGATAACTTCTTTAAACCTCAAACCCAATTCCAAATGTGTCATCAAACAAGTGGATAGATCATTTTACTATGTGCACATCCTGCTTTTTATCAGAATTGTCTGCATGAAACTGAACCCTTTTTCATGTGAGATTTGTAAACGTGACAATGTTATAAATCACAGGTATCTCATTAAAGACTTAATGGCAACTTGCTGTATGTTTGACAGGAATCTGTTTATGGTTCAAGTTACTTTTGTTTACCTTCTGTGTTGGTGGCTGTGAGTATTTAATTTAAATGCCTCACATTTGTGAGTGTTTCATCCAGTGCTGTAACAAGCAAGATGATACTTCTCTGTATCTTGGTTGTCCTAGTTAAGTTACATTCTTTATAACTACTTTTGCATTCTGAGGCCTGAAGCACACAGTCAAATGCAAACTGTAGGCAGTTACTACTGGTATATCCTTTGTAGAATATGTTGTTCTAGCACAGTAAGTATTAGTGAGTAAATAAGGTTGTATGCTCCATTGGATGCATTGCCATTGATAATAGATGGCATTAACTGTGCACTCTTGTCTTATAAGAGTTAAATGTAAGATAAGAGACAGTGATACTTAGTTGGGACTGTGATGCTATCACAGATGGTAGTGTTCTTCCATGCATAATTTCTGCTGGACTATTTAAACATTCTCTTGTTGATAAATGGGAAGTATTTATATTTGCCCCAGGTACTTCTAGATTTGTCCTGTGTACTTAAGTGGTTTTAATTTTGACAATTAGATTCTTACTGTTTTTCTTTGAAATGTGCTTGTGCCTGTGGAAGCATTTCAAGGGATGTTTTCACTCTTTATAAAAGTAAAGGCTCTTAAAACACAGGCCGCATAATAAAAATGAATTTTTGAACATCTAGGTAGTTTATTAAAGCAGTGGAATTCTGCTGTGGTGTTGGAAGACGTGAATGTAGCTGATCTAGAGCCAACAGCCTGCTGTGTACTCACTTTCCATGCTTAGTGCTCCATTTCAGAGTTTGTTTTAGCACAGTTGAGTCTTTTAAAGCAGTAAGACATTTTAGGGAAGTTGTTTGGTAGTCTGTATTCACTTAATCCCCCCCCCCCCAAAAAAAAAATTGGCCTTGGAGATTATGGGAAATAATGTAGCTTTCCATTGCTATTTAGAGAAGTAGGTAGCAGAAGGCAGTTGCTTCCTAGTTAAGTCCACTCACCCAAAGGTCAGGCTGGTAGAATCCTTTCAGTAAAACGGCTGTGAAGAGAAAGAAAACTCAGCTGAGAAATAATTAATACATGGAGAAAATCTCTCCTTTCCTTCCCTGGAAGATCTTAATGTAGATTGAAAGAGTTAACTTTGTGGGTCACAGGTGATTCTTTATCAGCTGTGGTTCCTGAGTTGTAGTCCTGAGACATTAGGAGTGAAGAGAGTGGTGAATTTTCTGTCTGCTTTTAGATAGCAGTATATTATTCACTTCACTTGGCTTGCCCACCTTTTCAAGAGCTCAGTACAATTTAATACACATATCTCTTGATAGTCTCGTGCCTATTATATAGTTGTATTTTAATTGAGTTTGTATTAGTATGCATATTCTGATCCACAAAGACTTTATGATCAGAACTATAGTTCTAGCACAAGTGTAAGAAGTAATACACACAGATGTGCATACTCTAGATATTTAACATAGCTCCACAGTGTGAGAGTGAAGTTGGGACATTTAGAATTAGAATATCCTCTGTTTTTCAAACTCATGAAAGCATCAGTAATGAAGGTTACAGCTGCTTTCAGGTGGGTAGCCATGCTGGTCTGAAGCAGCAGAACAAACTTTGAATCCACTGGGTATACAGCTGCAGAATTTCTTCCTGATGTCTTACCCTAGTATGGGATGGGTGTTCAGGAAACTCAAGCATGTAGATATTACCTAGGGAAATTGGTAGTCAGTGTTTCACTGGAAATACCTGAACAATTTTCCTGAGAGCAGTAGTTGATATGTAGAGTCATAGACACCTAATTGTGAGAAAAGGCTATGATGGCAGTGAGTATACTCGTGCAAGCATCTGATAGAATCATACAATCACAGAGTTGGAAGGGGCCATACAGGTAATCTAGTCCAACCTGCTCAATGCAGGATTAGCTTTAGAGCACCCATGGCAAGTGTTTGTCCAGCCACTGATTAAAGACTGCCAATGAGGGGGAGCTCTCCCTAGGTAGCTGATTGCACTGTTGAACAATGCTTACTGTACAAATTTTTTTCCTATTTCCTGATATTTCACTTAGCTGCAGGTATTTAATTTCAGTATAGTTTCAGATGTTTAAACATTCAGTCCTTTTGTATTCATTTTCACTGGCTAATCTGCATTTATAAATTTCTGTGGGTAATTCTTATTGTTAGCTTTTCAACAGTTTATATGGCTTTAAAAAGCTGCATTCCTGTAATATATGTTAACATACCAAATGTATAAATTGTGGCTGAACAGAAATAGCTAAAGCCAACATGGAATGTACACAGATCAACCTGAAAGTACGGTATGTTACCTAACCTCAAATACAGTTGGGGACAGTCAGGTTCAGTAGTGGGTTTGCACGTATGCAGAATACGTTTTGCACGTTTGAGGACACAAGTCTGATGCATGGGATCTGGGCAAAAATCTTATTATAACTGCTTATTTTTCAGTTGCTTAATCCTCATTAGGGTGATGTCTATCTTATTAAAAGTAGTGTATGGAGGATACATTTTGGGATGGCTCACAGGCTGCATCAATGCAGTGGAAAAACATATTGAATAGGAAAATGTATAGTGTATTCTTTATAGTGAGGGCAGTATGCCAGAGATAAATCTGAGGTTATGCTCTGTAATAAGCACTCAGAAGGGTAATTTGACTAGAAAGGTCCTTCCAACCTTTGGTTTTCATTTAATAGTCAAGAACTTAACAAGTGAGGCATGGGAAAATGTGCACTAATACCACAATGTGATAGGTCAGGTACTAGCAAAAAAGGCATCTTGTATAAGATGCTGATATTATCAAAAAGTCATACTTGATGGCAATAACTTTTTGTTAAGTGGGGTGACATAGCAGAAACAGCAGGATGAATTGCCACTGTGCGTCTGAGAGGTCATGGTGGTAGTTGTCTAAATGGGGTGCAAGGTGTGTATTATACAATTCATAATGTTGTGGTCAGAAATAAGACCAGGTGGAGGATGAACATGTGGAAAACAGAAAGAGGGAAAGAAGGAGAAAAGGCTGATCTTGTTAACATCACTTCAACCACAGAGGGTATGCTTCACCAGCTAAAAAGATGCAACCCAATTCTAGGAAACCCACAGCAACATAACTGTACAACAGGGGCAAATGGAGCTATTTGTCTAGACTTTTGTTGATGTGATTATATGTCCACCAGCTGCATAAAAACAATGCAAGTTAATACTAAGAATTGTATTTTTAGGGAGAAAAGTCCGCACCAGGAAAGGAAACAGAAAAAGAAATTTAAAAAAAAACCTGTACTAACTGCCAAATTTGTATTTTAGAATCTGTATTTTCTAAGAAAGTTAAGAGACCACCATGAAGGGAAAATAATTTATGAGTGAACATATTTTGCTGCAAGGTATGTAAGTATTATAATGTACCCAGGCTTTGTTCATCCTCCACCTGGTCTTATTTCTGACCACAACATTATGAATTGTATAATACACACCTTGCACCCCATTTAGACAACTACCACCATGACCTCTCAGACGCACAGTGGCAATTCATCCTGCTGTTTCTGCTATGTCACCCCACTTAACAAAAAGTTATTGCCATCAAGTATGACTTTTTGATAATATCAGCATCTTATACAAGATGCCTTTTTTGCTAGTACCTGACCTATCACATTGTGGTATTAGTGCACATTTTCCCTATCACATTAGTGCACATAAGCTCTTCAAACTTATTCAAACTCTTCATTCTTTGTTTTTTGTCATAAGCACTCCCATCTCAGTGTTAACATTTTTCTATAACATTAAGTAGTTAAAATGGTGTTTATTTACCAGACTTTTCCTCTGTGTTTGAAGCAAAAAGTAGCTCTATATTAGGACTGTTCAGGAGGGAACCTTTGTAACTTCTCTTCTAGGCAAGCTTGCCAGCAAGAATCCTGTTCCTTCATAACTAGCTTATCTGAAAAGCAATGGGAAGATAGAGAATTTTAGGCTTGCATACAATAGGGCTGCTTTCTAAAAATATCTTGCTGTTGCTAATATCAGATGAGCACCACCAATGTTAGCCCTAGGAAACCCAGCTGCAAATCACCTCCTCTCCTGGCATTTTCACACCATCTCGTCACATGACTGTGTCAAATGTTAACTTTGTCTGGCAGGGCAGGGTTCTCTTCTCACATGCAGGAAAGGTATCTCCAAAAGTATTGCACAAAAATGGTTTGGTGTTTTTGCTCTTAGTACAAGCCCAACACACATTTCTAAGTTGCTGTTCACATGATGCTCTACTAAAATAGCTTTAGGTCCCTATGGAATGCAGCTGTCCACTTCACTTGACTAATTGCATCACAGTGGTAGAAGGTATGCATTTTAAACAAAAAGTAATATTGCTGTTGCAAGTGGTCTTCATGCCTACTTTTTGAGGTGTAGCTGTGTTCGTATATAGCCGCCCTGAGCCTACTTCAGCAGGGAGGGTGGGATATAAATCCAATAAATAAAGTCGCAAAATGAAAGAAGTCCAGTATGTTGATTCTCTTTTTGCTATGCATATTTTGTCATGCACCCAACCATGCGGTCTACCAGCTGGGTTCTTCCCTTTTGCTCCTAGTGTGAAAGGGTCCTGAATTTCAAATCAGATTCTTCATCTTCTGGTACACCTCTCAGATGAATCTGTGTCTCCATCAACTTGCAGCCATGTATTATCACCTTTTCTTGTAATTTTAATAAGGTGGAATCATGTGTTTTCACTCTCTCTTCCACCTCCTGTAATTTTTTTGTTATTACTACAGTCTCATTTCTGAGATTTTCTATCTCTTTTTAATTCTTTTTTTGAGTACTCAATATCTTTTATTTTTTTTTAGAGGCAGTTATCATTTCTTTCACCCCCTTCATTATCCTGGCTTCCATTGCATCTAATTGGGCTTGCATTTTCTCCATCGAACCAGACCTAGTACGAATTTGCTTCGGCTCTGACATGTAAAAAAGATCGAGAATTTTTATCTCACCAAATTAAATTTGGACCATCAGGTTTAATAGAGTGAAGCTTGCCCTTTCCAATGAACCCAATTTCGCCGTCTCCTGAGCCTCCCAGGCTCAACGCCATGCTGGGAATTGAAAACAAATCAGCCAGTATCATAATGCCCCTGTATAAATCAATGGTGCGGTCTCATTTGGAGTACTGTGTGCAGTTCTGGTAGCATTGGCTATAGCATTGGAGAAAGTCCAGAAAAGGGCAACTAAAATGATTAAAGGGCTGGAACACTTTCCCTATGAAGAAAGGTTGAAACGCTTCGGACTCTTTAGCTTGGAGAAACATCGACTGCGGGGTGACATGATAGAGGTTTACAAGATAATGCATGGGATGGAGAAAGTAGAGAAATAAGTACTTTTCTCCCTTTCTCACAATACAAGAACTCGTGGGCATTCAATGAAATTGCTGAGCAGACAGGTTAAAATGGATAAAAGGAAGTACTTCTTCACCCAAACATGTGGAATTCACTACCACAGGAGGTGGTGGCGGCCACAACCATAGCCACCTTCAAGAGGGGTTTAGATAAAAATATGGAGCTGAGGTCCATCAGTGGCTATTAGCCACAGTGTGTGTTTGTGTGTATACCGGTATATATATAAATTTTTTTGCCACTGTGTGACACAGAGTGTTGGACTGGATGGGCCATTGGCCTGATCTAACATGGCTTCTCTTATGTTCTTATGAATTAGGCTCTATTTGGCTCTGATTAGAAGGTTTTCCTGGCAGGCAGGTAAAGCAGTGGGAAAAGGTTCCATTCCTTATTGGTGTGTCTGTCAGGCTGCTCTTAAAGGCAGAGGAACCAGATCAATTAAAAATTGCAAATTGACTGGTGCCTTTATTATGAAAATTTATATTGTACCTTTCTGCCAAAATGGCATGTAATGTGGCTCACAAAAGATTAAGATTTATAAATTAGATTTTAAAACACATAGTACAGTGCAGTAGTACACACAGTAGGAATGAAAGCAGCAGTAAAAATGTATTGCTTCTTTTAATGTCCACAAATTAAAAGTGCTCAAGGGATAAAACACCAAACACTCTCCAAGATAAAATGCATTTTCAGACAACTTAAGAGGGAAGAGGGCTGGACAGCCTTTGAGTAGGTAATTCTACAGCCTGGGGGCTGCAGCTGAGAAAGTCCTGTCTCTGATACTGGCCAGTCTCTCATCTTAGTTAATGCAGACATGTAGAACAAGTGCAACAGATAGCTATTCTTGGCTCATGGGCTGGCTTGTACAGGCAGAATCAGTCCCTTAGGTATCATTTCTTTAGTGCTGTACTGGAAGCTCCCCCCCCCCCAGCATGCTCTGTGTATCACCATCCAGGTTGCACTAGGCTGAATGCAGTCCCTAACCATGTATTATGACCTGCAATTATCTCTGTTCCTTCATCCCTTTCTGTGTTTAGCTGTTGCAGATGGAGATTAGTGACTGGAGACTTACTGAGCTTTAGAGGATCACCAGCATCTGCATATGCCTAGTAGAATATCCTTGATTTGGGAGTTCATGGATTGTCATAAAAAACAGGAGAGCTTCATCAACGCAGGGGAGGGAAGAAATGAAAAGTATCCACTTTCCACAAGTCTGATTTCTGCCGAATACGTCAGACACCAAGACCCTACAGCAAAAGCCTCTTGTGTGGCAGGGGGCATAATGGTCTACACTTAGGGCTGTGTGCATGTCTGTCTTCCTCCTTTGTCCTCACAACTGCTCTCTGAGGTAGATTAGGTCAAGACAGAGCAACTCACCCAAGTTATTCAGTGAGGTTAATGGCAGGGTGGGCATTTGATCCTGGGTCAGACTAACCAATGCACCACACTAGCTCATTGAGATGCTTTTTATGCAAGTGCCATGAATTACACGTACACCAAGACTCTGTCCATCTGGATGATGCTTCCCTGTATGAAGTGGCTGCTGTTCCCTGAAAGTGTCTGCTGCTTTCTCCCATGTGCTTGCCTGCAGTAAGGCCACCTTTACTGAGGAACAGGTAGACTTGGGTCCAGTAGCACCCTAGAGACCAACAAGATTTTCAAAGTAGCCCTGCCCTGGATAGCCCAGGCAAGCCCAATCTCATTAGATCTCAGAAGCTAAACAGGATTGACTTTGGCAAGTACTAGGATGGGAGACCTTGGAATACCAGCAGTTGGGAGGACAGGGACAGGCTTTATTCATCCACTTCTCTGAAAGATTTTCCAGGTATAAGTTTTTTGTGAGTCAAAGTTCCCTTTGTTAGATACCAGATGACTGAGGAAGGATCACTGAGTTTTTTGAATGGGAGTGGAGCCAAGCTGGAGAGAATATTATGAATAAATCCCATTTTCAACAGGCTAATAATTATACTGACAAGGGGTGTTTTTACTTCAAAATGTAGGTTATAAGGGTTTGTGTGTGTGTGTGTTAAAGGAGGGAAGGGGTCTTGTATCCAGTGCAAGAATAGGAAGTATTTTTTAACATCTGAGGCTTCGTAGGTCTTCCTTTGACTTAGCTGCTTGGTAACAAAGCTGTCTGCACAGGATGTAGCTGTTGCTAGATGATAATGCAGAATGATGGTTGGACCATGGGAAGCCTCAGGGTGGCTTCGTGTGGTGCTGAGTTCTCACAAAAATCCTGATTACTTTCCCATTATAATGGCAGGAACTGGGGCAGATAATCCATGTAACTGCACATGGTCTTGCTGTAGACTCACAAGCGGTATGTTGTGTCTGGAAACCTCAAAATGTGTTTCCAAGAATAGTTTCTTGATACCAATATGACTGAGTTTTGCTGGGCAAGGAGGAATTCTGCAGCATTACTATGATGTTAAAGAGCTCTTAGGTCTGGGCTCCATTATTGTAGCCTGTGCGGCACAGCAAGGTATAGAAATCACACAGTGCTAGCTTAGAAAGCACCAGACTAAAGAGAGGTTATCTACCCGGAGTATTATTCCTACTTACAACAGCTCTGTCAAGTAGATTACCACTACAGCCTTTCACAGATTAGGTGCTTGGGCTGGGGGGAGAAGCTGGCTCAGCATTTATGTTCTTACCAAAGGGATTTAGAGTGGCAAGGTCTGTTATCATGCTGAGTGGGTCATATTGGCACTTTAGCTTTGTGAACCCATACAATGTTATAGGATAGGTGACATAAAATAGTTATTTTGCTGGCTAAAAGACAAGCCCATATAGTTTAGTGTGTCCGTAATGGGGGTGGAGAGAGGTGCATAGTACAACACAGAAGACTTTTAGACAGGTGGTGAAACCTGAGGCTCCCTGACAAGTGCACTCAGTTGCCCTTCGTTTTCCTTAATGTGAGAAAACTAGTTGTGATTATTCAGTATTGAGGAAAGGGTGCTGTGCATGAATTTCATAATGCTTTTTGCCTTCAGTGTTGTTCACAGTAATTATGTTTTGCATTCTGCCAGCACGCATGTACATTCCTGATGGTCTTTGAAAACCTCCCAGTCCTCTTCCAAGTAGTTGGAGCAGTCATTCTTGCCCCCCATATTAGCTCAGAGATCATTCTCTCCCCTACCCCATCAATGCTGTGTAGGCAGCCAGAAAAGAGTTGCCAGATCTGGGTTGGAAAATACCTGGAGATTTTGGGGGTGGATCTGAGAGAGGGTGGGGTTTGGGGAGGGGAGGGGCCACAGTGTGGTACAATGTCATAGAGTCCACCCTTCAAAGCAGCCATTTTCTCAAGGGGAGCTGATCTCTGCTAGCTGGAGATCAGTTGTAAAAGTGGGAAATCTCCAGGCTCCACCTGGAGGCTGGCAACCTGCAGCCAGAACTGTAGCTTATAGGGATGGTGAGCACATTTTCCCAGTTATGTGCTGCTGCTCTTCCAAAGGTTGGTTCAGCCTAGTATTTATTTTACCTTCTAATTTAACATGGAGAATTTCTTTAAATATAATTCAGAGTGGCACATCCACAACTTGCTAGACCTATAATTCCCTTCAATTCTCGTATTCCCCCACACCTTCATTTATACACATTAAAGAAGATCTATGAGGAGACTATACTAAGAGGATTCAGAATACATGCTAGCATATCTGTATCCCTTTTGTATTGCATCACATCTATTGTGCACAAATATTCTGAAGGTAACAGAGCATCCTATTTCATAAACAGGGTCTCTTGCATTGTGTGGATACTTACGAAACTTCATCTTTATTGTTTTTTAAAAATAAAATTTATTCCCCTCCCCCTCCATGCCAGACAGCGAAAACATACAACATCTAGAGCTAAAGAAAAACAGGACTGAACCCCATGAATCCCTTCAGACACAGTTTCATTCATTGGGGAAAGATCATCCCAGAAAGTCTTTCACGGAGGACCTGGGGAGAGTCTTGCTCCACCAAAGGAAGATGTAGTGAAAAAAATTAAATTTCTAGGATCCTGCTCCGAAGGTTTAAAAATAAACCAACAGAACACTTTGTATTGCAGAAATACCTCATATCTGAAATGTTTCTACATTATTGACTTAAGTAGGCCCAAGAATTGACATTAACTCCAGTATAGAAACTGGGATTCAAGGATGGAACTCTGCATTGCACTATGACTACATGCCTGTTTGGCACCAACAGTATGCCAAGTTGTTTATAAAAGTGAACTGCTGCTTTTTAGGAGGCTTATAGTTCATAATTTCATTACATGTAACACTTAAAATTTATAGACATTGTTAGGGGAGGGACTATGACAGAAGGTTCTGGGTTCAATCTTTGGGATCTCTCATTAAAAGGATACAGTGGTAGGTGATGTGAAAGACCTTTAACTTAGACCCTGGAAAGCCACTGCCAGGCTGAGTAGACTATATTGACCTTGATGGACTTGTGCTCTGATCAGTATGAGGTAGTTTCATGTGTTCGTTAAAGTATGGGCCTATACCATCTGTGCCTATAAAGAGCTCACTGGGTTGAAGTACTGAAGCAGAGCATATTTGTGGTCTTGTACACCATGCAAAGCTCCTGGAACAGAGGCTAGATGGCCATCTGACAGCAATGTTGATTCTGTGGACTTAGGTAGATCATGAGAAGGAGGGCAGGAAAGGTTGCATTAGTGCTTAGTTCTTATGCTCCCTTCTTACATGACCAGAGAAATGCTGTTTGGGGTCAGGCAGCAATTTTTTCCAGGCCAGTTTTGCCAGAGATCATGGAGATGTTTTTTCTTTTTGCCATCTTCTGGGTTTGGAACAGGCATCACCATGTGTGTCTGTCTGTGTAGGGGGAGGTACTTGTGAATTTCCTGCATTGTATAGGGAGTTGGTCTAGATGACCCTGGAGGTTCCTTCCAACTCTATGAATGTAACTTTAAGACTGTGCTATTAGTTTGACTCAAAATTATGGTTGTCAGCATTTCTGTTGTGTTCCTGTTTCAGAGCCATAATAGCTTAAAAGCCCTGGAATTACATACCTGGCCTGTTGGCCTTATGCTTTTAGATTCTCGTCAAAAGGGATCATTTAATTCAACACTTACCATTGGAATGTAGACAAACAAAAAAACTTGGGAGTAGTGTTCTTTTTAAAATAACACGTTGGTTTATTGTTAAATAAAATGGTGTTGGGCTATGTTTCCTTCTAGCTATCCTGGAGGCTTTTAGCAGTGTCAACTTGAGTGTCTTAGAATTGGAGAACCTGTATATTTGTCCACATCAGCTGTGTGGTGAGTTCAGTCCTATTCCAACTCATGTCAGCTTGTAAAAATTCATTTGGCCACATTTCACTTCATTAATTAGGCTTGACCATTTCCCTCCGCTCTTCTTGCCTCTACACCTTTTGCAGTTGCACACAAAGACAAGAGTTTTACAAGAGCAGTGTTCTGTGGTATTGATAGGAGATATGTCTAAACCAGAGGTTCCCAAACTTATTTGGCTTAGCGCCCCCTTTTCAGAAAAAAAATTACTCAGTGTCCCCCTGGATATCTACCTTCAAGAAGTGGACTAAAAGATGAAGTGACATATTGCACACAGGGTAAACAAAGATGTTGTAAAAAAGACACTTTGAAGCTTGAAATTCTAAAATTATTTTATAAAATCAACCATAGTAACATTTGCATACACAGAGAATTTTTGAAATTTCTTTATAATTATTATCCCACCCTTCCTGCAAGTAGGCTCAGGGCAGGTAACAGCAGTTGAAATATAGAATACAATGCATTACTTCCCCATACAGAACAATGCAACAAAACCAATGAAGATAAAATATGCATGTAGCAGTAAACAGGAAAAGCAACAGGCAGTCTGAGTTCAATTCACCAATTAGTTCTGGCTTGCAAAACGTTGTGGTCAGTTAAGTCCTACTTCTCAGTCTTACTCATCCACTTCTCTTTCAAGTAGATTCAGTTTCAACAAACTGGCAACCCTGCAGTCTCGAACTTGAAAAGATATACACACAGAAAATTAGGATAACAAAGGATAATATTAAAATAAAAATAGGGTATAATGGAGAATTGATCCATGGGTATCTGGGGCTCTGGGAGGGCTGCTTTTTGAGGTAGATGTTCAGCATAGAATCCAGTGCCACTACTCAAAACACCAAGTTTCAAAACAGTTGGACCAGGGAGTCCATTTCTATGAGATGTTTCAAATGGAAGGAGGGCATTTAAACAATGTACAGTCACTTTAAATGAAATTGCCAGAACTCCCTTCAGAGTTCAATTGTGCTTGTCACAACCTTGCTTCTGGCTCCACCCCTAAAATCTCCAGATATTTCTTGAGTCAGACTTGGGAACCCTACCCCTGTGTGAATAGTTGGGAAAAAGCCACCTTTGCAATTTCTTTAATTTCAAAATCATTACTTACCATCAGCAGTGCAGAGATTAGAGTAGTATTTGAAGCAACAGCTGTTTATCTCAGTCAGCTCCGTGGGAAGTAAGGTCAGAGCGTGGGAAACATGATGTAATGAATGAAGCAGGCAGCCAGCAGTGGGCTCCTAACTTCAGGCAATTCAGGAAATACTCAACTGCTTCCGGAATTACATGAAAGAATAAGGAAGTTTCTTTGAAGAGGCTTTACTATGGAGCAAGAGAGGCTTCTTTGATGTAATGCCAGTTGGGCATTGCTTAGTTTTTTTATGACTTTGTCATAGATACAGGATTGGGTTGGGAGGACAGACTAGACTGCCATGGTGCCCCATCCACAAGTTGCAGAAGCCTCCTATCAAATTGAGTGTTTCATCAACCATGTGTACAAGTGTTTGTCTGCATCATTACCTGGAAAATGACAATACCCAAGTTCTAACTGTGTGGGTTGCCGTAAGCCTAGAGACCATGTTCTTAATGGTAAAGACTTGTAAAATAGTAAACACTTGTGAACTGTCAGTTCTAACTGACAGGAGGCCATCTAGTTTGACAGGTATTTGACAGAAGATATAGATGGGCCCAGCTAAATTGGTTGTTTTGTACCAATGATTGTTTGCACAATTCTAGCACTTTGACAGCCAATCAAGGATATAACTGGATTAGTAAAATATCAAAACTCAAGAAGAGAAGCAGAAGATCAGTGCTGGCACTAGGGGTTCCGCCACCCTAGGCATGCCCCCCTGTGCGCTCTTCACACACCAGTGATGACATCATCGAACCAGCCAGCAGGCAAGCCGAGAGCCCAGGGCGGCACACACAAGTGCTACCGCACCGCCACTTTTCTTCACAGGGCAAACGTCTGTGCTTGTCAGAGGCTTCAAAAGAAGCCTCCAAAGAGTGCCCCATTTTACTGCTGCCCACTGCTTTCAGTTTGAAAGTGACTGGGCGGGCAGCACTTTCCCATTGCACTCATGAGCTCTGACTGCTGCTGCCCAGCCTCTTTCAACCTGAAAGCAGCAGGCAGTAGTAAAATGGGGCTCTCTTTGGAGGCTTCCTTGGAAGCCTCCGACAAGCACAGGCAACATTTGCCCTGTGAAGAAAAGTGGCGGTGCGGTAGCGCCGCCTGGGGCTCTCGGCTTGCCTGCTGGCTGGCAAGATCATGCCACATGGGAAGGGGGAGTAAGGGGGCACCCAGCAGCAACCCTGGTAGAGTGGTGCTCTAGGCGTTGCCTACCCTGCTTACTCCCATGCACTGCCCCTGCAGAAGATACTCTTGTGTCTGGGGCATTGCAGTTGGCTAAACTCAACCGAAGCAACCACCTGGTAACCAGAGGGCTGTAAGAAGCTTGATGCTCTGCAGAAAACCTTGTGAGGAGAAAGCTGGTTGGAACTCTTCAGAGAAGTTTCTGCAATTGCCTCAGTGCTTCCACTGTCCTGACTTGCAGTTTCTGAGAGAGAAACTGCAAGCAACCTTGAGAAGCTGCTAGATGTAGCAAGTATTGGCTAGGATAGTTAGTAAGGTTTTTTTGTTTCTGTGTTTCTTGTTTGTCTGTACACCTCTATGTTTTATTCTGTCTTGTAAATAAACTGCATCCTTATATTTTAAGTGGAAGGAGTTCTGGTCCTCATTACTAGTCTAATTGGGTGAATTTGCACGAAGTAGCAGACAAAAGGGAGCCTTCTATTTTTGTTAATGGGAATTTTACTCTAAATTAGAACTTCTGGATACCTCACAGAAACATGATGTTTCGACACCTACCACCCTCTTATCTTCTCTCCTCTCCCCCCTCCCCCCCCTCTTCTCTCCTCTCCCCTCCTCTCCTCTCCTCATTTGGTGGCCTTGAGTCACTCACTTATCTTTCAGACTAACCTACTTACAGTGTTGTAAAATTACCACAGACAGAAGGATTTTCATCCGCAAAGCATGACTTGCCTCCTTTCTACAGCAACCAAAAATACCATCCTCCTAAATGCGTCACTCTGTGGGGGATCTCCAGGTAGGGTGACCATAATGTCTGAAGGCCAGCCAGGGACACCTGGGGGGGGGGGAAGGTAGGGGTGTGCGCGCGCGAAGCGTGTGCGCGCCGCCGGAAACAGGAAGTGACGTCACTTCCGGTGACGTCATGCCACCGCCGGAAGCAGGAAGTGACACCACTTCCTGTGACATCATTTCCCCCGCGTCACCTGCCGGAAACGGGAAGTGACATCACTTCCTCTGACATCACTTCCCCCAAATGACATCATTTCCCCCAAATGCCACTGCCGGAAACAGGAAGTGACTTCACAGCACTTCCTGTGACGTCCCCAAAAATCCCCCAAATATCACCGCCGGAAACAATTTTGTTCTCAAATCCTGTATATACTTCATCAGTATATGGGATAAGGCACTTTCTCAACTGTGCTGCATAATGCAGCCTATTTATTTTGTCCTGTTTGCTCTGTTGGCTCTATCTGCGCCACCTTCATCACTTTCGGGGTGTGGATCCCCCAGTGGGGTGGTCTCCCGACTCCCTCCGCCGGCTGTTTCTGATAGCCCTGCGCCCCCTCTTTCATTTGATATGTGTCCCGTGCGGGTGCCCCCCTCCCGCCGGGAGATGCCGCAAAATGAGCCCCCTTGAGGCTTATGGCGGCAGGGCTCGGGGGAAGCGAGCTAGACTGCTGTTCTTTTGAGGGGTTATAGAGTGTTTCGAGCCCGTCCCTGTGGCATCGGTCCCATCGTTGTGGGACCCAGGGGGCCGGCGCAGCGGCCCGCCGAAGCAGCCTGTCACTAATAACACAGGTCGAGATGCAGGACAGGAACCCGGAAGTGACCGACAGGCTGCTTCAGCAGGCCGCTGCGCCGGCCCCCTGGGCCCTACAACGATGGGACCGATGCCACAGGGACGGGCTCGAAACACTCTATAACCCCTCAAAAGAACAGCAGTCTAGCTCGCTTCCCCCGAGCCCTGCCGCCATAAGCCTCAAGGGGGCTCATTTTGTGGAGGCCGCGGGGAGGCCTTCGCTGGCCGGCGCTGGCCCCGGAAGGCCTTCCAGAGGCTCTGGAAGGCCTTCCGGGACCAGCACCGGGTGCTCCGCGGCGTCCCTGCGGCCTCCGCTGGTCCCTGGAGGCCCTCCAGAGACTCTGGAGGGCCTCCAGGGACCAGCGGAGGCCGCGGGGAGGCCTTCGCTGGCCGGCGCTGGCCCCGGAAGGCCTTCCAGAGGCTCTGGAAGGCCTTCCGGGACCAGCGCCGGGTGCTCCGCGGCGTCCCCGCGGCCTCCGCTGGTCCCTGGAGGCCCTCCAGAGACTCTGGAGGGCCTCCAGGGACCAGCGGAGGCCGCGGGGAGGCCTCCGCCACCGCCGCCGGGCCCCGCGCGCGGGCGGGGAAGGCGGCGAGTGAGGGAGGGAGCGTCCCTGCGTGTGCGCAGGGTCCCTGCGCAGGCGCAGGGACGCTCCCTCCCTCACTCGCCGCCTTCCCCGCCGGCGCCCGCGGCCCACCGCCTCCGGGGCTGGCTAAACCGGGACCTTTAATGGTCCCGGTATAGGCAGCCCGGGAGCCGGGATTGGGTGGCCAGAACCGGGAATGTCCCGGGAGACCGGGACGGTCTGGCCACCCTATCTCCAGGAATAATGGAAGGGGAGGGGAGGTCTGCCAGAAAGGGGGAGGTGTTGATTGGTGAATTCCAGTTCCACTTCTGCCCATGGGATTTTAGGTAGAATTCAAATGGAAAGGTAGGATGAAAATATGATTGCTGTTGAAACTGTTGATGTTGCAGACATCTTCCACAGCAGTAAACTTGTAGGTGTCCCTCATCCAGGGACTAACCAGCTTGCCAAAAAGGACCCTTCCTTTGTTTTCAGAGCATGCTGTGAGACAAATAGCTTTAAACATCTTTTAAAACACAATTATCTTAAATACATGTGTACATGTGTTTAATGATACATTTGTATGTACATCTACATCCAGGAGTGGCCAAACTTGCTTAAACATAAACATCAGATGTTTGAGAGCTGCAAGACAGAAGGCAGGCAGGCAAACAGATGAGGGAGGGAGAGGTGGAAAGCAAGCAACTTTAAATGCATTCTCCAAACAGTTGGCTGCCTTGGCTTGGTGAAGTGATTTAAAGAGAGAAATGCATTCTCCAAACTGGCTGATGGGGTTGTGGGGGCTTTGAGAGCCATGCAATATGTGTGAAAGAGCCGCGTGTGGCTCCTGAGCCATAGTCTGGCCACCCTGTCTACATCTGATGTATCTCCTGTAGAAAATGCTGGAGTTTCCCACAGTAGCATTGCATGTAATGGCTTTTCCAAAATATTGCTCTAATTAGGGTTGTTTCTGTGGAGAGAAATTATGAATAATGTGATTATTACTACTGTGATCGATGTATATCAAGACAAGTAAATGTGCCAGGTCTATTCTAGAAAAAACATGGGATGAGATGATAATCTTTTGAGGGAAGTGCTCGCACAGTATATTCAGGGGACAGTTGGTATGATAAAGTAAATCTGAGAAAGATTGTTTGGCTTTAAAAATTGTCTTCAAAAAAGCAGAATTCTCATAATAGAAGGTCACTGGTTTGATTACTGAGGAGTAACACCTCATTAGTTTTCACAGCTGGGAAGCAATTTTTTTTTTTTTGAGTCATGACGCTGGCCTGTTGCTAAGATTTATGTATCCAAAAATACTTCACTGCAGTTCTGCCTAATGATAGGTAAAAAGCCGGTTCACGATATTCTGTCATGTTTAGTGTGGTTGAGAAAGAGTGCAGACTGGGACTGTAATGGTGGGAGCAGTCTATCTCAGTTTATTTCCCTGGCTTGACCTAGCTTTCTTAATAATATTCAACCTACTTCACATGATTGTCATGAGCTGCTGTTAGGGTGACCATAATGTCTGAAGGCCAGCCAGGGACACTGGGGGGTGGTGGTGCCGCCGGAAACAGGAAGTGACGTCACTTCCGGTGACGTCACTTCCGGTGACGTCATGCCACCACCGGAAACAGGAAGTGGCATCACTTCCTGTGACATCATTTCCCCCGCGTCACCTGCCGGAAACAGGAAGTGACTTCACAGCACTTCCTGTGACGTCCCCAAAAATCCCCCAAATATCACCGCCGGAAACAATTTTGTTCTCAAATCCTGTATATACTTCATCAGCATATGGGATAAGGCACTTTCTCAACTGTGCTGCATAATGCAGCCTATTTATTTTGTCCTGTTGGCTCTGTTGGCTCTATCTGCGCCACCTTCATCACTTTCGGGGTGTGGATCCCCCAGTGGGGTGGTCTCCCGACTCCCTCCGCTGACTGTTTCTGATAGCCCTGCGCCCCCTCTTTCATTTGATATGTGTCCCGTGCGGGTGCCACCCTCCCGCCGGGAGATGCCGCAAAATGAGCCCCCTTGAGGCTTATGGCGGCAGGGCTCGGGGGAAGCGAGCTAGACTGCTGTTCTTTTGAGGGGTTATAGAGTGTTTCGAGCCCGTCCCTGTGGCATCGGTCCCATCGTTGTGGGACCCAGGGGGCCGGCGCAGCGGCACGCCGAAGCAGCCTGTCACTAATAACACCAGTCAAGATGCAGGACAGGAACCTGGAAGTGACCGACAGGCTGCTTCAGCGTGCCGCTGCGCCGGCCCCCTGGGCCCCACAATGATGGGACCGATGCCACAGGGACGGGCTCGAAACACTCTATAACCCCTCAAAAGAACAGCAGTCTAGCTCGCTTCCCCCGAGCCCTGCCGCCATAAGCCTCAAGGGGGCTCATTTTGCGGCATCTCCCGGCGGGAGGGTGGCACCCGCACGGGACACATATCAAATGAAAGAGGGGGCGCAGGGCTATCAGAAACAGCCGGCGGAGGGAGTCGGGAGACCACTCCACTGGGGGATCCACACCCCGAAAGTGATGAAGGTGGCGCAGATAGAGCCAACAGAGCCAACAGGACAAAATAAATAGGCTGCATTATGCAGCACAGTTGAGAAAGTGCCTTATCCCATATACTGATGAAGTAAATACAGGATCTGAGAACAAAATTGCACTAGAAGACACAAACACAAAGCTCCCTTACACTGAATCAGTGCTTGGGTCCACCAAAGTCAGTATTGTCACATAAGAGAAGCCCTGTTGGATCAGGCCAGTGGCCCATCCAGTCCAACACTCTGCGTCACATAAGAACATAAGAGAAGCCCTGTTGGATCAGGCCAGTGGCCCATCCAGTCCAACACTCTGTGTCACACTTAAGAACATAAGAGAAGCCCTGTTGGATCAGGCCAGTGGCCCATCCAGTCCAACACTCTGCGTCACACTTAAGAACATAAGAGAAGCCCTGTTGGATCAGGCCAGTGGCCCATCCAGTCCAACACTCTGTGTCACACTTAAGAACATAAGAGAAGCCCTGTTGGATCAGGCCAGTGGCCCATCCAGTCCAACACTCTGCGTCACATAAGAACATAAGAGAAGCCCTGTTGGATCAGGCCAGTGGCCCATCCAGTCCAACACTCTGTGTCACATAAGAACATAAGGAAGGAAGGAAGGAAGGAAGGAAGGAAGGAAGGAAGGAAGGAAGGAAGGAAGGAAGGAAGGAAGGAAGGAAGGGAGGGAGGGAGGGAGGGAGGGAGGGAGAAAGGGAGGGAGGGAAGAAGGGAAGAAAGAAAGGAAGGAGGGAAGGAAGGAAGGAAGGAAGGAAGGAGGGAAGGAAGGAAGAAAGGAAGGAAGGAGGGAGGGAAGAAAGGAAGGAAGGCAAACCCCCAACCGCCAGCCCCCCCCGCTTTCGGCCCCCTTACCTACGGCGGCGGCGAGTCCAGCGGCGGCGGCAGCGGCGGCGAGTCCGGCGGCGGCGGAGAGGCCTTTCCGATGCCCTCCCGGGCCTCCGCCAGCACGGGGGGGTGGTAGAGGCCGGGGAAGCGTCGGAAAGGCCCGCGGGGGTCGCTGGAGGGCCTCCAGCGACCCCCGCGGGCCTTTCCGACGCCCTCCCGGGGGAGGAGGACGGGGGGTGGGGGTTGAGAGCCCCGGGGAAGCGTCGGAAAGGCCCGCGGGGGTCGCTGGAGGCCCTCCAGCGACCCCCGCGGGCCTTTCCGACGCCCTCCCGGGGGAGGAGGACGGGGGGTGGGGGTTGAGAGCCCCGGGGAAGCGTCGGAAAGGCCCGCGGGGGTCGCTGGAGGCCCTCCAGCGACCCCCGCGGGCCTTTCCGACGCCCTCCCGGGGGAGGAGGACGGGGGGTGGGGGTTGAGAGCCCCGGGGAAGCGTCGGAAAGGCCCGCGGGGGTCGCTGGAGGCCCTCCAGCGACCCCCGCGGGCCTTTCCGACGCCCTCCCGGGGGAGGAGGACGGGGGGTGGGGGTTGAGAGCCCCGGGGAAGCGTCGGAAAGGCCCGCGGGGGTCGCTGGAGGCCCTCCAGCGACCCCCGCGGGCCTTTCCGACGCCCTCCCGGGCGGAGGAGGCCGGGGGGTGGGGGTTGAGAGCCCCGGGGAAGCGTCGGAAAGGCCCGCGGGGGTCGCTGGAGGCCCTCCAGCGACCCCCGCGGGCCTTTCCGACGCCCTCCCGGGGGAGGAGGCCGGGGGGTGGGGGTTGAGAGCCCCGGGGAAGCGTCGGAAAGGCCCGCGGGGGTCGCTGGAGGGCCTCCAGCGACCCCCGCGGGCCTTTCCGACGCCCTCCCGGGGGAGGAGGACAGGGGGTGGGGGTTGAGAGCCCCGGGGAAGCGTCGGAAAGGCCCGCGGGGGTCGCTGGAGGCCCTCCAGCGACCCCCGCGGGCCTTTCCGACGCCCTCCCGGGGGAGGAGGACGGGGGGTGGGGGTTGAGAGCCCCGGGGAAGCGTCGGAAAGGCCCGCGGGGGTCGCTGGAGGGCCTCCAGCGACCCCCGCGGGCCTTTCCGACGCCCTCCCGGGCGGAGGAGGACGGGGGGTGGGGGTTGCGAGGCCCGGGAAGCCTCGGGAAGGCCCGCGGGGGTCGCTGGAGGGCCTCCAGCGACCCCCGCGGGCCTTTCCGACGCCCTCCAGGCCTCCGCCGCCACCGCCGGGCCCTGTGCGCGGGCGGGGAAAGCGGCGAGGGAGGGAGGGAGCGTCCCTGCGCGTGCGCAGAGCGATCTGCGCACGCGCAGGGTCGCTCCCTCCCTCACTCGCCGCCTTCCCCGCCCGGGCGCGCGGCCCCCGGCTCTCTGGCTGGCTAAACCGGGACCTCTTAATGGTCCCGGTATACCCAGCCCGGGAGCCGGGAATTGGGGGCCAGAACCGGGAAAGTCCCGGGAGACCGGGACGGTCTGGCCACCCTAGCTGCTGTGGTGTAGGGAATAAAGATGGGTACTTGTATGTACTCATCTGTTTTTTTTCTTCTTATGAGGGTTTAAAGCAGATTGGGGGGCATTTTTGATCTGGAAAATGGGCCAGAAGAAAAACAAATGCTTCCCAGCAGAATGGTAATGTTTGTTAACATAACTCCGCAGTGGGGATCCAAAGTAACTTACTTTATTTTCCTCTCTTCCATATTATCCTCACTGTAACCCTACGAGGTCGGTTATGCTGAATGGGTGGGTTTGTACCAATTAGGGCTTAGTAGGCACCCACATCTTACTGCATATTTTTTGAGCAGTATGCCTTTAAGCTTGACTTCAGATTATGTGCCTGCCTTACAGACCATTCTTTTTCCTCCAGTGTATTCATTCTTCAGCTACAGTTTAAAACACACACACACTTTTTAAATTTGGAGTGGGATGTCACTAGCTAACTTCCATGGCAGAGTGGGGATTCAAACTTGGGTGTCCCAGATCCTAGTTAACACGCTAATATACCACACTGGTGTGCACGCTAGCTCTCTTTCTCTGTCAACAACACGTTGAATGATATTGCACTAGGATTCTCAGGTCTTGTCCTTGAAGCTTTGCTATGTATAAATTTAGTGATGATTAGCTAGTTATCTGTCTGTCCTGATACATTTGTGTAAACAAGTTTAAGAAATATTTAACACTGAGAACCCTACATGAAATATGCTTTGTATGGGGTTCAAAATTCCATCAAACAGACATTTCTCTGTATCAAAGAACCATAGTTTATATTGGCTCAAAGTCATACAACATTCAGCCGATGTCAGTCTCTCTTTAAATTTTTTTTTAAAAGCCTGTAGTTTTTTTTAAAAGTGTATAACTAAAAATGTTGTTTCATTAAAATTATGGAGTCTTTTAAAACTACATTTTATCAGAGAGGAACATTCCTCTCATCAGCATTATCTTTGTATCTGCTTCTGGAGAAATGCATCACAATTCAGATTATCTGGCCAAAATCTTGCCTGTTCATGAGCAATGTGTTCTGTTATGCAACATATCCGTTCCTTGGGGAACAGATTAAAATGTTGTGGGCAGTGGGCAGAGTTTGAGAACAAGAGTTAAGAGGAACTATCAATTTCCTATCTGACAGATTCTGATTATACGGCATGTTGTGAATGGATGAGACCTGGTACTTTGATGAGCTCATTGGTTTGTTGCACATTTGTGCCAATGTTATATGGGGTAGACCTGGTGGCAGAGGTAAGTAAAATGTGACAGTTTGATGACTGAGTTGCCCCGGTTCATTTTTAATATATTCAGTGTGGGGGGGATGTTCTCTGTAACCATGCAGAACTACTCTCCTACTCTCCAGCCTTTGTTCATATAGAGGAAGAGATTTTATGAAGTATTTGTACTTTCTGTACTTAAGTTCTCATCACCCTCACAAGCAAACGATGGCAACCAAGGTACTGGTAAAACCCAAACTATGCATTTGTTATGGATGCATGACCTACATCTTTTCCATTATTCCCTAGATATTAAAAGCTAAATAAGATGTTTGACATGATGTTGCTTAGCTTGTGCTTACTCTTATTTCACTCTCACAGGGGCAAGGGAACGCTAAAAGCACTTTTAAGTTACATCACACATCTTATTTATTTAAAGTTTAGAGGGAGGGAAGAAATTTGGTCAGTGGTGACTTTGTATTCATGACAAGGTGGTGGTTTGGCCCCTGGGGTATGCGGACTCCTGCCTGGAAAACGGTGGTCCCTGTCATATAAAATTCCCATCTGTCAAGGCTATAGTAATAAGAAGATGCCAATGAGGCATATGCTATTTGGACAAGAGCCATCCATATTGCTGTGAGAATTGTTTCAAAATGCAGAAATGGTAACACTGCTTTGTTGGGTATCACTTTTAGACTTGTAATTTGCCTACTCACAGCAGGTAAACCCCATTCCCATCACCTGCCCTAAGAAAATTGAGGCATGGAAGAAAACATTGCTGGAAAATGATGTTCTAAGGAATTTACCCATCTGTCTATAGTCTCTACAACAGAAATTAGGAGAAATTTCTTGGGTGTTGTCCATAACTGATGTTATATCCTTCCTAAATTCCACCCTTCCCAGACACTGTCCTCAAAATCTGGCATTTACCAAGGCAGTGCTGGCAGCCGTAATCACTTGCCATCCATTGGTTTTTATGTTCTAAACCAGAGAAGTCAAAAGTGCATCCCACATGCCAAACCCAGCCCACCCAGGGCTTTAATCAGGCCCACAGCTCTTTTCTCTCCCTCTCCCTGTCCTGTCCTCACCTTTTGCAGCTCCAATGCTGAAGTTCCTGGCTCCTTCTGCCTTGTCTTTGCTGGCTTCAACAGGAAGCTGTTCTGGACTTGCAAAGCTTCAAAGAAAATGTGGAATGGATTTTTCATTAAGCTTTTGGCACCCAGATAGACTACTCTGGGAGTAGTCTGTTTGGGCCCAGAGACCTTAATGGAAAATCCATTTTGTGTTTTCCTTACAACTTTGTGCTGCAATGTATTTCAATGGAGTGGAGTTCATTTCACTTTCCAGCATTTGTATGGTCATTTGAAGCTGTTGCTTGCTGGAGTGGTCTTGCAAATAAAGCCTTGATGCTTTGAGCCGGTTTGTCTCTGCTGAATGGACCTGGGAACTTGTGCCTACTGAGTACTCTAACCCACAGCCAAAGGGGGACACTAGAAAGCCATTGCTAATTTGAGTAGACCCTGGGATGGGGGGAGGAGAGGAACTTGCAATGCCGAGCCATTTCATGTTTTCCTGGGCTCAGAGCATTTTATAGTTTTAGTTTCTGCTGTGAGCCTTGTGTTTTTTGTTTTATTTTTAAAAATTGCATTGTCAAATCACACTATTCCCCCACATTTCTATTTTAAAGGAAATATCACAAGAGTTTTAAGTGTGTTTGTATTTTAAGTTTAAAAAAAATCTTTAATTGTGTTTGTCTGCATCCTTTATAAAGTTTACAAAGAATAAGGCCTGTTGGTGGGAATAAATACAGAGGGCTCTAGGAGGAGGCTGTGGGCAATGCCCCAGCTTTGGCAACTCAACATCAGTTTGCTGTGGCGTCATACCATGACGAAAGTCATGTGGATACTGAAGCACAGTGTTCTTTTCATCTGCAGGGCATTGTTGCCACCTTTTCCTATTGTATTTGGCCTTGCAGCTTTTAGCATCAGTGTGGGCTTGTGGTGTGATCTGTATTTTGCGGCCTGGCATGGTTGTGTTATGGTATACCATAGAGTATTTGCTTCAGGGCAGCCATTTTCTATAGGGGAAGTGATCTGACTTCAGCTTTCCATCTCCTCCCCACTCCCTGCAGCCTCTATCTAGGAAAAGTAGTTTTTCCTCCACAGTGGGGATCAAAGCAGGAGGAAGGCAACCTCAGCAGGGTATAATGACACAGAGTCCACCATTTTCTCTATGAGGAAGTGATCTCTGTCATCTGGAGAGCAGTTGTAATTCTGAATGATCTCCAGTCATCACCTGGAGATTGGCAACAATGGTTTCCCAGGAGGAAATGGCTGGTTTGGAGGGTGGAGTTTATGACATTGTACCCAAGATCCCACTCAAACCCCTCCCTCTCCAGGCTCCACCCCTCATATCTTCAGGAATTTCCCAACCTGGAGTTGGCAATCCTATCTCCTTCCCAGCCAACCATCCATCTACCTGTATCTGCCCCTCTGACTTCAGCTTTCCATCTCATCCCCCCTCCCTGCAGCTTTTACCTAGGAAAAGTACAGTCTTTTTTTGCAATGAGGACCAAAGCAGTTTACATCATTCTCCTTTCCCCTTTTGACCTGCACAACAATCCTATGAGGTAGGTTAGGTTGAAGTCTGTGACTGGTCCAAAGTCACCCAGAGCAAGAACCTGGGTCTGGCAGACCTTGCTCTGAAATGCTAACTGCTATGTCAGACTGGTTTTCAAGGGGGGGGGCTGCTCCTGAAGAGTAGCAAGCAGCCAGGCGTAGTTAAGTCATGCGAGTCAGGTAGCATCAAGTCACCCAGAGAGTGCTGCCAGGCCTAGGGTGGCCAGCCTCCAGGTGAATCCTGAAGATCTCCTGGTATCACAGTTGAACTCCAGACAACTGATCTCTCTCCCTTGGGAAAAAATGCTTTGGAGGGTATACTCTATGTCATTATATTCAGCTGAGGCCTCTCCCCTCCCCAAACTCTGGCTTCCTGGAGCTGGCAACCCTGTCAGGACTAGCCTCAATGAGTTCTCCCTCAAAGGCCAAAATAGGACTGGAAAGGATCTCCTCCCCCTGCCTTTTACTGATAGAACCAAGCTCAGAATAGTATGATTGCCTAGCAACAGCCACTGAGAGAAAATGCCGCTTCCCCAGCGGTCCAGTCGTCTGTCTTGGGGCTGGAGGGATTGAGTGACACACAACTCAGTCAAAGGGAGGGTAGTTGAGTTGTCACCAGTACAGCTTGGCTTTTATATCTATAGGATATCTCCACTACCAAGCATTACATTTTATGACATCCGTGGCTCAGCCCTACAAAGTCCCATTATGTCAGATCCGTCCCACATAACAGATGAGTTCGACATCCCTGTTCTAAACTTGTTTACACCAGCAACCAGTCTTTAGATTTTTGAAGAAGGAGGACTCTTCAGAGGCAAATTATTTTCTGATTCTCCCTTGCAGTGTTGTATGGCCATTTGAGTGAATTGCCTAAAGTGAAATAGATATATACTTTTGAGTCTCTTTTAACAGTTGTGGGGTCTAGAAACTTGATTTAAAAATAAAAATGGAGACCTGGAAATATCAGCTTTAGTTTTGTATTCAGCACAAATTGTCATTCTTGTGTGATCACAGATCTGTGGCGTATTCACAGTCCCAGGAAAAGAGGCAAGAAAAATCACATAGAAATCTTGGCAGTCAAATAAGTGTTTATATTATTGTTTGGCGCTTTTCTCACTAAACAGTGAAGAGAAGGGAAGAGGAAGGACTTCTGCAAAATCTAAACAGAAAACCACAGAACACCCTATGCATTTCTGTAGTTTATGTAGTAATAATGGTAAGGCCATGCCATACTGTGTGCACCTATATTTTCCATTTAGAATTTAATCCTTTCTAGTATAAACTCTGATGGCCATTCAGGTTCCTTTTTCCATAAAAAGAGAGAAGCTCTAGTGTCTGTCACAGGAAAGGAACAGCCAATCTCTTTAATCTCATTTAATTATGCAGTATACTTTCTGCAATGCTGTAGTTATGATAATCCAGTATGGAGTTATTATCAAGTTCATGTTCTCTTAAACAGAAGAATCCCCCCTCCCCCTTTATGACTCTTTTCCTTTTCAGTTTGGTTGGTTCTCCAAGTAAAAACATACAGGCATTCCAGGAGCAGAGATACCAATTGTGTGGGCTGAAGGATCACAATGATAACGAATTTAGCAAAACAGGACTGCCTTCAAGTGATGCATACTCGAGATAGCTATGGAAGTGGCTGTGTCTAGCCTCTGGTGAAGGAAAGCTTTTAGCCCTAGAGCTAGCTGGGGTAGCACAGGTGCAGCTTGCAAAATACCATGGGCATGGGCAGCAGGAGCACAGGGCCATGGCATGATGATAGGAGTATGTGATACTTGCCATCTCCTCCCATGCTGCCTGGGCAAGGTCCACTCTAAGATGAGCTCTAAAGGCAGCCCCTGAGAAGCAGCGGTGCTGGCATGGCAGGCAATGGCAGACACAGGCCATGCTTGATGCCACCTCCTGCATCACTGCCCTCTCCTGACTATGGTTCTTAAGTCTCTAGATCCAATTTACAAAAGTTGAAAACCATTCAAATCATATTTCAAAAGTGATTTTTCTCTGAGGAATATCACAATACAATACACTGGATTTGGACCAGATAAAGTTTAAACTGTCAGTAAGAGTCCAGTGTTGTCTGTCTCCCTTTTGCAAAAGTGTGAAACAGGCAGAGCACTCAGCTTCGGAGGGTTTTGCTTAAGGACTTGGACTGTGAGTTTTAAACCTATGCCCTACAGGGAAGTAGATTTCTAACTTTCACTTCTCAGACAACTGTTTCCATGTTGTCTTGTCTACTGCTGAGCCTCTTAGTATCAACTATGGAACCCTACTTGCTGCTAAGGATTCTGGGGGAGGCTTGTAATCATTATTGCCCCACATCAGAGGAGCCTGTGCTTCGTAACAGTCCCTCTGTGGGAAGACTTTTCTATTAAGGAATCCTGATAAGCTTGGAAGGACCTATGGCACAGACTGAAAGTCACATGAAAGATATAATGGGAAGATCTTCAATATTTGTAAAAGAAGTGGCAACCCCACACAATGCCAATGTTTCTGAGAACTATTCAGGGACTCGATAGAGGGATACCTAAGTGAATATCAAAAAATGTATGATGATGAGGATTGGGCAGATGCTGAAATCCTGGAAGTCTTTCTAAAGCACTCAAGGTCAAACTGAGCATTACAGATGGTAACATGTAGTATATTAGTTCCCTCAACCTGACTTTGACTGAGACAGACATCATTAGCAAGGGAACTCATTTCCCAACCATAGAGGACCCTAGTTTGGTTTGGGACCATCGTGTTATTAAACACCTTACACGCAAGCTTACACCAAAAACATTTTGTACAAACGACTACACTGCCTTAAGTTACAGAGGGAAAGTGGGGTGTGAATATTTAAATGAACCTATTGGGTTATATCAAATCAGCTTTTCTCTGATGTAAAAGAGAAATGGTCGCCTTTAGCCACTTCCCCAAAAAAGCTGTGCTGGAAATCATGCACAGGAAAAATAGGTAAAATCAAATAGAAAAACTAGCTGGAGCTGACTATCCTTTATATATAAAAGCTCTGTTGTGGTGGCCAAATGGAGCTCTCTCATTGGCTTAGGGGTACATTCCACGCACTCTATAAACCACTGGCCCATCACTGCTCAGTCAGTGTCTCTAACCTCCCATCGGCTGACTCTCCTGCCCCCTCTTACTGCAGGCCGGGAATGTTGAACAAACTGCCAAAGGACACATTTCCAATGCTTCTCTCTGTCAACTAGCCTCAGAAAGGGCTGCTACTCTACTGTGGCCTCACAAAAGGTGTTGCAACTGCCGCTGGCAACAGACCTCTGCTGCCCCATCAACAGCCCACACAGATGGCCTCCTAGCACATGCAGCCTCTGAAGGCCACCAAAATAGCCAGGGAGGAGCCACTGCCACTGTAATGCGACTAGGTGGCAAGGCCTGGCCCCTCCAGGAACATATCCTCAAAGGCCATAGCAGCTGACACTTTCCTGCCCCTCCTCCCCTCAGTCTTGCCCCAGGACAGATGAGGATTGGCCCACTGGGAAGCTGCTAGCCAGAGGCTGTTGCTACGCAACCAAGGTTGCGTCTGTCAGTAAAGGGAGAAGCCTCAGGTAAATAGAATGCCATCCTCCAAAGCAGTTATTTTCTCCAGAGGGAGAGAGCTCTGTTGTCCAGAGTTCAGTTGTGATAACAGGAGACCTTCAGACTCCACCAAGCAGTTAGCTACCATAGGCCTGGCTGAGTGCAACTGTTCAGTAGTAGCCCCTCTATGACAGGCATTGTGACGTACCAGTTACTGCTTCAGAGCAGGGTCTGCCAGGCCCAGGTTCCTGTTGTGGAAACTGACTGGGAGATTTTGGACCAGTCATAGACTTTCAGCCTAACCTACCTCACGGGGTTGTTGCACAGATCAAAAGGGGGAGAGGAGAATGATGTAAGCTGCTTTAGTCCCCACTGCAGAGAAAGACTCTATTTTTCCTAGATAGAGACTGCAGGGAGGGAAGAGATGGAAAGCTGAAGTCAGATCAGTTCCTCTACAGAAAACAGATACCTTCAGGCACATACTCTATGGTATACCATAACACAACCATGCCAGGCCACAAAATACAGATCACACCATAAGCCCATGCTGATGCTAAATACCACAAGGATGAATATGACAGGAATATGAATATGACACTGCAAACAAAAGGAATGCTGACCTTCAGCATCTGTGACCATTGTCATACTTCCCTGCACCCCCCCCCCATACTTATTCTTTCTTCTCTCCATTCTGGGCCTGTTTCAGGGCTTTGAGCCACCACAGAAAGGGGGGCGCGCACACACACACGCTGGGGAGTGGGAAGCTGGCATCTGTTTCAGCTGTAGGGTGGGTGGGAGGATAGCAAGGGTGGGGAGGTGAGTGAAGGCCAAGGGCTGGGGGTGGGGGGAAGACAGCAAGGGTGGAGGGTGAGTGAATATCATGGGTGAGAGGAGTAGTGGCGTGCCAAGAGAGTGGGGGTAGTTGAGAGGAAGAGGTGGTTGGGGGTGGTAGTTCCAGGGGGGTTGAATTTGGGGGTGGGGTTGGAAAACACCAAGGGGAGGAGAGTGAATGCCTTCACTTGGGTGGCTGAAAAGGCAGCAAACGGGGGGGGGGGGGCACTTGCCCAGAGTCTCTTTCTAGAGCCTGTTGTATTTTCCCTCACAACAGGCCTTGTGCCTAGTTAATGATAAAATGCTGAATGTGTTGGATTCTGGTGCCACAGCTAAGAAAAATAAATTCAGAGGAAGGAAATGGTTATTGGGGCTATAGGACAGGATATAAATCCAATATAATCTTCTTCTCTTAAATTAGGTTGGAGACTGTTAATACTTCCCCTGTTCCTTATTTTTCAATTTGCTACATTGTTTCAGTATCACCAGTGCCTTTGTGTTCCTTCTTCACCTGTTTTAAACTATCCACAGTCTGAATATGAAGTGCCAAAGGCTAAGTGAAAGATCAGTTTCTAGACTATTTCATCCCAAACCCTCTCATACTTGTTTTATATATAGATGCACACATGCATGCCACAGAGAACAGGAAAGCACAGAAGAGCATTTGTTTTGTTTTTTACAGGTAACCTTTAACATGGTAATTGCTGTCTCTATGTTAGGATTCATTGTTTCAGGGCTTAAATGAATTTTGCCATTACTCTTTCAGGCTCCAGTGACAACATAAGCTGAAATATGTACCAACATGTCTCTGTTTATTACCAACTCCTGTCTTAATCCTCTACATTTTTCTGAAGACAGCCAATATGCCCGTGATTTTTTTAAAAGAGCGATTAAAGTTGTTTTTTTTCAAAATCTTGCCTACCAGCTTTTCTTTCTGTGGTTTAAATCCTGTCTATCTGTTGTGTAAGAAGGAAAAATGTTCATACACCATGACATTATATAATTTAAAGTAAAACAACAGGTTTTTTCCCCCTGAAAAGAATGTAATTTAGTTTCCCTTCTTGTTTATCAGGGGCACTTGAATTGAATAGCCCAGGGCAAACAAGAGTCTGTAAATGGAATGATGATATGCTTCTAAAAACAAGAAGTCCCAGATCTGCTTGATTCTGCTCCCCATCATAACAACAAGCATCCTTTGTATATTAGGAAGCTGATACATTCCTGGTGCTTAGCATCAGGTACACTGGGGAAATACCTAGGCTAATAGACCCGTGGAAAGCCCATCAATCCAACTGGCTTGACCATACTCACTTTATGTTAGGTTCTGAAGGGCACAGTTGAATTAGAGAAGGTTGCAGCTTCTGGGAGTTTAGCACACTCCACTGCTCTTCTGCTTCCCTAATCAATTGGGGAAAGAGGAGATATCTCTGGCATCACACTGGGATCTTGGCACTGGCATCAAGGGAAATGTGGAAGTGGAAGAGAAAATGGACTGGATGGATGTACGGTAGGGGTAGAGGACTGCATTAAAACACTCTACTAGTTCATGTGCCCTGCTGGATGCCATATTTTTACAAACCACCACCCCAACCAGCTATGATTTTAAAAAAGAACATTTAATATGTACAAAGAAGCAACTGGTCTATGGATTCCAATTCCAGCTTCATGGTTCACAGTTACAGGTGGCAAAGATATTTCCATCAGGGGCAAACAGATGTCAAAAAGGCTCAAAAGCAAACCAAACCCAGACTGGTGGCCTTAGAAGGGCTGCTCAGCTTGGATCTGGTCAATGGCAGTGATGGGTATTGAATGAAAATGCATCTGCCATCTGCTCTGCCTCTGGACAGGTAGCCCCTGCCAGCAGTGTAAGGTTTTTACCCTTATTTTTAATGACTGATTAATGTTTCTTGTTAACAAATGTTAACATTTAGAGTCATGAGTCTCATGAGGGGAAAAATATCTGACAAATATTCTTGCCCTGCTAGTTGCCCACTCCAGTGGTTCACCCTCAGACTGTGCTAGTCAGACTATCTAATGTGACTGTAATAGCATTTCGCTGCCATGGAAGTCATCACTATTTTAAAACCAGCTCCTCATTAATACTTCTTTAATGAGAATTTAACACGTTCATCAATCAACTTATACAGATTTGCTATTACTGGTGGTTATGTTTTCCACAGGACAAGCAATGACTTCAATTATTGTTGAAAGGGCATATATATATACACACATATATATATACACACACACACACACATGGTATATATAGTGCTCTTTTATGAATCTTGCATCACAGCTTTCTTGAAGTACATGAAGGTGAAGAAGAAATTGTATAGACAACTGGGAGCCAGAGAGGTGAATGACTTCATGACCTGTATCATGTCTGACAGCTATTAGCTTCTTCTGAATGTTTAACCCCAAATGTGTCTCTGCCTTTGTTGCTTTAACAGAAGACAAGAAAGATTTATATCCCCTATAACTAATAGTGTATGAATTTTAAAGATCTATACTTCTGAAGGAGAATGGCTGCTTTATTAATCAACTACTTGAATGCAAAATATCCCATGTTAGTAATGTGGGGAAGTTTCATACAGGGAGAAGAAAAGTCACTACTGCTGGGAAACAGCAAGTAGGATGGCAGTGCAACACCCCAGCAAACAGTTGAGCTGCAACACACAGCTGAGCTGTGGCTCAGGGGGAGAAAAGTTAAAGGGCTAAAGAAGGGGATACCAGAGCTTAATGACACCATTAATGACTCCACTCTCTTCACAGTTTGGTTGAAGTCAGATCTTTTACATAAAGGCTCTGTCTGCATTTGCCATGCCTTCTCTACTTTAAAATCAGAGCAAACAAAGTTTGAAAAGGAAAGTTCTAAGAAGCAATGTTCCCTCTAAGCTGCAGTCTTGTGAGCAAAAATTCTACTTTGTGAGCTACTGCTATAAAAGTTGTGAGCTACTGCATAAATTGGATTGCTCTGGGACCATTTTTCCTGAGCTAAGACAAAAATGTGAGCTGGAGGCTAAAAATCTGTGAGCTAGCTCACACTAACTCAGCTTAGAGGGAACACTGCTAGGAAGCCCCACAAATTGTCCTTGGAAAGAGCATGGTATTTTGTGAAAGATCCCCAGAAACATGGGGACATACTGTGTTTCATCAGAGGAAAAATTCTCATAGGGAAGAAGTCTTTTTCAGGGTGGTGGTGGAATGTGCACAGCTAGGAGGCTGTACCAATCAATATGCAACCAGGACAATAGAAGACCAAGACAACTAAGAGGCAATTGGGAATGTTTGGACAGCTTGCTTCAATTTGTTATGCTAAAAGGAAGCTATGGCCAAAGTCCTGAAATACCAGCCATTTCAATGCCTGTTCTCTGTCAGTTTGTGTGCCCATTAGTTTCTCGATGTGATCAAATCAACCATATTGCTTTGCCCGTTACAAGCTGCACTGTCTGTGTGTGTGCATATACTTTCAAGAATACCAAAAAGATCTTGGAATACTGAAGTTGCAATTCCATAGTGTAATTATACCATAATCAGAGCACTTGCAGAGAACATGCACCTTTCTTGCAAAACAGCCTAACCCAGAGCCTTTTAAACTACAGTACAAGTAACCCCTCAGGACTACTCAACTAGCTGAGACTATAGAAGGAAATCAAACAACAAAATCGTGTAAAGATGCCTGGCTTTCCTTCTAGTTCAGTATCCAGCCCTTCCTTCCTCTCACCATCTTTCCCATTGTAAAGTGTGGGCTGATTGATCTTTTTGCTCCCAGAGTTGTGGACACAATTTTCCTAGATCTCTAAGGATCAGTTGGTTTCCTGCATCTTTTAATTGGATTGCTTTGATTGATACAGAATTTGGAAATAACAGCTCCTCTAGAACAACTTCCAGTGGAAAACACAGCAGAAAAATCAGGAAATATCTGGGGACTTTGCGGGTGGAGCCAGGAGACTTTCCCATTCCCTAAAACAAACAAAAATACAGCAGTGCAGTTCCTCTGAATACAATCTTCGTTGCCTTCTCTTTTTTGCATTCAGATGGTTCCACAACAACTGCACTTCCACTAAAATAAAAGTGAACTCACACACACTCACAAAGCAGCCAAACTAAGCAGTTTGCATGCCCACACTTTTATGATCTCCCTGGTGCAATGGTAGATAGATAGCTTTACTCACCAGAGTTGCTGCATGTAACAATCTGCTGTATTTCAACCAATTTACAGAGAGAGAGGTCTAGTTTTTCTTCTATCCCATACTCAGGTTCCAGTTAACTCTTTACTATCCCTTTTACTACACAGCTTCTGAAAGGAATGCAAAACAAACAGAGGGATTGGGCTCTCTGGTTTCTTCTCTGTCATGCAGGAGGCTCTTCCTGTTTGCCTCCCATCCCTGCATCAACAGTCTTTCTGAGATTTAAAGGGATATACACCTCTTCCAAAACAGAAGCAGCTGCAAGCTTCTGAACCTGCCTGAGATCTAAAGGCACATTGTGGTTGTTGGGGCGAGACTTCCCTCCTGGCCACCTGGCTAGCAGCAAGGAGGAACCTGAAAAACTTGGGGATCCACCGCCAGACCTGGGGACAGGCAAGCCTACCCATCTACCAGGTATCTTTTCTGTGCTTCCTCCAGCTGCAGTTTATCTTCTCCTATTCCCTGCTTCCTTCCTTCCCTTTACCTTTTTCATTCCTACCTTAGATTTGTCTGGCAGAAACCAAGGCTTGGAAGGCTCAGCAATATTGTTGTGGTTGGCTGGTGTCATGATTCTCGGGGTTGCCAAGTCCCCTCAGTGCCGGAATGAGAGACTTTCACATGCGCATGACGCAATGACATCACCCGGAAGTGACATCATCATGCTGGCAATGTTGTGTGCAGCCGCTCTAGGCGCTTCTGGGAAAACTCTATCATTTCCCCAGAAGCTTCAGCCATTTGGGAGGGGAGACTCTATGGTACCTATTCCTGGAAATGCCTAGATCGGCTGCTGCATGCTGGCGCAATGACGTTACTTCTGGGTGACGTCATCATGCCAGTGATGTAGGGGGAGGTTCCCCCCACTGGCCCAATGTGAGCTGGCGGATTGGGAACCTCCTGGGTGGGGGAACCCCCGCCCGGACCAGGGGCTTGGCAGCCCTAGGGCCTAGTAAGGCCTACAGGCTCTGGAGAAGCCTGTGTAGGAGTAGCTACAAGGCCTACATCTCCCATGATCCCTTCTGTCCCTCTGATTGCGTGAAAGCCGTTTTGGAGGGAAAACTTTCCCAGAGAGATGGGATCTAGGAGGAAAGCATAAATTGGCCAAGCCATAGGCAGGGTGGTTCCCTCTGGAAAGGCTGCAGCCAGAGAGTTTCCACACCAAGGAGGGGGGAGTCCATTTGGAATAACAGAAAGGGAATGTCTAGTTAGATGCATCAGGGCTTTTATTTCCTTGCACCAACCTTTACAGTTTCTTTATTCACTATTGCACTAAATGTTTTACTATTCACTTCCTGTTCTAGAGCACTTATAATAAACTTGTTGTTAAACTGCCTGGGTCCTCACGTCTCTTCAGTCATGGTTAAAAGTAGGGTTGCCAAATTCAATTCAAGAAATATCTGGGGACTTTGGGGGTGGAGCCACCGATCAATTCTCCATGATTTTCTATGGGAATAAATCTCCATAGGGAATAATAGAGTTCCCAGCAGACATTTGCCTCCCCTCCCCCCACTTTCTGATGACCCTGAAGCAGGGGGAGGGCCTCCAAACCGGGGGATCCCCTGCCCCCACCTGGGGATTGGCAACCCTAGTTAAAAGGTACTTGCTAATAGGGAAGGTACTGGGGTTGGGTGAGTGTTCTGGGCCCTCCCATACAGACCCTTCCCAGAGTGGTGACAGCCAGTAGAAGGCTCTTCCTGCTTTGTGACAGCTGGTGACCCCCCATATGGCTACTGGGATTACTGAATATGGTCTCATTTTCCTTAAGTCTGTGGAATTGTCACCCACTCCACCCCAAGATCCCACAGTCTGGATGTTTTGTTCCACACTCCAGGGCCCAATTTGGAACACAGTGTTTAGACCTGTTTCTTTTATGCATCTGAGAGAGATTTTTTTTCAGACAAAAGTGATCAAACATTTTAAATGATTCTCAATTTGTAATATATCCAAATATGAGCTAATCAAATTACTGCCCCAAACTAGAGATTGTTGTCACCAAGCCTCAGTTTGAATGGTTGGGAGGAATGCTTTCTCTTTCTAATACTACCTTGATTCTGAGTACAGCTCCTCTGTGCAAATCACATGTGGCTTAGGAAATGTGGTTTCAGGTCATCTCCAAGGCAAAGGCTGAGAGCAGCAGAGGACAGGACTGGGCACCACCCCACGTTCATCTCAGTATGCTTACCGAAAACAATATCAGCTTCAAGGAGAAACCAAGCCTCTCCCTTACCTAGCCCTCAGACCATCAATCAGGAACTCCCAGTAATTAACCAAAGAAAGTTTAGTGCAAAGGTCTAGCTATTCCAGCACTTAGCTAACACCCACACTAGCCACACATAGGTCCCAATATTGTAATCAAGGCTGTTTGACTCTCCCAATGAAACCCCAGCTGGATGCCATTGTAACACTGGGGAAAATGTTGGACTGAGATCTGGGAAACCCTGGCTTCAGCTCCCCGTTCTACTGTGCAACTCACTTGGTGACCTTGGACCATTCACCTTCTAGCACCTTAACCCACCTTATGGGGTTGTTGTGAGTGTAGATTGAGGAAAGGAGCTTTGTGTATGTGTGTGTGTGTACACAGGTGCACATGTGCAGCCACAAATATTTACACAGACCCCAAATTCTATAAAAGCTACTTTTCTGTGCTTTTACCAAAGAGTTATGCTGTACAAGGAGTATAGCTGTAGTAATTGCATTGCCATCAGGAATTCGCTAAATTGCTCATAGGAGGAGGTGCAGCAATTTTTTTGGAGCCTGTGGATGTCACGTGCCTGTATTGTGCTAGGAAGGATTCATTTCTGGCTCTTATACAGCTCCATTTTTTGAGGTGGAGTGAATGATGCATTGTTTTGGTGTCTAATAAATTATAGCAAGATGCTACTTAATGAAGTGATGGAATTTATGCAGAACTCTGAAAACTCTAACTGGAAGACTCCATCTGCAGTGGTAGTATCTGAAATTGCTGAATGCCATTGATAAGGGCCATGGCCACACAGAAGCCTGGGTTGCCTATAGTTAGTTGAAGGAGCCACTGTGCCTTTAAAAATCTATGAGACTAAGGCAGAACACTTCTGCTTCTTCCACTTGCCACATGTTTAGCTTGCTATCTCGTTTTGTTTAACTGCCACTGTAGCTCTTTATTCAATACAGCATCATATAGGGCTGCACTCAAAGACTGACTATTAGGCCAACAGGGCCAACCATATATACATTTCAGGTTCCCGCGCTAGCATCCTATTGGACCATTCAAACCAGCAGGGGGCCCGTGATTGGAGCAGGGCAGCAGGGATTTGGATCCTACTGCACATTGTTCTCGAGTCCCCAAGCTCGGTCCCACAGGCTCTAATGAGCCAGGCAAGAACTCCATATAATAGACACATTACCAATCACATATGTATCAATGCTGAATGTCATTGATAAGGGCCATGGCCACACAGAAGCCTGGGTTGCCCATAGTTAGTTGAAGGAGCCACTATGCCTTTAAAAAACTATGAGACTAAGGCAGAACACTTCTGCTTCTTCCACTTGCCACATGTTTAGCTTGCTTTTGTTTAACTGCCACTAACTCTCTTTTTCTTAACTCTCTGCTAAAGTGGATGGATAATGAACAGTTCATCATGACCCCCCCTCCCTTGAATTAGAACAGTCATAGTTTATGGTAGGGCTGACACAAAATTAAGAGAAAATTTTCATGAACATCTTTTCATCCCCAAAAAGGAACTCCACCCCCTTCAGCAATTTTTCATGTATGTCTGAAAGTGTTTTTTGAAGAAAAGAGAGGGAATATGCCAGCCTATTGGCAGAGCAACTGTACTGTCTTCAACAGGCTATTTTTTTGCAGGTGCACATTAACTCCCTTCCCACCAGCACAGTACAGCACAGCACAACCTTTGCCTTATTGAAGTTGCCTCAGCATTAGGCCAACTAATACCTTTTGAACCACATCCCCTGTGCATGGAGAGTGAAAGCAAAGTAAGTGATCTTTGCCTTCAGATCTGAGTAGTTACATGATGCTGTGATAGCAGTGCAAGCACTTTGTGATTCCTGATTGGGTGGGGTTGCATAACCAGTAGGAAGCATGTTATTTAAAAACATGGAGCCAAAGCTGTTGGCAGGAGGGGCAGCAAACAAGTGCTATAGACACCAAAAGGCTTTGGGGAGAATGTCAATAAACATTTGGGATCCCCAAATGCCTTCTTTCTGCAACTAGAATGTTAGCTCCAGTTTGTACAGCACTAATTTTGGGTAGCCCATGCTGTTGGCAGTCTGTTAAGATCACGCTGGCTCCCAAGTTGGCTTTGCAGTCATTTTGGCATGGATGGTAAATTAGTCTTCTGATTCTGAAACATTTTCATTGGATTTTTTTTCCTGATGAACAACTGTTAAAAGCAAAAGTCCCTGATGGTGACAGTGGCAGGGCTGGTGCAAACTGTACTGACTGTGCAATGGAAGATGTGCAGATGATTCAGAGCAGAGACTGGCCACGCCGTCCATTACTTGTTTTGGTAGGGTTTCACCTGAAAATACAGATTAATGAGCAAGTGCTGGACTGAAAGTAGGAGAAGCTAATGTGTTTTCAAAGGAAGAGTTAGCAGGGTAGTTACAACCAGGGGGGCGTTTTGTAGAAAAAGTCCAGCAGGAGCTCATTTACATATTAGACCATCAACCCCTGACATCACCATTGTTTCACACAGGGCTTTTTATAGAAAAAGCCCAGCAGGGACATATTTGCATATTAGGCCACACCCCCTGACACCAAGCCAGCCAGAACTGCATTCCTGTTCACTCCTGCTAAAAAAATAAAGCCCTGGTTACAACAGTGTCAACTTTCCCTGAGACTATGGAATTAGTTTTATATTAAACAGCAGCCAAGGTAGGAAAAGTATGGAGTTCAAGGAAAACGTTTTATTCATATTTAGAACTGTCAGGTGCCCCGGGGGAAAACAGCTTGTTCATCTGTTGCATCTTTAACAGAAACATAGTGTATGGAAAATTAGCAGACAATATTTTCACACCATGAAGGTGAGGCTCAAGCTTTCCCTCCAACTAGATGAAAAATTGGTGACTGTACTCACTGAGCTTTAAATTCTAAGAGTATAGAGGTTGAGCCAAATGTGTAACTTGTTTTCATTAATGATACCACTCAGTATTGTCTCAAAATTTGCTCCCTTGCTCTTCAGTGGAGGACCTGTGCCTTTAACAACTGTATGACAGACAAACGTTCAACCAGTACAGTTTTTCCACAGCTTCTCTGCTGCAAAGGCTGGAGCTTCTGAATTGTTACATGTTGTACAGATGTCAAAAGCAGCAACAGCGTACAACTGACAGCCTTAAGTAGTATGCCAGAAAATCTTCATATGGCACTTGTGGGAACAGGTTCCCAGGTGGAGCTAGTTCTGTTTGTACTTTTAGTACGCTTTTATCCTGATTTCCCCCCAAGCTTAGGATGGCATACATGAGCCTCCCAATAGGGTTGCCAGCCTCCAGGTGAGGCCTGGAGAACTCCGGCTTTTACAACTGATCTCCAGCTGGCAGAGATCAGCTCCCCTAGAGAAAAAAGGCTGCTTTGAAGGGTGAACTGTATGACAATATACTATGTTGAGGTCCCTCCTTTCCACAAATCTCACCCTTTCCTGGATCCACCCCCAAAATCTCCAGGTATTTTCCAACACCAGCCTGGCAATCCTACAAACCAGTGACGGTTCGGCTGGGATAGTGCCATGAAGGTTTCCCAGTAATTCATGACTGCATGGGAAACTGAACCTGGGTTTCTCTGACGCTGGTTCAGCACTCCAACTCCTGTATCTCATTCAGTCGCCTCTTTTTAAAGCTAGACCTTTCTTTGCACTATCTACCAGTCTCTAGAGACCTCCTAAGGCCACCTGAACCTAGGATAGTCCAGGGGGAAAATGGACAGAGTTCCCAAACTTATCCTATCAGCGCAACAACTTAAGAGCTGGGACAGAAGAGCTGTGCTTGCTGAAAACAATATCACTACAATGTTTAAGTAATTAATTAAACTACCAGTTAAAAATTCCTTATTTGTTTTAAAGAGTGTCCCTCATTAATTGGACAGTGGATTTTAAAATAATTTAATTCCATTCTCGCAGACAATGCCTGTCTCTATGTTCATTATGACAAGCATGAGCATTGCAGAAAAACCAGAGATTCCAATGCAATTGTATGCCTCTTTTCATTGTGTTTTTCTTACTTGTTCCTTAAAACGAGGACTTTTTTGGTAGAAAAAGCCCAGCAGGAACTCATTTTCATATAAGGCCACACCCCCTGATGTTATCATTGTTTTACACAGGGCTTTTTATAGAAAAAGCCCAGCAGGAATTCATTTACATATTAGGCCACACTCTCTGATGCCAAGCCGGCTGGAACTGTGTTCCTGTGCATTCCTGCTCAAAAAAACCCCTGCTTAAAACTCATGCTAAGTGATCATTATTTCTTTAATCAGGTAACAGCCCGAAGTAATAAACATACTTAGCATTCAGAGAACACTTTAATTTGCTTCACATACCTCATACTGTTGTATAAGAACATCCCATGTGAAGTAAACCAGAAATCCCTTTTTAAAATTTGTGTGTTAAAGGCACAAGAGCCCTTTCCTTTGCCTGTTAAAATCCCCCCCTCATGTGAATGCATCTATGATTTGCATACATTGGAGCAAAAAACCATTCAAATCACCAAAAATATTTGTAAAGTGTGCTGCAGCCCTAAATTGTACATTGCTCTGAGCCCTCTTTACAAGGAAGGGAAAGGAAAGGTCCCCTGTTCAAGCACCAGTAGTTTCCGACTCTGAAGGTGACATTGCTTTCACAACGTTTTCACGGCAGACTGGTTTGCCATTGCCTTCCCCAGTCTTTTACACTCCCCCCCCCCCCCAGCAAGCTGGGTACTCACTTTACCAACCTCGGAAGGATGGAAGGCTGAGTCAACCTTGGGCCGGCTACCTGAATCCAGCTTCCGCCGGAATTGAACTCAGATCGTGAGTAGAGAGTTCAGACCTTAGTACTGCAGTATTGCTGCTTTACCACTCTGCGTCACGGGGCCGCCTTACTTTTACAGGGAAGGGTGATATAAAAATGGAATCAAATAAATAAATGACTTTGCTGTTATTCATGTTCCTTTTGAAGGCAACACTCTTTCTCTTTTGCAAATGCAGATGTTGGGCTTCCCCTTTCAAGGAAGACAATGGGGGTCTCTGCATTTGTGTGTGTGTGTGTGGGGGGGATCTTTTAACACTTCTCCAGCCATTTTCCTGTTAGAAAAGCCACCCTGGAACTGTTCTACATGTATTGAGGGAAATTTACAAATGCCATGCTGACATGCATCCCCTCCCCCACAGCACTCCTATAGCTGCAGGAGACTGGGTAAGGAAAGTAGGTCAGTCCGGCCTTCCCAAGATTTGCGTTTCCTTACACTCTTTTGCCTAGGCCCTGCACAAATATTTTGTGCTGAGTCTGGAGAAGGCACCTGTCTACACTTTTCATCATTCCACAGTATTTCCCGGAGGCCATCTGAGTGACAGCTTGAAGCAGCAGCAAATGCACTAACCACCTGTCTTCCACCAAAGGGTGGAGGAGATATCTAAATTGCCATGATAGAATTGCTTCAGGGAAGAAAAGGATGGGAAAGGAGGATGCACCCAAGAGAGAAAAAAGCAGGGAAAGCTAGCCTGGCCTTTTCTTTTGCAGCCTAAACTGTTTTGCAGGAAAGGAGAGAGCAGGTGGGGAGAACCACCCTTGACAAATAAATAGGAGGGAGAGTGGGTGGGAATTAAAAGCTTTTCTTCTGAAAGAGTTGCTGTCCAGTTGAAACACTTGTCCCAAAAGAAGCTTCTCTGTGGCTTTGAAGTGTCTTTATTAACACAGATGGGAAAAGGGAGTTCACACTTTTCCTGTCCCCCTCCCCCTGTTTATTTTAGGTGGGGCAGGGATATTTCTCCCAGGCATACTCAGGGGAGACAATGCATCTGTTTTTGACAAAGCAAGGCTATCTTTGTGATACAAAAAAGCCTGGAAAAGTCATTGTTTGTTTAAAGAGAGATTTGGATTCTAGAGAAAAGGTCAAAGCCTGTCCTCTCATACAATCAGCAAAGAAACCTCCTACAGTTCTTTTGTTTGCCTACCTTTCTACAGAACTTGCACAGCTGCATTTATTTTCAAGGCTTGGAATATCAATTTGTCTGGAATAAAAAGTGTGTCTTATTTTTGCAGTGTTTCATTTGGTTTTTTTAAAAGGGTGCTGTTACTCTAGCCTTTCAACAAACAGTTTCTGGTACAAAAACCTTCAGAATCTTAGGTGTGTTATACTGGCTGTGGTTAGTAATGAGAGAGATTAGACAGATTTATGAAGAACAATGCAATAAATAACTCTTCACCATTATGGCTAAGTACAGCCTCCATTCTTGGAGGCAATATACCTGCTGTAAGTACTGTAAACCAGAGATTAAAAAGAGGGCATCCATCATGATTAAGAATTTCCTAAATAAATCTGTTGGAGGCAGAATACTAGGCTAGACATCTGGATTTTATTTGGGGAGGAGCCACGGCTCAGTGGCAGAACATCTGCTTATAATGTAGAAGGTCCCAGGTTCAACTCCAGCAGCCCTGGCAGTAGGCACTGTGAAAAACATCTGCCTGAGACCCTGGAGAGCTGCTGCCAGTTAAAGTACTGGCCTTGATGAACCAAGGGTTCATCAAGTATAAGGCATTAGGGTTTGTAGAATCTTTCGGGATCAAGTGCCGTGTTCTACTGGAGAAAGTTTTCCTTCCAGACGTTTCGTTCTTGATGTTACCAGCCGTGAAAACCTGAATTCTTTGATAAGTATAAGGCAGCTTCAGTATAAGGCAGCTTCATGTGTGTTATCCTTTTGCAGTTCTTCTACCATTAAAGGAGCCTTTATAATACTGTATGTACAGTTCTGCTACCATTAAAAGAGCCTTTATAATACTCTCTTTTTCAGTACTACAGCATGTATTTAGGAACACTATGAATTTCACTTGCTCTTTATATGGGTAAGTGAAATTGACTGTAATTTTCACTTTCATTGTTTACTGACTATAATTTTCACTTTCATGGTAAGCAAAAAATTGGCAAAAACTCCACTTGCTCTTCCTAGTCTTCTTTCTGTTTCTAGGACAGAAAAAAAGTTGGTAATGGCCAGGGTGGAGAAGTAGCTCAGGATAATTTTCACGATTCAAAAGTGGTTCACTTTAAAGAAAAAGATTACTCTATAGCAAGGTTTCTTTGAAGGTGGCAGTGAGCTGCATTGGTTTTTTTTATAAGTTGTGGAAGGATCAGAGGGGGGGAAACCACCTTGCAGGTGCAATGAGCTTTGAAAGACCATATAGCTAAGTAAAGGGCATAGTATCAGATTCTCCCATATGAACTGACTACCCTTTCACTCCAGTCATCTTTGGAGGCCCTGCTTTGGTTTAAACCCACCTTCTGAGACTGAATGGGTAGCAACTCGAGGAAGGGCTTTCTTGGTTGTGGCACCAAAACTTTGAAACTCTCTCCTAAGAGAGATTCATTTGTCTCCCTCTATCAGTGTATTACACCAGCAGGTGAAGACTTTTTTTGGTTTCTTTTGTATCCTACCCCACCCCCAATTATTGGCCTTCTGCTGTAGTTTATAGTTGTTCTGCTGTAGTTTATGTGTTTATAATTGAATTATTTTATAATGTTAAATGTTTTAAAGAGGTAAATGGCTTAATATTTTTATGTGCGCCCCCTTGGAGACCCTGATGAGGTGGAAAGGCAGCATACAAATGTTTTAAATAAAATAATAACTCCATGGTAGATCCCCTGGGGAATTCATTTTTGCCCCCTTGAGCTTCATGATGGAAGACAAATGAGTGGCTTAGGGCTTGCCTGTTCTTTCATAAGTCCTTCCTAAACCTCAGTTTTGAGCAACTGACCTTTTAGTCAAGGAACTGTAAAGAATATTGGAAGGATTCCTATTTCAAAACTACTGACACAAGAGGAAGATTCTTCCTATGAAACATAAATCACTGTAGTTTCACTCTAAAGCAACCTGCTGTCCCGGCACAGCAATGAATGTTTCATGAAATTCAGCAATCATGCCAAGATGGTAGGAATTTCCCTATCACTTTGAGGCTAACCCCCCTCCCCCAATGAAACACAAACAGTTCAGAGAAGCAAAATAGGATAGTCTTTTGGCTGTGATCCTGAGTATACTTGCTTGGATGAGAATTTGACTGAGTTGCATGAGGCTTTCTTCTTTTCACATACATGCCTTCAAGGTTCAAGTGTTATAACACCTTAACACAATGTTTACATGTGTTCAGTTTAAAATAATGGAGGTGGTGATCTCCTAAGAAAAGCATACAACCTAGGTGTCTGCTGCCTCTTTTGTACCCAAAGACCACTTAAAATCAGTATAAGACGATACCTTTTTTAAAAAGTTGAAGGCAGTTACAAGGACTCTAAATTAGTTTGATAAAGCTCTTTGTGTGTGTGTTTTTGTGTGTAGGTGTCAGGGCTGTAGCCAGAATTTTTTGTTTAGTCGGGCACATAGCCAGGATTTTTCATTTAGGGGGTGGCCAGGGTGGCATAGTGCATTGAGGACCAGATTCAGGCCCTGGGAGACCCAGGCCTGAAAGCCTGTGTCTGTGATAGAGGCTGGCTTCATGCCTCTGGGCCCACCCCAAATTCTCAGTTTGGCCTGCCTGCAGGGGGCCACCCAGTTTGGTGACGCCAACCTGACTCTCAGCTCTGAAAGGTGGTCCCCTCTGCACTGGTTGATTGCCGCTTCACCAGCAGGTAGAGGAGCAGCAGCAGGGCCCTGGGGAGCAGATTTTTTTTCCTGTGGACCAGTTTGAGGTCACATTCATTGAAAACCCAGCCTAGTGGCTTTCAAGTTTAGGCCATGCTGCATTTCATTGGCAAAACCTGGTCCAAGACATACTTTAACAATCATTCAGGATTTATCGCTAATTGTTATGAAATAAAGCCTGCAAAATGTCTGACAGTGAAACCTTATGCAGACTGACTCTTGTTACTGAATTCGAAAGGACTTAGATGGAAGTCACTTTGTCTAAAACTGCACTGTAAGCGACAGACTAATGGGCTAATCTATGCTTTGCTTTGGTGGGGCTTGAAATCAAAGAACACATTTCCTTTCCCACCACTTTTCACATAGTGTGCCACCACAGTGCAGGGGTTCTCCTGGTGGAAGTGAACTCCCTGCATGTGGAGTTTTACAGCTTGCAGAAGCCACTCCCTGGAGTAAGATAAACAGAACACGATGTCTGCTTATGAGTGCTGTACTCTGGCCCTTACGTTAGCTGTCTTCCAAACCGTGAAAGCCTAGTTGGCAGTGATACGGAGTCAACAAACAAGAGCTTTGGAGGAAGAGAATAAATTAACCAATGAACTATGTAATGTTCTCACAACACATCTGCCAGTCACTTCCACCAGACATTGGAATCTCTGTTCTGGGAAAGGCACACCTAAGACAAAGCAAGTGATTCACAAAATATCTGCACTGATTGCTTAGGCAAAAATCCCTTTGAGCATTTTAAATATCCTGTGCTAGAAGCAGTGGCGTCACTGGGGTGGGTTGCACCCTAGGGCCAAGTGCGTGGGTTGCACCCTGGGGCCAAGTTGGTTGCACCCTGGGGCCAAGTGTGCCGGACTCGGAGGGAAGAGCAGCAGTCCTCGTGCGCTGCCCAGAGGTGCTAAATCCCTCGCGTTCGAACAAAGGAAGCCTCCGCCTGGAGAAGCCGAAAGATTTGGGGACGGTAACCGTCCCGAAACTTAAGGAGAGGCGCTGCTCGTCCTGCAAACTACTTCTTCCATCAGTCCGTCCCTCCCAAGGCGCTGGCGGCGGCGCGGGCTTGTGCAAGACCAGTTGCTAGCCGAGAGCGGCGGCTGGGGGAGCTCAGCGCACCTGCCTGAACCAGCGAGAAAGAAGCCCGCTTCGGGTCCTCGTCGCCTGCCCCCTCCTCCCCCGCCGCCAGCAGCAGCGCCTGCGGTGCGGAGTCTTCAGCACTGGCGCTCATGCGCACTGCCGGCAATGCTCCTGCGCTACCCCTCACCCGCTCCTCCTCTTGCTGCTGCGAGCGCGGCCGATGCCGCCTGTTTTCCTCCTGCGTGAGGGACTCCCTCGCTCTCTGCCTGCCTGCCCCCTTCCCTTCCCTCCTGCGCCCCGCGCGTCTAAAGCCTCCTTTCCCTCGCTGGTTGGCTCGCAACGTCCTCCCTTCCCTGGTTTGCCTGCTCGCCCTCTGATGCCTGCCTGCGGAGAGCTGTGCTTTCCTCTTCCCTCCCGGCCTTCTCTCGCTTCGCCACTGCCTTGAAAGAGCCTCCCCGCGTCTCCCGCCAATAAAGACTGTGATTGCTTGCCGCCTGCTGCCTTCAAAGAGCCCTAGGGGGCCAATGAGAATGCTCTAGGGGGGGGGCAATGGCCCCCTTGGCCCTGCCCTAGTGACGCCTCTGGCTAGAAGTATCAATGCAGGATACAAACAGTATTAATGATGATGCTTCCAGCTTTGGCTTGGGAAATTCCTGGAGATTTGGGGACAGGGGAGGTTGATCAGTGGGGTTGTAATGCCAGAAGCTGCCATCCAAAGCTATGATTTCCAACCAGGGGAACTGTGGGATGGAAATCACCCTGAGCCCAACAGGGAAGGGCGGGATATATGGTAAATATAATAATAACATAAAATAGCCCCATTGTGCAGGTGGACTGCCACTTACTCTTATGTACAAATATTTGTGTTAGATAATAGACGAACATTTTTACAAAGGTACTCCAAAATGCAGCAATCCTGGAAAGGAAGAGGAATTGTGGTTTATGGTTAGTGCGTCACAGATGCTATCAAAGCATTTTTTGTGAAACTCACACATCGCTCAGGCAAAAGCTGTGATAGCCATCAAAGCAATGACCATCAGAACACTGCATTTTCCTAGTAGCAACATTTGGATTGTTGGAAAAAATGTAAGTTCTAAGAATGTGCATTTTGTAATCGTTGGTTTTTTTAGCTTTGAAAGACTTTTCTCTGTTCCCATTTTCTCTTATTTTGCTTTTGTAGGATCCAGTGGGGAACAGATTTATAGCTCAAGTGTTTTTTTCTATCCAATTGGAATGAAAAGCATAGAGATTGTAGCTCCAACTCGCAAGATCCTTTCCACCAAATTGCAATTAAAGCACCTGCAATTCATAGGCAAATATAATTTTCACTTGCAGAGCAAGTAGAAGCTAGGGTTGTCAACCTTCAGGCGGTGGCTGGAGGTCTCCCGCTATTACATCTGTTCTCCAGGCAACATAGATCAGGTCACTTGGAGAAAAATGACCACTTTGGAAGATAGATACTATGGCTTTATATCTTATTGAGGTCTTTCACCTCCCCTAACCCCACCTTCATCAGGAATCCAGCCCCAAAATCTCCAGAAGGAGCTGGCAACACTAGTTAGAGGCAGATGTTTGGCAAACTAAGACATCTGTAATGTAGAAATAACTCACATTTTGAGGCTTGGAAATAGGCAACACTTCCAGTGGTGGACCTACATTTTTGGGGCCATGAAGCTTGAACTGTTTTTGGGGCCCCTTCTCAACCAGCAACAATAGGGAAACATCCAAAGGTCCAAGGGGCCTTGCTGCCCTTTCAAGGACCTTGATGCCCATGTCAAGAAACAATATCCATCTAAGTGTTTGTGTATTCATTGTCTTTATATGAATGTAAGTTTGCCAGGATTTGCACCAGCATTGTAGCTAACATAACAGGCACCTATCCAATTAAGGTGAAAGGTAATTTGTCACACCTGTGAAGTCAGCTCACAGTGACAGATAGATCATTTAGATCTAGCCTTGACAAGTTAGCATCTAAGCCAAGACTAGATGACAGCTCCTAGATTAGATCGCATCAGCGATTGGGTAACCAATTGACTAGGCAGGATATAATCAGGCTAGGTGCCCACCATGTGAGGAAAACCCCCCTTGCATAACAACATAATTACCACCCTGGTTGCCAGAGCACCTGGAGAAGTAACTCGCACACGTCTGGCCAGAGAGTGTGAGTAAACCTATCCAGGGGCAAGAGGGACTTATGCAGTACAAGCAGCCACTATGCTACAAAGGCACTCTAAACCGGTACAAGAGTGAACATATGAACATATGACGCTGCCTTATACTGAATCAGACCCTTGGTCCATCAAAGTCAGTATTGTCTTCTCAGACTGGCAACGGCTCTCCAGGGTCTCAAGCTGAGGTTTTTCACACCTATTTGCCTGGACCCTTTTTTGGAGATGCCAGGGATTGCACCTGGGACCTTCTGCTTCCCAAACAGATGCTCTACCACTGAGCCACAGTCCCTCCCCACCAGGAGAACGGATGGCTTCCTGTCGTTCCGTATGACGTCCATTTCAGCCATGGAGCAGAAGAGACTGCGCCGCCAGGAGCTATCCAGGCGAACGGTTTTGAAGTTCTGACCATGGAATCCACTGTGGAGGGCTAACACCACACGCAGCCATCTTCCTACCAGGCTTGACTCCATTCCAGCTAAGCGGACGGCTCACGTACACACCAGATGTCACCTATGCCTGCAAGCAACCTACCCACCCCAGAAGTGGTTAAGCGTCCAACTGCCACTTTCTTTGTTTGACGGAACTCAAGACAAAGACTAGTGCCAAGGAGAAGACAGAAGAAGAGGAGACCATCTTCAGCCAGAGCCAAGTTCCTTGGTACAAACTGGGTGTTACCTAGGCCATGATTTGACTCTCAATTGTCACCCTTTTAGATAAGTCTAATAGTCCTAAGCATCCCCCCCCACCCAAGTAATCTCTCTATTCTTCTCCCCAACTGTCATTTGGAGCCTCCCCCTGGTCCATTTCAACCTGAAAGTCCACTCAGGTATCCAGGCAAGTCCATTGGTCAAGAGTAAGCACCCAATTAGGTGCCACCAATGAACTTTCGATTGGTTGTCGCAGTAGTCCAGCCCTTATGGTCACTGCGAAGCCTCCCCTTTTTGGGAAGGTCAGGCATCAGCTGACCACCTTCCTGCTTCCTCGTACCTCCCATCTCCTAAGGGCTCAAGAAAGTCCTTATAATCTGTGACTAGCTACCCACAGGTGTGCTTCTATCAGTATCCCAACTTCCGCTGCATAGATCCATCCCCGATTCCTGATCAGTTTCGGGTCCCTTCTCCCAACTCCTCGCTCGTCGCCAGTGGAGCCTTCCTTGAAGACTACGATAGGTAAATATCACCCTGTTTGTCTACCCATATGTTCCCCTATCTCTCTATCTATGTTTCCTAAGACTGAATGTGTGTTTTTATGAGTATTTTACCTTGTATGAAAGCCTGATATTTTTCTTAATAAATTATAATTGTTTTACTTAATTAGAGTCCCTAGAGCCAGTTTGGTGTAGTGGTTAAGTGTGCGGACTCTTATCTGGGAGAACCGGGTTTGATTCCCCACTCCTCCACTTGCACCTGCTGAAATGGCCTTGGGTCAGCCATAGCTCTGGCAGAGGTTGTCCCTTGAAAGGGCAGCTGCTGTGAGAGCCCTCTCCAGCCCCACCCACCTCACAGGGTGTCTGTTGTGGGGGAGGAAGGTAAAGGAGATTGTGAGCCGCTCTGAGACTCTTCGGAGTGGAGGGCGGGATAGAAATCCAATATCATCATCTTCTTCTTCTTCTTCTTCTATTTGAAGCATTACCTTTCTGGACGTGGAATCCTGTATACACAGGTAAAAAGATCCTGAGTGAGCCAGGTGCCCACCTGACCATTCCCCAACCTCGTTTTGAGGGCATTTTGGCTTACAACCAGTAAGTAAGTCAACTCAGAAGTCTTCTTCAGGACATCAAGATGTTATCATCTCAAGGTCAAGGAGGATGAAACTCTGAGACTTCTGCTGTCGTGGGTCTGGCTGCATGAGCATCAGTGAGTACAGCTTTAGGTAATTAGCTGAATTGACTACACAGTCCAGTGTAGGGGAAGTAGGCAAATTGTCTTAAGTGTTCCTCTGCACACATTGTATTTATTTTACTTGGTTTTTATATCCCATTTTATGTTCCCTATTCCCTTATTTTGTAAATAAAGTATATATATTTTTCCATAAGTTTTGCCTTTTATTTGGAAGATCTGGGACTTGATAACACACTGACCAAAGAACCTATGTGGTATTCTTTTAAGTTTTCCAAGTTATTTTATTTTCTCTCTTCCCTTTAGCAGGCCTCTAGGGCGTGGCATATACTTCCTGGGCCTGGATGTCGGTTATGACATGTCAGAAGCTGGGTGTTTAGTAACAACAACAGCTATGGATCTTGATAGCCCAAACCGTGGAGAATGGGATGGTGGGGTGGACTCTGGAACCCTTAAAAATGGACCATACTGTGAGCCCCTTCCCACCAGCAATGATGTCTGGGTAGCCATTGTTATCTCTTCAGTGGGGTTGTTCCATGGTAGATTGTCTCAGATTTGATTAAAATTGTTGTACTGTGTTATCTCAGATGTCAAAGTCACTTGCATGAATAAAAATTTCCTCGGCTATGCCTTATAGTTTTTGAGTTATGGGGATGAAAATTAGGGAAATATTATATGCATGCATGATGCATCATAGAATGATGAAATAAAACATAGTAAAGACCACAATTGGGGGCTCAAGCGCTGGAAGCCCCCAAGAAAATTTTGAAATTTGACCAATTAAAGGGACATTTTGAAGCCATATGAAATGGGAATTAGAACATATTCTAAGGTCAATATTAAGTACTTCAACCCATTGGCTTATGATTCTGTCACTAAAATAACCTTAACTTAATAACAAACTTTTTTAGAACCCTCAATTTGTTGAAAAATTCACTGATTTTTTAAAAAGTTGCTTCAAGGCCCCTCCAGGATTAGGGGCCCTGGAGTTTAACCTTCATTAATTTCATAGTAGATCCACCCCTAGACACTCCTCTTTCTGTATGAGGAAAATGTGCTGCTTGTTGCTAACTCCAGATCACAATCATGCTGCCATGTTCTGTGCCCTGATCTGGATGGACCAGGCTAGGCTGATCTGGAAGCTAAGCAGAGTTGGCCCTGGTTAGTATTTGGATGGGAGACTGCCATCGAAGACCTTGAGTTGCTATGGAGAGGCAAGCAATGGCAAGCTATCTCTGTTCATCTCTTGCCTTGAAAAACACTATGACATTGCCTTGGGTTGCTTGTGACTTAATGGCACTTTCCACCTCCATGTTCTGTAGGAAATGCAATTTCCAAGCTGTCTTCAAGGGTTGGATCCTACTAGCATTCTTGACTACATTATTGTAGTCCAAATGAGATCTTAACTGGATAGCAGAAATAATGTTCACAAATTGTTTGGGTAAAATGTCGCTTGGAAGGGCCTTCGGGTAAGTTTAACTGTCCTCCAGGCAGGATGAAGTCACTTGTCCAAAGCACAGAAGATAAGCATGAAGGAGATGACTAAAGTATAATAAAATTTGTCAGCAACAGTCAGAGAAGATTGTGATATGGATGCAGTTGGTGGCTTGTGAGGAATTTTGTATCCTGTTGGCCGTGCTTCTCAGTGTTGTACTTTTCCTCACAGGTTATTATAATGAACTACAGACTATGTTGTCATACTGGAAAAGGATGCTATAAATTACCTTGCATGCATTTTAATGACATTGAATTGATCCATACAGCATATATTATATAGCTTCTGTAACATATGCCTAATGGCCTCTATGACATTTTATGCTTTATATATAAAGTTCATTTACAGAGATGTTTATCATTATTCTTCTTGGCCCTAATAACAGATGGTTTTTTTTTAATGGCTCTGAATTTTTATCTTGGAGCAGAGTGAATTATATCAGCTCTTATTGATATGTTTTAGTTTATTTACAACCAGTAATCCATTATTTGTACTCCCTCTTCCATGAGAAATAGGAAGTTGTTGGGGCGGGGGGCAGAGGCTCTTTCTGGGACTAGTTCTCGTGTGAAGAGGGAGTAGTGAAGTTCTATGGCATTTTGCAATTTATATTTATTTGCAAATATACAAGTTGAGCAGATGAATTTTTTTTTGTACACTGAGAGGGGTAGCATTCCCTTAAGCCTTGTTGAAATGATCACTAATCCCCACTTAAGCACCTCAGAAGTATTCCAGGGTTCTGCCAGACTTGCATTCTCAAAGACGCTTACCTTTTTCCTGTCCACCAAGAGCATCGGAAGGAGGCAACCAGCACAAGTTATGTTGGTTGTGGCTTTCTATTGCTGTTCTGCCTGCAGTGCTACCAGCACCTCTGGAGTAGCTTTTTTTCTCCCAGTTGCCATTGGTGTGGGAGAAGGCAACTGCTGTAGCATGGCATGTTGTTGCATCCAAACCTGGGCCACTTGCCCAAGTACAAGATGAGCAGTGTTCCCTCTAAGCATGAGCTAGCTCACAGAATTTTTGCTTCCAGTTCACAGATTTTTGTCTTGGCTTAGGAAGAATGACCCCAGAGCACAATAATTTATGCAGTAGTTCACAACTTTAATGTCAGTAGCTCACAAAGTAGAATTTTTGCTCACAAGACTGTGCAGCTTAGAGGGAACATTGAAGGTGTGCCCCTACAGTGCTGCAGAATCAGGGCCACAACCTCTGTCTCTTGGTTGGCTTTTCCTGCCCCCCCCCACCCCATGGGTTGGATCCTACTAGCTTTTCTGCTTGATCTTGTCTAGGGTTCCCTGGCCATAAGTGGGAGATAGGGGTAGGATTGCCAGATTCAGGTTGGGAAGCTCCTGAAGATTTGGAGGTAAGCCTGAGGAGGGAAGGGACCTCAGTGGGGTTCAATGCCATAGACTCCACTCTCCAAAGCATTCATTTTCTCCAGGGAAACTGATCTCCGCAGCCTGGAGATGAACTGTAATTCTGGGGATCCTCAGGTTCAGCCTGGAGGCTGGCACCCCTAATTTCTTGTCTAATATTTCCTCCTCACTGTAGCCCCCCCCCCATGTTGTCAAGTCTGACTCTTTGTGACCCCATGGACCAAGTCACGCCAGACCCCCTCATACTACATGGTTTTTATAATATAGTGGGTTCAATGCATGGAAGAGACGTGGTTGCGGTGATCATAGCTCTCTTTATTAGGTTACAGTATGGTAACTAGTGGCTAGAGAAGACTGCTAAACAGGGCCAACTATATACAGTTCAAGGTTCCCAAGCCAGGAAGCCATTGGACCACTCAAACCAGCAGGGGGCCCATGACTGAAGCAGGTCAGCGGGGATTTGGATCCTACTGTTCATTGTTCTTGAGTCTCCAAGCTCAGTCCTCAAGGCTCCAATGAGCCAGGCAGGAACACTAATAATGCCAAACATAAGTCCACATAAACAACAGTTATTGTACATGTGGGTACCATGATCCCTGCTAATTTTTTTCACAGTTCAGTAAGGGCTGCTTCTCTGATGAAAGGGACTTTCATCAGCAGCAAATCTAATAGTATTTTTTTTCTTGAAGGAGACTTTTTGTGTAACAAAGATTTAGTTTCAGTCATCATGAAGCAGGAGGAGGAAAAGTTGGCTAGATTTAAAAGTGCCTTTGGGTGCGGTCACACGTACCATTAGTGACGACACAGCTCCGTCTGGCTGACGGATTAAATGTGTTTGTTCAGACAGCCACATCTGGCAATCGATCGTCATCCAGACTTGCTACGCATGAATGGCGCATTAATTTGACAGTACATAAAGTCCGGCCCTTTTTCAAAACAGCGGCACAAGATCGGCTTTTTGTTGTTTGGACAGCTCACGCGCGGTACTGCCTCTCACCTTTTTTTTAAAAGAAAGCCCCAGCAGACATGCGCATTGCCAGATCATCCGGGAATCTGAGGTGACGCTTCTGCTTCTCCAATCAACACAGGATTGGAGGGGGGGGGAACGTTATCCCACTATTCAGAACAGGAAAAAAATCTTTTTTTTTCAATGTGGAAGATTTCAAGATATCATTGTCACTGCCAATTTCTAGGAAAATAATTCCTGGCAGTTCCGTGGTTTGGATCGGCAACGTTAATTCTGGAAACTTTTGCCCTTCCCCCTTGCCTCTGAAGAAAGTTTTGATTTCCCCAGCTCCAAACAGTTGGGCGCATTTCAATGGACCCCCTCCCCTCCCAGAAATCACCATCTGATTACGCATACTCCAAGAAATGAGCGTGATAGTATTGGATGTCTGATCGCGCACAACAGAATGAATCGCATTTTTGGATGCTCGTCTGAACTGCCCTGCATCGATTCAATATTCAGCAGTTCAGATTTGAGCGCTATACACCCGCTTTTAATGGTAGGTGTGACTGCACCCTTTGACTACTATGTTTTTCTTGAAAAAAAGTATTCAAGCTTGAGTTTTAAAAAGACAATTAAATGCTTTCTCCACACTAGTTTCGCAGGCTTAGCAAACTGGGCTCATGGTGCAAGCATTTACTTAATAATCCATATTATTTATGCATTTACAATTGTTCTTGCTACTATAAGAAAACATCTCAATCACTGAAGACATAAAACATTTTTAGGAGCACAATAAATACTCTATGTAACAGGTTACATAGCTTTTTTTTAGATAATGGCATTAAAAACAATATGAATTTCTCTGTAATTTAGTATAGACAACTTTACATAATCCATATCTTTGATTTTTAAAAAAAACTGTTTATGTGTCAAGGCAGGAACTGGGATGATAGTTCTTTTAAAAACTTTTGTCTTACTATTTAAGAGTTTACCCACCCGCCTCCCTTAAGAGGAAACTTTCTGGCTTTCTTACATGGGTTGGGTTTCCTGCAGCTGTGAGTCCCTTAATGATGACATAATTTGTCTTGGAAATGTTTCCCTTGGAATACAGCCTTTTCAGTAAATTCTGATTCTGCTAGATCCCAATGTTTTGGGGTATGTTGCCAGTGTGGTTATCAATCAACTGAATAATTCAGAGCCTGATGTCATTAAATGTTTCTTTGAGCTGTGGGAGGGGTAACTGAAATGAATGTTCAGTAATTCTACTAGTATTTTAACCCACAGGAATCTGAATCTCTAATACAGTCGAGAAATAGACAATCTGTTTTTCATATGAAGTACTTTCATTTGCAAAGTCTACTTTTTACTGAAAAGTAGCCCTGGAGACTTTACAGCCCATAGGAAAAAGACAGATGGTTCTCATAACTTTCCTTTCCCTTTAGAAAAAATTAGTTTGGGGTGGATGAATTTAAGCATAGAAAAATGGAAATTAATTGAGCTGAAGAATGTAGGTGAGGATTCTTGACTGCAGACCCTTAGCCAGAAATAGGGTTGCCAAGTCCAATTCAAGAAACATCTGGGGACTTTGGGGGTGGAGCCAGGAGCCAGGTTGTGACAAGCATAATTGAACTCCAAAGGGAGTTCTGGTCATCACATTTAAGGGGACTGCACACCTTTAAATGCCTTCCCTCTATTGAAAATAATGAAGGATAGGGGCACCTTCTTTGGGGCTCATAGAAATGGACCTCCTGGTCCAATCTTTTTGAAACATGAGTGGTGTTTTGATGAGAGGCACCGGATGCTATGTGGAAATGTGGTGCCTCTACCTCAAAAACCAGCCCCCTCAGAGCCCCAGATACCCACAGATGAATTCACCATTATGCCCTATGGGAATTGGTCTCCATAGGGAATAATGGAGTGCCCAGTAGACATTTCCCTCCCCCTCTTCTCTGCTTTCTGATGACCCTGAAGTGGGGGGGAGAGCCTCCAAACCAGGAGATCCCCTGTCACCACCTGAGGATTGGCAACCCTAGTCAGAAAGTTTCGAGATGCATAAGAATACACCAAAGGGGGATTAGGTAGGGTTTGATGATGTCACAAATATAATGCAGTGATGTCATGGGAGACTTGGTGATATACAATAGTAGTCTATTAGTAGTACTTCCACATATTACATGGCATCAGTCTGCAGTCGCGGTCACGTGATGGACTATTTATCAGCCTAGAAATAAAAAAAAATAAAAACCTACATGGAAATGAGCTGTGTGCTAACTAGCAAACGTAGTTGAGCTGTTAGTGCCAGAATATTGGTGACAATCATTTCCATGCTAAATGTGCAGCAGCTTCTGCAAGTAGCAATGCACAGAAGTCTTAAATGAAGCCATCAAATGTGTAGGCTGATGAACTAAACCTGAGATTTCAACCTGCTGCCTTGAAAATGAAGCCCCAATTGCTAAAGACCTGCTATTCTGAAGACCTGACCATGAGTCCTCAAACCTGTGTTTCAGGTCCAAAGCCTGAATCCTAGCAACCCTTTCAAGTCAATTTGAAGCAGCACAACCCTAAACAAATCTGGTATGCTTAAACGTTAATACATCAGTTTAAATTGCACTGGATTTGAGTCCCATCTGCCCATATGTTTAGGGCCGGTCTTCTAGGGTGATCACTATCTGCGGCTCTGTTCTGATTTAACTAAATAATGCTTGCCTTGCACTTTGCAAACATAAAGCTACAGCCTCATAAGTGACACTAATAATCAATTGCATCCAAGGATGTGAGACGCCTTGGTACAATGGGAGGAATGACTGTTTCTTAGCAAATTTCATTTCATGTTTTGCTAGCAATTTCTAAATTTTTAAAAAATCATCGAAAAGGTCAGCATTTGTACAGAAATGTAAAGCCAAGAAGTCACAGAGCATACAAAGCTTATTATACTTGAATCAGAGAATACCATCAGCTATCATGGAAAAGTGATTTGCGTATAATTATGCTATGAATCCCTTTTTGATTCAATTTCTGTACCTGCTTTCTTCTCTCAAGAGCTGTTGCACAGCGTAAGGTTAGAAGTTAAAGGAGAGAAGATGGTAATTAATCAGTACCTAAATTACTAATATGGGAAATTCCCAAGTTACACCTATCTACAAAGCATTCCTCCCATTGTGATAGATGGTCTGGTTACTGTGTGGGGAGGAAACAATACTCTGTACATGTGCATAGCATAAGATGTTTTGGCGTCACAGCCAGGATGATTTTGGTGGAAATTTATTTAGATCGTCTCCAAAACCTTATTTTACTGAGAGGAAGTGGGGCTTGTGACTTCTTGGATACTGCAGTTCTTTAAGCTTCTAGTTGAGCATGTGCCTATTGTAAGAGGTGTAAGAAGTGTGTTGTTTTAGCTTGACATCAGTGGAAAAGTATTCTTGTTTAAAATTTCAATCAGGATTGGCTCTATGAGAAAGCATTGTGATGTGAAACGTGTACCAGGAAGTTGACAGACACGTTAAAGACATATCAACCTTTGGAGCCTTCTTTATAGGGATTTGGTTCTTCTTTTACTCAGAAGAAAATTGGTTACCACATGAATTTATGGACTATTTATGAACTATATTGGCATAGAATCTACCCCTTATGAATTCTATTGTTCACAGGGTATCTTTGTATTTTGTTCAATGAAATAGTGATTGTTTATATCTCTTTGTGCACAGTTGCTTGTTTATGGTGGCCCACCTGGGGATTGGCAACCCTACTTACAACCCTACTTGTGTGTATCCTTGCTTCACCCTTGCCTGTGGGAAGATCACAGGAAGGGAGAGGGAACGTGGCTGAATTTTTGGGCCATTGTTTTGCCTATCATCAGAGTGAGTGTCATGGATCAGGATTTCTCTTGCTATTAGTGAATGAAGATCAGTCCTGTTTTAAAGGCAAATTTGGCAAAACCTGTCTCCTCACTATGCAAGGGCCCAGTTTCCAATAAGACAAACATCATGCCTGCAGTCAGAAGACTTATTTGTTTTGTCCGGGTTTACCTTTTGTTCCCTTTGCTCAGATCATGCCTTTTATAGCGTAGCATTGCAGGTGTGCAAACAAGAACAAGGAAGCAATAAACCCTGGTAAGAGGGAAATCTATAGGCAAAACTACCGTGAGTAATTGGACCTTGAACCACTTTGCAAGACGCATAGCCTGGGAACTGCAGGCTATTTCCATTTATATAACCACTGAACCATTTGAGTAGCCAATTTGCCTCCCAGCCGATATTATTAGATTACAGTAAACTTGCTTGTGGCAGCCGAAGGAGCAGAACTGGGGCACTTTCCCTGAGCTGGGAGGAACTGGATTTCTTGGGAAGAGCAGAATTTGCATATACCTTTAAGCTCGGGGGGTTGTAGGCAAAGCCCAGCGGGAATTCACTTGCATATTAGGCCACACCCACCATTGTTTCACACAGGACTCTCTCTAAGAACACCCCCAGCAAGAACTCATTTGCATATTAGGCCACACCCCAAGCCAGCTGGAACTGCATTCCTGCTCAACCCCCCCCCCCCCAAAATCTGGCTTTAAGTCTTCACCATCTAATTCTTTCTTGCATGTGATGGGCTGCTTGAAGTGTTATAGCAAGGTTTGAAATATGACCTGCATGGCTCATTCCTGCCTTTACACTGAAACTGAACAGCATGTAATCTGTGAGTCAACAGGAATCTGTGTCAGAAGCAACAGAACCAGCCTTCACGTATAAAACAGCATTCCATAATTATCTAAGGCTAATACAGGTAGATCTGCTGGGGCAGAGGTTTCCAAACACCAACCACTCCAAATGAGGCCAGAACTGGAACCTTCAGTTCTGAAGAGCAGTTTTCTTTGGTCCATTAGTTTAGGTATAGGAGCCCAATACACTCAGGAAAAGTGAATCCCAAATTATAGGTTTACTAAGGAAAAAATACATATGCATGCACCTATAAAGCTGCTATACTGCCAAAAACCATCCCAATATTGACCATTGCTAGCTGGACGGTTGATCTGGTTCTATGTAGGCAGCTTCATATATTCAAATGCTGAAAATGGGTCCTGGAAGGGCTTGAAGACATGCACCATTTGGGAGAGGGTCAGCCAGTAATTGGAACTGATGCTGAGCTCCTCTTCCCTTTGCAGGATGGTCATGGAGGAGATGACATCCTGCACAGTGCTCTTCTGCTCCACCAGATGTGCAGTCATGGTGTAGGTGGAGTTCCTTGTCCCCTTTTCCCTGCCTCTCATGCAGCAGATGGGCAGATTCTTTCGCCTCCATGGAGAGCCCCAGGAACAGATCAGGGGAAAGATGCTATGAGATGCCTACTAGAGCCAGGCTGCAGTAGGCTGGCAGGATGGATTTGGTGCCCAAGGACAGGGGCCTGTGGTATGTACCGGGTATTGGATTTCTTCCTCCTATGACAAGCACCCTTTGCACTCATGTTCACCTTCATAGCACACAGAGGTCTTCACACTCTGGGAGGGTATAAAAGTGGGTCCATAACTGGGATTCCAGAAATGGAGAGATTGTAGCGGGTGGCCGGGTGAGCTCCCTTGTGCGTTTGGTGTGTTAAGCTTGCATGGAGTCCATTCTATATACTTTTGAACTTGCACCTGTTATTTCCCCCAAAAGCACTTTCCTGGCTTGACCCTAGTCCTGTTGGCCCTGCCACATGGCACTAGTTTTGCTGGGCTTTCAAAAATGCCCTCATCTTCAGTTTCTATTGCAGAGATTCTCTGTCTTGACTTTAGTCCTGTTGGGTTTGCAAAGGCACTTGTTCTGCTGGCCATATTGCACTGGTTCTACTGAGCTTGCAAAAATGCCCCCTTAAGCTTATACTGAAAGATTCTCTGTGACATTGGTCTGTTCTGCAGGGCTTCTTTTGTCCTTTCTTTCTTTCTTTCTTTTTTTGCTGGTTTTTACTCTTCTTTGGAAAGAATGGAGGTTAGGGGTGCCTTCTTTGGGAGGGGGGCCTGTAACTGAGACCCATAAATCCAGTCATCACCAAGCCTGGCAGGCAGGTAGAGGAGAGTTAGATGAAGATCCCCTGTAAGTTTGGTGTGTCTTGCTTGTGCAGGATCCATTCTATACACTCCTGAACTTGTACCTGTAATTTCCCCAGAAAGCACTTTCCTGGGAGCACCTTGGGGGGGGGGGCTGTAACTCAACCCCAGAGACCCAATCCTGTCCAGACTTGGAGGGCAGGCAGAGGAGTCAGCTGGAGATCCCCTGTGAGTTTGGTGCTCTAGCCCATGAGGGAAGTGAGGCTACTGTGTCATGAACCTCAAGAACCAAATCAGTTTGTTTGGCGGTTAAAAGTCCATGATGGTTCATGGTTCACAAATAAGGCATACCACTAACCAAGCCACATTTTCCCAGTTTGTGCCCATCCCTAATAGAATAGTCACTTTCTTACACTGTGTTGCTCATATTTGGAGCCAGATAGACTGTTTCCTGCTTTCCTAGCCATGACCCCACTGATATAGAACAGTTGTAGCTGTTGACTGCTGAGGATGAGGGGCTGGCTAGGCAGCTATGAATCAAACCCTGTAGCCTAGCAGTCTCACCCTCTTGTGAGGAAGGCAAAGAAATTCCAAGTGTTTTCCCCTCCCCCATGATTTCTTATAGCTCCTCAATTTGTATATTTAGAATCTGATCTTGAGGTGGTCCTTCATTCTTTGATACTAAAACAATGATTTTCATTGTTTCACAAGAGAAGCTTGTGAGTGTTAACAACAAAAACGATGAAACGTTTGGTTCTGGCTTCCTTTCAGCATTATATTCTTCAAAGACAATGTGGTGGGTAAGGAGCATGGAAAGGCCAATGAGGACCCTATTGTCTAAAAGAACAGATTGGGATGTCGCCTGTGTGTGAGGACTCAGTGGGAGGGCTTTGATTCCCTGGAAGATTTGCCAGGCAATCCTAATCTACATCTCGTTGATTTTAAACCCCTTTGACAACCAGGCCAGTTGAACCTATGCACACCCCCCCCCCCCAATATATATCAGTTACTTTCAATTGTGCAGCAACTAATCTCTTTAGGGTATGTCTAATCACAATGTTTCCTTCCTTTGTTTCTGAAGTAATTCTTTAAAATGATTGTAAACTACATTGAGTCTTGCTTTGTAAAAGGGAGGATAGAAATATCTTAAGTAAATAAAATAAACCACAAGTACCGTACATAAGTCACAGTTTTCGCAATGTTTTCTAGGTTGGATATTAATATTCAGTTTCTGGGGAGTTTTTAAACATGACAGTTAGCAAAACTGCAAAATAAAATAGGAGTCCAATGGCATCTTGAAGTGAAAGTCAAAGCGCTTTCTTAGGAGCAAGCATCATTGTACAGAATAAGTGGGATTCTGAGAAGATCTGCTTAGAACTGTCCTGTTAAAGTTTTAACAAAATTTATTCTAGCATAAACATGAGCCAGAGCTTACATCATCAAATGTGCTGAAAGCAAGAGTCTTTGGCTAAATATTACAAAGAACTTCCTGGCAGTTAGATTGGTTCCTCAGTGGAATAGGCTTTGTCAGGAGGTGGTGGGCTCTCCTTCTTTGGGGATTTTTTAACAGAGGCTAGCTAGTCATCTGATAGTGTAATGTACTGAGGTCGGAGACGTTCAGATGGCAACATGCTTTATTAGTGAGTACATCACAAAGACAATATGGTGGGGGCAGGTCCCCCATTATATACATTTCCCAGAACAACCTTCTTCCTGGTCAGGTCCAATCCTGGCCAGTTAAACTTACCGCCACTGATCGCCATAGGCGGGCTGTGTTTGTCCCTTCCAGGCATCGCGCAAGGGCGCGCTGTGCTGTACTTTCCAGGATGAACACCAGACACAAAACTCCTCCCCCCCTAGTTCAAGATACATAGTCTTTCAAATGAACAGGCTGCCATTGCTTTCTGTGCGACCACCAAGGTTCGATCTGGGGAGTTGGGGCTGCTGCGAGGGGTTCTGTAACCGCTGGTTCCTCGCTTTGGGGCGCAGTCAGCAGAGCGTTGTCTCGAGCCTATGGAGGTATCTCCCCCGCCCTGTAAGGCTCCTCTACCAGCGAACTTGGCAGGGTTGCTTCTTGCTCTCTCCATTCCCCACACCCCCTGGCCCTGCTGGTCCCTCCGGCAGGGTGCGGCGGTGAAGTTGGTCTATGTGTTTGCGGAGGAGCCGCCCCCCTTCTGATGAGACCTTGTAAGAGTGGGACCCGGTGAGTCGCAGCACCCAAGCTGGTATCCACTCTGGCCTGCTCGCAAAGTTCTTAGCATAGACCAGATCACCCGGAACTTGCTCCACTGCAGGACCTGCTGCGACAGGATCTGCAGCGTCTGGTGGTCTGGGGCAAATAGGCCGAGCAGTGACTTGTGGTCTGTGGCAATCGTGAAGTGCCTACCATACAGGTAGTCATTGAATTTGTATATGCCCGCCACGATTGCCAATGCCGCCTTATCTATTTGGGTGCAGTTGCACTCAGCCTGGTTCAAGGTCCAAGAATAATAAGCCACGGGGACCTCTCTCCTGTCCGGGAGTTGGTGGCCCAGGACGGCTCCCACTCCGTAAGGGGAAGCACCACAGGCTAAAATCATGGGGAGGGACTCGTCAAAATGGTGGAGTACCTCATTTGAAACCAAGATGTGCTTGACCGTCTGGAAGGTCGCGGCCTGCTTTCTTCCCCAGACCCATGGGGCGCCCTTGTCTAGGAGTCTGTGTAGGGGTTCGACCAGGCCTGCTTTGTGGGGCAAGAATGAGTGGTAAAAGTTCTGGAGCCCCAAAAAACTTTGCAGCTCCGCCTTGCAAGTGGGGGCCAGGGTCTGGACTATCGCCCTGGTCTTGTCGGCCGTTGAGTGAATTCTCGCAGTGTCCACTGCAAACCCCAGGAACTCCACCCTTGGCAACTCAAGCGAGCACTTCTCCTGCTTCACCTTGAGACCTGCATTCTGGAAATGGCGGAGCACCTCTCAAAGGCGGTGGCAGAATTCGTTGGCATCAGGTGCTGCTATCAGAACGTCATTGAAAAAGGGTTGTACTCTGGGAATCCCTTTAAGGAGAGAGTCCATTAAGCTTTGGAATATTCCCAGAGCCATGCTGACCCCAAATTGTAGCTGCAGCACCTTGAAAGCACCCCGGTGCGTAACTATGGTCTGTGCCTCAGCAGTTTGCTCATCCACTGGATGTTGTTGGTATGCTTGGGCCACATCCAGCTTCCCAAAAATCTTAGAGCCGGCCAGAGAGGCAAGGACATGGTTGACCACCAGAACGGGGTATGAGTGGTCCTGTAGTGCTTTATTTATTGTGCATTTGTAGTCTGCACGGATGCGCACGTCCCCGTTCGGCTTGACTGGGGTGACTATGGTGGTTTCCCAAGTGGCGTGGGAGATGGGCTCTAGCACCCCCTGGGCCACAAGGTGGTCCAGTTCGGCTTCAATTTTCGGCTTAAGCGCAAATGGAACCCACCGAGCCTTAAGGGACTAACCGTGGGGTCCAGCTGCAGTGCGATAGATGGCCCCTTGTAGGTTCCCAGAGCCCCATCAAATACCTCCGGGAACTCCCAGCGCATGTGGTTGAAATTGTGGACCTGCATGTGGTCCGCCCCAACAATTTTGATGCCCAGGGACTTAAACCAAGCCAATCCCAAAAGGGTGGTGAGCCGGTGCTTCACCACAAGTATGTCCAGGGCCCCTTCAAAATTTTTGAATTCCACCCTAACTCTGGCCTACCCCATGATTCTCATGTTGGGCTAGGCAATATCAAATGCCGGTAGGGTTTGTCCGGGAGCAGTAGCCATGGTCTTGGCCGCAGAAGCACTAGAGCTCGAAGTGCAGGACTTGCGGGTGGCTGGAGGCTGCTCTCCGGTATCCCACCTTCGTCACCAGCGTAATGTACTGAGGTCGGAGACGTTCAGATGGCAACATGCTTTATTAGCGAGTACATCACAAAGACAACATAGTGGGGCTGGGTCACCCGTTATATACATTTCCCGGAACAACTTTCTTCCTGGTCAGGTCCAATCCTGGCCAGTTAAACTCCTGCCACTGATCGCCATAGGCAGGCTGCATTCGTCCCAGGCACTGCCCACAGGCGTGCAGTGCTGTATTTTCTGGGACGAACGTCAGACACAACAGATAGCAATGCTGATTCTGTGAACTTAGGCAGATTGTGGAAAGGTGGTAGGAAGGGTTGCATCATTGCTAGTTCGTGTTGCCAGGGAAATGCTGATCACCACTTTGGGGTCATGAATTAATTTTTCTCCAGGGAAGTTTGGTCAGGAATCCTGGAGGTTTTTTGCCATCCTCTGGGCATGGAACAGGGTCAATGGGGGTGTGTGTGGGGGAGGTATTTGTGAATTTCCTGCATTGTGTGTGTGGGGGGGCTGGACTAGATGACCCTGAAGCTCTCTTCCAACTCTATGATTGAAGTGAACCCCCATTAGGCTGAGGCTTTTATATTCACATTTACTCACTTTCACAGGATATACCTTAAATGTTTTGTGCCATTGCTGTCCTGATTTCCTTCTACTACTAGAGTTATTAGAAGGGGGAATGATAATGACCAGTGTCCTTTGAAATAGTCCTGGTGTTATCAGCAATATCAGAATGGAGTGGCATTGCTGTGCTTCAGAAGTGGATATTTTAATAGCATTCTTTGAAATGTAATAATGTTTGGCATTCCCTTAATGTTCCCTCATTTTTAACCCATTTTAATGGTTCGTATGTATTTTAATGATATGTGTTTGAGAGAAGGATTGATTTTAAAATGTATTTTTTTTTAAAAAAATGTAAATTAAGATGTAATTTAAAATGTAATTTTGCTGTGTATGATTTTAAATCATTAGCCACTTTGGTGGTCTTTGGAAGGATGGAATGGAAGGATACACATTCTGCAAATAAACGAATGCCCAAATCAAAAGTTACCATGCTTCACTGAGCCCATCCCCAGCCCCTCCCCTAGACAAGGCCTGACTGGAAGTTGATCAACAATGGGCAGTGTCCATCCAAATGAAGCAATGTTAAGTCTAATCAATTTCCATAGGAAAATGAAACACGTGTTTTCATTTTCTCTCTTGCTGAAATTATTGACCCTTGGATAGGGTTGCCAGGTCTGTGTTGGGAAATACCTGGAGACTTTGGGGATAGATCTGAGAGAGGGCGAGGTTTGGAGAGGGGAGGGGCCTCAGCATGGTACAATGCCATAGAGTCCACCCTTTAAAGCAGCTGTTTTCTCCAGTGGAGCTGATCTCTGCCAGCTGGAGGTCAGGTGTAAAAGCAAGAGATCTCCAGGCCCCACCTGGAGGCTGGCAACCCTACTTGGGAGTTGTGAATGGTGCTCATAGTTTGATCTCACACTTCATCAGCATTATAGCCAGCGACCCAGATTTACAACAAAATCTTATTTTAATATTAACCACTAACCTGATGGAAGGTCTCTGGTTTTGAAAATCTGTGACACTTTTCAAGCAGATGGTTGGTTCTTGTAAAACAGTAGTTTGAGTCTATATCAAATTCTATCTTCAGTGATCTTTCCCTCCATATATTGTCTGTCTTCTTTTCATAATATACTCTGAGCATTGTAAATGTTACTCATCTGTGCTCTAGGAATTAAGAGAGATTGTTGCCTCTCCATTTATTATTCTACGGCACAGAATAATAGAAAGAAGATGCATGCTTATCTGGAGCAAGACCTTTGTAAAGCAACTCTGTTATTAATAAATAATATTACACTTCAATGGTCCAAACACGTGGCAATGTTATTTACTTATTTAGCTTATTTTAGCCTGCCTTTCTCACTATGAGTCAGGACATATTACAGAGTACACAAAGGTGTGTGGGGGGGAATCTTCCCATAAAGTGTAGGACATTCTGCAAACAGTATCATAGGTCTAAGAACACAGAATTAAATGACAATGTGAACAGCAAACTTCCTAGGCCAGCCCATATTCTGTATTGCACATAAAGAGTGATCAGTACCGAATGTGGGATTACAAAGGTTCATGGCAATGCAGTATTCACTCCCATATGAAGGTGCCCTTCTGGACTGTTCTGTTCTACTTCAGTTCTAATTCTATTACAAGAATGCCCTCCTTAACATTCCTGTTTTGCACATTTAGCAACATGATACATAGAACAAAATATGTGAACATTACTGTTAATGAAATAAAGCTAAGAATGGACTTATGTGGCGAGCTCTTTTGCATATACTCCATATTGACATTCTTGTAGGATGGAAGGGATGCTATGTGTAGGGTTGTTAGCTCAGCACTGGTACCTGGCAAAAACTTTTGGAGAGGGAGGGCAGGGACATGATATAGGGTTGCCAGATCTGGGTTAAGAAACTCCTAGAGATTTGAGGACAGAGCTTGGGGAGGACAGGGTTTGGGGGAAGGGAGGGACTTCATTGGAGTATAATGCCATAGAGCAGGGGTGGCCAACAGTAGCTCTCCAAATGTTTTTTGCCTACAACTCCCATCAGCCCCAGCCAGCATGGCTGATGGGAGTTGTAGGCAAAAAACATCTGGAGAGCTACCATTGGCCACCCCTGCCACAGAGCTCACTCTCCAATACACTGTTATCACCAGGGAAACTGATCTCTGCCACATACACTCAGACAAAACAATCATTGAACCTAACGACATCAACTATACCCTCTTAGGTTCATTCACTTGCTCGTCTTCTAACACTGTATGTGCCATTAAATGCCAACAGTGCCTTTCAGTTCTCTATACAGAGCAAACAGGTCAAACCCTAAACCAAAAGGTAAATGGACACAAATCTGACATCAAGAATCACAAAGCTGAGAAACCTGTAGAACACTTCAATCTTCCAGGACATTCAAAGTAGCTGTTTTATTGCAAAGGAATTTCAAAATGGGAGATTGCTGAGTTACAAGTTATTACAGCACTTGGGATAATGGAACCCCCATGGCTTAACAGAGATATTGTTATCTTATCTCACTATGCATGCTAATGTCATTTAATTCTTGCATCTGAACAAAGCTGGAGTCCAGTGGCACTTTTAAGACCAAAGAAGTTTTGTTCTGGGTATAACCTTTTGTTTGCATGCCAGTATTCAGTCTAACTTCCACCCCGCTACTGAGCAGAGCAGTTTACATCCTGAGCAGAATATAACTCCTGTAATCTTAAGGTAGACAGTGGACAATGCAAGATCCTGCACAGCTCAGATAGCTTCCTGTGTTAATGAGTGGCTGCTCACAACTTAGAGGGGACACTGCATGCACACTGCTTTCATCTGTTTGTAAACTATTTTATTATGCTGTATGCTAATTTGCTGCTATTTCAGGTCTTACAAATGGCCTTCATCTAGTTTTAGTTATAGTTATTGCTCAATTACTTATGCATCATAACTCTAATCAGCCCTTTCAGACAACACCCTCCTCAACCTATCCCTATATGTAATGGCTGATAACTTCTGTTTCAATGTATTTGAAGTATACATGTACATGAAAGATTATACCCAGAATTAAACTTTGTTGATCTTAAAGGTTCTACTGGACTCAAACTTTGTTCAGTTCACTCTAGGTTTCTAAAAGCAAATTCCAGGCAGTATATTAAATAAATGCCATTATATTTATGATAAAATGGCTCTAGTGACAGTGTTTGCATAGAAATAAACATCAATGCAGATGTTTGCATAGAAATAAACTTCCACTTCTGTGTCAGCAGATTAGGTTCATTCTGAGACTTTAAAGGGTTTTTCTAGTAACTGTTCTGGGTGTGCTTCTGGAATGTGTTCTCCTTTGATAAAGAAACATTTTCTCTTGATAAAGAAAGGAGCTGTTTTTATAGTGCTTTGGTATAGAATTGAACAACCATATAATTAAACTCTGTTTTTCAGCCCCTAAAGAATAAAAATGACAGCTTATAGTTATCTGGTGAAATCCATGTCGTCTTACTTGGTTCGTGACCCTAAACTTGCAATGTCTAATTCCCAAGTGTGATATGGGAAGGAGGTCAGGAGAGTTCTGGGTGAACTCTATGGTCCTGTCCCTGTGGGGAGAAACCTCAGGGCATTTTTCCTCTCCCATCCTTCTCCCATGAAGTTGAACTGCCAATATCAGCCAGGGGGAAACAATGACTGAATAGAATTGCCAGGACAACAGTCAAGACACCATTGCCTCAGGAAGGTCTGGATGTCTTGCAAGAGAGTACAAAAGCCAGGATTTTGATGTTAACAATGTGAAGGTAGGACCATTTGTGCTACCCTGAGCTCCTTGGAGGGGAAGGACAGGAGAAAATGTGCTAGAAAGACGGTGACTGTGTGGCAAAGATGCTTCTCACCATTTTTTCTATAGTGTAGAAAGTGAAGCTTTCCACACCTTGTAGAAAAAAAGGTGAGAAGCAGCTGAGGAGGATATCAACTCCAGCTATCAGAAAAAGGAGAAATGGGGGACTGCTGGACCCTCTTCCTGCAACATTTGGGAAAATTATCTAGAGGTGGAGGCAAGCAGTGCTTTTTTGTTGGGGTAAAAAAAGGCTGCTGGTGCTTATATATAATGAATTAAGAGATTTAAGCATACTAAATTGTTTTTTTATAGAAAATGTCAATTTTTCATTATGTTCTCAACTGGCACCAGATACTGACTTTGTTTTTCACTGTTGGCATGTGCCGCTTAGTGATGTTTTGGGAGCAACCTGCTTGAAGCCCACGTCAATGGAATAATGAGTGTAAACAGTAACACTGGCTGCTGCCTTCTACCCCACAAAGGAGAGACAGCAGGAGAATAGGTGACTGCCACTTCCTCTTTCTCTACTGAGCTCTTCCCTGGACAGCTTCTCCACTGGGATCCATGTCCACCAGGTTCACAGGGCCATAGTGGCTCCTTGCTTGCCTGGGGCCAAGTAGCTCGCCTTGTTGCCAAGTCCAATTCAAGAAACATCTGGGGACTTTGGGGATAGAGCCAGGAAGCTTTGGCGGTGGAGCCAGGAGATGGAGTCAGGAACAAGGTTGTGACAAGCATAATTGAACTCCAAATGGAGCTCTGGCCATCACATTTAAAGGGTCTGCACACCTTTTAAATGCCTACCTTCCATTGGCAATAATCAAGGATAGGGGCACTTTCTTTTGGGGCTCATAGAATTGGATCCCCTGGTCCAATCCTTTTGAAACTTGGAGGATATTTTGGGGAGAGACACAGGATGCTACGCTGAAAAATTGGTGCCTCTACCTAAAAAAGAAATAGCCTCCCTGGAGCTGCAGATACCCATGGATTAATTCTCTATTATATGCTATAGGAATCTGTTTTCATAGGGAATAATGGAGCGCCCAGCAGACATATCCTTCCTCTCCCTCCACTTTCTGATAACCCTGAAGTGGGGGGAGGGCCTCCAAACCAGGGGATCCCCTGCCCCCCTGGGGATTGGCAACCCTGGCCTGCCTTTCCCTTCAGGGCGTCTTTGCTGTCCTAGGCTTCTTTTGTTTTTCCATGAGAGAGGGAGGAAGAGCATGTGACCATAAGCTGCTTTTCGACCACTGGGTTCTTCACCCACTGACTCCGTCTATCTCGCCTTTCCCCCATGAACTCCATTGCCATGATGGCTGGGCTTCCCACCCACCTGGTTAATGGGGCACTCTCAGCTCTGCGTGCCTGGGCCTGTGGTGACTCACCTCTAGGGTTGCCAAGTCCAATTCAAGAAATATCTGGGGACTTTGGGGGTGGAGCCAGGAGACTTTGGGGGTGGAGCCAGGAGACATTGGGGCAGAGCCAAGAGCAAGGGTGTGACAAGCATAATTGAACTTCAAGGGAGTTCTGGCCATCACATTTAAAGGGCCTGCACAAATTTTTAAATGCATTCCTTCCATAGGAAATAATGAAGGATAGGGGGACCTTCTTTTGGGGCTCATAGAATTGGACCCCCTGGTCCAATCTTTTTGAAACTTGGTAGGTATTTTGGGGAGAGGCACTAGATGCTATACTGAAAATTTGGTTCCTCTATCTCAAAAAAAGAGCCCCCTCAGAGCTCCCGATACCCACGGCTCAATTCCCCATAATTCCCTATGGGAATCGTTCATGGAGGTGCATGATGGCTCTGGGGGCGGGGCTTCCCCTGCCGGCCAGCTGGCTGGGGGAGGGGGGAAGCCTGTAAAACCGGGGGATCCCCCTCTGGGACCTGGGGATTGGGAAGCCTACTCACCTCATTGCCTGGCTTCGTATTGGTCAGCACAATCCTACTCCATGGAGGAGAAAGGAAGAGAGCAGGCAGCTCCCCATCCCTGGTAGTGGCCAGGTTCTTTTTTCCCACCCAGCTCTGGTGCAGCATTTTGGATTGTGTCTGTGTTCCTGCACACATGAGTCCATGTCCTACATCAATGGCAGTTTGACTTGTGGCATGCTCAGTATGTGCACCTGGCCATGGCTGCTTGTGGCATTCCTGGGTCCCTATGCACTTGCACTGGTGGCTCTGTGCATGCATGCTCCCCTCTCTTTCTTTGGCTGAGCAAGGTGGGCCAGAGCGTATATTAGGGAAATTGCTGTGGATCTCCTTTTTAGATGGGGGAATTAACAGAAGACCATGGCAAGCAGAGCTTAGGAGCAGATCTTTTTACCTATAATACGGAGGTGTAGCTTTCATAAAGGAGACTCCAAACCAAATACATATTAAAATGAAAATGTTTACTATAGAAAATATATATATAAAAACACAAATACAATCACACATAAACAATCAAACATTTATACACAACAGAACTGAAGAAAAATAGAGATGAAACATATAAGGACATTAGGAATTTTGGGGGGAGGGGTTGATACAACCTGGTCCATTAATCCTTTAAAACAGAAAGCAGGAATGTGGAAAGTGGCCCAAACAATTTGGAGGTGCATGTCTGTGGGATGGGGAGACATGACAAGACACTGAACTGCCATGTACTTGGCCTTATGTCACCTGATTTGTGCCCTCAGGTAATGAGGTCATGAAGTGTATGAAGAGGTCAGCTGACTCCAGTGTCAGAACATGTGACTCCTATGTAATCAAAAGGGGTGAAGGGGGGGGGGGGCGGGGAGGAGAGGAGGAGGCTCCCAGTAGTTTGAAAGGATTAGCAAGTACTTATGGGTTTAAACAAAAAAAGAGAAAAACTACCTTAAACAAAGAAACGACAGTTGGCCAATTTTGAGCCAGATTCCTATCTTGTTGTAACACCAGAGCAAACACAATTGGGTTCTCCAGTGGCAGTTACTTCCTTGGGCTATTTCTTTATTTCCAGGGTCCACTTAAGGGCTGACAGGAAAAAGTCTCTTTTGTGATATGTAGGCATGGCAGGAACTGGTTTTGTCATGTGCAGGCGTTGCAGTCAACCCTTTTGTCCAGCTGATGGCTACTCATATTTGCATCTGCATTGACCCACCCAGAGTGTTGTCTTAGCTCTGTCCTTCTAGCTGCTTGTGCAGGTCCAAGATGGAGTCTGGATTTCCCCATCCAGCATGGCTTCTGGTTAAGGCCTGTTCTTAGATGCTATCTTCCTTCCACAGGAGTGCAGAGATGATCTGCATGGCTTTGGTGGCTTCTTGGGGAAGTCTGATATAGAGTCCTATGCACAGTTACAGCACAGGGAGGAAGCAGGGAGGTCTCTTAGCCAAGCTGGGGTGTTTGCTGCTTGGCCCCATAGAGTAAAATGTCCATACTGAAGCTGGCGCAGTTGCCAAATGCTTAAGATCACACAGGATTCACTGCCTATAGAAAGTAGGCAGGTGGGCAATTGACATTAATGTCCATATTGCTGCTGATCATGTCCATAAAAGCAGTTTTCCTGTGTTCACATAATATAAGTTCATGACAATAAGAGTCTTGCATTTCTGACACTAGGCCAGAGTTAACGCTATCCATTAAAAGATGGAGGAAGAGGGCTTGGGCCTAACACGTAAGACTGAGAACAACATTCTAGCTGCCTGATCTCTGTTGTAGCTACAGAGGCCTTCTTCTGACCCCTGCCACCCAGTGATCACCTCAGTAATCAAAGGACTTGAGAGAGCACCCCAATAAAGGGATGGTATGCAATACCAATGTGAACCAGCACAAAAATAGTCCCAGATCTGAACTATAGTGATCCCACAATCCTCTCTGGGTAGATTGTAGGAACAGAATGCACTGAATAAGTGCATCAGAGCACTGTGAAAAGGGCAAACACTGTGCTGACCTGCAAACCAAGTGCCACCAATTTAAGACTGGCTGGCTCTAGTTTTGCATGGCTTTTAAGCTGGTTGTCACCAGGCCTGGCCAATACTCTTAAGTCCTATATCACCTTGGCTCTCATATGTCAGCAGCCAGGTTGCCAACCTCAAGTTGATGGCTGGAGGTCTTCTGGTATTACAACTGATCTCCAGGCAACTTAGAAGAGGAGAAAATGGCTTCTTTGGAAGGTGGACTCTATGGTATTATTCCCCAATGTGGTCCCTCCTCAAATCCTGCCCAGCTCAGGCTCCACACCCAACATCACCAGGAACTTCAAACCCAGATCTGGCAACCCTAGTCAGCATATGTATGAATTTCCAGGTTTGTGGTAGGTGGTGTGTAAACATGAGAGCAGAAGAGGAAGGCCTAAACCCTCAGTTTCCTTTTTCATTTTCCCATTGTCCTTTATTCTAAGGAAAGGATTCCTCTGCTCTTCAAGAACGATAGCCAGCACATGTGCTCAGGCAAGGTTTAGAATGAGGGCATGAGTGATGGATGTGTAAGGGCAGTGAGTTGGAAGATGAAGCAAGGGAAGAAAGGGATACCAAAGGTAATTAGCTTTAGAAGTGAAGGAAGAAGGTCTTTAGCTACCTCTTCCATCTTTACATCCTCCCATCTCCTACTCTAAACCTTGAGGCTCCAGTTACATATTCCAAGAATGCTGTGCTCTGAGCCTGGCAGCAATATTTTAGCCAGAGATTGGCCAGCCCAAAACTGCTTTGTTGAGATAACATCTGCCCCCCCCCCCCCAGTATCAGAAATTGGTCAGCTCTGCCTGAACTGGTATGTGACCTTTGACCACTAATGAATACTTGAGGACAGGCTTTTTAAAATTTTCAGTGCTGAATTTTTAGCACAATAATGCTCAAGTAAATGACCCTTATTTTATCCATGGTTTTCAGAAACCAATCTATCAAGAATTTGAAATACAGTTTCCAGGATCATCGATGAAAAGCACGGTGCAGGATTGCTTTAAGGACATGGGATTGGGGTGGAGCAGGGACAGAGCTAGGAATGACCACAGTGACTTGCGAGCTGCTGCACGACAGCGATTATTGCTTACAGTGCGTGATTGGAATGGCCAGTCTGTCATTAACGAACCCAAATGCAAAACGGAATTGAATTTATTGCTCTGCTCTCTGCATTTGCCTCCAGCAGGAGTGTCTGTGCAATCACTGATGGTGATTTGTCTCGGTACAATGGAGACAGGTGATGGGTATGAATAATGTGCATCAGCATTGCCTGCGTAAATGTTCCCACTGCTTTTCTTCCCATTGCTTCTCAGCAGACGCGGGACTCTACCATGTCAGCAGCAATTCCACTCTTGTCTTTTCCCTTCTGCACTCAACCTTTTATTATTTGCATGTGAATCCACTTGGGGCCCCCCTTGCAAGGTTGTGTCTGACCTCCTAAAATGCAGGTCTCCAAGCCTCTCAATCATCTTATTATACATAACAGCTAAATAATTCTGCTTTCCTGAATATAAATGACTTGCCTGCGGAGGGAAAGGGCAGATGGAGGGCCTTGCATGAGGCTTCTGCTTCAGACGGCACATTGGCTAAATCTTTAAAAATGAATGACAGATTTTGTGTAAAAAAGGAGACACCAAGGAAATATCCCCAACAGTGTGAAAACCACTCAGAGACCTTGAAATGTCTCTAATTGTTGGCCAAATTCCTTGAAAAATCATTAAAAGAGAAGCTCATGAGTCTGTTCTTCTTTGTTAAATAATTTCCTATATCCTCCTTTGTTCCTTTAATGTGTTGGTTCCTGGTATATTCCACAGTACCCAAGTTTGAAACTCTATGGAAACAAATTGCAGAGTTTGCTAGTATGGATTGTGTTATTGATTCGTTCATTTATTGAAGTCATTTGTCTGCAGCTTCTCCATGAAGTATACCCAAAGTGGCTTATAAGAAAATCCATTTAGAAATGTTAAAAATGTTAGTGTTTAAAGAAAGAAGTGTGTTGCATCTCAGTAGAAAAGTACCAGGATATGTATTCAAGTGTTAAAAGTACACTGTGGGTTTGATGGAAAGGTATACCCTAAGGTGAATATTTCAACAGTACGCTGGTGAACAACCATCAGACTTCAGGAAAGTGGCTCATTCATTTGTGTTGCTTTCTATCATAGCACAAAAGCTTATTCACATAAATGTTGCAATTTCCCATTGTCAGTTGTTGGATGCTGTATCTACTGGAGATCCACTGGTGTGTAGATTTCAATGTATCAAAGAGGATTGGACCTGGCCACAGCCTTGCCTAGTCAGGAAACTCACCAAATGTCTTGACTGTTACTGTAGTTCGTCATACAATGGACTCCAACTTTGTTCTATTGCTTCAGACCAACATGGCTGCCCACCTGGATGTATCTCAGCAGCATCTATTTTACTGGGTTAACCCCATGAACTTGCTAAAGCTATTTTTTTTCTTTTAATGTTTGTTATTGTTGTATAGAAATGTAGTGTAATTCCTTGTGCTGTGTAGCATGACAAGTTGACTTGAACTGTAGATTTGGTTATTCATTTGTTTTTGAAATACATTTACCCTTGTTTTCCATACCTCTTCTAAAATGCTCTGTATTATACGATGGCTTTTCTGATCTATATTTTTTAATTAACTGGAGAGAAAATATATCTGACCACTGTTGATGAACAACATACAGATGTTTATTTGTCAAAAAAGTGGCTTGCTGGTTATTAAAATATCTGAAATAAAACAGCCCTCTTCCAGATTTGCTGAAGGTAATTTTTGGCAACCATCAAAGACTTTACAGTCTCAAATTCCTAGTTCACATGATATTTTATCAAAATCTGTTGAATTTTGAGAGACTAGAAGTATACCCCAGGTCTCCGGTAATTATTCTATGAATAAGGAACAATTTTTTTCTTTTCTTTTTCTGTTCTACTGCTCAACCAGACCTCTTGAAATGTATTTTCCATTAATTAACTAAGGGGAAAAATGGTAATATACTCCATTTTTGTGTGTGACGATACTGAAGAAATAAGCCCTGATGATTACTTGCTATTCAAAACATCCTTTGTGAAAAGAAAAAAAAAAAGATAAAATCTGGAAACACACGGGACCATTTCTTCTCATCTCTTCTTATGATTTTCTCATTATAGAATTAATTAGGCCAATTAGCAATTTGTCTTTATGCTCTGTATCCCTTGAAGGAAAAGAAATCATTCCTCTAAATGACAAAAGAGATGATTGTCCTTCTCCAGATCTTGCCAACTGACAGATGCTTGGTGGCCTTTGCAAAACAATTTATTGGCTTCTGCTTGGTACCTTAGGGCTGGAGTCTACATGGAATACAGAATATGCACTGTCGGTGCAATGCTTCAAGGCTAGGCTTGACAGCAGGCTATGAGGGTATGGTCATAAATGTCAACTGCAGTACAAATGTGCATAAGATGCTGTTGCCTGATCAGTTGTTATAACATCAGAACATTTTTTCAGAAGGTCACCAAGATCATGAGGTTTACTTCTGACACCCAGATAGGTGCAATGCTGACATTATAGTCCCTCACAGTGTGATGTAGTGCTGTGTCCAGGGCTGGAGTGAGAATTCTTTATGCAAAATGAGCAATCCACATGGACTGTGCATGCGCCTATTTGAATGTAAGTCTGAAATAACATTCAACAACAAGGGGACTTCAGAGGGAGACTTCATTGGAAAAGAGCTGATTTAGAATTCATTGGTAAGGTTGATGTTAGCCAGGAGCTCAGTGTTTTTGGCAATTTTCTCAGCCTTTATAGAAGAAGAAGAAGATATTGGATTTATATCCTGCCCTCCACTCCGAAGAGTATCAGAATGGCTCACAATCTCCTTTACCTTCCTCCCCCACAACAGACACCCTGTGAGGTGGGTGGGGCTGGAGAGGGCTCTCACAGCAGCTGCCCTTTCAAGGACAACCTCTGCCAGAGCTATGGCTGACCCTAGGCCATGCTAGCAAGTGGAGGAGTGGGGAATCAAACCCGGTTTTCCCAGATAAGAGTTTGCACACTTAACCACTGCACCAAACTGGCTCAGTATTAAATTAGATAACATATATTATTGCCCATTAGTTCTGGTCATCTATATACTTTATTGCTGAGAAATGTTATAGAGACTTTTGAACCATTGTCCTCATGTTTTTCCTGTCGCTTATAGAAATCTTGGTAAATCATGAATCTGATGAGGCTTGAGTGACCCATGAAAAACTTATGCTGTACTGACCCATTTGTTAGTCTGTGAGGTACCACAAGTCTCTTTTGCTTTTTCTGTAAGAGCTGTTGCTTGGTGGGCTGTAAATTGAGCAGACCTGCTTTAATATTTAATGGGCAACATATTTTTCGGTGTCAGCCTTATCTTATCTTTTAACATATTAATGAGATCTGAGTGAGAGCTTAAAAAAAATCTCCTCAAGTGAGGTGAAAAGTTCTTCCCTTAGTTGATCCAGCACAGCCCCTCTCTTCCTCTCAGCACAAGGAAGGTTTAAGAAGGAACAGGCATGCAAAAAGAAGCATGTCTAAAAAGAAATAAAAGCATCTGCATATCTCTTCAATAGCCATATTTTGCTGGTATTACGAATTACATTTAAATGTGAAAACCAGTTCGAATCCTCAAAAATTACAGCTGCTTTTCTGACGGCATCTGGTTCAGCGGGTGTGCAAATTGCTAATCTTTTTTTTTCCCTGATAGGAAATTATAATTGCACTTTTGAAAGATGAAAATATATGTGGCATTCTGCAAATAAAAGAGATAACGGGATTAAATAAATGAGGAAAAGTGAACTGAAAGAAAATGCTAATGAGCAGCTATATTGTGAACATTCACCTCTTTAGAACGTTGTATGCAATTCTATGCATATTCTCAAACTGTTTACTCTGAAGGAGCCATTTGAAATCTATAGGATTGTTCCAGAAGATGATGTCTGTGCCCTAAGTCTAGATACATTATATAGGAGTTTTAAAAAGAGAGTTAATCAAACAGAGTAATAAATGGGTAAATAGATTGCATACATGCCATGTGTTGTCTGTTCAAAATTGACACATGTATGTGTAACTGAGTTCAGATGAAGCTGCTAGCCAATGAGGATCAGTAATCTGTGCTATATACTAAATAACATGATAAAACAATGGCAAACTCTTCATTTGCCTAGGGACCAGTCCTATTGATTTTAATACATCTTATTCCACATAGCTTGAGTTCAGAATCTTGAGTTCACAGGGCCTTTTTGAAGTCAGGGCTTGCTCCATTCCCTTAAGGGACGGACTGAATGCATAAAAAGACTGAAGCACACTCTGGCACTGAAGAGGATGAAGCAGACCCTACCCATGCAGAACTTAACATGAAAAATTGAGCTTTAGATTGAAGCAAAGTCTTTCATTCTTGTAACAGAGATGCAAGCCACAAAGGACTGAGTTAAATGGTAAAATAGGCACCTTGATTGTACATATTTGTTGTCAAATCCAGTGGCCAACTCTAGTTACATGCAACTAGTCTTTTCCTGCAAGTGCTGGCCCGACATGGGATGATGCATCCTATCCTATTCCATCTTCATCCAGCCTATTATGCCATGGGGAGAGACACATCTGTGCTTAAACTGAAGTCTGTTTGTTGATGTCCCCTCAACCAGGCTATCTGTCAGGTCAAGGCAAAAGCTTAGAATGTATGAAGAAAACCAGTACCTATGTTTGGCCAGCTTAATTAGGGTTGCCAGCTCTGGGTTGGGAAACAACTGGAGATTTTTGGGGTGGAGCCTGAGGAGGGTGGGGTTTGGAGAGGGGAGGGGCTTCAATATACCAATGCCATAGAGAACACTTCTCCAGGTGAACTGATCTCTGTGACTTGAAGATCAGTTGTAAATTATCCCTGGAGATCTCCAGCGACCATGTGGAGGTTGGCAATCTTAATTAGGGATGTAGTTCACCAGAGTTCCTTCCAATCTTTGCAGAAAACTGACCAAAAGTGAAAGCAGATTATCTATGCAGTTTAGGAGTTATGTAGCTGTTAGCATGCCAGTAAGCTCAACCCAGCCATTTGCATAGGCTCTGGGTTGACAATGCACCGGAGGTAAGCTTCCAGATGCTGTGGCAAGGTGACTGCTTTTAGCCAACCTATTAATTTGATTTCGTTTATGGGGAAGGTATTCACATATAATTTGTATATCAGGTTTTAGTTCTAGGGACACCTCTGTGAGTGATTTTCATTTTTGTTTTGTTTGCATGCACATTTTAGCATATTATGCACTGATTTCATTTTACTTGAGATGAAATGATCAAAAGGGGGGGATACTTTAGTGAAAAATATGGATTCAATCCCATCAACTTTTCTGCCTGGTGTCTCCCAATTCCACTCCTCACTGCAAACCCCATCCTATATGTTTTTGGTCCAAGAACCACACAATATGTGTGAAAGAGTCACATGTAGCTCCCGAGCTGCAGTTTAACTACCCCTGCCAAAATCCTTCATATCACAGTCCAGAATACCCAGCCTCTTCATCAGCAACATCTCACATACGAGCCACTTTATTTTTGTTCTCATTTTTGTTGAAGAATCTTAAGTGTACAAGTTCTGCACAAGATGTGGAATCTTCCCATCTGCATTCAATTATAATGTTGACTTTTGGCATTTGCCAATCTGAGCGGCTAATGCCAAACAATGTGTTTATAATAGTTTCCAAAGAAGAAAAGAAGTGCTAATGAGAATTTACTCCATTGTCATCTCTGTTTTTCATGAATCCAGTTATTTGTCACTGGCATACATCTTTTGATGGAGGACAAATGTGCCAGCTGCTATCTGAATGGGGCCTTTCCAGCTACATTTAAATAGACTGTTTGTCTTCATTAGTGTTTTGTACAAATTCATTCAGAGGATATTCTCACACAGTTAGGCAGGCCCTATCTTAGAGCGTCATGCTACCATCCGCTCAGACAGGAAAATACGGCTCTCTTGTGGTCTTTGAATCAAACTGTCTGTGCCTTTAGCCCATTTCCCTATTTAATTGACTAACTTGATATATTAAATTAAAACCTAATTTTAAAAGAAGAGCCCCCTCAGTTTGCTTGAAAACTATTCTTTAAGGCTTTCTATATTTTTTGGATGGTATAATGCTGATTTGGGGAGCAATCCTAAGCAGGTCTACTTGGAAGTAAGTTCTACAATATTCAAAAGTGCTTAGTCCCAGGAAAATGTCCTTTGGATTCTAGCATTGGTTATGAAGTCATGCCACTTTGTTTAACAAAACGGTGGAACTTGGCATAAGTAGGGATAATGCAGACATTTCGACACATAGAGCTCTGATCTTCTTGGAGGAAAGTCAGATAAAACTGTCAAATAAATATCAAATAACTCAAGTGCTGTTGCATTAATTGTAAATGAAAAGTGTTCTAAATTTTCTGTTAATTCCATTGGCACTTTAAAGACAAATAAAATGTATTTCACTATAAGCTTTTCTGAGTCAGAGCTCAGTTAAAGTCATTATTATCTTATATGGGGGAACTTAATGGGAATAATGCAAAGTGGAATTGCTGAATTAGCATCATCAAGAAATGCAACACTATTTGCCTAACAGGTTTTCACAAGGATCTAAAATTGCTCACTCACTATAGGTGGTAGTATCTTATACATTCCACCCATACAAATGTTAATTTGTGTAATTCATCTACATAAATACTATATAAATATTTCTGCCTAATGAATGAAGATGTCATGCATCTGGTAAAGTGAACTCTGTCTCACCAAAGCTCATGCTGGAATAAATGTTATTTGTCCTTGAGGTGCCACAGTTAAATTTTCTGGGTATTTCTTTTCTCCCCCCCCCCAGAAGTATCATTTCTCAGCCTAATTTGTAACAATCTTTGGATTTACAGTTATCATGGAAATCATAGCAGGATTGTATCCATGGACCCCTAGTGCAAATATTACATTTTCCTATACGATTGCTGTACCCAGGAAGTAGTCGAGAGCTGCATAGAGATTAAAAAGTGGTGGTTGTGAGAAAAGGTTCTTACAAGGCTTTGAATGATGGTAGGCAACAAGATGGAATTTAAAAATGCTAGGAACCTATGTGTTCCTTCACAGTGGCTTGTTGCACATGTACTTCATTTATATCCAAGTTGGCAGCCATGTTGGTCTGAAGTAGTAGAACAAAATAGGAGTCGACTGCACTTTTAAGACCAACTTAGTTTTATTCAGAACGTAAGCTTTCATGCACATGCACACTTCTTCAGACGAGGAATGAGCTACAGTAAGCAGAGCCACATATAGCTGGTGGGGTTTAGAATAGCGGAACAAAGTTAAAATCCAATAGCAGAATAGTAAAATTAACAAATTCAGAAAACCTTTGATCTGGGTTGCACTAGCGTGGGAAACCATAAAACAGTAACATGTCAGAATGTGAGAATGCCTGTTAATTATTCTGTTGCTAATAAACCTGGGTCAAAAAGAGGGCATTTCTTTCCCAGTTTTTCCTAATTTACCTTTTAACATGTAACATAAATATATACATCATTCTAGTTTGCCATTAGAAAAAAAATACATTAAATATAGTGGAAGATGGGTTTAGTATATGTAATGAGATAAACTGCCAATATCCCTTGTTTGAATATGTCAATACAAAAGCATTATTCTGATACACTATCCTAAAAGAGAAATACATTGGAATACTGTGGATATATCGCCATACTTGGTGAAAGCAGGTTTAGCATATGTAATGAGATTTAAAAAAAACAAAACAACATCTCTGTTCAGTCCTGGGGAGGTACCATAGAGTTTTATCACGAGCCCTAGAGCGTCCCCGGCGCGATGATGTCACTTCTGGGTGATGTCATCATGTTGCATGTGCTTTGTGTGCGCAAGGAACAAGTCCCCCACCATAGTGGCAGGGGGACTTGGCAACCCTACAGGTAGGGTTGCCAAGTCCAATTCAAGAAATATCTAGGGACTTTGGGGGTGGAGTCAGGAGACTTTGGGGGTGGAGCCAGGAGACATTGGGGGCGGAGCCAAAAGCAAGTGTGTGACAAGCATAATTGAACTTCAAGGGAGTTCTGGCCATCACATTTAAAGGGACTGCACATCTTTTTAAATGCCTTCCTTTCATAGGAAATAATGGATAGGGGCACCTTCTTTTTGGGTTCAAAGAATTGGACCCCCTGGTCCAATCTTTTTGAAACTTGGGAGGTATTTTGGGGAGAGGCACTAGATGCTATACTGAAAATTTGGTGCCTCTATCTCAAAAAACAGCCCCCCCAGAGCCCCCGATACCCGCGAATCAATTCCCCATCATTCCCTATGGGAATCGTTCATGGAGGTGCATGATGGTTGTGGGACGGGGCTTCCCCCACCAGCCAGCTGGCTGGGGGAGGGGGGAAGCCTGTAAAACCGGGGGATCCCCCTCTGGGACCTGGGGATTGGGTAGTAGAAATATAAACTTTATAAAGGACACAGACAAACACAATTAAATTATTTTAAAAACTTAAAACATGATTAAAACATTAGCACTCGATCTTAAATCACGGACTAGCGGGTGGGGGGGAGGAGTAGCATTATTTATATGAGAGGCTTACTCCTTCAGAGCGCTCCCGGCCCCAAGGATCGAGGGTATTGAATGTGCCGGTCTGGCGTGGGAGGCTGGAGAGGGGTTGGCGATCTGGCTGGTGTACCGGACGCCTAACGCACCAGCTAGCGCCTTACCGTCCCTGCTAGAGGCGGCGACAGGCTGAGCGCTGGAGCACCCAAGGTTGGTAATCCTGGGTGACTTCAAAGTCCATGCTGATGACCCTGCCTCCAGTCAGGCGATGGACCTAGTGTCTTCCATGGCGACGCTAGGCCTCTCTCAATTTGTTACAACCCCCACTCACCAGGCCGGGCATACGTTAGACCTGATCTTTGCGGCCGGGGTTATAGTGGACGATATAACCGCTGAAGCGGTGCCATGGTCGGACCACTTCACCCTCAGGGCTCGTATAGATATGCCACCCCAAACCTGTTTAGGCGACGAGCGTATTATGGCTCGCCCACGGAGCCAGATGGACCCGGAACGGTTCCAAATGACTCTGCGGGACTCCTGGCCCTCTAGCGATTCCCTCGATGACCTAGTTGAGACTTGGAACACCCGGCTCTCTAGGGCCATTGACGAGATCGCTCCTCGACGTCCTCTATGACCTCGGATTAGGCTGCCCTGCCAACTTAGATACAGTAAGTGAACTCGAGACCCAATGCATGTCTTCTAGTTTGATCCTGGACTGCTTTGACCCACTCAGCTTGGAGGAAGTCGACAGAGTTCTTGCCACTGCACGCCCTACGACTTAAAGCTTGCCAGGAGGAGCTACAATGTCCTATATGGGACATCGTAAATAGATCTCTTTCAGAGGGTCTCTTTCCAACACCCCTGAAGGAGGCAGTGGTCCGCCCTCTCCTGAAAAAGGCTACATCAGATCCGGCCGAATTGGCTCATTACCGGCCGGTCTCAAATCTGCCCTTTTTGGGCAAAATTATAGAGAGGGCTGTAGCGTTGCAGTTGCAGGATTTCCTGGATGACGCTTCCACCTTAGACCCTTATCAGTCCGGCTTTCGCCCGGGCCATGGGACGGAGACAGTTCTGGTCGCCCTCATGGATGACCTCCAGTGACATCTGGATCGAGGCAGCTCGGCGGTATTGCTGTTGTTAGACCTGTTGGCGGCGTTCGATATGGTCGACCACCGGCTGTTGTCCCGCTGCCTCGCCGATGCAGGAATTCGGGGGCTAGCCTTACAGTGGCTCTCCTCCTTCCTCGAAGATCGGGGACAAAGGGTGGCAATTGGAGGAGAGCTGTCCCAGAGACACCCACTTAACTGTGGGGTGCCTCAGGGGGCAGTTCTCTCCCCGATGTTATTTAACATCTACATGCGTCTCCTTGCCCAGATTGTCTGGAGGTATGGGCTGGGTTGTCACCAGTATGCTGATGACACCCAGCTTTATCTATTGATGGACGGCCGGACTGACAATGTCCCTATAAATCTGGACCGTGCGTTGCAAGCCGTGGCGGATTGGATCAGGCTGAGTGGGCTGAAGCTGAATCCAGCGAAGACCGAGGTCCTTTGCGTAGGTCGCGACGGGCCAGGAGAGGAGAACTCTCTACCAGCCTTTGACGGTGCGTCACTGATTCCAGTGCACAGGGTCAAGAGCTTGGGAGTGCTACTGGAGCCTTCCTTGACAATGGAGGCCCAGATAGCTGCCACTGCTAAATCCGCCTTCTTCCACCTTAGGAGGGCGAGGCAGTTGGCCCCCTTCCTGGAACGTAGAGACCTGGCAACTGTGATCCATGCAACGGTCACCTCGAGGCTAGACTACTGTAATGCCCTCTACATGGGGCTGCCCTTATACCGAACCCGGAAACTGCAGCTAGTGCAGAATGCAGCGGCCAGGCTGTTAGTGGGGCTACCTCGGTGGGAACATGTGCAGCCTAGGCTGCGGGACCTGCACTGGCTGCCAATTATGTACCAAGTCCGCTATAAGGTGCTGGTTATTACCTTTAAAGCCCTATATGGCCGAGGACCTGCCTACCTTAGGGACCGCCTCTCCCCATATGTTCCTCAGAGAGCACTGAGATCTAGTTCTCAAAACCTTTTAAAAGTCCCTGGACCAAGGGAGGTTAGATTGAAATCAACGAGGGAGCAAGCCTTCTCAACAATGGCTCCCCAATGGTGGAATCAACTTCCAGAAGAGGTGCGAGCCCTGCGGGACCTAAATCAGTTCCGCAGGGCCTGCAAAACTGCCCTCTTCGAGCTCGCGTTAAGATGAAACCCGAGAAATGACATCTAGCCTTCTTATATACAACTGAATTGTAGCACTGAAACTTAGAATTCATAACGGTTTAACTGTTGATTTAATTTTAACTTAATTTATGAATGTAATTTATTTGTTTTAACTGTCTAATTGTTTGTAATAATATTGTATTTTACTGTAATCATGGTATATACCGTGTCGTGTTAGCCGCCCTGAGCCTGCCTTTGGCGGGGGAGGGCGGGATATAAAAATAAATTTGTTATTATTATTATTATTAATATTAAAAGTGCTTTCTTTGTATGTCTCCCATGGGGTCCAGGGAACTGGTCAAAGGAAGCTCTGGTTCTTTCCTTCCTTTCCCGGAGAACCAAGAGGGGAGAGCCTCTGTCAATAGATGGAAGAGAGGCTTGGCTCAGTAGCTCTCCTGTGTTACTGAGAGAGCCTGGCAAAGCAAGCTCTCCCTTCCCCCCTTCCTCCACAAGGGAGCATTTGCTCTGTAGTTCCTGTGCTTTGCTCTGTAGCTCCTGTGCGATTGAGCAAGCCTGGCAAAACAAGCTATGAGGAAGAAGGAAGAAAGAGAGAGAAAAGGAAGCAGATAATAGCAGTTGCTCAGGGGCCTGATAGGAACCCTCTGGAGGCCTAATTCAGTCTCTCAGCAGCATGTTTGACACCCCTGTGCTAAATAATACACTTTCAGTCCACTTCACTACTGGATTTTGCTGTGTGATATTGCAAAATTGACTTGAAAAAAGTGGCTGGAGTCAGTTGAAACTGCATTATTTAGCATGTGTGAAAGTGTTCAGAAATAACATGCTACCAGGGCCAGTCGTAGGGCACATGGCATCTCAGGCAGACTTTCTGCCGGCCACCCTGTGTCCATGGGGGCCCTAGGTGTGCAGACATGTATGCGCACCCCAGGACAGGCCACCCACCCCTGCCACCCCCTCCCCTCAGCGCCATAACGTGGTGCCATGCTCCACTGCTGCCCCCCACCCCACGCTCAGAAGAGCGCAGCTAGCCAGGCTGCCCGCCGCCACCTCCTTTCCTCCCTCCTTGCAGTGCCACAATGCGGCAGCACACTCCACCCCCCCCCCCAACACTCAGAGGAGCACCGAAAGCCCCAGCCCTACCCACTTAGTCACGGGCATCTGTGCGCTCTCCCTTCAGAGAGTGCTGGAGGAGGCTTTGCTCCCCTTCTGGAACTGGAAGTGAGGGGAGTGAAGCCTCCTCCAGTGCTCTCTGAAGACACAGCGCTCAGATGCCTGTGATGAAGCGGGTAGGGCCAGGGCTAGCGGCGCTTCTTTGAACGCGGCCTTGGGCAGGGGTGCGTGCGGAAGGTGGGCCACTGCTGCCACTGCTGCCCAGTGGACAAGTGGCAATGGTGATCGTGGCAGCAGGGTAAAATTAGGCATTTGTCTGGAGGACCGGGTGTGGGGGAGCCCAGTTTGGCACCCCACCTCCTGACGCCCTAGGCAAATGCCTATTTTGCCTAGTGGGTGAGCTGGCTCTGCATGCTACATAACTTAGTTTTATCTAACACTGCATGAGGTATAAAGCATTTTCGTGAGTGGTAAGGGCCAAATTAGATGACAAGTGGTTGGAGATACTTCATTGACTGTGCCACCTCTTTCAATTAACAACAGCTATGGCTGATAAGACTGAATTTGATTGGGGTAGCAGTGCTCTCTCTCTCTCTCTCTGAACTAACTAGTCTCCAGTACATCATTTCCCCAGTGTAAATTATTTCTCTTCCAATTCCTACGTTGTATTAAAAGGATATGTAAACAGATAGGGAAAAGGAAGCCCAGAAACACTTCTGATTGTCCTTTTGACAATTACTGCAATGTTCTGACATTGGTTTGGGGATGACATCAACACTGACAGCTTTTAAGCTTCACTTGTCTTGCATGGGTTGCAAGTTCTCTTTATTGCATTTCCATTTCAGGGTTCTGGCTCAGCCATTCCTAAGTCACCTGCTTGGTCTTTTAGAAAAAGGAAGACTGCCACAGTATTTGTACTTATTGTCAGATCCATACATATCACTGGAACCTTTACAATCTCAGGTCATCATCTCATTATTTTAACTATTGTATGGTCTACTTTTGTTTTCATTTAAGGACGGTAATTGAGCAATCCTTCATTTGGCTCAGTTCAGAACTGGTTCTGTAATTACAAAGTTTCTCAGAGAGCATCTGAGAAAAGAAACTTAATCTGTTTATTTGGGTTTTTCTCCTATGTGCTAATGGGGCTGAGAGTTTGTGCTTTACAGTTTACATTAATGCCCCCTGGAAGTAGTAGATTCCAGCACCAGCTGCTTGGCAGAGCTGCTTGGAAATTCAACTGCCACCCTTCCTCCCAAAATGTATACAGGGGAAACAAAAGTTTGGATGTAGCCAACACAGTTTCAGATGTCCCTTTGACTGTACTGCTCCATTAGCAGTCTTGGAGTCAGGGCTACTGTGTCACCACTGGCCTCCTCAGTGAAGATTCCCTCTGCCCACATTTACACCACCCAGATCCAACTCAAACTTCACATGAACACAATTTACATGTTCCCCAGCCCCCCCCCCCCAGTTCTACATTGTCAATCTGACCTACCTCTCAGGGTTGGTATTCTGAGGTTAATATGCTCTGAGCTCCTTGGAGGAATCGCTGGATAGAAATGAAATAAATATGCTGCATCTTAACTGTTCTACACCTAATGTAGCTTTGTACTGCCTAACATTTGTTTGTATGCACTAGTGCAGTGCTTTCCAGCCTGTGGGCTGGGGACTCCTGGTGGGCTGTGGAGCTATTGCAAGGGTTCTGCAAATCCATCCAGTTTGGGCAGGTTTCAGCCTTCCCCCACCTGTGCCCCCCCTCCAGGCTCTCCTCCATGCCGGCCTTGCATCCCCAACTCTGTGTCAGGTTAGCTGCTGGCATGGCTTCATCTGTCAGCTAGCTTGCTATGGAATGGCCTTCCCTTTACAGCTAGGTCTGCCTTCTCTGAGCACACATCCAGGCAGGCAGCATTGAGCCATCCTCAGCCACAGGCTCACAATTGTGCACCAGCCCAGTGAGGATTAGATAGACACATGGAGGATAGGTCTACAAGTGGCTACTAGCCATGGTGACTAAAGGAAACCTCCACATTCACAGGCACTAAGCCTCTGAGTCCCAGAGTGAGGAGGCAACATCAAGGGAAGGCCTCTGTGCTCTATTGATGGCCATCCAGAGGAGCTGGTTGGCCACTGTGTGAGACAGGATACTGGACTAGATGGACCACTGACCTCAACCAGCATGGTTTTCTTAAGTTCTTACAAGGGTAGATTGCCTGCTCATGAGGAGAACTACTTCTTGTGAAAGGCTTGGGTGGATATGTTGGCTCTCATTGCCTCCCCACCCCCATCCCTGGTGACAGCTGGAAATGTCTGAGCCTTGAAGGGAAGTGTGGACTGTGTCCCTTTAAAAAGTAGCTGTTTGGTTGGTAGCTTCCTTGTGGTCCCCTCAGTTGGCTTCCCTGATCCCTTCCTCATCTCTACCAGCCTGGAAAGGTCCAGAACTGCATCATGCAGCCAACATAGGCCTCATCAGGGTGCAGTGTCTTCCTCTTGACCACTCCGTGGTAACCCAGTAAGTGTGAGGGAAGGGCAATCACTTTGCCTGCCCCCCCCCCCCAGTTTATGGACCTGAAGTGGACTCTGACTCAAGGCTTCTGCTGGAATAAATTTTGCTACTTGTTAAGGAGCCACTAGATTTCTCATTTATTTTGCCACCTTCGTTAGTAATCACTGCATTGTCACCTGTGGAAAAGACCTGCAACTCAAGACATGTGCCCAGAGATATGACAGTGTATTCTGGTCTCTGTTATTGCTAACCCATGGGTGGGGGGAGTCAAGCATCCTCTGATCATATCTGGATCCAGCACAACTGAGAATTCTCTCCACAAGGAACATTTTTAATTGCACTTTAAAATAATTTATTATGCTTAGATCAATTGAATTGCACTTTCGTCATTATTTGTATTGTATTCTGACACTTGTGAGCTCCTTTGGGAGCCAACTTACCACCAGAACACAGGATTAAAAACAAAATAAATAAGCAATTCCTGGGAGTATAGAGTAGCTGCTAACTGTGTTAGCAAAGGGTCATTCTGGGCAGCTACTTTTGTAACTCTAAACTGCACAAACATAGGAAGCTTTCTTATGCTGCCTACCCTTCAACCAGACTTCCAGTCTCTGCAAGCTGCAGACAGCAACAGCCCTATCGTTAAATGATTCAGTATGATAAGTAAGCAAACATACCTACTGTAGAATGAAGAAATGTCTTGCACATCCATGTAGTCAGGGGGTTTTTTTAGTAGACAAAGCCCAGCAGAAACTCATTTGCATATTAGGCCACATCCCTGACATCACCATTGTTTCACACAGGGCTTTTTTGTAGAAAAAGCCTAGCAGGAACTCATTTGCATATTAGGACACACCCCTGATGCCAAGCCATCCAGAATTGTGTTCTTGTGTGTTCCTGCTCAAAAAGAGCCCTGTGTGTAGTATTACTGTTTTCAAATGTATGTTGAGTAATACAAATTGATTTAAAAGAGCTATTCATAGTAGCTTTTCGTCACTTTGTATTTTCTGAATCAGTGGATACTAATAGTACAACTACTATTGTGTAGGGGATTCATTAATTTTTTTTACATTAAGAAAGGCTTTTCACATTCAAAAAGGTTAGGAGCAACTGCACTAGTGCCCAATGCACAGCGTTCCATTCCATATTCTTTGCAGAAATTAATATGGGAGATCCTGTATGGGTGTTTGAGTTAAAACCCACCCTGCCCCTCCATCATTTGCTGCGTTCTGTCCCAGGTAGTGACTTGAATGTTTATGGACATAGCACCCATAGCTTACATGGCGGTAGTTCACTGTAGATTTGTCCAAGACTGCTGCTGCTGGGCTTCCTTGTGTGATCTGGTCTGAGGCTATACGTTTGCATGTCGCTGAAAGGTTTTGGCTGCCATATGGCAAGCTTTTCAGGAAGGGGATCATGTGGCTTCTCATCTGAATCTGAGAATCTTATGCTTCTGTTGTTACATAATGCTGGCATCCAAGCACCAGCTTGTACTGCAGAGCTGAAGTTGGGGGTCATAGGCAGGTCAGTAGTGTCCCACTATATTACTAGACTTTCCATGGAAGTTTAAATAATGTCTCCAGATATCTTCATGGCTGATAACCCTGTGAGGTAGGTCATTCTAATTCCCATTTTATGTATGGGAGAGAGAGGCGATAATGATTTACCACCTTCTGAATCAGTGGCATAGGAGGGTCCATTGTATTATCTCTCTCATTGCAGAGGTATCATTATATGGTTTTGTAATGCATTTCATAGGCATTTGGCCAGCATCTAATTTCTCAATAACTCAAGCTAAATTCTTGTTGGACTCCTTATGTTCATGTGGATATCACAGCTGCATGACTGAAAAAGAAATCAGCTTCTGAAAGACAAAATCATTGCACAAGAAGCAATTTTTAGAAAATAAAACTAAATTATGAACATTCTGTTTCACAGAAGCCTAACAGTGGCTATCGGTCAATTTTCTTTTTTCATTTTCTTCCATCTGCAATTCCTCTCTTTATCTATCCCGGTGCCCAGTGTGTGATGAAGTGTTGTCTTTTGTACCCTGTGTGGTCTCATTTGATTATAATACCGGGAGCGCCTGGCCACATTCCATACATAATGAATTGCTGCTTTGGTTTCAAATTGCATAAAGGCTGGTCTGGCTCTGAACATTGCGCTTGTTCCCATCTTTAGATTGTGTTCCACCCTGCCAGCTGGTAAGTGAATGAAACCTTTCACAGTGAGTCTAATGGGCATGAATGGTCAAATCATTGTCCTTGTTGCCTCTCTAGTTAATCTCGTGACAAACAAGGTTCAAGCTCCTGTCGTTGACATTCTCTTTAGTGCTCCTGTTTTCAGGGCCAACATGGTCCGTGGAGGGATTTCAGAATTGTTACCCCCCTCCCCCAGTTTGTTTTGGTTCTGTGTGTCTTCAGTTGGGAAATATTCCTTGTGCAATAAAGATGAACTAATTAGGTCATTAAAGCTCTATGCCAATTTGCTTTCCTGGAGTTCCCTAGAAATTCAAATGAATTTGATGTTCACAACAATTGCTTAGAAGTGGACCTGACATTGGGGAGGGATGGTGGCTCAGTGGTAGAGCATCTGCTTGGTAAGCAGAAGGTCCCAGGTTCAATCCCTGGCATCTCCAAAAAAGGGTCCAGGCAAATAAGTGTGAAAAACTTCAGCTTGAGACTCTGGAGAGCCGCTGCCAGTCTGAGTAGACAATACTGACTTTGATGGACCGAGGGTCTGATTCAGTATAAGACAGCTTCATATGTTCATATGACATCAACTGTGTGTACAGGAGGATGCAAAGAAGGTACTGAAACAAAGATGCAGTTTGTGATACAATTTCCAGCAGCATGGCCTATTGTTCATCTTCTGTTTGACATTGCAAAGACTCTTCAGTTTGTTGCTTTAACTTGATTCTGTATGATATCAATTCAGGCTATCAGTTCTTTTATTGCTCATATGCATCCCATCTGTTTTACAACTCTGGGATATGTAGTTAGCTGTAGATGGATGATAATCAAGAAATATATATATATTTAAAGGTAAAGGTAGTGCCCTGTGCAAGCACCAGACATTTCCAACTCTGGGGTGACATTGCATCACGATGTTTTCACAGCATACTTTTTTTAATGGAGTGGTTTGCCATTGCCTTCCCCAGTCATCTACACTTTCCCCCCAGCAAGCTGGGTACTCATTTTACTAACCTCGGAAGGATGGAAGGCTGAGTCAACCTTGAGCCGTCTACCTGAACCCAGCTTCTGCCAGGATTGAACTCAGATTGTGAGCAGAGAGCTTGGACTGCAGTACTGCAGCTTTACTATTCTGCACCATGGAGCTCGTATGAAACAAATATTACTTAGAAGTAAGTCCTACTGAATTCACTGGAATTTACTCTCAGGTAAATCTGCATCAGATTACAGCTGAGGGTTAAAAACTGTTAACATGATTTAAGAGTGTGGGCATAGGGTTGCCTGGTCTGACTCAAGAAATATTTGGGGACTTTGGGGGTGGAGCCAGGAACAAGAGTGTGACAAGCATGATTGAACTTTGAAGTGAGTTCTGGCAATCACATTTAAAAGGACCTCATGACTTTTAAATGCCTTCCTTCCATTTGGAAATAATGGATAGGGGCACCTTTTTGGGGGGCTCATTACTTTGGACTCCCTGGTCCAATCTTTTTGAAACTTGGGGGGTGTTTTGAGGAGAGGCACCAGATGCTAGGTTGCAAGTTTGGTTCTTCTGTCTAAAAAACAGTTCCCCCCAGAGCCCTATATACCAACAGACCAATTCTCCATTATACCTTATAGGAAGCAGTCGCCATAGGGTATAATGGAGAGCCCAGGAGACATTTCCCTCCCCCCCACTTTCTGATAACCCTGAAGCAGGGGGAGGGCCTCCAAACCAGGGGATTCCCTGCCCCCCAACTAGGAATTGGCAAACTTATGTTGTAAGTCAAAATGCCTTAAAAAGAGGTTGGGAAATTGACAGGTGGGCACCTTTGGCTTAAAAAGGATCTAGAATCTATGTATACAGGATTCCACTTCCAGAAATTATTGCTAAATTTACCAAGGACACTAATTAAATAAAGCAATTAAAAATTTATTACAGAAATTATAGAACATACATACAAGGTAATGGATACATACAACATACATACAGTCCTAATAAAAATAGAGAGAAATGCATAGAGGTAACATAAGGATGGACAAACAGGGTAATAATTATCAATCATAGTCTTCAAGGAAGGCTCCAATGGCGATAAACGAGGACTAGGGGGAAGGGAACCCTCAACTGGCCAAGAATCAGGGACGTATCTAAGCAGCAGGAATGGGGTACTGCTAGATGCACACCTGTGGGGAGTTGGGACTGTGGTTATAAGGACTACCTTGAGCACTTAGGGGATGGGAGGTATGGGGCGGATGACAGGTGGTCAGCTGGTACATGACCTCAGAAAAAGGGGAGGCTCAGCAATGACCATAAGGGCTGGACTTATGAGGTAGCCAATAGCCAGTTTATTGGGGGCACTCGATTTGATGCCCATACCTGGCCAATGAGCAGACTTGGCCCTGGTTACCTGATTGGACTTTTAGGTAACAATGGGCCAAAGGGGGAGGCTCCAGGATGACCATTAAGGGAAAGAATGGGAGAAATTATTGGGGTGGAGGTGATTTAAAAGGCTATCAAACTTATCTAAAGGTGATAATAGATGGCCAAATTGCTACCTAAGGTAACACCCGATCTATACAAAGAAACTTGGCTCTGGGTGAAGATGTTCTTCCTCTTCTTCATTCCTCTACTGGCACCATCCTTTGAATTGGGTTCCGTTGGACAAAGGCTTAGGCAGTGTGACAGGATCCATGCCTAAGATAAGCTTGATTGCCTTATGCACAGGTGAATCTGTTGAGTATGTGAGCCTCCCGCTTCACTGTAATGGAGTCTGGCACTGCAGGAAGATAGCTGCTGGTGATGTTAGCCTTCCCATATGGATTCTATGGTCAAGGCTGGAAACCGCTTGCCTGGACAGTTCCTGGCGGCGCAACTTCTTCCGCTGCAACGGCCGAGATGGTGATTGCATGGAGCAACTGGAAACCCATCTGTTCTCCTGGTTAGCACTTTTCCAGAGACACGGAGTGCTGCTGCAACATTGTGGCTGTTAGTACTCACATAAGTCCCTTACAGTCTGGTAGACAAAACCCACGTTTTCCTGGCAGATGTGTGTGATTTGAGTCTCCAGACACCCTGGCAACCGAACAGGTGACTACGATGTTTTGAAATTAGGGGTCTTTTTCTCACAATGTGAGCAAAAGAATAGAGGTATTATCATTATTTTATGCTGAGTTAATGTTAATGAAAGCCCATGCTCAGTTCTGTCCTTGTCCAGCTTGAGATTTCCTTGGAGACCCTGTAGAAGAGCCACCATTTGATTTGTATTGGAACCTACATATTTCTTTGCCTAATTAATTATGTATATCCATAACAGACCCAAACCAGCTCAGCAAGAAAGTGTTGTAAATATATGTCATTGCATTACTGCTAAATTGGAATAATTATTAACTTGGGTTCAGCTCATTTTTAGGAAGCTGATTTGAAGACTGAAAGTGATGAAGAATCAGTATACCTATAGAGTCCTTGATGAGTGATTTTTTAAAAAGTCACATCACAGTAACTGCTAGAAATCTCAACCATATGAATTTTTTTAGCTTTTCCAGCTGGGTTTTTTTTTTTTTGTACATTTCTGATTCAAGCAGTCATGCATGTTGGATTCATTTTAATTAGATCTCTAAAGCTCCAGGTAGACAACATTTACCAGATGCTGCTTGCATAAACTTAGGCCAAAGTTATATGCACAATTTAAGGTGCTTTATTTATTTATTATTTAATTTCTAGCTCTCCCTCCCCCACATGACTCAGGACAGGCTACAACATACCTAAAACCAGAATTTACATAATTAAAATTATACAATTTTAAAATTCCAAATATTAGAGTCCAAAAGGACTCTAAGTACTTGTAGATGTAGATGAAACAATACAAAGCAAATGGTTGGGTGAGGAAATCTGCCATGACAAAATAAAGCAGAGCAGGGTAGGCCAATATAGATGGATTGCTGCCACCTCAATCATAGGCCTGGCAGAACATTTCCATTGTACAGGCCCTGAGAAGCTGTATTAAGTCCCGCAGGGCCAAGATCTCACTTGGGACAGTGTTCCACCAGGCCGGCACCAGAGCCAAAAATATGTTGGTTCTGGTTGAGGCTAGGTCAGATATTACCAGCGGATGTTGATCTGAGGAGCACAAGGTCCTTCAGGGGACTTATAGAGAGAGACAGTCCTGTAGATATGTTGGTTTCAGTCCTCATAGGACTTTGAATGTTAAAACCAGGACCTTGAACTTGATCACTGAAGATCAGTGATCACTGAGGAATCCTCTATATATGAACGTGCATTACCGCTGCCATCCCATCCCTACCAATAAGCATGGGAGAACATTCTCCTCCATCCACCTGTGACTAGACTCACCTGTAATTCCATCACTATAGTTGGTGACAGTCCAGCAATGTAATCTCTTTCTGTATTACCTTCCCATTTGTCTAAAGTATATTTCCTTACTGGTGAAATTGACAATGTTGGGGGAGAAAATATGGGTTGAGCATGAGTATTTGTGCTAGCTAAGGTAGGATTGGATTGGATTTTTAAAAACCCTTTAACTAATCCTTAGTAAAATTACAGGATAGGGCTGGCTATAAATCGACAGAATTAAAATGGCCATGGTCTTTATCTAAACTTGTCAGTTGTCCCAGCATCTCATGTTGCAGTTGCAAATTGTCACACAGAAGATTTAGGTAAAGGAGCCCTGCCATGGCATGCCATCAAGTAGTGGCTAAAGAGTTACTTGTTGAAATGTAAAAAACCCCATTCCCCAAAGGTAGATTGTTACCCAGGAACAATGAAATGTACAGGACCAAGGACTATAGAACATGTTAGAACTTGGGTAAAGAATTAAAGGCTCAGAGGTTACAGCAGTGCTGGAATGTTTCCATATGTTTTTAAAAAACAGAATGACAACAAGAAGAACAATTTTGGATAATGAGAAAAGTTAGGCAATTTGTGGCAAAACTGGCCAGAGTTCAGAAGTTCATTCTTGGGGGGGAGCATGTCTCCCCATATGAAAATTTGAGAAACTGGGGTAAGGTTTGCTTAGTAATGACTGGAATTACTTAGCAAGAGGAACTGTTGCTTGAAACCATATGCAAAGATAGTCGGGGTGGGGAAGTAAAATGAGAGTCAGGGATTGATTGTAGTTGTCTGATGAAAGCAGATGTTGCTGGTTCATGCAGAGAAGAGTCTGTTTCTGGAAGTGCAGTTGATCTTTTGACTTGCTCATTGATAACAACATAAACAGTTCTCTTAACATTTGAGGCATCTGACCATTAGAACTAAAACCATTCAAAGATGGGAGGGACTTAAAGAGATACTATGCCAAGACATTTGTTTCTACTCTCTCCAGCACATCACAAGCAAAACTAGATGTGGCTTTGAGTATCTGCTTCCTCCTTATTATCCTTGAGTAGATTCAGCCTACTTTTATTCTCTGCCACTGAAGTGGACAGCTGGCCACCTTATAGCTCTCTACTGGGACTGTCGATGTTCATGTGTAAGCTAGTCTAACATGGCGGTGATGTGCCTTACTCGATCTTTTGCTGCCCCTGCAACAGTGTGCTGTTGTGGTTAATGAATGGTTTTGATTCATAGATCTTACCATTTGTGTGTATGGTTTGTCTTAGTCCCACTAGAATTCTGGGAAGAACCTGGGGCGCTGTGAACTGCTCAGAGGAGTAGAACATTGTGTCACAAAACAGAGAATTAAAATGTGCTTCTAAGAGGATGCAGCTGTTCACAGATGAAAGAGAAAAAATGCAAAAAGATGAAAATCTTTTTGTAAATAATCTATCTTCCCACATGGCTATAAAAAACCAGACACAGGTAATGCATTTCTGTCTCTCATACATGTACACCAAGAGTGAGAGAAGTGCTTAAAAGTGCATTAAATGCCATGTATGAAATGGAACATAGTGTAGCCAGTTATGCTAAGATTGCATCCATGTGTCTTCAATGGGCTAATCTATGTTTAAGAAGAAAGGATGTGGTACAGCTCTCTAGGCCTAGAGCACTTCATCAGAATACATATGGACAATTGCATGAATGCAAACCACCTGTTTCTCACTTGCCTTGAAAACCCACTGCTGGGGTCACCATAAGTCAGTTGCAACTTGATGGCACTTATGTATGCACATTCTATGACTGTACAGAAACTCTTTTTTAAAAAAATCTTAATTTCTCCCCCTTTTTTTCTGTTGACACTTCAAGATACAGGAACAGCAACTGTCCCTGGGGATAAGAACATGAAAAACCCTGCTGAATTGAACCAGTGGTCCATCTAGTCCAACATCTTGTCTTACATAGTGACCAACCAGTTCCTCTGGAGGTCCAACAAAATGGCGTAGAGGCCAAGACCTTCTCATGATGTTGACTCTTGGTCCTGGCATTCAAAGGTGAACTTCTGACCATGGAAGTTCCCTTCAGTCATATGGAGGTTCACTTTAGTTCCCTTAGATCCTTTCCTCAATCAAAATGGGGAGATAGTTAATTTCTGTCACCAATGATGGTTTCTTGGATTTGGGAATAGAAAAGGGCATGAACCAGAAAAATGTGGTTCAGTTTGTAGTTCATGGCATGCCCTGTTCACAAACCATCACAAACTTTTAGTCACCTTACAAACCAGTTTGATTTGTGAGGTTTGTGGCCCTATAGAACCTCCCCCCCTCCCAAATGCTAGAGACAGAAAACTCTCAGGGGATCTCCAGCTGACTCTACGTGCCCTCAGTTTGCAATCATTTTGACAGGCGCAGGTTCAGGAATATATAGAATGGATCCTTTGGAGGCCGGAGACATGGAAGTCACAAGGGACCTTCTTTGGTCGCTCTTCTACATGTCCTCTAAGTTGTTCCTTTGAAGTTCTGTAAACATTTTGATTGAGTAGAGATAGTCTATCTGGAAATATATCCACTTATGAGTGAGTCAAAATTGACTTGCCCAGAAATGAAGAATGACTTCACGAACATTCATGTACAGCTGGAAAGTCTGTGAAAAGTTTATGCCAGTTGACCTACCGCAAACTCTTTGTGAAACTGTTGTGATCCACCATGAGCCTGCTTGTGGGGAGGGTGGAATAAATATCTAAATAGCCAAAATTGGCTGAACGTTAGTTTTGGAGCTGGTTTGTGCCCGTCCCTATTTAGGAGAGGAAAATGAAGACAGTTGCACTGAGAATAAAATCAATATAGGTTAGTGGTGGGAATGTGCTCAGAGTTTCTTCACGTGACAGTAATTCTGGAGCATAATAAAGTTTGTTTACTTAGAGATGTTGAATAGATTTCTTCAGTCAACTACTGCTTTCTTATCCTTGGGTCATTCCAGAGAGCTAGCACCAAAATGAAAAACAAGGCAAGAAATGTAGCAGCCAAGCCAAAGGGTTTCCAGAAATGAATATTTACCCTCCAACTTTCATATGATGCATATTTTCCAAACAGATCACATGAATTTCTAGAACACAATGCTTGCTGAAACTGCAGTTTAACAGAGTACAGAGAGATCTAAGAACCTTAGATTATTTTAAAACCAAATAATCCTGATTATGACCAAAAGCAAGTGACATTTAATGCATGGCAACATGAAACATGATCTCTGCCTGCAATCAGAAGTGGAACAGTCCATTCTACCATCATAGACTCTACCATTTTATTCCCATTTCTTTCTTCTGCATGTTAACTAACAGCAATGTGGTATAAGGGTAGAATGTTGTCTTAGAATGTGGGAGCCTTAGCTTAAAATGTCTACATAGCTGCGAGACTCATGGTGTGTCTAAGACAAAATCACTGCCTTCTGAAATAAGATTTGGCTATTTCATCCAGTTCCATAGAAAGGAATGAAAGTTGAAATGAATTTTTTTAAAAAATCCCTCAGCAAGCTTTAGAACTGACATTTTGCATTCAGACTCTTAAATCAGATTTTTAAAGCATTTTGTCATCTCTTTCAGGTTTTTAAGCTATTCAGTATTTACCAAAATGGTATCAAATGCCAGAAGTGATCAGATACCAATGTAAGCCAAAATGCCCTCAAAAGAGGTTGGGGAATTGACAGGTGGGCAACTTTGGCTCATAAGGACCAAGAATCTATGTATACAGGATTCCACTTCCAGAAATTATTGCTAAGTTTACCAAGGACACTAATTAAGTAAAACAATTATGCTTTTATTATAGAAACCTATAGAATACACATACAAGGTAATGGATACATATAACACACATACAGACCTAATAAAAATAGAGAGAAATGCACAGAGGTAACACAGGGATAGACAAACAGGGTGATAATTACTGATCGTAGTCTTAGAGGAAGGCTCCAATGGTGACAAACTAGGGCGATGGCGGAAGGGACCCTCAACTGATCAGGAATCGGGGATGTATCTAAACAGCAGGAATGGGGTACTGCTAGATGCACACCTTTGGGGAGTTGGGCCAGAGGTTATAAGGACTACCTTGAGCCCTTAAGGGGTAGGAGGTGCAGGGGCGGATGACAGGTGGTCAGCTGGTATGTGACCTCGGGAGGCTCCGCAATGACCATAAGGGCTGGACTTATGCGGTGGCCAATGGCCAGTTTATTAGGGACACCTGATTGGATACCCATATCCATCCAATGAGCAGTCCTGGCCCTAGTTACTTGATTGGACTTCCAGGTAACAATGGGCAAAAAGAGGGAGGCTCCAGAGTGACCATTAGGGTAAAGAATAGGTGAGGGTGTTGGGGTGGAAGAGATTAACAAGCTATCAAACTTATCTATATGTGACAATAGAGAGTCAAATTGATATCTAAGGTGACACCCGATTTATACAATAATTATGGCTCTGAGTGAAGCTGTTCTTCCTCTTCTTTACTTCTCTGCTGGCACCATCCTTTGTCTTGGGTTCCGTTGGACAAAAGCTTAGGCAGTCTGGCAGGATCTACGCCTAAGATAAGCTTGATTGCCTTATGCAGAAGTTGAAGCAGCTGTTGGATACGTGAGTCTCTTGCTTTGCTGTAATGGAGTCAAGAAAACAAGATGGATTCTGGTGGTGTTAGCCTTTGGTTCATGGAAACAGGCTGGAAACTGTTTGCCTGTACAGTTCATGGTGGTGTGGCTTCTTCCACTGCAACAGCCGAGATGGTGCACGCAAGGAGCGGCTGGAGACTCATCTGTAGTTCTGGCTAACACCCATCCAGAGATGTAGAATGCTGCTGCAAAGCTGAGGCTTATAGTATCCACATAAGCCTTAGAAACCGTGGGCAAAGTCCACTTCTTAGAGCAGATGTGTGCGAGTCAAACCTCCAGGCACCCTGGCAACCATACTGGTGATCACCATGTCCATGTGTATGAAAAGTAGGGGGCTTTTTCTTACACCAAATACACTTGACATTATAAGAATGCAATGGTTACTAGCTGTGGTGATTAAAGGGAACCTCCATGTCCAGAGGTAACAAACCTCTGGAACCCAGAGCTAAGATGCAACACCAGGGGAAGGCCTTGGCCTCAGTCTGTTGGCTTTGCAAGCAGTTGGCTGGCTGCTGTGCAAAACAGGATATTGGGCTAGACTGATCACTGGTCTGGTCCAACGGGTGTCTTTTTAATAGTTTTTAGAAATGCCATTGTGTGCTATTTATCAAATATTAGGTAATATCAAATAACCAAATACTGTTGAATACAAAATTCTATTACATGTCAGCAATCAAGCATAGAAAATAACATACTGTGGCATGGCAGCTTTCAAATACTCCAAATACCTCCTCTCAGATGTTGAGAAATATAAAATATTTTAATCAAGCATTAAATAAGAAGTTCATCAACATAAAATACAGAGAAGTACGTCACAATAGAAAATGTTGGTATACATATGTCAGAATCAAGTTTGTTGGTCTTTAAAGTATCACTGGACTCCTGTAACGTCAGGACACTAGTCAAACAGATGCTCAATATGAGGAAACGGGTTTTGCATCATGGGAAGCAAGTAGTTTTCTTGTGTATGTAAAACTTCTTCTATATCATAGTTGGATGTATGGGAATAACTTGATAAATGTTTAGCTGTTGGGAAACTGTAAATAGTTTAGCAATGTGAAAATGGCTTATTTGCAGTTTTGTTTCTGATTTTCCCCTTTTGTTGCCTTTAAAAATGAGGTCAAAGTCTGGAATTTCCTCACGGTATAAACAGCAAAAAAGTATTGCTCACTCATCATTGCTTCTGGGGATTCAGGAGAGAGACAGCAAGAAGAACACTTGAAAGGGACAGAAGTAAGTAATGAAAATGGCTGTCCTGGATCCCTGATTCAGGCAAATTAAGGATATATAAGAGCAAGATATCCTGCTATTTTCCAGAATGTCTTTGGGCTCATTTGAAGCTCAAATTCCTGCTCTGGCTGAAAGCACCGTAAAGGGCATCTGGGCTATTTAGTTCATGTGGAATGAGGAGACCGCATGGTCAGGCTTCTACAAGGCAGCTTGGTGATTGTCTGGGGCAGTTTTGATGTGGTCTATCACCTCTAGCTCACTGGACATGTTCAAATATTTAAAAGGGGTTTGTATATGATAACTCTTGGGGTTTTTTTCATTACTGCATATTTGTACATCGTGGTGAAATTTCCACAGGGGCATAAAGAAAAATGCCTTTTTGGTTTCTAATGGCAGGGGGAAGGTTTGTAATTCTGAATGTGGTTATTCTGAAGTCTAACATGGGAAGCAGCCATTCTGAATTTGATTGATTATCCTCAGAAATGGGGCTTTTTAATGAAAACAGTCTGGTGGGTGTGCATTTTCCTCTTCCTGGAAACAGATGTGACTTTAAAGCTGTGCTTGCCAGATGGCGACTGCTACTTTATTACCTTACAGAAGCAAAGATAGCATCAAGGGGTTTCTCAGAATGTGAGCTTTCCAGTACCAAAAAATGACGTGTGGTATTTTTAAATAACAGGAGGCATATGTGATGTAATAATGGAGAAGTGTGAAGTGCAACATTTGCCCTCCATGCCACAGGTTCTCCTGTTAGTCTTCTACTCTGGATCAGAGGGTATGGGAAAGCTGGAAGGCTGTAGATGTATGTGACTCTGGCTTATCTGTCTTAATGATGTTTTTATTGATTTTAATGGATGGTTAGTCCTGTGTAAGGAGAGTACCTTAAATACATAAGCCGCAGTTGTCCCTGGGGTTCCCAGCTCCAGGTTGGGGGATGCCTGTAGGGCAGGACTTTGGGCCGGGTATAATTTCATAGAGTCCACCCTCTAAAGCAGTCCTTGTGATTGTATTGTGTGCAAAGTCACACACAAGCAGAAAGAGGTGCAAGTTAAAATCAAGTTAAAATAAAATGAGGCTCAACAAGAGACTGCATGAAAATAAAAATTAAAGAAGTACATTGCTGCAACTTGACAAACAGCCCAGTCATGGTACAGTGCAGGTTGGTTTCATGTTGACATTCAGCCACTCAAACATGCACTATTTTTCACTGGCACAGACCCTGCTTTGGTAATATAAAGATTCAAAGTTGGATGAAAGTATTGTGACTGTAGATGTAGCAAAACCTTTGTGTTGTGGTTCAAATCTTGCCATTTAAGAGGCAAAGCCCAGACTACATTTGGATGACTAAGAGCTTTACGAAAATCTTGCTATCATTCCAGGTCTCAGTATTTTTGCTTTTGATAATGAGAATGCTCTACAAGTGGTTGTGACCTGGTTGATATATAATTGCACATTTGCTTGCTACTTACCTGTTTCTTTTCTACCTAATATATTCTTTGTTTGGTTTAGATTGCCTTTACCCTGTTCTTGAAGGCTTAAAGGGAAGTTACAGAATGGCAAAAAAATAAGCACATTACAACAAATTGTATGAGCACATAGCAAAGAGATTGCCATTAAGGATGGAAACATATAACAGGAATGAGATATATTTTGGGGAGCATGGCTAACAGAATATTTTGCGTTTCAGGGTCTAAAGAAGATGCTGCGTATTCCTGGGGCTGTGCTTTTATTCTTTTCAGTTTTCCCATTCACCTCCACTTTTGTTGTTCATTACACAAGTTCTGGTGGAATATGTCGAAAAGCTTGCGGGTATCATGGCTATGCCTATACCTGGTGTCAGCAAGGGGGGGGCAATGGAAAAGAATGGGACTACTGCTCCTTAGAAGAAGGCTTGGGAGCTTCAGGCAAAGCCTGTGCCACATCCTGTACATATTGGGGGGCTGCCTACCGCAGCTGCTACTTTGAAAATGGTTCTTGGCACTACTGTGGATTGATAGTCCAGCGGGAGCACCTTGAATATTCACAGGAAAATGATGTGTGTCTCAGTGACTGCAGAATAAATGCAAGTGAAGGTTATTTTCAGTGTAACACATTCCAGGGTTTTCAACGCTGTTCCCCGTTCCATGATATCACTCCCACAGGCTTGCCCTGCCACTCTAACTACCGGTGTGCCAAATATGGGCACAGTGTGTACCAGTGCCATACAGAGGATAAGGAAGACAAATGGGATTTCTGTGGACAGAAGAGCCTGAATCCATGTGTGTGGATCTTCTTTGAGAACAGCACTTCCCAAGCAGACATCTGTACACTTCCTTACTCCCCAAAGAAGGGCAAAATCATTTTCCGCAGAGAGAGGCGAAATGACATGTTCATTATTGCCAAAGAGGATGTCAGAATGGCAGTGCATTTTATTGATGGGATCTCTTCTACCACAAGCTTCCCTGACTCTGTGAATCTGGCACCTGTTCATTTCTACAAGCAAGAGAACATTTTCTGTAAGAGTCTCAATTATACCAATCTGGAATTGTGGATGGACATCTTTAATCACACCTCTGTACCTGTTGCCCATGTCATCTTCCCAAGCATCCTGGATGCTGTTGAAGTCTTGCGTTTAGCATTTTACACAAGCCTTCATAGCACTTTCTATAAACCTGCTTATACTATTACTGTGTCTGTTGGTGAACCAATGTTATGTCCCCTTGACCTGTGAGAAACCAGTATGTATAACAGGTATATTAGGTATGCAGAGCTGTTTTTACCATGGTATCCCTGCAGTATTAACTTGAGGACATTGTTACCTTCTTCCTCTTATTGCAGTATCTTGATGTTGGTTATAGTAGGTCATATGAGATGTCTTCTAGTCATAATCCTGTTATCAGATAAATCAGTAACTATTGCCTGTAACCTTATTTGTACTCATAAAGGAGCGCGCCATATACATAATACACTGGTATTTTTGATGGGTGGGGTGCTACACTTTGTAATTTGAGATAATTAAAATACGGCATTTATGAAATCAATAAAATCTACTAAGTCTGAATGGCAAATTGTTATTGAAAACCCATGTGTCATTCTGTATGTATGATTAAGTTGGATAACCATTTTGAATCATTACAAGAATTGTTCTTTCATACTTCTGATGCTTTTTAAAAACTGGTTGATTCCCTATGTCATTTCTGGATGTGGCCTTTACAGGTCCAACTGAAGATGGTTATCCAGCTGAAGCCCAGGCAAGGGTTGGATCCAACCAGCTTTTTCCACTGGTGAAAAACAGTGGAACAGTTAAAGGGGGGAATAAAATCCAGTTGTACAGGCAAGGGGAGGGGAACCCCAAGATTTAAACAGTTGAAAGGACCAAACACAAAAAAGGAAAAATAAAAACCTGTTTTATTCCAGAGAAGCCAATTAATCCTTTGATTTGACTACTTCAGCCCCCCCAAACTAAAACATAATCCAAACCTGGACACAAACATCAATATTTTCAAGGAGCTGAAGGTGGAATGATAAAAACCTGCCAAATGAAAGCCAGTGTGGCATGGCAGTTAGAACAGGGTTTTGTTTTTAAAGAGGTGCCAGAACTCTCAAGAAGGAAATGAAGGAGAAACTCAGGGGTGCCCCCTCATTAAGTTTTGAACATTAGAATTTTGTTTCCACAGAGGTTCTGGAACTCCATTCCCCTAGAAAAAAAGCCCTGGGTTAGAGTCACCATTCTGCCACAGCAACTTGAAGGGTGGAATATAAATCCAGTCACACACATGCTCAACCTAACCTACTTCACAGGGTTGCTGTGGGATAAAAGAGAGGTGAGGAGAATGATGTAAACTGGTTTGGGTCCCCAATAAAGAAAAAGGTGGGGTATAAATGAAGTAAACAAATATGCCAACTCATATCACAATTATTCTTGACTTAACTTACAAAGTCCGTTAGACTGGAGACAATAATGGGACAAAAGAAATGCATGCATGTATACATTGTGAACCACATTGGCTCTGTCATACTGCCTTGTATGCTAGAAATAGTGCTAGGCATGTATTAAACCAGGGATGTCAAAACTCATCTGACATAAATGAGGCCTTGTTGGGCAGGGCCATGTTGGGTTGGGCTGAGTCATATTGGGCCGGGCCATGTGTGTACCTATTTAAGATTAGGTAGCAGAGATAAATTTTATAAAGGACACAGATAAAGATATTTTTAAAAAGCTTAAAACATGCTGAAAACTTTAGCACTCATTGGTCTTAAAGGTGCTTTCTTTGTATTTCTCCCATGGGATCCAGGGAACTGGGCAAAGGAAGCTCTGGCTCTTTCCTTCCTTCCCCAAGGGAGGAGTCTCAGCCAATGGAGAAAACAGAGGTTTTATTCTGTAGCTCCTGTGCAATTGAGCAAGCCTTGCAAAGCAAGCTGTTACACAGAAGGAAGCAAGATATAGGGAGAAGGAAACAGCCAGTTGCTCGGGGGCCTAATAGGAGCCCTCCGGGGGCCTGATTCAGCCCCTGAACTGCATGTTTGACACCCCTGTATTCAGGGCTCTTTTTCTGGCAGGAGCTCCTCTGCATATTAGGCCATGGTGCCCTGAGGTAGCCAATCTGGTGAGGCCAGTTTGGTGTAGTGGTCAAGTGTGCAGACTCTTATCTGGGAGAATCGGGTTTGATTCCCCACTCCTCCATTTGTACCTGCTGGAATGGCCTTGGGTCAGCCAAAGCTCTGACAGAAGTTGTCCTTGAAAGGGCAGCTGCTGTGAGAGTCCTCTCAGCCCCACCCACCTCACATGGTGTCTGTTGTGGAGAGGAGGATAAAGGAGATTGTGAGCCGCTCTGAGACTCTTGAGTGAAGGGCGGAATATAAATCCAGTGTCTTCTTTGTCTTCTTCTTCTTCAATCCTCTTGGAGCTCACAGTAGGCCCTGTACTAAGAGCCCTCTAAGCTCTTGGAGGATTGGCTACATCAGGGGGGCGTGGCCTAATATGCAGAGTTGCTTCTGCTAGAAAAAGAGCCCTGCCTGTATAAAACAGAAGTAACAGTCTTGGGTTAGTTGCTCCTGCTAGTTCAATGAGATCTTAACTGCAGATGAAGCTACACAAACAGGGCAATTCAAGCAGGGCTTTTTTTTTTTGAGCAGGAATGTGCAGGAATGCAGTTCCGGCTGGCTTGGTGGAAGGGGGTGTGGCCTAATGTGCTGTCCCGCCCAGCCCGGGCAGGGACTGCGCGGAGGAGACCCCCCGGCGCCTGCCAGCCGCTCCAAGCCCCCGGCATCGCCCCGAGAGCCCCCCCCACCTCTCCAAGCCCCTGTGGAGGCCCCACCCCTCACCTCGACTGACGGGGCGAAAGCAGCCACCCGAGCGACGCCTCCCAGACGGCGAGCCCGGCTTCGAGTCCGTGAGGTCTGGCCGGGGCAAGACGCCGGAGAGCAAGAGGGAGAGCCATTCAGCTCGTCGCAGCACGAGACGCTCCCTTGCAGCACGCCGCTGAGGGCTGGGACGCCTGAAGCACGCCCAGTCAGCCCGGCCCCAACGCACCTCTCCTGGGCGTCTGGGGCTTTGAAGGGGGGAGGAGCCAGAGAGGGGCAGGTCCTGGGAGGGGGGAGGATGGGTCGGGAAGCATAAAAGGAGGGAGGGAGGAGGTCGCTGAGGAGAGCTGGCTGATGCGCAAAGAGGCTGCCTCGTGAGAGAGAGGGACAGGAGCCATAGCACAGCCAGGAGGGAACGGGGGCCTGCGGTGAAGTAACCCAGTGCCCACCCCCCTGTTTCTGAGACCTCCGGGGAACGCCCCAGAGTGCCCGGGTGGGGCAACGGCGACGCCGGGGGACCGGGAGGGGCACCAAAGACCTGACAACGTGGTGGAGGAGGCGGGCACTCTCCCGAGCCTAGGACGACCACGCCCCCATATTCCGGCCCCGCCCGGGTGGCACTCAAGCCGAGTGGCGACCCCAACCATTGAGCCGGAGTCCAGCGAGTCGTCGACGGACGAGTCAAGTGAGGACTCCGTGATACACGTGGGGCGGACCGCCGCCATGGACACTAACCCCGCCCCCGTGGATTTGGCCCAGTTTGGGCAGTGGCTCGCAGACCACCAGGCGCAGCTCCTACGGGAGGTCACCCAGCAGCAGACGGCGGCCCAAGCCACCCTCGTGCGGGATCTTCACCAGGCGCTCCTCGCCCGCCCGGAGCCGGCGGGGCCAACACCATTCGGCGCCGGGAGGAGCCCCTGGCCCCCTCTAACGAAGCTGGGGGCGGAGGACGATGTCGAGGCATACCTGGAAGCGTTTGAGCGAGTGGCTGAGGCCGCTCATTGGCCCAGAGAGCAGTGGGCCTTTATTTTGGGACCCTACCTGACCGGGGAGGCCCAAGCTGCCATGAAGGCCCTGGAGCGGGCTCAGGCGGCGGACTATACAGCGCTCAAGGCAGCCATCCTGGACCGCCTGGAGATCACGCCTGAGGCCCACCGCCAGAAGCTGCGTTCCTGGCTGCCTACGGGGGAGACGCGACCACGCTCAGCAATAGCGACCCTCAAGGATGCCGCCACCCGGTGGCTCAACCCCACCACCAGCGACGGGCGGCGCATCGTGGAGCTGGTGGTAGTGGAGCAGCTGCTGCAGGTACTGCCGCCGCGTACCCGCCATTGGGTGGCCTGCTGGAAGCCAACCCGTCTCAGCGAGGTCCAGGAGCTGTGGGAGAACTTTCAGGCCGCCGACCACCGCGGCCTGCCCTTCCGCGCAGAGGGCGGCAAGCCAGGGAAGGGCTTGCCCCCACCCGGCGGACGCGCCGCCCCAGGAGCGACACCCGGGAGGGCGCCCGGGGCCGGAGACTGGGGGGGCCGGGCGCGGACGCCGCCGGCCCGTGCCACGCCGGGGTGGTGGAGGCCCGGAGCACGCCCGGCGCTACCCGGACTTGGTCTACGCCCCGGAGGCCGCGAGGGGGAGAAGGAGGGGCACCTGCCACCGGAGGCCCGCCGTCCAGCAGGAGACATAGGGCCCTGCTTCACCTGTGGCCAGTGGGGCCATCTCAAACGCGAGTGCCCCCTGATGGAGTGCGACGTGAGCTGGGAAGAGTCCTGGCAGACGGCTGAGGCGGGGGCTCGCCCCCCCCCCCTGGACGATCGCGGTGTCCTTGGGAGGGCGGCAACTGCAGGCCATGGTCGACAACGGCAGCTCGCTGTCTATGATACGAGCCCACTTGGTGCCCGCCCCGCTGCCTGTCATCCGCACCGCCGCCATCCGGTGCGTCCATGGGCACATCGAAAGAAGCCCGGTGGTGTCCATCCCACTGAAATACTTAGGCCGCTACTGGAGCGTGCCGGTCGCCAAAGTAAGCAGCCTGCCCTACCCAATACTGCTTGGGCGGGACGCTCCGCGTTTTGGCGACGTAGTGGAAGCAGCCAACCCCGGCCGACCAGGCCAGCCTGCCGGGGCCGGTTATGATGACGCCGCCCCCGCTGGGGAGACAGAGGACAGCGACCCCGGGGAGGGCCCGTCCAACGCAGAACGTCCCGTGGCGGGTGGCCGAGAGGCGTGGCTGGCGGACCCGCAGTTCGTGGAGGCTCAGGCCGAAGACGAAGAATTGGAGGCGCTGCGGCGGCACGAAGCAGTCCGAGACGGGGTGGTTGTAGACGAGCGCCGGAGCCGGCGCCTCCCTCGAATCATCCGGGAAGAGGGCGTGTGGTTCAGAGAGGTAAAAGGGCGGCTGGGCCCCGGGAAGCAGCTGTTGGTCCCTCACAGGTACCGGCCCGAGGTCCTGAAGGGCGCCCACGACCACCAATGGGCGGGCCACCAGGGGGTGAAGAGTACTCTGACCCGGGTGCTAGCCAACTTCTTCTGGCCTTCCGTAGCCCGGGAGGTCCAGGCCTACTGTCGCTCCTGCGGTATCTGCCAACGCCTCGCGTCTAGGGCCGAGCCGCAAGCCCCCCTAGCCCCCTTGCCCATAGTGGGGGTCCCGTTCGAACGAGTGGCTATGGACTTTGTCGGGCCCCTACCCCGCACCCCGCGTGGGGCCCGCTACATCCTGGTCCTCATGGACTACGCCACCCGGTACCCGGAGGCTATCCCCCTGCCCACCATGAAGAGCGCGGGCGTGGCCAGGGCCTTGATGCACTATTTCGCACATGTGGGGTTGCCCCGGAAGATACTCACAGACCGAGGCACACCCTTCACGGCGAGCCTCATGCGGCAGGTGTGCCAGGCGCTGCACATCAAGCAGCTCTTCACCTCCGTCCACCACCCCCAGACTGACGGGCTGGTGGAGCGGATGAACCAGACCCTGAAGGCCATGCTGAGGAAGACAGCATATGACCACCCCACTGCCTGGGACCTCTATGTGGACCCGCTGGTCTTTGCCATCCGAGAGACGCCCCAGGCATCCCTGGGGTATTCCCCGTTCGAGCTGCTGTACGGGCGGCAACCCCGGGGCATCCTGGGCCTGCTCGGAGAGCAGTGGGTGCAAGGCAGAGCAGTGCCGGGAGAGGCCCCGGAGGAGTACGTCAGGCAGCTGCAGGGACGCCTAGAAGACGTGCGGCGGGAGGCCCGGGAGAACCTCGCACAGGCCCAGGAGGTCCAGAAGAGGCGTTATGACAAGGGCGCTAGGGCCCGCGGGTTCCAGGCGGGAGACGATGTCCTGGTCCACAGGGGAGCGATGGGCCAGAGCCAGGGGGACCCGTGGCGGGGACCCTTCCAAATCACCCGAGTCCTGGGTCCCCTGACGTACGAGGTCCAGTGCGGGCCTCGTGCTCGCCAAAGGAAGACCCTCCATGTGAACAGCCTAAAGGCCTGGGTGCGGCGGGAGGCGCAGCCGGAGCAGGGGCTCGTGGCCGAAGATCCGGGCGAGCTCCCGGACGGAACCCTGCCCTGGACGACCGCGGGGGGCGCCGGGGGAGGCCCGGTGTTGGACGCCGCTCTCACCCCCAGCCAGCGACAGGAGCTGCAGAAGGTCCTGGCCGAGTGCCCGACGGTATTCTCCGACCAGCCGGGCCTGACCACCCTGGTCAAGCACCGGGTAGTAACCCCTGCAGGCCAGGTGGCACGCGCCCGGTGGAGGCCCGTCCCACAGAAGCGCTGGGACGTGATCGCCCGGGAGGTAAGGGAGATGCTGCGCCTCGACGTCATCGAACCATCACAGAGTGAGTGGCGCAGCCCGGTGGTCCTGGTGCCAAAGCCCGACGGCAGCGTGCGCTTCTGTGTGGACTATCGGGAAGTGAACAAACTGGCCAAATTCGATGCCTACCCGATGCCGCGGGCCGATATCCTAATCGACCAGCTGGGGGAGGCCCGGTACCTCTCCGCCCTGGACCTCACCAAGGGCTATTGGCAGGTGCCCATGCACCCGGCCGACAGAGAAAAGACCGCTTTCGCCACCCCACAAGGCTTGTTCCAATTCAAGCGCATGCCCTTTGGCTTGAATGGGGCTGCGGCCACATTCCAGCGGCTGGTGGACAAGGCCCTAGCCCAATGCGAGGGTTTCGCTCGGGCCTATATCGACGACATCGTGGTGTGCAGTCCCACCTGGGAGGCCCACCTGCTCCACCTCCGCCAGGTACTCCACGCCCTGCAGGCCGCCGGGCTCCACGCTAACCCGCGGAAAAGCCGCCTCGGCTTCCAGGAGCTAAAATATCTAGGGTTCCTGGTAGGGAAAGGCCAACTCCGACCCCTGCCCGAGAAGGTCGTCACCCTCGAGCAGCAGCCCCGCCCGCGCACCAAGAAGCAGCTACGGCGCTTCTTGGGATTCGCGGGCTATTACAGCAAATTTATCCCCAACTTTGCGGCAGTGGCCACCCCGTTGACGGACTGCCTGCGGAAGGCGTGCCCGAACGTCCTCCAGTGGGGGCCAGCCCAAGACGCAGCGTTTGAGGCACTGCGTACGAGCCTCTCCCGAGACCCCGTGCTGAGAAACCCGGACTTCTCCCAGCCCTTTGTGTTGCACACAGATGCTTCGGGGACCGGTATCGGGGCAGCCCTGCTCCAGGGGGGCCCTGGGGACGAACGCCCGGTCCTATTCATCAGCCGCAAGCTCCTGCCCGCCGAGCGGGCGTACTCCACCGTAGAAAAGGAGGCCCTGGCGGTCAAGTGGGCCGTCGGGGCATTGAAATTCTACCTCACCAACAACCCTTTCCGGTTGGTGGTGGACCACGCCCCCCTGCTGTGGATGTCGAGGATGAAGGACTCCAATGACCGAGTCCTTCGCTGGTATATGTCTCTTCTCCCCTTTTCTTTCACAGTGCACCATCAAGCCGGGGCCGACCACCGCGTGGCCGACTACCTCTCCCGGGTCTTCGAGGAGGAAGCGGAGAAGCAAGGGACACGGGGGGGGGGGTGTGTCCCGCCCAGCCCGGGCAGGGACTGCGCGGAGGAGACCCCCCGGCGCCTGCCAGCCGCTCCAAGCCCCCGGCATCGCCCCGAGAGCCCCCCCACCTCTCCAAGCCCCTGTGGAGGCCCCACCCCTCACCTCGACTGACGGGGCGAAAGCAGCCACCCGAGCAACGCCTCCCAGACGGCGAGCCCGGCTTCGAGTCCGTGAGGTCTGGCCGGGGCAAGACGCCGGAGAGCAAGAGGGAGAGCCATTCAGCTCGTCGCAGCACGAGACGCTCCCTTGCAGCACGCCGCTGAGGGCTGGGACGCCTGAAGCACGCCCAGTCAGCCCGGCCCCAACGCACCTCTCCTGGGCGTCTGGGGCTTTGAAGGGGGGAGGAGCCAGAGAGGGGCAGGTCCTGGGAGGGGGGAGGATGGGTCGGGAAGCATAAAAGGAGGGAGGGAGGAGATCGCTGAGGAGAGCTGGCTGATGCGCAAAGAGGCTGCCTCGCGAGAGAGAGGGACAGGAGCCATAGCACAGCCAGGAGGGAACGGGGGCCTGCGGTGAAGTAACCCAGTGCCCACCCCCCTGTTTCTGAGACCTCCGGGGAACGCCCCAGAGTGCCCGGGTGGGGCAACGGCGACGCCGGGGGACCGGGAGGGGCACCAAAGACCTGACATGTGCAAATAAATTCCTGCTGGGCTTTTTCTATATACTGAACACAAGTATATTCCAGATTTTATATGCGCAATAGGAAACCTAGATTTAGATTTCCCTAATCAAGTTGTGCTTGACCTAGATGGCCCAGTGTTGTCTGATCTTGTCAGATTTTGGAAGCTAAGCAGAGTCAGCCCTGATCAGTATTTGGATGGGAGACTACTAGAGATGGACATGAACTGGGGAAAACAAGGTTCATTTCAGTTCATGGTTCATGGGGCTGCATGAATCATGAACCTTCCCATACCTTCCTGTTCTTAACTGGTTTGTTTTGTGATGTTCATGATGGGGTAGAATGGCTCCCCTGTTGACTAGAAATGTCAAACTCACAGTGATTCTCCAGCTGACTCTCCTCTACCTGCCCTTCAAGTTTGGTGAGGATTGGATTTAAGGGGATTGAGTTACAGCCCTCCAAACAGGTGCCCCCAGGAAAGTGCTCTTGGGGGAAATCACAGCCACATCTTCAGGAGTGTGTTGAATGGGTCCCCTGCAAGCTAGAGGCATCAAACTCACAATGGACCTCCCCAGGATGCCCCTTTACCTGCCTTCCAAGTTTGGTGAGAATTGGCTTTTGGGTTGTATGGAGTAGCAGCCCTCCAAAGCAGGTGCCATGCACTGCTCAAACCTCCAAAAACCACATGGAGGGTCATGGGAGGTTTGGCTCATGAACCTTGACTCATGAACAATGAACCAGAAATTTTCATCATTAATTTTGTGAGCCAGTTTGCGCCCATCCCTAGAGACTGCCAACGAATACCAAGGTCATGATACAGTGGCAGGCAATGGCAAACCACCTCTAAATGTCTCTTGTCTTGAAAACCCTGCAGGGACACCATAAGTCAGCTGTGACTTTAAAAAAAAGTTGTGTTGCCCCATTTATACCCATGTGTATCATAGGCAGCACATTCTCTCCTTATAAGAAGTTGAACTACCAACATTGTAATGACTGAACATGGCTGGGTGTTAAGAAAAACATTCTCATGAGCACTCCTGGCATTTGGGAGAGAAGTGTGTATTAGGGTTTGTAGAATCTTTCGGGATCAAGTGCCGTGTTCTACTGGAGAAAGTTTTCCTTCCAAAAGTGTGTATGTTTTACTATGCTAATCTTTAATGTAATGGCTGTGCTATATGACATATTTGGCACTGATTTTGCAACCTTTAACTTCCAATTACTTTCTCTGACTGCTGGGAGAATGTACTCAGGTAAATCAGTGCTCCAGGAGAAGACAGTATTTAGTACAATTTCCCTCACAAGTTCTCTCTATGCTAAGTGATTTTGAAATGTGATGACACTTATATGCAGTGCTGTATTTATGGACATATTTATTCAGTGTCCATGAAATCTCAGGTTTTCTCAAAAGGAAGCTGCTAATTATGTTTCCTCATTTCAACCCAAATAGGCAATTTTCAGCAACGCAGCCAGAAATAAATGCTAAACACTGAATTTGGTTGAGACTACTTCAGGATGGAGTACTTGCAAGGTCACATTGTTAAGAAACAAAGCCACTCTGTGTTGATTTTCTTGCCATAAGTACCTTTTAGAGCTGCCTGACAATTTCCCCCAGAAAGTTTATGCAGGAAGAGGGATTGTGGGAGAGACTGTGTGATGCATTGCACTGCAAATGGCAGGGTGTTGGGAGACTGTGCCAGCATTGCTGCTTTGATAGCGCATTGTGACCTTAGCCTCAAAATAGTACATGTAATCATAGACATTTGGGGTGCAGAAGAGGACTCTATGGAGACTATAATACAGGTCTGCCTCTATGGATGGCCTGTCATTGCACATGCAAAATGCAGTCTACTTCTGGTTTTGCACTCCTGCAGGTAGCAAAGAACAGTGGCTCCAGTTTTGCCAGCCTTCAAGGATATTGTAAGAACTGCAGAGCTTTGACCACCTTCTTGACTTACAAGATGATCAAAGAGTCTTCTCCCGAAAGACAAAGCTCTGAAAGCACAATGAAATGTCAAAGTTAGAAGAAATAAGTAGTAGATAGTACTTATTTATTTAAATATTTCTGTCCCGTTTTCTTCCCCACTCTGGGGGAAAAGAGTGGCTTGCAAAAATATAATAGAAAACAAACAGTGACAGAGAGCACATGACACTCTATTCTGAACTGGTGCAAGATCCCATGGACTGACTAGTTCAAGGTCACAGGTGACAATGCAGGTGAAGAGGTAAGTGCCATGAACCCCTTGGCTTGCTTGTTGGGTCACACTAAAGGAACATGTCTTTGGCCATGCCTAGGTTTAAGAGAGCCAATTTGGTGTAGTGGTTAATTGTGCAGACTCTTATCTGGGAGACCGGGTTTGATTCCCCACTCCTCCACTTGCAGCTGCTGGAATGACCTTCAGTCAGCCATAGCTCTTGTAGGAGTTATCCTTGAAAGGGCAGCTTCTGTGAGAGCTCTCTCAGACCCACCCACCTCACAGGGTGTTTGTTGTGGGGGAGGAAGATAAAGGAGATTGTGAGTCTCTCTGAGATGCTGAGATTCAGAGTGGAGGGCGGGATATAAATCCAATATCTTCTTCTTAAACTCATGTAGCAGGAAGAACAGACAAACACTGGGCTTGGCTTTTGCACAGTTGACAGAGGTATCCCCAGAATTCCCCTCTTTTTAAGACAAAGATTCTCAGCTACAACTGCCAGATTTCTTAAGGGCCAGGGAATGAGAGTTAAATCCTGCAGTACAGATATGCCTACTGTTAGTTAGGCCTACAAATCAGCACTAGCAGTTACTTGTATAATGAACTGTAGGCTATGTAGACAAGCAACTTTATTCCCTTTGCTTCTTGCCTTTTTAGTTGGCTTTGATTTTTTTTTTAAAAATCCATCTGAGGCAATCATACTTGTTGTGCTGTAAGAGGAGGCAGGTGAAATCCCATTCCAGATGATTCATAACTTTGTTTTGCATTTCAAAATGTTTTCTTCCTCACGGCAGAGACATGTTGATCAAGAAGGAAATCTCCCCAGGAGCCAGCTGCTTCCCAGACATCTTTACGAAGCCTGCAAAACTTGATGCTTCTTTAGTGTGGGTGATGCTCTGCACAGATTCTGGTCACTGTTTGGTCAGATGGGTACACTGTGATGCCAGGCTTTGTGCATTGTTAGACTCTCTCACACTCCACAAGACATTATGTCCTAGTTATCTTTTGCTGAAGCTAAAGGTCACCGTTATGATCAGCCCACTTTGGAACAGCCGCAAGCATTGCAACACAATCCCAAATTAGCAATTCCCTTGATCCTTCAATGAGTTGGTTTCCTGACAACTGAATGGGACCTTTCCTTAACCCAAAAGGGTCAGCAAACAGCATGACATAAATATTTCTGGGGAGGGGAAACCCATGTATGAAATAGTACAACTGTGGGTGTGCAAACGGGATTAACTGGAGAGGTGAAATACAACAGAGGTATTTAGTTATATTGATGTTATTTGCTGCTGAGATTAAAGCCAAATTTTCAAAGAACTGAAGGTATTTCTGTCAGCAGAACAGGACTTGGGAAAGCCCAATGGAAGAGGCCTTCTGTAAACAGAAATTTACTACAGGACCCAAGCTACTGTACCTCACTGGCTCTTCTAATGTTAACTATTTATATATTCGGGTGCTTTTAACCCAGTTTTCCCCATTCAGTATGAGCTCAAAGTAGCTTACAATGGTCTAAATACAAAAATAGAAAAAATCAACTCCACATTTCTTTTAATATACATTATCAAAGAACAAATCTACCTGCTACTAACAGGTTGGAGTGTGTGCGGGGTTCAAAGCAGATGCTAACAGCTTTGCTGGAAAAAGTGTAGGGATTTGAACCTGGCTATCCCAAATCCAGACCTAAAATGCACTGGCATATATTAGGACAACAACTGTATGCTGAGGTGGATAAACACTCGCTGGCTATGTTTTCAGCTTTCCACGCTTGCCAAGCTCTTGGCAAAGGCAGCTGGAAAAAACCTGTAGCCTGCCTCTCTTTCCCTGAAATCACATGCGGCAGTCAACACATTGTCACAGTTTAGAGTATCCAAAGGCTGCTTGGCTTACAGCCCAAGGTTGCTTCTTCTGGCCACAGGATTAACGTTCAGTTTCATCATTGCACTCTGCCACTGTAACAGGAGTTGCATCTGAATCCACTGCAAGGGCATTTTTACTATTCATAGCATTAGAGTTGATCCCCATTGACAAGAGTGACAGAATAGCAAGGCTTTCAGACAGACCCACAAACGACTGATGCCTGTTTTAAAGTAGTGCCATTATATACCAAAGCTACTCATGTACTACCAGCAGCAGGGAACTGGGTGATATGCACAGCACACTGCCGTTTTTACTTTGCAGCAGCTACTTTTAATGTTTATGGGATTGCACTATGCAAAACACAGTTCCTAACATCCCCCTTCCCCCCATAGATGCGAAGTTAATTGGGTCTATAGAGGGGGCTGTAGCCCCAATGTGAGTTGAACATGATGTAGGACAAAGCAGAGGTGAAAGGGGTACAACACCTAAAAGCTTCCAACCTCCGAAGTTGAGGTCACATCCAAGTTTGAATCCCTATTCTGACATGGAAGCTCACTGAATAACCTTGGAGCAGTCACACACTCTCAACCTAACCTACCTTGCAGGGCTGTTATGTGGATAAAGTGGAGAAGTGAATGATGTAAGTCATTTTTTTTAAAGACTAATGACTGGTGTACAAAGGAGAAGAAAAGAAGACCCTGAAGGGGGTAGCAAGAAGACAAATAGATAGTGAGGTCAGCATCTTCTCTCCTGTTAAATGTCATCCTTTGTTTATCTCCACATTGCTACTCTTATGACAATTTCCTGCTTCTGCTTGGAAGTTCCACACTTAGTTTTACACTCTCTCTCAGCTAGAGATGTAGTTAGGACCCTATCTCTGTCTCTCCTCTTTCCTGTCAAGTATATTAGTTCCTATATAATCTTTACATTTTAATCATGTTGTGCACGTTGCTGTGTTAATTACTCTGTCAACAATTTTGGATCCCCACTGGGGAGAAAGACAGTGTATAAACAGAGTGAATAAATAAATGCATGTGAATTCAGCCTGTGTGGGTCAGAAAGCTAAAGAGGGACATTTTAAAATAAACATACCTTATCTGAGCTTCACATTAAATTACAAAAATGGGCGGAAAACACCTGTAGCACCAAGTATGCAACACTCCTTAAGTTCTCTGGCACACTATAGCAGTTGAGACAGAAGGTTACTGTAGTGTCTTGTGCTTGATTAAAACACCGCGCGACCACGCAGCAAGGGGCGACCAGGGGAAGCCCCTTGGTCACCCTGTGAAGTGCGGGAAAGACTCCGCCTATCAAGATCAATGGCAGGAAGTTTGACTGGCCAGGATTGGTCTGGCCAGCTAGAGGGATGTTCCGGGTCTAATGTATATAAAGCGGGTCCCGGCCCGCGTTGCCTCTCTGTTCTGTGATGTACCTTCTAATAAAGTATGTTGCCTTCTGCACGTCTCATAACTGAGTACATTACACTGGCAACGAGAATGGGATCTGGCTAGGAAGGCTTCCCCAATGGAAAGCAGCTGACCTGGCTGGAGACGAGGAAGGCGCAGGACCGCAAGAGACGGAGACGCCCGCCGCCACAATGGTGAACTCTAGCGTAACGACGGGCCATCTTGCTGAATTCAACCCCGACCACCCAGAACGGTGGGAGACCTACACTGAACGAGTCGAGTGCTACCTGAGAGCAAACATGATCACGGACGACAACCGAATGAGAGATGTCCTGTTGAGCATCTGTGGAGAGGCAACCTTCGAAATCGCACGCGGCCTCTCTGCCCCAGCGAAGCTCACCGAGAGGACATACGGGGAGGTCGTCAGACTCCTCACAGGGCACTTCTCACCCCAACCGTCCCTTGTCGCCTGCAGATTCCTCTTTCACAAGAGGGATCAGAAGCCCGGGGAAATGGCTGCAGTCTGGCCGCTCTTCACCAGATCGCAGGAAACTGCAGTTTTGACAAGCGGGAGGAGGCTCTGAGGGACCGATTCGTCTGGGGCCTCTGGGACGAAAGGCTGCAGCAGAAGCTCTTCGCCAAGGAAGAGCTCACACTCCAACAAGCCTTCAACGAGGTGACAGCCTTTGAGAGGGCCACCAAGGCGTACAGCCACTCACGTGGAGAGGTAGTCCACCAGGAAGAGATGGCACCGGGTGATCGGGAGGACAAAGAGGTTTTCCAGCTCCGGCAGCCACAAGGAGCGGACCCAAGAGCCCCACGAGACAGCGAGCGATGGAGAGATCTCCCACCATCAAATGCGCCAGCTGCGGCGACCCCCACGAGAGGAGGGATTGTCCATACCACAACATGGACTGCCAGAGCTGTGGAAAGATGGGCCGCATTGCTCGGGCTTGCCGGGCCAAGAACAGCCGCCGGCGACCGACAGCGCACCACGAGTCCACCGAGGCCCACACGACAGCATCTACCAGCCTGCAGGTATTAAACTTGCCCCTCTCCGCCCCCGACAAGGTTAAAATGTTGGTCCTCATCAAGGGTGCCCCCTGTCTTATGGAGGTGGACTCAGGTTCCTCCATCTCCATTATTTCGGAGGAAACCCTAAGGAAACTATGTCCCCGCCGCCGCCTCCAACTGAGGCCGGCTGACTTTGTTCTGAGGGATTTCCAAAAGAACCCAGTGCACATTGTGGGCTGGGCCCGGATGCGAGTAGAGAGAGGGAACTTCAGGGGACCCCTGGACATTCTGGTGGTCAAGCGCCAACTCACCACCCTACTGGGGCTGGCCTGGTTCCAACCACTAGGGATCCAGTTAGAGGGGGTGGAGCACGTGCAGGCAAGTAGTTTTGAGGATGTCTGCCGGGAGTTCCCAGCAGTTTTCGACAGGTCCCTGGGGAGTTACAAGGGGTCGCCCATTACCCTACCGATCGATCCCCTGGTCAGACCGATCCGCCTCAAGGCGAGGCGCGTTCCGTTCGCCTTAAAACCTAAGAGAGAGGCAGAACTGGACCGCCTCACAGCCCAGGGCATCCTAGAACCAGTGGCGTATGCAGCCTGGGAAACCCCCATAGTAACACCAGTGAAACCTAATGGGGATGTGAGAATCTGCGCTGACTACAAGTGCACGATAAACAAAGCGCTCCAGGACAACCCCTACCCCATCCCGGTGGTCAGCCACGTTCTAGCGGCTCTTGCAGGGTCCTGGGTTTTTGGGAAGCTGGATTTGGCACAAGCGTACCAGCAACTACCGGTCGACGCCAAGACAGCAGAGGCACAGACCATTGTGACCCACAGGGGGGCCTTTAAGGTTAGAAGGTTGCAGTTTGGGGTTAGCGTTGCTCCGGGGATCTTTCAGAGCATAATGGACTCTCTCCTTAAAGGGATCCCCAGAGTACAGCCATTTTTTGACGACATTTTAATCGCCGCCCCAGACACAGGAGAGTTCAGCAGCCGCCTGCGAGAGGTACTCCGCCATTTCCAAGCGGCAGGACTGAAAGTAAAGAAAGAAAAATGCTTGTTAGGAGTTCCGAGGGTGGAGTTCCTGGGATTCGCCGTGGACACGGCAGGAATTCACCCGACAGAGGACAAGACCAGGGCTATTGTCCAAGCCCCAGCCCCCACGTTTAAGGCGGAGCTACAGAGTTTTTTGGGCTTGTTGAATTTTTATCATTCGTTCTTGCCCCACAAAGCTGCTGTGGCGGAACCGCTGCACCGGTTGCTGGACAAACAAGCCCTGTGGGTTTGGGGTAAGCGCCAAGCCGCTGCATTCTAAATGGTGAAAGACCTCCTGGTCTCGAATGCCGTGCTACACCACTTGGACGAGGGCCTGCCGCTGATTCTGGCTTGCAATGCTTCCCCGTACGGAGTGGGTGCCGTTCTGGGACACCAACTCCCGGACGGGAAGGAAGTTCCGGTGGCGTACTATTCAAGGACCCTGACCCCGGCGGAGCGTAACTACGCACAAATTGATAAGGAGGCTTTGGCAATTGTGGCGGGGGTACACAAATTCAATGACTACCTGTATGGTAGGAGATTCACCATCGCCACTGATCACAAGCCGCTCCTGGGCCTCCTCGCCCCTGATAGTCAGACCCCCCAAATATTGTCACAAAGAGTCCTAAGGTGGAACCAATTCCTGAACTCTTACACCTACACCCTGGTGCACCGCCCGGGCAAAGCCATGGGGCACGCGGACACCCTCAGCTGCCTGCCGCTTCCCTCAACGGACCCAGATCCCATCCCGGCCCACATGGTGATGCTCATAGAGGCCCTGCCCGTGCGCCCCCTCCATGCCGCTGAGGTAGCTCGGGCAACGGGCAAAAACCGTATCCTCGCTCGGGTTTTGGACTGGGTGGGAAGGGGGTGGCCTACGGGCAAGGTGGACAGTGAGTTCAGGCCGTTTGCATCACGCAGAGGTGAACTGTCCACCCACAAGGGGTGCCTACTCTAGGGCAGTAGGGTGGTGGTTCCCCCCCCTTGCGCAAACAGGTTCTAGAAGCTCTCCACAAAACCCACCCTGGGATAGTGAGGATGAAAGCCCTGGCCCGAAGCTATGTGTGGTGACCAGGCATGGATGAGGAGATAGAGGGGTGGGTGAGAAGGTGCCAACCATGCCAAGAGTCCAGGCCTGACCCACCCTCAGCACCAGTCCACCGATGGGAGTCCAACCGGCGGCCGTGGTCCCGCCTCCACCTAGATTTCGCCGGGCCATACCAGGGTCAAGTTTTTTTTCATCCTGGTCGATGCATACACAAAATGGCTGGAGGTGATCCCGGTAGCATCCACTTCCACAGCAGCGGCCATCAGAGCCTTGCGGAGGGTTTTTTGCACGCACGGGATCCCCGATACCTTGGTTACGGACAACGGCACCGCATTCACCTCGAGGGAATTCCGGGAGTTCATGGGGAGATACCTCATAACACACATTAGGTCCGCTCCCTTCCATCCGGCCACCAACGGCCAGGCTGAATGCATGGTAAGAACCACCAAAGAGGCCCTGGGTCGTATTGTTCAAGGGGATTGGGACCACCGCCTCGCAGCTTTCCTGTTCCATAACAGGATTACCCCCAGCCCAACAACAGGGTACAGCCCCGCAGAGCTACTCATGGGGAGGAAATTAACAACCAGGCTGGACAGGCTACACCTGGACCGAGCCACAGACGTCCGCAGTTCCCCAGAAGTCAGGGAATTGGTGCGGGGGTTCTTCCTGGGTGATCCGTGTATGCGAAGAACTTCACAAGTGGCCCGGACTGGTTAGCCGGCCGGGTCCTGAGGGTAACGGGGTCCCGATCCTACGAGGTAGCGACCGAGGGGGGCCAGGTACTGAGAAGGCACATTGACCAGCTGCGCCGCCACACCTTGCCGGAGGAACCAACAGGGGTGGGGGAATGGAGGAGCAGGGGGGAACCAACGGCGGAAACCCAAGAAGCGGCCCCGCCAGTGCCAAGTCTGCCGGCATACGACCTCCCAAGGCTGGCCGATCCGGATCCACAGCCAGAGTTGGCCAGCCGCCGGGGGCGAATCCCCAAGAAAAGACCCCTCCCCGGGGGCCGTTCCTGCACCGATAGCCACCCCGAGGTGATCCACCCCGGAACGCAGGGTGCCTGCCTACTTGCATGATTATGTAACTTAAACTAGGGGGGGAGGAGTGTAGTGTCTTGTGCTTGATTAAAGCACCGCGCGACCACACAGCAAGGGGAGACCAGGGGAAGCCCCTTGGTCACCCTGCGAAGCGCGGGAAAGACTCTGCCTATCAAGATCAGTGGTGGGAAGTTTGACTGGCCAGGATTGGTCTGGCCAGCTAGAGGGATGTTCCGGGTCTAATGTATATAAAGCGGGTCCCGGCCCGCGTTGCCTCTCTGTTCTGTGATGTACCTTCTAAGAAAGTATGTTGCCTTCTGCACGTCTCGTCACTGAGTACATTACAGTTACACATGACTTAACCAAGGGCAGGTGAGCAAGAGAAGCCTTCCTGTGAGCAGAAAAATGGGGGAAATATCCTCCCTCATGCCAATCTGCTTCTGCACGCCATACTGCTTACGATCTGGCTAGCCAAAACTAGCACATTATAGACTTGGGATCCTTATTATCATGTTTATTAAAAACCTGCCTCCCCCCTCCCCCCACAATGTGATACTTCTGATGCTTACAAAGGAATAATACCCCAGGAGTCGTTGGGACCCAAAGATACCGTCCTCACATGAAGAGGTGACCAGAAACTGGGCCAAGAAGCAGTCTGACCTAGCATAGTGCTTGAGGTAGCTGTTGTGTTGAGATGGTCAAGAGTTAATGTCAAATCTAGTGGCTTCCCCTGAGAGGATCAGTGCAGAATTAAAGCAGGCCATCTGCAGCAGTATGTAAAACTATAAATAAATAGAGCAGTTGGCTAAAAAAATGTTTAAGCTGATAAAAAAGTAAAGGCCACCCTATTTTAAGCTCTTTTTATCCAGTTAGCTGACTGAAAGCATTTTATGGCTAGGTCAGAGCGACTCATTGCTAGACATGGCATTCATTAGTGACAGCCAGTCTGAGCATTAAGGCCAGGGAAGAGCAGACTGTCCAAGAACATCTGAAGCATTTGCAGCTGGGAAAGGTCCACAGAAGGATTGCAAGTGATGGCCCAGCCTGTAAGACATTCATGCTTGCATCTGCTGTTTTTAGACTCACCCCTCCCTGTTCTAAACAAGATGAGACATACTATACAAAAGGTGTTAGGGTTCTGGAAGAGGTTTGCGAAATGAAAAAGAAACAATGCAGTCAGGGGATCTCCTGTTTCAAGTCCATCCTGCTTATGACTTTGTCCTCCCCACTTTCATTTGCCCTGAAAGCATTTTGGTTTGAAATACAAAGCAAAGTGAACAGCCACAGCATGCACAGATTTTTTTTTGTGTGTGCGTGTGCGTGCATGCTTACTGCTAATCTGGGGTGTCTTGGGGCAGAGCACGGGGCTTAGCTTGGATAGAATGCGCAGGTGGCTATGTGGTCATCTCAACCCATACCTGTGAAAAATATTTTTCTTTGTTCTCTGGTGTATCAGAGTGTCAGGACTGTCAGGTCAGAATCATATTGTTCACATGTAGCTTGAAAATCATGTTAGGAAGAAATGCAGAACTTGATATTCAACAGGCTGGTAAACTGAACCCAAGGGACATTCTGTGAGTCTTTTCTCTGTGAGTCTTTTCTCTGTTCATGCCAGTGACATTAGCTCCTATTATTTGCCCATCTCCTGTTCATCTAAATATTAGAATACTGCAGGTTGTTTGCAAAGGGCAATGTACCATTAAACAATGTGATATTGAAATCATCAAGTAAGCCTGGAATGTGGCCATAAGTTTAGTGGTGCCTTCAGCCAGTAATAAGCTGGTTGTGCTGATGCAAGAGTAGTCCTGGAAGCTGTCAGTAAATAGAACAAACCAACCCCCCGCCCCTAAATCAACAGCCTGATGTCATAAGATCCAGAGCAAGATGAAATAAAGCAGAAGCTCGCTCTACTGCGCATTTCCCTTGCAATGTTTGCATGTATAGCTGTTAGATTCCCCACCCAGCTTCATCAGCTGCCAACTTCAGCAAACAGCCTCCCTTTTGCTAGTGACTCAGATGTTAATCCTGTTTATTAATCCCATTTGCTTCTTACTTGTTATCTGTCCCGTGACTGACAACTGCCTAATGTAATTAGAGAAGATTAAATAATAGCTTAAGTGACCCACTCGTGCCTTTCTTTAAGCATGGCACTAACAGATATGAATTGAGAGTCAAAGTTCTCTTGATATGAGAGAATATGGACTGCTAAAGAGTGTCTTCATAATTACCATCAACATATCAGAGCCAGTAATAACTAGGGTTACCATTCAGATCTATGGAACTTCCAGTAATTAAAAGACATATAATAGGGGAGGGCAAACTTTAGATTTCTGCGAGATACTTGATTCCCCCCCCCCCCGAGTTTGGGAGTGACCTATAATCAAATGACAGCTTGGTGGGTGGAGCCAGTCACAAAATTGTAGTCTGTACAAAAATTACAATGTTTCAGAGTACATCTGCAGTACTTGGGTAGGGGAATTTTTCCTCTGCTGTTTCCCCAAAACAATTGCCCCCCCCCCAATTTGTTTGTTTATTTTTGAAATGACAAAGCCTGTTCCCTCATTTTGTGAAGAGCCTGTAATATTAAAGGATACACATGTGAATTGACCCAAAAATGTTATGATAGCTTTAAAATGTCTGTTCCTGGTAGGCAAAGCTCAAGCCCCCCTGTGGCTCCTCCTGGCTTTGTCTGCTGCCCAACTGAGGCTCTCTGCTGCCCGGTAGGGGCAACTGAGGTTCTCAGCCATCTCCAAGAGGGGTGGGCACAAACCCTCCCTAAACCTCTCAAACCTCCATGGGAGTTTCAGGAAGGATTTGTGGGAGACTTGTTTCCTGAATTCCTGGTTCATGAACCACAAACTGGGTTTGGTTCATGCCCATCCCTAGTAATGATCCATTCTGGTCTGCAGCAATAAAGATTAGCCATGTGGAACATTCTTCTGGTGGAACATGACTTATGTGGTGCACCTTTCCTGCAGCAGCCCTATAGACCAGGGGTGTTAAACGTGTGACCCAGGGGCTGAATCAGGCCCTGGAAAGCTCCTATCAGGCTCCTGAGTAACTGGCTGTCATCTGCTTCCTTCTCCCTCCCTCTTGCTTCCTTCTGCTTCACAGCTTGCTTTGCAAGGCTTGCTCAATCGCACAGGAGCTACAGAGCAAAACCTCTATTTTCTCCATTGACTGAGGCTCCTCCCTTGGGGAGGAAGGGGGGGGAGGTAGAGCTTGCTTTGCCAGGCTCTCTCAATCACAGAGCAGAGCTACCAAGCCAAGCCTCTCTTCCTTCTATTGGCTGAGGTTCCTCCCCCTCCTGGTCCCTTGGGGAAGGGAGGAAAGAGCCAGAGTTTTCTTTGCCCAGTTCCTGAATCCCACGGGAGAAATACCAAGAAAGTACCTTTAAGACCAAGTGCTAATATTTTAAGGATGTTTTAAGTTTTTGTTTAAAAAAATCTTTAATTGTGTTTGTCTGTGTCCTTTATAAAGTTTATATCTCTGCTACCTAATCTTAAATAGGTACACACATGGCCCAGCCCATCATGACATGGCCTGACAAAGTCTCATTTATGTCAGAGTTTGACACCCCTGCTATAGCCCCTCTGAAATTCTGCTCCAGAGGAACAGTGAGCCGTCAGGGACAGAAATTGGTTGAACACTTTGGACTACCATAGATGTAATTCCTTATGCCTGTGGAAATGTTGTACTGGATCCAACCCAATACTTCTATAAGCACAACATAAATGTTTCCATAGATCAAGCCTTTCCTTTAAAAGGTTACCATAGTTTTTGTCCCATTACTATCCAGGTTCCTCTGACTAATTTTGCTGAAGTACAACTCAGGAGATACTGTAAAATGAAAGTAAAAGCAAAGAATTGTCAAGGCATGATGTACATCCCATAACTGTCCAATTAACCCTTAAGAATACTTCATTACAGCAATAGCCAAATATAACCCACCCAGGAGCTGATTTATGCCCTATATATTTTGACTAGGCACATAACAATGGGGTACTGGGAATTTGTGTGTTTCTCCCAGTGGCTATTCTGTATTTCTGACCAAGACTGAAATGTGGTCAAACACTTAGGCTTACATGCAAGTCCTGTTACTGATTGAACACTAGGTCAGCTGACCCCAAGGATCCTCAACACCATTTTAAAAAGTATGATCAGAGTGTGCTCTTCAGTCAGAGAACTTATCTCATTGAAGAGGTGACTGCTACCTTCAGATCATGTCCTGGCTGCCTTAGGGTATGGTAGCTACTTCTAGTCCTTCTCATCATTGCTTGCCAGTGCTGAATCTTGATCTCTGCTTGCCTGGAAGTGCCTCAGCCTTGTCAATCTGACAGCCAGTATTTCTTTGATGTGGCAAGTAACACCATGCTTCATCTTAAAGGTTTATTTGTTAATACAGCAGCTCACAGAACAGGGCCATAATAATGTTTTCCCCCATTGTGAAGCAGATTTTTTTTTCCAGAGGTGGGAGGAATGTGGTTTGATGTCTTTTTGGAAATGGGGTTCTCCAAAGAGTTGTCATTTTGTCTAGTGCTGTGTATGAATCACTGTGTCTGATTAGCTTTTCATGTTGCTGGCCCAGGATAATTTGAAGTTCCATTTTCCAAAAGGCTTTTCAGGTGTAGCAAGATGATTTTAAGTGGATGCGACTCTGGGACCAAGATTAGAGATTTACTGTGCTTGAAAACAAGTTAAAAGTAGCACTGTAACAAATATGTTTTCTTCTGGGCAATGGAAGCTAAGAGATTGGGGTGGGGGGAAATAACAGGAATGCTGAAGGCAATGCTTTCATTGTGCCCGATGCTTCAGAGAAGTGCACTTCCATGCACGGATACATTGCTTTCAATGCAGAAATCTCAGGGCATAATTCAAACTGAATGAAAGAGGTGACTGGCTTTCCAATGTAATTTGAAGCCATCACTGCCTTTTCACCTAAATGTCTTGCAAAAGAGCTCTCTGTGCAAAAGCTCTTCAAATGCTTCTCTTTTCATCCCCTCCATCCATCTAAAGTGGTATTCTGCAAAAACAGTTTCCACGCCTTGGCCCACTTTTCTATTCTCTCCTTTTCCCTGTGGTTGGAAGAATGGGGAAAACTGCAGAGGATAATCTAGCCGCTTGTGTTACAATCATATCCCATCAAATTTCTGGGGTTATTCCATTTTATTTGCACAACATCTTGGGAGGCAGTTTAAGCAGAGTGGTCCTGTGACCTGAGTGTAGGGTTGCCAGCTGGTGGCTAGTGTCCAGCAGGAGGAGGTAGGGACATGAGTTGCTGTTACTCTGAGTTCAAGCTATACTGATATGTCAATTATGGACTTTTTTTTTAAGGCTGCCAAGAATGGGGCAAGACAAGCGCTGGGAAAACTGCTGTGTAGCTGGTCTGTTGCTATTGTGAATGTATTCTGAGAGGCAATGGAAGGAACATGGAAAATTGTTGCTGTGTGTGTGCATCCAAGATCTATGGATCCTAGATTATATTGTATATAGCAGAGGTCCCCAGCCTTTTCAAGCCTCCAGGAATCTTTGGAATTCTGGTAGAGTTGGGGTGTGTGTGTGTAACCATTAAATGGCTGCTTGGGGGGAAAGTGTAGATGACTGGGGAAGGCAATGGCAAACCATCCCGTAAAAAGTCTGCTGCGAAAACATTGTGAAAGCAACGTCACCCCAGTCGGAAACGACTGGTGCTTGCACAGGGGACTACCTTTACCTTTTTTTTTTTTCAGGAGATGAAGCCAACCAGAAAATGTCAGGGAATGAGGCTATGCATAACTCTAATAGTAACTTGTTTCTATTTCAGGCAAAAACTCTGCTTAACAGGATGCCTTTAAAAATTAACATCGTGTTCAAAAGTAGTTTCTTGCATTGATGCAGCTTACCTTCAGTAATGCAAAGAAAATCCTTGTGCTGTGGTTGCGGCTGTTGCTGAAGCAAATTTTTAAAAATCTGCACAGCCAATCAGATCTTAAGCGGCCAGTCAGAAGCCCTGCTGAGCCAAAGTCCCTTATGGCCCCGCCCTCTTTTGAAATACACTCAGCAGGCACCAGGAGAGATGTTGGTAGACACCTTGGCACCCATGGGTGCCACACTAGTGACACCGGTATGTAGAGACCCTACAGTTGTATATGCACAAACTTTGTTCCATCCTACAGCCAAATTCATGAACATGTGCAAATGGATGGAGGCAGTAGTGCAATTCCATCCTCTCTTCAAGCAAAGTGTTTGAACTAGGCTCTATGATCTTTCCCTCTTTCACTAAATTGAATCTAATTACTTCCTTTCTCCAGGTATTTAATGGAGAACAAAGTCTGGCAGAAGAGGTCAATCTACATTAAATGAAGACTTAGGGAAACTGAGTCATAAACTACCATTCATCCCTGTCTTTTAAAGGCCCAGGAGACCAATTAGAAGTTGGGATATAGCCAGCAGGTTCCAGGATAGAAGCAAGTGGGAGTGGTGCTCCTCTTAAGGGTGACAATGAAGCTTCTGGGGGATTGTGCCCTGTTTAAAAGAAAAAAAAAAAGGAACACAATCTCCCAGAAGTATCATTGTCATTTTTGAGAGCAGCATGGGTAATGTACTCCAATGCCTTATGACATGACATAACTCTGGGTGCGGTCAGACGTCACACTTAATGCGGTTGCACCGTGACTCTGTTTGAACCGTCTAATTTTAAATCGGCACGTTTCCAATCAGATGACCACAAGTCAGCCCGCACCCATCCCGTATTTGAATGATCAGACATCTCAGACCTGTATTGCCTCTTACTTTCAACATGTGCAAAGCTGTTAAAGAAGAGACGATTCAATCCACTCATGTCCTGTCCTTGCGCAATCATATGTTCATTTTCGCAGCGGGGTTTCTTCTGAGCATGCGCACATCCATATTCACTCATATTCATTGCGGATTGATCCCTAATGACATCATTCAATGGTGAGGTTTGCCCCAAACTGTCAAAACTAGTTTTGCTTGTGGAGTGGTATTCCTCTACAATGGTTTCTGATGCCATTACAAAACCGTTCAGACTTTCCCGCACTTACTAAAAATCTCCCAGTTCTTGACCATGGAGTCAGAAATGGTGGCTGCAGTTCTTGGGCTTTTAAGCAATGTTTTGGCTCTGATCTCCACAACCCTTCTCGTCGTTGCCTATCACGACTTAGAGATGCAGAGGAGGTGGAGGTCTGCGATTCTGGGTCATCGTCAGGCTTCTTGAAGACGGTGACTTAGATTTCGTGCTCTGCAAAACAACATTCAAAATGTGCACATCTGTCAGCTGAGGGAGCTGGTAGGAGATGGTGGATGTACCCACGGTCCATCGAGTGGTGGAGGGTCTTTGCCACCCAGGTTTGGGAGGATGAGCAATGGATTGAAAACTTCAGGATGCCAAAGTGTTTTTTTTCTTGTGCTTCCAGTAACAATAGAAGAACCGGTGTAAAGATAGAATCCCAAGGATGTGAGGTTTGGGTGGTGATGGCTTCTGCATTAATATTGGAGAGGTGCCATTTAATCATTTCAGGGGTGTGTTTTTGTTTGGGAGGTGATGTTTGGTGCATGGTGGGTTGAGGACCTAAGGTATGGTCAAATCCAGTCCCCGTTATGCTGGAAGTTTGACCCACCAAATGGTCATTTTTCATAACCCTATCAGACTTCCTTCAGACATCAGAACATTAATCAGAACATCATGAGCACACACACAACACTTCTCATCCTCAAGCAGCTGCCGTGGGATTTATTAAAACTAATGACAATATTGTCCACAGGCAGGGGCGGCCTGATACCCCATGGTGCCCTAGGCCGACTTGCTGCCTGGTGGCCTCCCCACTCCGCAACCCCCCCACACACCTCCTCCTCCTTCCTCCCTTCCCCACATCATGTTAATTTCAAAGCCAGAACAGGCTCTGGCGCCGCGTTCCAGCTATCTAAAGCCCCCCCTCCTCCATCCCTTCTGCACTGGCAGGCCACTGCATGTTAATTTCAACCGCTTCCCCCCCCCCCCGTGATAGGAAAAACCACGCTGCGGGGCTGTTCTCCCAGTCTGTCAGGAGCAGCGTCCTGAAAGGGCGGCCCCACTGCTAAGCTGACTCCTCTTGATCCAGGATGTGGAACTGGATTGCTGGGGAGGGGCAGATTTCCAGCACCAGGGACTGGCACCAGTTGTTCCCTATGGACAATCCTGTCATTAGTTTTCATACATTCCATGGGAAAGGACAATTCCCAGCCTATACCGATGGATTGACAGGGGGAAAGACACTTTTCAAGCCTCTAGCATTGGATGATGGGGGGATACACACTTTCCAAACTTTTACCAGTGGATTGACAGGGGGAAACACACCTTCCCAACCTATACCATTGGATTGACAGGGGGAAAGACTCTTTCCAAACCTTTACTAGTGGATTAACAGGTGAGAACGCAAGTCAGTTGATAATCTAATCCCCCATTATATCCTATGGGCAATCCAGTCTCTCCCATTGTTTCCTATGGACAATACTGTGATTCGTTTCAGTACATCCCGCTGTTATGCAGCCTGACTCAAGCCAACTTTCTAAACTGTCGAGATTTTGTCATCACCTGCACTCCCAAGCTGCCTCTTTGTGCCATCATCCAGCTATGCCATTATGTCTGACCCTGCCTTCTTATGCAGTTGCTTTAGTGTGGGTGTGGAGAGAGGGGGCGAGAGCTTCTTTGGGGGAACTTGGAAGACCATGGCAGTTTTCCACCCTTTGCATTATCATGGCTGTGGCTTTGTGAAGTCTGGCTTGTTTCTTTAAGAATAAAGGAGCAGGTTGTGTGCCTCCCAATCATCTTTACCCGCTACAGGAAGGAAGCTTTTACTCAAGATTGACCCAATGTTAGCTCTCGAAGCCCCCACTGCCTCATTGGCAGGCTTACAGAAGGCAGTTTTCTCTTTGAATCACTTTGGCAAGCCAGTTGGCAGCTTGGAGAATGACATTTAATTTTAAAGCTACTTTCCTTCCACCATTCCTCCCTCCTTCCCTTCCTCATCTGATGTTTATTTTGTGTGGCTCTTATGTTAAGCAAGTATGGCTGTAGACATAATTCCTTCTTCTATGGGGTTTCAAGAAGGTTAAATAAGCGGGCACCGCGCTCCCTTGGGGATGTCCATGTCACTAGCCACATGTCACGAGGAGCCGGTGATATTTACCTTCTCCTGTCTTCCTGTCATGACCCCCTTCCAGGCACCACAGTCTGTCTCTGAACGGTGCTGAGTGCAGACTGCAACTGTCTCCCAATGAATTTATCTTGCTGGCATTGGTTGGTATGTCTTAATGCCTTTTCAAGGGAATATTTATTTATTTATTTATATGGTAGCCTCTCTCCAATGATGCCTGAGATTGCCTCTCCTATGTGGACAGCTCTATACAAAACTGTCTCGAAAAGGCCCAACCTTTCACTTTTCCTTTTCGTCCATCTTCACCAAGAGTGCATCATGCACTATGAGTGCAGTGGTTTGATCCATTGCGTGCCCTTATCATTTTCACTTTTCTTTCTCAATCACACTATTTACAGGGATAGTTTCAACTGGCTTGTGTCCACCAAGACCAAAGCTTGAGCGAAAGTCAACTGACATGAGAGAGCTGATATCGGTGGAGGAGCGTGTTGCTATTGCTATGTGGTGGATGGAAAACACAACCAGTTATTGGGCGCCCAGCCCAATTATTTAGAATAATTCGGAATCTGACTACATTGCCTCAAGGCAATTCAAAAGCTAAGGAATTGGAAATTGGCTGTGAGGCTTTTGCGAAATTTTTTGCGGACAAGGTCCAATCGCTCCGCCAGGACTGCCCCGCCAATTTGGAGGCAGTAAGTGGACTCGAAGCCCAATGCGGGTCTTCTGATTTAACTCTGGATTGCTTCGACCCGCTCAGCTTGGAGGAAGTCGACAGAATTCTTGGCACTGCACGTTCCATGACTTGTGACCTGGACCCATGCCCCTCCTGGCTAATTAAGGCCTGCCAGGAGGAATTAAGATATCCTATACGGGATATTATAAATCGATCCCTTTCAGAAGGTGTTTTTCCAACACCCCTGAAAGAGGCATTGGTCCGCCCTCTCTTGAAAAAACCGTCATCAGATCCGGCCGAATTGGCACATTACCGGCCGGTCTCAAATTTGCCCTTTTTAGGCAAAATTATCGAGAGGGCCGTGGCGATGCAGTTACATGAATTTCTGGAGGACGCTTCCGTCCTAGACCCATGCCAGTCCGGCTTCCGCCTGGGCCATGGGACAGAAACAGTCCTGGTCGCCCTCATGGATGACCTCCGACGACAACTGGATCGAGGCGGCTCGGCGGTATTGCTGTTGCTAGACCTATCGGCTGCGTTCGATATGGTCGACCACTGGCTGCTGACCCGCCGCCTCGCCGACGCAGGAATTCGGGGGCTAGCCTTACAGTGGCTCTCCTCCTTTCTTGAGGGTCGGGGACAAAGGGTGGCAATTGGGGGAGAACTGTCTCAGAGGTACCCACTTCATTGTGGAGTGCCTCAGGGAGCAGTTCTCTCCCCGATGCTGTTTAACATCTTTATGCGCCCCCTTGCCCAGATTGCACGGAGGTATGGGCTGGGTTGCCATCAATATGCAGATGACACCCAGCTCTATCTACTGATGGGCGACCGGGCTGGTGATGTCCCTATAAATTTGGACCGGGCACTACAAGCCGTGGCTGACTGGCTCAGGCTGAGCGGGCTGAAGTTGAATCCAGCGAAGACTGAGGTCCTTTGCGTGGGCCGTGGCGGACCAGGAGGGGAGATTACTTTACCGGCCTTTGACGGTGCGCCACTGGTACCGGTGCACAAAGTCAAGAGCCTGGGAGTGCTACTGGAGTCCCCCTTATCAATGGAGGCCCAGGTAGCTGCCACTGCTAGATCCGCCTTCTTCCATCTCAAGAGGGCGAGGCAGTTGGCTCCCTTCTTGGAGCGCACCGACCTAGCAACTGTGATCCACGCAACGGTCACTTCGAGGTTAGACTACTGCAATGCCCTCTACATGGGGCTGCCCTTGTACCGAACACGGAGACTCCAGGTAGTCCAGAACGCGGCGGCCAGGCTGCTGGAGGGACTACCACGGTGGGAGCCTGCGCGGCCTGGGCTGCGGAATCTGCATTGGCTGCCGGTTGTGTACCGTGTTCGCTATAAGGTGCTGGTTATCACATTTAAAGCCCTATATGGCCGAGGACCTGCCTACCTAAAGGACCGCCTCTCCCCATATGTGCCCCAGAGAGCACTGAGGTCTAGTTCTCAGAACTTACTAACAATCCCTGGGCCAAGAGAAGTTAGGTTGAAGGCTACTAGGGAGCAGGCCTTCTCGGTGATAGCCCCTCGTTGGTGGAACGACCTTCCAGAAATGGTGCGAGCCCTGCAGGACCTGAACCAATTCCGCAGGGCTTGCAAAACATTTCTTTTTCAGTTGGCTTTCGCGATAGAACCTGATTAACGAACGAGCAGATACCCAGCCATCTTGTGTACATCATGTTTACAGCACCTTAGCACCTATTTTATATGTTTTATCTATTTTAAATAACTTATTTGTAATTGATATCTAAATTGTTATGTTGTTTTATGCGAATCATGGGACTCCCATGTCTGTTATGTTGTTTTATGTGAATCATGGGACTCCCATGTCTGTTAGCCGCCCTGAGCCCGCCTGGCGGGGAGGGCGGGATATAAAAATAAAATATTATTATTATTATTATTATTATTATTGTCTAGTTGGACAGCAGTTTGGACTAGCACATTCCACTGTTACTGGCATTGTGGTGGAGGTGATCATGGAGAAGGAACTCTTACCACGTGCCATCTACCTTGGACCACAAGAGAGGGTAGGTTAGCTATTCCTCTTGCAGTGATGCTGGGAGGTCTTGGCCTCAATGATGAACTCCGATACTGTCCTTGATAAGCCCACACCCCCACCAAGGAAAATGGTGCCTTAGTGACTACTGTAAGTCTGGGTTACTGGGGTCAATACACTGTTTTTTGAGTTTGCTGTGTTTAAAAAAAAACCCTGGACACTCAACAGTTGAGGATCGATGGAGGTCGAGGTCCCACGGAGGGCACTGTTCACATGGCACAAATGCATGGCATGGCTAAAATATGACACTTCATTAAGCTGCTGAGTTGTCTGCAAAGGGAGTTATTTGCGTTCTGGCCTTCCCTTGGGGAAATGTTGAAGGCAAGCCCACGACTGCCTTATTCCCTCTAATATGGAGGGAGGGGGGCTGGATTTTGGCCATGTTTGGCTTTGAAAAAGTATTAGTTGGCTAGTCATGCTAATAAGATATGGGGTAATGTTGGACAAGACAGGAGTTGACAAACTTGCTTGCAGTCACAGCCATGTGGAGTGGCCGTCAGATGCTTGAGAGCTGAAATATGGGAATGTGAGATTATTGGAAGCTGTGTGAGGGAAGGAAGGAGAGGGGGGAAGGGAGAAGAATGCATGGGTGGGGAAGAACGGTTGGAAAGAGAGTGACTGAGAAGTCACATGTACTTCACAAGACATATGCTGCCTTGTCTTGGCAGAGACAGAGGCTTTCTTCAAGTCACCTAACAGGGCGGTGTGGGCCTCTAGATCCATGCAATGCATAAGATAGCTGCATGTGTCTTCAAACCCTCATTTGGGCCACTCCTAGGTAAAGCTGCGGTACTGCAGTCGGAGCCCTCTGCTCAAGTCCTGAGTTCGATCCCAGCAGAAGCTGGTTCGGGTAGCCGGCTCCAGATTGACTCAGCCTTCCATCCTTCCGAAGTCGATAAGATGAGTACCCAGCTTGTTGAGGGGAAAGTGTAGATGACTGGGGAAGGCAATGGCAAACCACCCCGTAAAAAGTCTGCTGTGAAAACTTTGCGAAAGCAGCGTCACCCCAAAGTTGGAAATGACTGGTGCTTGCACAGGGGACCACCTTTACCTTTACCTTCAATATAGAACATGATCGACCACATCATTCTATCACTTGGCTTTTATGGGGAACAGCGCTATGGTGTGGCTAAGGGGCAGCTCCGTTAATTTGCTCTTTGTTGTTTTTTAATATGGATTCTGAGGGCATGGCCTATTACAAAGTAGTCACCACTCCTTATTCTCATTCCCTACAGATTATCCATGGTTTTGCATCCCTTGGGTTCCTTCAATATGCAGGTGTGGTGGATGGGTGCCACATACCCATTCGCACCTTTGCTGGCAAAGCAGAGGAATACATCAATAGAAAGAAGTTCTACTCCATCCTGCAGGGCACAGTGGACCACAGGGGTCGATTCACAGACATGTGTATTGGTCACAGTGGCAAATGCCACGACGCTCATGTTTTGAGATCTTCTAATTTGATAGATTTAATGGATGCTGGAGAGTGGGTACCTGGAAACCCCACTGTTACAATTCTTGGTGTACAGGTGCTGCCTCTTATCCTAGGTGACACGGCCATCCGATGCACCGGTGGCTGATCACACCTTACATGGGGCACCTAACCCCTGAACAGGCCAGATGCAATGCTCAGCACAGCAAAGCGAGGACAGTTATTGAACAAGCATTTGGATGACTCAAGGCATGTTGGCGTTGTCTGTCAATGCTCCTGCCTGTAGAGATAAAAAATGTGAACTCAGTTATTGCCTCATGTGTGATTTTGCATAACCTTTGCGAAGCACAAGGTCATGGCGTCCAACCTCTTTCTGATGATGGGCCACCTGTTTACGTGCCAATAGAGGATGAGGTGGATGATGGGCACGATGATGAGAGGCACCTACAGGAGGGTCGTGTGATTCGAGCAGCGTTAACAACGCATTTCCAACGCCTATGCAGACGCACAGCATGATGTGTGTGGTTTCCAAAACCTCCCTCATTGACCTACATGTCTGAACAACAAGGATGAAATTGGCTTCTTTAAATTGCACTCAGAGTTTTATTGTGAAGGTTTCTACTGTTGAAAGTTTCTACTGTTGAAGGTTTCTGCTGTTCCCTGTTCTGGAAATAAAGGTGCATTTTTCCTTTGTCGGATCTATAGATTTTTTCTTGTTCACATGCTCCAGAAGCCTCTCAGTATTGTAAGGTGCCACTTCCCTTTGCGGAATTGTTATTCACTCCTTGTAATTTTGACTCCAGTTATCATTTCCGAATTAGTGACACCATCAAGAGTTGTTTTTTTGAGCATAAACGCTTGCCCCTCAGTGAAAGTCAAAAACACACGTACACTCTGTGGCCCCCTGTCCTAGGCAAATGCTTAGATCCAGGCCTTTTTTTTTGCAGAGAAAGCCCAGCAAGAATCAGTGGCATATTAGACCACATCTCCAAATATTAGCATACTGAGACACACACTCATTAGTATATTAGGCCAAACCATCTGGAATAATCAAATGCAAACTCACCTGTGACACTGACCTTTACTTGCCCTGCATCAATTCTCTCCAGCCATCCAGGCCCCCAAGGCCAGTATCCCTGTCTGGCCCTTGGGAGGCTCCTGCATGGCACAGATGGGCCCCACATTCCTCAATGGCCAGCGAGGCCCTATGGTGGCTACAACAATGCGATCTTTGTATCTGTACAGCAATACCTGAGGGCCGTGCAAAGAGACAACAAGTGTCGTATGTCCCTTGTGACAGAGGTTCCTCAACACATTATTTACATGGTCACCACAAGGGTTAATTTTGTAGAAAAACTGGTGGTAGAGCTCTTCCAGGTATTGTTATGCAGCTGCACGCACTGCTCAATGGAGAAGGAGGTGGAACTCTGAGAGAGAGGAGGTGGAGGCCAAACTCTAAGAAAGGTGCAGGAGCTGAGCTATGCTCCTGTGAGCTCCACTGAATCTGAGGCCTGGGTAGCGGTACCCACTCGTCCTCAATCTGGATGTGTTCACGAGCTGCTGGGCACCCAATCAGACCCAAGAGAAGAGCAAGGTATAAATCTGCAATTCTTCCTCTTCTTCTTCTTTGCCCTTGAGCAAGCTTGGCTTGCTTTTCTCCAAAGGGATCCAGGGACCAGGTCAAAGGGAAGGCTGGCCTCTTCCATCCTTTCACTGTGGAGATTTGATGGGGGGCCTCAACCTTTGGCACGGAAGGGGACCTGGATAAGTTGCTACAGTGTGCAATCGCCATGGCCACTCACTACCCCAGAAACACAACTCCATCTATACATTGCAGATTAATTGATAACTGAAGTGAATCACACTCAGGTCTTGATTCCAGCAGAAGCCCCTGAACCTCCATCCAGGGCCTGCATGCAGTGGGAAGTTCTCTCCCCAACACACACAGATTGGTCTTTATAAAATTAGGATAATGAATTCATATGATTATTTTCAATGAAATGAACTAAGTCCAGTATTATTCCGAAGATCCATGATGCAGAACATCCTGACCTAGACTGTTGGCAGCACAAGAAAAGGCATGCCTCCACATAACCCCCACCCCAAAATAGTGGGGGGAAAATGTTCTCAAACTATAGATCCACATGCTTTTCACCTTTGATCCTCCCAAGCTCACCATCAATTCTTGAATCTATTCCATTAAGGGAGGAATGAATCTATTAATGGAGGAATGAAGGTAGGGAGGGTTGGATGTTTTAACTCCAAAGTGAGTACAGGCTATCACATTTAAAGGGACCGCACACCTTTTTTCAACACCTTTCCTTCTATATGAAATAATGAAGGAGGGGGGCACCTTCTTCGGTGGTTCATACAGTTGGCCCCCCGGTCTAATTTTTTGGACATTTGGGGAGTATTTTGGGAAGAGCCGCTGGATGCCATGTGGCATTTTTGGTGCCTTTCCATTATAAACTAGGGAGGAAGCTGCTCTTATTCTTAAAATGGATGCGTTAGAACCCATGGGTTTAAACTCAGCATTAGACTTGTCATATTTTTTATAATGTTATTCAGTTTTGCATTTGCAGACATGATGCAGGGTTTCCAGCTCTTTTTCCTATTTCAATTTTGATAAATGTCACTTAAAATGTTACCAGCTATTTTTAATTGTAATAATATAAGTGAGAATGTGCGGGGAAGTCCTTTGAGAGTTTTCTCCAGAGCTAGTGCTGTGTGTAGTGCTTTCCTTGTGTATTGGTAAGTTGTTATTTGATTACATTTTATTAATTATTGGCAACGTATATTAGACTGATGTATATCTTTGATTGAAGATGAGTGGGAAAAGGCAGCTTTACTGTTGAGACTGGTGATTACCCACTGAATGTGAAATCATTCTAAAAAGATGGAAGTTTGAATAGAACACCTGCAACAGAAGAAACATTTTTGAAAAACTATAATAATCTACACTCGAAATCTGGTCGGCCCTGGCACTTTATTCTCCCCAAAGCTGTTTGAAGAGAAGGCTGGAGGAGAATGAGTTTCACACCATCCCTCACTTCTGGAAGTTTAGGGGTGGGGGAGACCTCCATCAGTGCCCTAATCGAATAATTTTGAATCAGCCCAGGTCCTGCTGAGATGGTGGAGCCTAGCCTCATTAACCCCCGGGGTGATCAGAGGGGCGCCACAACGAGGATTGGGCAGCCTCCAAGGGGCCGGACTGATTCCAAATTATTTGAATAGCAGTGGTACCTGTCCATTGTGTAAGCCAAAACGCCCTCAAAAGAGGTTGGGGAATTGACAGGTGGGCACCTTTGGCTTAAAAAGGATCTAGAATCTATGTATAAGAACATAAGAGAAGCCATGTTGAATCAGGCCAATGGCCCATCCAGTCCAACACTCTGTGTCACACAGTGGCCAACCCCCCCCCCCCCGAGCCATCAAGAGGTCAACCAGTGGGGCTAGAAGCCCTTCCACTATGCCCCCTCTCCCAAGCACCAGAATCCAAAGCATCACTGCCCCAGTCTGTGAAAGTGAGTCAGCCTGGCAAAGCAAGCTGTGATGCAGAAGGAAGCAGATGACAGCCAGTTGTTCAGAGGCCCGACAGGAGCCCTCCAGGGGCCTGACTCAGCCCCTGGGCTGCATGTTTGACACCCCTGCTCTACTTCTTCCACTGCGCAGCACTCTGCCTGTTGCCCATCCCAATGTCCTCCCACCTTCGAGCCCCAGGAATAACCACGTCAGCGTCATGTCAAGGAAAGTCAAGAGTATTGCTAAGAGGACCGCTCGTCCTAGAACCAGTCATAGAGCATCCTGCAGAAAGGGGAAGAGGAAAGGGGAAGGCTACCTGCCCCCCCCGAACCCACCGACACTTCTGAACAGGAGAACGACCGCAAACATACCTGGGTCAAAAGCATGAAGGCGTTGTCCGCTCGCAGGTTTTTCTTTAGGAATTCCACACAGTGAGCCTCGAGGGCAGGGACAGCGTACTTTTTCGCGGTGTAAAGAGTTGTCATCACAGTCTCTGGCCCGATCTGAACCTCATCCGAATAAAGAAACTTCAGCAACGCTAAGAAGGCAGCTGGTTCCACGTCCGGCAGCTCTATCTCCGTAGACGTCGTCGCCATGCCGCCATTAAACATGGCATCGAAGACGGCACTGCCCACGGCCAGCACAAACCTGATATTTGGAAACAAAACTGCAGGATTCCACCTCCAGAAATTATTGCTGAATTTACCAAAAACACTAATTGAGTAAAACCATTAAAAATTTATTACAGAAAAATATAGAACGCACACACACAAGATAATAAACTCATAAAACATACATACAGTTCTAATAAAAATGGAGCAAAATGCATGGAGGTAACATAAGGATGGACAAACAGGGTGATAATTACCGATCATAGTCTTCAAGGAAGGCTCCAATGGCGACAAACGAGGACTAGGGGAAAGGGACCCTCAACTGATCAGGAATTGGGGATGTATCTAAACAGCAGGAATGGGGTACTGCTAGATGCACACCTGTGGGGAGCTGGGTTACAGGTTATAAGGACTACCTTGAGCCCTTAGGGGATGGGAGGTACAGGGGTGGATGACAGGTGGTCAGCTGGTACATGACCTCAGAAAAAGGGGAGGCTCTGCAATGACCATAAGGGTTGGTAGCCAACAGCCAACAGCCAGTTTATTGGGGGCACCTGATTGGATGCCCGTACCTGGCCAATGAGCAGACTTGGCCCTGGTTACCTGATTGGACTTCCAGGTAACAATGGGCCAAAGGGGGAGGCTCCAGGATGACCATTAAGGGAAAGAATGTGTGAAATTATTGGGGTGGAGGTGATTAAGCCTATCAACTTTATCTAAAAAGGTGAAAATAGATGGCCAAATTGCTACCTAAGGTAATACCCGATCTATACAAATAAACTTGGCTCTGGGTGAAGTTTCTTTTTCAGTCTTCTACTGGCACCATGCTTTGCCTTGAGTTCCATTGGACAAAGGCTTAGGCGGTCTGACAGGGTCCACGCCTAAGATAAGCTTGATGGTCTCATGCATAGATGACATCTGTTGAGTACGTGAGCCTCCTGCTTCACTGTAATGGAGTCTGGCACTGCAGGAAGATAGCTGCTGGTGATGTTAGCCTTCCCATATGGATTCTATGGCCAAGGCTGGAAACCGCTTGCCTGGACAGTTCCTGGCAGCGCAACGTCTTCCGCTGCAACAGCCGAGATGGTGAGCGCATGGAACGACTGGAAACCCATCTGTTCTCCTGGTTAGCACCGTTCCAGAGACACGGAGTGCTGCTGCAACATTGTGGCTGTTAGTACTCACGTAAGTCCCATACAGTCTGGTAGACAAAACCCACATTCTCCTGGCAGATGTGTGTGAGTTGAATCTATAGGTATCCTGGCAACCAAACAGATGACTACGATGTTCTGAAATTAGGGGTCTTTTTTGCACAGTCATGCCAGGAGTTGGGGCCCCCCGCCATACCTGAACGTCCATCTCCTGTATCGTTGCTAATGACACTGCCGGTCGCAGGGTCTAGCTCCTGCGAAAACAAAAGAATGGTCTCTGGAGGTTCGGATGTCTGATTACTTGAAGGCTTGGTCACAGCAAGTCTATGCTTCATGTTTTGCAACACCCAATGCGGGCGTATGTGTATTTCTCCATGGAGTATGGCATCTAGCTCCTTGTAGAAGGGACCTGTCTTACGGTCTGATCCCGATTTAGAGTTCGCCACCACCACCTTCTTGTATTCCAATCTTAACGCCTTCATTTTGGTGCGGCATTCCTGGGCCATCCTATGATGTCCTCGAGTGGCCATGCCCCTGGCGATTTCATCATAAATATCGATGTTTCTATGTGACTGGAGCAGTGCTCTCTGCACCCTACTTCCCCCACACAAGGCAAGCAGGCTGAAGATCTCCTCTCTTTTCCAAGAAAGACCTTGCATGCCAGACATGCCTGATGTCTTTCTTGAGCACTGGACCGTTAAGTAGTGGGGCACTGTTACTTTCCAGGCAAACCAGCCATGCATTCAAACATCTCTGATGGCTGAGAAGTAGTGTCGCGTGATGAATGTGTGGATTTGTCCGTTAAAAAATGGTGCAATAAACGGAACTGCAAACAGGCTGCATCACACATGAATCATTCAGACAGGAATGAACCTGACCATATGCCATGCCAATCAGAAAGGCCCGGACTTTCTCTGGGGTCAAATTGCGGCAAGATCAATCTGGGGCAAGTTGGGATGACCACGAGTTGCTGTCGATTAACAGATGTGGAAGTCTGAACGTGCTCTGGAAATCTGAATGGGAGACGTGACTGTGCCACAACTAAAGGTGCATCTAAACGGACCCTCTGTTTAAATAGCAGAAGCTTATGCTCTAGAGGAACAGTTGAGTTTACATGGGTGGAGGATATAGGGGTATCCCCTTCTTTGATGTTTGCCAGGTTTTCTCCAAGCCCTTTGAGAAGTGATATGAGCACACTCACTGAGAAACAAAGAAGGAAAATGAAAGGAAGTGGCTTGAATCCTCTTGCAAAATAAACTCTAGGGACACCTTTAGAACTCCAGATATGCTTGGGCAATGATTGTGTGTTATTTTACACACTAAACCAGTCACTTGGGGAAGGATATTTTTCTGAATGGCATTGTCCATGGTTTATTCTACTAGGGATTTCAAAAGGCAGAATATCTGATTCCCTATGAACAATGGCTTGGTATACAACAGTGGCAAGTTACCGTTTCTTAAAGGGGTCAACAAATATATAAGATGCTTTGACTATTTTTAAAACATGGAGAAAAACCCCTAAACTTAAAATATGTACTTCTTGACATCTGTTTGCTACACTGGTGATAGTAGTGTTGCCTTATATCTTTTGCTAAATGTTCAGTTTTAAAGAGAAGACAATCTGACAGTTTACCTAAGCTGAATTCATTAAATGCAGAAAATCTTGGTTGTCATGTCAATTTCCCAAGCACCTTCAATTTATTTCCACCTGCCCTGGCATGACGTTCACGCTACTCTCTCTCCTTGCTTCACATATATATTTCACATGTGTAAACCTGCTGTTCTTCAGCAGAGAGGCCAATTAGATCTGATTTCAAACTTCAACAACTCCTTAACATTTGGATGCATTTGTTAGGTTCAGAACTTAATCTTGAATTTTTATTTAGACCAAAGCTCTGGATTTTTTAAAAGGATTGTGCAAATGGCAATCTAGAAGTGCTTGTTTGTTTTGCATTTCTATTATATTTCTGAGTTACTTTATATTATTTTAGGTATCATTCCAGATGATTCATGTGCTCCTGGGTATGCACTGGCTCTTCAAATGGTTATTGTGGTGAGGAGAAAATGGAGGAGAGAGCAATGTTGTAACCCACTTTAGGTCCCCAGTAGAGAGAAAAACAGAGTATAAATATCTAAATGTCCTGTACTGGATAGCCCAGGCAAGCACTATCTTATTAGATCTCGAAAGCTAAGCTGGTTATTATTTGGATGGGAGACCACCATGGAAGTCCAGGGTTGCTATGAAGAGGTGGACAATGGCAAACTACCTCTGAATGTCTCTTGCCTTGAAAACCCTACAGGGTCACCTTAAGACAGCTGTGACTTGATGACCCCCCCCCCCCAAAAAATCCAAATTAATTAGTTAATCAGCTTGCTGTCTTCACTTAATGTATTGGGTCCAGGGGTGGAATTATAGCAGGAGCTGCTTTGCATATTAGGCCACACACCCCTGATGTAGCCAATCCTTCAAGAACTTACAAAAAAGAGCCTTGTAAGCTCTTGGAGGATTGGCTACATCAGGGGTATGGTGTGGCCTAATATGCAAAGGAGCTCCTGCTAGAATTCCATCCCTGATTGGGTCAAAATCTGCCCATATATTAGCACCTAATGACATGTCACATCTCCTCTGGGGATATAGCTATTTTGAGTGTTCTAAAGTTTCACACTTTTCAGGCATGTGTGGCTCAATTAAGACCATGATGTATGGAGAGTGGGAGCTGAGACCTCTCCTTTGTCATATTACCATACTGAAGCAGTTATGTGGAATAATATTTGTCCCACTGGGAGCTTCAGGTGTACTGATTATGTTTCCACAATTGGGAAATTCACCCCCTCAGCTATTTTAAGTCTGGGAACATCATGGGAAGAAAGGCTAGGCCTCCTCTTTCAACATGCCATGGTCTGAATTGGACTCACGTGTGACTGGGAAGAACAGAACTGCAGAGCATGCCTTTCCCACCTGCCTTGGGGATGTTCCCAGGGGAAAAAAACAACATGACCCTGAATATATGCTGAGCAATATCACAGCAATAGAGCATTAGATGGCCAAGAATTGTTTTTATATTTTCTGTCTCTTCTTTACATCCTTCATTTTATTATGGTGCCTCTGGTCCACATTGTCAGTAAGGGGCGAGCAAGGGTCCCTCAAATGTGACCTCTTGAATTTAGACAATATCAACTCTACTGCTGAACTCTTACCTGTCTCCTCCTAACATGCAGATAAATATTTGCCTAGATTACACAATTGCCTAGATTTTCTGTCATTGTGAAAGAAACCATTAGTGATTTCATGGCTAGCCACAAAAGCTGGGCCTGGTTTGTTTAGGTCCAACATAGTCAAGCCTTCTGTCAGCTTATTTCTAATCAAGATGCCTTCTGGATTAGATGGCAGACTAGTTCTCAGACAGTCATGCAGCAGGCAGCTGTTTGGACAATGAAGAGGATTAGCTAAGGAAAGAGGCCATTGAGTTGCTTGCCTGATAGTTTGAGTGGTAGTTTGAGGCCTGTGGATACAAGGATCTTACGAAGTCAGGCTGTAGGCCTGTGCAGCCCAGTAGCTCATATTTTGACCTGCAGTTTCAGGTAGGTAGCTGTGCTTGTCTGCAGTAAAACATGTCTGCATTCATATAAAAAAAAAAAAACCAGGCAGTTTTGTCAGTTTTAAAAATTGTTTACAGCTTGGCCAAAGCTTGGCTGCCTGCCTAGTCACCTGTGACAGAGGCTTGGCGTTTCGTTTGCTCTGTTTTTTGGGACAGACAGAGCTGTTATTTTCTGGGCTGTTCAGAAAGGGCCCTCTCCAGCATATGACTGACAAACAACATTTGTTAAAAAGCAGCTAGTAAAGAAATGCTGATGATACACATTGATGTTTTGGGTCTTTAAGCAGCAGCACTCCTTGGTTTGATTGGCAAACTTGCCAAAGTTCTGAGCACACCATCTCGTCACTGGAAATGGTTTGATTTATTTTTTCCACACAGGAAAGGCGGCACAAGGCAGCCAGTCTTTGAAGGTGAGTTCTGAGCTTCCTCTCTTGTTTCCCACTTAATGGAGTAGTAGTTTTCACACACTTTTAATTGCCACTAAAGAGAAAAGCACTGCAGCCAAAGCATTTCATTGTCTCCTTTGTTAATATAACACCATCATTGTATGCCTGTACAAAGTCAAACATATATATCAGATAAGGGTTTATTTCATCATTGGATACTCTGGCAGTGGATGTCCAGGGTCTCAGGCAGGGGTTCTTTCACGTCACCTATTGTCTGGTCCTTTCTTAAATTAGATGTCAGGGACTGAACCTGGGTCCTTCAGCATGGTAAGCAGCAGCTCTTCCACTGAGCTACAACACTCAATGTTGCAGGAAGGCTGAGCGAAGGAAGGGGCTTGATTGGGGTGGGGGGTGATGGGAGCTGACAGTTGTGTTCCACGAGCCTTGCAAGGTGCATGGGAGGCAATCGCCAGCTCCCCCACCCCCCTTCCGATCAGCCTTCCTGCAATGCAGGAAGCCTGAGTGGGGGACTGGGCTTGCATCCCGCATGCCTTGCAAGGCTCGTGGGACACAACTGTCAGCTCCCCTCACCCCCCACCCCAATCAGGAAGCCCGAGGGGGAGGGGGGCTGCTTGATGATGTCACTTTTTGTGACATCATCGTACCACGCATGCGCAAATGATTTCTAAAAGACAATGGGGGATGGGGGCGCTAGGGTGACCATAATGTCTGAAGGCCAGCCAGGGACACGTTGGCGGGGGGGAAGGTAGGGGTGCGCGTGCGCGAAGCGCGCGCGCCGCCGGAAACAGGAAGTGACGTCACTTCCGGTGACGGCATGCCACCACAGGAAACAGGAAGTGACATCACTTCCAGTGACATCACTTCCCCGCGTCACCTGCCGGAAATGGGAAGTGACATCACTTCCTGTGACATCATTTCCCCCAAATGACATCATTTCCCCCAAATGCCACTGCCGGAAACAGGAAGTGACTTCACAGCACTTCCTGTGACATCCCCAAAAATCCCCCAAATATCACCGCCGGAAACAATTTTGTTCTGAAATCCTGTATATACTTCATCAGTATATGGGATAAGGCACTTTCTCAACTGTGCTGCATAATGCAGCCTATTTATTTTGTCCTGCTTGCTCTGTTGGCTCTATCTGCGCCACCTTCATCACTTTCGGTGTGTGGATCCCCCAGTGGGGTGGTCTCGCGACTCCCTCCGCCGGCTGTTTCTGATAGCCCTGCGCCCCCTCTTTCATTTGATATGTGTCCCATGCAGGTGCCACCCTCCCGCCGGGAGATGCCGCAAAATGAGCCCCCTTGAGGCTTATGGCGGCAGGGCTCGGGGGAAGCGAGCTAGACTGCTGTTCTTTTGAGGGGTTATAGAGTGTTTCGAGCCCGTCCCTGTGGCATCGGTCCCATCGTTGTGGGACCCAGGGGGCCGGCGCAGCGGCACGCCGAAGCAGCCTGTCACTAATAACACAGGTCGAGATGCAGGACAGGAACCCGGAAGTGACCGACAGGCTGCTTCACAAATACAAATACAGGTACAACACAAAAGTGATACTTTGTCACATAATACATATTACAGTCATCCAGATGGGAGTGAGTGTGGTTTATTCCCTTATAATAAAAAGAAAACCTGGATAGCAAGGCTATATGACATGACGGGAACCTCACGGCATAAGGCAAACACAAAGTCAGACCGGATCGGAAAGGGGAGTAACAAACAGTTTGCCTTGTGTTATCCTTCATACCTCAATCATATATTGATGAAAAAGTTACCGAATTTATATTTATTTCTTATAATTTTTTTTTCTCAAGCCATTTATAAAATTTCTCCCATTTTCTGCTAGCTTCTTCTTTGGACACTCCTCGTAATAAACTGGACAGTATGTCCATTTCAGCAGCTTGTAGAATTTTCTCAATCACTTCATTTATGTCCGGGCAGCATTTTTGTCGCCAGTATTTAGCAAACGCTATCCTCGCCGCTGTAATCATATACACCGTTATATATTCATCCTCTATAGACACTTCTTTTTTCACTAAGGAGAGAAGCATCACCTCAGGTTTAAATTGTATACTCGTACCTAATATTTCTTTTAGCATGTCATAGATCATTATCCAGTATTTTTTGGCAAATTTACAGCTCCACCAGATATGAAAGAATGAGCCTGTGACTGTTTCACACTTCCAACAGTCAGCCGAACTAGATTTGTTAATTTTGGAAATCTGTAGTGGGGTGATATACCATCTGTGGTACATTTTAAAAAAATTTTCACGGAAATTTACTGATTTCATAATCTTGTAATTCATCTTACATAAAGTAAGCCATTGATCTAGACTAATTTTTTTCTGAAAATTCTTTGACCATCTAATCATTGTCTCTTTTACAACTTCATCTTCCAATTTTATTTGAATTAGGTAGTTATATACCCATTTAATTACTTTGGTTTCCCTTGTCAGTAATAATTTATCAAAATCAAAGTTACTTTTTGTAAAACCTATCAACTTATCCTTATTATACTTTGCTATTATCTGGTTCATTGTCCAGCAGTCAATCTTTATTCCCAACAGTTCTAATTCCGACTTATTTTTCAAATTGTTCTTCTCATCTAAGAGATCCTGATATCTTATTTTCTTGTCTGGGTTCCAAAGAGGAGGCTGAATGGATGCTTCTTCTGGGGAGAGCCACCTAGGAGTCTTAATATATATTAATTTTTTAAGCTTTAACCAGACATCTAAAATGGCTTTACGAATTAAGTGATTTTTAAAGTATCTTTGAGGCTTCGTAATATACCAGAGATTTGCGTGCCAGCCTGCTTGCAGGTCAAAGCCCTCTAGAGCTAACACGCGCGTATTCTCTAAAGTTATCCACTCCTTCAACCATAGTGTCATACAGGCGAGGTGGTACGTTTCCCAATCTGGAAGGGCAAGTCCCCCGTTTTCCCTGTGATCCTTTAAAATTTTCCACTTAACCCTGGGTCTCTTGTTTTGCCAGATAAAAGATTTAGTCAATTGATCTATTTTTACAAAAAAAGCTTTCCTAGCAACAAAATTGATCGTCTGAAATAAAAACATAACTTTGGGGAGGATAGTCATTTTTATCAGGGCTACCCTTCCCATGAGAGATAGGTTTAAATTACTCCAGTTTTTCAAAGACAGCTCTATCTCTTTTAACAGTGGTACAAAATTATCATCATACAAATTACTACATTTATTTGTTATTTTTATCCCAAGGTATTTAACTTTTTTTTCAATACTAAACCCCACTTTCCTTTCGATTTCTTGAGCATCCTGAGCTGACATATTTTTCGTAAGCATTTTAGATTTCTGCTTATTCACTTTTAATCCTGCAACAAGACCATATTCCTCTAATTCTTTTACGATCTCCTCTACTGACTCCACGGAATTTTGGGATATCATCACCATATCATCCGCGTATGATAGTATCTTGTACGTTTCTCCTTTCACTCTTAGACCTTGAATATTTTCGTTATTTCTTATACTATTATTCAGGATTTCTAAAGCTAGAATAAATAATAACGGCGAGAGTGGGCACCCTTGTCTCGTGCCTTTACAGATATTTACCTCCTCAGTTTTTGTACCATTAATAATTATTCTTGCTGTCTGCTCAGTATAGATTGCCTGAATATTCCTAATGAAATCTTCTCCAGCATCCAATACCTTTAACATTTGTAACATAAACTCCCAGTTTAGGTTATCAAATGCTTTTTCGGCATCTATAAATAATAATACCAATTGTTTCTCCTTATGTAGTTCATAGTATTCCAATATATTTAATAAAATTCTGATATTGAACCTCATATGTCTCTTGGGGAGGAACCCTGATTGATCTGAGTGAATTATCGTTCTCATAATTTTCTTTAGTCTGTTAGCTAGAATAGTGGAGTATATCTTGTAATCCACATTTAACAGTGATATAGGACGGTAATTTCCAACATCCTCAGAATTTTCCACCGTTTTTGGAATTAATACTACATTAGCGTGTTTCCATGAGTCCGGGATTTTACCTAAAGACCAGACCTCGTCTATTAAATTTTTGAAATGCGTTATGATACTTTCCTTAAAAACCATATAGTATTCTGACGGGATGCCATCTGGCCCGGCCGCTTTATTGCGTTTTAATTTGGCCTTCGCTGGTCGGCGGTGGTCCCGGAAGGCCTTCCAGAGGCTCTGGAAGGCTTTCCGGGACCAGCGCCGGCTGCTCCGCGGCCTCTCCGCGGCCTCCGCTGGTCCCTGGAGGCCCTCCAGAGACTCTGGAGGGCCTCCAGGGACCAGCGGAGGCCGCGGAGAGGCCTTCGCTGGTCGGCGGTGGACCCGGAAGGCCTTCCAGAGGCTCTGGAAGGCCTTCCGGGACCAGCGCCGGGTGCTCCGCGGCCTCTCCGCGGCCTCCGCTGGTCCCTGGAGGCCCTCCAGAGACTCTGGAGGGCCTCCAGGGACCAGCGGAGGCCGCGGAGAGGCCTTCGCTGGTCGGCGCTGGTCCCGGAAGGCCTTCCAGAGGCTCTGGAAGGCCTTCCGGGACCAGCGCCGGCTGCTCCGCGGCCTCTCCGCGGCCTCCGCTGGTCCCTGGAGGCCCTCCAGAGACTCTGGAGGGCCTCCAGGGACCAGCGGAGGCCGCGGAGAGGCTTTCGCTGGTCGGCGGTGGTCCCGGAAGGCCTTCGTGGAAGGCTCCGCGGCCTCTCCGCGGTCTCCGCTGGTCGCTGGAGGCCCTCCAGAGTCTCTGGAGGGCCTCCAGGGACCAGCGGAGGCCGCGGAGAGGCCTTTGTTGGTCGGCGCTGGTCCCGGAAGGCCCTCCAGAGTCTCTGGAAGGCCTTCCAGGACCAGCGCCGGCTTCTCCGCGGCCTCTCCGCGGCCTCCGCTGGTCCCTGGAGGCCCTCCAGAGACTCTGGAGGGCCTCCAGGGACCAGCGGAGGCCGTGGAGAGGCCTTCGCTGGTCGGCAGTGGTCCCGGAAGGCCTTCCAGAGGCTCTGGAAGGCCTTCCGGGACCAGCGCCGGCTGCTACGCAGCCTCTCCGCGGCCTCCGCTCGTCTCTGGAGGGCTTCCAGCGACCAGCGGAGGCCGCGGAGAGGCCTCCGCCACCGCTGCCGGCCCCGCGGGCGGGGAAGGCGGCGAGTGAGGGAGGGAGCATCCCTACGCGTGCGCAGGGGCCCTGCGCAGGCGCAGGGACGCTCCCTCCCTCACTCGCCGCCTTCCCCGCCGGCGCCCGCGGCCCACCACCTCCGGGGCTGGCTAAACCGGGACCTCTAAATGGTCCCGGTATAGCCAGCCCGGGAGGCGGGAATAGGGGGCCAGAACCGGGACATTCCCGGGCTCCCGGGACGGTCTGGCCACCCTAGGGGGCGCTGAGCTGGGGTCTGCCTCTAGCGGCAGAAAACCCAGCGCCGGCCCTGAGGAAGGGGGTGCCACTGCAAGCTGTTTGGAGAACAGATAGCATAAAAGCATAAGCAACGCCTGGGAAATCCTTTCATAACAACAACAACAACAACAACAAACATTTAATTTATATCTCGCCCTCCCCGCCAAAGCAGGCTCAGGGCGGCTCACGGCATAATATAAAATACAAAGATTACATAATAAAACAACAATCTACAACATTATACAATTTCCTTAAAATTCCCTTAAAACCATCTAATTAAAACCAACAATTTCATGTGATCATACTCGATGCTACATTTTCAAAAATTTATGATCTTACTCATTTACAGATTTTCGTAATGACGGTGCAGCAGAATCCGCATTAAGAAAAGACCAGCTGAAAGAGGGTAGTCTTGCAGGCCCTGCGGAACTGAGCAAGACTTCGCAGGGTCCACACCTCCTCTAGTAATTGATTCCACCAGTGGGGAGCCATGATTGAGAAGGCCCTTTCTCTTGTAGTTTTCAGTTTGGCCTCCTTTGGCATGGGGATTATCAGTAGATTTTGTGAATCTGATCTCAGCACACTCTGGGGTACATAAGGGGAGAGACGGTCCCTAAGGTAGACAGGTCCTCGGTCATATAGGGCTTTAAAGGTAATGACCAACATCTTGTAACGGATCCAGTTCACAATTGGCAGCCAGTGCAGCTCCTGTAGCCTCGGCTGTATGTGCTCCCACTTAGGGAGCCCTAATAACAGCCTGGCTGCTGCGTTCTGCACTAGCTGCAGTTTCTGCATTCGGCACAAGGGCAGCCCCATGTAGAGGGCATTACAGTAGTCCAACCTCGAGGTGACCGTTGCATGGATCACTGTTGCCAGATCATCATGCTCCAGGAAGGGAGCCAACTGCCTCGCCCACCTAAGATGAAAGAGGATGGATTTGGCAGCGGCTGCTATCTGGGCCTCCATTGACCAAGAAGGCTCTAGTAGCACCCCCAAGCTCTTGACCTTGTGCGCCATTACCAATGGCGCCCCGTCAAAAACTGGTAGGGGGATTTCTCTTCCCAGACTGCCATGACTCAGGCAAAGGACCTCTGTCTTCGCTGGATTCAACTTCAGCCTACTCAGCCTGAGCCATCCTGCCACAGCCTGTAATGCCAGGTCCAGATTTTCTGGGACACAGCCAGGCCAGCTGTCCATCAATAGATACAGCTGGGTGTCATCAGCATATTGATGACAACCCAGCCCATACCTCTGGGCAATCTGGGCAAGGGGACACATGTAGATGTTAAACAACATCGGGGAGAGGACTGCTCCCTGTGGCATCCCACAATTAAGTGGATGTCTCTGGGACAGTTCTTCCCCAATCGCCATGATACTTTCAGCATCCCATCTAGTTTAACTTTGAGATCCTTTATTGCATATGCTCATGTATCAACTTTGTTATGCAACCTTCTTCCATTGAGCACTGGATGGTGCAAAGGGCCTCATCCCATTTTTGACAATTCTTGGAGAACAGGAGAGGTGCTGGAAGATTGGAGGCAGGCGAATGTTGTCCCTATCTTCGAGAAGGGAAAAAAAGACGATCCGGGTAACTATTGATCCATCAGCTTGACGTCCTGAAAAAGTTTTAGAACAAATCATCAAACAGTTGGTCCTGAAACATTTAGAAAGAATGGATGTGATTACTAAGAGCCAGCATGGGTTTCTCAAGAACAAGTCATGTCAGACTAACCTGATCTCTTTTTTTGAGAAAGTGACTACTTTGCTGGATCAGGGGAATGCTGTAGACATTGTTTATCATGATTTCAGTAAGGCTTTTGATAAGGTTACACATACTATCCTTTTTGACAAGTTGGTAAAATGTGGTTTGGATCCTGTTACCTTTAAGTGGATCTGTAACTGGTTGACAGATCACTCCCAAAGAGTGCTTGTGAATGGTTCCTCATCCTCTTGGAGAGGAGTGACAAGTGGAGTGCCTCAAGGATCTGTCCTGGGACCTGTTTTGTTCAACATCTTTATAAACGATTTGGATGAAGGAATAGAGGGAATGCTTATTAAATTTGCCAATGATACTAAATTGGGAGGGGTTGCAAATACAGTAGAAGACAGAACAGGATACAGGATGACCCTGACAGGCTGGAAAACTGGGCTGAAATCAATAAAATGAAATTTAACAGGGATAAATGTAAAGTTCTGCATTTAGGTAGGAAAAATCCCATGAATGGTTATAGGATGGGGGAGACTTGACTTAGCAGTAGTATGTGCAAAAAGGATCTAGGGGTCTTATTGGATCATACGCTGAAGATGAGTCAATAGTGTGATGCGGTGGCTAAAAAGGCAGATGCAATTTTGGGCTGTATCTACAGAAGTATAGTGTCCAGATCACGTGATGTGATGGTATCGCTTTACTCTGCTCTGGAAAGACCTCACCTGGAGTATTGTGTTCAGTTTTGGGCACCACATTTTAAGAAGGATACAGACAAGCTGGAACGGGTCTAGAGGAGGGTGACGAAGATGGTGAGGGGTCTGGAGACCAAGTCCTATGAGGAAAGGTTGAAGGAGCTGGGGATGTTTAGCCTGGAGAGGAGGCGACTGAGAGGTGATATGATCACCTTCAGGTACTTGAAGGGCTGTCTTCAGGTACTTGAAGGGTTGTCATGTAGACGATTGTGTGTGTCCCATCCCGGCTGAGACTGAACTCCACCAGGAGCCCCCCCACACTGCCCGGCTGAGACCGGACTCCACCGGGAGCCCCCCCGCACCCCCCTGGGTCCCACCATACCTCGTGGCCGCCCAACACGGCCCGTCTGCCCAACACGCCCGCTACAGCAGGGAACCGCCATGCCCAACCCCAGGCTAGGGAGGAGTGGTTGAGCCGCAGCTGCGGCTGCAGAGGGGAGAAGGCAGAAACAACACCCTGCGGAGAGGGCAGAGGAGGCAGGAATCTTGAACTGCAGTGGCTGGTGCCGCCGCACCCAGACACAGCCACAACATCTCAACTCACTTGGCCACCACCTGGTGAACACGCCCAGGAAGCCCTTCCATGTCGTCCCCGCTTATAAGTGGGGGTGGAGCTAACTGGGGGTGGGACCTGGGAGGAAGGGAGGGGGCCAGGGAAAGGATAAAAGGCCCAAAGGCTGAGAGGTCAGGGAGGAAGCAGGCTGCTGCAACAGAAGGGCAGCCAAATGAGAGAGTGGGAGGATGTCCTCCGGGATTTCTTATTGGAACAGGAGGCGGACCTGGCTTGCGTGACCGAGACCTGGGTGCGCGATGGGAAGACCGTAGCCCTCTCCCAAATGGCGCCCCCGGGATACTCGGTCTTTCACCAGTCCCGGACCAGTGGGCGGGGGGGAGGAGTGGCACTTCTCATACGAGAGGCTTACTCCTTTAGGGCTCTCCTGGACCCGGAGATCAGGGGTGTTGAGTGTGTCGGCCTGATGTGGGATGTTGGGGAGGGGTTGGCGATCTGGCTGGTGTATCGTCCGCCTAACACACGGGCCGGCGCCTTATCATCCCTGATGGAGGCCGTGGCGGGCTGGGCGTTGGAGTACCCAAGGCTATTGGTCTTGGGTGACTTCAATGTTCATGCCGATGACGTGGCCTCCATTCAGGCGATGGACCTGGTGTCATCCATGGCGACACTGGGACTCTCCCAAGTTGTTACAACGCCCACTCATTGGGCGGGGCACATGTTAGACCTGGTCTTCGCGGCGGGAGTTTTAGTGGACGATATGACTGCTAGAGCAGTGCCATGGTCGGACCACTATGCTCTTAAGGCTCGTGTGGGTGTGCCACCCCAAACCTGTTTAGGCGGAGAGCGTATTTTAGCTCGCCCGCGGAGCCTGATGGACCCGGAACGGTTCCTGACGGCTCTACGGGACCCTGAGCCCCCTGGCGATTCCTTGGATGGTCTGGTGGAGTCTTGGAATGATAGACTCTCCAGAGCTATCGAAGAAATCGCACCTAGGCGTCCTCTGCGCCCCCGTCTGAAGTCGACTACCTGGTATAACCAGGGGTTGCGGCGACTAAAACGGGAACTCAGACGATTAGAGAGGCAATGGCGGTGTACTCGAGACGAAGCGACTCGAACATCTTATAGAGAGATTTTGAAGTCCTATGAGGTGGCAATCAAAACTGCAAAGAGAACATACTTTGCAGCTGAGATTGCGTCCGCAACGTCGCGCCCGGCACAATTATTTAGTATAATTCGGAATCTAACAACACTGCCTCAGGGCAGACTAAATTGTAAGGAATTGGAGATTGGCTGTGAGGCTTTTGCGAACTTTTTTGCGGACAAGATCGCGTCGCTCCGCCTTGACCTCCCTGCCACATTGGAGGCAGTTAGTGAAACCGAGGCTCCGGGCCTGTCTTCGGATCATGTTCTGGATGGTTTCAGCCCTCTCAGTTTGGAGGAAGTTGACAGGATCCTCTTATCTGCACGCCCAACAACTTGTAAATTGGACCCGTGCCCCTCCTGGCTTATTAAATCTTGCCAGAGGGAGCTTAGATATCCTGTACGGGATATCATAAATAGATCCCTCGCGGAAGGGCAATTTCCAACACAGCTTAAAGAAGCGGTGGTCCGCCCCCTCTTAAAAAAAACATCTCTAGATCCGGCCCAATTGGCTCACTATCGGCCGGTTTCGAATTTGCCCTATTTGGGCAAACTTATTGAGAGGGCAGTGGCGATGCAGTTACAGACCTTCCTGGATGACGCTTCCGTCCTTGATCCTCTTCAGTCCGGCTTTCGCCCGGGCCATGGGACGGAGACGGTGCTGGTCGCCTTAGTAGATGACCTGCAATGGCATCTGGATCGGGGCGGCTCGGCGGTACTGATGTTGTTGGACCTATCGGCAGCGTTCGATATGATCGACCATCAGTTACTTGCCCGCCGCCTCGCTGACGCGGGGATTCAGGGGTTGGCCTTGCAATGGCTTTCCTCTTTCCTTGAAGGTCGGGGACAGAGGGTCGCGATTGGGGATGAGCTGTCCCGGAGGCACTCGCTTGATTGCGGGGTGCCTCAGGGTGCGGTTCTTTCCCTGATGTTATTTAACATCTATATGCGTCCCCTCGCCCAGATTGCCCGAAGGTACGGGCTGGGTTGTCACCAGTATGCTGATGACACCCAGCTTTATCTGCTTATGGACGGCCGGCCGGTCTCCGCCCCACAAAATCTGGACCGGGCGTTACAGGCTGTGGCTGGGTGGCTCAAACAGAGCGGGCTGAGGCTAAACCCAGCGAAGACAGAGGTCCTTTGCTTGGGCCATCGTTGCCCGGGGGGGGGGGGAATACCCCTTCCGGTTTTTGACGGTGCGCCGCTGATGGCGGCGCACAGGGTCAGGAGCCTGGGGGTACTTCTGGAGCCTTCCTTAACTATGGAGGCCCAGATAGCAGCCACTGCCAAGTCCGCATTCTTCCATCTTAGGCGGGCTAGACAGCTGGCTCCCTTCCTGGAATGCAACGATCTAGCAACGGTGATCCATGCTACGGTCACCTCGAGGCTGGACTACTGCAATGCCCTCTACATGGGGCTGCCCCTGTGTCGAACCCGGAAATTGCAGCTGGTGCAGAACGCCGCCGCCCGGTTGTTATTGGGGCTCCCAAGGTGGGAGCACATTCAGCCGGGACTTCGGGCTCTGCACTGGCTGCCAATAGCCTACCGAGTTCGGTACAAGGTGCTGGTTATTACCTTTAAAGTCCTATATGGTCTAGGACCTGCCTACCTGAGGGACCGTCTCTCCCTGCATGTTCCCCAGAGAGCACTGAGATCGGGATCTCGAAATCTCTTGGTTGTCCCCGGGCCAAAGGAAGCCCGCTTGAAGATCACAAGGGACCGGGCCTTCTCTGTAATGGCTCCATTTTTGTGGAACCAGCTGCCGGAGGAGGTAAGGGCCCTGCGGGATCTCACCCAATTCCGCAGGGCCTGTAAGACAGTCCTCTTCCGGCTGGCCCACAACTAACGGCCCTGTATACCGACTACTGAATACTGTATACTGTATACTGAATTTGTATCTGAATCTGAATAGAGTGTAGCTCCACGACCGCTGTCTGTTTTAATGATGTACATTTATAACAAATGTTTGATTTTACTTATATATTATGAAATGTTAATTTTAAAGTGTAATTTTATATTTTTATGTTAGTTTTATATATGTTATAAGCCGCCTGAGCCACTCGGTGGGAAGGGCGGGATATAAATCCCAGATAAATAAATAAATAAAAAAATGTCAGTATTGAATCTACTTTTACACAGTCTGACAGCTCTATTGTGGCAGCAGATGATCTAGCTGGCAGGCTAGGTCACAGTGACCTTATCTACAAGCCGGTTCTAGCCGGTAGAGGACAGGTGGAAAGGACCTGCTGAGTCAGCATGACTGTGGACTGCCAGGATTGGCTGAAGGAACTATATATGGACTGCACTACCAGTGCACAGGTCTCTCTTCGAGGAGACACATGCTGGCGGAGCACTTTGGTCCTGTATTTAATGTATATCTCTGCACTAGTGAGCACGTTGTATATATATTGTAAATACACTGTTTTAGCACTAGCTGCAGGTGTCTGGCTCACTTCTGTACTGGGGCTCACCGTTGCACACATCACACCACTCACTCTGCTAACACCCGCACCAACAGAGGAGCCCAAGCACAGCCGGGGAGGACATGAGCAGAGGGGTGAAGTAACCCAGCTTTGTCCTCCCACATTCTGAGAACTCTGGGAAGCCTAAACGGGCCTAGACCAAGCCAGGCCACCGGGATGCAGCGGCCACGACGGGGCGTGACAGGGGCCAGCAGGGGCGTGACAGTGTGGAATTGTTTTCTGTGGCCCCAGAAGGTAGGACCAGAACCAATGGGTTGAAATTAAATCTAAAGAGTTTCCAGCTCAACATTAGGAAGAACTTCCTGACCGTTAGAGCGATTCCTCAGTGGAACAGGCTTCCTCGGGAGGTGGTGGGCTCTCCTTCCTTGGAGGTTTTTAAACAGGCTAGATGGCCATTTGACAGTGATGAAGATCCTGTGAATTTAGAGGGAGGTGTTTGTGAGTTTCCTGCATTGTGCAGGGGGTTGGACTAGATGACCCTGGAGGTTCCTTCCAACTCTATGATTCTATGACAACAATTAGAATAAAGCTCTGGAAATTCCTCCTCAAGGAGATTTGTCTGTCTGCTTCTATTGATGTCTTCCACCAGGAGGTTCTTTTTTGCTTGTTTCTTTGTTTCACTTGGCATTCCTTCAGAGACCCTCCTTCTTAAACAATATTTTAATAGTTGTTTTTATGTTTTGTATTTATTTTAATTTTTTTTAAAAATTGTGTGTCAATGATTTGTGTTAGTGGGTTTTCTTCATGATTTTTAATGACTGGTACTTGAATGGGAGACTATCAAGGAGGACTCTGCAGAAGAGGCAATGGCCTTGCCTTGAAAGTCCCTCTCTCAGGTCGGCTTAAGTTGCTGCAACTTGACAGCACTTCACACACAAACATATTTATTACTAAGTGTGATACTGCAGGTGCTACTTCATAATACAAGACTTGCAATGAGTATTGTTTGCACTGCAGAAGCCTTATTAATTTTTAATTATTGTGTCAATTATCAGTAATGTTTAGTTGTACATGCGGCCCCATGGCGCAGAGTGGTAAAGCAACAGTACTGCAGTACTGTGATTTGAACTCTCTGCTCACGACCTGAGTTCAGTTCCAGTGGAAACGGGATTCAGGTAGCTGGCCCAAGGTTGCCTCAGCCTTCCATCCTTCCGAGGTCGGTAAAATGAGTACCCAGCTTGCTGGGGGGAAAGTGTTAGATGACTGGGGAAGACAATGGCAAACTACCCCGTAAAAAGTCTGCCGTGAAAACGTGAAAGCAACGTCACCCCAGAGTCGGAAACGACTGGTGCTTGCATAGGGGACCTTTCCTTTCTTTTCCTTAGTTGTATCGTTTCAGTTATGCAAATGAGCTTTCTTATATTGGATCTTTGTCAAACTCTTGCTCTGAATTTTGATAGTCTTTGATTGTGAAAAATTGCTAACTCCTCTATTAGGAGTTACAGCAACAACCAAGGATTGGGGATGCACTTTCAGATATTTATGCCCCCCAAAATATTTTTTATATATTTTTAGATATCTGGATAATAGCTGGGATTTTAAAAAAAATATTGATTTATAGGTCCTGAAAAATTCTAGAAATATTAAGAAATAGCTAGTACTATTTGAGGCTGCCATTTTAAGGCTTCCCCCAACCCAATTTTATGTTGTGTACATGCACAGTCTGTGTGGCTGTTTTTGTACTATCTTGCCAGGCTGGATTGGCTTTGATTCTCTGGTTTCATATTTGTGCAATTTGGGTTGTTAGTTCTGTTTCAGCTGGAGGCTCTTGGCCAGTTGTTGCTCTTGTATGTTTGGCTATTGACTTCGTTGCTCTGGAGAAAACATGCAATCCCCACCCCTGGCCAGGAAACTATGAAGACAAATAGAATTGCTGGGGGCAGCTTGTTCAGGGACCTGTAGAATTGTAACTCTTGATCCAATCAGTTGAAACTTGGAGGGTCTTGAACAGGCAGTACTAGGGTTCCTGCAATTTTGGTGTAATTTTATTGAAAACCATTCCACCCCCACCCCTGCTAGAGTCCCCATAAGAAATAATGAATCCCCAAATTTCCAGAATTTCAAAAAACCCTAAATTTGAATTCAGAAACATTATTGGAGGATCTGAATAACTCAGAATACCAGTATTTATACATTTCCAAAAATCCATTTTAAAAATACCTTATTTTCACATGTGCATTCCTACTGGAGATCCCATCCAGCAGCTGTCGAAATCTATACTCTGTGGCTTGGGTCCTGATAAGATTTCTGTAGGTGCAAGGAAGGGGATAATTTTCACCAATTCTTCCCTCTCACATGACACCTCTGATCCTCCTATAGCCATTCTTGTGTGTTCCTATTTCCCAAGAGATGCATTTTTGAATGTGTTCATGTGCTGTTGTAAAGAGGGAACAGTGAAAATCAACCTCCTCTGCACTGACAGTAATCTAGACAATATCCAAATAATTTAGACGTTATAAAACACGAAGTATTTCCAAGCCATCCAATAGGCCTACAAATAAGATAATACCCTGCCATTGAAAATACTACCTGTTGGAATTAGAACATTTATATGATATATATCTATAGAATATGGAACATAAAGAGATGCCCTAATTTTCATTAGAAAATACAAACTTCTTTTTAAAAATAACAAAGGAAATACCCATTATGTTTCAGGTCTCGGAAAACTCTTCAAACGCTATCGTTTCAGTGGGTTTGTGATGGTGTAACTAAAACATAAGACAATCAAAAATTCTAGGAAAAAAGCTGGTACTCATGAAAGGAGATACATTTGCTCAAAACCACTGGAGCAGATAATTCTTGATGAGCTAACAAGTTATTTGACAGAAATGGCAGGAGAAAAACAAGAGACTTTCCCCCCCATTTTTGTAATGCTTCTGTCTTTTTTGTTTAAAAGAAAACACTAGTGAATATTTCATTAATATTCCTGATTTCAACTAATTATGGTTTAATGTTAGTAGTAATTAGAAAGGGTTGAAAGGCATCAAGGTGAAAAGTTAATAGTACCCTGTGCAATGAGGTTATGCCTAATTGTAGTTTTTCTTATCAGAGAGAGTTCATTAGGTAGAATATTTCTTCCTCTTATTTAGAGTATTACAGTTCTAGCCTGTCTCATTAGTTATGAATTGTCTGCAGATAGATTTTTTTAAATGATGTGCTAATTTTAATGTTATTTTTAAAATCAAATGTATTTTTTCATCAAGGGTTAATGTGCTTTATTAAAGTGGCATGTTGAATGGAATTTAGAGTGTGGCTATGCCATAGTCTCAGACTAGGAATGGGCATGAACTGAGAAACGAACCATGATTCAAACACAAACTGGGCCGGTTTGTAGTTAATTTTCATCTGGTTTGGTCACATTGTTTCTGAACAAAAAAAATGAACCACATTTTCCCCATGCTGGTTCATTTGGTTCATTTTTGTGGTTATTCTCTAGAAAGCCTGGCACCGATTCAATCAGCTCCTAGGCAACACTTGGGAGTGGACTTGTAGAGAGCCCTAGAAACACCCAAAGCAGTTGTCCATAGCTTAATTGGCAGCTCTGGGAGCCAGTCACGAGGCTCCCTTTCTGCTCTATGGGAGCAGATTATATACCAGTATAATACAACACCTTGATCCAGCTGCTTTCACTTTGCAGAATGAAGAGAGGAGTTAGTTCAGTTGTTGTTTGCTGTGTGGCTGATTTAGGGGAGGCTTTGAGGGACTCCTTTCCTCCCCACACAGTGGAAAAATTTTTTTAAACATGTTTCCTGGCTGGGAAACTGTTCCTTGCTGTGGTTTCAGAGACCAAACCTGAAGCTAGAGCTGAGCTAGGGACACCTGCTGGGGTGAGAGGGGGGGCTATACTCAAACATCCCAAATACCATCTTTGCCAAACTTGGAGGACAGGTAGAGGAGAACCTTCTGAAGACTTCCTGTGAGTTTGGCCTCTCTAGCTCATGATGGGGCTGTTCTACCACCTTCCAAATCAAAAACCCCCACAAGCCAACAAACCATGAACAAACAAACCATGAACCACCAGTTTGGGCATTCAAATGAACCATGAATCAATATGAACCACCATTTTCCCAGTTCGTGCCCATCCCTTTCTCAGACTACAATCCAAACTGAAGCCATAGCATCCGTCATATTGCCATTTGTAATCACAGATCATCAGAGATCAGAGAGGAGCTGAGCAATTTTTTAACAAAGTATGTCTGTGGCCCTTCTAATTACAGAGATGCAAGAGGAAAAACCTATATCTGCAACAAAAAAGGGCTATAGATTTACTTTCTAAAGAAAAGAAAGCTGGGAATTCAAAGGAACTAGTTGACAGTATAACACGATAGCGATATGTAAATTTCCACTTTAAAAAAAGTCCAAGAAAGCCTTCTAGTGGCATGGGAAAATGGTAGAAAGCAGCAAGAAAAGGAAAGCCACTCCAAGCACAGAGCAAAAAACAAGAGATATTTGTTGCAGTAGGAGGATTAGTTTTAATTCTCCCACTGTATCGAAGGGGAATGGCAGTCAAGGGTGTCTGGTACAGATGTGAATTGGACCTGCAAAAAAGGTGTACTTTCCTTTCCACATGATATACAAGCATATTCTGTCTGAGATAATTCCAAAATGATTGTGCCAAATTGCGTTTGGGAAAGATCACAGGAAAGTGGAGGGAAGCATGGATAGTGGACAATTAGGTGATGACATTAAGTGCATACTCCAAAATAACCTAGTCTGGTTTGGGCCCCTAACTAGAGCCAAACCTCCATATGGTAGTAGTCATATTGGAAAATACTGATAAAGATAGACCGTGGTCTGAGTCAGTATAAGACTGTTTCATATGCTCATGTTTCTACTAAGCTTTGTAATGAAGGCCAATGTCAGGTGATATGTGAAGTTGTCTCACCATGACACAAATCATAGGGCCATGTAACTCAGTACTGTCTGCTCTAACTGACGAGAAATGCCTCTTCTGATTTCTTCCACCTGAGATCCTTTTAAATGAAGATGGTAGGAATTTAATTTGGAACTCTTTGCATGCCAAACAGATGTTCTGCCACTGAGCCTCAACCTCTCTCTTGGCATTGGCTGAAACTCCTGAGAGCCAACTAACTTTTTAATGTTGGTTCCCTAATTCTATCCACAAGGCTGCTTTCATTGAGAGTTTGTTTCATTGCTTTTTAGCTTTCAGATCATGATACTTTTTGGATTTATGCCCCACTTGGGATAGAAATGAGATGTTCTTGCCACAAAATGTCACTGTTGGCCCAGCTGGTGTCAGCTAGCTTGTATTGGTTTATGCAGGACAAATATGAATGGGAACTATGCCAATGAGAGTTCCTGTGAATGTGCCAGCTTGGCAACAAAACGTCAGACAAAATTGCTACAGTCAAAATGACATGTGCAGCCCTAGAAAATGATTTCTCAAGATACATCAGCATGTTTGGCTCGTAACATGGAGAGTGACACTCAGTAACAGGGCTTGTTAATGAGCTTCATTTTATTTCAACATCCAAAAATATGTGACATTGAAAGACCAAAACATTGGTCTCATGTGACCTCTCTTTGCCTTCTCTCCAAGTGGTATAGTGGCTAGAATGTTGGACTAGAATCTGTCAGACCCAGGTTCAAATCATCACTCTTCCAGGGAAGCTTGGGCCAGTCCCACATTTTCAGCCTAAACTATCTCATGAGATTTGGTGGAGATAAAATGGAAGAGGGAAGAACACTGTGGTAAAGTGATTTGGCTCCTCACCGGGGAGAAAAACAAGGCATAACTATCTAAATCCAAATAAAAAAGTGGGGAATAACTAGATTCCAGGTGAGAGGAAGTGGCATGCATTCCTGGTTTCTTCCCCTACCTTAAAAATTGAATAGTTTTACTCCCCCCCCCCCATCAAGTCACAGCTGCCTTATGGTGAGTATGTAGGGTTTTCAAGGCAAGAGACATTCAGAGGTGGTTTGCCATTGCCTGTCTCCATGTCACATATTTGTATATAATGTAAATCTGGTTCCTAATTTGTTCCAATGAATCACACAGAACCAATAAGGAATGCAGATTCAGTCAGTTTGCTTACGTACAATGTTTCAATCACCCAGGATATGCAAACAAAAGGAATCGGGTAGACTTGGGGACAATTCATGAATAGTGGAGGAAAAAAGATAAATCCACCTACAAAGCTAGCCCACTTTAAGTATAAGGAAAGAAGGCAGGATATAAATGTTTAAAATAAAATGCACAGTGACTGATTACTATTAGATATTGCAGATAATGAGATATATTGTAGATATTAGATATAAGAAAATTAATATCCAGAATTAAACTTTGTTGGTTTTAAAGGTGCCATTGTACTCACACTTTGTTCCATTGCTTCAGACCAACACAGCTACCCACCTGAATCTATTTGATATTGTAAATGTAATAAATCTACTGCATAACTTAGGCAATCATAAAAGCAGGGCTTTTCTGTAGAAAAAGCCCAGCAGGAACTTATTTCCATATTAGGCCCCACCCCCTGACCTCACCATTGTTTCACATAGGGCTTTTTTGTAGAAGAAGCCCCAAAGGAGCTCATTTGCATATTAGGCCACACCCCTTGATGCCAAGCCAGCTGGAATTGCATTCCTGTGTGCTCCTGCTAAAAAAAAAAAAAAAGCTCTGCATAAAAGCTACAAAGATCAAGCTACCTACAGACATGTTGGGTTTCTAAAAATATGGAGGGCTCTGCAGGTATGCAGAAAAATGGATTAATCACAAGAAATTAATCACAAGAAAAAGAAGGAAAAAGGCCAGATGCAGACTGAGCATGTTCCTGGAGGCATGAACGTTTGAAGGCAGTTGAGAGTCAACTAAGAGGCAAAAAACACATTGAGAATGAGAAATTAATCTGCTCAAGCCATAAGAATTTATGGAATCCTGGAACAGGAGATTGTATGTGTGATATTTTTTATACCTTTACCCCTTTACCGTGCTTTTTAAAAAAATCCCCTTACCATGATTATTTGCAAATTCCCAAGTTATATATTCTGAATGAAAATTTAGGTCTGCCAAGACAAGGAAGAGTCTCTAGCAAAGGCAACAACTTGCTACTGTAAGGTTTTGCCCAAGTTCAATCACAAGACTCCTTAAATTGGTTCAAAAGAAGCTTTAATGATGAGGCTCAAAGCAAACATTAATGGCATGCATAGCAAGTCCTGGTGTTGCCAGACTGAAGTGAATTGGCAGACCATTGACACTTATAGGTTACAACATAACATCTCCCCTTTTCCCCACGCCCACTAAAAGTCTTTTGAATTAATATAAAGTTCTTTCCCATGCCTCAGTGCTACTTCCAACCAAGGTCACATTTCATATTGTCTTCCCATTTCAGTTGGTTCCTATCAGCATGACTCAGGGAGACTAGATTAGTGTTGTCTCCCCATGCTCCTCTTTCACCTGCAAGCCTGGAACATCCCACAGTACAAAAAATACGAAATAGCTACAAAAATCAGTGGTGTTAGTATTCATGGATACAGTCACAGTATGGAATTGGAACATCATATAAAGGCAATGTTAACAACACAAAAATAATGGAGTGTTAATAAGCAAAGGAAATAATACCAGCAAAACCAACCGCCATGACTCTCAGGGACTTGTTCCTGACAGCTACCTTTGTAGAGAAAGCAGGGGAGATCATATAGACCCAGGGCTTTTTTTTTGAGCAGGAACGCACAGGAACGCAATTCCAGCTGACTTGGTGCCAGGAGGTGTGGCCTAATACGAAAATGAGGTTCTGTAGGGCTTTTTCTACAAAAAACCCTGTGTGAAACAATGGTGACACCAGGGGGTGTGGCCTAATATGCAAATGAGTTCCTGCTGGCTTTTTCTACCAACCCCCCCCTATATAGACTCTTGTCCCTCCCTGAATAAAGCATATACTTTTCTCTTTCTCTCCACAATACCATGAATTTTTGTTCTTTTCCATTTGTCTTTCCTTAACAACAAGGTGTCACTGTGCATGCTGGAAGAGAAATCTGCTTGGCTGAACTGAAATATATTGCAGCCTCCTAACCACTCCAGTGAAGTTCAATTTTTATGCTTTTATTCAATGGGACTAATTGGGAGTGGGTTAAGATTGCATCTTTGTTTGTAGACAGCATAAGCATTCAATGGGCAGCCCTCTGAATCATTTGAAATGTATGCGAATTCTGGCAGAGATGTCAATAGTACCATATGTGCAATCTTTTTGTGTTTAGTGAAAAGATTGGCTTTTTCAGTTCTGCTGGTGATTTAAAATGTCAAAAAGATGAGAAATTGGTCCCAGGTGTGTCCAATTTCAAAGACAAATCCTCCCCTAAATCTATTTCTTACTTTTCATCTTCCTGTTAGGATGTGTTCATATTTTTTTTCTTAACACTATCCACTACAACAAAAGCACATGAACAAGGATGTATGAAACCTTTAAAAGAAATCTATAGTTGAGAGAGAAAGATAAATAGTTCCTTGCTGCTTGAGCTATTATTAGCTAAGAAACAGAAACAGCCTCATCTAAATTACTTTGTACCTCAATGCAAATGAAACTGTCACCTAAGGTTCTATGACAAGAGCACCTATAATTTATTAATCCATTTCTGCACATCTGGAATCTTAATTGAACCATTAAAAAATACAATACCACCAAAACAAATTCCAAGCAAAAAAAAAAAAGAATTTTTCTAATGTTTTAGTTTTCCACACTCCTCTGCAGAAATGTCCTAGAAATAAAATTTTAGCATTTCTTTGTCAGAGGTTTCCTTTTCCCAAAATATAGAAGAGTGTCTAACACTATATTTTAAGAAAATCTATTGGTGAATGCCAACTGTAACAGCCAAATTTCTCTTAATGACAAATATAGATGGCGAAAACTATCAGCACTGAGGACTGGCATATGGAGTTTTGAAGTAAAAGTAGTCTAAGCAGTCAGGTATAAGTAGTCTCCTTTCCTCTGGGAAACTGTAACATACTGAGGAAGATGGCAGCAGAATGAGCCCAAAGTCAAAGCTCAGCCATTCTGAATGGGGTGTTTCTTACACTTGAAGATTAACTGGCCATTTTGGATTCTAAACCCAGAATTTTCAGAACTGATTTTGAGACACATCTTGTTAGTAGGGAGATGCTGCTATAGAACCCCCCCCCCCCAATGAATGCATTTATCATTAGAATGTTACAGAATAATGGATTGAAGAGATTAATGACCTAGCTGTAATTCAGCTGAAGGATACTGATAATATCATAAACTTCCAGAGGAAATATTGAGCAGGTTGAGACACCATCAGATTATCCAGTGATTGAATTACAACTTCAGCAATCAATCATTCCTTTCCCTTCTCTGACTTCCAGCTATTATTTTTTTAAAGATATATGGGCAAACAGTGATTTCCTTTATCTTGGGTGAGGAAAACTTTACATCATATTGGAGACATTTTTCTAAAACATGAAGACATTTTTTAAAAGTGCTCTGTAGATATATATTACACAGTGATGGCATGAATGAGAAAATATTGCTTCATTATTTTTAAAGAAATGCTTGGTTTAGTACATTTGATGAAGACCATTTTCTTTTTTTGTACAGCTGAATTGGCTTGGAATTTCTCCTCTACCATAATAAAAACCCAAAATTCCAATCTAATCTGTTCATCCTTCTCATCTAAGTAGTATCAATGGTATAAGACCTTTATATAATCAGTTTTGAGGATGATAAGTATCTAGACTTTCTCCCTGTATATTGGGCTTCTTTTCACACACTCATGTCAATGACCTTTAAAAGAATCCAAAGCCACGTTTATCTGAATGGGCTTTCCTCCCCTCACTTGATGGACTTCCATCTTTATGAGTGGCAGTATTTTACTTGTAATGTACATGAGAAAATTAGCAACAGGAAAATGCAGGGAGAGACAAAGGGGCTTCCTGTGGTGGGGACAATACATTCTGTTGTAAAACAACAACTTCTTATCTGCCATTTAGGCCCACCTGACAGGAACACCTGAAGCAGGGCCTCTGAAAATAACTGGAATGGACAGGTACATTCGTATGAGAGAAAGTGATCCTTAAGGTATGCTAGACCCAAGCCACAAAAGGGCTTAGCGTTGCCAGGTCTTAGCTAGGTCCCAGGGTGAGGAAGTTTCTTGCATGTGCAGTGCAATGATTTCACCCAGAAGTGTCATCATCACACCAGGCACAGTACATGGGGGTTGCTCTAGGAATTTGGGCAAAAATTCTATGGTGCCAGAGTTTTTACCCAAATTGCTAGAATGTCCCCATGTGACACGCCTGGTGTGACAATATCACTTCTGGGTGAAGTCATCGCACCAGGTATGTTGGGCGCGATGGAGCTCTTTGGGGACAGGGATCCCCTGCTAGCCAGTTCCATGCCAGCAGGTTGGGGGCTCCTAGGCTTCCCAACCCTCCCGCTCTGGCGGGGGACTTCTGGGTTCGCAGCCTCATCTCCCGCTCCCCAGAAATCGGGAAGCGGGGGTGGGGGGTGGGGGTGGAGGGGGGGGGGAAGAACATACCTGTAGGCTTCATATTGTTGAGATCCTGAGCCGTTTGTAAAATATGTGGCCCCTTTAAGGCTGGGCAGGAAGCAGGAAGGGCTTCGGAGAACAGCCCCTCCCTTTTTTCCCCTTTCGTTTTCAGAGCAAGTAGAGTTCTCCGGAAGAAGATATAGTGAGTATTTGTGTGTGTGAGAGAGGGAGGGGGCAGGGGATTCCCTAGTTTGGAGGCCCTCCCCACCTTTAGAAAGCAGTGGGGGGGAGGGAAATGTCTACTGGACACTCTATTATTCCCTATGGAGAACGATTCCCATAGGGAATAATAGGGAATTGATCCATGGGTATTGGGGGCTCTGGGGGGTCTATTTTTTGAGGTAGAGGCACCAAATTTTTAGTATAACATCTAGTGCCTCTCCCCAAAATACCCCCCAAGTTTCAAAACGATTGGACTGGAGGGTCCAATTCTATGAGCCCCAAAAGATGGTGCCCCTATTTTTAATTAATCCCTATGGAAGAAAGGCATTTTAAAAAGGTGTGCTGTCCCTTTAAATGTGATGGCCAGAACTCCCTTGGAGTTCAATTATGCTTGTCACATCCTTGTTCCTGGCTCCACCCCCAATGTCTCCTGGCTCCACCCCCAAACTCTCCTGGCTCCGCCCCCAAAGTCCCCAGATTTTTCTTTAATCGGACTTGGCAACCCTAGGGGCTCCAAAGCCAGGGAACCCCCCCCACACACCCAGTAGGAGGCTGGGAATCCTAATAGGGCTTTAAAGGTCAATACCAGCACCCTTGTAATGTGCCCAGAAGTGAATTAGCAGCCAGTGCAGATCACCCCACACATGAAGTGACTCTCCTTGCACCCAATGTGATGCATGTCCTGGTAACAACTAGAGTAGATAACTGTAGTGCACTCTACATGGGGCTACCCCTGAAGACCGTCAAGGTACAGTTAGTACACAATGCTTTTGTAATTGCTGCTTGCTTGCCTTACCTCTTCAAACAAATGAGCAATTATAGCAGATCATCTCACCCTCTCTCTGGATCCCTGGGGGGACTAGGCCCAGAGGGAGTGGGAAAATGAGCAGGCTGTGGCAAGGGGAAATGATAAAGGGAAAGCAAACAAAGGGCAAACTCTTCTGTGGTTTTATGAACTAACTATATTTAAAAACAAATAATGAGTTTGCATTATGTCTAAAATGAGCCATTGTATCACCTTCTGCCTTTTAGCTTATATTTCTAAAATGTCAAATAACTCCGGAAAGCCAAGCTAATACTTCATTTATGTTTTCATTAACATCATACATTCTTATTTTGCATTTGTATGCAATCCCAATGACAATAATCTAAAGAATCATTGTGCTGAAGACCCAAATGAGAAAGGTCAAGACCTAGTAGTATCAGACCATAGAACAAGTAATTGCAGCACAAATTGGGACAGACTGAGTGAGCTGAACTTTCAACTGCCCCATTAATCTGCGTAAGCGTTAGTCATCAAACTAATTAAATGTAATTGCAGGATTTTTTTCCCTTTGAGCTCTGAACCTTTGGACTATTATTCCTCTTCTAACCTTTATTTAAAGGTTCTTAGCTCTTAATTGAAAAGGGGGAAAGAAGCCTGAAGAAGAAAGAATTCATTTTTGTAACTGCGATGAAGGACAAGTTCAAGTAATTGGCAGTCTCACAGAGTCAGAAATGAGAATTATTACAGCAAAACTTTGGGGAAATCAAGACTGTTCATTTTCTCTCTCAAGAACAGCACTTGGTGGTTAACTTTGTGATGCTGGTTGACCTTATAAAAATAATCGGGTAGTTAATGTCCCATCTTTGTGAGCCTTGCAGACTCTAGACCAATTACTGTCAATGCTGCCTGAGATATCACAGTTTTGCTGAGGAAAACTGGGTTTGTCCAGAGTGGAATAGCTTTGACTCCACAAATCTGTTTCTGGTGAACATGTACTGCTTCAAAAGGGAAGCCTGAGTAGCATATGGCATGTAATTTCTAATAGACTTCTAGACTTCTGTATAGATAATGGAAAGCAGCATGAAAATTCTTCAATGAAGCCTATACAACTGAATTTGTCATTACTCGGTGATGGAAGTGTGTAAAATTAAAATAATTTGGAGCACGTTCTGGTCATTTGATTACTATCATTGGAGAGTCCATGAATTACCAAAAGAATATTAAATTCAATCTTTTTAAAAAAGATAAATCAGGCCAGAAACCTATTTCCATAATGTCGTAAGACTGTTGCTCCTTCTGGACTCATGGATTATTCGTTTTGTCAATAGTTCCATCTAACTATTTCTAAATTGTCAAATGAAAGTCAAATGAAACTGAAAGGCAGAAGGTGGGGAAAGTGAAACAATGTCTCAATGTTTAGTTCTTGTGGCCTTAGTTCTCACGACCCCTTCTTACATGCCCAGGAGAATGCTGATTGCCACTTTGGGGTCAGGAAGCAACTTTCTCCAAGCCAGTTCGGCCAGGGATTCTGGAGGGGTGTTTTCTTTGGCCATTTTCTGCACATGGAGGAGGGGTCACTGGGGGCTTGGGGGGAGGAAGTTGTGAATTTCTTGCATTGTCTAGGGGATTGGACAATCTAGATGATCCTGGAGGTCCCTTCCAACTCTATGATTCTGTTGTTCTAACTATAACATTTGGGGTTAGGTAATGACTTTTCCCTGTGTCATTTACCTTCATGAATGAAGAATACTCATTATGAATTTATTATTGGTTTTGGCTCCAATTCAGCTAACATTAGTCAAGCTTGAGGCCCATTAGAACAATGTGTGGTCAATTAGTTGTGACTAGAGCAAATCTTATAGATAGTGGTTAAATATAAAAACATGGACCTGAATCCTGCATCCAGAAGGAGCTCTTCAAAAAGTAGACAGTGGATTGCTGTGGCCCTTTCTGGGAAGCATGCCACATCTAACACCTAGAACAGATTACTGCAGTGCTCCCTACTTGGGGCTGCCCCAAAGACAAAGCGATAGTTGTTACAGAATGCTGGGGAAGCAAAGCCTCGTCATCATGTGCTCTCTTAAGAGATTGCTTTAATGAGATTCCCACCTCGAAGTGGGTACGGGGGAGGCTGGCTTCGCTCCTCTGAGCATGATGGGGGACGTGCGGGGGAATTAGACATTTGTCTGGGGTACTGGGAGGGGGGGTGCCCAATTTGGAGCCCCCTCCTGGCACCCTAGGTAAATGCCTAATTTGCCTAGTGGGCGAACCGGCCCTGCCTTTCTCAGTTCTGCATTAATCTAATAGATTATACTTGCTCATTTTAATACAATTTATTTACCTTTTTATTTATCACTGCTACTATTGTATTTACTTCTGATGTTTTTCTCTGATCATAATCCTTCCTTCCTTCCCTCCCTCCCTCCTTCCCTCCCTCCCTCCTTCCTTCCTTCCTTCCTTCCTTCCTTCCTTCCTTCCTTCCTTCCTTCCTTCCTTCCTTCCTTCCTTCCTTCCTTTCCCTCCCTCCACCACAGAAACTTCTTGTATTGCAAGGAGATCTTCTCTGGTGGAACATTATTCTTCTTGCTCTGGAGTACAATTGCCAATCCCCAGGGTTTTGAGGCCCTTCCCCTGCTTCAGGGTTATCAGAAAGCAAGGGGGGAGGGAGGAAATGTCTGCTGGGCACTCCATTAGACTCTATGGTGGGGTGGCCAACGGTAGCTCTCCAGATGTTTTTGTCTACAACTCCCATCAGCCCCAGCCATTGACCATGCTGGCTGGGACTGATGGGAGTTGTAGGCAAAAAAACATCTGGAGAGCTACCATTGGCCACCCCTGCTCTATGGAGACCAGTCCCCATAGGGTATAGCGGAGAATCAATCTGTGGGTATCTGGGGCTTGGGGGGGGGGCTGTTTTTTTGAAATTTTCAGCATAATCCTTCCTTCCTTCCCTCCCTCCCTCCTGGTGCCTCTCCTCAACCCCCCTAAGTTTCAAAAAGATTGGACCATGGGTCCAATTCTATGATTCCCCCCAAAAGAAGGTGCCCCCATCTTCCATTATTTCCAGTGGAGGGAAATGTGATGGCCAGAACTCCCTTTGGAGTTCAATCATGCTTGTCACAACCTTGCTCCTGGTTCCACCCCCAAAGTCCCCAGATATTTCTTTAGTCAGACCTGGCAACTCTACTCTGGAGCTGAAGGCTCTGCCAGCTAAAGGATCTAGCAGAATGGATTCATGGGATCCATCCCATGATGCTTTTAAGGTGTTAGAAATTCTTCACATAATTATCTTGGTCTTCCAACAATCTTTTAAAGAGGGTCAGATTAATCCTCTATTACAGAGGGAGTGTATTTATGTTGAGTGGCTCTCCTAAGGCTATCTTGTGAATTAGTCAAGATTTGAACTAGAGACTTTGGGCGTTTTCGCACTGACCTTAATCGGCAGCGACGTCCCTCTTCACCGCGCAGGATCTGCGCGGATTTCACACCAATTGCTGCGGAGCACCCGGAAGAGCCGCAAAGTCCCGTGGCTTTTGCGGCGCAAATGGAAACTGGTTTTTGGCAATCAGTGCGAAAACGCCCTTTCTGATTTGTAGCTTAGTCTATTAGATGCTGTGCCAGATCATTATTGTACTCCATACAAACTCTATCATGCACTTACATTCACCTGCACAAATGCCACACACATTGAATTCCATTTGGTTCCAAAATGCTTACATATTTGTATAATGCATTTGTCTGCATGCATTCAAAATAACCTGTGATTTCAACACATTTTACTTGGAAGACTACCCGAGCCCAGAGTGTGTAGTTTCATTATGGCAGTTTGCTTTGGCCCATCATGCCATTAGACTAAAATGCACCAGTTAGAATGCAACCAACTCCGTTCTGATGAGGAATCCACAAAGATAAGAATCTACTTCGTGGCAAAGAGTCTATTGACAGATTTAAAGACTGGGAGGAAAAAGACGTTAATCCCCCAGTAATGAGTTTCTTGGATGACTGAGACAAGTTCAGCTCAGGGCCCTAACTGTTACTAATTTGGGCTGAGAGCCAGAAACACACAAAAAGGAGCCTAAGGAAGTGTGATATGAAGAAGGGAAAACAACCAAGAAGAAAAGTTTGTTGAGGGGCAGAAATTGCCTCCAAAAGAATACTGATACCTGCTGTACTGCAAAATGACCACTAATACAAAGTTCCACAATGAAGTTATTTGCTCATATTATAATATCTCAAAGTAATCTTTTTCCAGACTTCTCTTGTCATTGGCAGCATTGATATGACCCGGTAAGCTGGTAAAATTGGTGGGGCAGAGGGGAGAAGTACTTTTGAGCTTTGCTTGGTGATTTTTTGAGCTGAAATGACCAGACCAAAATATAAATTATAGGCTTGGATACATTGCAGAGTATGTCTAGTACACTGAGATAAAAGCAATTAGAAAAGTTGTGTGATCAGAAGCAGTGTTCTGTTACTTTTTTCAACTAGGGAATCTAGGTATGTGCAAATGGTGGCTAAGGCTGCCCATCATACAACATAATAGCAAAATTAAATGGAAGTAGAACTAGTGATCTTTCAGTAGGAAACAACTAAATAAAAGAGACTAAAATATGCAAGAGGACAAATGACCTGAACTCTGAAGCAAGTGTCCACAGCATCTGTTGCAGTATATTTGATTCAAAGTAACGATGCTTGTCTCTCTTGCTTATCTTTTTGTGTGCTGTTCACCACATTTGTTTTGGATGGCATTTACTTTTGATGGAGTTCAACAGGCCTTTGCTGACTGTTTTAAAAGCATTGGGTTCATTCCGGATCCAGCTTTATTACTGGAAAAGCAAGTTAATGCTGGTGCAAAAAAAGAAGGAAAAAAAATAAAGGCTTTTCTACCAACTCAGCCTAGCCTTTCCTGGCTACCTGGATTCCAAGAGACCTGGATTTATGTCACAGTAAAATTGAGATTAGGCTACTGTAATGTGGTGTACATTGGTCTCCTCTCATAATTAGCTCAGAAACTCCAACTAGTCCAGAGAATACCATGGCTCAGCTACTGACCAGAACTAGATGGAGCATGTATATTACTCTTGCCTTGATTCTGAGTTGGTGAACATTTTGCCCTATTTGCAAAATTTCCAAAACTGAATGATGTGTTGGTGGGCAAAATATATCAGCCCTCCTTTAAACAGCAGAATCTTGCTCTCAGACCCAATTACAGGTTGCAGCTCACAGTATCTAGTTGGATACAAATGCTGTTTCTCTAGCGGTCCTTCCTAATCTCATTCATCCTTCTAAAAATTCTGTGAGATAGAGCTCTATTTGTTTTCATCACTGAGTTACTCAGTCTGAGAGACAATGCCTGAGTAATGATGAGGACACCCAATTGACTCACTGATTGAGGTTGAAGTTGGATTTAAATCTAGCTCTTCCAGATCAGCAGGTTTCACTCAATCTTCTTCAGTTTTCTTCCCTTTCAGGGTAGGTTGTAATTTAGATTACCAGGGAAAGTGCTAGGAAGCTGATGGCCTAGGCAGCTGCACTCTGTTGGAGCCACCCCACTCCCAGTGCAACCCCACTTAAAGTGGATGGGAGCCACCACTGTGACCAGCAGCAGCCCCCATGAAGGGGATAGTAGCTGTTGCTGCTACATGTTGACAAGATTTGGCTTTTGGAAGTCAGTGTTCCCAGCCCTGGACAAGACTGATGGGCACAAATTGGAAGGAATCCACCATTGCTGGAAACTAGTGACTCCCACAAGGGGAGTGGGAGCTGCTACCAGTGCAAGCCAATAGTCACCATCTTCCACAAGGTGGGTGTGTGCAAAAAGAATGAGAGGGAGCCATTGCAGCTGCAAGATGGTGGCCTTCACCCCACACAATATAGCCAAGTGTGAGCCAGGTGAAAGCCATAGTGAACAGCATATTCCTGCCCTGCCCAGGTTGGATGGGCCCTGACCTCTAGCTTCTCCCCTCCATCAAAGAGTTGTGAGCAAACAGGGTGATTTTCGGGGTGATTTTTGTATCTCAGTCCACCCCATTCTTCTCAACAGCCCCTGTTCCATGTGGCTTTTGTCCATGCTGATTCTCAGTGTAATTTTTTGAGTTATTAAACAGGAGTCTCTTCTTTTTTCACCCCTGGAAAAAACAGTTTGATCTAACCCCATAGGTGAGCACCCTGTTCACAAGAATAGACTGGCTGTCACCAGATTGACTTGGGTGATGGATTTCTCCAGTTAAATTCTTCCTACCACTGAGGATCAAAAAGCAGCAAGTAAATTTAATAAATGGTATTTCTGGCTGAAAGTTAGAGCACTTAACCAACAGTGCAGAAAACACCTTTGCTGACATGCTCAGCATGAGCTAAGTATTTCTGCCAATACTTCATTTTGGTATGCATGTCTGATCAGAAGGGCTTCTCAGTAAATAATAATAAAAAATCAACTGGCTTTATTGATCTGCTCTCTGGGACTCTGCTGCTATCCAAAAATTCAGCAACAGCCCAGAAACTGCCAGGCTCTTTCTTTATCAGTTTTCATAGATGTGCTGCATTTACAGGAGCCAGGAATTTATCCAAATGCTCTATCCCATTAGTCTTTCAACTAGCACCCAAATGAATGAGTGAATGAATGTGGTTGAATTTCACTGCTTTCTTAGAGTGATACTGGTGCAAATAAAACTGGCCAGAGAAGATGCAGGTTATGAGTTCTTGGGGTGGCACTGGGAGGCAGTTTATCCCAGAGACAAGGGAGAGGAAGCTAACCCAGACTGGGTCTGATCAGTGTCTGGATGGGCAATCTCCCAGGAGCCTGATGTACACCACCTTGAGTTTCATGACAGAGGAAAGTGGGAACATAAATATAATAACAATATTTTTTTTTAAGTCTTAGCTAATATTTTAACTCCCCCTCCCGTGTGCCTCTTTTAGTCTTATGCTTGGAGGTTTTTAGTTTTAGAAATAGAATTTATTTTCATCCGAGCAGCATGCCTCTCATTTGAAATGTGGCATACATGTTAATTATGGCTTTTGAGGCAGATGTGCAGCTTTAATTTTCCAGAGATTTGCAGGAATGTGTATATTGCTGTATGAAAAGTATGCTTGATATGACCTATTCTTAGCCTGGATTTTCAGGACTGCCTGCCCAGTGCCCACACAATGTTACCAAAATATACATGGCTTTAAATTTTTATATGTCAAGATGCTTATGTTATTCTATGGCATAGCTCCAAATTGTAATCAGAATTGCCTCTTATCTGTTTAATGTTTTTAAGTGTTTATAGATTTAATCCATCTCTCCCCTTCTAATAACAACGTGGTTGGCTGCTGTTATGATCATACAAAAGAGCAAACAAGGCCACCCACAGATAAGGGAGGAGTTCTCTCTCAGGTATGCAGAAAATTATGACCTGGTAACCTAACCAATGCTGGCCTGCTCTTGCTGGCCTAAAAGTAGCCTATATTGATTGCAGTCAACAGATTCCTTTAAAGGAAACGAGGGAGAGAATTATCCTGCCCAAGCCCCCTCAGGAGTTATACAGCAGTGACTGTTTGGGCAGTAACAGTACCTACTCTTTAATCTCCAAAGTCTGGCTGAAAATGGTATACCTATGGAGATTTTTTTGTGGGAAAGGAACTCCCAGGGGTAGAGCATGGCCACGTTTAATGGTGGATGCATGAACAACATTCTCCCGATCCCACTGCTTCCCAGCCTCCCCACACTGCAATTTTAGCCTCAAAAGGCTCAATGATTCAAAAATGAACAGCAAAGGGCCAAAATAACAAATAGGTAATGAGAAAACTACCTCGACTAGCTCCTTTTTCACACAAAAATCAGGACAAAAAAACGCATCACGCAGCACCATTGAAGCAAAAAACATGGCCATCTGGAAGAATTCGTCACAAGAGGACATCTCCATGGACTCACCAGACTTCCAAAACCTCCAGGAAACACTGCAGGAGTCGTTACAGACTTCATTTAAAGAAATGGAGGAACATTTTGTGATCATTATAACTGAAAAAAAAATTGCTACAATTCTTCAACCGATCTCACTCCAAATCCAAGACCTCACAGAAGCAGTAAACAAAGCTTCCCACTCAGCAGAGTCTGCATACAACTTGAGTAAAACATTTTAAGAAAAAAATTTGCAGACACAAGAAATCAGGGCTTTTTTTGTAGAAAAAGCCCAGCAGAAACTCATTGGCATATTAGGCCACACTCCCTGATATCACCATTATTTCACACAGGGCTTTTTTGTAGAAAAAGTCCAGCAGCAATGCATTTGCATATTAGGCCACACCTCCTGACATCAAGCCAGCCAGAGCTGCGTTCCTGTGCATTCCTGCTACAAAAAAAAAAAAGTTCTACAAGAAACTATCTCACTACTGAATGATAGAATCATAACCTTGGAGGCTACTGTACATCAAGGAAGGAAATTCCCATTCCCTCCCCCATTGCCTCCTGCTTCCCCTCCTTTTGCTCCATTTCCAAGGGAGGTAAAATCCCATGCACTGGCCCTCCCTCTGCTCCCACTTCTCTCCACCCAAAAGCTGCAGTTTCTCTCTTCCCCTCTTCCCTCTACTCTTTCTTCCACCTACTCCCTTCCTCTTGTTGTCAGGTGCCTTTTGGGGTTGCTCTGAAAACTTCAAATGTTCTCTGAGTTCCTTTTCCACCAGCTGCTGCGTATACATAGATGGTATTTTTACTCTTTTTGGTTTTTCTTAGTGCCACAACATTAAAAAAAACCCATTCCAGATGTTCCTGCAAATCTAGAAATTTTCCCAAGTTCATGGTAACTCCTTCCCTGTCCCTATGTGGCCCCATTGAGTGGATTTTTGATCTGCAGTCTGGGGACAAGTTTGCTATTAGATACACAATCCACTCATTTAAAATATTTTATTCCACTTTCCTACCATATTGATCTCTAGTAACTTATAATGATGGATCAGAAACCAGTATCCAACAATACAATAACATTTGCAGATTTACCCCAGTCTAAACTCACTGATTTCAAGTTAATAAGAAACCAGACACCATCAGAAATGATATAAAAACTGCCAAAGCCAAGAAGTTGATGTGCTGGTGGCACACTAACCAAATTTGGTGATAGGTGCTTATGCTTCAAATCGTGCCATAATGAAGGCTGGATCTAAAAGGAACTATGTCCTCGACCAACCATATCCATTTTTTCTGTGGCTTTATTTTCTTATGAGTGGGACAAAGGATTTTGAAATTGTAAAAAAAAAATACATGGTGGTGTTTTTTCTAGTGCTATCTTTTTTGAGGTGTGGTGACCAGAACTGTACACAGTATTCCAAATGAGTCCGCACCATTGATTTGTACAGGGCCATTGTGATACTGGCTGATTTGTTTTAATACCCAATAATCCTCAGCATAGCATTGATCTTTTTTATTGTAGTGGCACACTGTCTCAGCATTTTCAGTGACTTATCTACCATGAGTCCAAGATCTCTCTCAGTCAGTCTACACCAGTTCAGATCCCGCTAATAATGAAATCTGGCCCCCATTTGCAGATATTTATAGTTACAATTTTTGGATCCAATGTACATTACTATGCATGTTGAACCTCCTTTGCCATGTTGACACCCACTTGACCATCCTTGACAGATCCCTTTGGAATGCCTCACAATCCTCCCTGGTTCTCATCACCCTGAACAATTTAGTGTCATCCGCTAACTTAGCCGCTTCACTGCTTACTCCTTACTCAAAATCATTAATGAACAAGTTAAAAAGCATTGGACTCAGTACTGAGCTCTGTGGTACCCTACTGCTTACAGCCCCCCCACTGTAAAATTGCACATTTATACTCACTCTCAGTTTCCTGTTACTTAGCCAGTTTTTGATCCACAAGAGGACTTGTCCTTTTACCCCATGACTATTGAGCTTACTTAGGAGCCTTTGGTGAGGAACTTTACCAAAAGCTTTCTAGAAGTCAAGGTAAACAACATCTATTGCCCCCCCCCCCTTGTCCACATGTTTGTTCACTCCCCTCAAAGTGAACCCTACAGAACCCATGTTCATCAATGTGCCTACTAATTCTGTCTTTAATAATGGTTTCCATCTACTTACCTGGTATTGACATCAAACTGACTGGCTTGTAATTTCCTGGATCTCCTCTGGAACTCTTTTTAAAGTTGCCATATGTAACAAGGCCTGCCTTCCTTCCTTCCTTCCTTCCTTCCTTCCTTCCTTCCTTCCTTCCTTCCTTCCTTCCTTCCTTCCTTCCTTCCTTCCTTCCTTCCTTCCTTCTTCATATTTCAGGGTTTTTTTTTTTTTTACTTTATTTGGATTTGTTTAATGGCATACTAGAATGTTAGAACTATACCTGGGAGCAGGGCATCTTTTAACTTCACTGCCAGTGTGACTCATATCTGTCCCAGTTTGCATTTGTGAAGATAAGGCCAACTGCAATCACTAACAAACAATTCCACAGTTCTGTTAGGTTGATCATGGAAGGACATTTCTCTTGCAAAATTAACATGGTTTGCAACAGATGTACTTTATAACAGCTCATCTGGAACATATGCATTATGTAAATCCTCCAGGATAATTTTTTTTCCAACTGAGGCAACCAAATCTGCAGTCAACATATTGCTTCTTAGAATTGCTTTCAGCATTGCTACAACAACAACAGAGCTGTTAATAATCTGGACTAGTGGAATATCGGGCTCACTTGGTTCTGCAGTGGAAGATCAACTTCCAATTTAATAAGCTTCATTCTGTTGCAAAATGTTACAGGATAATCACCATGTTTTGTAGTGGCTTATAGAAGCAAAACTGATTGCTTAAGGGCCTTTCAAGCAAGTGTGCACTGTACATTTTGAAGCTCTCGCTTGTTTACAGTGTGGATGGTATCACTAATAAAATAAAATACATGTTAAATAGTTTCATTTGTGTGCGCAGTATGCTTTAATTCTATTTAATTTAGCTTGTTCTAAATAGCAAACCTTGACTGAACTAAGTAAGGAAGCATTAATCTCAGCAGTCTGTGTAAGAAATGGGATGGAGCTATTGTTGCATGCTTTCCACACTTGGTGTTTGGGGCATTATAATGGAAACAGTCACATTTTCTTTGATATAAATAACAGCATCCATCATGTTGTTATGTACTGGCCCTCCTGACATGCACTTACCGTACAGAAATATATTGTATCCCAAATAGATCTGGCAGGAATAAAAACTAAGCTGCATCTCTGACACATAAATGGGGGAAACCAATATACAAATATGAGCAAATGAGGTGGAATGTTGTGCCAAAATTTAGTCATATTCATGATCCCATTGAGGCATCCAGACACAGTCCATTAATAAAGTCAATCTGTGTACCTGCCTAACTGAGCTGCTTTTAGGAATGTGATGAAGGTCACAAAAGTGGCAGCAGAACATCTGCTTTGCATACAAAAGGTTCTTGGCTCAACACTCAGCATCTCCAGTTAAAAAGGCAGTGGTATGAAAGACTCTGCTTGAGACTCCAGAGAGCTGCTGCCATCAGTCCAATGGTCTGATTCAGTATAAGGCCGCTTCATGTCCTTAAATGGTCTAGGGTATTTCTCCCAGTTAAATATGCTGGTATTGCTAAACCTGGTTTGTAACAGAGAGTCAATGTAGCTAGTGTATCAAATTTGGGGAGGCTTAGCTTCAAATTCCCGCTCAGCCATGAAGCTCATTGGTGACCTTGGGCCAGAGATATACTCTTAGCCTAGCCTATCTCTTAAGATCATTGAAGCATGGGAAACCATTAATGTCATCCTGAGTTACTGGGAGGAAGGGTGTGATATATAAGGTTAATTACTTGTGACCTGGAGCAGGTACACTAGGCATGTCATCTGGATTCCTGATTAGTTGGTTCTGAGTGGTTGTAAAGGTCTTGTCAAGATAATACAATGATTAAGGTATCTGTATCTATTTTTTAAAGTAGACACAGAATTTTTTTTTCATTTAGTTAGTGAATCTGTTATGTAGACCCAGACTTTTTTGGGGGGGCAGGTATTTGATCTGGGGACTTAGAAGCATTGTGCTTTCTCATGCTCCCGCTGACTTTTTGGTTAATGAATGAACCCATGTTAAGTCTTCAGCTATACTGATGTTGGGATAAGGAATGACTGTGCCTTTTTGGAATAGTACAGCTGGGATTCCACTGAATAGTTCCATAGCCAGAAGGACTGCTACCCACAAAGTGTGATTTTTCTCAACTCCCCTGACATGCTGCTCTCTGGGGATCAGCATTCATGACTAGCATTTAGAGGGCATTTGGGCTGCAAAGGGACAGGGAGGCATGAATACCGTGCTCCAGGGCAGAAATCCTTCCATCTGTGGAAAGGAAATTCTCTGCTGGATACAAGACTGCCCCTGAAAGCTGACAAACTAACCAAGGGTAAAGTGCTCATTAATTTGAGACTTTACACACTATCTGGGAATTAATACAGGAGAAAAAAAAAGAGAAACCAGATGGGAAAAAGGCACAAATGACTTAATGAATGGATAGTGGTGGCCCTACCTTTGTGCATTCAGGATAATCTGAAAAAAACTTTTTTCAGAGAAGTGCTACTTGCAAAACAAAAATAGAAATCAAATTTGTACCCACTTATCTGATTACCTTTTTAAAAATCATTTGGATATCCAGTTTAATGGCATGCTTTGCAGGTATGTTATCATTGGAGGTTAATTAGAGGAGACATAAAGCTTTCTAGGAAGGAGAAGGAAAAGATTTTGAATGTGGGGGATGATATGGCTGCTTTCACTCAGCATTTGATTCTCCTTAATGAGTACTTTTGGAAGTGATACCCAATTAGGAAACAAACTGCAGTCATCACAAAAGCATACTTTGTTGTATGACTCACAGACATTCTGTAGATACAAAAGAGGTAGAAGAAGGTCAATCAGAGCTTTGTATTTTTCCATATTTGCCTCAGGAACAATCTTCTAAGCCTAAGGGACATAATAATTGGACACTTCTAAACATACACAGTTGCCAAATATGTGGACCAGCTTAGGGAGTTGTGCTTGCACAGACAATGGTGTGGCCACTACCATTGCCAATAAAGGAACATTTGGCATGTTGAAAGGCATGCAAAGAGAGAGGTTTCCACCACAGAAAATTAATGGGATAGCCACTGCATTTAAGAACTTTCATGTGCACATCAGAACAACCACTATCCAGAGCACAGAATAAACTAGATGATAGAGCTGCAGCACAGATAGGCCCTCCATCGCAGTCTTTCTCAAACCACTAGACACAACTATCTTCTTTTGCATCAAATGAAAGCAAAAATGCCCTTCTTCAATTGGTTCTTTTTTAATGGTGTCAAGCATTTCCTGTTCATAGCAGACAGATTTTAAGTTCTCCTGCACTATAAGCAGAACATGATTTTGCCATCATTGCCATCATAGTAATTAGGATGGCATTTTCATATTATCAGAGTTGGTTTGGGATGGTTCACTCTAAAGTCAATGAACATTTTTGAAATATACCCCCTTTTGTTGAACACATACAGCCTTGCAGCAGCATTCGACAGTCAATCATCATCTGCTGACTTATTGCCTTGCTGACATGGGGATTCATGAGGTAGTCTTGCAATGGCTTACCTCATTTCTCCATGGTCAGAGGACCATGGTGTTGAGTCAGTGTCCCCAAGGTTCCCACTTGAATGGGGTTCCCCAAGAGGTACTTCTCTTCCCAATGTTATTCAACATCAACATGTGCCCCCTCACCCAGTTGGTATGGAATTTCAGGCTGGGATGTTGTTATGTCTTGAAACATAAGCTGATGTACCACATGGCGATTGCTGCAGAGGCAACACCACGGGTCCCCAGATGTAGCTCGCCAGACACCCCGCCCATCAAGATCTGTGGCGGGAAGTTTGACTGACCAGGATTGGACTGGTCAGACTGGGGGGCAGTTCCAGGTAATGTATATAAGCGGGACCCGGCCCGCGTGTTCCCTCTCTTGTAATGTACCACTGAATAAAGCATGTTGCCTTCAACCCATCTCGCAACTCAGTACATTACAGTGGTGACGAGGATGGGATCCTAGCCAGGTAACTCCCAAAGAGTACCTTCGCGGAGCTGGCCAAAGACGGAGAAGGCCCGCCGTCCAGGGAAACGGAAGCACCAGCCGCCACAGCCACCATGGCTAACCCGAGCGGAGCAACGGGTCGCCTCGAAGAGTTCAACCCCGCTAAACCGGAGAGGTGGGAGACCTACACGGAGCGGGTCAATTGCTACCTTTGAGCAAACATGATAATGGACAACAGCTGGAAAAAAGACGTGCTCCTGAGTGTCTGCGGAGAGGCCACATTCGAGATCGCCAAGGGTCTCTCGGCCCCCGCAAGACTCACGGAGAAGACGTATGAGGAGATAGTCCGACTCCTCATGGGGCACTTCTTGCCCCAGCCCTCAATCATCACCCGCCGATTCCTCTTCCACAAGAGGGACCAAGAGACGGGAGAGACGGCAGCCGAATACCTGGCCGCTCTCTGCCAAATAGCGGGAAACTGTAGCTTCGACAAGCTAGAGGAGGCCCTGAGGGACCGTTTCGCCTGGGGCCTGAGAACGAAAGACTACAGCAGAAGCTCTTCGCAAAGGAAGAGCTCACCCTCCAGGGCACCTTCAATGAGGCCACAGCATTCGAGAGAGCCACTAAAGCTTTCCACAACCCAAGGGCAGAAGCTGTCCACCAGGAGGAGACGGCTCAGAGCCACCCAGAGGAGGAGGAGATGCACCAGCTATGCCACCCACCAGGGACGGGACCGAGAGTGACCCAGCGGCCACGAGCGGCGGAGAAACCAACCAGCACCAAGTGCGCAAGCTGCGGGGACCCGCACGAGCATCGGGACTGCCCCTATCGCAACGTGGACTGCAGGAACTGCGGAAAAATGGGCCACATTGCACGGGCTTGCAGGGCCAAGGCTGGCCGCAGACGCCAGTCCATCAACCAAGACTCGATCGAGGACTACTTGACCACCTTGACCAGCCTGCAGGTAATGAACTTGCCCAGCAATACCCCCAACAAGGTCAAGGTATCGATCAGGATCGAGGGAAACCCCTGCCTGATGGAACTGAACTTGGGCTCCTCCATCTCCATAATTTCGGAGGAGTCCCTAAGAAAACTGTGCCCACGTGGCCGGCCTAGGCTGCGACCAGCTGGTTTCATACTACGGGACTTCCCAAAGAACCCCGTACAGATCCTGGGATAGGCCACGGTGAGGGTGGAGTTTAAGAGCTTTAGGGGGAAACTGGATATACTGGTGGTCAAACGCCAGCTCACCACACTGCTGGGCCTGGCCTGGTTTCGTCCGTTGGGAATTCAGATCGTGGGGGTGCAGCAGCTGGGGACGCAAGGGTTTGAGCATGTGTGCAGGGAATTTCCAGAGGTGTTTGATGGGGCCCTAGTGCTCCAAGGGTCCTCTCATATCCTTACCCCTCGACCCCCACGTGCGGCCGATATGGCTAAAGGCCAGGTGGGTTCTGTTTGCTCTGAAGCCCAAAATCGAAGCAGAGCTGGACCGCCTCACAGCCCAGGGAGTGCTAAAACTGGTTTCCTACGCCACATGGGAAACCTCAATAGTAACCCCGGTGAAGCCAAATGGGGACATGCGCATATGCGCCGACTACAAGTGCACCATAAACAAGGCCCTACAAGATAACCCCTACCCCGTCCCAGTAGTCAGTCACGTTTTGGCAGCACTAGCGGGGTCAAAAATTTTGGGGAAGCTGGACTTGGCCCAGGCATATCAGCAGCTCCCAATGGACGCCGATACGGTGGAAGCCCAGACCATAGTGACCCACAGGGGGCTTTCAGGGTGCAGCGGTTGCAATTTGGGGTGAGTGTGGCTCCGGGGGTCTTTCAGAGCCTGATGGATTCTCTCCGCAGGCAGCCGCTTTTCAGGCGATCAAGGAGCTCCTTGTATCCAATAACGTGCGCCACCATTTTGATGAAGCCCTGCCGGTGGTCTTAGCGTGCGATGCGTCACCATATGGGGTGGCCGCCGTCCTGGGCCACCAACTCCCGGACGGGAGGGAGGTCCCAATAGCATATTACTCCAGAACCCTGACCCCCGCAGAGCGCAACTATGCCCAGATTGATAAGGAGGCCTTGGCAGTAGTCCCCCCCCCCCATTGCAGAAACAAGTGCTGGAGACCCTACACGAAACTCGTTGTGGGATTGTACGGATGAAGGCCCTAGCACGCAGTTATGTATGGTGGCTGGGAATGGACGAGGAGATCGAGGGGTGGGTTCGAAGGTGCCAAGCCTGCCAGGAGTCCCGGCCCGAACCGCCCAGTGCCCCGGTCCACCGCTGGGAAGCCCATAGGAGGCCGTGGTCTAGATTACATATTGACTTTGCGGGGCCATTTCAGGGCCAAACATTCTTCATTCTGGTGGATGCTTACACCAAGTGGTTGGAAGTTATCCCCGTAGCCTCCACCCCAATGGCGGCGGCGGTCCGAGTGTTGGGTAGTCCATGGCGGTCCATGGTTGGGTAGTCTCCCGGCTCTTGACAGGGTACCCTTATCACCAGCTCTGACTATCAAGAGTCTTGGCATGATCCTGGATGCCACCTTGTCTATGGAGGCCCAGGTCACAAAAGTTGCCAAGTTGGCATTTTTCCAACTATGCAGGGTTAGGCAACTGGCTCCCAACCTGTCTCAGTGCCCTATCCACTGTAAGCCATGCAATGATCACCTCCAGTATAGACTATTGTAATTCGTTTTATGCTGACCTACCCTTGTGCTTGACCCAAAAGCTCCAGCTGAACCAGAATGTGGCCATTTGGATCCTTATGGGGACCCCTTGGGTGACACACATCCAACCAGTGCTGAGCAAGCTGCACTGGCTTCCAGTGGAGCACTGAATCCGGTTCAAGGTTTTGGTGTTGACCTTTAAGGCTATTAGTGGTCAGGGACCTTTGTCTGGGCCGTGGCGGCCCGGGAAGGGAAATCCCCCTGCCAGTTTTTGACGGCGTGCCGTTGATGGAGGCGGGCAGGGTCAAGAGCTTGGGGGTACTATTGGAGCCTTCACTGACAATGGAGGCTCAGATAGCAGCCACTGCCAAGTCCGCATTTTTTCATCTTAGGCGGGCGAAGCAGTTGGCCCCCTTCCTGGAACGCGACGACCTAGCAACAGTGATTCATGCTATGGTCACCTCGAGGCTAGACTACTGTAATGCCCTCTACATGGGGCTACCCTTGTGCCGGACCCGGAAATTGCAGTTGGTGCAGAATGCCGCCGCCCGGCTGTTACTAGGGCTCCCAAGATGGGAGCACATTCGGTCGGGGCTTCGGGATCTGCACTGGCTGCCAATAACATTCCGAGTCCAATACAAGGTGTTGGTCATTACCTTTAAAGCCCTATATGGTCTAGGACCTGCCTACCTTAGGGACCGTCTCTCCCCACACGCCCCCCAGAGAGTACTACGATCGGGCTCAAAAAATCTACTAGCAATCCCCGGGCCAAGGGAGGCCCGTCTGAAATCCACCAGGGATCGGGCCTTCTCGATGGCTGCGCCTTACTGGTGGAACCAACTGCTGGAGGAGGTGCGGGCCCTGCGGGACCTAGGGCAGTTCCGCAGGGCCTGCAAGACAGTCCTCTTCCGGCAGGCCTATAACATCTAACTGAAAATGTGAATATTTTTAGATGGAACTAAAAATGCACCTACCGACCGCTGGTTTTTATTCCTATTTGTATTTTAATTATGGTTTTAACTTATTATGTAAATGTTTTTAAGTTGAATTGTGTGAATTGAAATGTTGTGAGCCGCCCTGAGCCACTTCGGTGGGAAGGGCGGGATATATGTCTAGATATAAATAAATAAATAAAATAAATAAATAAGGCTATTAGTGGTCAGGGACCTACATATCTTCAGGACTGCCTCTCTTAATATGTCCCTGGAAGAGTGTTATGCTCCAGCAATAAGAACCTTCTGGTGGTTCCTGGCCCGAGAGAGATCTGGCTGTCCTTGACTAGGGCCAGGGCCTTTTCTGCCTTGGCCCCTGCCTGGTGGAACTCTCTGCCAGAAAACATCCATGCTCTATGGAATTTATTAACTTTATGTAGGGCTTGCAAGGCAGAGATGTTTCACCAGGCATTTGATTGAGAACAGCAGTGGTCTTGCACTCTCATATACCCACCTTCTTTTCTCTATATACCCTCCACCCAGGGGTTCGCAGATACTGAAATCACCATAATCTTGAATATAAGATGTAATTTTGTCTGTTCGGAGGAATTATTTAAATGTATTTTAATATCAGGGCTAGAATTCAGCAGAAGCTCACAGGAGTGCAGCTCCTGAACCTCCAACCAGGGTCTGCATGCAGTGGGGACATATACAAATGAGATATGCTACTGAGCTCCTGCACCTTTTTTTCTACATAATGACCCCTGTTTAATATTATATTAATCTTATCTTTGTGTCTTTGGTTTTCCTTCTAGCATTTGTCCTTAGTTTCCTTAGCTGTAAATAACAATGAAAAAAATCTGTTAGGAAGAAACGAGAGACATGAAAAGATTGCAAAATATAATACTCTGGGTGTATGAGATACTTTTAACCATGTCCATTTTACAGTGGCTTAGGTGGCATCGGGAGCCATCTGTTTTACAGCTATGCTGAATACCATAATTAAAAATTACCTAAGATCAGGTTCTAGTATAAAAATGGAAGGAAACATCTGGCCCAGCAAGCCTGTTAAACAAAATTACACATCTGTAGGTGAAACTATTTCCCCTTCTATTGGCCTTGCAAGGTTTACAAAGCAAATACTTCTCTCATTGCTTTTAGTGATTTTTATTTTGTTATTGTTTACCTGAAGTGCAATATGAGCTAATAACAGATTGATAGAGCCTTGTGGGGGAGGTGCCATGGCTCAGTGGTAGAGCACATTCTTTGAATGCAGGTTTCATATTCAGTCCTTGGCTTCTCTGGAAGAAAGGATGTCCAGTAGCAGGTATTGGGAAAGGACTTTTACTGAAATCCTGGATTGATATTACCAGTCATAGACAATGATACTGAGCTAGATTCAAATATGTTTGGTGGGTAATAGATTGGACCTGGATGTGGGAGATGGAGAAGATGGCCCCTTTCAACTGTAAAGCTTCTTGGATGGACAGCACCACTTATTTCAATGGAAAGGACAGCTCCACACATTTAGTATAGATTAGAACCTTCCATTAGGACTGTGAATTGGAAATTGCTGGATTGGGGCAATTTACCACAGTCCTTCCCATAAAGGCGCAAAGAGTTTATTTCAGGTGCTGCGTCTGGCATTTATGCTAGAATCCTTCTTAGAAAGCAATCACCTTATTCTGGTGTGCCATATAGGAAGAATGACTGATTGCTCAAAGTCAATGATTTTGAAAAGAGCATATAATTAACCATACTGCTACTAGGAGGAGGACAAGTCTTTGACAGCTTTTCTTTCTTGTTTCAACTGGGTAACAATACCTAATTATTCCCCCAGCAACCTATTTCCAATCCAGATTTCAGACTTATTTCTCAGAGATTGTTGCCAGATTTTTTTTTTTAACTGCAGCTCAGCTAAAGGTTTACTGAACCAATGTCCAGGTTGGCTTTCACCTAAAAAATACTAGAAGGGCAAATTCTGAAAGTCATTTTTACTCAAGCACATCTTCCACAGGCTTTGGCTGAATATTCTTTTTCTCTGAAAAATTATTTTATTTAGTTTATTTTTGGGATTTATATCCCACCCTACCCTGCATGGGGGGTCAGGGCAGCTCACATCATATATTCATACAATTAAACAATATCATAGCACAACCGTACAATAAAACATTAATTTATACAAATTTATACGTTTAAAATTAAATAACCAGTTTAAAATGCCAGATGGTCGCATGACTGCTAGATTCATTTCAGTGCAAGCTGCACTCATGCTGGGTGAGGGGGAGGAGACATATTCTAATAGAATATGTCAATCGCTCCCAGCACCATGGAATAGATAGCATCATGGAGCAATTGAAGCAGTTGAAGCAGGAGAGGCCGATGTTATTTGACATCCATCACCTCAGCCAACGGCCTGGCAGAACAGCTCCATTTTATAGGCCTCTAGTTTCTCCCCCATTAGTGCTTCTTTCTCTTCTTTGCACCCATCAACAAACCTACCTGCTTCCTTTTCTTCAGCTTCCCCTCCTTCTCTCCTCCTGGCAGCCTCTCCCAAGGTTTGGTGAAGTTCTGCAGTGGGTTACAGTGGTGGTGAGCTGGGTCCAGTTGTGTCATGGCTGGCTGTAATACCAAGCCAGATTCAACTATATAGTGACTACTCAGGTATGAACAGTTGCATAGTGACCACTAGACTGGGCTTAGTTTCACAGTGTATGCTAGGCCAGGCGCAACTGCACAGTGGCTGCTGGGCCAGGCCCAGTTACATGGTGCTCATTGGGTAAGGTTTTCTGGCTGAGCCTGACAATAAGTAGGAGGGTTGGGTGATTGGGGACATGGTGGTCATATGAAATCACTGACATCAGTATGTCACTTCCAGGTAAAACCATAGAGTTTGTAGTGATTCCTAGAGCTGCCTGTTGTCACTCCCAGGTTGTATCTGTAAGTGACACTGTTGGGGAAATTTCAGCCTCCTGGCCAACATTGATCCAGCTCTCTCTGTGTGTGTGTGTATATATATATATAATTACACAGAGGCAGCCTTTTCTAAAATGCAAAAGAAAAAAAATTGTGGTCGCTAAGAGCCAAGCTCTTGGGAAAATTTTAGCCTCCCTGCTAAAATTTCCCCAATGACATACCGGCACAGAGAATGCTGCTATTGTTGTTTTAAATTCTCCTACCATTGCTTGGAGAAGTGGTGGGCAACAGCAGCAATCAGCAGGGGGAGGCCTTGTAATCCTACTGCTCGACAAGACCTGGGCAGGACAGGCCCACTTGCATGGTGGGTGCTGCTGCTGGGCTACCCTGAGTGGTTTGGGCAACAAGTCTCTACTTGTCACTGCTGAGTTTTCTCCAACAAATTGTTCTTCATCAGGTGAGATGAGGGGCGGGATATGACCATATTCAGGGTTGTTTTGGCCTTCAAGTCTACCCCTGTTTTTACAGGAGCCAAGGCTTGGAAGACTCAGCAGCAGTATTGATGTGGTTGCCCAGCAACCTCCAAAATGTCCACTGACCGCTCAGGGGGCATTCTTTTCTTAAAGCTACAGGTCTTGTTTCTATTATTTTGAGGAATTTTAATCCACAGACTTTTCTTAATGGTTTAATTTTTTTTCTTGGGAAACTGGGACTTCTTTCAGGTTTGCAGAGCAATCTCCCTACCTGCCCGTAGCTCCATTTTGTGGATCTGTAATTTAACTACACTTTATGGTCTGCTTCAGAATTAGATATATGATGCCTGAGCTATTGGAAGATTGGATACTATTTCAAAACCAGCTGCATATCTCACTCAATACAACTGATGTATAAATATAACACTGTCCATATGAAGGTACCTGTTGCTCATGCCAATAGTGAATGCATATTGTCCTCTAGATTTTGGCAAAAAGGTGCTGTGCAGAACAAGGAGCATCATGGGGCTACCTAACCCAGGCAGTCTCCTGCTGGATGGAATTGTCAGCTATGGATAGTTTCAAGTTTCTTTATACTATTCAAATCAGATAACCTGGGTAGTCCAGGCAATTTTATACCTATTTACCTGAAAAGCTAGTTGTTTTCCTCACATGCGCCATCAAGAAAAAGGTCATCTTAAATTCAAAGTTGCAATTATGTACACTAATAAAACCCCTTTTTGAATATAACCTTATTTAGATGATAGTCTTAAGTTCAGAGTTGTATTCCTTTGTGTAAGTATGTATTATCCACACTGTTATTCTAACTGAATGCATGAACATCCACACACATATATATATATACACGAACACATACCCCTCACAATAGTTGTCCCTTTGTTTCCAAAGGACTTGCAAGCCACAACAGCAAACTTCTTCAAGTTACTCTGGGATTTTGCAAATGACACTAATTGCTAAACTACAGAATGTGCCTGACGCGTCAGGCCATGGGTGTTTGACCAACTTCACAGTCAGAAGTACATTTTAAAAAAGTGCTCATTCTCTTATTGCTGCAAGGGAACACTGTGAGGGGGTAGACAAGGAGCTTCCAGTTTTCCTCCCGTTCCACTTGCAGCAGCAGAAAGTGGGGGGGGACATTTCACCCTCTTCTCCTAAGAAGCAAATGTTGAGCCAGATAAGTGGCAAAAATCCCCCCACCCTTTTCATTGGTGAAAGTGGCATGGGAAGGAACAAGTGCTTATAAAGGTGAGTTTCCCTTATGTACATTGATTGTGAGTCTGGTCACGTACTTGCGTTGTGACACATGTCAGGCATAATATGTAGTTGCATCCTAAGAAACAACCAGCTGGGTAGCCATATTTGTCTCTTTGGACTTTTGTTTGGTTTTATAAGGAAAAAAACACAATGCCTTTCAAGTTGTTTTTGCTTCACCAAGGACATCTGCATAGTCACACTTGGGTTCGTTTTAGCCCTAGGAAAGCTTGCAAAAGGCATCTGTCATTGTGCAATTTTGAATTAATCTTTCTTACCTCATACCTATTATAGAGGCTGTCTTAGGTTGCATGCTTACAAAAATTGGAGGGGAAAAGATGAAATAGTGGGGTGCCATTGTGCATTCTATCCCCATGGCATATTTAGAATGGCATTTCAATAGTGCCAAGAGTGGTGTTGTCGATGGAGGACTGATACAGCTGTAGTCTTCTGGCTGACCTGGAAAGTTTCCAGTGGAAAATACCTGGGTCAGCTGTGGAAGGGAGGAGACAAAGCAGAGATAAGCCTGTAGATAAACAGACAAATGATGGATAAACAAGTTTCCATGCTAGTCTATGAACCTGGCAACTTGAGATTTTGAGAAAGAGTTTGGATAAAGAGAATTTGTGTTTCTATGTCATAGATTATCAAGTGGCACACATTTATAAAGAATTGCCTGGTTTCTGCTTCAGAACTGGCTCAGGGTGAAATCTGATGTATCCTTTCCTGGGAGTAAGCACTACTGAAATTAGTGGAATTACTTTGGAATAGACATTCCCAGGATTGCACTGTAATACAGCAGTGCAACCCAGCAGCCAGCTCACATAATCAAACTGTCACATTCAGAACATGGCTGGAGTAGATCCATGCAGATTTGGGATTGGCATACACAACTACCATGCTTGCAGAAGACAAACAGGCCATCTGACTTGTTCACCATGAACAGAATCTGCAGTTTTCCAGATTGGTTTGCTATGTGCAACACAGCAGCTTCTGCCACAAGCAGAAAACATGCATTGACTGTTGGCCTATAGGGGAAAACAATTCTGTGGTAGCATAATGGACATGAACTGGAAAAATATGGTTTGTGTTGGTTAGTGATTCATAGCGGAGGGATGGTGGCTCAGTGGTAGAGCATCTGCTTGGGAAGCAGAAGGTCCCAGGTTCAATCCCTGGCATCTCCAAAAAAGGGTCCAGGCAAATAGGTGTGAAAAACCTCAGCTTGAGACCCTGGAGAGCCGCTGCCCGTCTGAGAAGACAATACTGACTTTGATGGACCAAGGGTCTGATTCAGTATGGCAGCTTCATATGTTCATGTTCATAGCCAAACCATGAACCAAACACGAACTGTATAAGATAGCCCAAATCAGCTGAGTGGTGGGAACCAGGCTGCTTCCCATCACTAAGCTATTTTTCAGGCTTTCTCCAAACTCTGTTTAAAGGCACACCCTGCAACTCAGCTGTTTTTGTAGCTTTTGCAGTGAAGAGAAAGTAGGCACTGAAAGGGAGTTTTAAATCCATTTTCTGCTCTATCCATGAACTACCATGAACTGCTTAAAAAGTTTATGGAAGTTGGTGACAGTAGACCCATTAGAATAATAGAATCATAGAGTTGGAAGGGACCTTCAGGGTCATCTAGAACAACCCCCTGCACAATGCAGGAAACTCACAAACACCTCCCCCTAAATTCACAGGATCTTCATCACTGCCAAATGGCCATCTAGCCTCTGTTTAAAAACCTCCAAGGAAGGAGAGCCCACCACCTCCTGAGGAAGCCTGTTCCACTGAGGAATCGCTCTAACGGTCAGGAAGTTCTTCCTAATGTTGAGCCGGAAACTCTTTAGATTTAATTTTAACCCATTGGTTCTGGTCCTATCTTCTGGGGCCACAGAAAACAATTCCACACCATCCTCTACATGACAGCCCTTCAAGTACCTGAAGATGGTGATCATATCACCACTGAGTCACCTCCTCTCCAGGCTAAACATGCCCAGCTCCTTCAACCTTTCTTCATAGGACTTGGTCTCAAGACCCCTCACCATCTTCGTCATCCTCCTCTGGACCCGTTCCAGCTTGTCTATATCCTTCTTAAAATGTGGTGTCCAAAACTGAACACAATACTCCAGGTAAGGTCTTACCACAGCAGAGTAAAGTGATACCATCACTTCATGTGATTTGGGCACTATACTTCTGTTGATATAGCCCAAAACTGCATTTGCCTTTTTAGCCACCATATTACACTGTTGACTCATGTTCAATGTACAGTCCATTAAGACCCCTAGATCCTTTTCAGACATACTACTGCTAAGCAATGTTCCTTCTAAGCTGCAGAGTCTTGTGAGCAAAAATTCTAGTTTGTGAGCTACTAGCATTAAAGTTGTGAGCTCCTATAAAGTATTATGCTCTGGGGTCATCCTTCCTGAGCTATGACAAAAATGTGTGAGCTGGAGGCTAAAAATCTGTGAGTTAGCTCATGCTAACTCAGTTTAGAGGGAACATTGCTGCTAAGACAAGTCTCTCCCCATCCTATAGCCATGCATTGGATTTTTCCTACCTAAATGCATAGCTTTACATTTATCCCTGTTAAAATTCGTTTTATTGGTTTTAGCCCTGTTTTTCACCCTGTCATTACAAACTTCAGTTTACAAACCATGAACAGGACAAAATTTGTGATGAATTTTGCTTTGTGGTTTGATTTGTGCTCATCCCTAGTTAACATCATTAATCATATACATTCCAATTCAGCTCTGGCTGCACTTGAAACAGAAGTTTACCTGTTACTAGTAGTACCAGAATATGGCTAGAGTCAGACATCCAAAAGCCCTCTGGAATAGGCATCCCATTAAAGGCACTACAATGTAAAGAGAAGGATTTCATATTTTGATGTACATTTCAATGCACATTTTAGATTTTCAATACAATTCTAATAAGCACCCATGATTCCTGATATATGTGATGTATGCAGAAGTGTTTCTAATGGGCGTAGGTTGGGACTCTTACCTGAAAGTCAACCTGTGCATACATGGGCCACCAGTCAACAGCTTTGCAATGCTATGAGCAATGCCTGATTTTTTTGGTAAATGTTATCAGCCCTGCCTCAACTCAATAGTACATTTTCCTCATAGTTTCTCTTGCAGTTTTATTGGGAAACAGTTGTTCTCACATTTCAGATATGGGCACAAAGAGCTTTCTTAGTGAGCTGAATTTTATTATTATTATTATTATTATTTAAATTTTATTGTTATATATTCCAACACCAATCCACCTCTGTGAGAGTCCCAGGCCATAGATACATTATAATATTCCATAAATTTATAACTATTAACATTTCATCCAAATACAACTCCATCACTCTATTTAAACATCTTATCCATTCATTTTCTTATTAACCAACCAATCGTCTTAAATTGTTTAAACTTTTCCAAATATCTCACCATCTTCCTAAACCACCCCTCCTCCTGTTCCCTAACCTTTAATCCGTTCATTCTTCGTATCTTCATCGTTAAATACTCCAAAATAATTATATAATTCATTTTATCCCTCCAGTGATTAATTGTCAATTCCTCAGCTTCTTTCCAATTCCTTGCTATCACTTGTCTTGCTGCTACTAACATCAAATTAATCCATTTACTATCCTCTTTTGATCTTAATCCCACACCATCCAAATTAATAATTGCCATTGCTTTAGATATACTTATTTTCCATCCCATAATCTTTGTCATCTCTATGCCAACCTGCAACCAGAATTTTTTCACTAAGGGACAATCCCACCACATGTGACTGAAAGTTCCAATTTCTCCACATTTCCTCCAACAATTTTTACTCCCTGATTTAGAGATATAATACATCTTAATGGGTGTATAATACCATTTCTGTATCATCTTCAATCCCTGCTCCTGCACTAACCTAGATGTTGTAACAAAAGGGAGGTAATCTAAACATCCTCTCCCAATCTTCATTTAAAATTTTATCTCCAATATCTGTTTCCCAATGTTCCTTCAAAAATTCTCTCGGGGATTTCCCTGTACCTAATAAAATCTTATACAATTTTGAAACTATTTTTGACTTATCTTCGCTATACTCTTTCACCAAGTTTTCAAAGGGAGTATTAATTCTTTTACCAATATTTTTAAGTTCTTCCTCCTTCAGCAATGAGGAGATTTGACTTTTTAACAACCAATTAATATTATTCAAAATATTATACTCCTCTTTCTTCACCCCATCAGTACCCCAAACCTCTTTCAATTCTCGAATCGTAATCCTCTTCAGTTTATCTCCTACTTCCTTTGACAGCGATCCCCTTAATGGAGCAAATTTATCATAATACCACATTTTAGTAATAGATGATATCTCCGGAGCGAGTTCTTTTTTCCACTTCCCCCATACCCTACTGGGCCCCATAAAGGTTGATAATTTATCACCTATCTTCTTCCTCCTTTTCGTTCTCTCAAATAAACTTTCCTTTCCTCCTACTACCTCTAGTGAGCTGAATTTTATAGCACATAACTGAATCACAGAGGTATAAGTGCAGTGCTCACCTTGTCACCAGTGGCACCACCAGATTTGAGATGCTTGCAAATCTTCTGTAATTAGGGTTGCCAAGTCCAATTAAAGAAATATCTGGGGACTTTGGGGGTGGAGCCAGGAGACATTAGGGGCGGAGCCAGGAGCAAGGGTGTGACAAGCATAATTGAACAAGGGAGTTCTGGTCATCACATTTAAAGGGACAGCACATCTTTTAAATGCCTTCCTTCCATAGGAAATAATGAAGAATAGGGGAATCTTCTTTTGGGGCTTATAGAATTGGACCCCCTGGTCCAATCATTTTGAAACGTGGAGGGTATTTTGGGGAGAGGTACTAGATGCTATACTGAAAATTTGGGGACTCTACCTCAAAAAACAGCCCCCCCCCAGAGCCACTGATACCTCCAGATCAATTCCCCATTATACCCTAGGAGAATCGATCTCCGCATAGGGAATAATGAAGTGCCCACTGCCCAGCAGACATTTCCCTCCCTCTCCCCCCGGCCCATTTCTGGTGACTCTGAAGCAAGGGATTGGCATCTCTACTCATGAGTTGCTGCCAACTTCTTCAAAGTAACACAGACACACTATCCGCAGAGGAAGCCTCCAGAGGTGGAAATTCACATGGTAGCTGTGGGGGCAGGGCTTCCCCCCACCAGCCAGCTGACTGGGGGTGGGAAGGAGCCTGGGAAAGTGGAAGAACCCCAGCTGGGACCTGGAAATTGGCAAGCCTATCTGTAATAAATGATGCTGCACTGTTTGGAGTGGGCTATTGATTGGTGTGCTGTATACCTTGCCTGAAAGACTCAGGCCTCAGGCTCAAAGTAGAGATGCTGCCAATGTTTATAATTACTTGGTTAGAATAATATGGATATGTACAGTTTATTCAGTTTTTTGTTGTACTTTATTCAGTTGTACTTGATTCAGGTACAATATCAGTCCCCCAGAAAGATTTCCTCCAACTTGTTGTTAGCTCCTGAGTTGTCCTCAATAATCAGGCCTCTTGCTGGGATTCAGAAAAGGATTTTTATTGACTTCCAAGGTTGGAAAATGGCGAGCTGAGTTGCTTTCCCTAACGGGGGCAGGCTGGCACTTCTGTTCAGGGTAGTAAAAGGCAAATTAATGCCTTCTGCCTACATTTCTCAGCTAGAGAATTGTCCAAGATATGCACAGATACTTTGAGGAGACTTACCTTGGCTGAAAGGGAGTCCCAGGGGGGGGGCTCCTTTGAGGGATCTCCGAAGAGAAGTTGCATATTCATCATCTGCAGAAGTTTCCAGAGTCATCAATTTGGCATAAGCTCGGCAGGATCCAAACCTTCTTTTATAATTTTAATCATCTAATCTGCAAAGGACTGGTGTTCATTTGGATAAACTACGGAAAAAAGGTACTATTTGCTATCTTTTCATTCCGGGACTAATTAAAGTTAAACAAAACAAAAGTAAAAGGTGGGAGTTGGAAATACTGAAAGCCTGAAAGGAGAAGAAGATAAGGGGCTACATTTGAACTTTGTAAACTTAAAAGACAGTGTTAAAAGAAGAAAAGGATTTATTGTTTAGTCTATTTGTGGTTGAGGAGCCAGTACCATTGTCACAGACCTGCAGTTCTCACAGTCAACACAGGAAATACGTCAGATATTGTGAGATTTCTCTACCAGTGAAACGAGATTTGAAGGCAAGAAAAGCAGGAAGTATTGGAGGAAGAAGAAGGAAGTCAATGAAGCAAACAGCCTACTCTAGGATTATAATACCAGAGAGAAACATTGGTGGCCATTGTTGTTGGGAGGACTAAGTGTTAACATTGTTTTTAAAGTGATTGGGACATTAAAAATTGGTGGAGTTAACAGATTTGGCAATTAAAAAAATTACTACTGTTGGATAGTAGATAAGAAGATTTGAACTGGTTAAATGGAAAAAAAGGAAATTTTTTTAAAGTGAAGCAAAAGTTGTGACTGCCATTTTGGGAGAAATAAAAACTTTAAACATTAATATTTGAGCCTGGGAGGCTCAGAGAACAGAGAAATTGGGTACATTGGAAAGTGCAAGCTTCACGTTATCAAACCTGATGGTTCAAATTTAATTTGGTGAGATTAAAATTTTTGATTTCTTTTATATGTCAGACCCGAAATAAACTCGTGCTAGGTCTGCTTCAATAGAGAAAATGCAAGCCCAATTAGATGCAATGGAAGCTAGGATAATGAAGGGGGTGGAAGAAATGATAACTGCCTCTAAAAAAGAAATAAGAAAGGATACTGAGGACTCAAAGAAAGAATTAAAAAAAGAAATAGAGAATCTCAGAAATGACACTGTGGTAATAACAAAGAAAGTACAAGAAGTTAAAGAGAGAGTGAAAACACATGACTCCACCTTGTTAAAATTGCAAGAAAAAGTGACAATTCATGACTGCAAACTGATGGAAACTCAGATCCGTCTGAGAGGTGTACCTGAAGATGAAGAATCAGACCTGAAAGAATACATAATAAAAATAATTGCAGAATTTTTGGAGGGAGATCCTGAAGGGAATAGAAATATGTATGACTTTATGTATAGAGTAAATTCACTCTATGCAAAAAAGAATAATCTGCCAAGAGATGTGGTCATAAGATTTATGACAAAAGAAATGGTGGGAAAAATCATGAATAAAACCTTTGAAAAGTCATTGACAGTGGGAGGCAGTAGACTAAGAATTATGAAAGAACTGTCAAGACAAGTGTTAACTGACAGAAAGCCATATAAAAATTGACAGAAAAACTACGTGACAATGGAATGAGGTATAGATGGATAATACCTGAAGGTTTGAGCTTTGAACTTCAAGGGAAAAGGATTACAATCACAAATACACAGGAACTGCGTAGATTTTATGAAGAAAATAAAGAATTTGCACCATGATGGATTACAAATTGATATCTTGGAATGTAATGGACTAAATTCACCATAAAAAAGAAAGGGAACATTTCATTGGATAAAAAAACAAAATTGTAATATCGTATGTTTGCAAAAAGTGCATAGTAGACAAAAGGATTATAAATTTTTATGGAATAAACAATTGGGACTAGAATTTTTTACATTGGCTGAACTGGAGTAGTCTTTTATATTAAACAAGAATTAGACCCAAAAGTGGTATTTAAAGATAAGGATGGAAGATATATAGCGGTAGAAATTACTTTGAATGCCAAAAAAATGTTGTTGTTGGGACATTATGCTCCAAATGGTGCTAAAGACATTTTCTTTAAAAATATTACACAACTTCTTGATGAAGTGACCTATGAGCAAATTTTATTGATGGGGGACTTTAACGGAACAATTCAGAATAGGATAGATAGATCTGGGGGAAAAAATGATAAAGAAGGGAAATTGCCAAAGTATTTTTTTGAATTGGTCAAACAGGATAGTTTGGAAGATATATGGAGGAAGTTTAATCCTGAAGTACGGGACTATACCTTTTTTCAGCTAGACATAGCTCTTTCTCTAGAATTGACATGTTGTAGGGTACTAAAAATTTGGGGCTTATAACAAAGAAAATAGAGATATTACCTAAAATAGGAGCTGATCATAACCCAATAATGTGGATTACAAAACTGTCGAAAAAGTCAAGAAGATGGAGATTAAATGAAGATTTACTACAAAATAAAGAAATAGTGACATCTCTAGAAAATGAAACCAAAGCGTACTTCCAAGTATAGAATTTCAGATGGTATGGGATGCCTACAAGGCAGTAATGAGAGGATTAATAACATTGAATAATAAAGACAAGACAGCAAAAGATAAACAGATGTTGGACATTCAAAATGAAATTAAGAAAAAAGAGGGTGAATTGGGAAGAGGGCCAGGAAAGAAGAGAATTATAGGGGAGATTGCAGTATTGCAGGCACAAGTGAGACATCTGTTGGATGGGGAGTTGGAGTGGAATTTGAAGAAATTAAAACAGATCTTTCGAGGGAGCGAATAAACCTGGAAAACATTTGGCCTGGCGGTTGAAGAAAGGGAGTAAAAGTAGAATTGTTAGTAAGGTTGTGGCTGGTGGAGGAGAGATGGTGGATCGGGAGGGAATGAAGAGAGAATTTTTTAAATATTATGCTAAACTATTTAAAGGTGTTAGAGTAAGGAAGGAAAAGATGGAAGTGTGTTTGCAGAAGATTAAAATGGCATCCTTGGCTGATTATATGGAAAAAGTTTTGAATGATCCAATTGAAAAAATGGAAATTGGGGTAGCGATTAATGCAATGAAAATTGGAAAGGCTCCTGGACCAGATGGATTTATAGCAATTTTTTAAAAAACGTTTAAAGAAGAATTAATACGGAAATGTCAAAAATTAATGAATGTGCTAAGAATAAACGGGAAAATACCAAATACATGGAAGGAAGCCGTAATTTCGTTGATTCCAAAGGAAGATAGAGATGTCACTAATGTAAAGAACTATAGACCAATCTCCTTATTAAGCAATGATTATAAGATATACACAAGAATCTTAGCAGAACGGCTTAAACAATATCTAATAAATTTTATAAAGGAAGACCAAGCGGGTTTTCTCCCTAAAAGGCAAATAAGAGACAATATTAGAACTGTTGTAAATATTGTAGAATATTATGAAAGACATCCAGAGAAGGAAGTTGCATTATTCTTTGCGAATGCAGAGAAAGCTTTTGATAATTTGAATTGGGACATTATGTTTGCAGTAATGGAGAAAATAAAGTTGGGGGGGAAACTTTATAAGAATGATAAAAGCAATTTATACTGAACAACGTGCAAGGTTATGTATAAATGCAGATCTTACAGATCTTACAGAAGAAATGATAATCAGCAAAGGTACAAGGCAAGGTTGTCTGCTTTCACCATTGTTGTTTATAATGACTCTTGAAATCTTATTGATACAAATGACTCTTGAAATCTTATTGATACAAATACAAGATGATGAAGAAATTGAAGGAACGAGAATTAAAGGATTTTCCTATAAATATAGAGCATTTGTAGATGATATAATGTTTATAAATGAAAATCCTATGCAAATAGCACCTTTGTTGTTAGCCAAAATACAAGATTTTGGAGAATTGGTGGGACTTTATGTTAATAAAGAAAAGTCAAAAATTTTGTGTAAAAATATGCAAGTAAGTAAACAAAAGGAATTGCAGAGATTAATGGGATGTGAAGTTACCCCTAAAGTAAAATATTTGGGCGTGGAAATAACAATGAAGAATATTGATTTGCTTAAAAACAATTATGAAAAGTTATGGCTTAAAATGGACGAAGATATGATAAAATTGAACAAGCTTATTTTGTCACTGCTTGGTAGAAAAGCTGCAATTAAGATGAACATTTTGCCGAGAATAATGTATTTGTTTCAAATTATTCCGATTGTGAAAGACAGTAAACAATTTAACAAATGGCAAAGAAAGATTTCAGAATTTTTATGGGCCGGGAAAAAAACAAGGATTAAAATGAAAGTTTTAACAGATGCTAAAGAAAGAGGAGGATTTCAACTACCAGATTTAAGGTTATATCATGATGCAGTTTGTCTAGTGTGGATAAAAGATTGGGTGACGTTGTTGAATAAAAAACTTTTAACGTTGGAAGGTCATGGAAATAAATTCGGCTGGCACGCTTATATGTACTATGAAAAGAAAAAGTCGGATGGTTTTTTTTCTCACCTTTATATAAGAAATAATCTATTAAATGTTTGGATGAAGTATAAGAAATATGGTGATGAGAGAAAACCACTATGGATAGTGCCAGCAGAAGTAATAAGAATAACAGCTGAGACAGGAGAGGAAAAGGGGATGTCATATAATCAATTATTAAAAATACAAAGCGGTAAAATAGAATTGAAAACTGCTGAAGAGTTGAATAATAAGTATGATTGGTTTCAAATGCAACAAATAAAAAGTTTGGTGGAAAGCAATGTTAAAACTGAAGGAATAAGACGAGAACAAACAGAAATGGAAAAAATTCTGCTTGGAGATAATGAAAAATTAATTTTGAAAATCTATAAGTTACTTTTAAAATGGTCTATGGAAGATAAAGTAGTGAAATCTCAAATGTTTAAGTGGGCAATTAATGTAAATAAAGAAATACAGATGGACACATAGGAATATTTGTGGAAGAACTCTATGAAACTCTCAACATGTCAGAGTATTAAAGAAAACTGTTTTAAGATGATGGTATATCATCCTAATGGTATATCATCCAGATGGTATATGACTCCTAAAAAGTTGGCAAAGATGAACAATAAGATGCCAGATAGATGTTGGAAATGTAAAAAGCATGAAGGTTCTTTCTACCATATGTGGTGGACTTGTGAAAGAGTGAAAAAGTACTGGCAGATGATTCAACAAGAGATTTCTAAGATCTTGGGATACAAATTTAACAAAGTTGCAGAGACTTTTCTGTTGGGATTACAAATGGAAAAATTTCCAAAAGAAGATAGAACTTTAATTTGGTACTTGCTCTCAGCTGCTAGGACATTGTATGCGCAGTTGTGGAAGCAAGAAAAAATACCAGAGAAATGAGATTGGATTGTAAAAGTTATGGCATGGAGTGAAATGGAAAAATTAACAAGGACCTTAAGAGACTATGATTTAGAAGCATTTAAGATAGAGTGGAAAAAGTTCAGAAGATACGTAGAGAAAGGGTGGAAAATAAAAGGACATTGGACAATTTTTGATAATGACTAAGTACAAGAGGGAGGAGGATATTAATTTTGGTTCTTATTAATTAAGGGTACCTTTAATATTAAGATTTTAAGTATATAACACCGGTGGGGGTCAAGTAACGGGGGGAGGGGTGGGTAGAAAGTAATATATGGGATAGATTAAAAAAAAGTAATTATTAATGAAGTAAGAAATTGAAATTTATTACCATATGTTACTAATAAAATTGTTTGAAATTGACAGAAAAGGATTTTTATTGATCTTCCCACAACATTACAGCAGCTATGACTCTTCGTGTCAAATCTGGCTATGACCCACAGAACCACAGCTGTATACCCTCTCCTAGGCCGTTACCAGCCTGGTGAATTTCATAGCAAAAGCTCACACAAAGCAAAGGCAACAATTTCTCACCCAGCCACCCATTGCATGCTAGCAGGTGCTGAGACAATCTCTGTTAGGAGATATCATCTCCTTGAAAACCAGACACAAACTTCCCTACCAGGCCAGAGTGGCTACTTCATGTGTTACAGGCAAAAGAGAAAGCAAGCAGGCAAAAGCAACCCTGCGTATCCTCCCACAACATTCCCATTAGAGTTACACCAAACAGGAAGGCCTACATCCTCAGCAAAAACATGGTAAGTCTCCTTGTCACTTGTCTAAAATGGGATTATGCACATCTATGGCCAACGTTTAGGATGATCCAGCTGCTTGGGAGGTGCACACACAGCAGTCTTATTGTTAGACCCCTACTTTTGTTGCTATTCTCTTTGGATTCCAGGGAACTACATTAACTCTGAAACTTGCAGATGCATTATATCACTTGTCCAGAAGTTGCTGTTTTTTTTTTTTTTTTAATTGAACCTCTTAGTGCCAAACTAGATGTTACATTTTTTTTTTTTGGCAGTTGGGTCTGGGTTCCCCAATCCAGCTCACATTCTAGGCAATCACACATCAGGGAATGTCATTTTAAGGATTAGAGGGAGTCCTTTTCAGCTTGGAACTCTGATATGGGGAGAGGAGCTTCTGCCTACTCCCTACATAAATTTGAGCTAGGTGAGTTTCAGCTCCAGAAAACCACATTGGGGAAGGCTATTTTAATCTCCATAAAATAGTCCATAAAGCACAACAGCTTGTTGGACTGACGCAGGCTAGGCCTCATACAGACATTCAATAAAATACAATAAACAGATACACACAATTCAAATTCAAAACTTTACATCATAAAAAGATGGAATTATTACATTTTAAAAAGTAAATTATTGATAAACCCACTATCACAATTAGATCAGTCCTCTGAACCCACCCAATCAGAATAGTTTCAGGACTTGTTCACAGTGCTTTAGTGCTCATGAGACATATTTAACACTGTTCCTTATTCTTCTTGTCAGACCCCAAAAGGAGGTTTAACAGATGATAACCTGTAGAATGGGCTGGAATGATAGCCATAAGTAAAGTTAAGATGTTCACTCTTTGCACAGCATACATCATTCAGAAAATATGTTTAGTGGATTCAACAACCTGAACTCCACAGAGACATAAACTCTGCTCACATGGGGGCGGGGGGAAGGCAAGAACCCCTTCCCCAATGCTATACTTTCAAGCTGAAAAGGTCTCCTTCTGATCTTTAAAATATAGCTGCTGTGTGATTTCAGGGAACCTAAGCTGGGTCAAGGGAACCTAGACACAACTTACCCCAAACCATAAGGTTTAGTTTAATCCTTACTGTCAATGAAACTTTTATTGACTGCTGTGATCCAGGTGACCAGATGATTTGGCCAAGCTGCCATGTGTTTGGTGAGTGTCCTCTCTCTATCTGGATCAGTTTTTTATAAATTAGAAACATGCTGCTATTGTTCATCCATATCTATAACCTCTATCTAGTTTCCAGGTCAATTTTCTTTGAATTTCCAGGCAGCTCTCAGCCATGAGACCTGGAAATCTCATGAGGCCTTATGTGACAAGGCACACAGAGAGTGTACCATCAGTCCGCATGCATCAACACCACAAACTGGGATTCAAAACTCTTTGAAGCAGATGAGCTTTTGTTAAAAAGCTTACTGAGTAACAGAGTCAGGTTTGAATTGGTTCTGGGTCAGCTCTGAATCCATGTGGAGAAGAAGAGAGTTCAACTAAAACCTGTTACTCTTGGTAAATGCATCATATATTAAAGCAGTAGAAACAACCCCAAAGCTGAAAGCCCTTGAGACCTTTTAATACTAAAGGTTTCAGACCTTTTGATACTAATGAACCACTGATTTATTACCCTACAATATCTCTTTAGCACTAAAATATGTATTGCTAAACCATCATTTTATCTTTAAAACACCTGCTCTGAGGATGAAAAGGAATTAAGGTTAAATCATACACAGATGTTTTACAGATGCTGAGAGCTTTCCATAATAGGCTATTGATTTTTCCCAGGCATAATTTTTTTCCTCATAATTCACTGACAGTTTTTAGATTTGAATCATTCTTGGAAACAGGCTCCCAAATATTTTCCAATAGCATCTTTTGCATTTATTGCTAACCTGATTAATTTGATTCAGCTTGTTTGCCTCAGACATAAGATACTGGATTATTTAGAAATGCCAAATTGATTTTTTAATGTTTAAAGATATCTCTCTCGGCTTGGCTTCGCGAACGAAGATTTAAGAAGGGTGCAATAGCCCACGTTTGCTGCAGGCTCGCTGGTGGCTGACAAGACCAATGTGGGACAGGCAGGTCCGGCCACAGCGGCTGCAGGGAAAAGTCTGATTTGGGGTTGGTGCTGTAGCAGTGCGATTCTTCCTCAATCTCCTTTTGTCCTCAAGGCCAGCTATGCGTGCGTTCTCAAAGGAAGAGACAGCCTGGTGGATGGTGTGCCTCCATGCTTTGCGATCTGAGGCTAGGTCAGACCACTGGTGATGGTTGATGTGACAGGTGCTAAGGGATTTCTTCAAGGAGTCCTTGTACCTCTTCTTTGGTGCCCCTCTATTTCGATGGCCGGTGGAGAGTTCGCCATACAGGGCAATCTTGGGAAGGCGGTGGTTTTCCATCCTAGAAATATGCCCTGCCCAGCGCAGCTGCGTCTTCAACAGCAGTGCCTCGATGCTGGTAACCTCCGCCCTCTTGAGGACTTCAGTGTTGGTCACAAAGTCACTCCAGTGGATGTTGAGGATGGTGCGAAGGCAGCGCTGATGAAAGCGCTCAAGGAGTCGCAGGTGATGACGGTATAAAACCCACGATTCGGAGCCGTAGATGAGGGTTGTCATCACAACCGCTTTGTAAACATTGATCTTTGTGCCTTTTTTCAGATGCTTGTTGCTCCACACTCTTTTGTGCAGTCGGCCAAAGGCACGGTTTGCCTTTGCCAGCCTGTTGTCAATCTCCTTGTCGATCTTGGCATCTGAGGAGATGATGCACCCCAGGTAGCTGAACTGCTGGACGGTCTTCAGAACTGATTCACCCACAGTGATGCAGGGAGGGTGATAATCTTCCTGGGGTGCAGGCTGGTGGAGAACTTCTGTCTTCTTCAGACTAACTTCTAGGCCAAATAGCTTGGCAGCCTCTGCAAAGCAGGACGTCATATGCTGCAGAGCTGATGCCGAGTGGGAGACGAGTGCAGCATCATCAGCAAACAGTAGCTCTCGGATGAGTTTTTCCATTGTCTTGGAGTGTGCCTTTAGTCGCCTCAGGTTGAACAGGCTGCCATCGGTGCGATAGCGGATGTATACACCATCGTCATCATCTAGATCTACTGCGGCTCTTTGAAGCATCATGCTAAAGAAGATCGTAAAGAGAGTTGGCGCGAGAACGCAGCCTTGCTTTACACCTGTGCCTATTGGGAAGGGCTCCGAGAGGTCGTTGCAGTGTCTGACTTGGCCTCGCTGGTCTTCGTGTAGCTGGATGATCATGCTGAGGAACCTTGGGGGACATCCTAAACGTTCCAAGATTTGCCACAGACCTTTCCTGCTAATGGTATCGAAAGCTTTGGTAAGGTCGACAAAAGTCACATACAGAGCCTTGTTCTGTTCCCTGCATTTCTCTTGGAGCTGCCTGAGAACAAATACCATGTCGGTGGTGCTCCTGTTAGCTCTGAAGCCGCACTGGCTCTCTGGGAGGAGTTCTTCTGCAATGGTGGGCACCAGTCTGTTCAGGAGTATTCTGGCAAGGATTTTGCCTGCGATGGAGAGCAGGGTTATCCCCCGGTAGTTGGAGCAGTCTGACTTTTCCCCTTTGTTCTTGTATAGGGTGATGATGATTGCATCGCGAAAGTCCTGTGGTAATTTGCCTTGTTCCCAGCAGGTGACAAGTACTTTGTGAAGTGAGCTATGTAGTACTGTGCCCCCATGCTTCCAGATCTCTGGTGGAATTCCATCAACTCCCGCTGCCTTGCCACTTTTCAGTTGCTTGATGGCTTTAACAGTCTCTTCTAGGGTGGGGATCTCATCCAACTCTGTTTTCACCGGTTGAAGTGGGGTGAGGTGGATTGCTGAATCTTGAACTACGCGGTTGGCACTGAAGAGAACCTGAAAATACTCCGACCACCGGTTCAGTATGGATGCCTTGTCTGTGAGGAGCACTTGGCCGTCTGCACTATGCAAGGGACTCTGAGCCTGATATGATGGACCATATACTGCCTTCAGGGCTTCGTAGAACCCTCTTAAATCACCAGTGTCTGCACACAGCTGGGTTCTCTCTGCAAGCTTGGTCCACCACTCGTTCTGAATGTCTCGAAGCTTGCGCTGGAGGTTGCTACATGCAGCGCGAAAGGTTGCTTTTTTCCCAGGACAGGAGGGCTGAGCAAGATGTGCTTGGTAGGCAGATCTCTTTTTTGCCAGTAATTCTTGGATCTCTTGATTGTTCTCATCAAACCAGTCCTTGTTCTTCCTTGTGGAGAACCCGAGGACTTCTTCAGAGATCTGCAGGACGGTAGTTTTTAGGTGTTCCCAGAGTGCTTCTGGAGAAGGGTCTGTGGGGCAACTGGGGTCCTCAATTCTTGACTGGAGTTTTGCCTGGAAGGCAGCTTTAACTTCGGCTGACTGGAGGCTGCCAACCTGAAACTTCCTCCGAGGGATACCTCCTCTCCTGGGTGTGGGTTTAAAGTGAAGACGGAGATTGCAGCGTACAAGACGATGATCCGTATGACATTCTGCGCTGGGCATTACTCGGGTGTGTAAGACATCTCGAAGGTCTCTCTGGCGCACCAGAATGTAGTCGATAAGGTGCCAATGCTTGGACCGTGGGTGCATCCAGGTTGTCTTCAGACTGTTCTTCTGCTGGAAGATAGTGTTGGTGATGGTGAGCTGGTGCTCCATGCAGAATTCTAGCAGGAGGCGCCCGTTGTCATTGCAGTTGCCAATGCCGTGTTTGCCAAGTACTCCTTTCCAGGCTTCCGAGTCTTTACCTACTCTGGCATTGAAGTCGCCAAGGATGATCACCTTGTCCTCTGTAGGGGTCTTCCGTACGAGGTTGCGTAGATCAGCATAGAACTTGTTCTTTTCTGCAGGATCTGCTTGAAGGGTTGGGGCATACACACTGAAGAGTGTTGCATGCTGCTTGTTTTGAAGTGGGAGGCGCATGGACATGATGCGATCTGAGTGACCTGTTGGCAGGTTTTCGAGTTTGGAGGCAATGGAGTTCCTGACCATGAAGCCAACGCCAGAAAGGCGGCTCTCAGCCTTTGACTTACCCGACCAGTAGAGGGTATAGCCAGCACCGTGTTCTTGAAGACTACCTTCCTCAGGGAAACGGACCTCACTGAGAGCTGCTATGTCGATATTCAACCTGAGAAGTTCGTGGGCAACTAGAGCAGAGCGTCGTTCAGGGCGACCACTGCCTACTGTGTCAAGCATGGTTCTGATGTTCCAACACGCAAGCTTTAGTCTTTGCACACTTTGTGAGGCAGGTGCATGCCTTTTCTTTGTTGTTATTTTTCGACCGCAAGTAAGGATGCCCGTTGACCGCGGCTAGCCAACTGGGGTGGGGGAGACGAGCTTTGTTTAGGCCACCTTTTCTAGGCCCCTCTCCATGTGGAGCAAGCAGTGCTGTCCCTAGATAAGGCTGCTTGGTCGTTCAGGGTGCTGCCGAAAAATGCTTTCGTCTCCGGGTTAGCATCAGGCGACCAATATCCTGAACCGCCTACATGCAGGATCGGGACTGCGGCTTCCAGTGGCACCTTCCACCTGCCGTTTCGCCCCTTGCCCATCGCTGCAGGACTTGATGCGTTGTGGGTTGTGTGTGTGGATATGCCCTTCAGGCCTGCGCAGAGGAATTTTTTAGGTGAAGCGCAGTGTGCGCGGTACTGGCTCCACCCTTTCACCTGGGGGTCATCTGCCATGGCCCAGTAAGCCGGGACGCCGGCAGCGAGTCCTCCAGGTGGTAGATGTTACATTAACGAGCTCTATCTGCCCGGGTTTGATGTTAGAGTTTTCCTTCTCTTAGGCTGGCGAGGTTGGTGGGCCCAGCCTGCCCATCCGGTTATACCGCCGGACATTCGGTCGCACCATGACGTAGCAAACTCTGTGAAAACGGGGGGGACCAGCGAGAAGGTGTTGCTACGGATGCAGTAATGCAGGAGAGGCCATTGCAGTGACCATCTGCCAGGCATAGCCAGACAGTGACCACGCGGCGTTCACTACACCAGGAGAGGAGAGGCTATGTATTGCGCATGCACTTTCCCTGGGGGGGTAGGATTCCCAGAGGGAGCCCACCCCCCACCCCACCCCCCCGTTTAAAGATATAGCATAGAGGAAAAGATATAACATAGAGGAAAAACATAAAGAAAAATAATTGTTGCATTGACTCATAGATGCTCATATGCAGCAATGGACTATGTTTCAGACATTACATCCACATAGTGGGTGGGGGGAGCACATGCTGGGTTCTGACATGTGCAGTGACTGTGTATGCTTGTGGGTTTCCCCAGTGGGCCACAAAACGCATCCCTAGGACTGTTTAAGGTCAAGAAAATGGCATGAAGTGGGCAGGAAAGTCTGAAGTCCCTTCTCCACATGAGTAAGGAATGTGATCTGAATTGAACAAGTGGGAAGTGAGGAAAAGAGTATTTCACAACCTCTTCCTGAACTAAGACTTAGCACAGAATATTATTGATAGTGGTATGGTGATTGTCAGCCATTAGGGGGAGGTTATGAAGACTTTATGAGTGAGCTCCACCTTTGCCACACAGAAACTGGCTGCATGTTGCTGAGGAGAGTGGAGATGCTGCTTTGCTACTGCTTTGCTATTTTTTGCTCAAAGCTGTGTGACTTGAAGGATAAATTGATAGCTTTTGGTGGAAAGCAGAGGTTTGAGACAGTTGAGGCTTCTTTGTGGGACTGATGCTGTTATTGCCCCTCTAAGGTAGTCAGCTCCGGCTTGGGAGATTCCTGGAGCTCTGAGGGTAGTGCCTGTGGAGGGTAGAACTGGGGGAAAGGACGGAGTTCAGCAGGGGTATGATGTCATACCCATAGCATCTGCCCTCTGAAGCTGCAATTTCCTGCAGGAGAACTGATCTCTCAGCTAGAATTATGGGAGAACTCTACGCCCTGGAGATCAATAAACCTAATTTATCTCCTTTTCTCTGTTGTATAGGAGTGAGGATATCATGGAGCCCAGCCTAGGTAGTCATTTTATCATCTATGCAAAGTGGAACACCAGTGTCATTGACACTGGGGGGGGGGGGAGCCGGGCTTTAATTCCATTGCTAGCATTTGTTGGTGCAGAAAGCATGGGATGCCTTGGAACCAGCTGATGCTTCCTCTCTGCTAGATGTTGAGAGAGGGTATAGGCAGGGCTGTGGTTAGGATTTTTTGGGGGAGGGCTTTTTAAAAATTCAGGGGGCACCTGACTTTTTAAAAAGCCCCCTTTTGCCTAAAAAAAAAATCTATTCCCCTGCTGCATCTTGAGCGCTGCCTTCACCAGTGATTCAAATCATGCGGGAAGTCCAACAGAAGCAGCCTGCCAGCCTTCCCACACCATTTAAAGATCCCACCAACCAGCTGGTTGGTGGGGTCTTTAAATGGACAGGGAGGCTACTGGCTACTTCTGCCATCCTCCAGTGCAATTTGAATCACTGGTGGTGGTGGCCTTCAAGCCACAACAGAGATGCAGAGGGAAGGCCATGGTCTTTGGTCTCCACTGCTGAGGTTTGAGGCCACTCCCGCCCTGATCCAAATTGTATGGAAGAGGCAGCAGAAGCTGTGCCATTTAATGTCCCTCTTCAGAGCTGCTCTTTGCCCCCTGTATCTTCTCTATATATTTTAGGATCATTGAAATATTTATACACATTTTAACAATTCTAAATCACTCCTCAGTATAAGAATACCACTGAGAACATTCAATGACTCCAGGTCTGCATTTGCCAAATTGCTTGGAAAGTGTTGCTTTCCTTTCTTGTGCCTGTATTATCAGTGCTTTCTGCATTTCTATATTAAATCTATATTTTTCTTTCACTTCCCCTTTTCTGTTCGATGCCGCTCTTAGCAACTGCTGCCCACACCTCCTTGGGGAGTCTCACTTCACAGTTGGAAAACTGTGGGTGTATTCTATTCCTTTGAGGGGGGAAAGGCACATTAAAACATTTTGATTCTGAATTGTTTTTGTTTTATAATCTGTCCTTCTGGGTAGTCCCTTTATGTTTCTTTATGGATTACAACTTTTTTCAGAACTTGTGTGTGCCTGTATAGATTAAGGTCATATTTCTGTACTCAGCAGCATAGTGGCAGAGTACCATATAGCAATGCTATGTGGGGGAGGTTTTATTGAGAAAATTGTACCTCCTTTTTCCATAATTCAAGTCAGTGTACAATTATATGAGTACGATATAAAACGAATAAATAATTACATAAAAGTCAAGCAAACATACAGCCAATATCACAAGAAAAAAACCATAAGTGCATGAAAAGAGCTCTGCTGGATCAGATCAGTAGCCAACTAGGTGCCCTGGAGGGCCAACAAAAAGGCAAGGACTTCCTCTGATGGTGCTTCCCAGCACCAGCATTCTGAGGTTTGCCTCTGACTGTGGAGGTTTCTTTCAGTCATTGTGACTCGTAGCTATTGATGGATCCCTGTGTGTGTTACGTGCCCTCAAGTCACTTCCAGCTCATGGTGACCCTACGAATTAATGACCTCCAAAACATCCTATTGATTTCAATCTATCCTCCATTAATATGTCTAAACTTTGTTTAATGCAGTCTGTGCTAATGGCCATTACTTCATCAACTAGCAGCAAATTCTTCAGTTTAATTACTCATTGAGTTAAGAAGCATCCCCTTTTTTCAAATGCCAATACATTCAAAGGCCCTGCAAAGCAACACTGTAACACAATCTATGGGGATGCTGGTTATAACCTTTAAATACTGTCATGGCTTGTAAAGTACCATCAAGTCACAGCTGACTAATGGCGACCCTAGCAAAGGCTTTCAAGGAAAATGAGAAGCAGAGGGATTCACCATTACCTTCCTCTGCAGAGTCTTCCTTGGAAGTCTTCCTTTCAAGTACCAACTCTGCTTATCTTCCAAAATTTGATGAAATTGGGCCAGGGCTTTTTTTGTAGCAGAAGGATTGGCTATATCAGGGGGTATGGCCTAATATGCAAAGTAGTTCCTTCTACAACCCCACCCCCCTGGATTAGGCTATACCATGCTGTCTTTCCTCCTCCTCCTCCTCCAAGACTCAGGATCCACAAATTTGATTTTCTCCACAAATTCTGGTTCTCTAGTTGCCATTTTCTGGGTGTCTCCCTGCTTAAGGTTACCTGTTTGGCATTTGCACCAGTGTGGAGTAGTGGTTAAGAGTGTCAAAAGAGGTTGGGGAATTGAGAGGTGAGCAACTTTGGCTCAAAAGGACCTAGAATCTATGTATACAGGATTCCACTTCCAGAAATTACCAAGGACACTAAGTAAAACAATTATGAGTTTATTACAGAAAAATATAAAACACACCTACAAGATAATAGATACATATAACATACATACGGACCTAATAAAAATAGAGAGAAATATATAGAGGTAACATAAGGATGGACAAACAGGGTGATAACTTCCTATCGTAGTCTTCGAGGAAGGCTCCAATGGCGACAAACTAGGGTGATGTGGGAAGGGACCCTCAACTGATCAGGAATCGGGGATGTATCTAAACAGCAGGAATGGGGTACTGCTAGATGCACACCTGTGGGGAGCTGGGACAGGGTTTAAGGACTACCTTGAGCCCTTAGGGGATGGGAAGTGCAGGGGCGGATGACAGGTGGTGACTTCAGAAGGTTCCGCAATGATCATAAGGGCTGGACTTTTGTGGTGTCTAATGGCCAGTTTATTGGGGGCACTTGATTGGGTACCCATACCTGGCCAATGAGCATACCTGACCCTGGTTACCTGATTGGGCCTTCAAGTAACAATGGGAAAAGGGTGAGGCTCCAGGGTGACCATTAGGGAAAAGAATGAGTAAAATTATTGGGGTGGAAGGGATTAACAAGCTATCAAAACTTATCTAAAAGGTGACAATAGATGGCCAAATTGCTACCTAAGGTAACACCCGATCTATACAAAGAAGCTTGGCTCTAGATGAAGATGTTCTTCCTCTTCTTCACTCCTCTACTGGCACCAGCCATTGTCTCGCATTCCACTGGACAAAAGCTTAGGCAGTCTGACAGGATCCACGCCTAAGACAAGCTTGATTGCCTTATGCATAAGTGACAGCTGTTGAGCACGTGAGCTTCTCGCTTTGCTGTTATGGAGTCTGGCACTGCAGGAAGATAGTTGCTGATGATGTTAGCCTACCAACATGGATTTCATGGTCAAGGCTGGAAACCGTCTGCCCGGACAGTTCCTGGCAGCGCAACTTCTTCCGCTGCAACGGTTGAGATGGTGCGCACATGGAGCGGCTGGAAACCCATCTGACTATGATGTTCTGAAATTAGGGGTCTTTTTCTCACACTTTAATCTGGAGAAATGGGTATGATTCCCCACTCCTCCTCCACATGAAGCCTACTGGACAACCTTTGGTCTGTCAGAACTCTCTCAGCTCCACCTACCTCTCAAGGTGACTGTTGTGGGGAGAAGAAGGGAAGGTGATTGTAAGCTACTTTGAGGCTCCTTAGGGTACAGAAAAGTGGGATATAAAAACCAACTCTTCTTCTCTTACAGCGTATTGTAACGAGGAGCAGTTAACAGTTAACAGTTAATATTTCTAAAATGAAAAAAACCCTTCTGTTTTCAAAAGGCACACTAGACATAGATGGAAGATCAAGGGTCACAAGACTGGCCAAGTTAAAGTGTTCAACTATCTAGGTGTTGCCTTTCAATTCTCCAGTACATGGACTGATTAATTTTCTCAGATTTTGGAATCTACTCAAAAATGGACTTTAGCAACCTTAAGATTTTTCCACATGAAAGGAGGCTCTCATATCCCTCATGCACTGAAAATTTTTCAGGGCACGTCTGTGCCCCAATTTATGTACAAATCACAAGTCTGTTTACATAGGGGTTACTAAAAACTGGAAGCTGTTTTTTAAGATCCTTATTTGGAGTACCTTGGTGCGTATCCAATGCCATGCTCAGACTAAAAGCTGGTTTGGTAACCATGAGTTGGCTGCAAGGCATTTGTTTTTGGCTGAAGCTAAATCTTTACTCTTCTAGATTAACTTCCTTCATTCTGATAGAAAGTTTTTGTTCAAGGCGGTCAGAGGCATTAGAGGACAAACTTCAATGTTTAGGTTTTTGAGCATAGCTCTCTTGCATCTTGGCTATCAAGGAGCTAAAACTATAATCAAGCAGAGATTATGGGATATCATCCTTCAATTGGACAGAGCTGAAGCACATCTTGTCCTGGCCATTGGGAACTGCAATAAAAACCTGGCCCCATCCACTTACCTCCATATGCTGCAATACCCTAAACATCACAGAGCCTTCACAGTTGCCTAATTGAATGTCCTTCCTTCTGCCCTTCTTGAAGGTAGATTTATTTGAATTCCATATGAGAATCGTCCCTGCCCATGCCACTCAGATATGGTAGAGACAATTAAGCATGTTTTATTATACTGTCAATTCTACCAGAATATTCAAAATATACTTCAATTGTATCCAATTTCCCTGGTAGAACCAGTCAGTTTTATATTTCTCTCCTTATTGGAGATTGTTGTAAGGAAACTGCCCTTAAAGTAGCCAGATTTTGTGCCCAGGGATGTTTAATTAGACAGAAGCGTAAGACCTAGTCTTAATATTTTAACCCACTAATGCATTTTATGTTTAGTGTATCTAGTGCATTTAAGATATGGAACCAATGTAAGGCTGAATTCAGACGGCCAATTTGAGCTGACACAGGAGCCCCATATCTGGATTTATATAGTGTCTTCAAACATGCACATCTGGGCCCTGCCTCCCTTCTGCCATTACCTCATCCTCCACTATTGCTCTGCTGCTTAAAAAAGCTACCAAGTAATAAGTGGTAGCAGATCTCTGAAGCGCTTTCCTGTCACCTTTCCTGGCCATCTGAATGGCCAAGGAACACTAGGAAAGTGTCTCTCATGCACTTGAGTGGTGTGGCCATTCCTCCAGGGTGCACACAGCCCATCCCTCTCTCAACAGAAGGGCAAATGCTGTCTGACCCCCACCCCCCTGGGCACTTTCCTCTATACTGGCTTTATTCTGATATGGGAGGCTGCCACCATAAGCTGCCCCCCTGAACCCCACCTAAACGTTGCTGATTACTTTGATTCCGAATTCCGATCTTGGATTATAATAAACTTGACTTGATATGATAAATCCATAGCTGTGGCAATTTTAAATTACTCATAATATTGTTACTGGGAAGGCCAGAAAGTAGGATTTCCTCTTCAGGTTGACAGCTTTATAAAAGTGGCATGTAGCTTTCACTGGACCTCACTGGGAATCCTATTGTTTTCAACCAGGTAGCTTCTCCCACTGTTTAGAAAAAACGCTTTACATTTATAATGTTAAACCAGCATCAACCTGGAAGTCTGTTTCTCCTTAAAGATTGCAGTTTGGGAGAGAGATAGCTGTAAATAGTATTTAGAAAGCTAGCATAAATAGCAGGTGCTTCTAACATGCCTAACTCAATATTAGTTAGGTGTATGAAATCTAAATTAAGACTGCTTAATCCTTCTCACAAGCTGGTGCAAATAACCCATCTGTGAAGATGTGTTCTTAAAACGATGGCTTTTTAAAGGCAATACTATTCTGGGCGGTTGAATAGCTTTCTACTGTAAGCCATTTCACAGTTGTGGGGTTTCTAATGGCTCAACTAAGTGATAGGAAGGAGACCTTCATTATCATCTTATTAGGTGCTCCCACGTATATTAGTTGCAGATCCTTTGAAGACCAGGGCTATTGTGCTGGGAGAGATTTTTAACCTCTCCTCCCATACTATTTCCCTGTTGCAAATCCTCTCTTCATAAGCTGCAGTTAAGTATCTGGAGTGGGCGGGAATGATAGGTACGGTATTGTACTTCTCCGTCCCCTCTCCTGCCTGAGAGTTGAGCAGAATCTGGTGTGTGTTTAGAGCAGAGGGGAGAGAACTCTGATTTACGTTAACGAGAGGAAAGGATTAAGCCACTTTAACCTAGTTCTACTTTCCCTGTCTTCAAAGCACTTGTAAGAGGATTTTCGTAAATAAAAAATAATATTACAGCAGATCCTTAATCAAAGATAGCCAGCACACACTTAGTCTAGCCTTAGGTGTAACGCAGGATGTAAAATGAAGAAGAAGAAGAAGAAGAAGAAGAAGAAGAAGATGATATTGGATTTATATCCCGCCCTCCACTCCGAAGAGTCTCAGAGTGGCTCACAATCTCCTTTACCTTTCTTCCCCACAACAGACACCCTGTGAGGTGGGTGGAGCTGGAGAGGGCTCTCACAGCAGCTGCTCTTTCAAGGTCAACCTCTGCCAGAGCTATGGCTGACCCAAGGCCATGCTAGCAGGTGCAAGTGGAGGAGTGGGGAATCAAACCCGGTTCTCCCAGATAAGAGTCCGCACACTTAACCACTACACCAAACTGGCTCTCCAAACCAAACTTACCTGACTTCTGCCACATTCTTTAACAAGGACCCAACGTGGTTTACAACATCAGTCTCTTCTATTTTATCCTAGTAATATCAACCCTTATTAGGTATGTTAGGCTGAGACAATGACTGCCCTGGGTCACCCATTGAGCTTCCATGGGAAGGTGGTAGGCTTCCCAATCCCCAGCTCCCCATTTTTACAGGCTTCCCCTCACCTCCAGCCAGCTGGCCGGTGGGGGAAGCACCACCCCCCACAATCACCACGTAGTTTTAGAGCTCCTGCAGGTCCGTTTTTAAAATATGTGCCTTTAAGGCTGAGCAGGAGGCAAGAAACTGGAAGGGCTTTGGAGAACGGCCCCTCTCTTTGTTTTGCTTTCATTTTCAGATGAAGTAAAGTTCTGCAGGAACAAGACCCAGTAAGTGTTTGTGTGTGAGAGAGAGGGAAGGGGCAGGGGAATAATGGGGAATTGATCCATGGGTATTGGGGGCTCTGGGGGGGCTATTTATTGAGGTAGAGGCACCAAATTTTAAGTATAGCATATAGTGCCTCTCCCCAAAATAACCCCCAAGTTTCAAAACGATTGGACAAGGGGGTCCAATTCTATGAGCCCCAAAAATGGTGCCCCTATCCTTCATTATTTCCTATGGAAGGAAGGCATTTATAGAGGTGTGCTGGCCCTTTAAATGTGATGGCCAGAACTCCCTTGGAGTTCAGTTATGCTTGTCACTCTTGTTCCTGGCTCCACCCAATGTCTCCTGGCTCCACCCCCAAAGTCCTCAGATATTTCTTGAATTGGACTTGGCAACCCTAGAAGGTGGGGATCTGAGTAGTAATCATAGAGCTTGGTTAGAACTTAATGGATTTCCGGATGGCTGGAGTGGTGCACACATGATTTCCTTCCCAGGACTTATTATGTATTATGTGAAGCTGTAGGAGTGCTCACACTTTTCCTTCCATCTTCCCTGTAGGAAACATGATATCATTGCACATGTGTTTCCTCACCCTCCACTCCTGCCCAGTTCATTAACTCCTGCTTGTGGAGAAATGGAGACTTGCTGGTGCAATGATGTCATATCACATCTTTTCTAGCTACATGCTACCAGTGGGGAAAGGTCAGTAGCAGCCACAGTCTTCCCATATTATGCAGCCTGGGTATCAGATGGTGAAGATAATTACCCTCCATTTTTTTTTGTCTTTCCATTCAGATTGATTATTTCCATCGGGGTGAAATAGGCAAATAGTATAAAAGGATGTCTCATTCAGAGAAGCAGATTTGGTTAATGCAAACTCTTAAGAACCATGTATGAATTGGTATTGGCGGAATTCCTAATGATTCTGCATAAAAATGTGATTAAGTGACATTTTCAAGTGTGTGGGAAGAAAAAAAAGGATATGTCAGAAATGACTAGAAAGTGATGGTCTAATGAAATAATCAAACCTCAAGGTGTCTGATTACACAAAGGTAGCAGATTTACCTCAGAAAATGGGGACATGTTACAAATATGTCAGCTCTGCTTAGGAGGGTGGTAGAGGAGGATGAAGGCAGCTCTGCTCCTGCTGTATCCTTTGCATACAGAAAAGCATCTTGCTAATTCAGGCTTCTCATTAGAAAACATTGCCCTACATTTCTATAACCCTCCATTCCAAATACTCTGGATCTGACAGCACTTTTACATAAAACCACAGGGAAGGCATCCCACAGAAAGAAGGAAAAGCATGTTAAGTCCTTGAGACAAAGTTGTGTGTGTGTAAAGTACCGTCACGTCACTTATAGTGACCCCATAGAGTTTTCAAAGCAAGTGATAAAAGCAGAGTTTCCTTTCCATTGCCTTCCTCTGCATCGTTTTCCTTGGTGATCTTCCTTCCAAGTACCAACCCTGCTTAGTTTATGAGATCTGGTGAAATCAGGCTATGCTATACAATCCCATATCTCTTGAGACCGAGTTACAGCCCAGCTAAGCCGTCTAGACAGAGTATTCTGGCTGAGCAAAATATGCTCTTAGTATGATACTATGGGAGTGAAGGGCTGCCTCACACACACACACAAACAACCCCAGGGAGTCTAGAGGAAGAATCCCTCATAAGAATGTGACAGCAGTAGCTGCAGATCAAAATCTGGTGTGCATTCTTTCTTGCAACACTTCTTTTATATCTATATGAAATAATTACCACAATACAAGATTTTTCTGTATTGGATTTGTAGTTAAAATTATCATGTTATATAGCTATATGTTGGAATAATGAGAATTTTATGTTCATCAATGAGGATTTTCATGGGAGGGTGTTGTTATCAGTGGTGTTATTAGTGGCATCAAAACACCCATCCCTTTAAAAAAGGCACTAAAAAGTCAATATGTTGCTGGATCATTGTAACAAATAGGCTTAGCGGATTCTCTGAATTCCCACTTTTTTTTTTAAAAGTAATTCTCTAGCCCTGACCTGGATAGCCCAGGCAAGCTCAGTCTCATCAGAAGCTAAGCAGGGTCAACTCTGACAAGCACTTGGATGGGAGACCTCCTTGGAATACCAGAGTCTGGAGGCAGGGGCAGGCTTTATTCAGCCACCTCTCTGAATATCCCCCATGTCCTCAGTAGGGGTCAGTCACCAGAGGTCATCATGTCTTCTAAACAGACACACACACTTACACATGCACATTTAAATTACAAAAAAGATCTCTAGCTCAATCTTTTATGGATATGTCTTTGTTCTTATATGCCTGTGAGAGAGGGCACTAGAGACTTATTTTTGCGTGTTGGATGAAAGTAAAGTTCCATCAGTTGAAATCTAAAGTGAGCATTTCTCTATGACATACTTATCTATCTATTAATTCCAAAGCAATTTACATGTAAACATTGCCACCTCATTCTCACAACCGAAGTAATGTCTCATACTCGCTGAATTAATTTCAAGGCACAGTTTAAACATACCTTTGTTTGCACAAATAGAGGTAATACAGCAATAAAAACTCTATTTTCCAGCATGCTTGTTATGCATTCTTATTGCCTGAGTGTTAATCCAGATATTTTTGGTTGCATACAGTCTATTGACAGAGACTGATTCCTCACCAATCATTGTCCCAATTCTGTGGTCCTTTCCCTCGGGGGCTCTTCTGTCTGATTTTGCACATGCTGCCATGGGGCTACAACTTGCCCATAGGCATAAAGTACGAGGGGGCTGGGGGGGGGGTTGCAGCCCCCCCGGGATTTTCCCACCTGGGCTAAGCTCCCGCTGGGCAATCAACACACAACTTGGGGCTTCAAAGGCATGAATGGAGTGATAAAGGCTGTGTGTGATTTTCCCTCTGAGTTTCAAAGTCAGTGAATGACTTTATGAATGACTTAATCACTTTACAACCCAAGCTCAGATCCTTAGAAATGCTAATTGAGCTTCCCCCACACCAGAGGTTAGGTGTCAATCTTCAGCTATAGATGTCCTTCAATACAAAAAGAAGTCATAGCCTTCATATCCCAAACTAGCCAGATCTCATCAGAGTTTGGAAACTACACAGGAATGGCCATGGTTCTTGGAGGAAAGTTGAGGCTGCTGCGCAGAGGAAGATAGTGGCAAACCACTTCTGCTTGTCTCTTGCCTTGAAAGTCTCATGAGGTGGAAAAGAGGATGAACCAATCAGCGTTGGATAGGGCAGCAATTGTCAAGATAATAGTGACACTCCTTCCCCCTCCACTTTTAATGCACCAACAGTCAGACTGCAGGCTCTCTTCGGTGATGGTGGATTCAAAATACTTGCTTAGTTCCAATTTACATTTGGGGAGAAAGTGAGATTGAGTATAGTCATGAAGATCAGAGGCCTTTAAGAACAAAATTTGAGACCAGTGACACCTTTAAGAACCAACCAAGTTTTATTTTGGGCATCAGCTTTTGTGTGCATGTACCCTGTTTCATTTAAATTGCACATGCACTTATTTTATCTGACATGAGTCTTTTTTTTGCTATTAATCATTGATCTTATTTATTGTTTTGCTGCTGTTGGTTTTGTGATGTGAGCCATCCTGAGCCCATTTTTTGCGTAGGGCAGGATATGTTGAATACATAAAATGAAATGAAAGTTTGATTTCTAAGTATAAGTGAAAACTGAATGATTTAGGTGTCAAGCCCTGGTATCAGCAGCAGCTGTAGCATATACTGAACCCAACATATAGTTGGTGACAGTCAGTTTGATGCAATAGTTGTTAGGCCCAAGCCTCCTCCTCCATCTTTAAATGGACTGTGACCCTGATTCCAGACTCCCTTCGTGTCACCATTTCTGGACTAAGTTAATTTTGGCCTAGTGTCAGAAATGCAAGACTCTTACTGTCATGAACTTGCATTATGTGAACACAGGAAAACTGCTTTTATGGACATGATAAGCAGCAATATGGACATTAATGACAATTGCTCACCTGCCTATTTTCTATAGGCAGTGAATCCTGTGTGATCTTAAGCATTTGGCAACTGTGCCAGCTTCAGTATGGACATTTTACTCTATGGGGCCAAGCAGCAAAAACCCAGCTTGGCTAAGAGACCTCCCTGCTTCCTCCCTGTGCTGTAACTGTGCATAGGACTCTATATCAGACTTCCCCAAGAAACCGCCAAGGCCATGCAGATGCACTCCTGTGGAAGGAAGACAGCATCTAAGAACAGGCCTTAACCAGAAGCCATGCTGGATGGGGGAATCCAGACTCCATCTTGAACCTGCGCAAGCAGCTAGAAGGACAGAGCTAAGACAACACTCTGGGTGGGTCAATGCAGATGCAAATATGAGTAGCCATCAGCTAGACAAAAGGGTTGCTGCAACGCCCACACATGACAAAACCAGTTCCTGCCATGCCTACACATCACAAAAGAGACTTTTTCCTGTCAGCCATTAAGTGGACCCTGAATACAAAGAAACAGCCCAAGGAAGTAACTGCCACTGGCGAGCCCAATTGCATTTGCTCTGGTGTTACAGCAAGATAAGAATCTGGTTCTAAATTGACCAACTATCTTTTCTTTGTTCAAGGTAATTTCCCTTTGTTTAAACCCATAAGTACTTGCTAATCCTTTCAAACTACTGGGAGCCTCTTCCTCGTCTCCCCCTTTCTGCCTCTTTTGGTTACATAGGAGTCACATGTTCTGACACTGCAGTCAGCTGACCTCCTTGTCATACACTTCATGACCTCATTACCTGAGGGCACAAATCAGGTGATATACGGCCAAACACATGGCAGTCCAGTATCTTGTCTTGTCTCCCCATCCCACAGACATGTACCCCCAAACTGTGTTTGCGCCATTTTCCACATTCCTGCCTTCTGCTTCAAAGGATCCATGGACCAGGTTGTATCAACCTCTCCCCCTGCAATATTCCTAATGTCCTTATGTTTCATCTCTATTTTTCTTCAGTTCTGTTTTGTATGAATGTTTGATAGTTGCATAACAAAGTTTTTATTTTGCAATATATTGAAAAATATTCTACTATCAGCATCTAAATATAGTTCATCAATACATTACACATTTTCCCACCCATCCCATCCCCCAAATTGTGACCTCCGCTGGTATACAAAACAAATTAAAAACCTTTTAAAAGTAAAAATTCTCATATATAGAATCTTAACTAAAAGTTATCATTCACTTAACTTTATCTTAACTCCAATATAACTATTATTCTTATTCCTTTACTTAATACTTTCTACTTAATCATCAATATTACACATTTAATCAGATAGCCATAATCTATTCTCCTTTGCACTTTAAAAATTCAATTATTACTTGTTAAACATTAAACTTAGATTTTGTAGTCATTAAATCATCACTAAAAATTATTTAAATCTTAATCTTATTTTAACTCACATAAATTTACTATATGAACTCAGCTACTTATATTTCATTACTAAAACAATACTCAGTAATCACAGTCCTTTTTCTTTTTTAAAGTTCAGTTAATATTATCAAAAACCACTAGATGGTTCTTCACCTTCCATTGTATCTCCACATAGTTTTGGAATTTATTCCAATCTTCTTTAAATTTCTCCAGGTTGCAGTCTTTTTAAGATTCTAGTAAGTTTGTCCATTTCACTCCAATTAAGAACCTTTAAGATCCAGTCTCATTTTTCTGGTATTTTATCTTGGTTACAATGTCCTTGCAGCTGAAAGCAAATACCACAACACAACAATGTCCTGTCTTGCTTCGGAAAGCTTTCCATTTGTAATCCCACCAGAAAGACATCTGGTGCTCTCTTAATATTATATCCCAAGATTTTCGAAATCTCTCCAGCCCCACCCACCTCACAGGGTGTCTGTTGTGGGGGAGGAAGGTAAAGGAGATTGTGAGCCGCTCTGAGACTCTTTGGATTGGAGGGAGGGATATAAATCCAATGTCTTCTTCTTCTTCTTCTTGTTGAATCATTAGCCAAAATTGTTTCGCCTTTTTGCAAGTCCACCACTTATGGTAGAAAGAACCTTCATGTTTTTTACATTTCCAACACCTATCTGAAGCTTGATTGTTAATTTTCGCTGTTTTTTTAGGTGTCATATACCACCTATACAGCATTTTAAAACAGTTCTCTTTTATATTATAACACGTTGAAATTTTCATATAGTTCTTCCATAGGTGTTCCCACGTCTCCATTAAAGGTTTCACAACCTCCTCTTCTGTAGACCATTTCAATAGCAACATAAGTCCTTGAAATCAATTTTTCATTTTCACCCAACAGCATTTTTTCCATTTCCATTTTTTCCATTTCCTGTACTTCTAATATCTTTTCCCACCAAGCTTTTAATCTGAAGCAATTGAAACCAATCAAATTTTCCCTGCAATTCTTCAGCCGATTTCTACTTTACCTCCCTGAAATTTTAGCAGTTGTTCATATGATACGTATTTCTCTTCTCGTGGACTTTGAGACAATTTTATAACTTCAGTCGGCACTATCCAAAGTGGTTTTCTCTCATCACCATATTTATTATATTTTTCCATGTATTCAACAAGTTCCTCCTTATATAATGGTGTGAGAAAAAACCATCCATCTTCTCTTTCCCATAATACATATGTGCATGCCAACCAAAAATATTTCCTTGCCCTTCTAAAGCCAATAATTTTTTATTGATCAAAGTCATCCAGTCCTTAATTCATACCAAACATATGGCATCAAGATATAGCATTAAATCAGGTAATTGGAAGCCACCTCTTTCTTTTGCATCCGTCAGGATTTTCATCTTAATTCTTGGTTTCTTGCCCGCCCATATAAATTCTGAGATCTTTCTTTGCCAACAATTAAAGTTTCTTATCTCTCACAATTGGAATGGTTTGAAAAAGAAACATAATTCTTGGTAAAACATTCATTTTAATAGCAGATATCCTCCCCAACATAGATAAGTTCAATTTATTCCATTTTAGCATGCCTTCTTCAATCTTATGCCAAAGTTTTTCATAATTATTCCTATATAAAACAATATTTCTCATCGTAATTTCTACACCTAAGTATTTTACTTTTGAAGCAACTTCACAACCTGTAACATTTTGTAGCTCTTTCTGTTTGCCTGATGACAAGTTCTTAGTAAGGATTTTCGATTTTTCTTTGTTCATATGAAAGCCTGCTAACCCACCATACTCTTTAATTTTCTTTAACAACAAGGGTGTCACTTGCAATGGATTTTCATTGATAAACATCACATCATCCGCAAAGACCCTGTATTTATATGAAAAACCTTTCAACTTCAAACCCTCAATCTCATTATCATCATCAATTTGAGACAGCAAGACCTCTAGGGTCATTATAAACAACAACGGAGATAGAGGGCAGCCTTGTCTTGTGCTTTTGCTAATCTTCATCTGCTCAGTCAAGTCAGAATTCACACAAAGTTCAGCTTGTTGTTCTGTATATATTGCCTTGATCATCCTTATAAAATCATCTCCTAATTTCATTGTTTCCATCACAGCAAACATAAAGTCCCAGTTGAGATTGTCAAAAGCTTTTTCTACATCAGCAAAAAATAAAGCCACCTCTTTTTCTGGATGCTTATCATAATATTCTACAATATCTATTACAGTTCTGATATTGTCTCTTATTTGCCTTCTGGGGAGAAAACCTGCTTGTTCCTCTTGAATAGAAATGTTCAAATGCTGTTCGAGTCGTTCCACTAGAATTCTAGCAAAAATCTTATAGTCGTTGTTCAATAGTGAGATTGGTCTACAGTTTTTTACATTCGTGGAATCTCTATCATCTTTCAGAATCAAAGAAATAACGGCTTCTTTCTATGTGTTTGGCACCTTCCCATCTTGCCTTATACAGTTCATCAATTTTTGAAGTTTTGGTACTAGTACTTCTCCCAAGACTTTATAGAATTTTGCTGAAAAGCCGTCAGGACCTGGAGCTTTTCCTAATTTCATTGAACAAATTGCTGCTTCAATTTCTATTTTCTCAATTGGATCGTTTAAAATCTTTTCCATATTCTCACTTAAGGGTTGTACTTTAATTTTTCGCAAGTAGGCATCGATTTTCTCTCTATTTACTTGTTGACCTTTGAATAATTTGGCGTAGAATTTGTAGAACTCCCTATTAATTCCAGCTTAGTCCACAATTTCTTTACCCTCCAAAAAAATCTTGTGTTTTTCTCCCTTTTTTTTCAGTTGCCAGGCCAAGTATTTCTCCGGTTTATTAGCGCCTTCAAATGATTTCTGCTGTAGCCTTTTTAAATTCCACTCCACCTCTTTATTCAATAAATGTCTCAATTGATTCTGTAGAATTGTTATCTCTCTCATTATTCCCCCCCCCCCCGGTCTTTTCTTCAAATCATTTTCTTTTCTGCCTATTTCTGCTTGCAAGTCCTTCAGTTGTTTTTCCTTGGCTCTTTTATCTTTATTGTTCAATGTAATTGGTAATCCTCTCATAACAGCTTTATATGTGTCCCATACAGTCTGAATATTAACCTCTTCATTAGCCTGGTCTTCATTAGCCTGGAAGAAAGCTTTGGTCTCTTTTTCAAGAGATTTCACTACTTCAGCTTTTAACAACAGGTCTTCATTTAGTCTCCATTTTCTTCTCTTTCTCCTTCCCTTTGCTGACCGCATTAATGGATTGTGGTCTGTACCTATTTTCGGAAGAATCTCTATTTTATTAGTAATAAGTCCCAAATCCTTTGTAGTCCATATCATATCAATTCTTGAGAAGGAATCATGCCTTGCTGAAAAAAATATTAGTCACATACATTAGGATTAAACTTTCTCCAGGTGTCTTCCAAACTTTCTTGCTTTATTATTTTTAAAAAAAGACTTTGGCAGCTTGTCAACTTTTTTCTTTTTGTTTCCCGATCTATCCAGAGAGTTCTTAATTGTTCCATTGAAATCTCCCATTAACATTTTCTGTTCATAAGTAATTTGATCAAGTTGTTGCTGAATGTCTTTTTAAAAAGCATCTTTTGCCCCATTAGGGGCATATAGTGCCAACAACAACGTCTTTTTTTCCATTCATAAACACCTCCACAGCAATGTATCTGCCTTCATTGTCTTTAAAAACCAATTTTGGCTCCAATTCTTTTTTAATATAAAAGATCACTCCCCTTTTTTTTCTTTAGCTAATGAAAAAAATTCTTCCTCCAAAGTCTTATTCCACAAAAATTTGTAATCCAATTGCTTAATATGTACTTCTTGTAAACATACTATATTACATTTCTGCTTTTTAATCCAATGAAAAATTGCTTTTCTTTTTTGAGGTGAATTATTTTGTATCCTCAAATTCTTTATTGTCCGCCAAAAATTCATTCATGCCTTGCATGTCCACTATTGTCTTCCTCAGTCTTTTATATTCAAAGCTAAGACCTTCAGGTAAAATCCACCTGTATCTTATATCCTTGTCTCTCAACTTGTCTGTCAGTTTCTTAAATTGTTTTCTGTCAATGATGACTTTCCTTGGCAGTTCCTTCATCATCCACACTCTGCTTTCCTCCACCACCAATGAATTTTCAAATTGCTTACTTAAGATCCTTCCCACCACATCTCAAGTAGTGAACTTCCCTACCACGTCCCTGTGTAGCTTGCGCTTTCTGGCAAATTCTGAATTGACCCTGTAGACACAATCACACAAATGTCCCATCTCCACAGGGTCATCTCCCATAAAATCAGCCAATATTGTAGCAACAATATTGTTCTTTAGATCTTCTTGGTCAGTCTCAGGTACTCCTCTTAGATGTATCATGTTCTCCATCAGCTTGCAATCTTGTAGTATTGCTTTATCCTGCATCTTTTTAATGGTAGCATCTTGATCTTTTATCTTTTCTTCAATTTCTTCAGTCTTTTTCGCTGCTGCTTGAGACTCTTTTCTCAGTTTATCAATTTCTTTTTTAATATCCTTCTTTACTTCTTTAGCACTTGAATTTATTTCTTTAATTATTTCCTTAGTGAGTTTCTTTTCACTTCCTGTTATTAAATCCTTCATTGCTTTAAAAAGTCTTGCTTCCATAGCATCCAGTTGATCCTGCCCTTGTTTAGACATTTTTCCTTCTGCCAAAGAGGAGGCTCTTGCCCTTGCAGCTTTTAATCCCAACTTCTTGTCAGACATTACTGGCTGCCCATTTAAGTAATGGGGTTCAAATTGATCTCACCAATCCACAATCCGATAGTTGCATTTAATAGATTAGAGCATGCCCTTTCCAGCAAGTTTAAAATCGCCGTCCTCAGAGCTCCCTGGCTCGAGAAATTAATTTTCAAAGTTTTTAAATTTCCAAAATGGCGGTCACAATATTTCCAAGCCTCACTTTTTAAAAACTTTTCCTTTTTCCCCTAGGGCTTATTTTTCATTTCCAAATATATAGTCCAGATTGTTTCTCCTTTTGGGGATGATTTATGTTAATTATGAATATTATTACAGTCCAGTTTCACTGTATTTTATAAAAAAACCTTTGACCTTTCTGTAATGGCCTCCGATGTTTCTCTATGGTTTCTGATTCTTGAAAATACCTGGATGTTTAGAAGTTCCTCTTTCTCTCAGCAATTACTTCCTGACTCTCTGGCAATGAAGTTCCGTACTCACTGGTTGTAAATCTCACGATGTTTGAAGCACACGTCACTCCCTGCTTTGTAATAAGAGACTGCAGTTGTTTTGGCTGGGGGGTTTTCCAGAAGCCACAGGAATTTTCAACAGCAAGTATTTATCTGCATTTTTCTACTTTCTCTTAATTCCAAAAGTTCCACTTTTTACCCCCTTCCACTTCTCTTTAATTTCATACTGTAGCCAATAGCTCTTGATCTTAAAACTTTTTTAAAAAAACAGTCTTAAATTAGTCACAAAGTGAAAGATAAGAATCTTTTACCTTAACAATGTTAATCATTAATTATATCGTCCACTCAGTCTTCATACGTTATTATAGTCCATAGGAAGCTGGAACCTTTATGAGTTTATGTCAACTCAATGACTCCGGTGATTCTTTGTAGACGATGGAATGCAAACTCTCATTGGGGAACCTTCAAAGCCAAAAATAGACCCCTCCTGGGATCTCTCGCCAGCCAAAGTGAACCCATCGAATGATTTATGCACGTCCTAGACAGATTCCTTTGCTGGAAAATGTAGGCAGCAGGCATTAAAGTGCCTTTTATGCCCAAAACAAAGATTTCGGTCTGTTCCTCTTAAGAGAAACAGGTCAGCTCATCTTGCTCCAACTCCGGAAGTCGAAGGTTTGATTGTTTATGTGTGATTGTATTTGTGTTTTTATATATATATATATATATATATATATATATATATATATATATATATATATATATATATATATATATATATATATATATATATATATATTTTCCTATGGTAAACATTTTCATTTTAATATATATTTGGTGGAGTCTCCTTTATGAAAGCTGCACCTCCATATTATAGGTAAAAAGATCTGCTCCTAAGCTCTGCTTGCCAGGGTCTCCTGCTAATTCCCTCATCTAAAAGAGGAGATCCATAGCAATTTCCCTAACATAGTTAAGTGCGCGGACTCTTATCTGGGAGAACTGAGTTTGATTCCCCACTCCTCCACTTGCAGCTGCTGGAATGGCCTTGGGTCAATTATCACTTTTGTAGGAGTTGTCCTTGAAAGGGCAGCTGCTGTAAGAGCTCTTTTAGCCCAACCTACCTCACAGAGTATCTGTTTCGGGGTGGGGGGAGGTAAAGGAGATTGTGCTTCAGGGTCATCAGAAAACAGTGGGGGGAAAGGAAATGTTCCCCTAAAGCTTTTCTGTATTGCATTTTACTGTCAATTTTGTGACTATTAGTTTGTCCTATGCACATGATATGTATATTTGCAGATCTTAAAGTGACTATTCCAAAAGTGAATTTCAAAAACAGGACACAGCAAGAGACCTCTGAGATACCACTATAACCACTGGCCAACTCCCACCTTTTTCTGGGTTTGGCCTGGTCCATGGGCATTGTTGTGGGGGGGGGGTGCTCCCTAAATTTATGGAGAGGGAGCTTCTCCATAAATTCATAGGTAGTGATAATGGAGGCCCCTCCCTGTGATGTCACTGGCTCCTCCCTATGATGTCACTGGATCAAATTCTCTGGCTGGGCCCCAGCACCCCCTAGGAAATTGAAAAGTCTATGCCCCTAAACTTGCCCTACCTCTTTCCCAAGTTCTCTCCATGGCTTCAGGATTCTCTAAAAACCAGGATCCTGAAGTGGCAGAGGAAACTTGGGAAAGAGGCAAGGCAAGTCACGGCCTGGTAGCAGCATGTGCAAAATTGGGCAGAAGAGCCACAGGAAAAAAGAGCACAAGACCAGGACAAAGGCTAATGAGGAATCGAACTATGTTTGGATCACAGATTCATAATAAAATAGATATTCTGCAATGTGGCCTCATTTGGTGATCTTTATGGCAATGATTTTGGGATTATTGTTTTTAATCCTCAGTTCTCCTTCATTGGATCATTACAGAAGTATCAAAGTGATTACAGTCTCCTGTCACCCCCTGCAGGTTGTCAACTCCTCTTTTCCTCTTCATATCTGAGCCATGGCTCAGCTGTGAAAAGCTTCCACACAGAACCTCCTCCTGTATTAGACCAAGACTGTCACAGAAATGTCATGCTGACTCCTTCATAAACAATTTTTCTATTTTTACCCTGTCAATCTTTTTACTATGCCACTTTTACATCAGTCTTTAATATCTTCTCCTTCTGCCAGAGCTGCTGAGTAATCCAGATTTGATTTTCTCTCTCTCGTAAAACTCTTTGAAGCTGAATCGCAACACAGCTGTGTGAAGTGAATCCAAACTTTTCACTATCCATCCCCTAGTTCAGTGCCAGAAATTTTTATCTGTAAGAAAAATATAATAAAACTGAAGCTGTATGAAACATTTTGATGTGATTCTGACTGTGTTAGTCATTTTCTAGTCTGGTGTAAACTATGGAAAGAAAGATCTAAAGTAAAGATGAGTTCAAAACACTTGAAGGAAATGTCCATGATGGAGGGTTGTCCATGATGGAGGAAATGTCCATATCCCTGCCCTAAAAAGAATAAGCATTTTGCAGAAATCTGAACAAGAGATGTTTTGCATACATTCAAAATGTTCAGTGCATACAGCATATTGTTTGCAACATGATTTGAGTGAAGATGTCCTTCTCTTGATTGGCCTAGCCACTTCCTGGGTTTCCAAATCTTCTGAAGGTTAACCTCAAGAGGTGGAGCCTAGAGCCTAGGAAAAGGGTGGGTGATTGGGTGGAAGAGACTGAGGGCTCCAGGTGGAGGCAGAGGTTAGCACTGTACTGGTCAAGGGAGGAACCAGGCTGTGTGTGCTGACTTGGGGCAGAGACAAGATGGTGTTAGGGCGAACTGCAAAAACTAGGGCTGCCAAGCCCCAGGTCCGGGTGGGGTTCTGTCACCCGGGAGGTTCCCAACCCGCTGGCACACATTGGGCTGGCGGGGGGGAACCTCCCCTAACGTTGCTGTCATGATGACATCACCCGGAAGTGATGTCATCAAAATGGTGGCACCCATGAGAGGCTGCTCTAGGCATTTCCTGGACGCTCTAGCTATTTGGGAGGTAAAAACTCTATGGTGCATAGGTACCATAGAGTTTTTACCTCCCAAATGGCTAGATTGTCTGGAAAAACCATAGAGTTTTCCTGGAAACACCTAGAGCGGCCCCACAGGGGCCACTGCTGTTTTGATGATGTCACTTCCAGATGACATCATCGCATCGTGCGCGCGCTCCACACATGAGAGAATCCCCCACTGCGGGAAGCTGGGGACTTGGCAACCCTAGCAAAAACACAAGTCAAGAAGAGATTCTATCCCCTACCCTTGAGACTATATACCTTTTCCTGCATGTCTAGAAAAGAAGGCCAAAACTCTGACACCCACGAGCCCTAGCAACCCTACTGTTACCACTTCTGCCTCCTTATCTCCATTAGTGATAGCCTCGGTCCCAGATGTCTTCAACCTCATTGCTTCTTGTCTGTGCTACTTTGTGTGTGCCGCAGAATACCCAGCATACTGTCAACACTGTGATGATATAAAATGACAGGATTAGTAGTAGTAATCTTTCATGATAATCCTAAAGATTGTTACACCCTTCTATGTAATTGGTTTCAATGGACTTAGAAGTGTGTAGCTCTGTTTAGGATTGGACTGTTGGTGTTTTTATTTTCTTTGTAGTATAACTATGCTCAGCATTGTCAGGCAGCATCCTGGTGCTCCAAAGTTCATGGAACTGAGCTCTGAAGTCTCAGTATGACTCCTAATTAGGGTTGCCAGCCTCCAGGTGGGGCCTAGAGATCTGTTATGTCTAATCTCCACTTGGCAGAGATCAGCTCCCCTGGAGAAAATGGCTGCTTTGAAGGGTGGACTCTATGCCACTGAACCATGCTGAGGCCCCTCCCTTCCAAACCCTGCCCTTTCCTGGCTCCACCCCCCAAAAGTCTCCAGGTATTTTCCAACATAGATCTGGCAACCCTACTCCTATTTCACTCTCCCCACTTTTAAAAAATGAATTTAGAACTTCAGTGGAATGCATGCTTTCAGTATCACAGAAATTTCAGGAATGCTGTGTTCTTGCTGGAGCAGTGTTCTTCTCAGTTGCACTGGGCCCCTCTTCCTTGCCTAAGTTTTGTACCAAAGGAATAAGTAATACATTGTATTATTTCATTTATACTCTGCCCTTCTCTCCAATGGGTACCCAAAATGGCTTCCATCATTCTCCTTTCCAGCATTTTATTCTCACGACAGCCCCTGTAAAGTAGGTTAGGCTGAGAGTGTGTGACTGGCACAAGGACACACAGTAGGCCTGCATTACAAAGGGATTTGATCCTGGTTCTCCTAGATTCTAGACAAATACACTAATATATAAAAATATGGAGCAGAGGTCCATCAGTGGCTATTAGCCACAGTGTGTGTGTATATATAAATTTTTTTGCCACTGTGTGACACAGAGTGTTGGACTGGATGGGCCATTGGCCTGATCCAACATGGCTTCTCTTATGTTCTTAACCACACACATCACACTATCCTGTTGCTTCCCCAGAGCTCTTCGGCTGAAAAGAGAGTGGACAGGGGACTATGAACTGAGAATCCCTGCGGGGGAAAATGCAGGCCATTTTCTTCTAGAACTGTTTTTTCTTAAAGTCAAATGTTTCCTGCTAGGCTTGAGTGACAGTGCTCCTCATTTGGAAGATTAATGTCTGAAGAATCCTGTTCAGGAGGCAGATAGTTTATAGCTTTGTAGAAAAAGCCCAGCAGGAACTCATTTATATATTAGGCCACACACCCCTGATGCCAAGCCAGCCAGAACTGTGTTCCTGCTCAAAAAAAGCCCTGAGTGCAATCCTAAACAGAGTTATACCCTCATTGAAAACCAGGGGCTTAAACGGGTCTAATTCTGTTTAATATTGCATTCTTAGCATCCTTATTTTATCAACAACGAAGCAATAAATTAGATAAAGACCTTGACAATGACTAAATATAAACCAGGGGTGCCAACGGTAGCTCTCCAGATGTTTTTGCCTACAACTCCCATCAGCCCCAGCCAGCATGGCCAATGGCTGGGGCTGATGGGAGTTGTAGGCAAAAAACATCTGGAGAGCTACCGTTGGCCACCTCTGATATAGACTATTTAGATTTCTTGATCAAGAAATAGGTTCTCATTTTTACAAAGTATTTAAATGTATTGCTATGACCTTCATATTGCACTGATTCTGAACTTAGTTGGTTTGACCTGTAAAACCAAAAGGAATAAAAAGGATTTTGCTGCAGGGCAGGGAAACTTTGCTTATGAAAAAAGTAATTTCACCATGTCAATTACTACCATTTCCTTATTTTCCAGGCAGGAATAATACAATAAAACCCCTCCCTGGAACTGCTCAATTTTATGGTGCTCCTTTTGAAGAATATTCATGCAGGTTCCTAAAGGCCAGAATAACTCCTGCTTGCTTAAGACTTTTAGAAATATTTGCTTTACAAGCATTTTTCTGCCATTCTCCTGTTCTCTGTTCCTTTGGCCATGAGAGGAGTTTGGGTGGCTGGAGGCTGAAAGATAGAGATGGGGCTAGTTGAATCAGAGGTGTAATCAGATGGCTGTTTGATCATTTCCAGCTGTATGAATCCATTCCTCTTCCTTTGAAAGTTAAAACTTTCTCTGTGTTGAGGTCTTTAACATACCTACTTTGAAAGAAACCAATAACTCAGGCTGCTACTGAAAGCAACAAAACGACCTCTTGCCCAGATTGCCTGAAGGTATGGGCTGGGGTGTCACCAGTATGCTGATGACACCCAGCTCTATCTACTTATGGACGGCCAACCGGTCTGCGCCCCAGAAAATCTAGACCGGGCACTACAGGCCGTGGCTGAGTGGCTCAGACTGAGTGGACTGAGACTGAATCCTGCGAAGACAGAGGTCCTTTGTTTGGGCCGTCGGGGACCGGGAGGGGGGAATCCCCCTGCCAGCTTTTGACGGTGCGCCACTGATGGCGGTGGACGGGGTCAAGAGCCTGGGGGTGCTACTAGAGCCGTCCCTAAAGATGGAGGCTCAGATAGCAACCACTGCCAAGTCCACGTTTTTTCATCTTAGACGGGCAAGGCAGTTGGCCCCCTTCCTGGACCGCGACGACCTAGCAACAGTGATCCACGCTACAGTCACCTCGAGATTGGATTACTGCAATGCCCTCTACATGGGGCTGCCCCTGTGCCGGACCCGGAAATTGCAGCTGGTGCAGAATGCCGCGGCCCGGCTGTTATTGGGCCTCCCAAGGTGGGGGCACATTCGGCCGGGTCTTCGGGCTTTGCACTGGCTCCCAATAACATACCGAGTCCGGTACAAGGTGCTGGTCATTACCTTTAAAGCCCTATATGGCCTGGGACCTGCCTACCTGAGGGACCGTCTCTCCCCACATGTTCCCCAGAGAGTACTGAGGTCTGGGACTCAAAACCTTCTCACCATCCCCGGGCCTAAGGAAGTCCGTTTCAAGACAACCAGAGACAGGGCCTTTTCTACAATGGCCCCTACATGGTGGAACCAGCTACTGGAAGAGGTGAGGGCCCTGCGGGATCTTACTCAGTTCCGCAGGGCCTGTAAGACAACCCTCTTCCGGTTAGCCTACGCCTGACTGGATAAATGTAGCTTATTAGATCTCTGTGAATTATACTGTATAGTTTTAATGTTAAGATTTTAAGGTTTTTAGGTTTTTTAAATGCTTTGACTTTTGAATGTAATAACTCTGCACTTTGTTTATTGTTTTATCGTTTGCTGTGAGCCGCCCTGAGCCATTTTATGGGAAGGGCGGGATATAAGTTATAGAATAAATAAAATAAATAAACATGGTGTTCCATCAACAGAACTCTTGGGCAAAAGTGGATCCCTTGGATTGGTGCTGAGTCAGCCACAATAAATAGTTTGTTATATTTTCTCCAGTGCAAGGAGATTTCCACAGGTGGGGAGAAAGGCTCCTTGTCCAAATTCTTCATCATTCACAGAAGAGCACCTTTGGAGACCTCTGTGTGATCAAGTGATGTTTGTGTCATCATCTCATTTTCAGTATTATCTAGATTTAATGTGCATCTATGTGTTACACTTACCATGTGGGTTGTCATTCCTGGAAAACTCATGGGAATTTTCAGCACTAACAGGAATGCTAAATCTGTATGAATGAAAAAGGACAGGGTTTTATGCAATCTTCTCCTCTGATCCCTGACAAACCCTCTGTGAAGACACATTCTGAGAGATTTCCTCCCAGAAGTCTCTTCAAGAAGGGATTTACTATAGCCATCTCATTCATGGTTAAAGGAGACAAGTGGAAGAATAATGGTTCACTACAAGAGCTATGATTTATCTCTCTGCTCCAAAGAGCTGCAGGTTTGCTAAAGTGCCAAAATGAACAAGCAAGGTGAGGTTCATAGTGTGAACTGTGCTTAATGCACGGCAGTGGAGCCAATCAAAATATCTCATGCTGCTTAAACTGTTAAAATTCTTTAAAATAGCCCTAAGCATTAAGGTCGGAAACTAAGTAAGTCATATAAGTACCAGACACCTTACCTCAGCTGTGATTTGCACCATGCTTTGTTTTCTTAGCTTTAGGAAGCTTGCTAGGAAACAAACACTTAGCTCTTCATGGAATGTACAAAATCTTCAAGGGCCTAGGTAGGGGACAGCCATTGAAGAGAGAAACCCAGGCAAATGTGTATATGCAAGGTTTCCAAGGCAACGTGCTGCTGAGAATTGGTATTCTGTATGGTATAAACTCTTTGACCTTCCCTCTAATCACGGCACTTGTAATGGGAATATGTATTAAATGTCTCAAATGGCCAAGCCTAATTTGAACAACTGTGAAAACACTACTAATTGCAAAAGTGGCTTTGGTGATTTAACTAGGAATAACCGAAGCCTCTACCGGCATGTGCCTAGGGCCCACAGTGGAGCTCGGCATTACGGGCCAAACAGGGAATATTCCATGTGCCAAAAGGCTCCACTCTTTACTGATATTAATGCAGTTGTTAACATATTGTGCATATCATTTGGATCAAGATAGTTTAGTCAGAGCATGTTACCTTCATGCATGAAAAATGTATGCATTTTGACATTTTGGCAGTGCATTATGACAGTGAGGTATGAAACATCTTCCCTTCTCTGGTGGTGTCTAGATGGGTGACTAGATGCTTTTTACATCTCTGGACTGGATCCAGTCATTCCCTTCTTCTGAGCTATATACAATGACTTCCTTCTAATGACAAAGATTTCTACCAACATAGATGTACTTATATTTCATGAAAGCCTTTCTCCATTAATGGGAGACTTAGTGGTGGGGACAGTCACTGGATCCATTTTGGTGGATAGGGTTGCCAACTTCCTGGAGAAAAAATGCCCTTTCTCTTTAAAAGAGGTACAATGGAATTTTGTTTACCATGTGATGTTATTTTTCTCCTTGCCATGAAAAACTTCAACTGCCTAGTTCTATGCATTGAACATATTTTAAATGGCGAGGCCATTTTTCTGCAGGCTTGTTGGCAACCTTATCAGTGGAAGAATGTAATTAGATCAACGTCACCCCAGAGTCAGAAGCGACTGGTTCTTGCACAGGGGACCTTTCCCTTTTACCAATTCTTGCATACTCAATATACTATTGCTAACCATGGGAGGGGCAAACTAGTACTCTCCACTGCAAATGAAGTCCATCCCTTTCCCTCTGAGGATGGGTTGCCAACTTCCTGGGAAAAAAAATGCCCTGTCTCTTTACAAGAGGTACAATGGAATTTTGTTTACCATATGATGTTGTTTCTCTCCTTGCCATGAAAAACCTCAACTGCCTAGTTCTATGCATTGAACATATTTTAAATGGGAAAGCCATTTTTCTGCAGGTTTGTTGGCAACCCTATCAATGGAAGAATGTAATTAGATCCCGCCCCCTCTCAATTCTTGCATACTCAATATACTATTGCTAACCACGGGAAGGGCAAACTAGTACTCTCCACTGCAAATGAAGTCCATCCCTTTCCCTCTGGGTTCTGAAATACCACCAGATATTGCCTATAATGTCTTTACACATTTTCAAAACAATACCAAAGCCTTTGATTCCCAGAATCTAGATGTTTTCACCATTGTCAGTTTCTTTGCAGATGGGGCATGACCACAAACTGTGGGAAATTCATAAACCATGACATTATATCTTTAATGTGAATGGAGAAACTTATTTATCTCCCCAAAGCAGGATCATTATATACTTGTAGCAGAAAGTAGCACAGCTATCTCACAAACATCAATTATCTAGTGTTCTGTCTCAAGGATATCAGACAGGAAGGTAGGAAGTGAGCTATAAGCAATGTCTGATAGTTGACTGACCATGCAATCTTAGTTATACCCTTCTAAGTCCATTGAAGTCAATGGCATTAGAAGTTCATAACACTGTTTAGGATTGCACTGTAAATTAGGAAATGAGAACATGACTTTCAAAGAACTAGTTGAATTTGACATCCAGCAAGATGAGTTTCTAGGTTTACTTTATTTTTCATTTACATGATTTATGGTATGCCTTTCTTACTGGGACTCAAGGTGGATTGTATAGTGTAAACTGAGTACAGACAACAGGAGCATTCAATGAATAATGCAAGATTTTGACTCTAGAAATCTGAAAATAAACAGAAATCTAAAATGGCACTGAAACATAGCATAAGCATGTAAACATGACACAATAAATAGTATAGAAACTACCTGTTTGGAGCATATTTACAGTGATAGGCAACAGTCCCTATTCCTCTACTAATGCAATTTCCTGAACCATTTTATCACAGAACAGTCCTATACCTGCGCAAAAGGCCTCTTGAATAATACAGTTTTGCATACTTAGTGGGAAGCCAGAGACTGGAAGCCTTCCTAGCCTCTTCAGGCAGGCCATTCTCTAAGGTGGGGACCCCAACACAGAATAAAGGAGTTTGGGCAGTGTGACAAAGCAACCATTTTAATAATCTCCTTTCTAAAATGATCACTTTGTCGTTGCTTCAGGTGTCAAAATTTACCTTTCAGAAAATGGTACAGTAGGCACAGGTAGCAATTTAAAACAAATTTTGGTTTATTTAAGCAATAGGTACCATAGAGTTTTTTCCTCCCAAATGGCTAGAGCATCTGGGAAAACCATACAGTTTCCCCGGACATGCCTAGAGTGGCCGTGTGTGATGTTGCCGGCACGATTATGTCACTTCTGGGTGATGTCATTGCATTGTGCGCAAAAGTCTCCCACTCCAGAATGCAAGGGATTTGGCAACCCTAGTCAGTCACTAGAGGTCGCCATGACTTCCAGGTGCATGCACACACACACACAAATACAACAATGCTAAAAAGAGAGTTTTTAAAAGCAATGTTATATGTGTAGGACTAACATAACAAGCTTTTTAATAACAGGTAACTAAACATAATGGATGCTCAGCTGGATTTCAAATGCTCTGGTACAATAAATGAGACATGTTGATAAGAACCCACTGTGAATTTAATAAGGAGTGATGGTCAATCAGAACTTGGCAGATTGTTAAATTTCCTTTTAAGGAACAAGCTTCTATTGCTTTTGCACTTTCTTCTCTTATGCTTGGAATACGAGAAGAACAGACTTTCACAGTAAATTTTGGCAGTTTTTGCTTCGGGACCCATCTGTCCTGTTTTCCATCCTAAGAAAAAAGGATTAGCCTCTGTTGATTTTAGTTTCATACTTTGGCATGGGCTCAAAGATTCCCAGTGGGAAGGCCGTGGTTCTCATTATATCAATGCCATTTCACATATCAATCTAACTTTCAGTTTCAAAAATAGGTCTAAATAGCAATTGTGAAAAGTGATATGAACCCATCGCTTTCCAAGGAACCATGTCATTTTACATCATCTGGATGTACAACCCAAAGGATTTGATGTGATTATTACACTATGTTTCTACTTTGATTCCGTGTCAAAAAAGGCCATCTAGGAATGATTTAGCCAACTTTGTAAAGCCAATCTAGTCACCTTTGAAAAGTCATTCTTTATGATAATCTTTTTTTTTTTTTACCCAAGGAATGTTCAGTACTTGCATAATTATTTCTCTCAGGTAGCATTTCTATTGTGAAGAATATTTCATTGTTTCACTCAAGAGGCCTGTGCAGATATATTCAAGCAAACTGGGAGCGTACCAGTTGTGAGTACTGGGAACATGCAGTCTTTACATGATTATCAGAAGAAGACATAACTGAAGTGTTGAGTAAATCCTTTATTATTAATATTTCCTGATCCTGATGCGTTTTGCCTGTGGTTTCATCAGAGGATCTATTATAATCAAGGAAATCCACTCATAAATTAAAAACATTAATAAAATGTTTTAACCAGTTCTGTAATATGAAGATTTTTGTTGAAAGTGCTTAAACAGATGAAGACTTCACCTGTGTATTGCCAGTTATTGACAAGTGGGTTAAATTATTGTCCAGTGGACAGATGAAAGGAACAGACATTGAAGGTACAATGAATGTTCCGTTATTGTAATATAACTTATGTGACTATTCATGCCTTCAGTTCTACAAATACCTACTTGAACAAACAATTCTGCTTAGGGAAATAAAATCTTCTAACAGATTTTCAGGTGCCACTTCATCATATGTATACAGGTACTGGTGTTGTAAGCACATTTTTTTTTTAGTGAGAGTATTTTTTTTTATTTGCTTACTGTCTTATCTGTCTTATTTCTATCCTGCTTCAGCTCAAACTTGCCATTTCAGTAAAAATAAGCAGTTTTGCATGTAAATGTATAATAAATAGTTTCCTCCCCCCACCCCCCAATATCCCATCCACAATGGCTGGATGATTTTTGCAGCTCTATTTCATTTGCCAGCGAGAACTTCTTATTTGTCTGGGCATCTGAGGGGGGGGGGGGGGAATACTGTTGGTGAACAGTGTCCTCCTTTTTCACTAGCAAAATCTGGTCACTCTACCCTAGTACAGTTGTTCCAGAATTATAAACACAAATATAATGGACAGTGAATGCCCAGTTGAGAACCTTGAGTTTAAAGGGATTCAAATGGAATAGCACAATTGAGAGTCTCAGTTAAGAGCGACAGTTGAGTGTGGACATTAGAACAGTGAAGTTCAGTTAAGCTGGGTGAAATAATTGAGAAAGAACCTGAATTAGGGAAGTAGGACTGGAGGGGAATAGCCCCTAGTAAAGGAGGTGGGGGTCCCTGAAGTGTATGTTCCTGTTTTTACAGATTTAAGTAATTTTTAGATAAAGAAACATATCCCTGTTTATTTGAACAATGACTACCAAGGGATTTTTCTCCATACTTTTAAAGACCTGTCAGTATAACAAAACAGCTACTTTATTGTGACAAGCTATCCATTGTATAAAGTTATACAAAGTTACCTCATTCCGGTTGCTTGTTTACCTGCCAAGTTCTAAACCTGTTACCTACCTAACCATTTTCCCATAGAAGTGAAATAAAGCAGTTTATTTGTTTTGAATTATTGCCAGCCTCTCATGTGCCATTATCAGACATACACAAAGGAAGGATTTTTGTTGGTTCCTCAATTCCCTGGGTCAGCTTATATCTATATATATATACTTAAACAATTGGGTGGGGCAGACAGTGAAACAAAGAAGAAAAGGGACAGCTCAGCCAAGAAAAAGAAAAGGGGAAGTGTGGAATCATTATAGCAAACAAAAGAAACAAGGAATGTATCTGACAGTTTATCTACATAGCTGTGTCAGCCTGGTCTCCCACACAAGTTATGAAAAAAAATTACTGGAACTTTTGCATGCAAAAAGATTGAGGATGGTTCCTATCTACCCTACCAGTTTAGTCATCTTCAGTTTGACTCAGAAATATTATTTCAGGTTATACCTTGTACTTGCCAGGTCTTGAAAGAAAGCCTTCAATCTGATCCCAGGATCATAACTACCACAGCACAGGAGCACTTCATAACTTTTGCCAAATTTACCCTTAAAATATCTGAAAGATTTATTTGTCTTAATATCATGTTTGCATAAACCAGTTCAGGTCCTGTACAACCAAGTGGAGTTTGTAGTGACATCACTTTGGGCATCAGGCAGCCATGTCCATTTGTTTTACTTGAGTGACAGCAAATACCATCCGTTCTAAGCACCAGCAAGTAGTAGAATTGTATGGTGCTTGTGCCTTTCTACTGGTTCTCATGGAATATTTCTGCTGGTTCAAGTTGCACATTTGTCATCTGGGGAATCATGGGTATTTAAACATATCCACTCCTTCATTTCCAGTTCCTTCAGCCCAGCTCAATGCCAGCATCAGAAGGGGCCTGGAAATTCTCAGACCTATACAGAATAGTGAGATGAAGCAGGATTTAGTTCTTTCATCCAAACTGAGGCTAAAAAAAGCCTTTCTTCTCACACCCTGCTTTATATATGCCTAGGCAGTCACATGCACAGCCTTTCATTTTAGCCTGATATTTGTCACCTGTGTAGAAAAGATGAAAGCTACGCTTTTAGCTGGATGAGCAGTTAGTTGAATAGCCTCAAGAAAGCTATTGAGCTATTTTAGAACCTAGACTGCCAGACTGATTTTTGTGGACTTGTGCGATTAAAAATTTGAACGTTGGTTCCGATTCAACGAGCCTCTTGAAACATGCTGTTTTAGATATAAGTCTCCAGGTGGGGTCTGGAGATCACCTGCTTTTACAACTTATCTCCATCTGGCAGAGATCAGCTCCCTTGGAGAAAATGGCTGCTTTGAAGAGTAGACTCTATGACAGCCTCCAGGGATCACATATTAAAAGAAACACTTCAGCAGGATCTGCACACAATAACATCCCTTGTCTTTCCCATGTGAACATGACCAGACACTGCTTAGGGGGCTCATTCAATGCACTTGTCTTCCACAGACAGAGGCACCTTGCATATCTGGCTGGTGCTCTTGGTCCCTGCACCAGTCAGGGAAGCGTTTGTTCCAGCCAACCCCTTCCCATTGTTCTGCATTCTGACTTCCAACTTGAAAATGGTTTGTCCAGTATTGACATGAGTCCCCCCCCCTCCTCTCAGCAGGAGCCATAGACATAAGCACTATCTACCCTCCTCTCAGTGATCCTGGATTCACCTTGCAAGAAGACCTGGTGCTCCACACGTGGCGCACAACCACATTTAACTCTCCTATCCCCACACACATGCCACATCACACAAACACCAACCTGCCTACCTTGTCCCTTCCTCCTGAATTTCCTTTGCTGCAGTGAAAGGGCTGGTGTTGTAGCAGGGGAGCACCTCACCCAACTGCCATCACTTCTTTCCCTTCCTGTTTCCCTCCCTCTCTGGCATTTTGCACCTGTTCTGAGTGGAGGAGGCCAGGGAAGGGAAGAGTCCTACCTTCCAGAGCTTTTTTTTTTTAGCCAGCCAGAATCACATTCTGGTGCATTCTGGTTTTAAAAAAGAAGAGAGCCCGGATTAATCCTAAAATTTATCTGGATTGGTGCTACAGCACTATTTTGGAGGTGGGGGGGGGGAAGGTAACTCTTCTCCCCTTTTTACTGGTTTTGTGATTACAGGGGTAGTGGTTTATGTATCAAATGGCATAGGGATGAAGAGTAAACTTCCCCTTCCAAGCACCACAGCTCCCTGCAGGGCCAATTTCATGTCTGGAACTCCAGTGTCATTGGTTGTTTAATATCATTTTGGATCCAACCCGGAATTCTCTACCTAAAAATTTCTTTTCTTCTCTCCTCCCCCTTCTCCAGAACTGACAAATGATTTGTGTGTTTGCAGGACTGCATCACACCCGGTAATGAAATCTCTCCAGAAGACTCATGCCAAGGCAACCAGCTCTACAGAGTCAGAGATATTGAACAGCTAATAGTCCTTTGGAACCTCTCTGACATCTTTTCACCAGACAATCCCTCAGTTGGGAGTGGACATTAATCCCACAAGGGTGGCTTTAGAGATCATCAGGGAGGCTCAAACCAGAAGCTGTTTTGCTCCCTGAGCAAATTGGTTACGAGCCAAAATACCTGGACATGTAAGAACACAGTTGGATTGTATTCAGGGTTTTCTCTGAACAGCAGTGCCAGACAAAAACCTTGGGAAGCATGAAAATCTTACCCTGAAGAACATTTTTTACAAAAACCACAAAGTTGGCCTACTAACAGAGATCATCCATTCTTATCCCATGCCTCTCTGCAGATGCAGGCACACATGTATCTCTGCATAATTATATGGTTTGCAAAGCTCAGAGAAGGATTGTAATTAAAAGCAGAGTCACGACACACTGAAAGAATAAGTTCCAGAAGATCTATTGCCCACATCATATAATTAATTATAATGTACTGTTCTGGGCTTAAATACTTTGTTATTTTTTTCTTAGGGGAAAGTAACTGAATAGAGGAATAATTGGGCCATGTGATGTGTCTGTATATGCATGTGGCAGATCAGCTACATCATTTACACACATAATAGCCCAGCCTTTAGTGTAAATCTCAGCAAAATAAATGAGGGGGAAAAACTGCTACCTCAGTTCACTGAGAACTTCCAGTATTGCTGCTGCTCTCCAACTGCTATTGATTCTCAGCTGAAATCTAACTGGAAGACAGGTTGGGGCCATAGTTTAAGGTGACTCTTGTAAGAACTCTGCTACAGAGGAGGAAAAAGGCTATAGCAAACAAACAGCTTCCCTTGTGCCAGTGAATAATCTAGACTGGTTTTCTGCAAAGGCCTTTGGGCGTGTTCTCAGTGGTTACTTTCACATTCCAAATAAATAAATGAATGAATGAATAAAAATTAAATAAATAAATAAAAAATACAGCACTGCAGTTCCTCTGAATACAGTCTTCATTTCCTTGTTCTCTTTTTTGCCTTTTTTTGTTCCCCAGGAGCTACACTTCCACTAAATCAAGTGAACACACACAAAGCAGCCAAAAGAAACAGTTTGCATGCCCCATACGTTTGTGATCTCCCTGGGGCAATGGTATAGAGAGCTTTACCCACTGGAGTTGCTGAATGTAACAATCTGCTGTATTTCAAGCCACTAAGAAGAGAGGTCTTGGGGGTGGAGTTTTCCTCTATCCCATAAGCAGGTTCTAGTCAACTTTTTACTATCCCTTTCACTATACAAACAACTTCTAAAAGGAATGCAAAATGAACAGAGGGACTGGGTTCTCTCTCTCTCCCTCTATCACACAAACATGGCTCTGCCTGCTCGCCCTGCTTCAGTCTCACTGAGATTTAAAGGTACACATACACACCTTCCAAAATACAAGGAGTTTGCAAGCTTCTAACCCTGCCTGAGATCTAAAAGCACATCATGTCTTTTGGGGTGGGGCTTCCCCCCCACTGGCCAGCTGGCTGGTGGCAGGGAGGAGCCTGCAAAACCAGGAGATCCTCTGCCAGACCTGGGGACTGGCAAGCCATTAGACTGAAAGAGTTCCATAGACAGCTGTGACTATCCAATATGTCTCTGTGGGTATGGGGGCTCTTGTTTCCATTTCATTTATGTGGGGAGGAATAGCTTGTATATGCCCATATGCATAGAGGTGCTGTTTGCATTGAACAGATAAGCTGGCTCTCATAGGCACTTTCATATAGTCCAGTACACATGGAGAAGTGAGTTTGGAATGTTGTGCGAGCACAGATTGTTGTTGCACTTGGGGGTATTTATTTACAAAATTTACTAATTTTCTATGGCACATATCTCTGAGGAGGGCTTAAAAATTTCTACCCAGATCTCTAGACCTGTAATGGAGGGGAGGGGCTCTTGCTCAGTGGTAGAGGTATGTTTACATGCAGAAGGTTACTCAGGTTCAATTCCCAACAAAGTATCAGATAGTGGGAGGTGTGAAAGACTTCTGCCTGAGACCCCAGAGAGTCACTGCTAGTCAGAGCAGGCAATTCTGACCTTGTTTGACCAAGGGTATCAATCAGTATAAGGTAGTGTTCAAAGATGTCATGTGGTTGGGTTGCTCCTGGGAATGAAAAATAGGTTTCTTTAACTCAGGGGTCGTTTTGTAGAAAAATAGGTGGTGGAGCTCATCCAGGGATTGTTATGCAGCTTCACCTACTATTCAATGGCCAAGGTGGGAAGGAAGAGGTGGAACTCTCAGAAAGGTTCAGGAGCTGTTCTCCTGTGAGCTCTCACTGAATCCGAGGCCTGCTTTAACTTAAATTTTAGATCTTGATGAATAAAAATTAGTTGTGGTTGTGAGTTATTTGATGAATGTGGAAATATGTGCTCACACACTCAAGTCTCTAAGAACGGATATCCAGGACTCCATATATGTTTGTCTTAGAGCTTCAGCTGTTGGAACAGCATGTGGTGTTGCTTGGGAATCTGCAACAACTGATGTACAAGGATGGTGTCCCCTCTCCTCCCAAGAACAAAATGTGGATGCCAATGGAATCCGTGGACTTGGGAGTAGGCTGCTTGGTTGCTACTTTAGGACTTCTATAAATATTTTGTTTCTACTTAGGAACAGGGTGTTCTGCTGTGGAATGCCTAAGATACCTCAGACGCATAGATAGAAACAGAGATAACTTTGAATGGATTCTGGTTGGAGCAGCACTGAAACTATGTACCCAAATTTTTTACCATAGCATCTCCAGTACACACCCAATGGAAAGGAGTAATACTGAGATCTTCAGCTAGGGTTGCCAACCTCTAGGTGGACCCTGGAGTTCTAGAATTTCCAGTCTACAGAGATCAGATCTCCTGGAGAAGTGGCAGCTTCAGAGAATAGGCTGAACTGGAGATGATGATGCCTCTGAACCCACTGTGAGGATGCCTCTGCCATCTTCAGAATCAAGTTCCCTTTGTTTTCAAATGCCATGGAAGGCCAGTCCTGATCATGACATGATCCTGTCCCACTATGCTGTTTTCAAGAGCTCAGACCTCCTTCCTGTAAAGCCAGCAGTGGTGTACAGTTTTAACATGGCCAAATACAGCAAATACAGTCACTGGTAGTTGTGGTTCCAGCTCCGCTGATCTATGTAGCATATACATGTACACAGAGCAAAGCAGCTTGGAAATCCCTCAGTGGACCTACACACAAATAGGAAGCAGCTGCTTTTGCAGGGCAGTGGACAGAAATAGAGATGTCAGTATGTCAACTGCCACTCTGTTTGGCAGACAAAGAATATGATAGAAAACCAGGCTGATTATTGGCCCTTTTATAACTTGCTGGGAAAAGCTATAAGGGAAACCATATAAGGAAAAAAATGCTATAAGGGGAGGGAAACTACCAAGAAGGCACATGATTTTCCTTAGCAGGCCAAGGCAGTTTTTCTGCTCTCTGTCTGGCTATTTAAGATGAATTCTGATGCAGTTTCACTTGTGGGGTTACCTTTGCCACCTCTGATAGTTGCTAAGCTAATCACTCTAAAAAGTAAAGTGTTGGTTGTTGTAGAATTTACAGTATCAGAAGCTGCTGGATGTGCACAGGCAAGACGAGTTGAAAGCTGGGCTGGCCCTAGACTGTCTGGCACCCTAGACAAGGCTAACTTCTGGTGCCCCCCCCCCCCCCACTGATAACATCACTGAGTCACATGCGGGGCACCCAATTTGGTGCCCCCAGAAGGCTGGCACCCTAAGCAATCACCTAGTTTGCCTAGTGGCAGGGCTGGATAAAAGGCTCCCTGTATGTCAGGAGAAAAAATCAGTCTGTCATGCATATCTAGCAAGTGACTAACACTGTACTGTCTGGCTTTTGCCTGATGTGCTGTATTGGCTGTTGCGCCGTTCTGCCTGTTCATGCAAGTACATGACTTCATGTCTTGCAAAACTTCAATAATCTTGTAAGGGGGAAAAGTACAGCAGTTTTGAAATGTTAATATGAGAGGCGATCATATCAACACATTTGACATGTCAAGGAACAAGAAGCAGCTGAGTTAAAAGCATCCTTGCTGGACAGGTATGAAAACAGATACCTTTATTGCTACATTACCTATTGCTTCATAGCCACAAGGTTCAATGTCTAAGTTTGAGCAACCCACCAAGTGAGAGTTATATAAATACAAACCTCAATCTTCTTGGCAATTAAGGTCTCAATATGGACTTCTTAGGAGAGCTTGCAAGCTTATTCTTTTGATGAAAGGATGATAAAGATATTTGGGATGTACTAGTGAACTCTTTTTTGTTTTCACATATTGTCACTTTGAACCTTTTCCATTTTGTCCTTTATCAGTCCTTGTGTCCCTATTGTCTTTGTTTCTTCCATGCTGGTTTATATTATTATTATTGAAACTACCATTATAGGGTTGCCATTGGGAATGGTGGATCTCCCAGTTTTTTTGGGCTTCTGGTCACTGCTGGCCAGCTGGCCAATGAGGGAAATCCTACCCGCAAACAGCCACTTCACCAGAAATAAATTTAACATGCTGAAGTCACACAGAAGTGGCATAAGGATGTTGGGGGCGTTGCACAGTGACACTCTTGTTCTTTGGGCAAAACTCTTTGATTTGAGGCTGATTTTATCATAGAGTTTTGCCCCAAAACCAGAGCATTGCTGTGCAACATCCCCAACATGCTGATGTCACTTCTGCGTGACATCAGCATGTCGCAGAGCTCCACCGCCCATTCCCAGAAGTTTCCCTCCCACTCCTTGCTGGTGTAGCATTTGGAACTAGCAACCTTCACCATTTATAGGCACAAGTAATATTTAGAAAGCGATACATTTAATAGGAAAAATTCAGTACAAGGAAAACAAAAATGGCTCAAAAATAAAGACTCACAAGTTTGATATGCATGAGAGGAAAGTGTAATCAAAATAAGTATTTTAAAGTTAAATCACAAGGGATGAGAAGTTTCAAATAATTCCTCAGTGGGCTACCGGGCCACAACCTGCCTGGGAAGACAGGACTTGCCCCTGTGTCCAGCAGGAACACTCACATGGGTGGAACAGAGCCAGGTCCAGGCTCAACCTCCTGGAGGTCTTCTGGAAATGTAACTGATCTTCAGACAGGATGGACATCTTTAAAAACTTTTTAAAAAACAACATTTGTTTTACAGTTTCTGTACATTAATGTGAGAATTTCAGCAGGCATTACACAGGAGTAGACACCTGGGAATTCCGTTCTCTAATAAGAAAGCCCATGCTGAATAAGCCAAACAAATATAGTCTGTACTGTTAGGTATAAATGGAGTACGGGCTCTGTGGCCTGTAATCCTATTGAGAAACTAGATACTGTACCTATTAATTGAGTAGAGTTGGAGGGCATGATACTTCTGTAACAGAAACTGCTTACAGCTTAGAGTGCCCTGGCATTATGCAATTAAGTTGGGGGAAATCGTATGACTGCTCTTATTGCAATTTAGATTTGCATTGCAAATAGGATGGAAATGTTTACTAATGCCAGGATTCATCCAAACAAACCAAAATATGAGATCAGCTTCTTAGATGATAAGAGAGTATCACAGGAAAGGTCATCTTACCTGTGCTGCGTGAAGCAGACATCCCCTGAAATGTCTCAGATCTTCTTCCCTCCGTAGCTCCAGAACTGGTCTTACCAAAGAAAAGACCAGTGAAGCAGAAGATCGTGGGCTGCTTTCCTATTTCTCTCCCACACAGAATTTCAGGCCTTTTCTTTTTAATTAATTTATTTATTTTAAAAGAGTCACATCCCGCCTTCTCTCCTTAGACTTAAGGTGAGTAACAACATAGCAACAAGGTTCAAGGTCAAAAAACCCAGTTTAATTAACAAGATAAAGAACTTGCAAGGTAAAAAAAATTAAAGCACCCACACAAATTAAACACAAAAAACAGACCTAGATTAAAAGAACTAAACAGAATAAAAGAAAGAAGCAGAGTAAAAACAAAGCCAAATTTGCCCAAGCAATTTACCCTCTGCCCTCCAAAATACTACTGTCTTGCAGGCTTTTCTGAAGCTCTGGTAGGCCATCTGAGAACAGTGGACCTTTCTTCAAGAAAGCCCATGATCTAGCTGTTGCCAAATGGGCAATCCTAAGCAGAGGCATCACAAGAAAAAGCTGACTGAAGAGCAGGGGTGGAATTCTAGCAAGAGCTCCTTTGCATATTAGGCAACACACCCTTGATGTAGTTGATCCTTCAAGAGCTTACAAGGCTCTTTTTTGTAAGCTCTTGGAGGACTGACTACATCAAGGGCATGTGGTCTAATATGCAAAAGAGCTCCTGCTGGAATTCCACCCCTGTTGAAGAGTGTAACTTGATAGCTATGAGCACTGAAGGGCCTTAAGGGTTCTGAAGGGCCTTAAAAGTGATAATAAGCTTTGGATTTAAAATAGGGAACCAATGCAGTTGACGCAGCACTGCAGTTATACTATCCACATGGCTGCCTCTAGACAGGAGTCACCGTGCTACATTTTATACCAATTGAAGCTTCGGAGGCCTCTTCAAAGGCAGTCTCATATATTGATTTTCCATTTATGGGTGGCTTATGCAACAACAAAAATGGTCTGTCTTTGATATGGGAATAGAACATCTTAAACCTTCCATGCACAGTCCACGTATTGCCCATAAATCCCTTCATGTATTGTGAGAACAGATAGACAACTGGTACAGACACTTAGATGGGGGTCCATGTGGCTTGTAGGTGCAATATAAGAACATATTTGAGACCCATAAAACCATTGATGCCACTTGAGAAACAGCCATCTGGAAGTAAGCCCAGAGGCATGGTTCCTAATATAACATTTTATGCTTGAGAATGGATTAGTACATCTAGCACACTAAGTTTCCCAAGTGTTCAAATGAAGGCTTCTCTTGTAAATGCACTTTGCTTTCAGTTTCTGATAGAATCCAGAAACCTGCATGTAGAAACCATATGTGCATTGAAGCATCCAAGGATCCACCTTTTATCTTCAGCCCTCAAGAAACTATAAAAGTTGCTCCAGAATGTTAGGGAAGCAGCCTCCATTCATGGTTATGATTTGCTCTGTTGTTCTGGAGGTAGAGGAATCACAGCAACACAGCAGTAAAGCAGTGGTACAGTTGAGTTATTTTAGATGCTGAATAGTCTTATGCCCCACCTTCTTTCAGTCATGAATACTTCAAATATGAAGCGCAGAATGAACTTTTTAAAAAATGTCTCTCATCTCCTCCCCTCTGCCTCTGTGGATAAACACGCAGTGTAACCTGATTCTACATAGATTTACTAGGATTGCCAGCTGAAGCTGACAACATCCAGGAGGATTTGGGTATAAGGACAAACATGCCAGAGTTATGCCAGAGTGCAACATTACTTCTGGCAAAAAACAACTGAAGTTGGGTTGTTGCTCTAGGATTTACTCCAAGCTCTATGGCTAACCATAAAACATTGAGCATATCCAAGAGTGTCACCCTAACATCACAATATCAAGTTTGGGTTTTGCTGGTGCTCCCATCTCCTGCATTTTCCCTCATGACCTTTGAAGAAAACCTGCCCCTCTTAATATTTACTCACAATTAATATTTACTCACATATACATGGAGCCCATGAGATGAGGGCCTGAACTTCCATCCCAAAAGTCCATCTTTAACAGGCCACAGTAGTCAAGGCAACAGCAAAGAAGGCTTGAGACAGACAAAAGTATTTGGTTTTTTTCCCTCCTGCTACCCAGATTAAATGGGAAGTGTGCTGTTGGCTAACCACTCAACAAAGAATAAGTGGTACCACAGTATGAACAAAAAATATCAAAGACAACTGTGTAGCAAATACAGAAAACTTACACAATATTTATAATATTCTAAATAACTTCATAACTACACAATACAAAAGATACCAAGTAGTACAAGAAATTCATTCAGCAAGGAACCAGAAATCCATTATAATTGGTCCTTTACGTGCTTGCCGACTAAATACATGTTTTGGTCAAAGGTGCTTTTTCTGAAGCCAGTATTTCTATAAGAAGCAACACCCTCTGTTAAAAATGCTCTTAAAAAGAAAGCATAATAATCTCTATGGTAGAAACATATGTTTCTGTGATAATGTGAATGTGTGAATGGTGTTCATAGAGCTTGTGCCTTTTGAGAATCATGTAAGAGAGGACTTTGTTGACATCAATTTTATTTTTGTACAGGTATGTGTTTTCTACCATAGAGATTACTAGGAGTAATCAGCTCTGGGATATCTCCCAACTGGTGCCAGTGGGAGAAATCTGCAAAACTTGGGACCTTCTGAGCAAAGTGCAATCTATCAGCCATGCAGGATAATAAGGTTGCCAAATCTAGCGGAGGGGGGCGTGGTCTGGGGACTGGCAAACTCTTGGGCCGTTTTCGCACTCACGTTTTACTGGCGCCACGACCCTCCTGACGCCGGCGAATCTGCATGGATTTCACACCAGAAGCGCCGGCGCACCCAGAAGCACCGGCTACTTCCGTCGCTAAGCCAGCGCAAACGCAAATCGCAAAGATGCAGGAAAACGTTTGCGCTGGCTTAGCGACGGAAGTAGCCGGCGCTTCTGGGTGCGCCAGCACTTCTGGTGCGAAATCCATGCAGATTCGCCGGCGTCAGGAGGGTCGTGGCGCCAGTAAAACGTGAGTGCGAAAACACCCTTGGAATTACAGCTAATCTCCAAATGACAGGGCTTGGTTCGCCTGGAAAAAATGGCTGCTTTGGTAGGTGGATTCTACGGCATTATATCCTGCTGAGGTCCCTCTCCTCTCCAAACCTTACCATCCCCAGCTCCAACTCTAAATCTCTAGGAATTTCCCAACATGAAGTTGGCAACCCTACTGGATAATTCATTTTTCTGATCCCTAGATTTGTAGTCTCTACAGGAAAAAAACAGTGGGTTTGTCTTCTACCAATGAGCCTACATCTGGGGCTGAAGAGCTCCATTCACCTTGGTGGATCATAAATTGTTCAGGCCTGCAGGACAGAGAACAACTTTCTCCCTAGCTATTAACATCCCCCCTCCCCATACCACTTCTACAAAATCACTGGAAATCAACATTTTAATGCACCTTTATTGCAGATTTTAGTTTTTGTTCATAAAAAAAAAGATGCTTATGCATATTCATTGCCAAACATGAATTAAATGTCGCATGCACAGATTATTATGAATCTTTAAAAACCTCTTTTTTGTCTTTAAGAGATAATTGGTAGGAGTTGTACCATGCAGATAAAAAGTTTCTTTTTGAAATATAAAATCCATCTGTTACTGGGGGAAAAACACTGTGTTGCTACTAGATACTATTTATAACATGAACCACAAATTATTTTCTGTCAAACCTTTTGATGGCATAGCTTTTGTCTCTGTGCCTAGCATGTACTAGTCAATCAATTAATATGTTTACAGATGGGCAAAATGTATTGATTAGAGCCTCCATGACCCTGAAATTGCTTTCAAGTATCACACAAGTCTATTATATCTAGGGGTTTTTTTTGAAGGAGAGCTCTTCAACAATCCAGGAAAGCATTCAGAAATACTTTCAGCTGCAAAGAAAGAACAATGCACTAAGCAATGTTTTGTTGGATTATCCATTGTGTTTGCAAGAAAAATGGCTCTACTGGCTAAAGGATAGTAAAGAATTGTTTGAACGGAGCACAAGCTCTGCTAGATCAAATCAATGATCCATCTGGTATAGCATCCTGTGCCCCACAGTGGCAAACCAGATGTATTGCCCACAAGCAATAGCTCAGAAGCCAAAGCTTTCCCTATTGTAGCCCCTAGCATCCAGGAGTCAGAGGTAAACTGCCTCTGAACATGGAAGTTCCATTTAAGCATCATGGCTATATGCAGGGCTTTTTTTCCTGGGGGAACATGGTGGAACAGAGTTCCAGAACCTCTTCAGGGAAACAACATTTTCAAAAATTGTTTAAAAGTTTATGAAGGTCTGATCCAGATTACATTCTTATAGAATGACACCTAGTATGCCAACCATGTAGAAGTTAAGCAGGTCTTGGTATAATCAGTAGCTGGATGAAGAAGTCCTTGGGGCCCCTAATTCTGCCCTCAGTTCCACAATGGAAAAAAAGAAAGAGCATGAATATAATAAACAAATCTCCTAGTGCATGCAGATGTAGTTCCTCCATTGTGCCTGCTGAAGATACTTTTGTAGGGAAGGAAACATATGTAATCATTGGAGACCATATATACATCCAAAATGGCAGGATGAGACCATGCTGTTTACTAGATCCATGCTTTGATGCCCGCTCTGAAGGTTTATCTGCTTGTCTGAATCAAATTTCTGATATTCTTTTCTTTTTAAATACCTTTGGACCAGTGTTCCCTCTAAGCAGAGTTAGTGTGAGCCAGCTCACTGTTTTTTAGCCTTTGACTCACACATTTTTGTCTCAGCTCAGGAAAAATGGCCCCAGAGCAAACTAATCTTGGGCCAAAATACAGCCTTGCTTCTCTCCCTTTTTAGTAGGAATCCTGCACGTGCCCTTGCTGATTGGTTCTAACTGCCAGGAAGTTATTCTCTTGCAGCATAAGAAGAGCAAGTAGTTTAAGATCAATTGATGAGCTGGCCTCTAGTTTAGCCCATAATCTATCTCTGGCAATGCTGTCAAAGGCCATTTCAAGCTGACAAAGGCCACATAGGGCACCCCATGGGGCCTGGAACCATATTTCATTGACAAGTGGTGCAGAACTAGGCATTGGCCTAAAGTGGAGTGGCTAGGTCTAAAGCCCACTTGTTCTTGGGCTATGATGTTCTCTCCGCCTAGCCCGTCCCAGAATTTCCAACATAGGTGCCTTGTGTATAGCTTGCTCACTATGCTGAACAAAACAATTGGGTGGCAATGGTATTGATTAGATTTGTCTCCTTTTTATATATTGTACAATGATGGCCAAGCCCTAGTCATTAGGCATCTGACTGTCTGGTCAATCATTGTAAAAGGAGTGGCCAGGACTAGCACCCATCACTCAGTGTTTGCCTTAATCAGCTCTGGAGGTATCATGTCATGCCCTGGGGCTTTCCCTGCCTTAAGTAGACCAACTAGTCTCTTTACTTGTTGAGACTGGGGGCCAGGTAGGGAGGTTTCCAATGGTGACATCATACTGGACCTCAGCTACCACTGAATCACAGTTCCTCCACAGCTCTCTCAGGGTCTAGAGGGTCCTGTTTAGATCCTCAGGGGTGGACTTGTGCACATCTGAAACTAGGGATGGCAGCTTCCAGGTGAGACCTGGAGATACCCCAAAATTACAGCTCATCTCCAGACTACAGAGATCAGTTTCCATGGAGCAAATGGATGCTTTAGAGCAGGGGTGTCAAACATGCAGTTTGGGGGCCAAATCAGGCCTTCAGAGGGCTCCTATCAGGCCCCCAAGCAACTAGCTGTCATCCGCTTCCTTCTTCCTATATCTCGCTTCCTTCTGCATAACAGCTTGCTTTGCAAGGCTCGCTCAACTGCACAGGAGCTACAGAGCAAAACCTCTATTTTCTCCATTGGCTGAGGCTCCTCTCTTGAAGAGGAAGAGGGGAGGAATAGCTTGCTTTGCCTGGCTCTCTCAATTGCACAACAGAGCTACTGAGCCAAGCCTCTCTTCCTTCTATTGGCTGAGGCTCCCCCCAAATCCCCTGGGGAAGAAAGGAAAGAGCCAGAGCTTCCTTTGCCCAGTTCCCTGGATCCCATGGGAGAAATACAAAGAAAGCATCGTTAAGACCAATGAGTGCTAACGTTTAAAGCATGTTTTAAGCTTTTAAAAAATATCTATTTGTTTGTCTGTGTTCTTTGTAAAATTTATTTCTCTGCTACTGAATCTTAAATAGGTACACACATGGCCTGACCCAGCATGGCTCGGCCCAACCCGACATGGTCCAGCCCAACAAGGTCTCATTTATATCAGATCTAGCCCTCATAACAAATGAGTTCAAGACCCCTGCTTTAGAGGCTAGATTGTATGGTATTGTATCCCACTGAAGTCCCTTGCTTCCCCAGTGTAATGTACTGAGTGACAAGACGTGTTGAAGGCAACGTACTTTATTGGCAATTACATCACAAAGCAAGGAAACGCGGGCCGGGTCCCGATTATATACATAATAATTATAGGACTGACACCCTGACCTTATCGGGGGTGGTGAGGTGCAAGTTCATTACCTGCAGGCTAGTTGATGCGGTTGAATAGGCATCGGTCGAGTCGTGGTTGGTGGACTGGCATCTGCGGGTGGCCTTGGCCCGGCAAGCCCGCGCTATGTGGCCCACTCTTCCATAGTTCCTGCAGTCTACGTTGCGATAGGGGCAGTCCTGTCGCTCGTGTGGATCCCCACAGCTGGTGCACTTGGTGTTGGCTGGTCTCTCGGTTGCTCATGGCTGATTGGCCGCTCTCAGCCCCATTCCTGGTTGGCGACGGAGCTGGTGTGCCTCCTCCTCCTCTGGGTTGCCCGGCGCCATCTCCTCTTGGTGAATGGCTTCTGCTCACGGGTTGTGGAAAGCTTTGGTGGCTCTCTCGAAAGTGGTGGCTTCGTTGAAGGCAAGTTGGAGGGTGAGCTCCTCCTTTGCGAAGAGCTTTTGCTGCAGTCTTTCGTCTCGAAGGCCCCAGAGGAATCGATCCCTCAGGGCTTTATCCAGCTTGTCAAAACTGCAGTTCCCCGTAAGTTGGCAGAGGGTGGCCAGGTAGACTGTGGCCATCTCTCCTGCCCCTTGATCCCTCTTGTGGAAGAGAAATCAGCGGGTGATGATGGATGGATGTGGCAAGAAGTGCCCGGTCAGGAGTCTGACTATCTCCTCGTACATTTTCGCTGTGATTGCGGGGGCCGAGAGACCCTTTGCTATCTTGAATGTGGCCTCCCTGCAGACACTCAGGAGCATATCTCTCTTATGGCTGTCAACCGTGATCATGTTCGCTCTTAGGTAGCAGTCGACCTGCTGCGTGTAGGTCTCCCACCTATCGGGGTTGGCAGGGTCGAACTCTGCAAGGTGGCCCATCGTCACACTCGGATTAGACATGGCGGCGGTGGCAGTGGGCGCTTCAGGCTCCCTAGACTGCGTGCCTTCCTCATCTCCGGCCAGGTCAGTGAAGTCTTACTTGGGAAGTTACCTGGCTAGAATCCCATCCTCGTCGCCACTGTAATGTACTGAGTGATGAGACGTGTTGAAGGCAACATACTTTATTGGTGAGTACATCACAAAGCAAGGAAACGCGGGCCGGGTCCCGATTATATACATACCCCGGAACAACCCTCCATCTGGCCAGGTCCAATCCTGGCCAGTTAAACTTCTTGCCACAGATCTTGATTGGCAGAGCGTATTAGCGAGCTACATCTGGGGACCAGTGGGCTTCCACTGGTCACCTCTGCAGCGTTCGCTGTGTTGTAACTTCAAGACTGAAATGCAAGACATAACACCCAGGTTTCACCCCAAATCTCCAGAAGTATCCCAATTCTTACCCCTCCACACCCCGTCAGTGGCTAGTAGGGACCTGGAGCAGATTGAAGGGAATTTATGGAATTGCCAGGAGGAAGGACAGTGGCTTTGCAGGCTCAGACAAGGCTCTCAGCTACTCTGTAGCAGCTCAGCAGGTACATACAAGTTGCTCAAACAGAGAGTATAAACAGGTGAGACTTTGGGAGATCCCTGATCAGATCATCCCAGCATTTTAAGCAAATAAATGTCAGGTACATGCAAACCTGATTCCAGTGGAGCGTGCACGGGGAAGGCAGATAGAGTTTAATCCCTGCATGGTTTCATTTATTGAAACCAACTTCCAAATACAGCTCTCAGCAGGGCTTTTTTTGAGCAGGAATGCAGTTCCGGCTGGCTTGGCATCAGGGGATGTGGCCTAATATGGAAATGAATTCCTGCTGGACCTTTTCTACAAAACAACCCTGTGTGAAACAATGGTGATGTCAAGGGGTGTGGCCCAATATGCAAATGAGTTCCTGCTGGGCTTTTTCTACCAAAAAGGCCCTGGCTCTTAGCCTTGGAAGAGAAAAAAGAACACTAGTCTCCTCCCCCCACCTAATAATAGAAAGAGGACAAAAAACAAAACTGTGCAAGGTTGGAAGAATCAAAACCTCCTTTCCATCCTTATAAGGCCCCAGTTTTAATCAGGGCCACATGCCTCTGAAATTTACTTGAAAAAAACCTATGCTTTATCACTTCTAACCTGAGTCTAAAGCTACATGCCTCGGGCAACCTTACTAGATTCTCAGATCAACTGATTGGAGTGCACCTGAAAAATGCAGTATATCCTCTAGCCACATACAGCCACATATTTTGAGCAGTTACTTTCCTCCCCAACGGGCATCCAAAATGGCTTACATTGTTTTCCTTCTTCCATTTTATCATCACGACAACACTGTGAGGTAGGTTAGGCTAAGAGTGTATGACTGGCCCAAGGTCACTCAACAGGTTTCTAGAATAGGGGTTCAAACCTGTGTCTTCCAGGTCTTAGTCCAGTGCTCTGGCCACTACTCCACATACACACTACAGTATAAACCAGGTCTTACATTACCCTTGCCTGAAAGTTTTTCCAGTGATGCAGCATATAAAAGTTCCAGGCTATCATTGTCTCCAGTTTGAGATCTCTGTTGCATTATAGTAACCAGACATTATATAGTTAGCAATTTTATATATCAGGATGGAATGAATGCTATCAAGCAGCTGTTGATTATGTTGTTAGGATATTACAGGAGATGACAATCAGTTGAGTAAAAACTCCGCATACACCTACTCAACTGTTGTATTTCTTCCAGCTTCTTTGCCATGCCCAAAAGCTGTGTTAGTATAATTAGCACAACTCCCTAATCCCCGTGTTGTTGATCCATGTTACAATAAACTAATGGTCAAATGCAAGGAGCTGATAACCTGGAACCAGAACAACTCCTCTTCTACCTTTTCCAAAATCACATACTTCCTGCATACTTATGAGGAAAATATCTTGGTCATTGCTGGAAATTAAATTGCTTAAAGTATTTGCAGGATGAGAGCCTTCAAATCTCTGTTGCCAGAACTAGTTGCAAGGAACTTTATTCAGCGGTTGGAGAGGAAGTGGATATAAAACCTCTATAGGCATCAACTGAACAAGCCAACAGGTGATGTGGAAGGGTCTTTAGGCTGGGAGACTTAGATTGCTGTAAAGGAGTGGCTTCAGAGTATGTCAGGGGATTAATCATTTCCCCTTTAGTGTGTAGGACAAGCACAAACTGCAGTTTGCCTTAGATGGTTTCTGATAAGCCAGAAAACATCAGTTCAAGAGGAAAAGGGAGAGTGGAGATCTGTTAGGTTCTTTGGCTAGCTCCAAGACATGATTAGGCATTATGAGAAGTAGGCAGGGTATAGACTGATACATATATCCTTCTCTGGTGATTATAGCTGAAGTGAATTGGTGGGGCCATAATGAGAGCCAGGGCTCTGGAAAACATGCATGCAAAAGATCTCAGGTTCAGTCCCTGGTATTCAGTTTATCTCTACTACATCCAGAGTAGATGGTATTGAGCTTGATAGATCATGGTCTGACTTGGTATAAGGCCCCTTTGTGTGTTCATGGTATTATAGGTGAAAGAAAATTCAGAAGGCTTTGATATTTGGTTTAGTGGCTCCCAGTGAGCTGTTTCTTCAACAATTGATGTCTGCAGACACTAGCCACAGACATGTCTGCTACCTGAATAATATGGAAAGCTTCAGTGCTGATTTCTGCAAATCATGCTGCTGTTAGGCATAAGAGCAGCAGGACAATTTACTTCTTGGCTAGAGATCATTGTCGTCATCATCATCCTCATTTCAGCATCAGCATCCTCCTTCCTCCCCCTCCACCATTATCTTATTTTATTTTGGCATCCAAAGCAGGAAATTAAAAGGGTGAAGTTAAAGACATTTCTTCCCCTGTTGTCCATGGAAGAGTTAAGCAATTTCCCAGTTTGTACCCACTAAAAGAGCTGAGAAAGAAGTGCTTAACTTCTGTGGGGCTCAATATATAGATAACATCACAACTTTGTACTTGACCAGGTTGCATTAGTAAAATGTTTTGAGTGTAATGATTTCCCCAACTGATGGACCATTTGAAATGTGTGTGTGTGTGTGTGTGAGAGAGAGATGAATTTCTGGGTGTGATGAACCTGTAGCCCAAAGCCTTTTTTTTTTAACTCTGCAAGTTACCTTGTATGTATGTGTGTAATTCATAGCACAGGAGAAGTGCTACACAGTGGGTGAAATCCTTTTCTAGGAAGAGGAAGGCCAGGCAGGCCATCTCCCACCCACCTCCCCCTGCCGTCATTATGCAGACCCTGAAAGGGATGGTTATGAGCTGTATGTCTGCATGACAGCATGATAACATTCAGGCAAAAGACAATGGGGATACATTTTCTAGATGCAACTGGCTGGGTTAAGTGGGGGGGAGTCAACCAGTGAAGACACTCTATAGCATCAATAATTCTTTCTAAAAGATGACCTTTAGAGTGCCTTATTCATAAAAGGGAAATGATCATCAAAGAACCTGCACAGCCCAGTCAAAACTCCTGTTGACAATAGGAAACTTTAGACACCCAAGAGTCCATTCAGCCTAAAACTTTGCATCTTTTTTCTCCTATAACTTGCACTCAAGATACTTAAATATGGTTATAACATATGATTGAGACAGCATGTTTTGCTTTTGAAAAGTGGGTTCAATTCTTCAGGGAAAGAGGCACGTAGATGTCAGAAGAAACTGCTCTACTAATATAAAGTGACTTAGACTCAAAGTCATACGTATGGCATTCAGAAAAAGAAACGGTGTGATTGGTCTCCTCTGTTAGGGAGACAGCTTTATTTTGCTTTGGCGCTTGGTCCGTGCTGCTGTGGCAGTGCTAATAAAACTGGTGAAATTCCCAGAGCACAAATTAATTTGCAGCTGCAGCTGCCTGAACCAGAACTCTTTAAAAATGTTTTTAAAAATTTATGAACAGGAGCTGGCTGCCGGATCTGAATCCTGATGGGGGTTTTCTTGCCACTTAGTCTGAACATTAATGAGATGTTAAAGAGGAAACATGAACATCAAAGTGAGATTGGCGTGAAATGTGCTGCATTCTTCACAGTGGCAGAAACCTTTTTAATTTTTTTAAAAAACTTGTCTGGCTGTCCCTTGAGGCCAAACTGAATGTGATGCAGACTTTTCATGAACAGTGGCTCCACATTGAACTAACACAAAAGGGATCAATGCAGTTTTTACATCAGAAGGATCATGTAGTGTAGTGGTTAGAGAAGCTGGGAACCTGGGTTCAGATCTCCACTTGACCATGAAAACTTACTGGATGACCTCTTCCCTTCTCTCATTCAGCTGAACCTACCTCACAGGGTTGTTGTGAGGATGAGACAAGAGCTCCTTGAAGAAAGGGTGAGATAAAAATAAGATGACACCTCTAACACCTTGTCACTTCATTATTTTCTCTAAGGCCTGACATCAGAAGTAGTCTGGGAGCAACTGAGCTAAGGTAGAGAGGGTCAGTTTTTCTTACCTGTGCAGTTCTCATGTAAAAATTAGGCTGGGAAACCCTGACACATGTGCCAGCACCAGCCCATTTTGCTTGGTACCACGGCCCAAGCAACCACTGCTGAGAGAAGGCTAAATGCATGGCTTATGCCCATCTTTGCCTTCCAGAGTAGCACAGCTACCAGCTGAATCCAAGGTGAATCCTTGAAATGTGGACCATATAGCTTGGACTTGGCTTGTTAGAACTTTGTCTGCCCAAGTATGACCTTCACTCTGCCCCTTCATTTGTTTAGGATGAGGGCTGGCTCACCCACTAGGCAAACTAGGCATTTACCTAGGACGCTGGGAGGGGGGCACTGAATTTGTTAGTTAACATGATTGGAAGACCACTACTAATACCTGATAGTAAGGATAAGAATGAGCTAGCTCATGAATTAAAGTTTGTGATTAATTTTGGCTGGTTCATAGTTTGTGAAGTTCATGGTATGAACTTTCAAGATGTTCATGGAAGTTCATGCAATTTCCAGAAAGACTATTTCCACTCACTCTAAGTGTTTACCAAATTTCAAAGCAATGGGGGGGGGGGCTTGGAGGGCATGTAGAAGAGCATCCAGGGAGGCTCCCTGTGGCTTTGATGTCTCTAGCTTGTACAGGATCCATTCTATACAATTCTGAAACTCCTGAACCAGTTTATACCCATCCCTATCAGATAGTCAACAATTGTCAGTTGAGCATTTGACACTTGCTAATGAGCAGTTTGCATGGCCTAAGTGTAGAGTTGTCAGCCTCCAGGTGGTGGCTAGGGATCTCCTGAGATTACAACTGATCTCCGTGTAACAGAGATCAGTTCACCTGGAGGAAATGGCTGCTTTGGAAGGTGGACTCTATAGCATATATACCACTGAGGTCCCTCTATTCCCAAACCCAGTCCTCCTCAGGCTCCATCCCCCAAATCTCCAGGTATTTCCCAACCCAGAGCTGGCAACCCTACCAAAGGGTGATATTCAGAAGGCCAGTTCATGTTTCATGGTACCAAAATCTAGAGGAATACCAGGCAGGGTTTTACTTATGCCGGAAGCTGTTATAAAATGATTAAAACTTACTAAAATACATAGATTTACAGCTCTAGTAAGACAGTTATGCAATTCACCTTCCCACAGTTTCTTGAGAAACATAAATGGAGCACAATTTTATTGCTTGAGTACAGAATTTCGCAATTTTTTTTACTAGTCTCCAAGTTCTCATCAGAAAGAAATTTATTAACAATCTCTTCGTTGGAGATTTTGGAACCTTGTGATAATATTATGAATATAGTTATGTTTATTTCAGAAGCCAGACAGCATATTCCTCAATGGCTGCAGCATTTTAGCCAGAATTTTATGCATAAATACTCCACCAACCTCCCCACTTTAGATTACATTTAAAATAATCTGAATTTTCCAGATGGTGTCCTGTTGTAGCCCCAGCAAGCATAGTTTCTGAGAACTGTATAAAATAGGTGTATGTGTTAAAACTGTTAAAATAGGACTCCATATGGAGCATCTGGAGCTCAGCCAATCTCATCTAAAGATAGTATCATATTGTAATTCTGGAAATGTATTCACTGGAAATTTTCTGTGAAATCCTATATACTCTATATTCAGAAGTAAGTCCCTGTGACTTCAGTGGGACTTGCTTCCAAGCAAGTGTGTTTAGGAATGCTGCCTTATCATGGCATCTTGCATATATGTCTCTGTGCACTGATTATGCTTTAGTTGCCACTTTCTGACTCCCTCATACTTAAGGCCATCTGTTTGGTATCTCCCTGAATACCCTCTTTTTTTGCAGTGCCTCTACCTTGTGAAACAGTCTCCCTGAAGAGGTGAGGTAAGCATGGTGTGGCTGTTTGTTTCTTTTTCTGCACCCGTTTTTCTCACAAATGGGGACCCAAAGCTGTTTACAATACAAATAAGAAAATGCATTCTCTCCGCCCACCCCTGCCATTCCCAGCTAGGGCTTTTAATTAAGGATGCTTGAACACCTGCCAGTTCAACTTACTTCCTGTTCACTGATTGCAAATGACTTCTCACAATGGCTACTAGACATAATTACTAAACTGAACCTCCATGTTCAGAGACGGAATACCTCTGAATGCCAATTGCTACAGCCAGCAATAGGGGCATACCTTGACTTCTATATTCTGCTTGTAGTTTTCCCAAGGGGAATTTGGTTGACCATTGTGGAAAACAGGAAGCTAGATGGACCAATGGTGTGATCCAGATAGGCAGCTCATGCTATTACATATACCTTATTGGTATGAATAAATGTATGGGCTGCGTCTGAAGTTTAAGACCAAGGTGCTTCTAGTAATAAGGGTTGGAGATTTTACAGTGTAATTGTAAGCATAGTGCCATCTTCAGTGCCCCTTGAGGTCAGTGGGTCGGATCCTGTCAGCATTTTCACTCAATCTCATCTAATTTGCACCCTTGCTACAGCCCCCCGCCCCATGCAGCTGTTGTACATGCAGGTCCCATGATTCCCAACGTAGCATTTTGGGTGTTCAAAGAGGACCCCTACTCCTTTTTTAAGCAGCAGAAAAACTGGCTGGATCCAGGCCACTGAGCTTCAAAGCGTGTAACTGCTTAGGACTGTACTGCTAGTGCCTTGGGCAGCTTTTTGCCCTCTTCCCTAATAACTTCCTGTCCTCTTGCCTTTTTGTCTCCCTGTATCCATGCATGTCTCCCTCAAGGCTCACTCCCATTGTCCTTTTCATCAGCTGCTTTTAAGCTGTTCAATGGAATGCTGCCAAATGTTACTTAAAGCAGCAGGAACACTTCTTAAAAATACCAATTTTTGAGCTTGAATTCAACTAAGTTCAGTGCATTTTTACAATGCAACCCTAGGTTGGCTTTTTTCAAGTACCACATTCTCAGGCAACCATCAGCCTTCATCTAGCTCTGGAGGCAGAAATGCTACAAAGTCTGGCTTTGGTATTTAGCAGGTATTTAGAAAATATTCTGAACCATATACTAATGGTTGCTTCACAGTTGACTGCATGGATGATTGGGGAGGCTGTAGTGGTGATGGCAATCTAGTGGTAATGCCTGTAGACTGGTTGAAAAAAAATATGAAGTGCATGCGTATCGCAGATGCTTGCACCAAGTGGTGGGGAGGTAAAGGAGGGTGAGATCAGAAACCTTAATCTGGAAACAGAAGGCCTTTTACTTACAAGTCTTTGTCTGATTATTTCTGATGATCTTTTGGATCACTATCAATATTCCCTCTAAGCTGTGGAGTCTTGTGAGCAAAAATTCTACTTTGTGAGCTACTGGCATTAAAGTCATGAGTTATTGGCATCAAAATTGTGAGCTATTTCGTAAAATAGTTTGCTCTAAGGCCATTTTTCCTGAGCTGAAACAAGAATGTGTGAGCCAGAGGCTAGAAAACTGTGAGCTAGCTCACATTAACTCAGCTTAGAGAGAACATTGATCATTATAGATAGCTACACAGAGCGATGAAAAGGTCTGATGCTAGGAGTGAGCGAGTGGCCATCTGTCTTGTGCTCTGATCAATAAGTCTGTAGATCCCTGTGCATGTCTCCTCCTTGAACGAAAGTAGTACAGGAGCCATTCCAATCCCTCCCTAACCTTCTAGTTTACAATGAAACCTTGATTGAATCACTGCCACCCCAAGTATGGTTGGCTAGGGCACAGCTTTGCCTAGAGAATTTACTTCAGCAGCAACAATACCATGAGGGATCCTTGTATGATGTATTTCTGATATGCTTTCCTTCCACGAAGCACATGACTTTCAATTCCCCCATGTTATTCTCACAAAAGCCCTTTGCAGTAGGTTAGGCTGAGAGAGTGACTGACTTAAGATGAGCTTTGTGGCCAAGTGGGAACTTAGCCTGTTCCCTTCATCTTCTTTTTGTTATTATTAACTTCATCATGCTTAGAATGATGTTATGAATATCCGGTTGTTCTTTATGAATGGGATGGGCACCCTTACTGTGTCTCCCTCTTCTTTGCACATAGCTACAAAATTGGTTGGAGGTCAAATAAAGGTTAGCTGTACCAATAATGCAAAGCATAAATACCAGCATTTACAAGAAATAGCCAGTATTGCTTGCTGGGATAATCTTAACTATGGTGTATCATGCGGAAACAATGGGTCTCTTGGCATTAGGCAGAAACATTAGTATTCTAGAGTGTGCTGCAGTACCTGTCAAATCACCTAAGTAGCTTGAAATATGGGAGAAAGTTTTCATCATGAGGCCAGTTGTAGTGCATTTCTTTTCCTCTACCAGAGATATCTGGATTGAGTTGCATCTTAGGGGCCATTATATGTCAGCCATTTTAAGTTGTAAACGAAGTGATATGTGGAAGCTCTTCTCATAGAAACCAGTTCCCACTTAGAAGCAAGCTTTCCTCTAGATACTGAATAACAAACTTATGAGCATATGAAGCTGCCTTATACTGAATCAGACCACTGGTCTATCAAAGCCAGGATGTCTACTCAGACTCGAAGTGGCTCTTCAGGGTCTCAGGTAGTCATCTTTCACATCGCCTACTATCCTTCACTGGAGATGGTGGGGAATGATCCTGGGACCCTCTGCATGCCAAGCAGATGCTCTACCATTGAGCCATGGCCGCTCCTAAACTTCTCCTTCTCTCACAGATCCACTGTCCATCTTACATGTTTATCTTAAGGTTGCCAACTTCACATTGGAGAATTCCTGGAGATTTGGAAATAGAGCCTGGGGAAAATGAAGACTGGGGAGAGGCGGGACCTCAACAAGATATATTGCCCTGGAATCCACTCTGTAAAGCAGCCATTTTCTCCAGGGGAACTAATCTCTATGGTCAGATCAACTGTAATTCCAAGAGATCACCAGACCCTACCTGGAAGTTGGAAACCATAGTACATCTTGATTTCTCATATTTCAGGTCAAAGGCCCTGCTGAAAGCTACAATAAGAAAGAGAAGTCATTGAAGAGTTGAGTACATCCAAATGTACAGAGCTTTTCATATGGGGCTTCTTAGTGTGTTGTAGTGTGATGCTCATTTGCCCAAAATGCTGCTAAAAGGTAAAGGTAGTCCCCTGTGCAAGCACCAGTCATTTCCACCTCTGGGGTGACAATGCATCGCAACATTTTCATGGCAGACTTTTTTCACGGGGTGGTTTGCCATTGCCTTCCCCAGTTATCTACACTTTCTCCCCCAGCAACCTGGGTACTTGTTTTACCTACCTTGGAAGGATGGAAGGGTGAGTCAACCTTGAGTTGGCTCCCTGAAACCAGCAGCCAGGATCAAACTCAGGTTGTGAGCAGAACTTGGACTGCAATACTGCTAGGTATGTTTAAATTTTCTGGGAAGGAATGTTTCTCTTGACATAAATGCTGTTTGATATGTCTTCAGGACAACTGGCTGGTTTAAATATTGTAGCTGAGCAGTTTAGAGTGCTCTGTGTTTACTGTAGTTCCAGGCAAGGTCTGATTACAGGGCAGGGAAGGTCTCATGGTGCAAATATCTGAGAATAGCCCTAAGGCAGGTGGAATATTGAACTGTGTCATTTTGCAGCTGTGTCCGTCAGTGTCTGCTATAGATCTTTGCAGCCGTTAACACAGAGCCTGTACATCAACAGAAAGAATGCTTCTCTCTTTTTGTTTGAGCTGAAAATTCCCTGTCCTCCCCCACCTCCAGCTCTTTTTTGCTAGCAAGAAGTGCTAACATTATCTTCATTTCAGAGAACAGAAAAATCATAAAGCTGAATTGAAGGCCAAAGATATAAAACTTGTCTGTCAAGGTTACAGAACATGCCTGCACAGTGCTTCCTTTGTACCCAGTTTGAATTGGTGATTGTCTTCCTGTTCCGCAACCATTCGCTTTCCTTCTATTCACGAGTTTTCTATTACCTGCCAGGCTATTGTATTACTATTAGTAACACAAGTCCTTTGTTCATGAGGAAACATATGCAAAATAGAAAGGAGGTTTTCAGACCCACCACCTTAGAATTTCCCCCTTATAAGCATTTAAATGTATTTACTCTTTAAAAATATTGGGATGCAGCACTGGGCCATTGGCAAGGTTTCCATATTATTAAAGCTGTTCAGCTGTGAAGTGGTATGTTGCAATTCTTCAGTTGCTGTGAACTTCTCTTCAATGCTCCGTCCTTCAGTTTCAGGGTAATGGTGCTGCCCACAGCATCCTTGGGACTTGATCAGGAGGGAACTTTTTTTCCAGTTATCTATATCTATAAGGCCAAGATGGATGGGTGAGAATTATTCATTCTATTTATCCACACCCTTTCCAGTCTCACATGCTAAACCATAAGTTATTGCACTTATTTTTACATTTCCCCTATTCTTTTTCACATTAAAAACAAGTGGGAGGTAGCGTGGTCCAGTGCAACAATGGCCATTGCCAAACATTGTGAAGAAGGAAGGGAGGATCTGTGCAGACACCAGTGGCTATTGTTGAGAGTGGGCAAGAGGGCGGGGGCATCCAGGTAGCATGGTGTTGGTGAGCACCCTTCTCTGGGACATTTGGATAATGCTGGGGCAGAATATCAAGCAGAGTGGCTATTTGTGCACAGAGAAGTGGAGGGAATTAAAGAGCACATCGTATTTTATTTTAGGAATTAACATTAATGTATAGGGAGGCAGATAAACATCCTGACCACAAGTCTGGTGGGAGAAGAGGAGAACAAAAAACTCAGAAAGGCCTTGACCTGGATAGCCCAGGCAAGCCCGATCTCAGCAGATCCTGGAAGCTAAACAGGGTCAATTCTGGCAAGTACTTAGATGGGGGACATTCTTAGAATATCAGGAGGCAGGAGGCGGGGGCAGGCTTTATTCAGCTACTTTCCTGAATATCCTCCAAGCCCCCAGTAGGGGTCAGTCACCAGAGATCATCATGAATTCTCTGTGCACACACAAACACATGCATGTACACACACACACACAAAAAAAAACCCCCTCAGAAAGAAGTTTAAGAACTGTATTCTGGGGACAAAACAGGAAATAACATTTAGGAGAAGGAAGAAGGTAGTGACTCGCATCCTTATCTGACCAGCTTTCCCATATTTTGACTGTTATAGGGGCTTCTTCTCTTGTACCCTAGTCATTGCATATTCCAACACAGAACACTGATAACACTTTTTGCCCCCGCAATGATTGGTTAGGCTACCTGTAGCCCTTGGTTCTGCCCTGTCACCCCAGGGCTTTGTGCCTCATTATTCATAGGAAAAGGGCAAAAATGACCTCTGTTCTCATTAAGGTACATCTCAAAGTGATATCCTCCCCACCATACCAATAAATTGCCTACTTTTTTAAAAAAATAACAACATTTCTAGCTTGTTGAAAGACAACCTTTACAGTGCAACCTGAAGATCAGCTTCCAAGAGGTGAGCCCCACTGAATAGACCTGAGTAGCCTTCTGGGTAGATCTGCTTAGACCTGGCCTGTTATGTGAAAATCAGCTGGAGAAAACTAACGATGATGCTACAATAACTGCTCCCTTGCTCGGTCCCTGAAATTCTCTTCTGTCCCAAATGCTTAGTCATGCTTTGTGAAGAGGTAATTTTACTCATCACAGGTGGTGCCTTGAGCTATTTTCTCCACTGCTAAGGAGAAGGGAAAATAGATCATTGGGCAAGGCATTCCCCTCCCCCAAGGCTGCAGGTGTGTGTGTGTGTGTGTGTGTGTGTGTAAGCACAGTCAGCTACAGTTGCAAGCAAAGGCAGAAAACATATTTTTATTTCCAAGGGGAAGTTTGAGGCATCCCAATTATGAGCATCTGCTGAGCCTGTGTGTGAAAATGTACTTGCATAGGGCTATTGTATACTGCCTCTATGAGGATGGCTTTGATGAGATGGAAGACTACTTTCCTTGTGGTTCCAAATGGCTGCTGTAGGAGCTCGTCTTGGTCTGTCCTATTTCATACTGCCTGTTAATACTAGAGAAACTACAGGAAGCCTCATTTTATACATATGTTAGGTCAGTGACTCCCAGTGTAGCACCCATGGTGCCCCCTGGTGGGTTTCCTGGTACCCATTTGCTTCTTAGACTAGTGTCTGTTCTCCAGGACAAAGACCCAAACTTGACTTGTTTTCATCCAACTGGAGCAGGAGGTACCGCTTTTGAGTTTGCAGGAAGCACCCCTAGCAGAACTGCCTTCATTTTAGAAGGATGCTTATATTTGCCACAGCATCCCATGACAGCTGTTTTGTGGTGGGTTCCACTCTTTATTCTTGAAATTCCAACAGTGTCCACAAGCTTGACAAGATTGGGCATTCTGGCATTAAAATGCTGTAGAAAAAAAGAGTGTGAAGAACATACAGCTTCTTGAGTGCTGCGTAGGTTGCCCCTTGGGCCATTCAACCAATGTGTGTGGTGTTGAAGAAGATATTCAATTCTTGAAACTTTCAACCCTATTTTAGCATGCCTCTCTTTTCCTTTGCTCCTGCTACTTATATTCCCCCCCTCTGTTCCTGCGTCCCTGTTTTGAACATAACAGGGAGAGAGCCACCTTTCTACTGGCTGTCAAATGCTCTGGGCTCTAGGGTATTCTCACCGTCAGTGCCAGAGAAGTCTTGCGATCTTGAAGCCTCTCCAAAATAATCCTGAGTCATCCCTGAATGTTACACAACCAGCGCTGTTCCAATACTCTTAAGTTCTCTCTGTGTGGCATCTGCTGATGAATAGGCAATGAAGTATAAAAAGCCCATGGGACATTAACCCCAAACAGTCCTTTTAAAAAATGATCAGGCATGTTATCCCTAAATATAATATCTCAGGCATCAATATGCATTAATGGAATTAAACATCTTGCTTTCCATTAGAAATGAATCAGCATTGTGTTAGTTTTCTCTTCTGGATTTATTAATTAGATTGCTGATCTCATAATAATGCTTGCATATACCACAGTTGAAGAGATTACAAGTATTAAATAGTGATCTGGCTGTTTTTGGAAACAGAAGTCTGGGTAGAATGGACCTTAGGGTATATATGCAGCAAAATAAGGTGACAGAATTCTGGTCTTTACTACATCAGACTGTAGCCCTTTACACATAGTCTTGCCATTCTCCAGGTGGGGCCTGGAAGTCTCCCAGAATTACAACTGATCTCCAGACCACTGAGATAAAAGATAGTGTTGCTCTCCTGAATGCAGAGCTCTTGGAATGGAAGTGTAACCCACTATGGTCCTAATATCTGCAGGGAAAGGAGGCAGGTTCAGTCTGTTTTGACAATGGAACTCCTGCCCATGGTTATCAAGAGTGTGTAACTGCTGCAACTACATACACACTTAAATACAAACATAAGAGGCAATTAGGGTTGCTAAGTCTGTGTTGGAAAATACCTGGAGATTTTGGAATGGATCCAGGAGAGGGTGGGGTTTGGGAAGGGGCCTCAGCATGGTACAATGCCATAGCATCCTCCCTTCAAAGCACCCATTTTCTCCAAGAGAGCTGATCCATGCCTGCTGGAGATCAGTTGTAAAAGTGGGAGATCTCCAGGCCCCATCTGGAGGCTGGCAATGCTAGAGGCAATACAACAGATGCACTTTAACATTAAAATACTCTTTATAAAAACAAAAGAGGTTTTCATAGGAGTCCTTGTTCATTCCAATCTGGTCTCTATTACTTCAGAGCAAGACCTCTTTAGAATATTACTGAGTACAAATATCTTCAGCATTCACAAGATGAACAGAATAGAAAAGAGTAAACACATAAATAATACATCTATTGTAAATCCAGTTTAAAGCTCACAGATACTGGAACAGCAGATGAAATTTCCAGGCTGTACTTGGGAGGCTGCAGTTCTCCCTTGGATCCCGGATCCCACAATTTTATGTTTTACTATAAGGCAATTTAGACATAGGGAAAGATTGAAGAATAGGGTGGGCACAAACTGGCTCATGAACAAAGAATATAAGACCTAACTGCAATGATTTAAAGCAGGCCTTAAAATAGTAAAATCTGTGCAGGCCTTTTCTCACCTTTATGGTGCTGTTGCCTCTTCCTGGGCCAGGCTGAACTGCTAGGCTGCTGGGAACAACCAGCCCACTTTAGGGACAGCTATAACACTGAGCTTACTCCATTAACTGAGTATAGGAGGGGGATTAATTGCCTCATCTCCTATTGGCAAACGCAGGCATGACAGTTGCTGATAACTGAATGGGTTACAGAAGCATGAGAAGGAAAACCAAGTGGAAAAGGTTGGAGAGAAGGAGGAGCCACAGCCCAGCACCTCTCTCTAAAAGAGCCCTACCAGGGAGAAGCCCCATTACTGGTTGTCAGTGGTGAACCGAGAGGTCAGCAGTGGTGGGGATGCCATGTGTGCAATGGTGAAGGGTTCAGCAGAAGTGAGGGAGAGGGGAGTACCTTGCCAAATCCTCTGAGCCCTCTGATGCTGAGTTCTTGGACTACTAGTCACACAAGGCTGTCACTTGGCCTGATTTATCTTGGGTGGCCATGAGCCTTGAGTCCACCTAACACTTAAACCCCAGCAGGAGAGAGGAGTTCACAATCAGGAGGGTATAAAATGCAGGTTATCAGCCAAGTAGCTAAGCCTCACTGCTTGGTATGATCCAAAAGAAGGATGACTCAGTCCTCTGAATCTGTGCAACACTGAAACTCCAGCAGGGGAGAGGTATTCACAATCAGGAATAAATATACATGCTCTGCTGTTAACAAGTTCCCTGCCACTCTGTCTAACTGCCACTAGTCTACAGAGGAAAGGCTGTGGAGCTGAGCTGATATATAGCATTCTGATCTCATAGAGCAGCATGGGAATTCTTGTTGGCAGCCTGCAGTCCTTTGGAGGGCTCCTATAGGTGTTTCAAAGGCTGGAGAATTCTATCCCCCTGTTGCTTTGATGCTTTGTAAACATTTTAATTCAGTGGAGACAGTCTGTCTGGAAAGGGGTCCATTCACAAACTGTGTTGAACAGCAGGAAAGTTTGTGGAATGTTTGTGCTGGTTACCCTTCCACAAACATTGCTGCATGAAAAGCAAACCATGAACTGGCCAAAGTTTGTTACTGTCCCCACTGATAGATCTCCTGATGGCACCTGGGGTTTTTGGTCACTGTGTGACACAAAATGTCAGACTGGATGGGCCAATGGCCTGATTTAACATGACTTCTCTTATGTTCTTATAGTCTTTGTTCATCAGCCAGTTTGTGCCCACCCTATTCTTCAATCCTTCCCTATGTCAAAATTGCCTTATAGTAAAACATAAAATAAAAACAGCCAGTTAACAAGAAATAAGTTAAATCTATCTTCCTAATGAGCTAGTTACCACAGAGGAAGAAGCCAAGTTTGTTTTTTTCTAAAGGGATATTCAGAAAATGGACTCCCACACCTGCACTCTGAAGTGGTACTGTCCATACAGTCACTTGCAACCCCAGCATTATACTGCCAGATGTGGTGCAGTCAGGTCTTATTCAGCAGAGAGATTCTTACAGTCTTGGGTCACATGCCTTCAAACTGACTGCAGAATAGGTGAGGTTGCTTTTAAAATACACTTGCAAACGTGAGCCCAAATTTTTCCAGTTAGATTAGGATTTAATACTAAAAAGTGCTGAGCAGTCCTGTGATTCTGCAGAATGTTCAGCATGTGCTGTAGAACACCATAAGCCTGTGCTCCAAGCCACTGACGTCAGGCTACTCACATTCTTGTAATATAGAAGGAGTATCTGTGTCACAGGGTGGGAAAAGTAGGCCAACCTGCTGACTACTTGGCATATCTGCCTGAGAGGCCACAGGAGGAGGAAGCTGGAAACTTCAGAAGGAATTGACTGCAACTGGATCAAATGCACTTGTTCGGGTGAAAGGAAGGGAGGCATGGAAGGAAGATTGCATCACAAAGCATGGAGGAAGAGATTGCACTACTGCTGGAATAAAGGGAAACTAATTTTCTTTGGTGGCTGAGGAACTGAACATGAAGGCTAATCAAGTGAGGTTGGAAGAACTGGGATCATAAGATGACAGAGATAACATCTCAGCACTGACTACTTCTGGCTGGGTGCTGTGCACTTAAATCAGATGGATTTGGTTGCCTACTTTGGAAGCAACTTTTGTGCTTCTAACAGTAGCTTGATCTGAAGAGACGAGCAATTATATTCTTTTCATGAGCTCAAGCTGATTATTTATGCAGCTCAAGAGGATACTAAAAGCATAGAAACAGGCCAAGCTATTCCACCCCACCCCCCTGGTTGGCAGCCCCAGACTTAGACTGAACTAACTTGCAGTTGTCATACAAAGTCTTTTAAAATGCCAGCATTGAGCTTTAAGTTTTGGGAAACAAAAGATAGCGTCACCATTTAACTTACAGGCAAATTTGCTGGTGGGCCACTACCTTAGACAGCCACTGATGGGTAGCAGCATGTAGGGACAAACCTCAGCTATTCTGTCTGAGCCTTAGAGGCCACTTGGCTTAGACTAAACTCACAAATTCTCACCGCTTCCAGTTTGGGGGAATGATGCAGTGGGTGAGCTAATGCCCATTGTCAGCCCCACTGAGTGGAGTGGCTGTACACTGCGGGCTTGGAGCCCAGTAGAGGCGGCTCAGCTTGATTTGCTCCAGGGTCATTTCCATTTTCCAAATTGCTCCTAGAATGAATTAGCTATAGATATCTATATTATTATTATTATATATCACTACTATATCATTTAGGCCTCTGTGCATGCTTTTTTGGGAGTAAGCCCTACTCAGTGGGATTTTACTTCTGAATAAGCCTGCATATGATCAGGTTGCATAGATTTTATCTACAATCCAAAGCTTGGTTCTCGCTGTGATTTATTTTTCAGTAAACCTATTCATGATTATTAGGGTTGTCAGTCTCTAGGTGGGCCTGGTGATCTCCCACTTTTACAACTGATTGCCAGCTGGCAGAGATCAGCTCCCCTAGAGAAAATGGCTGCTTTGAAGGGTAGACTCTAAGGCAGGGGTGTCAAACTCATTTGTTATGAGGGCCTGATTTGACATAAATGAAATCTTGTCGGGCTGAGCCATGTGTATCATAAAATGTAATGCCAGGTAGCAAACATATAAACTTTATAAAGGGCACAGACACACAATTAAAGATATTTTTTTACTTAAAATAAAACATGCTTAAAATATTAGCCTGCTTGCAATATTGTTTTATAGTCTCTGATAAATGTCACCTCTTGCTATGAATTATTGCATCAAAAACTGCAGACAATGTCTGTGCTGTACCAGTCTTGAATATGTGCTGTTCAGGTGTGCACATCTGTAAGTTGCAAACCTACTTTTGATTCATTTACATACATTACAGACATCTCATGGTCAATGCTTTGAGCCTAAGACCCAGAGGAACATAAAGTAGCTGGGCACTGTGAGCTTTTGTACAGAAGTTGCTTCATGTACTAGTCAAGAATATGTGAAGGCACCATGGCACAGACTGAGGGCTATGTGCTTGTCTACAAAACTATAATTTCCCCCAGAAAAATGACTACAACTCAAAACTACATTTAGAAAGGAGTGGGACTGTGCCCTCTGCCCCTGCCTGAATTCTGCCCATTCAGCAGCACACATGCACATCAGGCCTATGTACATCCATGTGTATGTGCTTAGGCCTTTCCTTGCAACAGACCCCTGCCAGAATCATAGTAATGGATCACATATACAGAACTTAGATGTGTAGTGGGGGCTCTGTGCAAGTGTTCTGCTGTCTGTATTGTTGGAGGCAGTGCCACTGCCCTCTGGATGGGTTCAGCGCACAGGAAGATGAATATCTGAACAGTTTTTTTTTTAAAAATGTGTGCCTTAAATTGATATACCTGGTGGGATCCCTGACTCCACAAAAACTTCCTCCCCACATGCATTTATTCCTACACCTTGTACAAGCATAAACATTGATATGCAACATGTTCTAGGCTTTGACATACATTTCTGCCAATATTCATTTGATTATCACCATAACATAGGTGATAATCTTTTGGGAAAGATTATGAAGATTCTAATTGGAATTTCACTTGCAGCCATTCATAATCTCCATGACCACAAATTCCATATCCCACCAAGGAACGAGGGGGATCTCAAGTTCCAGGAATATGAGCAGAGGTGATATTCTCCTGCAAAAGGCTTCCCAGCCAGTTAAGCAAAGGCAGCCCTGAAGGCATTTCAGCACAGCCAGAACCTGTAGCAGGGTGTGCTCAACGACAAATGTACTGTTATGATATGCCCCACCCAGGTACTTGCAGCAAGGTTCCTGATGCCAAGCAGCTGCACTTCTCCTTAACGTGACTGACTCCCTCTCCCTACTCCTCCTCCAGGTTGCCAAGTGATATCTTTTGGGAAACTGTCTTCTATGGTCTTTCAGTACAAGTAAAATAGTCTTTAATAGGTGCTTTTAAAGAGCCAGTTTGGTGTAGTGGTTAAGTGCATGGACTCTTATCTGGGAGAACCGGGTTTGATTCCCCACGTCTCCACATGCACCTGCTGGAATGGTCTTAGGTCAGCTGTAGCTTTCGTAGGAGTTGTCCTTGAAAGGGCAGCTGCTGTAAGAGCTCTCTCCCCCACCTACCTCACAGGGTGTCTGTTGTGGGTGGTGGGGGAGGTAAAGGAAATTGTGACCGCTCTGAGACTCTGAGATTCAGAGTATAGGGTGGGATATAAATCCAATATCATGATCTTCTTCTATTAGGAAAAATGGAATATTGCATTGTGGATCCTAAGCATTAGGCACATGTTTTATCTGTCCAGGTTAAATCCCTGGCAGTTGAAATGGATCTTAGTTATCTGGTGGTGGGAAAGATCTTTGTCTTCTGGAGAGCAGCTCCCAATCAGGGTAGAGCTAGATGGATGAAGCATCTGAATTCACAGAAGACACTGCACAGGCTCATTAGCAATGGAGCAACAGTCATAGCTTAATTTGAGCTCTGATTCATCATAACTCAACCCCATGGTGAATGCATTGCTTCAGTTTTGAAATATGAGATACCACTATAGCATCTCTGAGTGAGTCCCATTTTTGGAATGCCTGACTATGTCAGAAGGTGTTAACAGACTCCATCCCCATCTGGCCGCAGTTAAGTAGTGTTTGCGGGATAACAAGCTGAAAAGTAATCCAAACACAAAAGAGGCTATAATGGTGGACCAAGCTGGGACTTAGTTCTACCTGTCTTGGACAGAGATTCACACTGCCTTAGTACATAGCTTGGTAGTTCTAGTGCATGGCTGCTGGATTCTCAGGAGTTAGCTGAGGCCAGAGGTACTGTGTTTCAGCTTTTGCTAGGGACTTGGCTCTTGGCATTCAGCATCCATAGATCAGTAACCTTTCATATTAATTATTGTGTGGTTTTTTTTTTAACTAATCAGGATTACTGCTCTCTTTGGTGGTGGTGGAAAGTGCCATCAAGTTGTGGCGACCTCGCAGGGTTTTCAAGGCAAGAGACAAACAGGTGCAGCTATAATGACATTTGAGGAGAGGAGACCCTCCTGTAACTATGGAGACTTTACTGGTCATTGATGGGCTTATCCTGAACACATGAATTGATCTCTAGGTGAAGTAATAAGTGTCAGACTAGGTTGAGATGGTTTAGGATGATTGTTAATCATTACATGAATTTATCTGAGATACCTGGAGGAACAGTAAGCATAGGAAACAAGGGATTTGTTCAGGTGGCAGACTTTACTATAAGGATAAACAAAAGATAGGTAGGTTGCAGTAAGGAAACAGGAAGGTGGCCACTTAATCAATTGGCCAAATTTTGTGTAAATTGCATATGCTGACAGTCCAGAGGCTTGCTCCTGGGTCCTATATGAACACTATGATATGGCTTAAAGCAGGCTCTTATGTCTTTTAAGATTTGCTGATAATTAAAAATGCCCATCACATAAAGCTTTTCTCTGCATGGGATGGGAAAATTGGCACCTAATGAAATTCACCCTCCACTGTAATTCTAACAGTGCCATCCTTAGCAGAACTTTAGCCTTCTTAGCCCATTTACTTCAATGGGCCATTTAGTGCTCACCTTACTTGTCTGCCCTTGGCACTTTTTGGTTGGAGAGTCGCATCTAAGAGATAACTAAGCTAGAACTAAACTATGTTTTCTCACTACACACTCTATGATCTGAGTGGTGATAAGCAAAATTGCAGTTTGCGCTTATGACACATGATACAATATCTCATATGCCATTATGTAGGATGCAATCTAGCAATCTTGCGTTCGGTTTATCTATGTGGAATGGCACCAATTTTTGCTAAACCAAAGTATTATCTTTGTTTTTCAGGTAATTTAAGACAGGGAGGAGGGGGAAGCCCACAAAGTATTCCTAGTGCTTCATAATCTGCTGCCATTGACAGATTGTTTTTCTGCCAAACACAAATGTTGACTTTATTTCTGAACACAGTTTGGAAGGAGATACTATTTTTCAAGGAGAATGAGTGTAGCAAGTTTGACCAGAGTTCCAAGGTAAGAGTTTGTCTTGAGCTGCTCAGCTGGAGAATCTCTTTAGCAGATATTAAATGTTAACCTGGGAGACATGAAAGCCCCTGTTGAAACCAATATCTGCTGCGTAGCCACCATTTAGCGGTTATTTATTAAAACAGTAGGTCATTTTCATTGCAGAATTAAAGTGCTTTTTTAAAAAAAATCTCTGAACCACACAATCAACACATTTGCACTGTTGGCTTGGAATTTTTGCAGTGTTGCGACATGTTTATTAAACTGTTTTGGCACAGCTTGTTTCATAAAGTGCTGAATCCATAAAATGATCCGTGTTGTGCTGATTGCAGGAGTAGGTTTGGGGTCAGGTCTACCTTTTCTAAACCAGCAACGTGCAGAGAAATATACAAGCAAGAAATTTACCATGAGGTGATCACTTTAAATGTAAAGAAGAAATTTGGAAGTTGTGAAAGAAGCTTCTCCAAAGAGGTTTGTTCGCACCATATTGTGGCTGTTTTTGAGCCAAGAATGTTCTGCGGTTTTTCTGGGCTGCTTCCCACACAGGCATTTTGTTGGAAGAACTTCCACATTATATTTTGCTCCTGAGCACAACTTGTAGGGCTCCCTGGGATTTCCCCTTTGAACTGGAGCAGAAGAAAAAAGAGTTTGCTCTGGCTCATAGGGGAAACTGTGGGCTGTCTGCAGATGGAACATCCATGTGGACAGCAGAGTTGCCTCTAAACTGAGTTAGTGTGAGCTAGCTCATGGTGTTTTAGCCTCTGGCTCACACATTTTTGTCTTAGATCAGGAAGGATCAAGCAAACTAATTCATGCAGTAGCTCACAACTTTAATGCCAGTAGCTCAACAAATAGAATTTTTGCTCACAGCTTAGAGGGAGAATTGGTGGACAGTCTGTCTACAAGCAATTAGGGGGTGGGCAGCACTCTGCTTGTCTTCCTCCCCTTTCAGGCCATTAAAAGGCTTTTTTCATTTCACAGCTGAATTCTGTAGCATTACACTTTGACTGATTTTGCACTATGGCTTGTTCCAGGTGGAGAGCTCTTTGCCCCCCGCCCCCCCCCCCCCTGGCCCTTCTCTTCATTTTCACACAAGTTGCCGAAGAGCTGTGAATTGGTGTGCTGCTTTTCTGCGGCAAGCAGATACCACATATAAGAGGATCTTGCTTGCTGTGGGAAAGTGGCGTTCCAACTCGCAGCTGTGTGGCAGCTTGTGCAAAAATGGAGAGAAGCGCCGGGAACAAAAGGGCTCTCCACCCGGAACAAACCTAGTGTGAAATCAGTTTGAGGCTCTGTTGTAAAGAGGAAAAGAAAGCGTTGCTGGACCATGCGGGTGGGTGGGTGGGAGCAAGATTTTCATTGAACAGCTACGTCTGAACCAATACAAGGAAAGGAAAAGGGGTGGGGCGGTGCCAGCAGTGGGCAGAATGTGAATGGGGTGTGTCAATGCTGTCCTTGCTCTCTGTTGTTGCTAAGTTATTTGTTGATCCACCCCTCTCTGGAAGTCATCCTGGATGTAAAATACAGTCCTCTTGACCACTGGGTTTTTAAGTCACTTACATTACTAGCTCCTGAATAAAATAAGAGTCTAGTGGCACCTTTAAGACCAACAAAGTTTTATTCAAGGTATAAGCTTCCATGTGTTATACACACGGTTCTTCAGATATAATGGAATGGGAGAAAAGTATTCAAATTTATAGACAGGATTGGAAAAAAAATGAATGAGCATATCATATGATGTAGACATTTTGGTCTCCTGGAGATCTCCCGCTTTTACAACTGATCTCCAGCTGGCAGAGATCAGTTCCCCTGGAGAAAATGGCTGCTTTGAAGGGGACACTTTGGCATTGTACCATGCTGAGGCCCCTCCCATCCCCAAATATTGCCTTTTCCCAGATCCACCTTCAAAGTCTCCAGGTGTTTTCCATCACAGACCTGGCAATCCTAAGTCACTTCCTTGTGGTACTATATACAACACAGTTGCAGTATGTGTGTGAATAATGGAGCTACTTGTCTGGAGCTGACTGCCTGGATCTTTCCTATCCAATTTGCACCTCACTGGGAAAGGAGGTGTTAATCATCCCATCCATGGGATCAGACCCCGATGGTTTCAGATTTCACATAACACAGGGAAGTGAGTGGCATCTCTCACACCTCTGGGCTATACAAGTCACACATCTGAATTTGTAAGATAAAAATGAGAGTTACGTACCTACTCCTATTGTGAAAGAAGAAAGGATGATAGCAAAGCATTTTGCAAATTAAACAATGTGTTATGTAAATGAACAGGTTTAGTAACAGAAATTTTCTAAGAGCAAGAAAAGCACTAATATATTTATTTTCTCTTCCTTTCTTAGGAGCCTGTGGCACAGAGTGGTAAAGCTGCAGTACTGCAGTCTGAGCTCCCTGTTCAGGACCTGAGTTCGATCCCAGAGGAAGCTGGGTTTTTAGGTAGCCGGCTCCAGGTTGACTCAGCCTTTCATCCTTCCAAGGTCGGTAAAATGAGTACCCAGCTTGCTGGGGGGAAAGTGTAGATGACTGGGGAAGGAAATGGCAAACCACCATGTGAAAAAAGTCTGCCATGAAAATGTTGTGATGCATTGTCACCCCAGAGTTGGAAATGACTGGTGCTTGCACTTAGCAGCATTTTGGGCAAATGAACATCACACTACAACACTTGCACAGGGGACCTTTCCTTTCCACTTCCTTTCTATAGGCAAAATGAAAACTTTGCTTCTTTATGCTGCTAGATGTAACTCAAGGATGTTGTAAACAATGAACACTATGAATTACCTGACAAATCTGAAATTAGCTTAGTGTATTTTGTGAAACTATGTTACTAATGGGAAATGTATGTTCCCATTCTTGTTAATTAGAATATGAGAGGTACAATTGGTTTAAAAAGCTGTCAGTATTTCTCTGTCTTCTTTTTTTATGGGGTTCTGTTGCACATGGTTTCATATTCTGGGGATTATTTTTATCTGTAGATTGGGAATAGCTACAGTGATTTAGTACTATTACACCTGATGTCAAGGCAGCAAACATTATGGAGCCAGGTTGCTTTGCTCCATGTATTTATTGTCTCTGATTTCTTGTTACATAATTTTCAGAAGCAGTTTGCTGTGTTACCTCCTACCAGATCCAGTTAGAGCATGAGGAGACCAGTTCCTATTAACTCAGTTCTTTAGAGGAAAGAACAGTACATCCAGAGAAGAATAATACTACTGAGGCAATATAAGATATCTTTTGCCTTAACATGTTAGCCAAAGTCATAGCAGTCTTCAGAGCCATTTCACACAATGACTGACTCATCAAATGCCTTGGGTACATTAGCAGCTGATGAACAGTTCTAGAGACTTGGCATCAACTTCTGTCAAAGAGGGGAATATGTTGATTTTTGTTGTTGTTCAAAGGATATCAAATGCAGGAAAAAATTGCAAATGTGATTCATACAAAATCAAAACATCTAAAAATTGATGTGAACTTTGCATTGAGAAGGGCTGTGACAACAGTGCCTAGAGCATGACTATTCAGGGCCTCCACATTATTGGGGGGTACCTATTTTATTTCGGAAATAAAACATTTTTCCTCTTATGACTCACTGAGACATTGTATATATGGAATGGACACTGAATGGTATTCATATTACTGATTTTACTGGACTCAAAGAAATAGTGCCTGCATGTCTTGCATGCATGACATTTAATTGGACACTGGTGGTCCCAGACCCAGTCTCCAGCACCTTCACTTAAAAGGGTCTGAGTTAGCAGGGTTGGAAAAGACTCTGAGGAACTAGTGCCATTTGAAGTGGACAGGCTCAGCATCAAGGTTCATTATAGTTAGATTTCAGTCCTTAAAAAAACTTTCCTGAAACTAAGATCCACTGAACAACCCGAGGAATTATTTCTGATAGATCTACTTAGGATTGCCACCTTAGTCAGCTGCTGAGGCTTATGGGCCTCTGGGAGTCCACTGCTGACTGCAGAACCTGTTGCTCACCCAAGAGACCCATTGTAGCCTACTAACCTCAGACTGATACAGCTACACCAGAGTGGCTATCCCGCCCACTGGAAAATGGAGATTATCTCACAAGGTCCTGTGATGATACAGAAGATAGTGGGCAAATGTTTCCAGTGAGAAAGTACCCAGTAGAAAAGGAGAGCATTTTTCTTATGCAATGGTCTTTCCCCCCTTCATAGTGCTCTTGACATCCATGAAACAGGAAGGTGGGTGTGGGGCAGGCGAGAAACAATTCTTGCTCTCTTTGCATGCCTAAGGACGCTTAAAAATTCTGGCATCAGTATTGAAAGGGGGCTAAATAGATTAGTTGTCTGATTTTGAATAAGATTGTTTCACATATTCACAATGAACAAAAATGGATTTCATAACAGATTTAAAATCTTGTCACAAAAATGCTGGCACTTTGAAGAGGAAACAAGATGTTGGAAACTTTCTTACACTGTAAGTTTTTTTTTGGTGGGGTGGAGATATGGAATGGCTATAGTATAATTTGCTCTTGTCAGATCTTGAAAGCTAAGCTGAGTTGGTACTTAGATGGGAAACCATCAAGGAAGTCTCTGCAAGGGAAGACAACGGCAAACCATCTCTGCTTCTCATTTGTCTTGAAACCCATAAATTGGCTGCAACATGACAGTACTTTAATGCACAAGAGCTTTTTGTGTGTTTGGGGGCAGAATACTGGCAATACCTGAAACAGTTTTTCTTGTACTTCATCCCCACATGTCTACAAGAGCCTCTCTCCACTGCCAAGTGACTTCTCTCTTAGTCTCTTGACTTTCCGAAACTGTCCCAGCTAGGGTTGCCAAGTCATCTACCTATTGTACCATAGAGTTTTACCTCCCAAATGGCTAGAGCATCTGGGAAAACCAAAGAGTTTTCCCGGAAATGCCTAGAGCGGCTCCGCATGTGCACCACTGTTTTGATGACATCACTTCTGGGGGACGTCATTGCAGCGGCGACACAGGAGTTGGGAACCTCCAGGGTGGGGAATTCCCTGCCCAGACTGGGGCCTTGGCAGCCCTAGCCCCAGCTCACCTTGCCTGAACCTCAGCTGTTACCCAACCTCCCCTTTCCTCCACAACTCTGTCATTCTTTCTCTCCACCCTGTCTTGTATGTACCTACCTGATAAGGACTTGAATCATTTGAGCTGGAGCTGGATTAGCACATTTTCAAGTTTTCTGCCATTTAATATAAGGTGAGGAGCTTTTGTGATCTGTCATGTTATGCTACCAACTGTTCCTGAACATTCCTGTTTAGGTATGGTCCCTAAATTGGTGAACATGTAAAAATTGTGATTGTAAAAATTCCAGTTGCTGCCATTCCCCTCCCCTCTCAAGTTGAAATGGCACTTCCCTTACAGTGAGAAATTCCAGGGGCAATACTTAGCCAGGTTGGTTCCCTTTAAAGGGGGGAGCACTGGGAACTTAAGCATTTTGGTAGCATTTGTTTTATTTACAAATGTACAAGTAGAATGCAGGTAGAGGCACAGTGGCAGTTCTACAGGGAAATAAATCTGCTACCCATAAGATCATCAGCTCCAGCATGAGCTAGGAGGGGGACTCATCTTTTCCAAGCTCTGGTGAGTGCTTGGCCCAAGGCTTGCCAGTGAGTGTCCATGGCAGAGTAGGAATTCAAACCTGGAACTCCCAGAGTCTAGTCTGACACTGTGATCTGCTGCTCCATGCTGGCTTTCTCATTACAGTCTCCTTGCTCATGTCTGACCTTGTTTCCCATGGAAATGTCTTTCCTCTTTCTGTTTTACAGTACATTGGTGCAAGGTTGCTCTTTTGTAATTGAACAAAGATATATATATATATATATATATATATATATATATATATATATATATATATATATATATATATATATATATATATATATATTGCAGGGAAAATATCAAAGAGGAGAGAAAACAACAACTGCCCAGAAAAAAAATCCTGGCCTGCTCCAATCTGGAATGCAGGAATCAGCAAGCAAAATTTTTCATGGCAGGGAGATAAGCATTGGCAGGCAGGCACCTGTTTAAACACCAAGCTCCTGCTGGAGGCAGAGCAAAGAGGGTGATTGCAACAAGTTAGCAACCCTCCCCTCAACCTACGACCAGAGGAGGGTGCTTGGATGTGTAAGGTATCTGCGAAGATGATCATTGACGCCATAAGCAGCAGATTGAATGGATTTAGATGTGGAATCACATGCTTTCTTTACACACATACTTGCTACTTGGAAACTGTTTGTGTGGGGGGAAAGCATTTTGTTGGGATGTAGAATTCTTAACATTATTGATGTGTTTGGCAAGCTATTTAACTTGTTCAGAAGAAGTTTTTTTTAAAACAAACAAACAAACAAACAAAAATAATGGATACAAAATACATGTATGTCCTTTCACTGCCCTCAGACATATGTGAAACTGATGACATTTTATTGCCCAGGTCTCTAATCAGAACCAGGATATGTATTTGTTTTCACACTGCATCCTTATTCATAACTGATTTTGATACTCCAAGTTGCAGGATGGTTTCATTCACCTTCACTGAATTACAAAGGCTAATTTTGGGACAAAGTGTAGGATTCTTATACATTCAGGCAAAAAGGCACATTTATAGGACGTCATAGGATATTCCCGATTCCAGATACTGTTGTTTTGTAAACTAAACCTCTATTACTCAAGGCTAAAACCAGTTCTAGAAAGGAGTCAGGAATCGCTTGCACAGTTTCTCTGGACAATAAGGAATTAATCAACCCAAATATTTCTGAGTTCAACACAACATTGGCTATTGGCTGCTTAACTAGGTTGATGGATACAACCAGCTACACAGACTCCAAAGCTGGAATGACTCATACACTCCCCAAACTGAACAGATTAATAATTTCAGAGTAGGAACAGATTAATAATTTCAGAATCAAGAAAATTGGATATCAGAAGTAGAATGAAATTTGATTATGAGTGCCTTATTTTTGTAGTATCTCTTCAACTTGATCTAAATTATGGTATTCAGCTATGGGAAATTATGTGATACATATGCATGTCTGAACTAGATCTATGTTCTTTTATTTGGACTGTAAATGATGTTCTCCTTGAATGTTCTTTGTATTGTTTTGCTGTCACAGATGCACCCACATGGCACACAGAAGGAAAACTAAAATATTGTAATGTAGCTCTTAGCATGAAAAGCAGAACTGTGTAGACTATTCTAAGGATTCAAAGTGTCACAGGAGTGGCATAGATACAGGTGGGCAGTCATGTTGGTCCACTGCAGTAAAACAAATGTTGAGTCCAGGGGCACCTTCAAGACCAACAAAAGTTTATTCAAGGTATGAGCTTTTGTGTGCAAGCACACTTCCTCTGATACATGAAAATGTTGTCAATGGCATTTCATTTGAATGGAGGGAGGTGTTCAGTAGGGTGCCACAGGGCTTAGTTCTAGGCTCAGGACTTTTCAATATCACACCAGAAGATAGAAATAGAACACCAAAAGATAGACATAGAATTCAACAAGATCTGAACACACTGTAAATGTGGGCAGATGCGTACAAGATGTATTGAATGTCCTGAAAGGCTGAAGTGTCTAGGGGAACACTTTAGCCTTCCAAGACATTCAAAGGGTGACTTCAAAGTAGCTGTTTTATTGCAAAAGAACTTCAGGAACTGGAAAGGGGAATTGCTGAACTACAAGATACGACAAAACTCAGAACAACCTCCACCAGGTGTGAGGAAATGACCCCTCTTTCCCCAATGTTATAGTCTCAAGCATGGTTGCCAGGGCGCCTGGAGAAGTGAGCTTGCACCCGTCTGGCCAGAGAGTGCGAGTAAAGCCATCCAGGAACTAAATGGAACTCATGTGTACACGCAGCCTAAGTGTATAAGTGTTCTAAACAGGCACAGAGTGCTTGCCAACAGGCACGGATGTTTCCCCGCTACTGCGTGGAGTCCGCCATGGTGAGGAGGAGGCTACGCCGCCACGGAGCTGTCCAGGCGACCGGTGTTGAAGCACTAAGCATGGAAGCCACTGTGTTTTGCTAACACCACTTGTAGCCATCTTCCTGCCTGGCTGGAGTTCATTCCTTCCCAATGGGAACCTCACGTACACACCTTGAGTCATTCCTAGCCCGCAAGCAACCCATCCGTTCTATGAATGGATTAATAGCTCGACTGTTGATCCTAATTGCTCAGCAATATCCTGAACAGCAGCTCTGGTCTAGGAGCTGAGGAGAAAAGAGGAAGGATCTCTCCTGTCACATCCAAGCCTTTTGTCTACACCGGGGAAACCTAGGTCCATATCTGATTCCCTATTGTCACATTCCCAGATAATCCCATCTCATCCCAAGCACCCAGCCATCTCCATATTGATATCACTGGAGCCGCCCCAGGCCCTGTCGCAACCTGGAAGTTTCCAGGATGCCCAGGATGAAGGTGAAGTTCATTGGTCAAAGCATACACCCAATCAGGTGTCGCCAAAGACTCACCATTGGTTCAGCCGATGTCCAGCCTTCGTGGTCATCGGCAGAACCTCCCATCTCTCCTCCCAGTCACCTCCCATCCCCTCGGGACTTAGGTGACTCTTTATAACTTGTGGACTAGCTACCCACAGGTGTGCTTTCTATTCAGCAACCCCCATTTCCCGCTGTGTAGTTACATCCCCGATTCCTGATCAGTTTCGGGTCCTCCCCCATTCCCTCATTCGTCGCCATCGGAGTCTTCCTTGGAGTCTGCGAGAGGTAGTATCACCCTGTCTGTTTATCCTTATATGTACCCCTATCGATCTATCTTTATTTCTTTAGACCTGTGTGAATGTGTGATTGTTTTGTATTTTTACCTTGTATGAAAGAACTATTTTTCACAATAAATTATAATTTGTTTTTATTAAATTAGAGTCCATCTTATTGAGCATTTACTATCTGGATGGTTGAGCCTGGTATACATTTGGTAAAAAGATTCCTATTAAGCCAGGTGTCCACCTAACTAATTCCCCAACCTCGTTTTGAGGGCATTTCGGCTTACAGAGGACTTATAGAGATATTGGTTTATTATCTCATTACATATACTAAACTCTAGGCTTTTTTCTGACAAAGCCCACTGGAGTAGAGTTCTGCCTGGGCTGGCCAGGGCTCTGGCTGACTTGACCTGCCATGTGGCAGCCATGTCCTCCCAGGGCAGGTGGTGTAGCCTAATATACAAATGAGCTCCTGCTGGGCTTTTTGTGCAAAAAGAAGCACTGGCTAAACTCATCCAGTCCTTACATATGTATTTTCACCAAGAAGGGCTAAACATCCTCTGTATTTTAGTATATATATATTTTATAATAGTATATTGGAATAGTGAATGCAATGTAGTGCAATGAATATTGGAACATATTCCTCTGATATAGCACAACATCCCATCTCTAGGGGAAGGCTGCTGACAGCTAGCAACATGCTTCAAAGGAGATGTATGGAGCATAACTTCAGAGTCTCAATTACACTTAACAATTAAGAATGATTCTTTTACACGTTAGTCTCCTAGTTTGACATATTTATTGCTCCACAGTTTTTCCTCCTAATTAAATCCAAACGTATAGTGACCTCAAAACTTAGCTTGTTATTGCTATTTAGTCTTAGCATATGTCAAAACACCTTCAATAAATTGTATACTAATTTGCTGTTCACCTATGTAGAGGCATCTGCCTGTGTATCTGAAACTTCCCTTTCTATTTATTGAGGATATGTGCCTGCACAGAAAGCTTACACCTCGAATAAACTTTTGTTGGTTTTAAAGGTGCCACTGGATTCAAAATGTGTTGTACAGAAGTGGCATGGTTATTAATGCAGTAAGGTGCCAGAATAACAAGGATTATATATCTAGAAGTACAGTGATTAACAAAAAAAAAAAAAAAATTCTGAGGGGGAAGCAGAACTTTGAAGAGGTTATTAATTAACTTTTCTGTTTGGTATCTAAAAATTTCTAAATGTTTATAGCCCTATTTTCAGGAACAGCAACTTAAAGTGTCTGCATTTATGCTTTTAAAATGTGAACTGTGAAGTCCTGAGTAGCAAAGGATATGATATCTGAAAGAAAAGAAACTAAGAATAAATCCTCATAAATGGTTCATTGTCTTAATAGGCCTGAAGGAAACTGGGTCTAGTTATTTAGGCACTTCTTCTGTCATTACCTTACCCTCCTCTAGAGTGTTCACTGACTGACCTGACTTAGAACAAAGCAGGAGTCAAGTGCACATTTTTATTCAGAATGTAAGCCTTTGCGTGCTAGAAGCACATTTCATCAGATTTAGAACAGTTCCTGGTGTGTTATATCTTTTGGGGGGGGACAATATGGAAGCAAACAAAGGCATTCCAGACCTTCTGAAATCCAGTGTAATGCATGGTGACACTTTTCTCACCTTCTCACTAGGATAAAAGATCTCAATTTTTGCTCTCCTGTGTTCAACAAAAGGAAATTTAACTTTCAAAATATTGTACCCTGAAACTCTTGTTGGTCTCTAACTGTTCCACTTCAGACTCTGAAACTATTTAAAAAGGATCAAAATATTACATTTGAGATTTTTAAAAGTACTTTTATTTCAGGTACTCATGAAATCTGTTTAATTCTGTCTATGTAATTAAAGTTACAAAACTGATATTAGTTACTATTGCATTATTAGAACTTGATAGTAACCACTCAGTCTTCCCTATATAGTTCTGATGTCATAGGGTTGGATCCTGTGGATCTGTTCAGCAGCAGAGGTGTTTTCCTCAGTACCCCTGATGTAAGAGTCTTTTGAGTCAGGGAAAGGTTCCTTATGCCAGTGAAAGTGTTATGATTAGCAAAATTGATCTACAGGATCCGACCTGTGGGTTTTTTTATCAGATGTGTCAAAAATGTCTTCCATGTTCTTACTATGGCACCCAAAGAAAGTAGTCATTTTTAAATGGCGGTTAGACCAATTTGTGGAGTATAAATCCATCAGTGACTGCTAGCCATGCTTAGTAAAGGGTTTCAGAAATGTTCTGCCTCTGAATATGGGGTTTTCATTATATCCATTGAGGCTTACTCACAGGAAAGTGTTCTTAGGACTGTAACCATGGAATGCCATAAAGTACTCAAGTAGGTCTCCCGCACCACTCCAGTACAGAGTACTGGGGGGAGGAGGAGGATGACGGAGACGAGGCCAGACTGAGACATAGCGGCAGCACCAGGGAAGCGGCAGCGGGCCCCAGAGCATGATGGGGTGCTGGAATGAGGGAGGCTTGCCACATTCTCTCCCCCCTTCCAATGGAGGGGCCCTACAGAGGGAAAGGGGGGTTCCAATAGAGCAGTCTGGCCCCCCGGGCCCCCCATAGCTATGGGCTTGCAGCCCCCTTCACTCCAGCTGAAGATAGTATTACACAGATGGCAGGGTTTAATTCCTGTGTTTATGCAGTTTTGAAGCCTGGGCCACCACTCCCCAAATCTGTTTGACTGGAGTTGACAGAGGTCCTATGATATACCTGGACATATAATGAGAAACAATATCTGTATTGTGTCATTTTCATCTCACACTATCATATAGCAGTTTTGCCTAAGCAGCTGAAAATTGTGGCATTAATTGTGGGAGGGAATCCCATTAGTTAAGTATTACTGATTACTGATGATAGTGTTTAGTGTTCAGGATGTTACATAATAATTTACTGGGCTGAATCCTATCTGCTATCTCACTCGGTCTTGCCCAGTTCCCCTTTTTGCTTCAACCCCTGTCCACATGGGTCCCATGAAGCCTGGCATAACCTTTGCAGAAGTCAAAAGGGACCCTCTCCTTCTTTTGCCTGTGGAGAAGCTAGTAGGATGCAATATGTAGTTGGTTGCTATGGCAGGCTAACAAAGCTCCTTTTCTGGAACCTGATTACTTTCCTTATTTTATTGCCAAGGAAACTCACATGTATTCAGCCTGCCATTTGTTTGATTCCCACTTTGTTTCACCACCTTACCAGACAAAAGCAATTATGGTCTTAAAAATGACTCTTTGCATGGGAGTTGAGGCATGTCCAATGGCTTTAAGCCTTGTAGCTAATTTTTAATCTACCTGCCTATGGCATGCTAGAACTAAATAGAGCAGATTAAATTTTCACCAAGCCTGTAGATTCGTGGGGTTTTGACTGGAACAAAGATTAAAGCCCACATCCTAGAATATGCTTGCCATCAGTTTAGATTGCTGTATGTGAATATTTACACATTATTCATCCAATTTAATGTATTGACAATTTTCCTTTTTTATGGTGGATGAGATGTATTGCAAAGAATTGTATTCCAAGCCGTGTACCCAATGCTGTGTATGAGCTCAAATTGTATATGTTTGGCTTTACTTCTGCAAGATGACTTTTACTAGAGCTTTTTATGTTAATGTCGTCTCCTCTGCTAATTAAAATTTGCAAATCAAAGCATAATGATACTGCCCAGAGCTATGAAAACAATTCAGTCAGAGAAGGGACAGAAAAAGTCTGCATTTTGGATGGGCTGCTGTTAACCTGAAATTAAAAAGTATCAAGCTTCAAAATGATGACAAACTCCTGCAGGAAGATTAATTCTCTTGGGGGTTCATCGACAACCGTCCTTTTATGCACCATCTTGCTAGGAATAATTGTATGAAGGCATGGTGCTGTCCAGATGGCATCCCATAACCTGTCATTTATGGAACTGGATTAGTGCAGCATTAACATGGTATAATAGGTACAACTGTTATTTCTTAATGTTATTAATATTAATTTTATAGCACCTACAGATAGGATCTATACAATTAGAAAAGGGGTCTTGCTGCAATCTAAATGGCAGAACACTTATTCATTCATTCATTCATTCATTTAATCAGATTTATATTCCACCCTCTCCTGATGGGCTCAGGGTGGCTAACAACAAATAAAAGCAACATAAAATATTAAAAAAAATACAATAAAATCATTTCCATACATTTTATAGTCATTAAAAGTCCAAGATGCACATTGATGTTCTGGTTATTCTGATGTTTCTGATTCAATTATGTTAGTTCAGTGAGATTGTCAGTGCTGTGGAATAATAGCCACCTCCCCTTAACTGTTGAAAGCATGTTTGAACCGTTCAGTCTTACAGGCCCTGCAGAACTGTGGCAGGTTCCGCAGGGTCCTGATGTTTTTGGGGAGGGCATTCCACAGAGAAACAGGAGACAGAGGGGTTTTTTTGGGGGGGGGGGGATTTATCACTCAAACTCCCCCAGGAACTCCCAATCCAGAATGACTACTTGGCTGTGGTGATTGATGATGCCAGGGGTGCACTTGTGTACTCATAGCTGCCTACCTGATTAAAAAAAAAAAGCTACAAAAGAAGATGGGAATGGAAAGGAAGGCTCAGCATTTAGATGCTGGGAAATGCAGCTGGGATGCTGGGAGTAAAAGGACAGGTCCTCTTGTGGATCAAAAACTGGCTGAGTAATAGGAAGCAGAGAGTGAGTATAAATGGGCAGTCTTCGCAGTGGAGGACAGTAAGCAGTGGGGTGCCGCAGGGCTCGGTACTGGGTCCCATGCTCTTTAACTTGTTCATAAATGATTTAGAGTTGGGAGTGAGCAGTGAAGTGGCCAAATTTGCGGATGACACTAAATTGTTCAGGGTGGTGAGAACCAGAGAGGATTGTGAGGAACTCCAAAGGGATCTGTTGAGGCTGGGTGAGTGGGCGTCAACGTGGCAGATGCGGTTCAATGTGGCCAAGTGCAAAGTAATGCACATTGGGGCCAAGAATCCCAGCTACAAATACAAGTTGATGGGGTGTGAACTGGCAGAGACTGACCAAGAGAGAGATCTTGGGGTCATGGTAGATAATTCACTGAAAATGTCAAGACAGTGTGCGTTTGCAATAAAAAAGGCCAATGCCATGCTGGGAATTATTAGGAAGGGAATTGAAAACAAATCAGCCAGTATCATAATGCCCCTGTATAAATCGATGGTGCGGTCTCATTTGGAGTACTGTGTGCAGTTCTGGTCGCCGCACCTCAAAAAGGATATTATAGCATTGGAGAAAGTTCAGAAAAGGGCAACTAGAATGATTAAAGGGCTGGAACACCTTCCCTATGAAGAAAGGTTGAAACGCTTAGGGCTCTTTAGCTTGGAGAAACGTCGACTGAGGGGTGACATGATAGAGGTTTACAAGATAATGCATGGGATGGAGAAAGTAGAGAAAGAAGTACTTTTCTCCCTTTCTCACAATGCGAGAACTCGTGGGCATTCAATGAAATTGCTGAGCAGACAGTTTAAAACGGATAAAAGGAAGTACTTCTTCACCCAAAGGGTGACTAACATGTGGAATTCACTGCCACAGGAGGTGGTGGCGGCCACAAGCATAGCCACCTTCAAGAGGGGGTTAGATAAAAATATGGAGCAGAGGTCCATCAGTGGCTATTAGCCACAGTGTGTATGTGTGTGTGTGTGTGTGTGTATATATATATATATTTGGCCGCTGTGTGACACAGAATGTTAGACTGGATGGGCCATTGGCCTGATCTAACATGGCTTCTCTTATGTTCTTATGCAGGATAAAAGTGCTGACATCCATAAGCACCAGACTTTCTCTGCATCCAACTCGTCATATGATGGGGTGAGTACAGCTGGGGAATGGGCACCAGATATGGATGTGTGAACAAGCCCATTTAATATGTAAGAGCCAAACTGCCTGTCTGACCACAGCCATAGTCTCTTTTAATATGTTCTAGGGCTTTGCTAGGCAGTATCATTTGTTCCCACAGGGATTATCAAGAAAAGACAATAATCCATGATTTTGACAAGACTTTCTACCTTTTCTGTCACATTCTGGATGCATGCATCCAGTAAACAGCATACCTCTTGAGATGACAAGTCTGGTTAGGCTCTATCCCTCTCAGTAGGGAATCCCCAATTACCAACACATGCCTTCTCCTATATTGAAGAGCAGAAGATTGAGTCCTCTCAATCCATGGGGGCCTAAGAAATTTCCTTCAAACTGCATGGAGGCTGGGGAAGTAGCCTTTGTTTCAGTGGTCCAGAATCAATATCTATGGGGAGATCCGGAACTGCTTGCTTGGCAACAGAAGCTCAGAATGTGTCCTGTTTTTCCTGCTCCTGCAGGTTACATTCTTCCATGTGCCCTTCTCCTGTGTTGGGTTGTCCTCCATTTGCTGAGATACCTTTCTCTCCTCCTCCTCCTCCTGTTGCCCTCTCAAGAATGCTTCATGCTCCTCCTGGAGCTAGCAAGTATGCTGTGCTTGCAACTGGATGTTTTGAAAAGCATATTTTACCTTTCATACGTGCCATGGGGCCTGTCCTAAATGATGCTGGGGTAGGGAGTTCAAAGAGTTTCTGCCTGAGGATTTGGCCAGCCTTTTCTCTTCATAATCATGTTGGAGAGAAAAATGCATAAACAAGGCTTTCTTTAAAAGAAAGGGCAGGTTGAGCAATACAGATGAAAGAAACTGTCACCATCAAGTCCTAAAATTTGGCAGAGGACTGTGAGTTCTACAATATTATTTACTTCCCTTGGATGCAAAAGCAGTAGCTTTTTGAATCCCATTTGGCACAAAGTATGAAATGAATGATATCAGCACCAGGAATGTATGATTTAGAAAACCAGGGAACAGTTACTGCCTTGCAAATATTCTCAGTATCTCTGTTCACAGATGGAGTTTGCAGACCATTGTTGGGAATGCTCGTTGCAGTAAAAAAGAAAAACACTCCAGATCAAAGCTGAGATGCTTTTCTATATAATTTTTTTGTATCTGCCAAAGGAAAACATCTGCTTTCTCTGATGTACAGTTAGCAACAAATGCCTTTTCACTGAATGCCGCCTTTCCCTTTCTAATAAGAGGGAGCCCATTAGTGTCATTAAGTGCTGTGTGCACAATCCCAGCAATCAAAAGAAAACAAAGCAGGTGCAAGAGCAGTTCCAATGAAATCCAAAGGAGGAGGACATTTGATTTTTTTTTGTTTAATGCATAACAATACCTTAATTTTTGTGCATAGTAAAAAAAGCAATTGTAATGTTTTTAACGAGGAAGAAAAAATACTAAGCTGCTGTTAATATCGTAGCAGAAGGGGAGGGGGAACTCCTCTCCCATTCTTCTCATTCATTCACAGTTGACTGGCTGTGTCTGAACAACCCACCCCTTTTTTGGGCCTGAGTTTGACGTTGATCCAAGGAAATGTCTATGCCCAGTGCTAATTAACTAACGCACCCTCAATGGGGATTTTGCACTTAAAGTAAATAGTTGTGTTATGGATGGCTAGGCTCATCCCTTCTGCTTTGGTAGCTACCAATAAAAAATGTGACGGGAAATAATGTGTTCCTACTGCTTGGGAGAAATCTGCTTTTTATCGTAGGACTCAATCTGTCTCATGAAATGCAAATATATTTTGAAAGGAGCCCAAAGATAACAGTTCGTTTCTGCCAACACCCAGCATTGTTGGGTTCATATCACAGTGCATGGGGCAGCTAATGATCTTTTCACCAGTAGCTTTCTCACACTACACTTTTGAGTCTGTTGCATGTTCCCTGAAATGTTTTGCAATTTTACAACTTTGGCTTCAACTCATAAGAACAATGTCATGCTTGACGTTGGTTCATGATAGCTCTTGAGATTCATGATAGGTCTTGAGATTAGCACGTTTGGAAATGTCATAAAACTGAACAGGATTGCATACAGGCATTATGGTACAGGTGGTTCTGAAACAATCATGAGAGAGATGAAATTGATATTTTAAGAGTCTATATAGCACTTGGGGGGAGGAAGAAAAGGTTGAATGCAGAAATATTAAGCAGGAGATCAGATGATCAGAGATGCTGATGACTTAACCATTATTCCTAGCCACAAATTCAAAGTAACTCAGCAGTTTAAGATTCATTCAATAAGCAAGTTTAGTGAGAAAGGTTAACTTCTCAGTCTTTTGGCTCTCCATGCATCCCAGCTATCGGTGAAGGGCCGAAGGAATAAGTCTACCTGCTTCCTGTGCTAGGATTGCCATGTCCCCTCTGACCACTGGAGGGGATGGATAGTCTACAGCAGGGGTGTCAAACATGCAGTTCAAGGGCCGAATCAGGCCCCTGGAGGGCTCCTATCAGGCCCCCGAGTAACTGACTGTCATCTGCTTCCTTCTCCCTATATCTTGCTTCCTTCTGCATAAGTTTGCTTTGCAAGGCTTGCTCAATTGCACAGGAGCTACAGACCAAACCTCTATTTTCTCCATTGACTGAGGCTCCTTCCTTGGGGAGGAAATGGGGAGGAATAGCTTGCTTTGCCAGGCTCTCTCTCAGTTGCACAGCAGAGCTACTAAGCCAAGCCCTTCTATTGGCTGAGACTCCCTCCCCCAGTCTCCTGGGGAAGGAGGAAAGAGCCAGAGCTTCCTTTGCCCAGTTTCCTGGATTCCATGGGAGAAAAACAAAGAAAGCACCTTTGAGACCAATGAGTGCTAACGTTTTAAGCATGTATAACAGTGCGCCTCGCGGTCTCACTGGATCGCTTCTATATGCAGCTTATGGCTACCCCAGCCCCTCTTCAGCCTCAGTTCTTCCTTTTGAATTTTACCTCATGACTATGAAACTCAAGGGGTGGGTGTAATAAGGATTTCTCACTACTAGTCTCTTCGGGGTTTTTGTTTTGCTTTCAGATGGATATAAACTCGGTAGGTAGGGGACCACAGCAGCTTTGATAGCTTTCCCAATATACTGGCACCAGAGAACTTTAAAGTAAACCACAGAAATTTATTAACGTACACACATCGTCTTCAACTGGGGAATGGGAAATATATACATGGGCTATATTGTATCTCAAGCAGTTAACAGTTTCTTTGTAGTTCAGGCTTTATAATATCTAGTTCACTTAGGTCTCTCAGGTTTCACAGATCATACAGCTTTCACTCTCCAACACTATTCTGGGTTGGCCTCTTGGGTATAATGTGCCAAGTCCCTTAAGTTGATTGGTGTCTCTTCTCCCAGCCCTTCAGACTTTTAGACCCACATCTTTTCCTCAACCACCTCTTTAGCTCTTAAGAGAAGTGCCTCTGTGTCTGTGACCTCTCAGGTCTTTTACTGTGACTCTCCTTTAGCCACACACAGCCCCGTGGCTGTCTAAATAGAGTGAAGTGAGCTTTGCTTCTCTCGAAGACTCTCCTCAGCTCCTGTCTCAGCTCCTTCTCAGACCAACTGCTCTCTTCAGCAGTCTCCCTCAGACTTTGTCTGTCACTAACTGCCCTTAGCCATTAGCTGTCAATCACCTCTGAGAGTTCCGAGCACTCTGGCCCCCACCCTCAGGTCATCTGACGCAGGCTCTATGCGTCCTTAGTTCTCTTGTTAACCCATTCATTACCGTCACAGCATGTTTTAAGTTTTTAAAAAATATATTTGTGTTTGTCTGGGTTCTTTATAAAATTTATATCTCTGCTACCTAATCTAAAATAGGTACACACATGGCTCAGCCTGACATGGCTCGGCCCAACCTGACATGGCCCGGCCCAACAAGGTCTTATTTATGTCAGATCCGGCCCTCATAACAAATGAGTTCAACACCCCTGGACTACAGGGTTGCCATATAAAGGTTGGGAAACTCCTGGAGATTTGGAAATTGAGCCTGGGGAGGACAGGGATTTCAGTGGGGTGCAATCCCACATAGTTCAGCACCCCCCCCCCCCAAACATCCATTTTGTCCAGGGAAATTGATCTCTGTATTCTGGAGATTAACTGTAATTCCAGGAATCCCCAGGTTCCACCTTGAAGCTGGCAACCCCTATTTATTTGGACCACTGTGTTCCCATATTGGTGGAAAGAAGATTTATCTAGATTAGGACCTTCCCCCTGTTCAAGAATGAGTTCACTAGCTGACTCAGTATTGAGGTAGTGTCTTATTGTCCAGCTGCCTGGGACTTTTTACTGAGGTGTCACTATAGGATTTAAGAGCCCCGTGGTGCAGAGTGTTAAAGCTTCAGTACTGCAGTCCTAAGCTCTGCTCACGACCTGAGTTCAATCCTCGGTGGAAGCTGGGTTTTCAGGTAGCCAGCTTGAGGTTGACTCAGCCTTCCATCTTTCTGAGGTCGGTAAAATGAGTACTCAGCTTTCTGGGGGGAAGTGTAGATGACCGGGGAATAATAATAATAATAATAATAATAATAATAATAATAATAATAATAACTTTTATTTCTATCCCGCCCTCCCCGCCTAGGCGGCTCAGGGCGGCTAACAACAACTTACACATTAACATAAATAATAAAACTTTAAATTTAACAATTAAAATTAAACATAAAAACCAGTCAGTTAAATTAAAATACATGATTTTCATTAGACTAAATATATATGAGTATATCTGGCAGCGATAGAGCTGTTATGGCGCTGGTTCTGCCAGTTTAGGTAGTCTTATGGATGGCGGTTCTTACACCAAGCAACTCAGCAGTCAGTGTCATTATAGGCTTGCTTAAAAAGGGCGGTCTTGCAGGCCCTGTGGAACTGGCCGAGGTCCCGCAGGGCCCGCACCTCCTCCGGAAGCTGGTTCCACAATGCCGGTGCAGCCGCTGAAAAGGCCCGTACTCTAGTATGTTGGAGTTTGACCTCTCTCGGCCCAGGGATGGTCATTTTGTTTTTACCCACTGACCTCAGTGCCCTCTGGGGTTCATATGGGGAGAGACGGTCCCTTAGGTAGGCTGGTCCTCGGCCATATAGGGCTTTAAAGGTGATAACCAACACTTTGTACTGGACTCGGTAGATAATTGGTAGCCAGTGCAGTCCACGCAGCCCCGGCCGTATGTGCTCCCATTTCGAGAGCCCTAACAGTAGCCTGGCCGACGCGTTCTGCACCAGCTGTAACTTCCGAGTCCGGCACAGAGGTAGCCCCAAGTAGAGGGCATTACAGTAGTCCAATCTTGAGGTGACCGTTGCATGGATCACTGTTGCGAGGTCCCGGCGCTCCAGGAAGGGGGCCAACTGCCTTGCCCGCTTCAGATGGAAGAATGCTGACTTGGCAGTGGCTGCTATCTGGGCCTCCATTGATAATGAAGGCTCCAGTAAAACACCCAGACTTTTTACCTGGCGCGCTGGTTCCAATGGTGCGCCATCGAAAGTTGGGAGAGCTATTTCCCCTCCCCGAGCGCCACGACCCACACAAAGGACCTCTGTCTTCGCTGGATTCAACTTCAACCCACTCAATCTGAGCCACGTCGCCACAGCCTGTAAGGCCCGATCCAGGTTCCCCGGGGCGGAGCCAGGCCGGCCATCCATTAGCAGATAGAGCTGGGTGTCATCCGCATATTGATGGCAACCCAGCCCAAACCTCCGGACAATCTGGGCAAGGGGGCGCATGTAGATGTTGAACAACATTGGGGAGAGAACTGCTCCCTGAGGCACCCCACAATCAAGTGTGCGCCTCTGGGATCGCTCACCCCCAATGGCCACCCTTTGTCCCCGATCAGAGAGGAAGGAGGAAAGCCATTGTAGGGCCAACCCCCCAACCCCTATGTCGGCGAGGCGGCGCTTTAGCAACTGGTGGTCGACTGTATCAAATGCCGCCGACAGGTCTAATAACATCAGTACCGCAGCGCCGCCCCGATCCAGATGCCGCTGGAGGTCATCTACCAAGGTGACCAGCACTGTCTCCGTCCCATGGCTCGGTCGGAACCCAGACTGGCACGGGTCAAGAACGGAAGCGTCATCTAGGAACCTCTGTAGCTGCAACGCCACTGCCCTCTCAATAATTTTACCTGGGCAATGGCAAACCACCCCATAAAAAGTCTGCCCTGAAAACATGAAAGCAACGTCACCCCAGAGTCGGAAACGACTGGTGCTTGCACAGGGGACCTTTCCTTTCCTCTATAGGATGACGTTAGATGGCATCATCTTCCTGGAATATCCCTCTTGCATGGAACTCTGGCTTCAACTGTCTGAGTTGTGCTTTTGTTTTATGGTATGTGAAAGCCTCTGTAGTTGGGAGTGGTGGGTTATGCAGCAAAGAAGGCTTGGGTTGTGATTTGGGCAACTGGTACCTGCTTGTTGGGTGGTTTCTGGCTTTTGGATGGAATCCAATATTATTGATGTGGTACACAAGAAGGAAGGATGTAGGCTTTGTGAGATAAATGAGAAAACAACAGAGTGCATGCCTGTTGTTGAACATCTGCCACATCTTGAGGATGCCCCCCCATTTCAGTCTTCTTGTTGTTCAATGCCAGGTAAGTTAGCAAAAACTTATTATTATTATTATTATTATTATTATTATTATTATTATTATTATTATTATTATTATTATTATTATTATTATGTGTTGGTGAAAGAAGAAATTGATTGGACATGACTGGATCCTGGGAGGATGAAGCTGCTAAGGCAGTGTAGTCTCTAATACTTCCAGTCAGTTGTACAGTCCTTTATCTACCCATGAATCTTTATCCTTTCTCAGATTCCTAGGGCAAATAGTTGTCAAAAGTTTTGACTGAATATACTTTGAGCTGAAAACAAGGAACAGTCAAGGAATCCTACTAGTGAATACTATGGGCAACTTTGCAGAGATGATATTTGGATTTGTGTTGAAGACTCCTCAAATTATTGTGCTTGAGGACTCCATCATTCGTAAGTAAGTCTGCCTTATTAGATCAGGCTCAGTATTTCCTGCCTTCATTAAGGCCCTCTCACAGGTTATCATGGGCCTAAAGTATGATGAATGTCATACCCTAGATTTACTTCTTTGCATTGATTATATAGCTGTTAATTTGGAAAGAGAGTATTATATGAAGCCCATATCATGGTTACATTATTTGCTGAAGGCACATTTAGTCTTGTCACCTCCTCATCGCAAGTACAGAGGACCAAGTAAGAGGGTCATTCCAAGGAGAACTGCCCAACCCCAATGTTCTTGGGGATTTCAAGTACCTCAACAGTGATTTGTCTACTGCTCTTGGGTCCTTGGAATTCCACATCCGCAAAGCATACGTACTTAACTGATCCTTGGTGTTCTTTTCCTCTCTCTGAGTGAACCCTGGTTGAGGATCTAGTTGAGGATCGGGGGAAATTGAAAGTTGGGGACTTGGAGGAATAGTGACTAGTGGCAGAGAACTCATGCCAAATCTGCCATATAGTCTATGGAAGGTATATAAGGTGACAGTGATCATGGAGATGAAAGATTTTTTCTTTATTCCTGTTAAGCAAGCTGAATTGTGTCCAGTATGGTTATTAAGCATAATTAGGAATTTGATGACTTCAAAAACTAAGTCCCCAAATAGGAGTAACTTAGCAATTAGCTGTGATGATTTTGCACATTCCTTTGCTGACAAAATCTCTTATGTTTACTTTTCTTACCCAGCATTTCCTCTGAAATTTGTCTCCCCCCCACCCTTCATGCAGCTTTTCCCTCAGTCAGGATTTTAGATTCAGGTGGTTAGCCATGTTGGTCTGAAGCAGCAGAACAAAGCGTAAGTCCAGTAGCACCTTTAAGAACAACAAAGTTTTATTCTGGGTATAAGCTTTCCTGTGCACACACACTTCTCCAGATATGTGTCTCTGTCTGTCTGTCTGTCTCTCTCGCACACACACAACTTATACTCAGAATAAAACTTCGTTGATCTTAAAGGTGCCATTGGAGTCAAACTTTGTTCAGAATTTCAGAATAATTTTTATTGCAAATAATTCTAATCTCTGGTTCTCTTTCATGGGAATATAAAGTGAATGACAGTATTTCAATAACAAGAATAAAATAGTGAGCATAATTAAAGATATTCATTTGCTATTTAGTGTCAGCTGGAATTTGTTGCACTGGATTGTCACCTGTGTGGTTCTGCTGAACCTATGCCCAGTATGAAACAGATGTGAATAAGAATGGAATGTTTTGTTCTGTGCGTTGCAATGAGAATTAACATCCTACAATTGTTTTCTAACGTTTACCAACAGTCAAGGTCTATTTATTGCTATGCTCCTGAAGTGAGCCAATTATTTAGTGTGCAAAGTACTTGATTAGTTTCTGGGCACAGCTTGGTGTTTTAACATGGAAAATTCAAGAGGCCACAGTGAGGCTTGTACCTCAGATATGAATGCACTAAGTGTGAAATGAACTTTCCCCCACTTGAGGATGTGAAGGGGCAGATTCTGACATTCTCACAGCTGGTTGACAAAGGATGCTTGTGTTTGCAAAGTGATTGGAACCACAAGTATTGGTGATTTGAATCAAGGGATTAAAACTCGACTTCTCCAAAGCACAGGGTTTTACTAACCTCATGAACAAACGAGTAGCGTACTACAACACTGAACATTGCAGAAGCTCTCTTTTAATGATCCCGTTATTGGGATTTGGCTGGCATCCTGGAAAAAGGACAATAGCTTGGCAATAGCAGAATGATGCTGAAACAGCAGGTGTGAGCTCTAGGATTATGAAAGCCAAAGAGTTGCTTGGGGATTGTTTAAAAAGTGGGCATTTTCAACATCTCATATTGCCTAGTCGTTTATAGGCCTAAAATGTTTTGGTATTTTTTTCACTAAAAGGCTGTCACATAACAGATGATGACATGTGTCACTAGATACAGCCATCATAGCTGTTTTCTGCAGCTTCATTTTGGGTAAATGGATAGAAAGGAGATTAAAACAGCCTCTGATTAGATAGATCTTGAACTGCAGAACACCTCCTACCAGTCAAATATCTGTCTGTGACAATAAATAATAGGGTTGCCAGGTCCCTTTGCCAGTCTGGTGGAGGGATTTGAGGGGCATTCTGGGGGTGGATGGGGACCTTGCACTATGTCCCCGATGTGATGACATCCTTTGGCGGGGGTGGGCAGGATATAAAAATAAATTTATCATCATCATCATCATCATCATCACATCAGGGATGTCGCACAGTGGACACTCTGGTTTTGGGGCAAACTCTAGGGTTAAATTGGGCTTAAGCCATAGATTTCCCCCCAAAACCAGAGCATGCACCCCTGCAATGTCCCTGTTTAGGGGGAGGGTTTTTCCTGCTGGCTAGCTGGTCTGGGGGATCCCCTGCTGGGACCTAAGGGCTGGCAACCCTCATTACTATTAAGCACAATTATTATCATTATCACGACTTTTTTTGAGCAAGAACGCACAGGAACGCAGTTCTGGCTGGCCTGGTGTCAGGGGGTGCGGCCTAATATGCAAATGAGTTCCTGCTGGGCTTTTTCTACAAAAAAAGCCCTGATTATTATTAATAATATATCTTTCTCACTGTCTCGACACAGAGAGCAATCCTAAGCAAGTCTACTTCAGAATCCTACTCAGGTCTATTCAGTGGGACTTGGTCTCAAGAAAGTGCTCTTAGGATGGCACTGTTAGTGTCCTTGAGAAATCTATTCAGCTAGCATAGACCAGTTCTGATAACTGCTGAAGTAACTTCTCATGAAGTCTCATGAAGATTTATTTTCCTCCCCCACCTTTTTCCCCAATGGGGACTCAAAATGGCTCTTATCATCCTCCTCCCTTCCATTTTATCCTCACAACAGCCCTGTGTGTTATGTTAGGCTGAGAGTATATGACTGACCCAAGGTCACCCAGCAAGCTTCCATGGCAGAGTGGGGATTTGAACTGGAGTCTCCCACATCCTAATCTGACATGCACTATACAACGTTGTGTCTCTGTCTGCCATCATAAATCCCAGGAAATGGACACTGAATATTTAATTGAAACACACTTTAAGGCTTCACAATTTCACCTTGAGTATCAGTTGTATGCTTGGAGTAATGTCATGAAATAGATAATTCAGCAGGATGAAAGAACTTAGAAATATGATTTTCACCTACTCACTCTATATAAGCTCCCAGCACTATGTGACCTATGAACTTCTCAGGATGATTTTTCTGCATATGCTTCGATAACAGACTTAGAATTTGGATTCATTCTTAGATTCATTGTAGGAAGAGTAGAAGTACCATGCATTGTCATTTACTCTTAAAAGCTTTTATCTGTGTATTTTAGATTGTGTTATGTTTTATTTTCTCACATTTAGTTATGCTACTTTTAAATAAAGTTTTAAATTAAAATAGCAATTATTGACTGGGAAAGTGAGGCATTCACATTGAAACTGAAACAGGGACATAGCCAGAATTTGGAAGATCGGGGGCATTTACATTTTTCGGGGGGCACTGATGACTCCCAGCGCCCCACACAACCTTTCCTCTAGTTGCTCTCCCTCTCTGACACCCTCGCCTCCCCCCTCCCTCCCAAGGAAGGGAGGGTGGTGATGAGAATGACAGGCAGGAGAATGGGCAACGATTGGGGCTGGGAGAGAGGGGAAGGAGGTGAGAAGGCACTGATCAGGGCTGGAAGGGAGGGGAAGAGGCCAGGAGAAGTCGGATTGGGACTGGGACTGGGAGGGAGGGGAAGGAGGTGGGGAGAAGGCAGAGATCAGGGCTTGGAAGGAAGGAGGGAAACTGGGAAAGAGGCAGGAGAAGCCGGCTATCGAGGCAGAAGCAGCCCCCCACCTCCCCACAAGTTAAAAGGCCTGATTATCAGCTGTTTCGTGGGCCCTTTAACTAGCAGGGGGGCTAGGGCTGCTTCTGCCTCCAGCCCCGCAGTGCTATTTTAATGGCGGGGAAGGCAGGTTGGTGGTGAGGGGCAGGCAAGAAAGAGTTTCCCTTCCCTCCTCTCCTCTCCCTGCTGCTTTCCTCGCCACCACCCTCCCTTCCTTCCCCACCATTAAAATAGTGCACAGGGCTGGAGACAGAAGTAGGCTTCCCAAAAATGGGGGATCCCCCAGGTCCCAGCGGGGGATCCCCCATTTTTACAGGCTTCACCCTGCCCCCAGCCAGCTGGCCGGTGGGGAAAGCCCCGCCCCCCATAATCACCACGTAGTTTTAGAGCTCCTGCAGGTCCGTTTTTAAAATATGTGCCTTTAAGGCTGAGTAGGAAGCAGGAAACAGGAAGGGCTTCAGAGAATGGCCCCTCCCTTTGTTTTGCTTTCGTTTTCAGATGAAGTAAAGTTCTATAGGAACAAGACCCAGTAAGTATTTGCGTGTGAGAGAGAAGGAGGGGGCAGGGGATTCCCTGGTTAGGAGGCCCTCCCCCCGCTTTAGAAAGCATGTGGGGGGGGGGAGGGAAATATCTACTGGGCACTCTATTATTCCCTATGGAGAATGATTCCCATAGGGAATAATGGGGAATTGATCCACGGGTATTGGGGGCTCTGTGGGGGCTATGTTTTGAGGTAGAGGCACCACATTTTATTATAGCATCTAGTGCCTCTCCCCAAAATACCCCCCAAGTTTCAAAATGATTGAACTAGGGGGTCCAATTTTATGAGCCCCAAAAGATGGTGCCCCATCCTTCATTATTTCCTATGGAAGAAAGGCATTTAAAAAGGTGTGCTGTCCCTTTAAATGTGATGGCCAGAACTCCCTTGGAGTTCAATTATGCTTGTCACACCCTTGTTCCTGGCTCCACCCCCAAAGTCTCCTGGCTCCACCCCAAAGTCTCCTGGCTCTGCCCCCAAAGTCCCCAGATATTTCTTGAATTGGACTTGGCAACCATAGGCAGAAGCAGCCCCAGCCCCTGTGCTAGTTAAAGGGCCCGTGAAACAGCTGATCGGGGGCCCTTTAACTCCAGCGGGAGGCTGGAACTTCTTCTGCCCTTACCTGCCAAATGCTCACAGGGCCAGCGGCAGCCCCCAGAATCATGGCAGAGGCCCCGGGTGCTGTTTGGGGCCTCCAGTCAGGGGGCCTCACTCAGAAGCCGGGGGGCTGTGCACCCCAGGCCTCCTCATAGCTATGGGCCTGACCTGAAATGATTAAATAGACCTCTGATATTCCCTTAAATTTAGGAGCCTGAGTCCTGAAAATTGTGAATGTCTAAGAAGGTTGTCACTCCTCACTAAGTACCATGATGTAGCAGTTTTTCAACCATGTTTCCATGTCACAGTGAAATTCTATGCAGAATGACTCCAATCTGAACCTGCTGAGCTCAAAGGGCTGAGAATGATAAGTAACTCTGCATAGCATTGCACTGTAAGACTAGCACAGATATCTCATCTATTTATTTGCATTCTGTTTAACAGCCTTCTAAACTAGTGGGTAGGAGCTACTCATGAAATATACTGGATCATAGAAAAGTGTGTGTTTATGTGGCATCAAGTTGGTCCTGACTTATGGTGGCCCTGTGAATTAATGTCTTCCAAAATATCCTATCATTAACAGCCTTGCTCAGGTCTTGCAAACCGAAAGCCATGTAAATAGGTTGAGGTGGGCAGCCATGTTGGTCTGGTCTGATGTATCTGACGAGATGTGAGTGTACACAAAAACTCATACCATGAATAAAACTTTGTTGGTCTGAAAGCCTTGTATTCCTTTACGGAGACTATCCATCTTCTTTTGGGTCTTTCTCTTTTCCTAATGCCTTTAACTTAGGGTTGCCAAGTCCAATTTCAGAAATATCTGGGGACTTTGGGGGTGGAGCCAGGAGACATTGGGGTGGAGCTAGGAGCAAGGGTGTGACAAGCACAATTGAACTCCAAAGGGAGTTCTGCCCATCACAATTAAAGGGACCACACAGTAGTCCAATGAGATGGTATTGTTTCTGAATGCTCCTCCTTGCACAGAAAAAGGGACTTTCTGCAAACACAATACCAGCAGCCCAGGGAGAAGAGACTGAAACCCTCCAGTCCAGATTTTTTTGTGTGTAAAGAACCCCCTCCACTTTTTGTCTAGGCTATCATCCCCCAACTGCTATCATGCACCTGTTCTCTGAGGTGGTACAGCCCTCCCCACAAGGCACCTGAGGACTCTACCACCACCCCCACGCACTGGGTCAGGGGTGGCCAAACTTGTTTAATGCAAGAGCCACATAGAATAAACATCAGATGTTTGGGAGCTGCAAGCCATGAACGTCAGATGTCTGAGAGCTGTAAGACAAGGAAGGGATGCAAATAGATGGAGGGGGAGGAAGGTGGAAAGAAAGTAACTTTAGTTTTAATGAGGCTGTGGGGGCTTCGAGAGTCACACAATATGTGTGAAAGAGCCACATGGGGCTCCTGAGCTACAGTTTGGCCACCCCTGCACTGGGTCAACCCAAGGAAGGCCGCTCACCAGCTGCTTAAGGTCCTCCTCCGAGAGGCTGGCGAAGCGGTACCGCTGCTGCTCGAACTCTTGGCGGTGACCACTACCACCCGAGAGGGGCGGAACCCCCTGCCGGCGGCTTTCGAGGGGAGCTCGGAGGAAGCATCTGCACTGAGGTGCCGTGGCTTCCTCAGCGGCGGCTCTCTCTGCGCCACCCTCCGCTCCCTGTTCAAATCCTCGCGGCGGCGGCAGCATCATCATCACCATCAACAGTGCTTCACCTTAACGTCTAAGCTTCTCCTCCTCGCCTCCGCCATGCGGTGAAGCGCCGTTGATGGTGATGATGCTGCTGGCGCCGCCGCGAGGATTTGAACAGGGAGCGGAGGGCGGCGCAGGGAGAGCCGCCGCTGAGGAAGCCATGGAGGCAGGTCATAGCCCCGGGGGCTTTGGAACGTCCTGCGGGCACCACCGCCGCCACAGACCGAGGCCAGACAGCTGCGAGCCGGCCAGCCCGCCTTCCCTCACCCTGCGCCTCAACTGCACAGCACGCGCTCTCGAACGGAGCCACTGCGCATGCGGCCCGCCCCCCCACTCCACTTCAGAGGCAGAGCGGGCGATGCCGCTGCGCCGCCGCCGCCCCCTCCCCGCCCCATCCCAGCTGCTCCTCCGAGATGGGCCCAGCCTGAGCCCATCTCGGAGGAGCAGCCATGGTGAAGCGGAGAAGGGGCGGGTTGCCACGCTCCTTCGCGCCGTTTCTTCCCCCGCTTCCGTTTCTTTGGGGAGCGGGGGAAGAGGCTGGAAAACCTGGGGTCCCCTGCTAGGGCGGGAGGGTTGGGACCCCTACTTTAACTTTTCCTGGTATTATTGTTTTTTCCACTGAGCCTTGTCTCATTTGCACATGTGACAAAATTAGCTCTACAATTTGGGGGCATCCGTCTTCTGATGGTAAGCTGTGACCCATCTTCTGACTGTATCTTAGCTTCATGTGGGCATTGGTAGTTTATTTTTAAAGCTTCATGAGAAAGAGAAATGGAAAACTTTCTAAAAATTAAAAACGAGTTTCAAGTTGCAGGTCAAATTCTGGTCTTGGGTAAAAATTGCATTCCTAGATCAAGTACCAACATGTTTGCCATCCCCCTCTGTTTATTTGTCCTACATTTCTAAGAGGAAGCACACCGTTCTAAATCCATTGCAGTCTGTTTAGGATTACTCTCTGTCTCTGTGTTATAGCTAGCATTTCCAACCTCCAGGTGGAGCCTGGAATTCTCTCAGAATAGCTACTGATCTCCAGATTACAGATGTCAGTGCTCCTGGAGAAAACAGCAGCTTCAGAGGGCAGATTGTTTGTTATTATATCCTGACTAAGCCCCATCCCTTCTTCAGTCTCTGCCTTCCCCAGGCACCACCTCTAAAGGAGCTCTTTCCTACATTTTCTAAACCAGAGTTGGCAATTCCTAGTTTGTAAGTACACTTTCAATGAGTTTCAAGGGCACTTTTGCCAATACCTTGAAACCAAAGAGCTTTGTGGTCCCTGAGAGATGAAACACATTATTGTTGCATGAGTGGTGTTCATCAACAGCTGACTTCGTCAAACTAATAGTGACCAGGCATGTGGGAAATGGAGAAATGGCTGAGCTTCTGAAGATACTTACTTTTTAAATTCTTTCCTTTACATGCTGGGCATTCAAGGGCTTTTGATACCCCTGAAGGAGGCAGAGCTGCTCAATCATTGATAGTACTGTTGTTCCCCATTGGTCATCAAGCAGCCTTCTAACACTAAAACGACATCTGTTGCTTCCTTCTTGATAATGGAGTCAGGTGTTTTCATTATGCCATTATTCTTCATGTCTGACTTCCCAAGAGCCAAGTTGGTTCCCAAATTAGAGCAGACCCTTGATATAGTAACACCAATATGGCTTTCCTTATAAATAGGAGTCGTCAGGAGCAGGAGTGATTCATTTATCTAAATGGCTAAGCCTAGAATATGTAGCTAATGGGGTTTGTATAGTTAGAGAGTGCTCTAGAGATTCTTAAAAGGAAAAACTGAACATTCTTTTCATGGTTTCTCTGCTCAGAAGCACATCCAATCAACAGGGAAAATGAAAAGAACATAATGATGAAAATGGTGTTTTGCTCACCAAGAGGTACTCTTCTAAATCACAATACCTTCAGCAAGATAATTGTAATACATCAACTTTATGGTTTCAAACCACATGAGATGTTCATAGGAAGGAATATTGTTATGCAATGCCTTGATTATATAAGCAGTGTTAATTTTATTTTTTTCAAAAGCATCTATACAACTTGAATTTCCAAAGGTCTTTCAACCTGGTATGGCTATGTATAATTGTAATTTGGAGAATGCTGGAGTTCATCTGTTTGTATTCTGACCACAGCAAGAACAACAGCTGTTATAATTTATAAATGCTTTTTTTTCACTTTTGGATGGGGATTTAAGAAAAATGGGAAAATAGAGCAGTTTTTGCCAAGCTATCATTCCACACCTGAGGCTTAGATTTCCCAGCATACTGTGTGTATATTTCTAGTTCTCTAGCTAGAAGACATGATGATTTATGGGAAATGCTTCCCTCCCCCTCCAAGCAGTGTTGGATTCCTTTGGGGCTCAAGACTAAAAAATCTCTATTGTATGAAATGAGAGGACATGTGGTTGACCTCTATCATTAATATAATAAGAACCAGGGATGTAGGGTTAGTAAAATCTGTCAAATGATACAATGGAAAAGCTCAGTAAAACAGATCACCCATTGTAAAGCTGGATCTTGAGAATGAGAATATTAGGCAGTTAGTATAAAACAGTATTGAGAAATATTTGCAATAAGCTTTCATGATCTTTCATGTATGAGGATCAGTAATTGAGACCGTTAAAATTTATAGCTCAAAAGACTAGACAGACTATTGAAACCTCAATATTTTAAACAAACTATACGCAAGTCTTTCAGAAATTGTGTCTTTGAAGGTATAAACTCACAACAGACAGCCAAAATGTCCTAGCATTTGTGATTGCTCTGAGATTTTGCGGTCACTTGTGGGAAAAAGACCCCTAATTTCAGAACATTGTAGTCACCTGGTTGCCAGGGTGCCTGGAGACTCAACTCACACACATCTACCAGGAGAACGTGGATTTTGTCCACCAGACTGTAAGGGACTTATGTGAGTACTAACAGCCACAACGTTGCAGCAGTACTCTGTGTCTCTGGAAGAGTGCTAACCAGGAGAACAGATGGGTTTCCAGTTGCTCCGTGCGCTCACAATCTCGGCCGTTGCAGCGGAAGAAGTTGCGCCGCCAGGAACTGTCTGGGCAAGCAGTTTCCAGCCTCGACCATAGAATCCATATGGGAAGGCTAGCATCACCAGCAGCTATCTTCCTGCAGTGCCAGACTTCATTACAGCGAAGCGGGAGGCTCACGTACTCAACAGATGTCACCTATGCATAAGGCCATCAAGCTTATCTTAGACGTGAATCTTGTCAGACTGCCTAAGCCTTTGTCCAACGGAACCCAAGACAAAGGAGGGTGCCAGTAGAGGAATGAAGAAGAGGAAGAACATCTTCACCCAGAGCCAAGTTTCTTTGTATAGATCGGGTGTTACCTTAGGTAGCAATTTGGCCATCTATTGTCACCTCTTAGATAAGTTTTGATAGCCTTTAATCACCTCCACCCCAATAACTTCACCCATTCTTTCCCTTAATGGTCATCCTGGAGCCTCCCCCTTTGGCCCATTGTTACCTGGAAGTCCAATCAGGTAACCAGGGCCAAGTCTGCTCATTGGCCAGTTATGGGCATCCAATCAGGTGCCCCCAATAAACTGGCTATTGACTACCACATAAGTCCAGCCCTTATGGACATTGCAGAGTCTCCCCTTTTTCTGAGGTATGTACCAGCTGACCCCCTGTCATCTGCCCCTGTATCTCCCATCCCCTAAGGGCTCAAGGTAGTCCTTATAACCTGTGACCCAGCTCCCCACAGGTGTGCATCTAGCAGTACCCCATTCCTGCTGTTTAGATACATCCCCGATTCTTGGCCAGTTGAAGGTCCCTTCCCCCTAGTCCTCGTTTGTCGCCATTGGAGCCTTCCTTGAAGACTACAATCGGTAATTATCACCCTGTTTGTCCATCCTTATGTTACCTCTATGCATTTCTCTCTATTTTTATTAGGACTGTATGTGTGTTGTATGTATTCATTACCTTGTATGTGTATTCTATATTTTTCTGTAATAAATGCGTGATTGTTTTACTCAATTAGTGTCCTTGGTAAATTTAGCAATAATTTCTGGAAATGGAATCCTGTATACATAGTTTCTAGATCCTTTTTAAGCCAAAGGTTCCTACTTGTCAATTCCCCAACCTCTTTGAGGGCATTTTGACTTACGCACTCTTCATGTTTACTAGAACACAGAAAATGGCTTTTCACTGGCTATCCTATGCTTGTGGAACAGCCTTCTCAAAGAGGTAGGAGGGGGTGTTGTAATACAGAATTGGTCTTCAGACCATTTGGTGTTGTCTGACTCTTGGGAATATAGGTACCAGATGTTTCTAAAATGATGTTTTAAAACACCATTTATTTTATGCTTTAACTATGATTTTGAATGGTTTCATTGTTTTTTTTAAATTTTATTGTCACCTATGTAGGGTTTGGACTTGGTCAGGAGAAAGATGGGTGTCATTAAATGTCTCCACTGACCCAGAAGTGCATTTCTGCTTTGGGTTCTTCAAGAGGTTGAGACACTTAGCTGTCCCAAGTCTCCACCCAGCAGTGGGCCACTCTCCAGAGCCCACCCAACTCCCAGAGAAGTTTTTTGCTTTACTTTGGGTATCTACATCACCACCAGTTGACATTTAGAGTGTCTCCCACTAAGATGACCATCACTCCTAGCACTTTGTCTTCACTGCTGTTTACAAGTGCTGCCTAGTGACTGTATGTCCTGTTTACTCTGATTGGCTACTGCAGGGATTCCTTGGTGCATTTGCACACTCTGGGAGACCACCTCCCTTCCTCTGGCACCCCACGTGTCCAAGTGGGTCTTAATGTGGTTATGGAGAACAAATTTCCAACATTCAAAGCAATAAGAAATTTATTAAAAAGAAAATGTCCACATGCATACTCTGTATAACAATGGATCAAGCAAGGATAAAAAGTAAAGGAGCATACACTCAGTGCTCTTTCTCTCCCCTATAGCTACCCTGACTCGTATAATTTTAGGGTAAGTAATTTACTCTTAAAGTTACAACGTTCTATCAGTCATCTAGTACTCTGAGTCTTTGTTAGTCCACATGTGGTAATAGCAGCAATCCAGATGGAGCCCAAGAGCTCTTTCCTGCAAGTTATCCACAGATGGAAACAGCCAAAAAGGACCTCATTCCCCTTGTATCAAGTGAATTTATCTCCCCTGCCCCCCCCTCAGTCCTTTTCTTTCTATTATCCCCAAGCAGAGATACAATCTATCATTTGTATCCCTGCACCCCCCCCCCCCTACATTCCTTCCAGGGTGCAAGGTAGTCCTTTGATCATTCTCTGCTGGCCAGAAGTGTTTACATAATCAAACCTTAAATATCAGATGCTTGTGAGAGACAGGGACAGGATGTGAGATACTTGAGAGCAATGAACCTTTCTCCTGTTTTCTGTCCTTTTACCAATAGAGAAACTTCTTGGAATGAATGTGTGTGTGTGTGGGGGGGGCGGTTGCAGCCCCAAATGCCTGATAATGGGATGTAGCCCAAAGAAGAGGGCTTTTCTTCACATTGGGCATATAAATATTTTTTTGTGTAAACCAAAGGGCATAATATTTTAAAGACAGACAGAAATATTTACAAACACACTCAAGAAGCCCCACACCAAAGCTGTTTTAGAATGATTCAATGCATGTTCAGAAAAACTGCTGCATAATCTAAAGGTAAGATGTTCTTCACTATTTTTACCCCACTGCAGCTCAAGTCATTTCCACAGAGAATCCCACTGTATGATTCTCCCTTAGGGCATCCCTTTGAAGAATATCTGTATTAATTCCTAAAATAAACCCTGCTTATGTCATTTGAAGCTAGTTACTGCACTGTAATTTCTTGTGGGATGAATTTCAGAGATATTAAGAGCATGCCAGTAAGGCCTTCTTAACCTTTCTTTCTAACAGGGCATGGGCTAGGCACCATGGCTCCGTGATAGATCATCTGCTTGGCATGCAGAAGGTGCCAGGCTCAATCCCTGGCATCTCTGGTTTAAAAAAGAATCAGGTAGTAAGTAATATGAAATACCATGCCCGAGACTCTGAAGAGCCACTGTGAGTCAAAATAGACAGTATCTGACTTCATAGACCAGTAGCTCCCAACCTTTTTGGCAGCCAGGGACCTGTTTCGTAGAAGACAATTTTTCCATGGACCTGTGTGTAGGGGGTGTGCTGGTTTTTTTGCTGTCCCAGGCTGCCCCCCCCACCGGTCTTGGAAAGAGAAGCGAGGGCTGGTGGCAGTAAAGAGAGGTTGGGTTTGTGGAGTGAGTAGGGTGGCCAGATCGTCCCGGTTGCCCGGGAAAGTCCCGATTCTGGCCCCCAATCCCCGGCTCCCGAGCTGGCTATACCGGGACCATTAAAAGTCCCGGTTTAGCCAGCTAGAGGAGCCGGCGGGCCGCGTGCACGGGCAGGGAAGGCGGCGAGTGAGGGAGCAAGCGTCCCTGCGCGTGCGCACGGCGATTGGCGGGCTCTGCGCATGCGCCAAATGCCGTGCGCACGTGCAGGGACGGTCCCTCCCTCACTCGGCGGCCTGCATTTCCCTCCCCTTCCCTCCCCGACCCGCCAGGAGGCTGCCTGGGCCGTGCTGCGGCTCAGCGGCGGCCTCCATTTCCCTTCCCTTCCCTTCCCTCCCCGACCCTCCGGGAGGCTGCCCGGGCCGCGCTGCGGCCCGGCGGCGGCCTCCCTTGCCCTCCCCTTCCCTCCCCGACTCACCGGGAGGCCGCCCGGGCCTCCCTTGGGCTCCCCTTCCCTCCCCTTCCCTCCCCGACTCACCGGGAGGCCGCCCGGGCCGCGCTGCGACCCGGCGGCGGCCTCCCTTGGGCCTGATCCAACAGGGCTTCTCTTATGTTCTTATGTGACACAGAGTGTTGGACTGGAGGGGCCACTGGCCTGATCTAACAGGGCTTCTCTTATGTTCTTATGTGACCAGAGTGGTGGACTGGATGAGCCATTGGTCTGATGCAACAGGGCTTCTCTTATATTTTTATGTGGCACAGAGTGTTGGACTGGAGGGGCCACTGGCCTGATGCAACAGGGCTTCTCTTATGTTCTTATGTGACACAGAGTGTTGGACTGGAGGGGCCACTGGCCTGATCTAACAGGGCTTCTCTTATGTTCTTATGTGACCAGAGTGGTGGACTGGATGAGCCATTGGTCTGATGCAACAGGGCTTCTCTTATGTTCTTATGTGACCAGAGTGGTGGGCTGGATGAGCCATTGGTCTGATGCAACAGGGCTTCTCTTATATTTTTATGTGGCACAGAGTGTTGGACTGGAGGGGCCACTGGCCTGATCCAACAGGGCTTCTCTTATATTCTTATGTGGCACAGAGTGTCGGACTGGAGGGGCCACTGGCCTGATGCAACAGGGCTTCTCTTATATTTTTATGTGGCACAGAGTGTTGGACTGGAGGGGCCACTGGCCTGATGCAACAGGGCTTCTTTTATGTTCTTATGTGACACAGAGTGTTGGACTGGAGGGGCCACTGGCCTGATGCAACAGGGCTTCTGTTATGTTCTTATGTGACGCAGAGTGTTGGACTGGAGGGGCCACTGGCCTGATGCAACAGGGCTTCTGTTATGTTCTTATGTGACGCAGAGTGTTGGACTGGAGGGGCCACTGGCCTGATCCAACAGGGCTTCTGTTATGTTCTTATGTGACGCAGAGTGTTGGACTGGATGGGCCATTGGCCTGATCCAACATGGCTTCTCTTATGTTCTTATGTGACAATACTGACTTTGGTGGACCCAAGCACTGATTCAGTGTAAGGGAGCTTTGTGTTTGTGTCTTCTGGTGCAATTTTGTTCTCAGATCCTGTATTTACTTCATCAGTATATGGGATAAGGCACTTTCTCAACTGTGCTGCATAATGCAGCCTATTTATTTTGTCCTGTTTGCTCTGTTGGCTCTATCTGCGCCACCTTCATCACTTTCGGGGTGTGGATCCCCCAGTGGGGTGGTCTCCTGACTCCCTCCGCCGGCTGTCTCTTATAGCCCTGCGCCCCCTCTTTCATTTGATATGTGTCCCGTGCGGGTGCCACCCTCCCGCCGGGAGATGCCGCAAAATGAGCCCCCTTGAGGCTTATGGCGGCAGGGCTCGGGGGAAGCGAGCTAGACTGCTGTTCTTTTGAGGGGTTATAGAGTGTTTCGAGCCCCTCCCTGTGGCATCCGTCCCATCGTTGTGGGACCCTGGGGGCCGGCGCAGCGGCCTGCCGAAGCAGCCTGTCACTAATAACACAGGTCGAGATGCGGAAGTGACTGACAGGCTGCTTCAGCGGGCCGCTGCGCCGGCCCCTTGGGTCCCACAATGATGGGACCGATGCCACAGGGAGGGGCTCGAAACACTCTATAACCCCTCAAAAAAACAGCAGTCTAGCTTGCTTCCCCCGAGCCCTGCCGCCATAAGCCTCAAGAGGGCTCATTTTGCGGCATCTCCCGGCAGGAGGGTGGCACCCGCACGGGACACATATCAAATGAAAGAGGGGGCGCAGGGCTATCAGAAACAGCTGGCAGAGGGAGTCGGGAGCCCACCCCACTGGGGGATCCACACCCCGAAAGTGATGAAGGTGGCGCAGATAGAGCCAACAGAGCCAACAGGACAAAATAAATAGGCTGCATTATGCAGCACAGTTGAGAAAGTGCCTTATCCCATATACTGATGAAGTATATACAGGATTTGAGAACAAAATTGTTTCCGGCGGTGATATTTGGGGGATTTTTGGGGACGTCACAGGAAGTGCTGTGAAGTCACTTCCTGTTTCCGGCAGTGGCATTTGGGGGAAATGATGTCATTTGGGGGAAATGATGTCACAGGAAGTGATGTCACTTCCTGCTTCCGGCAGGTGGCGTGGGGGAAATGATGTCACAGGAAGTGATGTCACTTCCCGTTTCCGGCAGGTGGTGCGGGGGAAATGATGTCACAGGAAGTGCTGTCACTTCCTGTTTCCGGTGGTGGCATGACATCACCGGAAGTGACGTCACCGGAAGTGACGTCACTTCCTGTTTCCGGCGGCCCTACCTTCCCCCCCCCCCAAGGTGTCCCTGGCTGGTCTTCAGACATTATGGCCACTCTAGGAGTGAGAGAACTGTGGTATGAATCCTTTGAGGCTGTCTAGCACTGGAGTGAGCAATCTTATACTGAGTGAGATTGCATTACTTTCTCTAGTTTGGCCTGTTGGAGAAATCTAAAGTGGACTGTTGCAGTTCAAGAAAAGGGCACAAGGAGGAAAACTGAAGCACTTTTTCCATATGTACCACAGTCACAAGTGGGAATTGAGGAGAACCTGCAACTCACATGTGACATAAGAAAGGAGATGGGGACCCTGGATCCAACCTGTGTACTTTGATTGTGCGAATTGTACTCTGTACCCTGAAATTACTTTTGCAGTTGGCCCTTGGGAAGAATCTGTGGTGCAAAATAATAAAATTCAGTTCTTCTTCTAATGATGCTAACAAAGTTCAAATTCTGTAGTCCCCTTGAAAGAACCTTTAACAGGCAATACAGTAGGCAAAAATAAGTTTCTTGCAACCTTCTCTCTCACCCTTGTTTTCTGGAATTAAATGGAAATACAGTAAAGAGATTATCTGCCTAAAGCAAGGCTGTGGCTTCAACAACCAAGTGTTGGGAATTAATCTGTTTCTATGAGGAATTTATATATATTAAAAAAAGCACTTTAAATACGTATAGACAGGGCTTTTTTGAGCAGGAACACAGTTCCGGCCACATCAAGAGGTGTTTCCTAATATGCAAATGAGTTCCTGCTGGGCTTTCCTACAAAAAGCCCTGTGTGAAACAATGGTTACATCAGGGTGTGTGGCCTAATATACAAATGAGTTCCTACTGGGCCTTTTCTATTAAAAAAAGCCCTGTGTATAGAGCTTTGGTGAGGAATAGGGTGAAAATACATGCTATAAAGATAGAGATGCTGCTGAAACTGGAAGCTCCTCCCAACTCTTCGCAATGCAGTTCTAGCTGCACCTCTAGCTGCAATAGCATAGAATATTGGTTGCTGCCAGCAGGTGTGAAAAAATGTGAAAGAGAAGTTGATCTACATGGTTGGAGGGAGGTGGGAAAACTCAACATGAATCTGAGAACAAAAACATTTTTTTTTTACAAAGCAAAGTTCCTACTTTTTACAAGAACAAAACTTGAAAACCACAAAAGAAATCTGTTATTCTTTCATTCTTTTCTTCATGTACTGCAAGCCATCATAAAAGCATTGCACTGATTGGTACTGATTCACAGCCAAATGAAACCTTAATACAAAAGATTACCAAGTATTTTAATGGTAATTACTATGACAACTTGAGGACTGAATGTAATGAATGCCAATTTTATTTGAGTTTCAAATGCAAAGTTTTGTTGAAAGCAATTTGCAAAATGAGACTGTGAAGCTGAACCCATGGATTTTTTCTGAGGGGAACTGTAATAGGCATCAGAGGGGGAGAATGACTTTTTTATGCCTAAAAATAGATATTGACATATCTCACAGGTGTGACATATCCACAAACCGCTTGTGACAACATTTTGGTATTATCTAATCAGCAATTACTGAAACAAGACAATATCAGGAATAAATAGCAATGAGACTGATATCCTGAGAACAAAGTTAATGACTGCTAATCAAAATGGATATGGCATTTTGAAAACATTGCATTACAGAAAAGCTAATTATGGGCCTTCCTACTATAGTTTTTTAAGAGCCCTGTGGCACAGGGTGTTAAAGCTGCAGTACTGCAGTCGGAGCCCTCTGCTCACAACCTGAGTTCAATCCCAGCGGAAGCTGGTTCAGGTAGCCGACTCCAGGTTGACTCAGCCTTCCATCTTTCCGAGGTTGGTAAAATGAGTACCCAGCTTGCTGGGGGGAAAGTGTAGATGACTGGGGAAGGCAATGGCAAACCACCCCGTAAAAGGTCTGCCATGAAAACGTTCTGAAAGCAACGTCACCCCAGAGTCGAAAACAACTGGTGCTTGCACAAGGGACTACCTTTACCTTTTTACTATAGTTTTATAAGAACCCACATTCCAGGGGTTACATTTTCCCACTTAACAGACAATCACCTTCAGGCTTTATATTACATAGTAGGGATGAGCATGAACCTAAAAAACTGGGTTTTGTGAGCTAGTTTGTTTGTACCCATCCCTATTATGCAGTACTCAAGAATGCTGAAGGTCATTCAAACATCTTGTAAACACTACATCTTTGATTATTAAGGTCAGGGATTGAGATTGAAAAAAACCATGTGTTGTGAGTTGAAGAAGTTCTGTTGTCAGTAGTGAGGCACAATTTTGAAATTTGGGACAGGGAATGAGGTAGAGTGGCTTCTGTCCTTTGTCCATCCTTCTCTCCTATTTGCTCATCTTATGTCTGGAGAAGTAAGGCTCATCTCTCTTTTTTGATCCTGTTCACTACCACTGTGCCCATATCTGCTGCAGTTTGGTGACATTTTTCTTTTAATTATTGCATTAACTTCCTATCACAGGGACAAAATAAAACCTATGAAAGGCTCACATAGTGAATGCAGTAATACTGTGGCACATAGCCAGTCAGAGTTGGCTGCATGCTAGAGTTAAACAGTAGCAAAAATACTATGGATGGGATCACATTGGGAATTTGGCATGGCAGTATTCCAACTTTGAAAAGCTGGTGATGTATGTCATGGCAATCACACCCCCCCCCTCTGCTGCTGGGAGAGGCATGGGCTGGACATTTGCAAGAGGAGCATTCAGATTGCTCCTGTGCACACAGGGTGGGTGCATCGCACACCCCAGCCATTCAGACAGACAAGAAATGTGCCCTACATGCATTTTAGAGATTAATCTGGTCCTAGCCTAAGACAGGATGGGACTCAGGGGACAGATGTGTGCATGTGATCGCTCACATTAAATCTCTCATTTGATTTCACCCTGTGGCTATGCGTTGACTTTAGTTTTACCATTCACTCAAATCACATAGAAATTTAAATCTGAGTTGTATGTGATGTGGGTCATGAAGAAGACACTTAACTCATTGGGTGTTCCACTTAGCCACCCCATTATGTTGGAATGCACTTAGTGTGAGCACCAGCCCCTACAATCCAGATATGTATTCCAACCAATCGCTAGCTTGCTAATACAATGGGACGTAGAATATGAGATTTTTTTTTACATGCGTAAGCACTTCCACTGTGACCCAAGTTATAGTCTGGCTCATTTGAGCTCAGCATATAAGTCATTTTTTTACAACTGTTGGTGGAAAACTATTACTAAATGTCATTTGGGGGACAGTAATAGGTATTTCTAGCTCAAGTACAAATATGAATGTATGCTATCCAGACAAAAGCCAGTATGGCGTTATTTCAGACTAGGACTTGGGAGATCCAGTTCAGATCCTCACTTTGCCATGGAAGCTTGTTAGGTGACCTTTGACCAGTCACTGTCGCAGCCTCACCAACCTCACAGAATGTTGTGAGGATAAATTGGAAGAGGGGGAAACAATGTGGTAAGCCAGTCTGAGTTTTCATTGAAGAGAAAGTAGGATATAAATATCTAAATAGAAAACTTAAAATATATAAAGCTTTGATTTTCTAAAAGTTATTGATTTGCATTAAATTAAATACTAAAAAGATGGAAGCAAGGAAATTATAAGGCAGTATCATGAAGGTTTTTTCCATCCAAGGAAACAGAAGGCTATGAAACCAGGTTATTTTTTAAAAAATGTGATTCACCATCACCAATTGAACCAACATTAAAAGAAAATCAAACAGCTCCCCCTTTTCTTTTATGTGTCTGCATTAGCACCATTGGTTGCCAGAAAAATGCACTTCAAAGAATCCCAGCTAATTTTGCATTCAGATTCACAGCCGGCATTATAATTCACTCATTGACATTCAATGTGGCTGCCATATGGACTCTCAAGTGTTCCAGCAAATACAGATTGGTTCAGAAGTAGCTAATGGTGTCTTTAAAACGATTACCATAATCAATACCAGTTGGGCTGCTCAACTCTACTCCCATCCCTAAATTATTCTGATTGTCACCATCTGCAAATCAAAATCTAATTTAGAATTAGAAATACCAATTAAATACTGTTTCTCAAACACAGAGGGTGGATGGTAGGTTAAGAAGGTTTCCAGCTCTCATGGAGAGTAATCAAGTATGAATGTAACTGATTATTCTAATGGAGTACTTGTTTTCTATTCTGCACTTAGAGATGAAGTCTTTGGATGCGGCCAGTATACATCAGAGGAAGGAGGGATGGATTTGTATCTCGAAAGCTGGAGTCTTAGTCCCACATCTAATGTGAGCTTGAATGAAAGCATGGATGGTGGTCATATGGAAGCTGATTCAAGAGAAAAAGACTGTTCTGAATACAAGCATGACTTCTACTTGGACTAACAGCTCAAATGTCATATCTGCATTTGTATAGTACTGGGTACTGGTTAAATTATAGCAGTTGTATGTTTTTTGATACAAGATTCTAGAATTAGGATGGTGGTGGTGATGGTGATGATGGTGGTGGTAGTTCTGGTAGGTGGTAGGAGAGCCAGTTTGGTGTAGTGGTTAAGTGTGCGGACTCTTATCTGGGAGAACCAGGTTTGATTCCCCACTCCTTCACTTGCACCTGCTGGAATGGCCTTGGGTCAGCCATAGCCCTGGCAGAGGTTGTCCTTGAAAGGGCAGCTGCTGTGAGAGCCCTCTCCAGCCCCACCCACCTCACAGGGTGTCTGTTGTGGGGGAGGAAGGTAAAAGAGATTGTGAGCCGCTCTGAGACTCTTCGGAGTGGAGGGCGGGATATAAATCCAATATCTTCTTCTGTCTTCCAGATCACAATGGTCTTCCAGTGTGACTCAAATTACTCAGGAGGCATAAGTCCCAGTCAAGTTGGACTCAATTTCATCATACATAGCTGGAATTCTTCCTGGGAGGAAGGGGATGGAATCCCCTACAGGTCCTTGGAGCTCTAGCTAATGGCAGAGGTCATAACCTAAACTTCAAGACATGAGAGAAGGATTGTAAATGTCTTATATGCAGACCCTTTGATCTGAACACCTTTCGCATGGCACACATGCTCCTGCTATGGTACAACAGTTTTCTGTAATAATGTGCTAGCCCCTCAACTAGTTAGTTTCAGCACAGTAGTGTCAGCAGAACATGCTGTGCCATCTTAAGTTCATAGAACCAGACCTTAATAGTGCAAAATACTAAAGGCATAGAATATTTATTGGCTGCTTTTCTTCCTAGAGAGATCAGAAGTGGGCTTACAGCAATAAAAACACAATCAAAATACACCAAGTATCTGAAGAAGTCAGCAGTGACTCATGAGAGCTCATACCTTATCACAAATGTTATTAGTCTTTAAGGTGCCATTGGATTCTTGCTCTTTTCTATCGAATCAAAATACAGTGACATGGAAAAATGCAGTTAAAATTTACAAATATACCTAGTTACCCAATTGTGATTTGAGGGCAGTCTGAATCCGATAGGCTAGTTTGTCACATGCCTCAGGGAACAAGCCAGAGGCTAAGAGACAAGGGCCCAGAGCTCCCCTCCCATCTGCCCTCCCTACTCATTAGCATTAAATAAGATACTTTTCAAAGAATTCAGTCCCATTCCAGGTTACCCTTTTGGCTGTGATTGTAAAAAGCAACAACCAGTTACCATTCTTATTCACTGTCACAAATTATATCTTAGTTTAGCAGTTTTTGTGGCAGGTGGGGAGCAAGGTGGTCTTGAAAGACATGCTGTTCTTTTCTCTTTTTTAACAAGGAAATGGAGAGTCCTTGAACAATGCGAAAACAAAGCAAAACCCAAAGGTGCAAGGAATCAGCAATGCTGCTTTTCAAAAGAAGAACATGCTGTACCTAGTTGGAAAAGCAAACCCACCTTGTCTTTGATAAACAGCTGAGTATACCAAAAGCAAATATTTTGGAAGTTTGTCATATACTAGTATGACAGCCCCCATCCACTTCCCTCCCTCAGGGGCAAGATTTTACCTCTGTTTTTATTTCCCTGTCTGATGGAGCCACCCTAGTAATGAGTTTTCTTCTTTCCTGAAGAACTCTGTCTGTTCTACCCTGTCAGAGTATAATATTTTGGCTATTTGCTCATCCAGGAACCTGAGGGAAGGATTGGCAGCCCCCTTTAACTTATATGGCATTCAAGACATGTTTATATGCAAAATTAGCAAAATATTTTATTCAACATAGAGGTCAAAAGTCAGGTTAAATCAGGGATAAAATTTCTGAGGTAACTCAATATAGACAATTCTGAGGTAAAATCAGTACATGCATAGACTTTAGTTCTTATGTTTCAGGCTAATGAGAGTTTCTTACGCTATTCATAGTTACTTAAATCTTTATGTCGAGAGGCTTTTGTTCCAGTATTTTCCCAACACTCCAGTATGCTTTCTTTGAGTATTCTCTTTTGGTTTCCAGAAAGCTGGTACACTCTTTCCAGTACCCAAACCCATTATCTTGAAACAGCAGTACTCACTGGCATGTTTAACTGACTCTTAAGGTCTCTAAAGGCAGTTTCTAACACACCAAATTGGGGATCTCTTCACTCTTCAGAACTATCACCCTGCTTAGAGTGGGTAGGGAAATTCCTTCTCTCACTAGAAGATCTATCCCCTTTCCTTGATCCAAATGGAAGTCTCTGCCTAACTTCCCAAACTTCTATGCCAACTTTTCCTCAGTGCTTTGTCTGTGTTAAACTGCTCTCAGCTAAGGCTGAAATCAGACTCAACTCAGTCAAGGGAGAAATCTGACTAACTCTCTCCTCAGCATGCAGCTCTCAAGTCTGTCTCAGCTCAGCTTATGCTAAGCAATCAGATTGCTTGGAGCATCCTGTCATTCAAGGCTCTCTGTATCTGTGAAGAATTAACCCTCCACAGTCCTTCAGCTGTTTGTAAAGCTTTCAAAAAGTGCAGTCTGTCGCAACTAGCAAAATGTTTTGGCTATTTTCTTAGACTCAAATGGAAGGAAGACTATATTATTTGTTGCAAGGTCTTCTCGAGTCATCTTCTTTTCTCCCTGTTCTTCCCTACCCCCACCCACATATGTATATATGTGTGTGTGTGTGTATATATATATATATATATATATATATATATATATATATATATATATATATATATAGTGGGTTTTTTCATGCAGAAAGCCCTTTAGAGTCATTCTGTCCCTGCTGGCTGGAATCCCACAAGATACTTTGATTTGATTTGTTTATGTATATTTCTTCAATTCATCAGCTTCCCTACCTTCCAGCAGAAAGATCAAAGAGATCAATCAAAACCCAACTTTCTAACTAAACATGGAACAGCTTCTGAAGCAAGCAGCATCAGAAGGTTCACTTTTAAGTTTATAAATTATTTAAAATGCTGGAGATGCACAAAGGGGCTCCTTCATCAAGGTTTAATTTGTATGGAAGTACTTGGAAGATTGCTGAAACTTCAGTTTAGTAAGGCTGTGCCTTCTAACCATACCATGAGATTATACCAAGAGGAAGGATGTTTCTTTTGTAAAATGTGATCAGGTTTATAGGTTTCCTTGTCTCTGGACTTCTGCATTGCTGCATTTTATGAAGGCACGGAATCTAATAACATGATAATGTCACCAAGGAGGATCGAAGTAGGAACTCATTCTTCAGTGTCCAAATTCTATATTACTAAACAATTAACAAGGAAAAGAAAGGGGACATGCTGATCAGAGGCTACTCATGCCTTGGTCTGTCATGAGAACTTTCAGTTAGATGTGTTGTAAGTTCCTTGCTGGGAACTCAGTTCTCAGTTGTGTGGAAGTCTGATTCAAACTGAGACCACAGCATATGAGGAGACGACATTGTGCCTCTTCCTGGGCCATTTTCCCAACATGAAATGGCTTCATTAGGGAAACCTCCACACACCTCATCAGTACATGTGGAGGCACCCAGTGGGGAAAATAATGCCCTCTATTTGTAGCCCTGTGGCACAGAATGGTAAGCTGCAGTACTGCAGTCCAAGGTCTGCTCATGACCTGAGTTTGATCCTGGCAGAAGCTTGATCCTGGCAGTAGCCAGCTCAAGGCTGACTCAGCCTTCCATCCTTCTGAGGTCGGAAAAAGGAGTACCCAACTTGCTGGGGGTAAAGCGTAGAGGACTGGGGGAGGCAATGGCAAACCACCCCATAAAAAGTCTGTCAAGAAAACGTCATGATGTGATGTCACCCCATGGGTCAGTAATGACTCAGTGGTTGCACAGAGGGACTATCTTTGCCTTTTACTTATATCCATTTTGGATTGGGAAGACAGGGTAATGGAAAAATAGAAGCACCATCTCCCCATGTACTGCAGTCTTCAGGGGTGCTGTTTTCTCCATAGGGTGCCTCTGTGTGTCCTGATGGGACAAGCATCTTGATGCAGATGCAAACAGTAACAGATGCCAGCTGTAACCTTGAGCTGTTTTGAGTTGGAAAAATGGCTTGGTGAAGGAACAATTCCCCTTCCCTTGTATATCACAGTCCTAGTCTGACTTGAGCTTCTGCTCCCCTTGGTCAGCAAATAGCTTCATAGCCCAATTTATTTTTGAAAAAAAAAATCATTTGTTATTCTGAAGATGTAGAATTCCAGCACAGACTAGCAGAGACTATAAGAAGGAACAGCATGAAAGGCAGGTCCCTGGGGAAGATCAAGGAGAGTTACACAGAGTTTTTGCAGAGTGACTTGTCTACATTTTCATTTCACATATTCAGCTCTCTTTGATGTCAGCATCATCTTTGTAAGGTGCATATACATTAATTTTGCATTTCCATGTTTCTTTGAATGCCTTATTTGATTCTGTAATCTTTCTGTTTTGTAAATCTGAAGAAATGTAGAACTTTTCCACATGTAATATTGGCCCTGGATTTTATGTCGTTGGGAAGTGAGGGTTTTGTTGTTGTTTGTTTCCCCCCAACACTGTGGTGCATTTGTTCACCTACTGGGTTTTCCCTCAGATTATATCCCAAACCTGTTTTGGAAAGATATCAGCAAAGGATTTTTCTACACACTCTTGAATAGACCTGATTTTTTTTTTACAGTTGATCCACAAGCATTGGAATTTGTTTGGACACTGTTTTTACTCACATCTGCCTTCCCTCTGCATTTTCACAGTTATGGGGTCTGTTTATTTTCTTCTGGACCTGCCTTCAGTAATCAGGAGCCTTCAGGAGAGGTTGTTGTCATCATTGGTGGCATCCCTGTTGTTATTTTTCCTGCATCCTTATATTGACCTATCAATATCATGGATGGGCCTGAGGATCCATTAACAAATGCAACGTTGTTGAGGGGAAGGGTAGTATTTTTTGGGGAAAAAATTGAGCATGAAACCACTCATTTTCAAGGTGGGGAGGCAGAAAGGAGTGGTTTGATGATGACAGTAGGAAGTGGGTGGGAATGGGTGGGACAAAGAAAACCAATAGAAACATTACACATAAGGAAAATGGCAACTCAAAATTGGCTTCCAGAAAAGATCATGGAAAAAGTGGTCTCTAACTGGGTGGGTGGGGGAGAGACAGGGGCGGGGAACCCCAAACAGAACAAAAATGCATGTAGAAATCAGGAAATAAATCAAAGCAGTGTGGGGCTAGAACCAATGAAAAACCCCATGTGGAGAAGCCCAACATCTGAATGGCTGCCATATGGATGGGAGCATTAGGTTTCCCTCCACTCACATGACAGTCATTTTCCCTGTTTTTGTCCCTGCATAGGGTTGTCTACCTCTAGGTGGAGCCTGAAGTTCTCCTGGAATTAAAAATCATCTCCAGAATACAGAGATCAGCTTCCCTAGAAGAAATGGCAGCTTTGGAGGGTGTACTCTCTGGGAAGCAACATAGCACCATCACTTCTAGTTGTACTTGGAAATGCCATTGCGAAGCTGTAGGAATTCCCTGATCTCTCTGGAAGCCCTGCTCTGGCCCAACATGCTAATCACTATGGGTGCTTTCACACAAACTAAATAATGCACTTTCAATGCAGGTGCAGTACTTGGTGAAATGTGCTTGCAGTGGGAAAGCAAAATGTGGGGAAGGAAGGAAAACATGATTATTGAGGCTGTATAATTTAGAGCTCTAGGATGTAAATGTATGTGCATGTACTGAGGAAATGTTAACAAATAATTTATTCATAGCATCCCAATGACCTATAAAATGGCTAGCACATAACTCTTCAGTTTTATATGGCGATTCAATTGAATCTGTGCAGGAAACTCATGCATGGTTAATGAGCATATGGAGTATTTAGGAATTGGGTATGGAGCGTTTTATTATTGTGTTGGTTCTGGACTAATGTGTGTATTTCTTGAAGATTTTCTTTAATACTGGTAAAAGCATTTTTATGAGATCTTTGTGTATGATGAAACTTTTGTACCCCATGCATAAAGTCTACAGTACCTGGCAGTATATAGTATGCTCGTGAAATGACTTCAGAAATATTTTAGAATGAACAGAATCTCAAATCATAGGTCACATATGACAACCCAGGGTAGACCTTCTCTTAGTGTTAACAGTTTCCTCATTTTATTACTAAAATATATCACCAGATATAGATATATTTTTGAGTATGTACAATTTCAAGACTACTGATTATAATTCTAAATCAAAACAATTTAAACCGTTTTAATAGCAGATGGCCCTGACCTGGATAGCCCAGGCTAGCCTGATCTCGTCAGATCTTGGAAGCTAAGCAGGGTTGGCCTTGGCTGGTATTTGGATGGGTGACCTCCAAGGAATACCAGGGTCACGACACAGAGGCAGGCAATGACAAACCACCTCTGAAATGTCACTTGTCTTAAAAACAAGTCTAGCTTGCCACCTACTGGTGCATAATGCTAAAAGAGCTAGCAACTCTGGCTGCAAGACAACCTTAGGATCTCCTGGCTATACTACACACACTACCATGCTATATTTATTTATAATTAACAGATGTTGGAAATGAAGGACTGTATGCTGTCTCTTAGCCCCAGACTACAGAGGAAGTCTACAAGAGAGTTAGAGAGATAGATAGGCTAGGACACTAAACATTCTTTCCTTCTCTCTCTGATGCTATCCCTTTGATGTATAGATTGCTACTCTTAGGGAAATGTCCTTCCTTCTGGCCTCACACCTTCTCTCCACACACAATGGCATGACTCTCCATCTTGGCACTGTGAGAGCAGGATGCTTTCCTGCATTTCCATCCATCCATCCATCCATCTAGCTAGTTAGACTAGATTAGAGAATCTATCTCATCACTATCCTATCTAGAATGGAGTTCCTTAAGGACTCATATCAGTTTACAAAGATAAAAAAGACTTCATGTAACTTTGTTCCTGGGATAGTGCATGTGCGCGCACACACACACACAGACCAGATCACTCTGCTGTGCTGTAAGGCTAGAGCACTCTGCTAAACTTCTGGCAGTAATTCCAACAAGAAGAACCTGAAAATGAAAAGTACTGGTAAGTTTAAGGGGGAACATAAGAAGGAGATAATGGAGGGTAGCAGGACTCAGATAGGAAGGGGGAAAAGAGATTGCAAGACAGTAAGAAAAAACAAGAGATCTTGATGGATTGATTGAAGAAGAGACAAAGTGAGTGATTTGGTTAAGAGATGGAAGCTGGATACTGGGTGAGGGTGGAGAAATAAAAGAGTGGTAAGGGGAAGTTAAAATGGAGGGAAGGAAAAGTTTTGGCAAACAGCATGAAGCATATGCGAGGGGAGAAATAGAAAGAGATTCCCCTGACATGCATAATCCTTGAGGGCCCCCAGTCTGTATCTATTTACAACATTTACCCCCACCTTTCTCTCTAATGGGAACCCAAAGCAGTTTACATAATCTTTCTCTCCCCCATTTTATCCTCATGACAACCTTGAGAGGGAGATTAGTCTGAGAGTATGTGACTGGCCCAGGTCCACCCAGCATGCTTCCATGGAAGAGTGGTGATTGGAACCTGACTCTCCCAGATCCCAGCCCAGCACTCTGACTACTACACCACATTGGTTCTCCATATAAATATACCATATAAATTGCATACAAAAGGCATACAACGTGCATATAAAATAATATAAATTATAATCTGCTAAACAGACATACTAAAGTGTCCAAAAGGGTAAGTGAATATAAAAAGAAACTAAATTGGGATAACTTGCATCTCTAATTCTCTATCCTTGTTGCAGTTTTTTAAATTACATGCCAGTAATCTTTCCCAAGCAAGATGTAGCTGTATTTTGACCTGCAATGTCAGATAGGAAAATTCCAGGGGAGCTGTTGAAAAAACACTTCCTTTTCAAGATGGGTAATCCCCTTTGGCTGTATGAGGATTAACTTTTCCCTTGGAGTTCATTTTTCTTAATTTCATCATTCTTGTGCACATGAAATTGATAAGATTTATGGTAACAGAGATCAACCAGGCTGCTCTTGTAATTTTGCTTGCATGCCCTGTGTAGCACTTGAAATTCCTCCTGGCGCATTATGGTGACTGGTGATTGCTTTCAAGAGCTCCATTCTTTTGTTTTAAATTCTTGTGCTTACCAAGATATGATCACAATAAAATGCCTGAAGTGCCTTGTAAAAACAGATCTGTATCTCTCTTGCTGCTGCACATTCTTTCAACACAAAATCTGTCTACAGAAAAAGCAATTGATTTTTGATTATAGATATCAAGGCTTTGAGAATCACGTCCATTCCTTAGATGACCTGCACCTTGCCTGTGCCAATTTTTATGGACAAAATAACTGCATTTATTGTTGTTCCTCAAGAGAGACAGGAGCTTGTCTTATGTGTAAATACACAAAGAACCCCAAGTTGAAGGCTGTTTCATCAAGCCAAGGGTTCATAATCCTATTCCCAATATTGGCCAGCTAAATGTCCTCCAAAGATCATGAAGGCAACCAACCTCAACTACAGTTTAACCTGTTACTAGATGTTTACAGCCATGTCGCTTCTGAACGTGGACATTCTGTTTAGCTATAGACTAGTGTCTACAGATAAACTCTCCCTGCATTTGTCTAAAAAAGGTAAAAGTACTCCGCTGTGCAAGCACCAGTCATTTCTGACTCTGGGGTGATGTCGCATCATGACGTTTTCATGGCAGACTTTTTATGAGGTGGTTTGCCATTGCCTTCTTCAGTCATCTACACTTTCCCCCCAGCAAGCTGGGTACTCATTTGACCAACCTCGGAAGGATGGAAGGCTGAGTCAAACTTGAACCGGCTACCTGAACCCAGCTTCTGCTGGGATCTAACTCAGGTTGTGAGCAGAGAGCTTGGACTGCAGTACTGCAGCTTTACTACTCTGTGCCACAGGGCTTTGCATTTGTCTAGCCCACTGTTAAAGCCATCTAGGCACATCTTATGGCAATAGGTCTGATAATTATTTATGCATTGTGTGAAGACTTATCCTGGATCTACCAAAGAAGGTGTCTGCTGTTCTACCACAGATGGTTCCTAAGAACCCTCCACGTCTTTTCAGGGTCACACTAACCCCACTGTCTCACTAAAGGTACAGGTAAGCAACACTTATTGTCCCAAATCTCCTTCAGCTCCTCCATGCCTTCTGCATCATGGAGAATAGAAACATGATAATGAGAAAAAGTTTGATGTGTGTGTTGTGCTGGACCTAGGAATAAAGGGTAACATTCTCACAGGGTAACTTTCAGGATCCAGTATGGATTAATTTCAACCTACATAGGTTTCACAGAAATTGAAGACATCTAATGTTAGGCTTCAGGCACTTTGGTATCCTTTTTTTTTTTTGCAGAGGCAGGCTTCCGGTGTCTTTAGCAGCATGGTAGACAGTCATGAAGCCTTTCCTAATATAGATTAGTGGCACTGGAGGAAGCTTCACCTGCTTACCAATTCATCAGTTATATAATTCTTTCCTTCCAGCACCACTCTGATTAGTCCCACTTGATCAGAAAGTCAAAATACATGCTACATCTGTCTCAGCTGAGAAAACAAAGCCACACAGGTGCCTTATGCTATAATTGCACATAAGACACAGTGATTACACTGTTGTAGTGAAGAGCTTAATTTGTCCTTAATCATGTTGATTACTTAAGATAGAAACATAAAATGTCATCCAAAGTAGGCCTTTCCCCCATCTTCTAGTCAACATTTTAGATGGGAAAAAATGAAATTTCCCAAATGTAAGGGTCTCAGTTCTGCACATGCTTATGTATACACTGTAATTATGGGGATAATTGGGATCTTTGTAGGATTATACCTTGTGGGGCAACAGCAATGGACTGCAAGGAAAGGGAACCTTACATATGTAGCAAGCTATGTTAGTGGAAGAAAAGCTCGGACCTAGGGAAACTTGACTTCTCTCATTTTCCAGGACAGTGAAGCTGTAACATTGCCTATAAAAGATAGTTTTGAAGGTAGTTGTGGAGGAGGAGGCTGTGACCATAGACTCTGAGTACAATGAATGAAGCAATTGGTGGTCTGTCCTGCTGAGGCCATTCTCTCTGCTTTCTTTTATGGATGGCTGCCAAGGCTGGAAGAGGCTTGAGACCTCACATATGTCTAAATCAGTGATAATCAGTGTCTCAAGAGACACATGTGGCTCTTTGTCATGACTCTTGTGCCTCTCCTGAGCACTGTTCTGAAATATGAGCACCCGCCTCGTATTTCTGGAATGGGCAATTCCCTTGTCCAATGGGACTTGTGATTGACAGGTGGCTGGCACCTTGAAACAGCAGCTGCTGGAGTAACAGGTAAGCTGCAAGATTCCCTTTGGTGCAGGCCTTGTTACTGGAATTGCTGTGGTCTCCTCTTTTTATGGAGAAATTAGACTGTAGGTAGAGCTATTTTGGAGTGGTATCCACTTCAGGTATACATCAAGCTCCAGTTTCAGAAAGAAGACTTGAGATTTAAAATAATTTAAAATGTTTACTAAGAAAAATATGTTTTTTCTTAGTAAACATTTTAAGAAAAAACACTTAAAGCAATCAAAATACACACAATCAAGAACTAGGAAAATAGTGACTTTGAGGAATACTTACAGAGGTGATACTACTTTCCCAGATGTGCAGATGTCCATGAGGGGAGGGACATGATGACCAACATCTTGGGTGTGTAGTCGGATCACTCAACACACTGAACATGGGCAAAGCTGGGTATATTTGTACCCCGAAATGTATCCTGAAGGTATGGCTGGGTGTGTTGAGTGGCTTAAACAATAGTTTAATGGGATTCCCATTGTGCAGTAAGGGTAAGTTGTGTCCTGGGTGCTGGACACAAAAGTGTAATGTTTTCTGTTTGCTCAGAGAATGGAGCCAGGAGATGGGTTTTCCAGGGTGAAATGAATAGATTCCCAGTTTGAAACAAAAGATGGGAATCAGTTCCTGATGGGTCTCAGGAAGGGCCATAATGGTATAGAATGACAAAATCCCATACCTGGGTGGAGACGAAATAGTCAAGGAGAAGAATTTGTGCAATTGGAGCACTGTCAACACTTAAGAGAGCATAGCCATTAGGAAATGCTTTGTTCATGGAAAGTGTACCACTGTTCCATGTGTTTATGAGACTTCTTCCAGGCAACACATCCATACAGGATCTCAGGTCAAAACAGATTAACCTAATGTACTCTAGGACTGCATCCCCACATTTCACTATTGTTGTTCTATAGCAGTAATTTGCAACTGTATTCCTGCATAGACAAGATAATCCAGGAGGTGACTGATCACTATTGCTGAAGGATAACGGAGTAGCTGATCATGTGTGAATGCAGAATAACATTCAGCTGTGTGCAGAACAAAAACTCAAACTGTGGAACTCAAGCAATATAGTTTACATATTAATTGACATGAATGGCAATATATATGGATCAGAGTATGTTTTGGGAAACTATCTGCAGGTAGAAGTCACTGAAACTGAGACTTTCTAGTTTAAAAACAACCAATGTATGCGTGGCACTTGCCTGCTTCCTGATAATTTCTGTTCTCTGCTGTCTTGGGCATAACCAGAACGGGCTGTGCTGTGGTCACCCAGCCTAATATCTGGGAAGCACTGCAGCACTAGGATGAACAAGGGTTTACTGCTGATGCAACTCTGACCAGTGGCTGCATACTCTTTGACTCTGGGGACTCTATGTGAGCTGCTCTTGTGGCAATACCACAGTGGAAGCACCATTAGCAGCAAGAGTTCCTGAACTTGTATTGTACACTGTTTGTGAAAACAGCTGGCTGGCCAGTGGGCCTACTGCTGCTATGACAACTGCCTCTGCAGCTGCCCTTCCCCTGACCCAAGATGAAATGCATTCTGCCTGGTAACTGCTACAGGACAGCACCATGCCCTTTCCTGACTTATCTCTTCCCCGTCATTTAAGAACATAAGAGAAGTCATGTTGGATCAGGCCAATGGCCCATCCAGTCCAACACTCTGTGTCGCACAGTGGCCAAAAAAAGGGGCTAGAAGTGGGGCTAGAAGCCCTTCCCCGGCCCAAGCACCAAGAATACAGAGCATCACTGCCCCAGTTCCAATAATATGCTGTGGCTAATAGTCACTGATGGACCTCTGCTCCATATTATTATCCAAACCCCTCTTGAAGTTGGCTATGCTTGTAGCCACCACCATGTCCTGTGGCAGTGAATTCCACATGTTAATCACCCTTTGGGTGAAGAAGTACTTCCTTTTATCCATTCTAACCCTACTGCTCAGCAATTTCATTGAATGCCCATGGGTTCTTGTATTGTGAGAAAGGGAGAGAAGGACTTCTTTCTCTACTTTCTCCATCCCATGCATAATCTTGTAAATCTCTTATCATGTCACCCTGCAGTCGACATTTCTCCAAGCTAAAGAGCCCCAAGCGTTTTAACCTTTCTTCATAGGGAAAGTGTTCCAAACCTTTAATCATTCTAGTTGCCCCTTTCTGGACTTTTTCCAATGCTATAATATCTTTTTGAGGTGCGGTGACCAGAATTGTACACAGTATTCCAAATGAGACCGCACCATCGATTTATACAGGGGCATTATGATACTGGCTGATTTGTTTTCAGTTCCCTTCCTAATAATTCCCAGCATGGCGCTGGCCTTTTTTATTGCAATTGCACACTGTCTTGACATTTTCAGTGAGTTATCTACAACAACCCCAAGATCTCTCTCTTGGTCAGTCTCTGCCAGTTCACACCCCATCAACTTGTATTTGTAGCTGGGATTTTTGCCCCAAAGTGCATTACTTTGCACTTGGCCACATTGAACCTCATCTGCCACGTTGACGCCCATTCACCCAGCCTCAACAGATCCCTTTGGAGTTCCTCACAATCCTCTCTGGTTCTCACCACCCTGAACAATTTACAGTGCAATCCAGGAGGGGGTGGGGGCTGAAAGCGCTATGGATGCGGACTTACCACTATGCCGGCGGTATGGAGACCTATGCCGGCAGAGCCTCCTCTGTGCTGGCAGAAATGGAGCGTGCACCACTCTCTGGCCTCAGCAGCATGCCGCCACTGCAAGCTGATGGAGGAGCACTACCGCGCTGCACTTGGGGCGCAGCAGAGGCGCAGGGTTGCACTTCGGCATAGGAGGGGGCTGACCCAGGTGCGTGGCCGCTGCTGGTCAGCTCCCAGAGAACTTTCGGTGTGGGAATGCCTCCCCCCCCAGTTAGGTACAAGCTTGTGCCATGCAAAATGCTGGCATACCCCATAGGCACTAGTTGAAGCAGAAAGCATACACCGGCGCAGTAGTGCACAAACCTGTTTGGGAGCTGTGTTATCGCCCCACCAATCCCCTCCTGCTCCAGGCTGGGCATGGCCCCCCTCCTGCACCCAATCAGTGCCCCCCTCCCTACAAAGGTTTCGACTCCTGCCACGCACACCTCCCCAGAGAGGCACATCGCATGGCACTCTGCTCCAGAGGGCCATGCCATGTGGACTTAGTGCAAGGAGGGGTGCACTTGGTGGAGGGAACGGCACAGAGAAGGGTATTAGTTAAGTTAGAGCAGCTGAACTTGGGGGGAGGTGAACTAAATTTGGGCTGCCTGCTTAACCACTTGTGCTTCCCAGTCCTAACAGGTCTCGCTTTCAGAGCCCCCGTATGGATGGGTAAGTCCGGCTAGGAGTTCCTGCGGCTCCCAGCCCCCAAGACCGTCCAGAATGATAGCGGCTTCGGCCGGGGTGCCAACCACCGCACATGTGCATGTGCCCTGACTGTCCATCCCGCTGGCGCCCCCCCCCATCCCATGTCTCAGGCATCCTCGTACCGGGGCAAAGGGGGTGCGACATGTGTCCTGGCTTTCTGCAGCCCAGCCAGCAACTCGCCATCTAGTGCAGCCCCTGCCATGGCTGCTGTGATTGCGAGCGATTCAGCTGGCCCATTATGCAGGACAGCTGGAATTGTGTGGGATGGCTCTGCGAGAGGCAGCCAGGATGCTTGCCCTGCTCCTGCAGGCTCGCCCAGAGGTGGAGTCCTATGCCTGCAGCCGGCAAGGCTCCCCTCCCATCTCTCTGTTTTTCAGGTGTGTGCGCTGCACTCCAGCCTCTGCGGCCACTGGACCACAGCTGGCCGTTCCCATCATCCCCGCAGCTGCTGATGCGTCCTCTGGTAACGGCATCTCGGACTGCGGAAGCCAGGAACCTTCGTGTGTGAGCTTGCTCTCCCGGCTTGCAGATCAATAAACTTAGCCCAGCACGCCCATCTTGTCTTCTGTGTATTTCACTTTTCCCCACCTCACCCCCGCCCCCTGTATCCCCCGTGCATTCTTCTCCTGGCTGTCCCAAGGGCATGACTCTGTGGCTGGGGGGATTCTTAGGGCACCCACTTAGTGCAATTGTGTGGGAGATGCAGTGGGCGATAGCGGTGAAGGGCAGGGGCTGATAGGTGGCGAGGCAGTCACTTCTCCAGGGCTGCACCATGTGTCCACGCCACCTGGGTCTGTGATGCAGCTGATAGGGGGGCTGAGTTCGAGGTGGGTGCCCACAGGAAAGGGGGGACAGTTCAGGGAGTTGACTTGGCCGACCAAAAATAATGGCGGCTGGATGGCAGGCTCAATAAAGAGGGAAGCTGGGCATGTGAGCATTTTTGCTGCAAGGTGGCCTCAAACCCACAGGCCATAGGGAGTAGCTTGCTAAGCCAAGCCGCCTCTGCTGTGTTCTGAGGCGGCTTACAGCTGCTACATGCTGGGGGCGGGGTTGGTCCTGGCTGAGAGTGTCGGCATGATCTGCTCCTACTGGCCCTCCTCGGAGTGGGCTCGGTGGGGTCATGCAGGGGTCACAAGTGGGGCGCAGCGAGGGCCACAACGGGGGCTTCTGGATATGCAAATGAGATAAACCTGTGGACTTGAAGGTGCAACTACTCAGCCCAGGGAGCACGTGGGGAGGTGTGAATGGTGGCTATTGTCCCCATTGGCTGCTGTTTGCCGAGTGACGGCTTTAGCTGGGAGTTGAGTCTGTGGCACTCACACCTCACAGAATGCCTGCCGTAGTGCCCTGCCTGACAGTCCCATGGCCAAGGCATGCAGGAACCCTGCTGAGGCATGCCCGGTATTGCACAGGGGTTCTCGGGTCCCCTCCCCATGTTTTTCTACCTTGTCTTTCTATTTTGTGTCTCCCCCCAGGACTTCAGCTCTGCCTGCCATTTTGTCGTCTTCCCCATGCCTTTTCCAACAAGTGCATGAATTTTTGAAGGGATTCCAAGAGTGGTCCTGACATTTCTGGTTTAATAATAGAATGAAGTGCCCATCAGCATACATGGGAGTGTGCGGTGTCCCCTCGGTGGCCCCAGACATGTGAGCAGCCGCACTCATGGCATGCTCTCATTCCTGGGTGCCCTACCTGCGCACTGATTGGCCCATATGTGAGCTCGCACACGCTCCCGATGCAAGTGCCCCCCAAAGTCCTGCTGGGCAGCAGCCCATGCCCCCACCTTCTCATTCTTCCCCATCAGCGACCCGGGGTTTGGGAGGGGAAGGTCCTGGGGGGCTGGCAGGCATTGATGCGTGGTGATGTTGTGTAGCATGATGCACCCAGTGACCAGCTTAGCCACAGGCAGGGGCTCCATGCTGCATCGGCCACCTGTGTGGTGCAGGCAGTGGAACCTCGTCTTCAGCTGCCCGAAGGCATGCTCGATGACCAAGTGAGTGGCCCTGTGTGCCTGGTTGTATGCTGCCCGGTGTCAGGCATGTCATCCTGGTATGGCATCAGCGGGTAGGGCAGCAATGGATACCCTCGGTCACCTGTGGAGGACAGAAAGGTGAGGACAGGGGATGAGAGGGGCGCCCCACGCCACCACCTGGTGGCCTTACCTAGCAACCACCCCTGCCCATCCGGCCAGGCTGCCAGGAGGCGATTGAGGCCCGAGGACGTGAAGATCTGGGCGTTGTGTACACTCCCTGGGAACTTCGTCACCAGATCTGTGAAGAGTCCCTGGTGGTCACAGGATGCCTGCAGGTTGAGGCTGTAGAAGTGGTGCCTGTTCTGGTATACCATGGGATCCTCCCGCGGGACCACCAGAGCAACATGCATGTAGTCCACAGCCCCCATGACATTGGGGAACCCCATGACCGCCGCGAAGCCAGCCCTGGCAGTCCGCAGCTCCTCCTTGCCTGTTGGGAACTGCACATGCTGCTGGAGGTGCTGAAGCATGGCGTCTAGGAAGGAGTGGAGGCAGTGGCTGGCTGACGACTGGGAGACCTCCAGGACCTTGGCCACCACACCTTTGAAGGAGTCAGTCGCCAGGAAGCGCAGAGAGATGAGGACCTGCTGCAGGATGGGGATTGGGTTGGGGCCGGTCATTTGGCTGCAGAGGCTCACCCCGAGCTGCTCACATAGGTCCTGGATGGTGGCACGGTCCAGGCAAAAGCGGTCCAGGCAGGTGGCATCCTCAAGACACAAAGTACTCAGGCATTCCCGATATCTGCACACCCGATGGTGTCTCCGCTGCCACCACACAACCCACACATAGTGGGGAGGATGTGCAACGGCTGCATCTGGGGGGGCTCTGGCGGCAGGATGAGCGGGCACCACCCACCATGGGCCCCCATGGTTTGTGCACTGTGGCGCGGGCTGTGGTGGCCATGCTGATACCCGAGGTGCTCCACCACAGCTTCCAGACACTGTTGGAGCTGTGAGGGGCCCTGCACAAGCGGTGGCGTGGGCTGTTGAGGCCAACAGATGCCCTACTGGTGTCCCGTGGGAAAGCTGGGTGGGGCGGCATGAGAGTGACCACTATCAGCCAGCTGCAGTCAGCAGCCCCCGCATTCCACTGCCCGTGGGAGAAATGGCAGCAGAGGAAAGTGTACTATTGGGGAAAGTGTATTATTCATTTACACCTTTCCTTTTCCTTGAGTGGGAACCCAAACTGGGTTACATGGGGTTCTCTTTTCCTCCAATTTTATCCTTACAACAACCCTGAGAGATAGGTTAGCCCAAGAGTATGTGTCACCCAGCAAGCTTCCATGGAAGAGGGGGGAACTGAACCTGGATCGCCCAGATCCTAGTGGACGCTCTGACCACTACACCACACTAAGCTACTGAGCTTGCACCTTCCCCAGGTTGCTCTGTTACAAACATTTGGGGAGAACTGTGATGTTTTGCTATTGCCACTGAAGCTTTAGGCAAGAACTAAACTTTCCTTGAACTTTTATGAGCTATACATAGATAGGAGTTTCTCACCTGCTTTGGATCCTTTGCTAAACTGCATGTGCTTAAATCTGCCAGCTGCCTTAAATCATAGATCAGCAATGATGAGCCACATGTTTGAAGGTCATGGAGGTGATGGAAAATAGCCCTGTTTTCCTTCATGCAGCTGCAGCCTACACTCAACCGCTAAGAGTGAGAACAGATGATCTTTTTTTTTTTAAATAACTATTAAAAGGATGATCACTCCACTGCATAAAAACAATACAACTTCTCATTCTTTGGGTGCAGCTTGCATCAGCTGAATTCAAGCAATTGTGTAAGAATGGGGCAAGGCTCTTCCAGAGTATCAGTCTTGATATTTGCAGAAACTACAACTGACTTTGGTCCAGTTTAGGAAGCATCATAGCTTGCTTCACAAGGGGTTGTAGTTCTAGTGAAATATTCAACTTTTACCTAATTTGACTCACAAATGAGAAATAGATCAGATGGATGATAAGTTCTTACATACTTAGTTAATTTTCAGAACTCATTGTCCTCAAACGGCTAATGCCTTAGTGCTGTAGGGAGTATGTGTTAGAATGTACCCCTCACGCTACAGGTAGGAAATGAACTGGGGAATGCTTCTAGACATAGAAAGTTTCCTCCCTGCAGACCAAGTTCTAGCCTAACTCATGGAAAGCTATAACAGGTGTGGCCAACGGTAACTCTCCAGATGTTTTTTGCCTACAACTCCCATCAGCCCCAGCCAGCATGGCCAATGTCTGGGGCTGATGGGAGTTGTAGGCAAAAAACATCTGGAGAGCTACCACTGGCCACCCCTGAGCTATAATAAATAGCCTTATTTGTTGTTTGTTCATAATACTTGACATACTGCTTCTACTTCTATGTAGGTTTCATTTGGCTTAAAATCATTATAAGACTGTCACTTATAAACTTGTGTAATCCATGCACTCTGGTTATCTTCAGAGGCTTTGTTTCAGGTGCCTTCTGAAGTTAGGCAGGTGGCAACCTAAGAGTGGGCCTTTTTGCTTTTGACACCAAGACTGTGGGATTCCCTCCCCTTGGACAAATCAGCTCTTTTCCACTCCATCCTATCTCATAGAGTTGTTGTGAGGACAAAATGGAGGAGGAGAGAATGATGGTGTAAACCACTTTTGAGTTCCCACTGGGGACAAAAGTAGCATATAACTATCTATATCTTTCTATACGACATTACTTAGAAAATGAGAGAAAGATATGGAACAGCTCACTGTCCTTGTAATGCCTAGTACCACTAGACTAACATCTAGCTCACCATCAAATCTAAAATATTTTCAGGAGTAACTTTGATACAATCACAAAAATAAATAAATAAATGATATGGGCACTTTGCTGCATTATTTTATGTCCTTCAGTTCTAGAAATGTGTAGTATGAGGCAAAGTAACATTCAATGGTTACTTTTTTGGTTCATTTGTGTTCTTCTATCATAAATCAACTGAAATTTTTTTGAGGTGGTTACTAGGTAACTATTCCTGAATTCTGTCCAAGTTTAAAAACACACACACAAAAAAACAGTATCCAGAATGTACTCAGTGTTTAGTTGAGTGTGAGAATCTTTAAAATATGCTCTTTTAAACCAAATGCTGTTTTATACCTTAATTTCCTAACAAGGATTTAAAAAGAACAAGAATCACTGACATACATCAACAGGATTCTTACGTTACATTGAGTTATGCAGCTAAGCCAGGCAGTACTTTGGAGTGGAAAAAAAGCAGTACAGTATCTTTGATCTTTTCCCCCCATTACTACTTCTTTTTGTGTCAAAGAGATGTGAAAAAGAATGTCCACTTCTGGCTGTTGGTTCACACAGTTGTTAGGAGGGCCACCATCCACCAGCCTTGGCCTCTTCTCATGCCACATTTCACCACAGATGTTCATCCAACGAAGTTGGGGAAAGGTGAACAGGCATTAGGAATGGTTTCATTGTCTCTAGTCTCTCTTTCAATATCCATAATATTTCATACATATCCAAAGGGAGAATTATTTTAAAAAGAAAACCTTCTTTTGATTATATATGTAAAATAGAGCTGAATACTTAAAATGATTTGCAAATACTAAATGCAATTGTGAAATGTAGTCTGTAAATAAGTTTCTTCCTATTTATGATCCCAAGATGCTAAGCACATGGCTGTCATTGTTTAACCCAAAGCTGTCTCCTGTTGTGTTTTTGCTGCCACATTCCATTGATGCACTAGACATTTGAATGGTTTGGTATGCTTGCTTAGCATCATTGAAGCCACTCCAAATGAAGCCACAGTCTACATTTTTCTTCAGCTTTTGTCCGCCTTGAGCTAGATAAGAGAACTACTTGATATATCTTTGTAAGAACAATTTGTAAGAACAATGAAAAAGGCACAGTGGGTTAAAGCGTGACTAGCAGTGTGATGCCTGCTGACAAATTAGTAGTAATTAAAATCAAGCATTGTTTTTAATAAATCTGTAGTCTCTAAAGGATGCATTATAGGTCTAGTCAGTGGTTGGATGGGAGGCTGACGGAGAACGCTGTATATTTTGATCTATCTATCTATCTATCTATCTATCTATCTATCTATCTATCTATCATCTATCATCTATCTATCTATCAAAATAGGGCTGTTTTTTATTTCTGCACAGCTGGGGTGGGTAGGGCAGTAGACTGAGAGCAGTATTCTTCCATAGTTTAGACCCTCTTAGTGTCTATTAACAAGAATAATTTTTTTTCTCTGTCGGATCCTTGACCTCTAGAAAAGTGTCAGAGGCCTCAGGACATCATGAGAAAGTGAATTCCACAAATATAGCAGTGGACTGCTAGGCCATTTATGGGAATCATCCCTTCATGTATAAAAAGTGAATGGATATTACTGAAAGTTTATTATACACCTTGTTTGTGGGTCCCCTGAAGCAACTGGATGACTTCTGCATGAAGCAGTATCCTGGACTAGGTGGCCTACAGGACAACTCTTACATTTCTTTCAAAATGGCTCTATCCTTCAGGTCCAACAGTCACATTTTCATGTTATCATTTCTCCTTGGAGCAGAGCTCCATGGGCAAAGTATGTGGTTCTCTCCTCTTCCATTTGATTCTCACCACAACTCTGTGAATTAGGTAAGGTTGAATGATAGTGAGTGGTCCAAGGTCACCTACAGAGCTGCACTAGATAAGGTTTCTGGATCCTAGTCTGTCATTTTGATCACTATACCACATGGGGTCTTCAGACAACTATATACAAAACTGAAAACAATGAGCCATCCTGCCACAGGATACGATTCTCCTCCAGAATATTAATATCAACCACTGTTTACCTTTATTGTCTATTAAAATGATTATTTATCTCACTCAGCAGTTAGGAAATTCTCTTATTAAAGAATCATAAAATCTGAAAGGGGCCTCCACGGTCATCCAGTCAATCTAGTTTCTTCTGAAAATAAGCTGGCTACTTTCCACCATTTAACAATGATTTTTAAAATAATATTGTAGCTTTTGTTCATTTTGTTTTCTCATGACCAGAAGGTTGTTTCGATATTTTAGCATGGTATTTGTGGAGAGAATCAGGATTGGATGGAATTTTGACACGTTTCATAATAGAATTATTTTACACATCTCATGTATTCTGTTCCTGAACTAGCTCTGGTACGGGAAACAGCCATTTGATTTTACTTATAAATATTTTTTCTGTCACTGTCTCTTAGAAAGCATTCTCAACAACATATCTATAGCATGTGACATTTATGATCTTTGAAGAAAATATATGTGTGGTATATATTTTATGTTCCATTTAAAACAGTAATTTTAGCAGCCAAGATTTCTTTACTTTTGTGGGGAGGGGTTTATTAGAAGAACACATTCTTTAAAAGATAGTCAATTTATAACTGTACCTCTTATATCATAATAGGAAATATGGTTTGAGCCACAATTTCCTGGAATTGTTGTCTCACTAGTACATGTGATATCCTTATGCACTCAAAGGATATTGTGCATGTTTGCTTCACTTTTCATTAAAAAGAAATCTTCCCTCTTTCCCTCTATTTTTTAGCATGAGAAACTTTCTATGGCTTGTATCCTACCAACTTTTCTAGTAACAAAAGTGGAAGGAGGGGAGCACTTTTGACTACTAAAAACATGAGCTGAGGATTGTGTGAGCTGCATGGCCAAGAGCCAAATGTAATGGGGGGCTGCAATGAGGAGAGGAATGAGCAGAAGTTGGTAGGATACAATCCTCTATCACTAATTATTCAAATTTCTATAGGCTCTTTAAGGATGATTTGGATGTCCATATGCTAACAGCATCTAACCATTCCTGACCTTTATGGAATATGATCTTCCTCTTCCACTTCAGTTCATGGAACACCCTGAAATTTTGTTCTTGGACATTAGCAGATCCTCAGGAACAGCATCACACACAAAGTAGAGGACTGCCATCTAGGATTGCCAGCTCTGGGTTGGGAAATACCTGGAAATTTTGGGGGTAGAACCCAGAGAAAGCAGGGCTTGGGGGAGGGGGACACCTCAGCAGTCTATACTGCCATAGAGTCTACACTTTAAAAAGCAGTAATTTTCTCCAGGGATGCTGATCTCTGTAGTTTGGAGATCAGCTGTAAAACCAGGAGATCACCAGCCCACACCTAGAGACTGGCACCCTTACTGCCATCACAGGTGGAAATGGCAGAACCCACTTCCCCTTTTCCCAAAGACCTGCTAATAAGTATCCAAAAGAGTGTGGCTGAATCCACCCCACTATATCCAGACCATCCACAGACAAGGTAGAAGTATCTATCTATTCAGGGGCATTTCTCAGGTATACAGAATACATGACTTTGTAAATTAGCAACAAAAAAGAACTCTATGAATATTGGATATACTTCAGAACCATGGAATGCTGACACCAGATGAGTGTCATTAAAAGAAAAAAAAGAGAAGGAGGAAAGAAAACTATGCTAGGGACTTTCCCCTGTGTTTGCCACAGATCCCAGGTTGTATGTAATGAATATTGTGATACAGCATTGTTCAGCATGCTGGTATGCTCTAAAACAATGTCGAAAATGCTTTCCCAAGCATACTGAGAGTTTTAGCATGGAGCAGCATTATTAGAACTCTTCTTCCAATCTGATTTGACTTGAAGGCAAAAACAAATGCTTTGGCAACAATAACAAGGCAAGACAAAGGAATGGTTTATGTACCATGCGTGCCCATGGCTGTGACTCTTTTGCCATACATTTTGCAAAACTGTTCCTTTCCACTGAAACTAAGATACTGTGCTTGGCTCAGCTCAGTCACAGGATGCTAGTTCTAGTTGTATGGATAACTTTCAGTTGGTGGAGCCTCATGTAAGATGTGTAATCCAAAATGCCCTCAATAGAGGTTGGGGGAATTGACAGGTTGGGGAACTTTGGCTCAAAAAGGATCTAGAATCTATGTATACAGGATTCCTCTTCCAGAAATTATTGTTAAATTTACCAAGGACACTAATTAAGTAAAACAATTATGAATTTATTACAGAAAAATATAGAACACACATACAAGACAATAGATGCATATAACACACTTAACAATAGATACATATAACACACATACAGACCTAATAAAAATAGAGAGAAATGCACAGAGGTAACACAGGGATAGACAAACAGGGTGATAATTACCGATCGTAGTCTTCGAGGAAGGCTCCAATGGCGACAAACTAGGGTGATGGGGGAAGGGACCCTCAACTGATCAGGGATGTATCTAAACAGCGGGAATGGGGTACTGCTAGATGCACACCTATGGGGAGCTGGGTCAGAGGTTATAAGGACTACCTTAAGCCCTTAGGGGATGGGAGGTGCAGGGGCGGATGACAGGTGGTGACCTCAGAAATAGGGGAGGTTCCGTAATGACCATAAGATCTGGACTTCTGTGGTGTCCAATGGCCAGTTTATTGGGGGCACTTGATTGGGTACCCATACCTGGCCAATGAGCATACCTGACCCTGGTTACCTGATTGGACCTTCAGGTAACAATGGGAAAAGGGGGAGGCTCCAGGGTGACCATTAGGGAAAAGAATAAGTAAAATTGTTGGAGTGGAAGGGATTAACAGGCTATCAAAACTTATCTAAAAGGTGACACTAGATGGCTAAATTGCTACCTAAGGTAACACCCGATCTATACAAAGAAGCTTGGCTCTAGATGATGTTCTTCCTCTTCTTTGCTCCTCTACTGACACCATCCTTTGTCTTGGGTTCCGCTGGACAAAAGCTTAGGCAGTCTGACAGGATCCGCGCCTAAGATAAGCTTGATTGCCTTATGCTGTTGAGTACGTGAGCTTCTCACTTCGCTGTTATGGAGTCTGGCACTGTAGGAAGATAGTTGCTGATGATGTTAGCCTACCAACATGAATTTTGTGGTCAAGGCTGGAAACCATCTGCCTGGACAGTTCCTGGCGGCGCAACTTCTTCTGCTGCAATGGCCTAGATGGTGACCACACGGAGCGGCTGGAAACCCATCTGTCCTTCTGGTTAGCACTCTTCCAAAGATACCGACTGCTGCTGCAATGTTGTGGCTGTTAGTACTCACATAAGTCTCTTACATTCTGGTAGACAAAACCCATGTTTTCCTGGTAGATGTGTGTGAGTTGCATCTCCAGGCACCCTGGCAACCAAACGGGTGACTACGATGTTCTGAAATTAGGGGTCTTTTTCTCACAGATGCTCAGCCCTTGCCCTTCATGATGGGTACTGTTTGGGAATGAGAAATCAGCCTGTCCTGAAAGATGTTGCACTAGGTTGCCATTGGCCTCTCACTCTATCAAGAGCAAAAGAAGTAGGGTGGAGAGATGTTATGAATTTCCCAGTCTCTATGGAAATGCCACAGACATTTGGGGAATTTTAAGATCATTGTGATGTAACTTCTGTGTACAACCAGAAGTGACATTGACCAGTTTCGCACTCAGCTTACCCCGCTGTCATGTTCCTTTTCTCCACGCAGCAACCTTCGGATTTCCCACTATCTGCTCCAGAGCTGCAGGAAACATTGTGGTTTTTGTGGGGCAAACAGAAACTGGGTTTAGCGGTTTCTGTTTGCCGCGTGAAAACAGCAATGTTCGCTGCAGCTCCAGAGCAGATAGTGGGAAATCCGAAGGATGCTGCACGGAAAAGAGGAACACGACAGCGGGGTAAGCTGAGTGCAAAATCGGTCACTGTGACATTATACAGTGTCACATCCCACCTCTTATATTTGCTCCATATGCTCTCTATATATGGAGCAACCAGCAATGATGGGGGTTGGGATCCAAGGTAGGCAATTTGGTAAGCCTATGTTGTTCTGCCTTTAAAGAAGTAGATCCTGACCTATGGCTGTAAGTTTAGTACTCCTCAATGGCACACAGCTGATATATCAGCCAAAGCTATTATGGCCATTTCTTGAAAAGATGATCTGGTTATTGTGATACATACTCTGATCACATCAAGCTTCAATAACTGTAAGACATTCTTTGTGGGTTTGCCATCTAAAACTCTTTTAAAAAATTGAATTGGCACAAAATTTAGCACTTAGGTTCTTGTGGGCAGTGGATACAGGGATTGCATCAACTTGTTGCGGAATCCTGCCACACACCTGTGTGTTGAAAGATCAATGTTGGCTGTCCATCTGTTTCCACATACAATTCAAAGTACTGGATCTTACCTATATGGACTCAAAATGCCTCAGGTCAGTGTACCTGAAGAATCACCTCCTGTTGTGTCCATCCTAGTAGTTAATATTCTTTTCTCAAGTCTCCTTGTTATGCCTTCACTTGGAGATGTGGGGATGGTGGACCTCACAAACAGAGCTTTTTCAGTGGTGGCATCTTGCCTTTGGAACTTGGATCCCCTTAAGATTCATTTGGTGCTTACCTGACTTTTGGTCCCAGGCCAAAATATTTCTCTTTCCCCAGACTTTTAACAGAAGATTGTAAAGGTTTTAACAGTTGATTTTACAGGCCTGTTTTCAGCCAGAGGGCTGTTTTATGGTTACTGGGCTGCTGCTGATTATTTTATGCTGTCTGCCTTCACCTAGTGGGCTCTTGGTTTGTTTTATGGATGACTTTACTACCGATGATATTCATGGACTTGTTTTAGGACTTATTGTTATGCCACTTTTCACCTTATGAGCTGCCTTGAGCTGCTCTCCAGAGAGCAGGCATATAAATTTTCTAAATAAATAAATAAGCCCATTGTTGTGAAAGCACCTGATACAGAATGCAGTGGGGTAGCTCCAAAACCAGCCTTACCACTCAATCTCACTCAATTCCCCTTCTTACTACAGTCCCTGACTAAAGTACCTTTTGCCCATGTAGGTCCCATGATCCTTAGTATAATTTCTTCTGGTGGTCAAAGGGGATGCTTCCTCCCTTTTTAAATCAGCAGAAAAGCAAGTTTGTCCACTCCTATCTTTCCCAGTGCATGGAAAAGCAATCAATTTAATGGCAGAAAGAGATGGTACCAGGGTTTTTTTTCTGGAAAAAGAGGTGCCAGAACTTTCAAGAGGGAAATGAAGGAGAAATACATGTGTGCCCTCCATGAACTTTTAAACATTTTTTGGGGGAATTTTGTTTCTATTAAGAAGTTCTGGAATTCCTTTCCACCGTTTTCCCCCAGAAAAAAAAAAAGCCCTAGATGGTACATTTCCCATACTATGCTTGAGCAGGAGGGGTTTACCTTGCACCCAAGTGCCAAACTTGTTAACAACCATGTGCTTTTCAATTTCCTTATTTTCCAGCTCTTTCATTTGCTATAATAGACTCCAGTGCAAACCTGCTGTAGTTTTCTTTATACTCCTTCCCCATATCAGCATCAAGCTTTCTATCAACCTTTTTTTTTCATTTTAGAAACGGAATGTAATCCTCTCCAGGCACAGGTGTTTATTGTACTAGCAGGGAAGCACAGAATAACAACCCACAGACATAACCTTTTAATCATTAATTAGATTAAATAAACACTTTTCTCTAGCTAGCTGGTAGGAATTGCCGGCAGAATTTAATAAGCCCAGGTGATGGAAAAGCAAGAATACTTGGCAATGGGATCTGTCACCTACAATGTTTCTAACTTGGGAAGATGTAGCAATATGTGAAAGGTATAAAGGGTGTTTTAGAAAATAGACCAGCAAGATTTATATTCACTATGTCACAATAGCAGCAAACGTTCCACTAAGGCAATAGCTTGTAGGTCGTGACATTGGAGTCCTGGTGCTGCCATCGAGGGGTCCTCTTGCACTGGATCCTGCATAACCACTGCTTCCAGCACCTTAATATAGGAGACAGTTTCCCTACCCCCAAGGACTGACAGCCCAGCAGTGGCCTGGCTCAGATGAGAAAGGATCAGCATTCCCTCTGCACAACTTTGCAAGGAATCCTAGCATGTCTGCAGTGTACATAGGCAGTGCATGAATCAGAACTGCAATTACTCCTTTGCCTTGAAACAATATGGACATAAATCACATTATTTGTTATGGCATTGATGATCTGGGGGAGACAGGCTACAGAGACAAAGAATTTCATTTGAGTCACAGAGGTGTCTGGTCTGGCACCATAGGGTGGTCACAGGTTATTTATGAGTTGATATTGAGCTTGTGTGTGTGTGTTTTCTTTGATTCCTTTTCCTTTAGTAGCTAACTTATGTCTGAGTGTCTGTATTTCTAATATTTACATTACTGGTTGCAGCTAGTTTATCCTGTGTAACTGACTAGAATGCTCTATCGCATGGCTGCCTTCCTAGGAATGTCAAATGTCAGTCTGTTTACCTATGTCCTGCTCCCTAGTATCCTAGGGATACAAGGGAGACTGTGGTCCCTCCACAGAAAAGGCTTTGTCCTTTAGGATGCCAGTAGGGTTAACCGTCTCAAGGTGGGGTCTGGAGTTCTCCTAGCATTATAGCTGATCTCCAGACTAAAAAGACCGGCTTCCCTGAAAAAAAAAGCAGGGTCAGCAGATGAACTCTATTGAATGCCATAGAGTCTAGGAGAAGCAAAAGTCCTAGAGTGACATCATATTCTGGCTGAGTTCCCTCTCATCCCCAAACTCCATGGTCCTCAGGAACCACCTCTAAATCTCCAGGAATGTCCAAAGCTGAAGTTGGCAAGATGCAGACTTCTGCTTGCTGTACAATGCTGCTTACTTTCTCCGTGGGATGTAAATTGCTGCCCATTGTGCAATAACACCTGCTTTCTAGGAGTTTAAATGCCCCATGAGCATCTCCTTCGATGATACAAATACCATACTTGTAGGAAATCAGTTAATTAGTTTTCTCAAGGCTTCAGCATCCTTTTTATGTGTGTGTGAAATGGTGAATTTCCTGGGGACTGGAGTTCTATTTAACCTTTATCCTCATTAATATCACTGTGGACTTGTATAAGGTGTTAAAAGAGCTGGCACTGTCTTCCTTTTAGCCAAGCTGACAGGCCCACCATGATGGAACAGAAGGTGTCTTGTGGAAGCCTATTTGCATTCTCATCTCATACGTATGACAGCTGGAATCAAAACAGAATAAGGCATGATGATCCTAACTGAATCTGACATCACTCTCTTCTTGGTGTTAATCACAATGTTTAAAATTTCCACCTGCACTTTGCATTCTCTTGTGTTGTCCTCCTGCATTTGGTCAGAGATTGCAATCGCAGAGCCAATGAGTTTTTGTAATGAGTTGGAGAAGAAGGGTCAAAACCATTAAGGTTTTAGCAAACACATTTGAAAAGAGGAAGCTTGCAGTCATTTAGAGGAAGCGTGCAAGTTTTTAGAGCTAGTCTGTTTTTGTGTCTCTGTGTATGCATTACCAATCAGTCTCTGGCCTTAGCACTACACTTGCCACAGAATTTGACCTATGGTGAAAACAGAAGTGATATTAAAGATTCCTTCTCAGGATAAACTTTCAATGAACTTTCATGGAAGCTGAACTTTTTTTTTAAAGAAATAAAACATTTCTCAAGGAAATTTGCAAAATCCTTTATTTTTATTTTTCCTGTTGGACAGATGGTGCTATCAGGTGTGTTACCGGGATTTTCAGTAATGTCTATATCCCCACAAGAATGGCATACTTTTACATAATACATTGGTTTTACAGTTGCCACCAACTGTATCCTAAAATGAAATTGAAAATAGATTAAAGATTTTTCCTCAAGTAAAATTCTTCATTGAGCCAGAGAGCCTTGAGTGGCAGGCTTCTCCAAGAGATTAGATTGGTTAACCTCAGCTGAGCAGAGAGAGACTTTAAAGCCGAATGCTGAGGAGAAGATTTTCATTTGGAATTCAGCCCTGGCTGAGAGCAGTTTAACACAGACAGGAGAACTGGGGACAGTTGGCAAAGATAAGTAGTTAGGTGGGTAGTTAGATGAAGAATCCCCTCCCCCTAAATTTGGGTCAAAGAAAGGGGATAGATCTTCTAGGGAGAGGAGAAGTTCCCTGGAATTTAGCTCTCTATGTGCCTGTGTGAGACCTAGTCGAGAGTCAATTAAAAACTCAAGACAATACTGGTGTACTGGATTTCACTAGCCAAGCGGGGCAAGAATCCATAGGATCACCTACACTGTATTAGTTATATTTTCAATAGGGCATATTCATAAAGTTAAAAAAAACATAAGGGGATCATGGCAGCATTAATGTTTTTAAAAAAGAATCCACATTACACTGTAGTCAGCTGATACCTGTCATAAACTCTTAGAAGTACACATTGTAAGAAAATATGCAAGAAGTGGCCAGTGTTTTGATATCATGAAAACTGGAAGGTTTTTCTGCTCATGGGCTTCTTGTTGGTAAGCAGATAGACCTGCATTCCCTCACTCTCCTTCTGCCTATCCAATTGACCCTGGAATGGATTGAGTACGGTAATCCACTGCAACCAGCGTTATTACTCTGGAAGAAGCCAGAGGTGTTCTCCCACTGCCTAGTTTTCCTTAGCAACGTGTCCTTTATTGTAGGACTGAAACAGCATCCAGTGGTGGGCAAGCCTGAGGCATGTAATCACCCAAGCAGGGTTTAAAGAGTTTTTTTTATTAAGAAATGACATTCAAACAGAGAAGTGAAAAGTGTGAAAGCTGCTGGCAGGAAAGAAAGCAATTTACAAGCCGTGGAAAGCTTGCATTAAAAGCCAATGCAAAGATAATTGGAGTCTTGCTTGAGCACCAGGGACAGCAGGGGCACAAAGCAACTAGTTGGCTTGTACAGAAAGAGTGGGCAAATGGCAGCTACTGGGTTGCACATCTCCATTTAACAAAGGTAAAAAGCAATGACACTTTCTTCAACAAGCAAAACACGGGGCAATTAGTTGAAACAGAAGCCAGACAAGGAAATGCAACAGAAATTTCCCTAAGATGAGTAAACTGAATTTAGTTCCTGATCTTCTTACTGGCTTCTGAACATGACTCTTTTGTCAGACTGACACAACTCATACAGCTCCCTGAATCAAGGCACGCATCCCATTGATAGTGACCACAAGTCTAGGAGATGCACACCTAAGATCATTGGGAAAGGAGCTTTATAGGTTTCTGCAAACCAACTGCCTGTTACAGAGGATTGGGCTCATTATTCTTCTGAAGGTTGAGAGATCAGATTTTACCTAGGATGGTGCTGGCAGGAGGAGAAGGGTTAACATCTTCACCTAAGAGAGAGAGAGAAAAAAATCTCTATTGAACACATGGCTGCATAGTTGTGAATCAAATGCCTGAGAAGGCGTTCTGGGTGCCTCAGAAGCTTACTCCATAAAAAGAAGGATGCAAAGTGTCAGAAAAGGCAGCAAAAGTTAGGAAAAATCTGAATGAATCTGCAGGGTCCAAGATCATAAGGTTCATTACAGCTGTTAATCTTATTCAGTTCCATTCACCTGACAGTGTGACACACTGATCAGTTCTTAATGGATCTTAATGATTTTCTAGTGGACAGCCTATTTAACTATTTAATTCTAATGAATCAGGCCTGATCTTGGGCAGACCTACACTGGACCTGCAATTCCCATGTGGCCAGTGTGAATCCTATACAGAAATGTGTTTCTTTATTTTAGATATTTATCCCTCAGTTTTCTCCCCAAAATAACTTCCAACATAGTTCTTCCCTCCTTCAGTTTATCCAAATGATAATAATCTTGTGATATTGGTTGGGCTGAGAAAGCACCCAAGGTTCAAAGGTCATCCAGCAAGCTTTCATGGCCACATGAAGATTTGAACCTGAGTCTCTGAGATCATAGTCTGACATTCAAACCTCTATGCCATAGGCCAGTTAACAATGGAACCATGGAACTGTACGTGTGCAATATTTCCCCTATTTGGGGGGGGGGGGGGGGTAGGGAGATATAAAACTAGTTGGTCATTACCTTGCCATGCTTAGAGTGGTCTTCAGTGCCTGGTGCAGTCTCTTTGCATGTCTTCTGTCACAAACATTTCCTATCTTCTTGTCTTTACTGGCATTTTATCCTACATATTTTGAAACTCTATCCCACAGAAACATCTGCCTTCAAACACTGCAAATTTTAAAATGAACCCCAAAGGACAGGTTTCCTTTGGCAAAGATAGAACTTATGGTGTCTTTAGAATCTTTTATTACTTTTAAAATATATAGGCAGATCATATAGCATAATGCTAAAATGATGAGCACTCAGGCAGATGATGGAAAATTGCTGGTTTTCATAGATAGGTTTGCATATAACCCGGGCTTTTTTTTTTTTTAGCAGGAATATACAGGAACACAATTTTGGCTGACTTGGCACCAGGGGGTATGGCCTAATATGCAAATGAGTTCCTGCTGGGCTTTTTCTATAAAAAAGCTTTGCATATAACACATTTAATGGCTTATACAGTTTATGCAGCTGTTGATTATCTCTTACTCAAATCAAGTGCCCCTTTGATGTTTTGAAATTCTTGCATGCACACACATTTTTGCTTCTCATTGTGCAGGTTGCTCAGGTATATTCCAACTAACAGTCCACTCAACAGGTTGAAGTGGCATGATATACTGATTAATGATTATGATGTACTAGTGTCCCCCATCAGTCATCAAACCTTTATTAGCCACTAGAGAAAGCGAATTCTCCATTTTGCTTTCCAGACCAGCCTGACTCACAATACCCATGCGATTCCCTCCAGTGAGACTCATCACTGTTATCTTTTTCTTCAGCTTTGCTAGCTGCTCTCAGGAATGCTGCCAGAAGGTATTTTATGGAACAGAAACTGAGCTAGACTTGGAGTCTGAATATGTGGCTGTAATGTAATGGGGAGAGGACGTCAGTCCTTGGGGAACCACAAAGCACTGTTGCTGATTTTCATTGATGGATTGTATGCACACAGGTACACTAAATCTTTTTTTCCTGTCAAATCACAACTGACTTATGGCTAGTCCATAGGGTTTTTAAGGCAAGAGACTAAAAAGATGGTTTGCCATTGCCTACCTCTGCCCATGAATGCTGAACTTCCTTGGTGGTCCCCTATTCATGTACTAATCAGGGCTGACCCTGCTTAGCTTTCAAAATCTGATGAGATTGGGCTAGCCTGGTCCACCTAGGTCAGGTCTTTACTTGAGCTTCACTTTTAAAAAATGGGACAGTATTAACAGTTCTTCTGAAAGGTTATATGTGTGGCAAAGAGAATAATGGAAGTTTTTGAATACAGAGTCTTTTTCTTAGCGAGTGCGCATAGCTATATTTGGGCTGCACCAATTCAGGGTGGGATCTCCCATGGCTGAATGCTCCTCCACAAACAAAAGTGTTCCTCCCACAGAAAAAAAATAGCACACCATGGAGAAATCTAGACTAGTGCCCTTCTCTTTGATGTCTAGTTTTCTATGCACACCTGTAGGCAAATGAAGTGCATTCTAGATTCAGTTTATCTTCTTGATACAGGAAAAACAGACCTCCACATTTAGTGCCTTTGAGAGACAGGTATCTTTTTTCATGAAGATGCTTTGTCCCATATTGCCAAACAATAAGGAAGATGATGCAGAGTATCAATCAATCATGTTGTCTTTTCAGTGATTCTGGAAGAACTATCTGAACTTTAGACTTCAGCATCAGTGTTTCCCTGGCAGCACATCTAGCAAGACTTGCAGTTGTGAATTGCTATAGCAGTAGAGTTATCTAGGAAGAAACTCTAGAAATAGTTCTCCAGGTTAGCCATCTTCTTTGTACAATGAGTACATCACACTTCTAATGCAGGACTTTTCCATGTCCCAAGGCATGATAACATACCCATGTATGTTCATTCATATATATATATGGATTAAAGTCACGTTGCAACAGCTCCCTCTGCCAGGCAGAATGTGGAAAACTCAATTTTCACAGCCACCAGTTATGTTGTTTTTGCAAGTCTTTGGTGACAACAGCCACTGCCTGCACTTTCATGATAAGCTGAAGATAAGTTCATGAGGTACTGACAGCGATAAGTTAGTTTTAAGTTAATGATAAATTTTCACACGAGAAACCACTTATAAATTAGCCCCCAGCCACTTATGGCTCTCTCCATAATAGTAAATCCTGACTGACTTAAAAAAACTTCCCTTTACAAATTAATTTAATCTCCAGTATAATTCATGCTGAGAGGGCATGAAGAATAAGCTTTGAGGGGCAAACTGAGTTTTACTTTCCAATCTCATTTTTAAATTCCATGAAATTATAACAAGACTGCAGGGAATAAGACTAAAATGGGTTCAAGGACCATAGAGATATTCCAGCTTTTTACATCAGGAACCTTTATATTAATGCAGTTTACTGAAACTGAACACATTAGTATATTCTTGCAACAGAGTAATATTACTATTTGCATATATATTTTAAAAGCAAATGTGTGTAAAAAACAGCATATCCTGTTCTGTTCTTAGGGCCTAATCCAGTTGGTCCTTTAAGTGCACTGTTAGGTACCTGCAACCTCCTGGCTGGCACCACTATGCTGTAAAGATACCCCCCATTTTGTTCATGTTTGCTCCACTGCCATCTTGGTGTTGGAATCATCACCTCTCTGTTTGTGTCATATCATACCGTCAGTAGGGTTCTGCCCTCATGGAGATAAAATAGAGTCACCAGACTAAGCAGGATTGCACCTAACTCAATTACCCTAACTGGAGTAGAATTGAGAAGCCCCACCTCATCCAGTAACTGGTGGACAAACTGTTAATCAGTGACCCCCAGTACTTAACCAGTGTGCCTTTAGCCACAAGAAAAATCTGCTATATCGGCATTTCCCAGATATAGGACTCATACTCATATCTGGTAAGCCTCTTGGTAATTTCCTGTCTTAGAGCTACTGTCCCAATAATTTCATTTATATTATATCTAAATTACTTGCTGAAGCCCAGCATTACTAATGGGGTCAAGACTGCCTCCAAACATATCTCCCGTGGTCTGAAAATCTCTTATCTTTTACCATATTTGGAACTTTTCCAGACCACAGAGCACCTCATTCTTTTCCAGACCACAGAGCACCCCATTCTGTCCCATTACCATGATGCAGATTCCCTGTTACATGTTACCATGGCCAGATCCTTTGTTTTTGCACTGTTTCACTAGCCTAATAACCGAGAAAAGAATCCTCCTCCAAAGTACATTGGTGATTTGTTGCAAACCACCCATGTTGTTACCCAAAGAGACAGTCTCCTAATTGGTAAGGGGAATTAGCATAAAGGAGATAGAGTGAGAGGCAGGTAACTGGATCTCCACCAATGTATACCAGGATTTTTCCATTAAGAGAACTTTAATGAAAAACTGGAAAGATAAAATAATAAAACAAAATGGACACAATAAACAAGCACACAAGGGCTAACTAAGAGAAACACAGGGAGGAAAAGGGGAAAGTGATTTTAGGGAGAGGCGATAATTACTGATCTTGAAGAAGTCCACAGAAGCAGCAAGTTGGAGAGCAAAATTGCCAGTATTCTGAGAGATAAGAGAGCTCAACAAAGTGGGAGTGTATGTGTCGGATCTCTCTCTCTCTCTCTCTCACACACACACACTGCTGGGAAACAAGGTGCTCCAGATATAGAATTAAAGGTACCCTCAGGCAGGTGACATGATGCTTGAAAAACAATAGGCTTTTCTGAGGTGGACAATGGAGTGGGACAGGTTTGATGCCCCTGCAAGTACCAGACAGGAAGGGCTGATGGGTTAGGATGATAAATAGAATTAAGCATTGATTAAGTCACTGCTTAATTAAGATAAGTGGGTCCTGGGGAAGTAAGGTTGGGTCTTGATGGGATTAGCCCAAGGGTCAATAGGTTTTGGGAGACCCATTGTCCTAAATTATAAATCTCTTTAGGGTGTGGAGGGAAAAGTAGACAGCCACTTGAACTCACACTTCTAAGCTACTTGTCCAGGTTTGTTCCTGACTGTTATCCATTTTGTTTCATTTCAGGCAGTGTCCTGATCTTATACTTCTGAGGTGCTATTTTTAAGAAGGGTGTTTTTGGATATCCTAGCTATAAACTGTCCCTTTGGGAGGGGCGAGTCTGACTGCTAACAATGCTTGCATAGCCGCTTAGTCTCCACTGAGGTGTGAAACATGCCCCTCCTCCTCTTCCTCTTTTGGATTACATTGCTGCCAACACACCTGCTTTGATGTTTAGATCCCCACTTGGACCTTTATGGATTGGTTGTGATTGCTATCTTTTTTCTTTCCTGCTGATCTCTTGCCTCCCCATGTTTGGAGTGACTGCCTCATCCTTATCATCTAATATTCAGTGATGATATTGTGTTCTTGGTATTAATTTGACTGTTTGATATTGGCTAATTCTCCAGTAGAGATCCTGGTATGATTCCCCTAGACTGGTTTCTGCTTTCTTTCTCTCTGGGACTCACTATTCTTTCTAAGCATGGAGTGGTACTACTTTTCTTTCTAAGTGTGGAGTGGTACTGAGTGCTAGGCTAGTCACTGTCTAGATATGAACATTTTCTTAGGCTGAATCTCAAACCTGAAAGACGCTGGTAGACTTCCTTAGGTTCTTTTTTTTTTAATACTTACTAATTTTTAAATTAAAATTTTTAAATATAACAAATAAAAAACCCAATCAACAATTAGGATACAAGGTATAACCATATACCATAACATAAACTAACATAAATAGCATTACCTTCATATTTTAGTGTGAATGTGGATTCAGATTAGAAAAATGGACTGCTCTGGCAGGTGTTTAGGGTACCTGTGGTAAGAGAAGGCTGCTGATAGGCAACAAAATCTCTAGTGAAAGAGGCTTCAGGCAGAGGATGGAAAGGAATGAGATGCCTGGATCAGCCTCTTGTTTTGCTTGTTTTAGACTGTTTTAAAGCCTCAGGTATTACACAAAACATATGGCACTGGACCTGTGGCAGAGGAAGGGATCACAAGAAAGTCTTGTATGTAGGTGGATCTTTCCTTCCCCCAGCAGCCCTGGGTGAGCTTAAGAAAGGTGATTCTGTGGGTTGGTGGAACATGTGGAGGAGGCAATAAGCACACAAGTGAGGAGGGGGGAAGCAGGTAAAATATAACTTCTGGTTTCTCCCATTAATTGGACATCTTCCACTGGAACAAGGCTCCTTGCACTGGAAGAACAGGTTCATACAACACAATCTAAGAGATCTAGATACACAACATATACAAAAAATAAACCAACTGTGTAAAATTACAATGAAAATATGCCAACAAAACTTTAAGGAAAGAAACTGGGGAAAGAGGGTGTAAAGGAGGCCAAGAACCTCCCTCCCTCCAGAATATTGTTGCTAGCCTTAATATGGAATAGTAATCAGGCCTCAGATTCAGTGGAAGCTCACAGGAGCACAGCTCCTGAACCTTTCTGAGAGTTCCACCTCCTCCTTCTGAGAGTTCCACCTCCTTGTCCATTGAATAGTATTGCAGCTGCATAACAATCCCTGGATGAGCTCCACCATCTATTTTTCTATAAAATGACCCCTGATAGTAATCAATAGTCAAACCAAGTATAAAGCAGGCCAGAGGCCTAAAATATGCTATTGCTAAAGAACAATGGACAAACATCAACTCTAGATGTGAACTCTTTTGCTGTCCCATTGAGCAGCAAGCAGACAGTCCCTTTTAATTGTGCTGTGGCCTTGAAAAACAGCTGTAACAGATTGAAAGATAAGAACTCCCTTCAATTTCCTCACAGACTGTTTCATTTTAAAGCTTCCTGGCAGCAATTCCCCACCCCCCATGTTAAAACAGAGAACTAATGATTTTAATTTTTGCATTTTAAAAAAGTCCAGCAATGTTTTAAACTTATGTAAATATATTTATTTATTTAACTGCTGCTTTTTATAAGATTTCTTTAAGGTAGAAGAAACTTTTAGAAGGGGTTTCTTAGATCAAAGGAGAAAACAATGCCATAATATTAGAATCTTGGAGAAACAGTAAAACAGTAGTCTTTTAAAGGAGCTGCATGCTTTTATTAGATTGGAAATTACTTTTTTTAATAACTCATGCAAGCCTCTACATGTTCCAAAATGTCTTTAAATGCCCCAATATGCTGAAATTGGTTAGAGTAAGCATATTCCTCAATTGCATTTGATTTATAAAAAGCACATAGGTGCTAGCCAAGGTTTCCACAATCCTACAAGAGGAAACCTGCATGAAAATTAATGTTGTTAAATATCTGAAGTTATGAGATGTAATGAGAAGGCCTTTGTTTTGTAAAAGTAATTTTTTTGGTCTTAAGATCCAAATGGCCAATATATTTTAGAAGAAAGGTAAGTTCTTATGTCTCTGGATCTTTGTTGTTTGGCTTATTTACAGCCATGTAAAATTTACAGTCATGTGGAACCACATAGCCTAATTTGTTCACTGATGTCAAGAAACAAGACCTGGAAACACTGGCTTGAAACTTTGGCTTGAAACATTGGTTTGAAACATTTTTATCAATAGTGGGTTTAAATCACCATTGTCCAAACAGTGTTGACAAGTATGGTTTTTCCACACATGTGTAAGGAGAACAAAAAAATTGTGAGCATGAGTGCTCCAGATTTCAAACAAAGAAATCACCACTGAACATGCCCAGTGATGTCAAAGAGCTCTTAACATGTCACGGTGGGAGAACCAACCTAACGGCAAAGGAAAATATACTGTTTGTTTGTTTGTTTTATAGCCTGCCATTCTCCCTGAGACTCAGGATGGATTACAAAATATGAAAATAATGCAATGCAGGCAGCACAAGACGTCCGATAAACAGATAGATAGGACTTTGCTGTTGTTCAGTCTCACAGTCGAGTCCAACTCTTTGCAACCCATGGACAAAGTCATGCCAGGTCCTCCTGTCTTCCACCATCCCCCGAAGTCTGCTCAAATAGGATAGAACTTGGATTAAAGAATTAGAAAACAAACTGAGAATCTTCAAGGATTGACAGTGGTCGCTTCATTTCATCCCTGTCCCTGAACTATTTCTACTTTCTTTACTCCATTTTTTTCTTTATTCCATTTCTACTTTCTTTACTCCATTTTAATCTTTACAGCAACCATTAGTAGTAAATTAGGCTGAGAGTGACAGTCTCAAGGTCATCCACGGCAAAGTGGGGATTTGAACCTGGGTCTCCCAGGCCCTATTCTGACACTCCAGACACTACACAATTCAAGTCAACGCTTTCCTTCCTTTTCTTCTTCTGGCAGCCTTTCCTTGTGAAAAGTCTGGCCAAGTGCCTCAAGGAACTGTTCTGGGGCCTGTTTTGTTCAACATCTTTATAAATGATTTGGATGAAGGAATAGAGGGAATGCTTATTAAATTTGCAGATGATACTAAATTGGGAGGGGTTGCAAATACAGTAGAAGACAGAAACAGGATACAGGATGACCTTGACAGGCTGGAAAACTGGGCTAAAACCAATAAAATGAATGTTAACAGGGAGAAATGTAAAGTTTTGCATTTAGGTAGGAAAAATCCAATGCATAGTTATCGAATGGGGGAGACTTGTCTTAGCAGTAGTATGTGTGAAAAGGATCTAGGGGTCTTAGTGGACCATACACTGAACATGAGTCAACAGTGTGATGTGGTAGCTAAAAAGACAAATGCAATTTTGGGCTGTATCAACAAAAGTATAGTGTCCAGATCACGTGAAGTGATGGTATCGCTTTATTCTGCTGCGGTAAAACCTCACCTGGAGTATTGTGTTCAGTTTTAGGCACCACATTTTAAGAAGGATATAGACAAGCTGGAACAGGTCCAGAGGAGGGCGATGAAGATGGTGAGGGGTCTGGAGACCAAGTTCTATGAAGAAAGGTTGAAGGAGCTGGGCATGTTTAGCCTGGAGAGGAGACAGCTGAGAGGTGATATGATCACCATCTTCAAGTACTTGAAGGGTTGTCATCTAGAGGATGGTGTGGAATTGTTTTCTGTGGCCCCAGTAGGTAGAACCAGAACCAATGGGTTGAAATTAAATCAATAGAGTTTCCGGCTCAACATTAAGAAGAATTTCCAAACCGTTAGAGCGTTTCCTCAGTGGAACAGGCTTCCTCGGGAGGTTATGGGCTCTCCTCCCTTGGAAGTTTTTAAACAGAGACTGGATAGACATCTGACAGCAATGAAAATCTTGTGAATTTAGGGGGAGGTATTTGTGAGTTTCCTGCATTGTGCAGGGGATTGGAAAAGAATTAGAGGTCCCTTCCAACTCTATGATTCTATGATTCTAAGTTGCAAAAGCAGGTCACTCAGGTTAGTTGTGTGGTGCATTACCAGGCACAGACAAAGTCTTGCAAGTTATGTGGAGGCCCAGGAAAGTTCTGTGGTTCCAAGTCATAACTGCTGCTGCACCTCAGTGACTTGTATTAAACTGCATGGTAGCAAGTTGTTTGGTGGTTGCTGCTAGGCCTTGTCCCAATGAATTTCTGCCCCAGGGTAGGAGGAAAGAGAGCAGGAGTGAACTGGGAGGCCAAAATAGGCTTGGAAAAGACCTTTCACTGTCCTCATCTTTTACTGACAGAAACCAAGGTTTGAAGGCTGGCAATAGCGTTGTGATTGTCTAGTAACCCCCACAAAGGCCACTGAGATCTCAGAGAACATTTATTTCTGAAAGGTACAGTGCTGCTTCTATTGTTTTTTTGTTTTGTTTTTTAAATCTCCAAAATTTTTAAAAATTTCAGATTTCTCTGCAAACCTAGGGATTTCTTGGACTTGCAGAAAGATCTGTCCTGTCTATTCATGGCTCCAGTCTTCAGATTCAAGTATACGCAGATGGGATCATGTTGAGAGCTAAGCACATCGATGCAAACAAAAAAATAGAATATGACATACCATACCATGTCTAGTCTTATATATTAAAATATATATTGACTTTGTTAATTTAAGTGCATCCATATGTTTTGTTATGACCCAGTACATGTTAGAGCTCTGCAAGCAATAAAGTTAGCTTCTCATATTTTTGAGCTCTCTTCAAAAGCGGGAAATTGCTTCCATGTTGTCTCCAAACAAGCTCCAGAGTTTTTACTGATACAAAGCAAGACATTGGGCAACCTGATAAAAATTAAAATTGAATCAAGAAAGCAATACATATAACAAATGAGGGAATATCCTGCTGGGTGTGGGGCACGAATTGGGTTCCTATACTCAGTCAAATTTTCTCCATGATACAAACTCCATTTTCTAGCCTCCAGCCTGTTTGAATGCCAGCTAATCCACAATAATCACAGTCTTGATATATCTTTATGTTTCTGTCACATTTGCAGCACTAATCTTTAGAGACTGCCATAAAGGCATATGCCCCCATGATCCCTTCCAATGTCATGTAAGATGCTGGCACATAACTCTTTGATCTAAAAGAATAGATGTATGAGTTTTGAGCCATTTTTTTCAAGTAATGACCAGTTCACAAGTAGTCAAATAATTCTAGAGTTTCAGCTAATCTTGTACAAAGTATCCTGGAAACAGGATACTGTGAAATACATTAAAAAGAACAAAACTTTATCACTGGTCTACAAGCACAAAGACAAACAGAAGCATTCAAGAAAGAGGAGAGCAAAAATGGTATTTCTCATTCTTATATGGATGGAGGGAAAACCCCTCCCCCCTCCAAATCTTGTTGCTGCTTTAATTATTGACCCTCATCTTAACCAAGTGGGAACATGTGAAAGTGTGGGAGCAACTGTTGGGTCTCTTTCTGCTGCTTTTGAGAATAACATTTTGAGAAAAATCGAAAAGGATGAGAAGGAGTAAAGAAGAGGTGATCTGCCCTACTTTAGCACTGTTAGGCACATATCATAGAAGCTATTAATATTTCACCTTTCACACAGTCCCTTCAGCTTCACTGAAAAGCTTCACTGAAAAGCAAACTTCTCTCCAACGATTCAGCATGCCAGAATAATTGATGCAGTGAGACACTAAAAATGTAACACTTTTAACTCTTATGATAGGTATGTGTGATATACATCACTCAAGGTTCCCTGCTGCTTTTGTGTTGATTTGAGGAAGTGGCAAAGAGGTTATTATTGAGTGTCTGTCAACAAACCATGCTGTTTCAGTTCCTGCAGCATGAATGTCTCCCCTTCTTCACGGCTGAAAGCTGTGGGGTTGGATGTGTTCATTAATTACTGACAAAGGAAGGTTGCCCTGGGAGGGGCACATCTGCCAGAATGGAATGGTAACAGCTACAAAAGGATAAGAAGGGAGCCATGATGGACATCTGCATTGCCCCAAAGGCTACGAAAGCTGTCAGTTGTCAGGAAATATTACATAATGTGTAAAATTTGCAAAAAGGAATTAAAAATTCTGACAAAAGGAACATTGTTTCATTAAGATGTACACCCAGAACTTGTGTACTTCGTCAGGATTTATGTCTGCGTGACATTTCGTCTGCTCCTTAAGGATGACAATCCTAAGTAAGTCTAGTCAGAATTCTATTCAGGTATGGAACTTACTCCTAGGAAAGTATACAGTAGTCACATGGCTGTTTTGGTTGATGGAAATTGTGGATGTGTCCCTCCATGAGCTGCGGAGTGAGTACCATTGTTTTAGGGGGTTGAGCCAGCTCCCTTTCCCTATTTTTTTAATCTCCTTTCAACTGACTCTCACCTTCTGTCAACATACTGTGCCTCTTGGAGTCCTTATCAGGCTATTTTTGAGGCTTTGCATAGAAAGATTGCTGTGCATATCCAAGGAGTCCTCTGAATACACAGAACTGCCTAGCTGGCTTGCAGGAGGTCTGGCTTCTTTTATTATCCTAATGGAGGGCAGCCACGTTATGGTTGGAAGGAATAATTTATTTAGAATCATAAAATCTTAGAGTTGGAAGGGAGGTCCGGGGTCATCTAGTCCAACCCCCTGCACAAGGCAGGAACTTCACAAATACCTCCCCCCCCACACATACATCTCCAGTGACCCCCACTCCATGCCCAGAAGATAGCAACAACCTCCAGGATCCTATGCCAAAGTGGCCTGGATAAAAATTGTTGATTGACCTCATAGTGTCAATCAGCATTTTCCTGGTCATGTAAGAAAGGACCATGAGAACTAAGCACTATGTAACCCTTCCTGCTCTCCTCAAAATCTGCCTCATTCACAGAATCAGCATTGCTTTAAAAACCTCCAAAGAAAGAGAGCCCACCATCTCCCGAGGAAGCCTGTTCCACTGAGAAACTGCTCTGTCAGGAAGTTCCTCCTAATATTTAGCCAAAAACTCTTTGGATTTAATTTCTACCAATTGGTTCTGGTCTGACCTTTTGGGGTCACAGAAACAATTCTGCACCATCCTCTATATGACTGCCCTTCAAGTTCTTGAAAATGGTGATCATAGCACCTCTCAGTTGTCTCCTCTCCAAGCTAAACATACCCAGCTCCATCAACCTTTCCTCATATTTATAGTCTGCCTTTCACATGGGCAAATTAGAAAGAGTGAGTCAATACAATCAACAGGGTAGGACATTCAATAAACAACACAATAGGATTAGGATAGCAGAAATCTATGAACCAACCAGAACTCTAACAACAGAAGTGAAGCAAATAAAAAAAATATTAACATGACACATTTGTAGCGGAAAGTGCCATCATGTTACAGCTGATTTATGGTGACCCCATAGGGCTCCCTGCCTCTGTATAGCAACCCTAGACTTCCTTGGTGGTCTCCCATCCAAGTACTAACCAGGCCAACTCAAGTCAGGGCACATGGCACATTAAATGATGCAAAATTGCATAGCAGGATCCTGTTTACAGCAAGCTATGCATAGTACAGACCACCGTTCCTCATCATTTATTCAAGTAACTCTATGAACCATTTCTACAATGCAACCTTATTACCTGTGTAGAAAAGCTGTCTTGAATAATTCAGTTTTGCAAAGTTTGCAGAAAGCCAAATAATTAGATAAGAAGAATCCACATCCCCCAAATATTTTGCCTATCAAGCCAGTCATTCTTTCTGCATCCTTAATGACTCCTGGAAAGTGGTTATAGAAACAACACCATTCATTGTAATATTACAGGCTGTCAAACGTAGGGGTCCCAAATCCCCCGGTAGGCCTGGAGACCCCCGATTTGGAGCCTCCTCCCCCCGCTGGCCATAAAAGGGAAAGCGGGGGGAGGGGAGGAGGAGAACGGCAGCCCTTCGCACCCAGCCCCGATCGCAGCAGCCAGAGCTCTTCCGTATTCTCAGGCTGCTTCCCGCCCCCAGTCAGCTGGCCGGTGAAGGGAGGGGAGCCCACTGAAGCCCCGAGTTTTATGGGCTGCTCTTGCTGTGGGGCCTTCCCTGTGTTAGGGGCAGGTCACACATGCCGAGAGCCAACACAGGCTTTCCACTCTGCTCTGGGATCGAGTTTCATGTTACTCACTTTTATTTTAACTTTAGCTGAACTCCTGGAAAATTTCTCTCTTTAAAGCCTCCCCCTCTCCCTTGCGAACACCGAAAGGGGCATTCGCAAAAGCCCACCGCGGGAGAGACCCCTGAAATAAAAAAGGTGCTGAACAGCAGGCGAGTTTATTTCTCAGCCAAACGCGCCTCCTCCTCCTCGCAACAGGGCCGAGCTTTGCAACCCCCTTTTCCCACCCTCCCCGGGGGGTGTGGGTTGAGGGCAGCGGCAGGCTCTTGCAGCTGCTGGGCAGGTTTGGCGACTCGGGGTTTAAATGTCCATTTGCTTGGGGGGAGGCAGAGGGGGGGGTTGAGGGAAGCCTGCACTCAGCAAGGATTAAAATATTCTGGGGGGTGAGGGCTGTGGGCTCTGGCCCCCTCCCAGTAGTTCAACAGCTATGTGCTTTCTGGAAGGGGTGTTGGTTGTGTGTGTGTGTGTGTGTGTGTATGGGCCAGCCTTTGCTTCATTCTGATCGGGGCTGCCAGCTTGCTCTCCGGGCTTTTCTTTTTTTCTTTTTAAATTGACTTTGCCTCCCATTCAGGACTGGGGGGGAATGCTCTTAGGCTGCTGCAGTCGCCCAGCTTACTTGGGGGAAAGTGGAGCCGTCTGCATTCAAGCTCTCTCTGGCTCTTTAAAAATTTTTTTAACTGGCTTTGCCTCCTGGGGCGGATCAATGATCGGGGGCGGGGGAGGGCCGGGGGCACGCTAAATGCCCTGGCTTCACCTGTTTGGGGGTGGGGGAGGAAGGATGCTCTCAGGCTGCTGCCTTGCCCTCTTAATCCACGCTTTCAGGGTGGAGGAGGGGGGACAAATGTCCTGGCTTTCGCCTCTCTAGGGAAGGCAATGGCAAACCACCCCGTAAAAAGAAAAACCTTGTTAAAGCAACGTCACTCTAGAGTCGGAAATGACTGGTGCTTGCACAGGGGACCTTTCCTTTCCTTTTGCCTCTCATTTGAGAAGGGAGGGGGGGAAGGATGATCTCAGTTTGCTGCCACTAGGCAGCTTGATTGGGTGAGAGTGAAGTCATCTGCATCCATGCTGGTGTGTGTGTTAAATGCCTGGGCTTTACCTTCCATTTGGAGCTGGGGGGATAAGGATGCTCTCAGGTCCCTTGCCACTGCTATGTTCCTTGCCTCAGCTGCCTTCCTGGGACAGCCTAGACCTGTGATTGTCATTCCAGCCCCCATGAAGAGAGGGAGTGTTTTGCTTTAGAAAGCAAGGGGGGGGGAGCAAAATGTCTACTGGGTACTCTATTATTCCCTATGGAGAACGATTCCCATAGGGAATAATGGGGAATTGATCTGCGGGTATTGGGGGCTCTGGGGGGGCTATTTTTTGAGGTAGAGGCACCAAATTTTTAGTATAGCATCTAGTGCCTTTCCCCAAAATACCCCCCAAGTTTCAAAACGATTGGACCAGAGGGTCCAATTCTATGAGCCCCAAAAGATGGTGCCCCTATCCTTCATTATTTTCTATGGAAGAAAGGCATTTAAAAAGGTGTGCTGTCCCTTTAAATGTGATGGCCAGAACTCCCTTGGAGTTCAGTTATGCTTGTCATACCCTTGTTCCTGGCTCCACCCCAATGTCTCCTGGCTCCACCCCCAAAGTCTCCTGGCTCCGCCCCCAAAGTCCCCAGATTTTTCTTGAATTGGACTTGGCAACCCTAGTCAAACGTTAATCCATCAGGGAAGATTACTAATGCAATCGTGCTAAAAAGAAATTGTGCCAGAACTGTTGACTTCACATAGTCTTTGTGCAGAGGGATTTTCTAGGAGGCTCTGTTTCACCTCTTTCCCTGACACAGTTTGGTGTAGTAGTTAAGGGCATCGACTCTTATCTGGGAGAGCTGGGTTTGATTCCCTACTTCTTCACATACAACTGCTGGAGTGATCTTGGGTCAGTCATAATGCTTTCAGAACGGTTCTGCTCAGGAGCAGTTCTAGGAGAGCTCTCTCAGCTCCACCTACCTCACAGGCAGGGCCAGCCCTGCCACTAGGCAAACTAGGTGATTGCCTGGAGAGCTGACCTTCTGGGGTGCCAAACTGGGTGCTCCCCTTGTGATTAAGTAATGTTATCAGTGCAAGGGGGGGCAGCAGAAGTTAGCCTTGCCTAGGGTGTCAGACAGTCTAGGGCCAGCCTGCTCGCAGGGTGTATATTGTGGAGAGGGGAAAGTAAATGAGATTGTAAGCCACTCTGAAACTTCTTCAGTGAGTGAAGGGTGGGGTATAAATCCAGCCTCCTCCTCCTCCTGCTCTTCATAATGCAGCATTTGAAACTCAACAGCCATGAGGGTGTCAGGCAGAAATCCTCTATATTTCTGTCATATATAAATAACATTTTAATCCCCTTTCTTTGCCTGTCACACAGAACATGATCAGCATGACCATTAATGATATGGGCACACATAGGAAGCCACAGTGAGTCATGCTACCTGTTCCTTGCATAGTATCAGCTTCCAGTGTAGTTAAACCCCATGCAGCTGCCTGTGGAGCAAGACATTAATAATATGCCGGAATACAGGAAGCCTGATTCTCCCACGCTACTTGTATTCATGCATACCATTTATGTCCAAAATTGCTCTGTAGCTGAATTTTAAAATCTAAGAATGTAATAATAAGCATCATTATTTGAAAGCAACTCCCATTGTGCTCTGTGGGGCTTACTTTTGAATCAATGTGTTTAGGATTCGAAGTTGCTGATCTTTTCAATTAAGGTCTTTTTTTATAACTATATAATGTTCAACTTTTCAGGATCTGTTTTTACATTTGGCTGCAAGTAAAAAAGGAGAAGCCAACAGGGTACCATATGCATGTATGTGTTGTCTTGTCATTACTGTCTTAGAGCAACTCCAGCAAGGGGCATTCAAGGCATGTGGGAAGCAGAGGTGGTCTGCCATTGCCTGGTGGTTTCCCATTGAAGTACTGACCCTGCTTAGTATCTGAGATCTGATGAGATTGGGCTATGCAACAGCACCATCCCTCCCAACAAGGAACCATATCAGCACTTTATTGGGAGACACTGATAGCCATTCTTTCCAGTAGCCAATGGGAATAAGCCACTGCTGAGTGACAACCAAAGGCAAAAGGGACATCCTGACTTGCACAAGCATAATTTGGCAGCCATGTAGGAAAAGTAGCACTGTGCATGCATTGAAGTATTTAATGGTCAGTAGTACCCAGCACTAGAACACACCCTGTCTCTCTGGATGATATATGCCTGCAAAATACTAGCTAAGATACTGTCTCCACTCCTGTCTTGTGTCATGTATCACCCATAAATAAAGGTATGGCCTGAATTTAGTTGCTGCCCAGTAACATTCATTGCTTAGGCAGACAGCCTCAGTGAAGAAACTATCACTGTTTTTTTTTCTCCTCCTCACAACATTGGCATATGTATAGAATTTTCAGTGTTCACAGTGTTTTATATAAATGATCACAATGAAGAAGAAGACAAAGATATTGGATTTATATTCCACTCTCCACTCAGGAGTCTCAGAGTGGCTCACAATCTCCTTTATCTTCCTCCCCCACAACAAACACCCTGTGAGGTGGGTGGGGCTGAGAGAGCTCTCCAAGAAGCTGCTCTTTCAAGGACAAGCTCTGTGATAACTATGGCTGACCCAAGGCCACTCCAGCAGGTGCAACTGGAGGAGCGGGGAATCAAACACGGTTCTCTCAAACACATAACCACTACACCAAACTGGCTCTCTCAATGTCATACAACGGTCCTGTATGGCACGAAAATATTATTTCTCCCACTTTATATATGGGGGATTGAAGTTTTAGTTTTATTTATTTACAATGTTCATATCCCACCTTTTTGTCCAATAAGGACACCAGCTGAGCAAGAATAACATCTGTCTTGAGCTTCAAACAGATCCCAGGGAGGCTGTAGAAACAATGAATAGGGGCCTTGAAGCAGTTTGGGATACATGAGGGCTAATAAGATGGACTTTAATCTTGGCAAGCAAAGATGCTACTGATGGATGGGAGGATGAACCCTGAAACTGAGGTGTTTCTCATTCTGGATGGAGCTGCACACTCCCAAGGAACAGGTTTGTTGCTTGAAGTGCTGTTGGAACCAGGTCACCAGTTTCTGTTGATGAGCCAGATGTGGCCTTTGCAGGGCCAAAAAGTTATTGCAAATGTGGTGCAATTGTGGTGCATGCTCTGGTAACATCTCATTTAGTCTGCTGTAATGTGGTCTATGTAGGGCAGCCCTTGAAGTTTGACCAGAAGGTACAAATAGGTACAGAATGCTGCAACATTAACTGGAGCAGGTCATAGGGACCTTATCACTCTAGTTTTGTTCCTCCTACACTGTTTCTCAGTTTGCTTTGGGCCCACTTTAGGGTGCAGCTATTAGCTGTTAAAGCCTACATGACTTGGGGCCAACATATCTTAAGGACCGCCTGCTCTCATGTGAACTTACCTGACTACTACAGTCATCATCAGGGAGCCTACTTTGAAAGCACTTTCCACCTGAGACTAGTTGGGCAGCAACCTAGAAAAGGGCCACTTAGTACAATTCCCCCCCCCCCCAGGGGAGTTGCCTCCCCAGGGACATTCAGCTGTCTTCCTCTATTGTTGTCTTTCATCAGGAGGTGAAGACTTGTTTTGTATCATTTGGTATTACCTCACTAACCCTTCCTCTTGTTTATTTGTTTCATTCATTGTTGTTTTTAACTGGTGTGTGTGTGTATGTGTTTTTAAAGTCTGTTTTAATTGTTTGCTGCCTAAGGAAATAGTCTTTGTTCTTGAAAGTAACAGAAACAAAGCTGCCGTGTTGTCCAGCAAATTCAGCCCTGAAGATTTTGACTCAAGTCACATTTTCAGAATACTATCTAATTAGTGTGCAATGAGTCTGCCAGGCTATAAGGTAATGAAAAGGTTATCAGATTAGAAATGGTCAAGATAAGATAAAGACTGTGCAGGAAGAAAGTAGAAATGTTGTCCATGCTTGCATTTAACTCTTTCTTCTCTTTTTGTTTTGAACTGTTCATTGGGCACATCCAGCTTTCCTTAGATTCAGTTGCACATTTCAAAATACACTCTTTTTGGGAAAGGGGAGCTGGAATTTTCAAGGTAAGTATAGACAAGAAAATAAGAAGGGACAAATGCCATAGAATCACAACCAGAGTTGTGCACAGTAAGCAATTATATAAGATTGTAAAGCTTTGGGAAACAGAAAATATGCAAAGAAAATAGGGGAGCAGGATATGCGTAACCCTCTGCATATTGTAAATTAATGTTACAATACCTGTCCCTCTACTTAGACTTAGGCCTATTACGCATTACTACAGATTTTCTTACTACTGATTTTCAGAGCAATAAGCCTTTAAACTTGACTTTGGATTCTGTGCCTGCCTTATACACCATTCATTTTCCTCTGGTGTATTTATTCTGCAGCTACAACTACCCCCTCCTTTTCTAAATCAGGATATTATTTATTTCATTTTATTTTAGTATATTTCTATTCCATCTATTCCCCGTAGGGCTCAGGGAAGAGTATAGCATATGATAAAACAATAAAATACAATAAAAACATTTTAAAAACAGATAACTCAACAGCACTCAGAGAAGTTTACCATATCACATATTGCCCAGCCTGGCCATCTCACAACATGATATCTCATAGAGTTGGCAGATGATAATCCATTTTGTAACACAGGTGATAGTGCTGATAGGGGAGGCCAACCAGATCAAGAATATACGCCCGCAGCCTCAACTAAAAACCTGGCAGAACAGCTCCGTTTTACAGGTCCTACGGAAGACTAATAAGCCAGGTAGGGCCCAGATCTCTGTAGGGAGCCGATTCCACCAGGTCGGGGCCAGGTCCAAAACAAGCCCTGGCTCTAGTTGAGGCAAGACAGGCATCTCTTGGGTCAGGGATGGCCAACAGATGTTGGGAGGCCAAACGTAATGACCTCCTGGGCATATATGGCTGAACGTAATGACCTCCTGGGCATATATGGGTAGAATGTCACTTGTGATGTGTGAAGAGTAGTGTCCAAAGTTTTAAAAATAATTTTGAAAAAAATTATGCAATTGCTGTGCAGTAGTATCCTGCAAGCACTTTCCATTTAAATCCTTGTGGTTCAGGTTTTGTACATGCGTAAGTTGATATGAAAGGGAAAAGAAGGAAATGTGGGCAGGACGGTGATCAGGCTTTTCCTGAAATTGACAAGTAGCTGCAAACCCTCATTTCCCATCTTGTCAAGCACAAGGGGATTCTCTGCTGTGTTATCAGCTATTGTGAAAAATGGGGAAGAATCACACAATCTCATAATATGGGGGAACTTGTTGAGTGTGCAGAATGCAAGATAAAACCCACTGACACTGGCATTGTAAACTGTGGCTTCCTATCCCAGTCTCTCTCTCTTTACATCTCATGTCAATTTCATTCCATGCTGATGATCCCCCCTTTATTTTGTTTGTATGCAGCACTGAAATCCTTTTCTTTTTTTGCACTTAGGACACTGCCATTTGCTTCCTCTGTGATCCCTCTATTTAGTCAATACCAGCAGGGGACCAAACCTTGCACAGCTCCTTTTACTTTATTTAATTTTTTAAAACTTTTCCTCCATCATTTTTTTAAAATTCATCAATCTGAGACTAGTGTAGTGTGGTGGTTAAGAGTGGTGGACTGTAATCTGGAGAACTGGGTTTGATTCCCCACTTTTCCACATGCAGTCACCTTGCATCACTCATAGTTCTCTCAGCCCCATCTAACTCACAGGGTGTCTGTTCTGGGGAGAAGAAGGGAAGGTAATTGTAAGTCTATCCAAGACTCCTTTGGGTAGTGACTGGAGGAGTATAAGCCAACTCTTCTTCTTCTCCTTCTCCTCCTTTGAGGGGTAGCAAAAGGGTAGGGGATTTAAGGGAATCTGTACATTTTTAAATTGCCTTTGGCTTGGAAATAAAACAAGGGAAAATTGGCACAAAGTACTCTCAGAAAACCCAGGGAAACAGCAACCAGAAAGTGAACTGAACACTGAAGGAAGGAAGATCACTGCTGAACAACAAAGAAAACCTGACAGATATGCATGGTGAAAGTGAGGAAAAACACCCTTGCATAATAGGCATTAGTTCCAATTAGGGATGTGCATTCAGTTCTACCGAACTGAATACAACCCCCCAAAACAGCTGATTTGACTGTATTCAGGCCATATATAGCTGAATCAGATTTTCCGCTGAATACAGCGGTCCCGAATAGCTGCCAAAATTCAGTACAATCGTAATAATAAATACAACTGGAGCCGGTGTGAAGATAAGCAATATAAGATAACCACCGGGTCCAATTTTAAGGGCACCCAAAGAGGGTACCCCCATTCCCCATGGAGGAGGGAGTTTGAGGGAGAGGCACCAAATTTGCAGTGTGGCTGCAGGACCCTCTCTCCCAAGGAGCCCCTAGTCTGTTTCTGAAATGATGTTGCAATAAAACAGGTTGCTCAACTTTGAAGCCTCTCCTTCAACCCCTCTGCAACCCAGCCACCTCCAATGGTCCATAAGATATAATGGAGCCATATATTTGGGAATAGCCAGATATCTCCCGAATCAGATTCGACTGCCAAATCTGATATTTGGGAATATTCAGCCTACCCAAATATTTTGCCAGCAAATAACCCTGAATTTGAATTTTCCCAGATTTTTTTTTTACATCCCTAGTTTCAATCTCACTGAGGAGATAAATCTCTGACTAGAATGTAACACTGCAGGCTGCAAATGGTGCTCACCTGCTTGAATGATCCTTCATAACTGCTTCCCTTGAATTCGTTCACATTAAAAAACAAAACAAAACTATATGGAGTGTCAGATCCATATTGCTCTATTTCAGTGGGACATCACTGAGGGAAACATGACTCTGGGTAGAAGTGAGAAGTATCAGGCAAGCAACATAAAAAGGCTCAGAGCAGGACCAAGAAGGTGCAACTTGGTGCACTGTACCACATAGTACATGTATATTCATGTTTTATCACTTGTTCATTTGAGCTTACTCAAAATACAGAAGCAGCAATCAAGGTGTCTCTTTCTAAATCCAACATGGATAGACAACAAAGGAAAGCTAGAAAAAGGCAAGCGGTTCACAGTGCTTCTTGAGGTACATATTCACTGCTTTAGGAAACAGCTGAAGTAATGTATACAAAGCATATTGATTCCCCTTCCCCCTTGCATCTTCATTCCGGATAGCTGAACTAGGTCGATAAGTTAACTAATCGGATTTGATTTTTGATCACATATCTTTTCTGGTGCTTCTTCAATAAAGGCCTATCTTCTAAAATGTGTAAATTCAATGGTTATAGTGTTCAAAATTTCAGAAGGTCTTATGTCATCAAGGAGCATAAATCTATAAAAAAACCCAATAATTATCCTTTCCTTTATTAATAATAAGCTCCTTTCACCAGAGGTCTTGAGTCATACAATAAAATCACAGGTCACATCAAAAATAATTTTCCAGTTTGGGAAGATAAGCTCAGGGATAATTTGATTTTCAACAGAGCAGTACTAAGATTTAATATATTTTTTAACAAAGCAGTTCTTCCAACCATTCCTGGAGACTGTTGACTTCAGGAAATCTGTGCGTGACAGAACTGAACAGCAAGAAAACTGCAATTAACTGCATCTGGAAATTTCATCTGTCCAGTGACCAGCAATTGTGGTTTCAATTCTTTTAAAATGATTATCAGATTAGTTCATGATTGCGTGAAATTTTACATGATGGTTTCAAGTACAAAAGGGAACATATTCTCTTTAGGAATTCCTTCAACCAACTGGGATACTTGAATAGTATGCATATCATTCAGCTGGAATGTTAAGACAAAAATCTCGTCAGCCATTCTTCTGGATGAAGATCATAGCCACAGATTAGCTTATTCAATCAAGCACATTCTTTCCATCCTCAAAATTAAGTTGCCCAAAGCCCAGCAAAATATCTCAGCACTAGAATGAGCATACACGGTTTGTGGGCTCTTAGTTCCCCAAGATGTTTCAGTGTCTCTCACAAGATCTTGAGTGAATGCTCACAATGAACAGCATTTTTTCAGGTAGCAATTTTTCTCCAGGCCAATTTGACCAGGAATCCTAGAGGGTTTGTTTGTTTTTCTGCTATATTCTGGGCATTGAGCAGGTGTCACTGGGTGTGTGTGTGAGGGAGGTGTTTGTGAGTTTCCTGCATTGCACCCCCATTCGGAATAAAAAGGCAGACAACGTAATTGGGAAAACGGGCCACTTTATTAACTTTTAACACAACCTGACAAGGTAAACTGAAATAGGACGAGCCCTGGGGTCACACCTGACCCTGCCAAGTCCTACAAGGGCGAGGCACCCTACTCTCGGTCGCAGCCATCCAAATGTGGCTAGAACTGGGCCGGCAGACCAAACATGCCCTCCCTTTACCCCCGCCCTGATGCCCAGAAGGGGGCGACCAAAGGGAGGCATGAAACCCGATCCGTATTTCAGGACATTGAGCCGTGAAGCCCATCTGCCATTCCTATGGATCGCATGCACAACACAGGTGCCTAGGCCTGGGTGCTCACCAGCAAGGTCTGAACCCCTTGCAAATTTCGCCACCGCAAACGCCAAGCCTCTGCTTAGGCGCTTGCGCCCCCTGGAGGCCCAGAGCCTCCCGAAGACCTTGCCGCAACTCCAACAGAAAGGCCCGATTTCCCACATCGGACAGATGTACCCCATCCGGCTGATATAACTCAGCTTGGTCCACCCTAATTCGAGGGTGTGGAAGGAATGTGCCCAGACCATCCTCCAAAGCCAACCGCAGGGCCCGATTAGCCTTCCTCCTGGCCTGCTCGATCCCAGCCGGGTTCCAAGTGGCACGCCAGACACGGCGAGGCAGAATAGCAGACCACATGATCCGTACCCTGGGCCACCTCCTCACGATGACCCGCAGGTCCGGGATCGCCTGCAAAGACAGGGCCTTCCCCTTCAACAGGCCCAGGTCATTCCCCCCAAGGTGGATGACCAGTACATCAGGCTGGAGACAGGCCCTTCCAACAAATAATAATGGCAACTGCTCAGCCCATCTGAGCCCACGTCGCCCCAGCCAGTTGACCACAGCCCACTCGCTCAACCCCAATTGCGAGCTGACCGATGATCTTCTGGCAAAGTGAGCCTCCCAAAAAACCATGCTGTGCCCGCATAAGAGGATCCTCAGCCTCCCATTACGATCCACAGCACCTGTAACAACAAAAACATAGTTAAACCAGAACAATAACAACCCCCCCCCGCATTAGGGGCACAACAATGGATGCACGTAGGTCCTGTAAGCAGCTGACTTCCACCGTCCTACCCATTGGATGGTTGAACCCGGATATCCCATGGCTGCGGCTGTCGACTCCGCCCCAATCCGAAAGGAATGGGTCCCAAACTTAACCCCTCCTAAACCAAGCTTACCCAGTGCACGGGCGGTCACAGTCCAAAACTGGTATTTTGTGAGGGGGGACCCATCCTCATGATGGAAAAAGGGGCCTTGGGCAGTCCCGCGGGTCTTTAAGTATTGCAATAAGGCTTGAACCGGACATAGCCCTGGCTCAGCACATGGGCCAAGCTTAATTGTAGTGCCCTTCTGACGCTGATCCGTTTTGGACCGGCGTACATGCAGCAAAACATGCCTGTCCTTGAACGAAACATCACCTCCCTGCAATGCAGTGCCAGATGGATCACTATGCGAAGACTGCACCAGTTCGCTAACCTGCAGGGCTCCGAAAAAGGCAGTTAATGCAGCTGCAAGGAACAGGACGGCCTCATAATCTGAGCTGCAAACCTCGGGCCAAACACCACCCAAACCCTGCAAAATAAAAGGAGACATGGGCTGCCGAGTATCGGCCCTAGCCCCCTGTTCCCTGGACCAACCCTCGAGCATCTTTTTGATTCTGAAATCATCCCCCAAGGCCGGGTAACCCTGGGCCTTACTAAAAAAGGCCAAAGCCGCCAACTGACCCCGGATAGATTTAACCTTCATACCTTTAGACTTTTGCAGAACACAGAACTGCATCAAGTGTGCAACCGGGATGGGCCACAAGTCTCCCAGCCTGGAGGAAGTGCGGAATACCTGAAACTGAGAAGCTGCGCGGTCGTATGCCCTCCGAGTGCTTGGGGCCAGTGCTAAGAGGATTGCCCTACCAGCTTCAGCCTGCCAAGCTGTCAAAGGTCGGGTGGCATCCGTGACGGGCAAGGCTCGGCCTCCAGGGCCAACAGGCGAAATCGCTCCATCTGCCGGCGAGACAGGGCGTCCGCCACCCCGTTATTAACTCCCAGCACATGCTTGGCTAAAAACAAGATATTTAACTGGAGGCAACGAAGAGTAAAAACCCTAACCAGGGTCATAACTGGCTTAGATTTAGACGACAGGGAGTTAACTACATGCACAGGTTGTCGCACCAAAAGTGTATAACCCGGTTAGCAAGCTGGTCCCCTCATATAAAAACTGCCACTACAATTGGAAAGAATTCTAAGAAGGTCAGATTTCTACAAATTCCGCTGCCTTGCCAATCTTCCGGCCACTGCTCCGCGCACCACTGCCTCCTGAAAAAGACGCCAAAACCCATGGAGCTGGCGGCATCGGAGGAAATCTGTAGGTCAGCTTCGACCTTCATGTCCTCTCTCCAGAAGGACACCCTGTTGAAAACCTCCAAAAACTTCTCCCAGACTTCCAAGTCTCTACGCATGCATTCAGTTATGCGAGCCCTATGGTGAGGCAAACGGAGATTCACCATGGCATCGCAGAGGCGACGTAAAAATGCCCTGCTGGGAGCGACAACTCTACAGGCCAAGTTTAGATACCCCACAAGCTGCTGCAGCTCCAGGAGTGAAACTTTTCACTTCACCTTTAGTGCCACTAGCTGCGCCCTGAGCTGGTGGACCTTTTCGTTCGGCAACCGAGAGGTCTGCTGTACAGTATCCAGCTCAATACCTAAAAACGTGATGCAGGTCGCCGGACCCTCCGTCTTTTCATGAGCCAGAGGTACCCCCAGCTCGCCGGCCAGCCATGTAAATAGCTCCAGCAGGCGAGCACAACGTCCCGAACCATGCGCACCCACAAACAAGAGGTCGTCCAAATAATGCACAACCTCGTTGCGGCCCGACCTGTCCCTCACAAGCCACTCTAAAAATGAACTAAAGCGCTCCAAGGCGGTGCAGGACATCGAGCATCCCATTGGCAATGCCCTATCCAAATAATAATAGCCCTCAAACTGGAAGCCTAACAACTCGAAGTCGGCGGGGTGGACCGGCAACAGCCGAAATGCCCCGCCCGCAACCCCGTATAACTGCGACCGCGTGGTCAAACGATGTGTAACGAACAGAACAGAGGTGGTCGGGAATGCCATCATTCACCGACCCCCCAGAGGGATAAGACAAATGATGGATCAACCTAAACTCCCCCGCGGTCTTTTTAGGAACAACACCCAATGGGGAAACCTTCAGATTAGGCACTGGCGGGGCTCTGAAAGGACCAAGGACCCGCCCTTCGGCGCATTCCTTGGCAATCTTGTTCCTTACCACTCACTCAATACCTACAATGGAACGCAGATTGGAAGCTGCGGAGGGGGCCCGAGGCCCCCCAAAAGGGATCCGGAAATCAAATGTAAATCCCTCCAACAAATAAATCCTGTCAGCGACTCCAGGATAGTTCTCCAGGAACTGCTCAAGCACTCTCAGCCGAATTGGGCTGGGACCCTTTACCAAAAGGTTGTGAATCGCCGCCGCCCCCGGGCCACTTGGGCCTGTCTTTCGGCTTTGCCTTACTGCATGACGAGAGGGCGTGAGAGCCCCCGCATAGCGGGCACTCGTGTTTAAAATTACACGCCTTCCTGGAACAGACTCCTTGCGAGCTGTACTCCCAACATAACAGCTGGGGTTAAACCGACTGACCCGCCGTGGAGTGGGCTGCTGGGGTACTTGACTGCTTATGGACCAAATGACCACAATCTGTCCTATCTCCAAGGTTGGGCTTAGCCGGGGCCATCAGCTGTAACCACAACTGTTGGTTAATCTGGTCCCATGGCAATAATGGATTAATGGCCGCCCTCATCCTAAAGGTTTCATCATACTGTAACCAAGCTGGCCCGGCGAAATCAGTGTAGGCCCAATGTATGATGTCACAGTATTGAAACAAGGGGGCGGCCCGGCTTGGCTGAGCCCTAGCGATCACCCCCGCGTAGATGAGAAAACCTGGAAGCCAATTGGCCCAGGTTCTATCAACCTTACGATGCCTAAGCTTTTCCTTCTCCTTCTCATCAAGTTCATCTTTACTCTTCTTTTCTAGCTCCCTGTACAAGAGACTAAATACATCCACGTATTCCCCTCTCAATATCTTTTCCCTTGTAGCGGGAGTGAGATGGTCCCCAAGAGGCATCGCTGGGTCGCCAAACGGGATGGATAGCAAGGGGACAGACCCATATGGGTTATGAGTATAACCCCAAGGGGTGCAAGACATGGCCGGCCATGCTAACGGAGGAGTTACTGGCATTTGGCCGCCCCATGGCAGAACTCCAGCAACCGCCGCTGGTGCTATATGCCCCTGCACGGCCGCCGCCCCTCCCGCGGCTGAAGGCACCTGACCCCACCCCACTTGCATGCACTGTGCTCTCCCCATGGGGAAACTGCCCGACGCCCAAGATGGTCTCGGCTGAGCCGAGGGTGACCACTGCGTGCCGTCCCATGACGAGGACACTTGCCCCGTCCCTCCGGAGTGCTGTAATATGCTCGGGCCCCAAACCCCCCAAGGCCATCTCCCTTGTTGAGGGGTCAGTGCCACCCTACCTTCTTCCGCTGCCGGTGCCACCGCGACCGCCACAGGTTGCGCCAACTGCTGATGGTCCTCTGCATCTTCCTGGTCACCGCCCTCGCTCCCAGGCGCCGCTTCCCTGGCCGGATCAACCTCTTGACTGCGCTCAGCCCTTGACTTGGAAACCATGTTATCCTGCAGAACAGAAAGCCTGGCCAGCAACTCACGCTCAAAGGTGAGCGTCCCCGACCGCCCAGAGGCGCTATGGCGCCCGGGCCATACCGCCTGCGATCCAGACGCCCCCTGATCATTTTCCATCACACTAACCCTATCTAGAATAGCCTGACATATTACAGAGCTATCCAGGACATCCCCAGGGGGGTCAACATTTCGCCTCTTTGCGGCAGCCTTGGCTGGCTGCTTGCCCTTAGAAGGACCCTGTCCCTTTTTGGGGCCCAAGGCTAACATAACCACCCCAGCTGACCCTTCCAAACAATGACCTTTATGGTGAAGGGGGGGGAAAGGGCACAGTGAAATATCCCCCAAAACAAGAACCAAGGTGGTGGTGGGGGGGTTTCAGCAAAAACACGGGGGGGGGGAGGATGATCCACTACCAAGGGACCCTCCAAGTGCTCCCACCTACAGGCCCACAAACCCCCCAAGCACTTGCAGCAACGAGCCTTTGATTTCACCTGGCTACTCCACCCCGGTTAGCTGCTAACAGGAGCAAAATTGCCCAGACAGGGCTCCTATAGCGACCACAAAACTAAAGCAGAGTGGGGGGGGGGGAAGGCAGCACCCAGGGCCCTCCAAGACACCCCACAAACCAGATCCGTTGGCTGCCAGCACCCTCCTTAGGGCCGACGCGGGGACGCCTGCTCCAACGCAGCCCTCAGCGCCACGAATGCCACGCCGCTCTGACGCCTCAGGTGCAGCTGCCCGTCCACTACGATATGCCCCGCCGCTCCACAGCGTCGATTGTAGCCGTCCAACAAGCCGCCTCCCCGGCCCGAAGAGAACGACGCAGTCTCCACGATCGGGCAGCCGATGTGCTGCCGATCACTCCCAGCAACTCCATGAGACTGTGTGGAGAGGGGTGGGGCTGAGGCTTCTTATAGCCCCAGCCCCAGCCCGCCGAAAGTCCCCGGATGCTCGGGAAGGCAGGCCTTTGATCCAGCCGGGGCTGCAAAAGACGGCCCCACGGCGCGCAGCCGCTTTGCGGTGCGGCCGGAGCGGGGCCGAATTGTGCAGGGGGTTGGGCTAGATGACCCTGGAGATTCCTTCCAACTGTATGAGTCCATGACTTTAAATCTAATTTGATGATCTTTGGAAAAAGTTGTTCATATTGTAACAGAGCAATAACATTAAAGCATAGCTAGGCTTTGATTCAAGCCAAACAATATCATTTATAGGGCCTTACTGAGGCTATGAATCTTTGTCTCAACTGTACAAGTTGAAACCGCAGGGGGAACTTCACAGGCTGGAATGCTCCAAACAAACTGGGGCAACCTTATACACAGCATCTTAAGAAATATCATTTGCTAACAAAGTTTTTAGCAATAACTATGTGTCCATTTTGATTGGACTCTGAAATTCAGTACAGGCAATGTGAATGTTCTGTTGGTAAGCAATCATTTAGCTCAATTAAATGGTTTTTTTCTTGTTCTAGAGTTACTCTCCAACTTAAATATCAGATTTGCAATTTAGGCTTTTGGACTCAGTTCTGCAACTAGATGCCCAAATGGCATCTGGTACATGAAACACCAGCTTCCGCTGCTATGCCAGCTGCACTCCTTTTGAACAGAAATGATCCTTGCTTTTGCAACATCCGTACTTGATTACTCTCGTGTTCTGGGGGAGCTAACTTTGAAGACTGATCAGAAACTCCAGCTGGTCCAGAATATGCCTTCTGGGTCACAAATGGAGCCAGCTGCTGGGAATATCTGTCCCCAATATTGAAAGAACTTTGCTGGTTTCCAGTTTGTTTGGGGTTTTTTTTAGCACAATTGAAGGTGCTGGTTTTAATCCATCAAGCCTTATGCAATGTTGGGCAAGAGCATTTTGACTGCTTACTCTCCTATATATCTGCCTATCATTTAAGAGCCTATTCTGAGGTACTTCTCTGTTTATTCCTTCCTTTGGAAGGTAGACCAGCATGATGGAGTGGTTAGAGTGTTGGACCAGGGTTCAAATGTGGTTTCAGATCACTACATTCCAGAAGCTAATCTGGCCAATCACTCTCTCTCAGTCTAATTAATCTCACATAATTGAATAATAAGGGGTGGGGTCGGGAACCATGTATGCCACCCCAGTCTCCCTGGAGGAAAGGTAAGATAGACAGGTGGCTGTCAGAGGCTTTTATTATAGTAGTGCCCATATTAATGAATTCCTTCCCTAATAAAATTCACCCAGTGCCTAAATGATCATATTTTTAAGGAACAGGTGAAGTCTGTTCTGGTTATCCATGCCTTTAGGATCTAAATGAAATAGTGCTTCTCTAAAACTAGTGTTATTGCAAAATCTGTTTTAATTTGTATTCCCATTTTTGTTATGCAAGTAGTTTTGGATGTTATTTTAATATAAAGGGGAAGGAGAAAGCCATGGATAATGAATACATAATAAAACAAGGAAAGTTAGGATCAGTCATATTCTCCCTCCCTCACCAAACAACAACCAAACAAGCAGTTGGGAACAACAAAACACTCCCAAGGGTCCTATAATAATGGCTGTGAAAAAGAACTGGCCTTTGTGTCTTGCTACATTATTCCCTAATGAAACCTCCCAAAGCTTAAACCCCCCCGCCTGCTACTACTACCACCATCTCCTCCCTGAAATAGAAGGAGGCTGTAAGATTTATTATTTAAAATAGTTCCTGCATGTTTAAGGCTTTTGTGAGAATGATGAACATTTGTGAGTTCAAAAGCTTAGAACAACTGATGTGCCAAAGCAGAGATTTTAATTCCACATTTAGAATGCAAAACCCGCCCACATAATTGAATCCTTTTTACAGCTTTCTCAAAATGGTTACAATTTGTGCACCGGGAGAGGGATGTGCAGAGTTATATTCAGCTACTAGTGCCATCTGTCTGGTATGCTTTTGACTATAAGTGGAATAGTCACAAATACAAAGAGATTAATTTTTGTGATATTAAATGCAACTGCAATTTATAAATTCAACAAAGAAGTGTGTTTCCCCTATTAATGATAACAATGAGAGTATTGGCCTTAAGCAGCGGACAAAGTTACCAGAAGTTGGCATTGTTCAGTATTCTGTGCTACATTTCAATTGTCATGGTTTACTTCCAAAGACTAAAGCTAATTATAGTTTGGTTAGACACTGAGAATTTGATTAAACGGATCTCGTGCCTTGCAGTCACACAGAACTACAGTTCCCAGGGATCCTTGGGAAGAGGGAATAACCATTGAATCAGTCATAAGAATATGACCAAGAATGTATTGATAACACTGGCTTCCCATGGAGCTTAGATTCATTACATTTCTTTCCTCCTCCCAGACATCTGTCATCTTTTATAACTTATGTACTGACTGCCAGAGACACCACATTCTACAAAAGCTTTTGGTATGAGCCTTCTCAATCCCCTCAAAATCTCCATTGTTTGGAGGAGGTTAATACTGCATTCACAGGAAGAGATTTCCAAACCTAGTTTAGAGTAGGGTTATTATGGATATTGTGTAGTGTTGATAGACACCATGAAAATAGTTCTCCATAACATTTATATTGTCACAATAATGTACCCCTTTTATTCGTCTGGCTTCTAAACACCATTTTCCCTCTTGTTTTCCTTCACAGATCCTGGTCTTATTTACCCAAATACTACTGATTTAATCCAATAAGATGTGATTGTTATGATTTTATTCATGAACATCTATGTCATCTTAGTATTTGGACATCATTAACAAAATCACATGGGTCCATAGAGCCAATAGATCTACTTTCTCATCCTGGACCAAGTTACACCCTTAAATTCCAGTTTAGTCTTGGTCATTCTGTGTGCAAGTATAGAAGACCAGCTGGTAACTGAACAAGACTTACTTCAGCTGTTCTTTACAGTTTTAAAAAAGTACAGTTCTTGCAAATGCAAATATTGTTAGCAACAAACCATATAATTAGAGTTAGGGTAGAAACGTTTCAGCTGCTCTATCAAAGTAATTCCTACTAAGCTATCATTCTCTATATAATAGCTTTTGTTAATCCTTCTGCAATTAGTCTCCCTCAATATGTACTGCCAATTTTAACTTCTCAGCATATATAATTATACTACTCATGGGAAAGAAAGAGCTATAGAATGCCTGAATTAAAAATTACACACAGAAAACATGAAGCTATAACCATATCATCCTGGAGCTGCAAAATCCTTACAAAATCTAATAAAGCTTAGCAGCAGTTTTCAAAGGGCTTTAAAAAAATTAATTCAAGCATGAATTTGAGGAGGGTCAACTGATCACGTGGAGATGTTCATTACACTTGCCTTGCATGCAGAAGATTCCAGTTTCAGTCCCTTGGAAGTACAGTTATAGGATCTCTAGCAGCAGGATTTCTTCCTGAGAGTTACTGTGATTTAGAGTAGGTAGTTCTGAACTAAATGGATGTAATAGTCTGGCCTGAAATAAAGTCACTATTTAGCATACATGCCCATTCTAATTTGTGAGCAACACTTTTTATGGTCTCTAAAGGCAAATGGCTGTTGTTACCCATTTGAGGAACTGATATGAAGAGAGAACTTGGCCAAAGCCATTAAAAGTCATTGGCTGGATTTCAGTTCAGGTCTCCACCTCAAAGACAAACTCTTAGAGCTGATCTACTTCTGCCATGGGATTAGCATTTTCCACTCCCTTTGTATCATCATGATCATCATGGCTATTTTACCAGGATCATTTTAGGCTGCTAAATGTTTTATGCTCTGTTTTGTTTTTTAAATGATGTTTGATTTTTTGGCTTATTATTGGCTGTTTTTGTAATAGTTTACACATTTTTAATGATTTTATGTTTTTATTATTTTATCTTGATTTATCTTGTGAACTGAATTGAACAGGTAATTGACAAGGGAGCATACACATTTTCTGAATATATAAATAAATAGATCAAGATGGGTAGCCATATTAGTCTGTCTTTACCAGTAGGAAAGAGCACCTTAAAGAGTAACAAAATTTGTGGCAGCCTGGCAGGGTATGAGTTTTTATGAGTCACAACTCACTTCTGAATTCCTCAGTTGTGGATGATACCTGGTTGATATCAACTCGTGACTGAAAATAAATTTTGAGGTATTAACTCTGATAATTTAAAAAAATGTTTTAAAAATTCTCTTTTTTCCATTTCCTGGTCTCCACCTTTTTTTCTTTTACTGTGTCTGGTACTCCAGCTCTTCACCTGCAGATAAATTAACCTTCCCCAAACTGCTGATCACAGCCTAGCTCTGTAACAAGCTTTTCTGAGACTCTAGTCAACAAGATAAACAACAGTGATGTTTCCCAACCCTGTTTTTCTACAGTGGGTGATTTCTCAGCTGCCAGTTTATGAAGCACTGTGTCAAGAAGACACAAAGGACCTCTTTGAGGAAAACATGTCACATTCGTATGACTCATGTAATAGAATCAGGGTGTCAAATGATTAACGGAAGCAGAAAAGAAACAAGGAAGGAGCCCCAGGTAACTTTTAAAAAATAATTACATTCTGCTTGGTTCAAGAATGATAGTTAAACCTGTTGCTAGCTTGCAATCTGGCTCTGACAGCATCCATAAACATGCTTGTAGTCTCATATCTAATGTTTAATGTAATTTGTTTTGTGCCACATGAATTTCAGATTGTTTGTGCAAATTTTTTGCAGACAAAATCACGTCGCTCCGCCAGGACCTGCCCATCACCTTAGATACAGCACATGAGCCCGAGGCCCCTTGCCTGTCTTCTGATTTAATTCTGGATCATTTCAACCCGCTCAGCCTGGAGGAAGTTGACGGAATTCTCTCCTCTGCGCGCCCTACAACTTGTGATTTGGACCCATGCCCCTCCTGGCTAATTAAATCCTGCCTGAGGGAGCTTGAATGTCCTCTACGGGACATCATAAATAGATCCCTCTCGGAGGGGCGCTTCCCATCATCCCTGAAAGAGGCTTTGAAAAAAAGTACAGCAGACCCGGCCGAATTGGCAAACTACCGACCGGTCTCCAATTTACCGTTTTTAGGTAAAATGATAGAGAGGGCAGTGGCGTCGCAGTTGCATAGTTTTCTGGATGACGCTTCCATCCTAGACCCTTGCCAGTCCGGCTTTCGCCCGGGTCATGGGACGGAGACAGTACTGGTCGCCCTGGTAGATGATCTCCAACGGCATCTGGATCGGGGCGGTGCGGCGGTGCTGATGCTGTTAGATCTGTCGGCCGCGTTCGACACGGTCGACCATCGGCTACTGACCCACCGCCTCGCCGATATAGGGGTGAGGGGGTCTGCCCTACAATGGCTCTCCTCCTTCCTCGAGAATCGGGGACAAAGGGTGGCAATTGGTGGTGAGCGGTCCCGGAGGCACACACTGGATTGTGGAGTGCCTCAAGGGGCAGTTCTCTCACCAATATTATTCAATATCTATATGCGCCCTCTTGCCCAGATTGCCAGGAGATATGGACTTGGGTGCCACCAATATGCAGATGACACCCAACTCTATCTGCTGATGGACGGCCGGCCTGGCTGCGTCCCTGAAAATTTAGACCGGGCCTTGCAGGACATGGCAATGTGGTTGAGGGGGAGCGGGCTGAAATTGAATCCAGCGAAGACAGAAGTCCTTTGTCTGGGTCGGGGCGCCCGGGAAGGGGAAATACCTCTCCCGGTCTTCGACGGGGCGCCACTGAAAGCGGCGCACCGGGTCAGGAGTCTGGGAGTTTTACTGGAGCCTTCTTTATCAATGGAGGCCCAGATTGCAGCCACTTCCAAGTCAGCCTTTTTTCACCTGAGGCGGGCAAGGCAGTTGGCTCCCTTCCTAGAGCGCCAAGACCTGGCAACGGTACTTCACGCAACGGTCACCTCGAGACTGGATTACTGTAATGCCCTCTACATGGGGCTGCCTCTGTACCGAACCCGGAAGCTGCAGCTGGTGCAGAACGCAGCGGCCAGACTGTTGTTGGGGCTCCCTAAATGGGAGCACATACAGCCTGGGCTGCGCGAGCTGCACTGGCTGCCAGTTACATACCGGGTTCGTTACAAAGTGCTGGTCATTACCTTTAAAGCCCTATATGGTCGAGGACCTGTCTACCTTAGGGACCGTCTCTCCCCATACGAACCCCAGAGAGCACTGAGGTCAGCTGGAAAAAACTTGTTGACCACCCCCGGACCGAAAGAGGTGAAGCTGCAATGTACCCGTAACCGGGCCTTCTCCTCTGCAGCCCCGAACCTATGGAACCAACTTCCAGAGGAAATGCGGGCCCTGCGGGACCTTGAGCAATTCCGCAGGGCCTGCAAGACCTTCCTCTTCCGACTGGCTTTCGCTGACGAAGAAAGAAATTGCTAATGATTACCGCCATTATAAAAGCACAACTAGCATTAGCACTTTTATCAACTTAATTAAGTGATTTTAAACTTATCAGAATTTTTAATGTTTAATGTTAATGTAACCTTGTCTTTTGTATAAGGGAAACTGAATGATGTTGTTAGCCGCCCTGAGCCTGCTCCGGCGGGGAGGGCGGGATATAAATAAAATTACCTACCTACCAAATAGACATCTTTTTCCAATGTCTTAATTATGCAGCTGATCAATAATTTTCCTTTAAAATTGCACCTAATCACCCTTTTTAGAAACTGCATCTCAATTCATTATGTTAATTGCTGTTTAATTTAATACAGAAATGCAATTTGCTTTGAGGTGATGTTCCATGGAGCTTTCACAAGAAATGGAATTACAGTTTGTTGGCAAATTGTTTTGTTAGAACATCGGAGGAATACTCTATGGAAATAAATATAAAGATTTCGTACCACCATATAGCTTGGCTATTGTATGTCACCATATGCCAGGCAGCCCAGTTTTCATACTATGCAAATTGTATGCTAATCATAGATATCAAGGATATTAGCTATGCATTTTTACCTCCTCTCTTTTTGCTGCTCCTGGAAAGCACCACACAGGTGGGGGAGAAAGAGTGGAATGACTTTCTTATTTGCCTTTATTCATACTGGAAAAAATGCTCTCTCTCCACTGTCCTGCTTGCCTTTCTTCTCAAAAGGGCACAGTGCAGACTGCTGGAGAGATGAAGCCAAGCTGCAGTGTCTGCCTGTTCCTACACCAACATAAATGGCTTTAAATTTGCTTCGCCTTGGTACATATAGTAAAAATAAAGTCTGAAACCACTGCTTCCATTGAGACAAATGTGTATTTGCCCAATTTAGAGGACATTACCGTAATCTTTTTTTTTTTTTTTTGGCCCTCATCTTTTAAAAACATTATACACTACCTTTCCCTTCAGAATTGGGGCAGGGAAGAGTTATGTCAACTTGCAACACCCCCCCCCCCCAATCTCTATGCTAAAACAGTCAAATTCAATTACAAGGTTTTTTTTTTTAAAGAAACCTGAAATGCCAGTGCTCTCTTATCCTCTAGCATCTGTCCACTAACATCTAGACAAAACTGATAGACAATAACAACCAAGTGCTCTTAAGAAAAAAATAAGGACTTTTTGTACAACATGCATCTCAAAGCATACATTTTCTGCCTTTGACCACAATTTAATGGTCACAAAACAGATGACCATGGTTACCATGGACAAGTCTGCTCATAAACCCTTCTACTCCCATCACTTTCACCTACATGTACATTGCACCAGATCAGAATGAATCTCCAGTTATCAACACTCTCCACAAAGGTGGACTATTAGCTATCAGGAATAACTTTATGAATAACACCACAGAACATGTGGCTTCCATGTTTTGCTACTTTATCTTCATCCTTAATTACTTCAAATTTGGGAACATGTAATATATTCAAGTTAATGGTGCTATATGTATGACCCCACAGTATGTAAACATTCATGTAGATAGATGCAGGTGGGCAGCATGTCTGAAGCAATAGAACAAAGTAGGAGTCCAGTAGCACCTTTAAGGCCAACAAAGTTTTATTCAGACTGTAAGCTTTCATATTGTCTGATGAAGTATGCATGCATATGAAAGCTTACAGTTTGAATAAAATTTTGTTGGTCTTAAAGGTGCTACTGGACTCCTACTTTGTTCTATAACAACAGACATGGTTAACTTAGAACACTGCATCCTTAGATCCTCTGTACATCAGTCTCTCTTCTAGTTGAGGTATTCCAGGGACAAGTAGCCAAAATATGAGCTATCCTTGGTAAATAAGAACAATTGGAATGGTAAATTTTTAAAAATGTGATGTGCTGCTCTATAGATTTCACCAACTTATTTTTCATGATTTCTAATATAAATAACTGACTTGGATCCATTCACATCCTTCCACCAAGTGAGTTTTTCCATCCTTCTAGGGAGCTAAAATTCCCACTTAATGGAAGAGAATCATTGGTTTTAGTCCACTATCTATAACAGCAAATAAAAGTTAGCAGGAATTTTTCTGCACAAATAATTTTGAACACCCTCCAATCATCCAGTTCCCTGCACCACAGTCCCTTTAAAAAAAAGAAAAAAGAATTCGTTTCAGTTGTTGCTTCTTTAAAAAAGGAGATCTCTGAAGAGTTGGAAAACATTGATTTGGATCCAACCAGCTTTTATACTCAATCTTACCCAATTCTCCCCTCTCCTACAGACCCTGTTTTATGTGACTTTTAAAGTCCTGTGATCCCCAGTGTACCCTTTGTGGGTGGTCCAAGGGGATCCCTCCTTCCTTTTTTTACCAACAGAAAAGAAAAGGTTGGATCCAGTACTTTATACACTGTTCAGAATTGTTGTTTTAACAGAAAGAAATTAAACTCTTCAATAAGCTTTATTATTAAGTAAGTAAAGTAAGTAAAGTAAAATTTTATTTATATCCCGCCCTCCCCCGCCAAGCAGGCTCAGGGCGGCTAACAACAGCAAAACAACAATACATTTAACAAAACATTAAATTAACCCCAAACCGATTAATACATTAGTTAAAACAGTTACTAAATCTAAAAACATTAAGTTAGATCTGACAGTACCGTTATTAATCGACGCTATGCCTGTCAGTTTGTGAATGATGGCGGATCTCCAGACTGGACCATTTTGATGTTTCTTTGTGGACTTGGTCAGCCGTTCATGAATGCCTGTTTGAAAAGGGTGGTCTTGCAGGCCCTGCGGAACTGATCAAGGTTCCGCAGGGCCCGCACCTCCTCTGGGAGTTGATTCCACAAGGAAGGGGCCGTGGTAGAGAAGGCCCGTGCATAGGTAGTCCGAAGTTTAACTTCTTTTGGCCCAGGGGTGGTCAATCTGTTTTTACCTACTGACCTCAGTGCTCTCTGGGGCTCATACGGGGAGAGACGGTCCCTCAGGTAGGTCGGTCCTCGGCCATATAGGGCTTTAAAGGTAATCACCAGCACTTTGTACTGGACCCGGTATACAATCGGCAGCCAGTGCAGTTCGCGCAGCCCCGGCCGTATATGCTCCCATCTTGGGAGGCCAAGCAGCAGCCTGGCCGCCGCGTTCTGCACTAGCTGCAATCTCCGGGTCCGGCACAGAGGCAGCCCCATGTAGAGGGTGTTACAGTAGTCCAATCTTGAGGTGACCGTCGCATGGATCACCGTTGCTAGGTCCCGGCGCTCTAGGAAAGGGGCCAACTGCCTCGCCCGCTTCAGATGAAAGAATGCTGACTTGGCAGTGGCTGTTATCTGGGCCTCCATTGATAATGAAGGCTCCAGTAAAACACCCAAGCTCTTTACCCGCTGCGCCGCCTTCAGCGGCGCACCGTCAAAGGTCGGGAGAGATATTTCCCTCCCCAGAGCGCCACGACCCACACAGAGAACCTCTGTCTTTGCTGGGTTCAGCTTCAGCCCACTCAGCCTAAGCCATGTTGCAACAGCCTGTAGGGCCTGATCCAGGCTCCCCGGGGCAGAGGCGGGCCGGCCGTCCATTAGCAGATAGAGCTGGGTGTCATCTGCATATTGATGGCAACCCAGCCCAAACCTCCGGACAATCTGGGCAAGAGGGCGCATATAGATGTTAAATAACATCGGGGAGAGAACTGCTCCCTGGGGTACCCCACAGTCTAGTGTGCGCCTCTGGGATCGTTCACCCCCAATTGCCACCCTTTGTCCCCGACCCATGAGGAAGGAGGAAAGCCATTGTAAGGCCAACCCCCTAACCCCTATGTCGGCGAGGCGGTGGATCAGCAGCCGATGGTCGACTGTGTCAAATGCAGCCGACAGATCTAATAACATCAGCACTGCCACACCGCCTCGATCCAGTTGCCGTTGGAGGTCATCTACTAAGGCGACCAGAACCGTCTCCGTCCTGTGGCCTGGCCGGAAACCAGACTGGCATGGATCTAGGACAGAAGCGTCATCTAGAAACCTCTGTAGCTGCAACGCCACTGCCCTCTCGATAATTTTACCTAAGAATGGTAAATTAGACACCGGTCGGTAATTTGCCAATTCGGCCGGGTCTGCTGTAGGTTTTTTCAAGAGGGGACGGACCAAGGCCTCTTTCAGAGGTGTTGGAAAACGCCCCTCTGAGAGGGATCTATTTATGATGTCCCGTAAAGGACATCCTAGCTCCCTCTGGCAAGATTTAATCAGCCAAGAGGGGCAAGGGTCCAAATCACATGTTGTTGGGCGGGCAGCAGAGAGGACTCCATCGACTTCCTCCAGGCTGAGTGGGTCAAAGTGGTCCAGCGTAAAATCCGAAGACAGGTGTGGGGCCTCAATTCCACTCACTGTATCTAATGTGATAGGCAGGTCTTGGCGGAGCGACGAGATTTTATCTGCAAAATATTTCGCAAATGCCTCACAGCCTATCTCTAATTCTCTAACGTTTGGTTTGCCTTGTGGCAATGTTATTAGATCGCCAATTACTCTAAACAATTGTGCTGGGCGCGAATTTGCAGATGCAATCTTGGCTGCAAAGTATTCTTTCTTTGCAGCCTTGACTGCCATCTCATATGACTTCATAAACGTTCTATAGGATGTTCTCGTCGCTTCGTCCCGAGTATGCCTCCACCGCCTCTCTAGTCGTCTGAGCCCTTGTTTCAGCTGGCGTAGCTCCAAGGTATACCATGGGGCCAGCCTCACACGAGGGCGCAGAGGGCGCCAGGGTGCAATTTCATCGATAGCCCTGGATAGTTGGCCCTGCCAAACTTCCACCAGGTCATCGAGGGAATTGCTAGTGGGCCAGGGATCCCTCAGGGCTGTTTGGAACCGTTCCGGGTCCATCAAGCTTCGAGGGCGAGCCAAAATAGGCTCTCCGCCCATACAGGGTTGAGGCGACATCTCCATACGGGCCTTAAGGGCTAGGTGATCCGACCATGGAACCGCTTCCACCGCGATATCGTTCACCAAAATCCCGGACGCAAAGATCAGGTCTAATGTGTGCCCGGCCTGATGCGTGGGAGTTGTAACAAATTGAGAGAGCCCCAGTGTCGCCATGGAAGACACTAGGTCCATCGCCTGAGTGGAGGCCGTGTCATCGGCATGGACATTGAAGTCGCCCAGGACCATGAGCCCCGGGTACTCCAATGCCCAGCCCGCCACTGCCTCCAATAGTGATGGTAAGGCGCTGGCTGGTGCGTTGGGTGTACGGTACACCAGCCAGACCGCCAACCCCTCTCCAACATCCCACATCAGACCGGCACATTCGATGCCGTTGATCTCTGGGGCCGGGAGAGCCCGAAAGGAGTAACCCTCCCGTATGAACAACGCCACCCCTCCCCCCCCGTCCGTTATTCCGTGACTGGTGAAAGACCGAGTAGCCTGGGGGGGTCATCTGGGAGAGAGCTACTGTCTCTCCATCCCGCACCCAGGTCTCGGTCACGCAAGCCAGGTCCATTTCCTGTTGGAGCAGAAACTCCTTGAGGATCGAGGTCTTATTATTGATGGACCTGGCGTTGCATAACACCAGTGACGGAGACGATTAACATGATAATATGAGAAAACTTCTTGAGTAGTTTATTGGGAAGAATGTTGTGAAGACTGCAGGAGTATATTCAAGTATGACAGTGTTCTCAAAGGCAATTATTTCTGTTAATGCACAGGGACACTTCCATTTTAATTCTAGCAATTAATGAACTATATCAAAAGCAGCACTTTAGTTAATAATTATTAGTGATGGGAGAATAGAATCTAGTGATCAATCACATATTCAAAGTTAGTAGAGTCTGTTAGTCAGAACAAGTGCTAGGCTATAATTTAAGACTAAATGCTGCCATAATTTATACTGAAGTTCAAAGTTTCTTTCTGATAAAAGGAAATCCTTATATATTTTCCCCTTCATTTATTTATGTATTTTGTAAATGGCAGTTGTTTAATCTTTACAGAATTTAAAAATAGTTTGTACTAATTGTCAAGAAAGTTTTGTAAATGGCAGTCATTTCAGCTTTATAGAATTTAAAGCCACCCTGAGCCCGCTTCGGTGTGGTAGGGCGGGATATAAATCGAATGAAATAAATAAATAAAATATATAAAAGATGGTTTGTCAAAAAGTTTGAAAACATGATTGCTTAGCATGACACTACTTACTAGGTATGTGCATTCAGCATAAACCGAGCCACCACCACCCCTGAAAAATATCTTACCAGTATTTTTTCATTATTTAAGTCAAATACAGATTCAGAGAATCTGATTGTCTACCAGGATATTTGAGCCCAAATAAAACTATTTTTCCCTAGCTTTTATTTGGGTATATTCAGTTCTATTGAAGAGGAGCCAGCCACAGCCAAGATGGAACAGACCTATCAGCTCCTGCTGCCCCAGCTGATCTTCTCAGGTCTGCATGCTGCAGTAAGAGACCTCCCCAATGCACACTGATCCTGGGACCAGCTTCTCCGGCAGCACAGTTTAAACAGTGTTGCAGGAGAAGCCAAGCCAGCCCCAGGGTTGAGCTGTTTCTCCCCCCCCCCCTTCCAATCAATATTTTTCTTCTTGGATCTACTGGATCCCACAAGATTCAGGATTTCTTTAAAAAATCCCATATCCAAATACCATACTGATATTTTTTAAGAAATACAGATTTTTTTTTTTGGAAAGGGGTCCTATAGACCAGAATTGAAAAATGCACACTCCTACTACTTGCCATGACTGCAGACATTCCACACTACTTATTCAACATGGCTTAATATGACCTCATTAACAAGTAATGTTCCTTCCCAAAATGCTCTGGGCTGTCTTAGCATGATTCTGCTACTGGAATTTTTGTCTCCTTCAAGGTCATATGATGTTATACCCATCAACTACTATATTACATTACATTACATTACATTACATTACATTACATTACATTACATTACATTACATTACATTATATTATATTATATTATATTATAATTGCCTCATATGTAAAAGTGGTTTGAGTCTTTGCTACAGATGGTATTAGACATGGGGATTTTGGTATAGGTAGGTAGGTAGGTAGGTAGGTAGGTAGGTAGGTAGATAGATAGATAGGCAGGCAGGCAGGCAGGCAGGCAGGCAACATCAGGGAGTGTGGCCTAATATGAAAAGGAGTTTCTGCTACAAAAAAGCCCTGCACCTGATTATGATTCTGTTGCCACTTGTATTGTATACTACCCTGAAGTACTACTACTGATTGTCCATATATATGTTTGTGTGTGTGTGTATGTATGTATAATGCTGAAATTAGTGAAGACATAGATAAGTTTTATTGGACAGGACAAACTAAGTTGCAGTGGGCCACACTACACTACCATCTTTCCCTTTCCCTCTGTGGGGCAAAATGGGCAAGATTATGATATTAGAGAGACACAAGTCATACAGTTTTCCCTATAGCAGGGTAAAGACAAACAAGGAAAACATGTTTTACGTAAATCCCCCTCCCCACTCAGTAGATGGGATAAAGAGACAAGGACAGCTGCAAGGGAAGAGAGTGACAGTGTACACAGGCAAAACATTTACAATACCATTTAGAAAAGATTTCAGTGGGTATTTGGTTAATATAGCAGTTTGTCCAGTCAAAAAAGAGTGATACTGAGTTCAGTAAATAAATTTTCCAAGAAGTATATTGAAGGAGAAGATGTACATTTATTCAAGTCAATCCAGTTCACATCCAGGTTGCAGTTGCAAAAAGAGAAAGAATCCTAATCTAAAGAGTATTTTTCCTATCACAAATGACTAGCTTGTCTGACATTATGTATGTGGGAGTATGAGGGCATTGTATCTAAAGGAGAGACCTGCAGAGACATATGTCTCCATGGAAGGCTGTGTGAAATGAGTGAGAGGACAAAGTGAGAGAGAGGAAGGGTCAGATGGCAGCTCCCAGGATAAGACAGAGAGGCATCCCATTCAAGGAGATAACACCTATACAGAATGAGCATGATGGAGGGTCTTCTGCTATCCAGTCATGCTGAGTCACTCACTCCAATACAGTGCTCAATTCTTTTTTAAAAAATCAGGTCATGGTGTTCCAAGGGGGTTGCATATCTCCAGGAGACATAGGTAAATAGACTAGTCAGACTAGGCCCTGAAAATACCACTGATGCTTTGAAAGGAGGAGGAAAAGATTAAGAAGAAGATATTGGATTTATAACCCACTCTATACTCTGAATCTCAGAGCGGTCACAATCTCCTTTATCTCCCCCCCCCCTCACCACAGACACCCTGTGAGGTAGGTGGGGCTGTGAGAGCTTTTACAACAGCTGCCCTTTCAAGGACAACCCCTACGAGAGCTATGACCCAAGGCCATTTCAGCAGCTGCAAGTGGAGGGGTGGGGACTCAAACCCGGTTCTCCCACATGAGAGTCCACACACTTAACCACTACACCAAACTGGCTCTTATTTCTTAAATATAATGAAAAGACCCACTTTACTAGCATTGTAAGAAGTTGATTTACATTCTTGGCTAATAGATAATTTCATGCTTTTGGGAAACCAACTTTATTTACTTTTCACATTTGATAAACCTCACATGCTCACATGTGTTTCATATTTCTTAAATATAATTTTAACTCATTAACTCACAATCTACTATCATGTCTCATTGCCATTTGTCACACAGTTTTGCATACAAGTTCCCTTGTGGTTTTCTCTGTACTAATACTAGATGGATGTGGTGGGTTATTAATCAGGAACTTAAGACAGCCTAATACATAATTATCACTGATGATCATAAAATAGAAAGTTAATGGTGGAAGCAACTTTTCTAAGATTGCTTTATATTATGAAAATTGCCCAGCAAGTGATTCTCATCACTGAGTTATTCTGTTACAAGATGGCCATATGATAATAAATGCTTCAAATATCTTTTTCATTCATCTGTACAGTCTTAATGTGAATACAGAGATACATATAACGCTCTTCTAAATATGTGAATTATATACAGACTGATGATGCACAATGAATGCTGCACCATGACTTATGGCTAAGGAGCCCAGCATCTAAGGAGCTATGCTACCACTTTAGTTCTCTTAGTTCAAATGCAGCATGCAGTGTTTCCAACTTGGCCAAGCCATCAGAGAGTACACCTGTGATGCTGTAAAAGACTATGGAAGATTTTCTCAGATCACATGCTTGGAGGCTTTGTTCCCTCACTTTATTTTCTCTCCAATACAGAAAGGCCCCTGTTAGGTCAAAATTAGCCAAACTTGATTCCTGCTACTTAGCTCTACTCGCCAACAGTACATCTAGAAATATCATCTATGCCTAGGGATGCTAATCTCAAAGTGGGGGTGGGGTAACCCCAATTTCATGGGCTCCTGCTTGTCACTAGCTGGCTGGCCAGTAGGGGAAGCCTCACCTCCAAGAGTTGCCACCGACGGCCACCCCTCTCCCTCCCCTTCTGGGAGACTTAATGGGCCCTCCAGATGATCAGCAGGAGCATGTGGCCTGCTGTTCAGCTGGAGGGCTCTTTAAATCTTGCAGGAGAGGTGAGAGAGGGGTGGCCACTGGCCACACACCTTAACGCCATGCGGTGAATTCTCCATTTGGAGTTTAGGTGCATGTGGTCCCCACTTGCAAGAAAGCATTTAAAGGGTCCAAGTGGCAAATTTACAGCTGATGTAGTGATCCCATAGAGTTTTCAAGGCATGCTAAATGTTCTTCAAAACCACAGTGGGATGTAAGGCTATAGTCAGTTTGGTAGGAGAAAGTGAAAGGAGTTGATTGTGCACTGTTGACTGTGCATCCTCAGAGTGCTCTAATGCATTCCCACAAAGAATCTGTGAAAAGTAGGTCAGCTCTATATCTGGGAACATTCATTAGTCTTCTTGGCAGCATATATACATTCATATGTGTGTGTGTGCACGTGCATCTGGAAGTCATGGTGACCTCTGGTGACTGACCCCTACAGGAAGCATAGAGGATATTTAGAGAGGTTGCTGAATAAATCCTGCCTCTACTTTCTGACTGCTGGTATTCCAAGGAGGTCTCCCATCTAAGTACTTGCCAGAGCCAGCCCTGCTTAGCTCCCAAGATCTGATGAGATTGTGCTTGCCTGGGTTATCCAGGTCAGGGCAGCAGTGTTAATATTATTGATAAAAATGAACTACTGATGTGAACTTTTGTCAGGAAATGGTCCTGAGAATCACCTTTAATTTTTCAGGGTATTAGTTAGTGTACTGCTAACAGAGAAGGAAGGAGGCAACCTCTTCATGACAGCTGGAGGAGATCTCCACTGAATTTTGTTCCTCCTGTTTCAAGTGTAATCAGAGTAGGGTTGCCAGGATGAGGCTGGTAGCTGGAGGGAAACCCCATACAGACACAGGACTTGCTGGTGATGTATGACATCAGGTGTAACCATAGAGTTTTGGCCAAGTGCTAGATCCTTGCAGATGACATACTGACATCACTTCCAGTCACACTGAAAGTGATGTCAGCACACTGAGACACTGATGATTGTGAGAAAAAGACCCATAATTTCAGAACATCTTAGTCACCCATTTGGTTGCCTCACACATTCAACTCACACACATCTGCCAGGAGAACGTGGGTTTTATCTACCAGAATGAAGGGACTTATGTGAGTACTAACAGCCACAACATTGCAGCAGCTCTCTGTGTCACTGGAGGAGTGCTAACCAGGAGAACAGATGGGTTTCCAGTTGCTCCGTGCCGTCACCATCTTGGCCGTTGCAGTGGAAGAAGTTGCGCCACCAGGAACTGTCCAGGCAAGTGGTTCCTTGACCATAGAATCCATATGAGAAGGCTAACATCACCAACAGCTATCCTGCAGTGCCAGACTCCATTACAGCAAAGCGGGAGGCTCATGTACTCAACAGAGATCACCTATGCATAAGGCAATCAAGCTTATCTTGGGCGTGGATCCTGCCAGACTGCCTAAGCCTTTGTCCAACGGAACCCAAGCCAAAGGAGGGTGCCAGTAGAGGAATGAAGAAGAGGAAGAACATCTTCACCCAGAGCCAAGTTTCTTTGTATAGATTGGGTGTCACCTTAGGTACAATTTGGCCATCTATTGTCACCTTTTTAGATAAGTTTGATAGTTTTAATCACCTCCACCCCAATAATTTCTCCCATTCTTTCCCTTAATGGTCATCCTGGAGCCTCCCCCATTGGCCCATTCTTACCTGGAAGTCCAATCAGGTAACTAAGGTCAAGTCTGCTCATTGGCCAGGTATGGGCATCCAATCAGGTGCCCCCAATAAACTTATGCAGTCCAGCCCTTATGGTCTTTGCGGAGCTTCCCCTTTTTCTGAGGTCATGTACCAGCTGACCACCTGTCATCCGCCCCTGTACCTCCCATCCCCTAAGGGCTCAAGGTAGTCCTTATAACCTGTGACCCAGCTCCCCACAGGTGTGCATTCCAGCTGTTTATATACATCCCAGATTCTTGGCCAGTTGAGGGTCCCTTCCCCCCTAGTCCTCATTTGTCGCCATTGGAGCCTTCCTTGAAGACAATGATCGGCAATTATCACCCTGTTTGTCCATCCTTATGTTACCTCCATGCATTTCTCTCTGTTTTTATTAGGACTGTATGTGTGTTGTATGTATTCATTACCTTGTACGTGTGTTCTATATTTTTCTGTAATAAATTTTTAATTGTTTTTCTTAATTAGTGTCCTTGGCAAATTTAAGCAATAATTTCTGGAAGTGGAATCCTGTATACATAGATTCTTGATCCTTTTTAAGCCATAGGTGCCCACCTGTCAATTCCCCAACCTCTTTTGAGGGCATTTTGGCTTACATGATTCCCCTCCCTCTTTCTCCCACTACCCAGTTTAGCAAAGATGAGAAGGGCCTGCTAGGGGTGGGAGATTGCTCACACCAGTGGACAAATAGTACCGAAGGTCAGAGGCTTAAAGGGCTCTTTGCCACAGGCTCACAGCCTGAGGCCCTGAAGTAGGGTGACCATAATGTCTGAAGGCCAGCCAGGGACACGTTGGGGGGGGGGAGGTAGGGGTGCACGCGCGCAAAGCACGCGCGCCGCCGGAAACAGGAAGTGACGTCACTTCCGGTGACGTCATGCCACCACAGGAAACAGGAAGTGACATCACTTCCTGTGACATCATTTCCCCCAAATGACATCATTTCCCCCAAATGCCACTGCCGGAAACAGGAAGTGACTTCACAGCACTTCCTGTGACATCCCCAAAAATCCCCCAAATATCACCGCCGGAAACAATTTTGTTCTGAAATCCTGTATATACTTCATCAGTATATGGGATAAGGCACTTTCTCAACTGTGCTGCATAATGCAGCCTATTTATTTTGTCCTGTTTGCTCTGTTGGCTCTATCTGCGCCACCTTCATCACTTTCAGGGTGTGGATCCCCCAGTGGGGTGGTCTCCCGACTCCCTTCGCCGGCTGTTTCTGATAGCCCTGCGCCCCCTCTTTCATTTGATATGTGTCCCGTGCGGGTGCCACCCTCCCGCCGGGAGATGCCGCAAAATGAACCCCCTTGAGGCTTATGGCGGCAGGGCTCGGGGGAAGCGAGCTAGACTGCTGTTCTTTTGAGGGGTTATAGAGTGTTTCGAGCCCGTCCCTGTGGCATCGGTCCCATCGTTGTGGGGCCCAGGGGGCCGGCGCAGCGGCACGCCGAAGCAGCCTGTCACTAATAACACAGGTCGAGATGCAGGACAGGAACCCGGAAGTGACCGACAGGCTGCTTCAGCGTGCCGCTGCGCCGGCCCCCTGGGCCCCACAACGATGGGACCGATGCCACAGGGACGGGCTCGAAACACTCTATAACCAGTCTATTCCAGTCACAAACACAAAGCTCCCTTACACTGAATCAGTGCTTGGGTCCACCAAAGTCAGTATTGTCACATAAGAACATAAGAGAAGCCCTGTTGCATCAGGCCAGTGGCCCCTCCAGTCCAACACTCTGTGTAACATAAGAATATAAGAGAAGCCCTGTTGCATCAGGCCAGTGGCCCCTCCAGTCCAACACTCTGTGCCACATAAAAATATAAGAGAAGCCCTGTTGCATCAGACCAATGGCCCCTCCAGTCCAACACTCTGTGCCACATAAAAATATAAGAGAAGCCCTGTTGCATCAGACCAAAGGCTCATCCACTCCACCACTCTGGTCACATAAGAACATAAGAGAAGCCCTGTTAGATCAGGCCAGTGGCCCCTCCAGTCCAACACTCTGTGTCACATAAGAACATAAGAGAAGCCCTGTTAGATCAGGCCAGTGGCCCCTCCAGTCCAACACTCTGTGTCACATAAGAACATAAGAGAAGCCCTGTTAGATCAGGCCAGTGGCCCCTCCAGTCCAACACTCTGTGTCACATAAGAACATAAGGAGGGAAGGAAGGGAGGAGGGAGGGAAGGGAGGAGGGAGGGAAAGGGAAGGGAAGGGAAGGGAAGGAAGGAAGGAAGGAAGGAAGGAAGGAAGGAAGGAAGGAAGGAAGGAAGGAAGGGGGAGGGAGGGAGGGAAGGAAGGAAGAAAGAAAGGAAGGAAGGGAGGAGGGAGGGAAGGGAGTGAGGGAAGGAAGGAAGGGAGGGAAGGAAGGAAGGAAGAAAGGAAGGAAGGGAGGAGGGAGGGAAGGAAGGAAGGGAAGGGAGTGAGGGAAGGAAGGAAGGAAGGAAGGAAGGAAGGAAGGAAGGAAGGGAGGGAGGGAGGAGGGAGGGAAGAAAGGAAGGCCGCCCCCCGCTTTCAGCCCCCTTAACTGTTTCCAGGGCGGCGTAGAGTCCAGCGGCGGCGAGTCCGGCGGCGGCCTCACGGCGAGGGAGGGAGGGAGCTGCCGGCGCTGGCCTCTGGAGGCCTCCAGGGACCAGCGCCGGGCCTCTCCGCTACCGGCGCTGGCCTCTGGAGGCCTCCAGGGACCAGCGCCGGCTGTTCTGCGGCCTCTCCGCGGCCTCCGCTGGTCCCTGGAGGCCCTCCAGAGACCAGCGGAGGCCGCGGGGAGGCCTTCGCTGGTCGGCGCTGGTCCCGGAAGGCCTTCCAGAGGCTCTGGAAGGCCTTCCGGGACCAGCGCCGGGTGCTCCGCGGCGTCCCCGCGGCCTCCGCTGGTCCCTGGAGGCCCTCCGGAGACTCTGGAGGGCCTCCAGGGACCAGCGGAGGCCGCGGGGGACGCCTTCGCTGGTCGGCGCTGGTCCCGGAAGGCCTTCCAGAGGCTCTGGAAGGCCTTCCGGGACCAGCGCCGGGTGCTCCGCGGCGTCCCCGCGGCCTCCGCTGGTCCCTGGAGGCCCTCCAGAGTCTCTGGAGGGCTTCCAGCGACCAGCGGAGGCCACGGAGAGGCCTCCACCACCGCCGCCGGGCCCCGCGCGCGGGCGGGGAAGGCGGCGAGTGAGGGAGGGAGCGTCCCTGCGCGTGCGCAGGGGCCCTGCGCAGGTGCAGGGACGCTCCCTCCCTCACTCCCCGCCTTCCCCGCCGGCGCCCGCGGCCCACCGCCTCCGGGGCTGGCTAAACCGGGACCTTTAATGGTCCCGGTATAGGCAGCCCGGGAGGCGGGATTGGGTGGCCAGAACCGGGACATTCCCGGGCTCCTGGGACGGTCTGGCCACCCTACCCTGAAGTGAATCAGGCCATTGGATCTGTCACACACTCAACACTTGGGAATTCTGGTTTGTTTTCGTTTATTAGTTTAAATTGTATTTTTGTACTTCATAAGCCACTTTGAGTTTCATCTGGAGAGAAAAGCAGGATGGAAATGTTCAGAGGTCAATCTTTGCTGCTTGAAGTGTACTAACAGGTGTACTGGAAACAAAAATAAATTACAGCATGGAAAAGAAATAATTTTCTTCCCCCAGCATCCAATAATCACAAATCACTTAAATAAAACATAATTTGTTTCCTTGTTCTTTAAAGAAACAATGTATGATGGTAATTTTTTTTAAAAAATGATGGGTTTGTTGGAAAACAAGGAGGGGGTGGATACACTATCTCTTTCAGGGTTTAGTTTCCATCAAGCATAGTTTTAATTAGGAAAATGACATTTTCCCATTCTGTTCTTTCTGATGCCACTAATTAATGCCAATATGGTATTTTAACAGCCCTCATGAATTTCTTGACATGCCCCCCCGTTAGCTTTCCCCCCCCTTCCTTCCCTGCACACATAGAACGATGGATGCTAAAATTACTGCATAATGTGCTCATGTGGTGGAACCAATAAGTGATGCTGTTCAAGCATGCAATCAAGTTTATTATGCATACATACAATACTCTTGGCAAAAGATGTGCTGAGTAAGTAAACTAGGAGGGATCCATTTTGGAATGGAAGATTTTGCATTTGCATTTTGTATGTATGAATACGTTATTTAAACTCTTATTTAAAAACCCTTCTGGAGTGGCCTGCTGTGCTGTTTGACTGGCTAAGTAATTTCTGTTCCTTTATCAAACAGCGTAATGACATTTTGGAGCCAATAGGAACAGCAAGGCTGTGCTACTTTGCTACCTCTTGTAGCCTTGCAAAATGTCATTTGTGTCATGCTGGGAAGCTTTTATGAACAAACAGCAGACATTCAAATGGCTGGAGCTCCTACAGCGTTTGACTAAATACTGCAGTACTATGTTTAGAATCAGAAGAAAGCACACATGACAAGTACAAGCAAATTGTGAGACTCTCAACTGAGGGTTTCCAAGAACAGGTGATGGAAGAACATCCCCATTGTTGATCCAAAACAGCTTGCATTTTTGTGAGCATTCCTGTCAAACACATGGAAATATTTGATGGCCATTTGCTAGTCTTTGAGAAGATACTCACAGAATGTGAGTGTACAAACAGACACAAGAGTTCCCAATCCTCTTTCCATTATTTTTTTCCATCTTAAGTCACAAAACTTGCCTTTCTGAAGGGAGGGACAGTAACTTGCTATGGAGGTTCCAGCCTATAAATGACTCTTCTCAGTCTTCCCTAACATGCCTTCCTTTTAGGGTTGGTGAGAATTGCCATTTTTAGTTGAATAAAGAGGCCAAGTTATCTACAATTAGCTCCTGTGATCTAGTAAATTCTTCTGAGTACACTCCAAGAATATCCCTCAGCTGGCTTTCTAAGTGAGATGAATACCACTAATTGTGCGGGCCCAAATTCATTCAAAATAGTGCCAATTTTAAATGGTGAGTAAACCTTCAACATGATTGCATGAGGGGTGTTAGAGAGAAAATAAGTTTAATCATTGAACACATTTGGGAGGATCACAGCAGCGACATTAGCAACTGCTAACCTTCTCTATTTCAATCTGTAATGAATAAATATTAAATAGATAATCTTCCCAATCCTGTTTTTGTACTATTATTGGATTCTATATATTTTCTAAATTACTTTGGGGTGTACTTGCCCTGATGAAGAAGAAGAAGATATTGGATTTATATAGGGTGGCCAGACCGTCCCAGGAGCCCGGGAATGTCCCGGTTCTGGCCACCCAATCCCGCCTCCCGGGCTGCCTATACCGGGACCATTAAAGGTCCCGGTTTAGCCAGCCCCGGAGGCGGTGGGCCGCGGGCGCCGGCGGGGAAGGCGGGGAGTGAGGGAGGGAGCGTCCCTGCGCCTGCGCAGGGCCCCTGCGCACGCGCAGGGACGCTCCCTCCCTCACTCGCCGCCTTCCCCGCCCGCGCGCGGGGCCCAGCGGCGGTGGTGGAGGCCTCTCCGTGGCCTCCGCTGGTCGCTGGAAGCCCTCCAGAGACTCTGGAGGGCCTCCAGGGACCAGCGGAGGCCGCGGGGGACGCCGCGGAGCACCCGGCGCTGGTCCCGGAAGGCCTTCCAGAGCCTCTGGAAGGCCTTCCGGGACCAGCGCCGACCAGCGAAGGCATCCCCGCGGCCTCCGCTGGTCCCTGGAGGCCCTCCAGAGTCTCCGGAGGGCCTCCAGGGACCAGCGGAGGCCGCGGGGACGCCGCGGAGCACCCGGCGCTGGTCCCGGAAGGCCTTCCAGAGCCTCTGGAAGGCCTTCCGGGACCAGCGCCGACCAGCGAAGGCGTCCCCGCGGCCTCCGCTGGTCCCTGGAGGCCCTCCAGAGTCTCTGGAGGGCCTCCAGGGACCAGCGGAGGCCGCGGGGACGCCGCGGAGCACCCGGCGCTGGTCCCGGAAGGCCTTCCAGAGCCTCTGGAAGGCCTTCCGGGACCAGCGCCGACCAGCGAAGGCCTCCCCGCGGCCTCCGCTGGTCTCTGGAGGGCCTCCAGGGACCAGCGGAGGCCGCGGAGAGGCCGCAGAACAGCCGGCGCTGGTCCCTGGAGGCCTCCAGAGGCCAGCGCCGGTAGCGGAGAGGCCCGGCGCTGGTCCCTGGAGGCCTCCAGAGGCCAGCGCCGGCAGCTCCCTCCCTCCCTCGCCGTGAGGCCGCCGCCGGACTCGCCGCCGCTGGACTCTACGCCGCCCTGGAAACAGTTAAGGGGGCTGAAAGCGGGGGGCGGCCTTCCTTTCTTCCCTCCCTCCTCCCTCCCTTCCTTCCTTCCTTCCTTCCTTCCTTCCTTCCCTCACTCCCTTCCCTTCCTTCCTTCCCTCCCTCCTCCCTTCCTTCCTTTCTTCCTTCCTTCCTTCCCTCCCTTCCTTCCTTCCCTCCCTCCCTTCCCTCCCTCCTCCCTTCCTTCCTTTCTTTCTTCCTTCCTTCCCTCCCTCCCCCTTCCTTCCTTCCTTCCTTCCTTCCTTCCTTCCTTCCTTCCTTCCTTCCTTCCTTCCTTCCTTCCTTCCTTCCTTCCTTCCTTCCCTTCCCTTCCCTTCCCTTCCCTTTCCCTCCCTCCTCCCTTCCCTCCCTCCTCCCTTCCTTCCCTCCTTATGTTCTTATGTGACACAGAGTGTTGGACTGGAGGGGCCACTGGCCTGATCTAACAGGGCTTCTCTTATGTTCTTATGTGACACAGAGTGTTGGACTGGAGGGGCCACTGGCCTGATCTAACAGGGCTTCTCTTATGTTCTTATGTGACACAGAGTGTTGGACTGGAGGGGCCACTGGCCTGATCTAACAGGGCTTCTCTTATGTTCTTATGTGACCAGAGTGGTGGAGTGGATGAGCCTTTGGTCTGATGCAACAGGGCTTCTCTTATATTTTTATGTGGCACAGAGTGTTGGACTGGAGGGGCCATTGGTCTGATGCAACAGGGCTTCTCTTATATTTTTATGTGGCACAGAGTGTTGGACTGGAGGGGCCACTGGCCTGATGCAACAGGGCTTCTCTTATGTTCTTATGTGACGCAGAGTTTTGGACTGGATGGGCCACTGGCCTGAACCAACAGGGCTTCTCTTATGTTCTTATGTGACAATACTGACTTTGGTGGACCCAAGCACTGATTCAGTGTAAGGGAGCTTTGTGTTTGTGACTGGAGTAGACTGGTTATAGAGTGTTTCGAGCCCGTCCCTGTGGCATCGGTCCCATCGTTGTGGGGCCCAGGGGGCCGGCGCAGCGGCACGCTGAAGCAGCCTGTCGGTCACCTTCCGGGTTCCTGTCCTGCATCTCGACCTGTGTTATTAGTGACAGGCTGCTTCGGCGTGCCGCTGCGCCGGCCCCCTGGGCCCCACAACGATGGGACCGATGCCACAGGGACGGGCTCGAAACACTCTATAACCCCTCAAAAGAACAGCAGTCTAGCTCGCTTCCCCCGAGCCCTGCCGCCATAAGCCTCAAGGGGGTTCATTTTGCGGCATCTCCCGGCGGGAGGGTGGCACCCGCACGGGACACATATCAAATGAAAGAGGGGGCGCAGGGCTATCAGAAACAGCCGGCGAAGGGAGTCGGGAGACCACCCCACTGGGGGATCCACACCCTGAAAGTGATGAAGGTGGCGCAGATAGAGCCAACAGAGCAAACAGGACAAAATAAATAGGCTGCATTATGCAGCACAGTTGAGAAAGTGCCTTATCCCATATACTGATGAAGTATATACAGGATTTCAGAACAAAATTGTTTCCGGCGGTGATATTTGGGGGATTTTTGGGGATGTCACAGGAAGTGCTGTGAAGTCACTTCCTGTTTCCGGCAGTGGCATTTGGGGGAAATGATGTCATTTGGGGGAAATGATGTCACAGGAAGTGATGTCACTTCCTGTTTCCTGTGGTGGCATGACGTCACCGGAAGTGACGTCACTTCCTGTTTCCGGCGGCACGCGTGCTTTGCGCGCGTGCACCCCTACCTCCCCCCCCCCAACGTGTCCCTGGCTGGCCTTCAGACATTATGGTCACCCTATATTTATATCCCGCCCTCCACTCAAAAGAGTCTCAGAGTGGCTCACAATCTCCTTTACCTTCCTCCCCCACAACAGACACCCTGTGAGGTGGGTGGGGCTGGAGAGGGCTCTCACAGCAGCTGCCCTTTCAAGGACAACCTCTGCCAGAGCTATGGCTGACCCAAGCCCATGCTAGCAGGTGCAAGTGGAGGAGTGGGGAATCAAACCCGGTTCTCCCAGATAAGAGTCCACACACTTAACCACTACACCAAACTGGCTCTCTGATCATGTGGGTTCTGTACAAGTATGTTCTCACAGCTCTCACTTTGTAGGAGGAAGCAAGGCAGAGCACTTTGGTGGTATCAGCTCAAAGACAAACTAATTAATTGTAGCTCAAACAGTAAGTAGAAGTCTAGCTAGTTTAATACACTGCTGAGGGCCATTCTGTGTTTATGAGGGTATACTATGCATACATGAAGCTGGCTTTGCCTCTGAAGACAGCAGGAAAGCCTGTTTCTGCTGCAGCCCAGTGAGCTTATTGGAGCACACATTGAGCTCTTGATGTGTTGGACATTCACACACTTGGGCTTTTGTTTGGTTTTTTCAAACAATAGTCTTATTTGACCATGCAAACTCTAATGGTCTTTTTGTAAGGGTCAGGACTCATGTCATCCATGAATGCTTCCTTTTCCATATATGCTTTTCATTGTGCCATCCTAAGAGGAGTTACATGCTTCTCTTGCAATTGATGGGATTGGAAGTGTGCAGCTCTCTTTAGAACTGCATTGCTGATTTTTGTGAGCAAGTACTTTATTTGCTGATAAACCCATAAACTACAGATAAGTTTCCCAAGAGTTAATTTTGATAGTTTTTCTGGAAGCAAGTTGAATGTATGAACTTTTCATATGATCTGATTGTGTTCCAGACAACCTAGGAATCACTCACAAAGTCATATTCTATCTGTAAATCACAGCTAAATATTGTTCCTTATTCTTCCAGTTTTAAATTGCAGTGACCCCCAAGAGGAAAATACAATTGAATAGAACTTCTACCCTGACCCCCCCCCCCTCCCAGGGTAATGTGAAGCAACTGGAAGGTTCTCTGGAAGTGATGACATTTGTCAGTCTTTGCTTTAATCATAGATCTGGAAAAGACCAGAAGTCCCATGAGTTCACTCTTTTGCCCCATGACTGGATATTTTTTACATTAGAAGTTGGAGAAAATGCTAGCCCAAAAATCCCTAAAAGGATCATCAGTTGAACCTTCTGTTAGTGTCAAAATCAATTTAAGAAAAAGCCTTAGGATGTGAGTCACATTTATAAACCAGGGATTGCTTTGGTACCCCCTTCTTGTGAGGCCTTACCTTTCATAATGCATTCAGCTGGAATGGGATTGTATGAGAAGAACTTTGCCCTTCCTCTTTTTCACTCAAAAGTATTGAAAAGAGAAGCAGTCAAAGTCTTGCCTAGGCTATGAATAACTCTGTCGTGGGATAATGCTGTCCTCATTCCCTCATGAAAGAAGCCTGAAGTAGCCTGGCACAATGTGTCAGTCTCCTTCTATTCTTTCTTTTACCATCTTTATATTTTGATCCACAACATAGTAGATTTTAAAGCCCATGTGTATAAATCTGCATAAATCCTGGTACTTTGCCTGAAGTGAAATGTAGATCAAGGGAACATTTGGTACATTCTAAACATAGAAATTTAGAATATACAAGCCTCAGATTCAGTGGGAGCTCACAGGAGCATAGCTCCTGCACCTTTCTGAGAGTTCCACCTCCTCCTTCTGAGAGTTCACCTCCTTGTCTATTGAATAGTATTGCAGCTGCATAACAATCCCTGGATGAGCTCCAGCACCTATTTTTCTACAAAATGACCAATGACCAGTATTCTCATATATATATATATATATATATATATATATATATATATATATATATATATATATATAGTAGTCCCCTGTGCAAGCATCAGTTGTTTCTGACTCTGGGGTGATGTTGCTTTCACAACGTTTTCAAAGCAGACGTTTTATGGGGTGGTTTGCCATTGCCTTCATATATAAGACAAGCAGGGACTTGTGGGGACTTGTTGCCCTTGCTGTATTGGGGGTTTTGCTCTGCTGTTGTCTCCACGAATGTATGTATGGTTTAATGACTAGTCTTCTCAAGAGGCATAGGAGAAAAGTCATCAAAGAAAGTGATTATGAGGTAATGCTGTCTAACTGGAGAATATACAAGGAAGGTCAAAGTACACAGTGAATTCTCATGCGCACCTTGTAAGGGGGGAATTATAGCAGACCACAAATAAATTAGGCTTCTGGGCCTGGAGATAAATAGATATTAAAATGTATCAGGGTGTGTAAAATCTTTCTGCAAGAAAAGGGAAGTAATTTCCCCCCTTCTCCCTGGCCTGTGTGCTAGCTACGCAGTTAAAACTAGAAAAGGGGAAGTTGTTATTATCCTTGCTTGCAAGCACATAGCTTCAGCAGAAAGGGGAACTAACATTTGTTAACACTTGCTGGAACAGACTATTAAGTACACATATCCCGGAAACTCCTGGAGAAGCCCAAAGGCACAAAGAAAAACATGTTTACTAGAACGGATATTGCATTAGAAGCTTGCAAAAAATAATGCCATATACGGAATAGGCTAAAGTGCCCAGCCTTCCCCATGCCCTGTTCCAGTAGCAAAATGATGCTTATGATGATGTATGGGAAGTGCGACTGTCTCGTACTGTATCATTTACTGTAATCAATAATCTGAAGTATAAAAGCTTGTGTTCTTCCTCAAATCGGGGCTCAGACTTTGGGACGTTAGTCTGTCTGGCCCATGCACGTAAACAATAAATTGCTGTTTTCCTGTCTGCCCGTGACTTATTGCTTCTACCACCAATCGGTGGGTTCTCCTGCAACAGCAGGTATGGGAGACCCTCTTGGGCACTAGGTGCTGAATAACGGAGCCTCCTGCGGCCCGCCGCATTGCGGCATGGCCACAGGGGAGATTTTGCCCCCCCCAGAGGAAGAGCGGACATTTCAACGTGCTTTCAGCCGTGTCTGGCGGGGCTTCAGAGCTTGTCTTGAAGCCCCACTCTTCGTCGCGGCAGTCCGCTCTTGGTGCTCGGTGGGCTGGGAGCGTGCTTTCACGCTCCTGCTTGGCGCCAGAGCTGATTAAGCCAGGAAGGGTCATCGTCACCGCGTTGAGTGTTGTTGGAGCGGCTGCTGAGGCTTTTCCCCAACATTTGCTGCTTGAGTATATGGGCTGGTGGCCTTGAGCTGCAGCCCATCTTGGGAACTTTGTGAGGGGGAATTGCGGTGGTTCTTAAGGGGGGGTGTTTGGAAGTCGCTTCCTTATAAGGGCATTACTGTCCCAGCTAATAGGAATCCAGGCAAATAGGTGTGAAAAACCTCAGCCTGAGATCCTGGAGAATAGCTTCAGTTTATATAGGCAATAGTGATTCAACGCCTGCTGCCCCCCCTCCCTTTTTTGTGAGGAAATTGTGGTGCCTCTCTTGGGTGGCCTTGGCGGCCATTTTAAGTGAGGCTGAGGTGTTGTCTGGGGGTGGTGTGTATGGCCATTTTTATGCACTAGTGTGGGGTTTTTTCTGGTGCTTGGCGGCCATTTTTGTGGGTTTCTTCTTCATCACCCCTTGTCCTTGGTGGCCATTTTAGGACCTAGTGAGGTGGCGGCCATTTTAAGGTTGAGAGGGGCGGTGGCCATTTCAGGTGTTTGCTTTGGCCTCCCCCCCTTTTTTTTCTTTGGTAGGATAACTGAAGGGTTTGGTGGGTACTGGTGACACACCTTTTTTTGGGGGGGGGGGGGTTCAGAGTGGTAAGCTGCTTTACAGCAGTCCATTCCCCCTTTAGTTTCAACTGGTGCTGTGCTCTTTAGCGAGCATTTCAGGGCATAAAGGGAGTGGGAAACCAAAGGGGAAGCAGCCTGCTCCTAAGGCTCCTAAGCCATCCCCAAAGCGTCCTCTGCCCCCTTCGTCTTCTGATGAAGAGGGGGACGATGAAGTGAACGCAGTCATTTTCCAGTGACTGCAAGCTTTGGAGCAGGCATCGGGGTTTCCACCTTCTCAGATGCCTAAGAAGGGGCGGGTTTCTAAGCGTGCTTTGCAGGCAGATATACTGACCCGCTTGTCTCTTTTGGAGGGCAGATCTGCTGCGATTGCTGCTGGAGGAGCTGTGGGGCCTGTTGGCTCTGATGCTGGAGCGGGCCCGTCGTCTGGTGCGGTTGGTGCCGGGTCAGCATTGGTGCCTGCTTTACCTTCTGGTAAGTTGGGGGATGGCTCTTTGCCTCACACTGGGCCTGTGTGGCCTTGGGGGGATTGGGGGTCTGCTGGTCCTAGTGGGGCGGGTGCTCTGTCAGGTGGTTCAGGGGCTCCTTCAACTTTAGGCTTAGAGCAGCAAAGCAATTGGATGTGGCCACAGGGTCAGTTTGGTCCATTTGGCAATTGGCCCAGGGTGGGGCAGCAGGGGTCAGCAGCGGCTTGGTCTGGTGGCTGGGGTTTACCATCTCCTTATGGGGTGGTTCCCTTTGGCGCTATGCCTTTTGGCGAGGTTGCCTTACCTTTGGGTGATCACCTGCTGCCTGCCACAAGAGAAAAAAATCTTAAAAGGGGAATATGTTGACATATTTTCCCTTTTATTTAGAGAATTGGAAAAGAAGGACAAGGAGGAACTGGATGATAAAGAGGAGAAGCTCAGGAAGAGGAAGGTTGATCGGACCTGGGCCAATTGTCTTCCAGGGTTTTTTATATATGCGGGAGTGAAAACTTGTGCGCAGCCCTGGCGGGCTGCTGCATTGATTCAATATATGGACATCATATACAAGGGGTATACGATGTTCAGCGGCCCGGCCTGGATCCAATACAACCAGGAGTTCAGGATGAGGGCTGCTTATCTGGTGATCCAAAATGGATCAAGAGAGCATGGGGACTGTGCTGGAGTTGGGTCCGTGTTCTGAAGTGGAGCTTTGCCCAGTTTCTCCATTGGCCGACTATTTGGCTGCACTGGGAGGCTGCGAAGGGTTGTTGTTTTGTCATTTTGGAGGCAGTCCTCTGACAAAACATCTATTTTGGGCCTTGTTGGGGTTGTCTGGAGTGAGGTTTGGTACCCATTCCTTTAGAATTGGCGCAGCCTCTACAGCTGCTGCCTTGGGTTATCCTACTTCGTCCATTCAGCGCCTTGGCCATTGGCGGTCTCAGGCTTACAAAGGTTATATTCGCCCTTTGCTCCGCTAATAGTTTTTGATTAGGAGCTGGGGTAGTTTGAGGTTTGGGTTTTATAACTTGTCTGTTTTTCCTTTTAGATGCTGTTGTTCCTGGCTGGAGGAGCAGAGTTCTCATCTGCGGGCACAGTTATGTGTTTTGGGCGGGACATCAAGCTCGGAGCACTGCTGTTAGCTCTCAGCTGGGGCTCAGCAAACATGTTACGATAGAATGGCGGGGGCGCCGGGGTCTTCAGTGGCCTGGCTTGCTTCCCCTTTTGTTTCACGGGTGTGTGGACCCTCCTCCGCAGGTATTAATTGTTCACCTGGGAGGGAATGATCCCAGGCTGATTAAGGGCAAGGCGTTGATCTTTCAGGCTCAAGATGATTTCAAGTACATAAGGAACAGATGGCCTGGTACCATTATGGTTTGGTCGGCCATGATTCCGCGCTTGGTGTGGCGCAGTGCTTGGAATCCATCTGGGATAGAGAGGGCTCATTACAGAGTGAATAAGGAGATTCGCAAGGTTTTGGAGGGTGGTTTGGGCCACTATTTGCCCCATCCAGATATTTCTAGGGAATGTCCTGACCTCAACAGAGGGGATGGGGTGCATCTCTCGGAAAAGGGTAATATGCTTTTCCTGAGGGATTTGCAGCAAGGGCTTGTGTTGGCTTTGGGCCTTTTGGTGGGTGCTAAGCCCTAAGTAGAGACTTGGCCTTAGTTGTGGCAGGTTTTACGGGGTTTATGGCACCATGTGGCCTGGGGAGGACCGGTTAGCATCCCCCTTTTGGGGAGTTAGGGGTCTGGCAGGATCAACCTTTGGGTGTGGCCCGAGGTGTGTGAATGCAGACTGTCCTGGAGACTCGATTGGATGGGTGCCTTTCGCTGAGACTCGCATCTGTTGTTTGGGCTCTCCGGTGCCAGCCTCCCTGCTGGGCCTGCCTAACGGGAGCTGTGGCCCTGACCTGGCCGCAGTTCAGTTGCCCTTGCCATTACTGTGTTACTTAATAAAGTGGCCCACAGTTTCACCAATCAAATGTGTCCGTCTCTTTATTCCGACTTGGGGGGGGGGAGGCAAAAAGTCTTCAGTCTTAATTTGAAGGCAGCAATCCTTTACAGAATAAGTGGTCTTTACAAGTCAACTCTACCTTTCTCCCAGCTTTTCAAAGCTAAAATACATCACTATTCATTACTCCATTCCACTCACTTAGCTGCTCATCAGCTACAATATGTAATTGACTCTACCAGAACCATTTAAGTAAGTGTGTGAGGCAAAAGACTTTCCCCCTCAAGGGTTTGCTTGAATGGTAATGGGCTTGTCCACTCTGCAGATGTTACTTATTGATCTTTAGGTGTTCCAATTGATCTCTCGGCCTACATAGTTCTTATCGTCTTCAAGGCAAGAGTAGGGAATGTGGTAATTGCCTTCTCAGGAGAACCTGTAGTCACTGGCTGGGAGGGGAGAGGTCAGGAATGGTGAAGTAATGTTCTAGAGCATTCCAGCAAGACTGTATGCTGATCTGGCGTCATCATTGGCTGATGTTGCTTGAACAAATAATATAATTGAGCTAAGAACCTGGAGAAAAAAGCTACCTTGAATTCTGATGGGCTAAAGGCCTGAATTACATCACGCTTGACCTCCAATTGCTAACAATGTAGAGAACGCCTGTGTTAAGGCCTTCAGACTTTTAGATATTAAGTTGTGCCATCTAACGCAAGTCCTGGAAAGTGTTAGACAGTTAAGGTAGTTTTCCTGTGTTCCTGCTATATGATTTTGAGATAGCATGTTGCTTGTAGTTTGAATCTTAAGTTTTCAAAAGTTTTATTGGTTTCAGAAAGAGAGGGTAGGGGACAGTGGGAATAGAAAGCACAATACATTTTGACCTTGTTCTGCATAAAAATACTTTCAGAAAGTACAAGCTTAATTCTACAATACTTTCTATACATAAATTGTCCCATATTATTATATCTAAACTAAACATCATCCACATTTTAAAATTTTATTGCATAATCTTTTGTTAAAGTTATCTATTAGTTATGACAATTCCAGTAAAGGTAATTTTTTAATATAAAATACGGGGGGGGGGGAGGAAAAATAAATTCACACCAGAGAATCTTAAGAGTCTTGAATGTCTAACCAGGCATAACATTTCATCCAGTATTTTCATTGGGGAGGGACGGTGGCTCAGTGGTAGAGCATCTGCTTCATAAGCAGAAGGTCCCAGGTTCAATCCCTGGCATCTCCAAAAAAGGGTCCAGGCAAGTAGGTGTGAAAAACCTCAGCTTGAGACCCTGGAGAGCTGCTGCCAGTCTGAGTAGACAATACTGACTTTGATGGACCAAGGGTCTGATTCAGTATAAGGCAGCTTCATATGTCCATATATTTTCTTGCTTCTTCTTTAGATTTCCCCGCCACCAGCTGGGATAGGAAGTCCAGCTCTGCTGTTTCCAGAATTTTTCACACCAAGTCCATTTTTGTGGGAATTTCCTGAGATTTCCATCTCTGTGCCAAGATAATCCTAGCTGCTGTGTTAAAGTGTGCCAACAAATGTTTCATTTCTTTGGAATAGTCCTCAGGAAATATGGTCAATAAAAATAGTTCTGGTTTGAAATGGATCTGTGTCTTCATAATTTTCTGTAATATTTCAGGCACAATTTTCCAAAAGCCCTTCACCATCTCACGTCCACCACATATGGTAAAAAGAACCAACCTGTTTAGTGCATTTCCAACATTTGTTAGACATATTAGTATAAATCTTACACAATTTCTGTGGGGTCAAGTACCATCTATAAAACATCTTATACAAATTTTCTTTAAAAGTTACTGACCTAGTTAATTTAACGTTAAGCTTCCACAGTCTCTCCCATTCTTCTAATGTAATATTATAACCAAAAAATTTGCCCACTGGACCATAAAGTCTTTTACAACTTCATCTTGTGTCTTCACTTAAAGTAGATATGCATATAATTTCAAGATTAGCTTTTCTTGTGGACCCAAAAGAATTTTGTCAAATAAATATTGTTCTGTATTGAAACCTGTCACCTTGTCTTTGGCATATCTGGATTCAACTTGCATTCACAACCACCAGTTCATTTTAATATCCAAATTTCCCAGCTCTTCTTTGGTTGAAGATGAAGATATTGGATTTATATCCCTCCCTCCACTCTGAAGAGTCTCAGAGCGGCTCACAATCTCCTTTACCTTCCTCCCCACAACAGAAACCCTGTGAGGTGGGTGGGGCTGGAGAGGGCTCTCACAGCAGCTGCCCTTTCAAGGACAACTCCTACCAGGGCTATGGCTGACCCAAGGCCATGCTAGCAGGTGCAAATGAATGAGTGGGGAATCAAATCCGGCTCTCCCAGATAAGAGTCCACACACTTAACCACTACACCAAACTGGTTTTCAGTTGATTATCTTTTCCCAACAGGTCATCATACCTATAATTCTGATTTGATTTTAAGAGATTTGGATGAGTAAATGCTTCTACTGGAGAAACCCATCTTGGAATTTTTTGATAAATTCTGGTCTTTAGCCATGACCACGTATGGTACAAGGATTTTCGAAACCAGTGATTCTTAAAATAGGAATGGCCTTCAAATCTTTGATACCATAAATATGCATGCCACCCCATAGTAAGATCATGTCCTAACAACAATTGTCTCTTGTCGTTCAGCAGTATCCAGTCTCTTACCCATAGAAGCGCAGAAGCTTAATAATACAATTGCCAGTCTGGAAGGCCCATACCTGCTCTTAATTTCGAATCTTGCAATGTCTTTAATTTAATTCTTTTTTTTTTTTGCCTTGCCAAACATATTTGGCGACCATCTTGTTCAGTTCTTGAAAAAATCCACTATTTAAAAATATTAGAATAGTTTGAAACAGCAATAGTAACCTCGGGAGGATATTCATCTTTATTAAGGCTATTCTTCCCATTAAAGATAGGTTCAAGTCGTGCCATTTTTCCAAATATTTTTTAATTTCTTTAAGTAGTTTGTCATAATTATCTGTTTTTAAGTTGCTGCACTTATTTGAAATAACAACACCTAGATATTTGATTCTTTTTTCATACAAAACCCCTGATTTTTGCTGGAAGGATTGAATTTGTTCCATCGTCATATTCTTTGTCAAAAATTTTGTTTTATGATAATTAATCTTTAATCCTGCCTAGTAACCAAATTGTTTAATCTTATTTATAAGACAGTCTATTGAGTCCATCGGTTGTTCTAGTATAAAGACTAAGTCATCTGCGAAGGCTCTGAGTTTATATTGTTCATCTTTTATCACAGCTCCTTTTATACTTGTATCTTCCTTTATTTGATTATTCAATACCTCTAGAGATAAGAAAAAAGTAGAGGTGACAATGGACAGCCTTGTCTTGTACCTTTTTGAATGTTAATTACATCTGTTAGTTTGCCATTCACTGTCACCCTTGCATTTTGTGAAGAATATATTGCTTCTACTGCTCTCAAGAAGTTTTCACCACATTCCATGCCTTTCAGTTGCTGTAACATAATGTGCCAACGAAGATTATTGAAGGCCTTCTCAGCATCTAAACAAATTAAAGCCAGTTGTTTCTCTGGATGGGTCTCATAATATTCCAAGATATTACAAACTGTTCTGACATTATCTTATAATATCTTTTAGGAAGGAATCCTGCTTGATCATAATGTATTATATAGACTGTAGAACTTTCTTCAAACGTTATGCCAATATTGCAGCAAAAATTTTATAATCCACATTTAAAAGGGAAATTGGATGATAGTTTTTAAAATCTTTCAAATCATTATTTTCTTTTGGGATCAAAGATATTGTAGCTTCTTGCCATGAAACTGGTATTTGGCCTTCCTCTTGAATCTTTTCAATAAGATGCTTAAATGGTAAGAGTAAAGACTCTTAATAAGCTTTGTAGAATTCTGCAGGTAATCCATCTGGATCCGAAGTTTTACCACTCTTTTGAAATGCCATTGCATCTCCAAGTTCTCTTATTGTTATTGGCTCATTTAAATTTTTTCCTTGTTCTTCTGTAAATTTATTGAGATTATTTTGGTTGATATAGTCTTCTAAATCTATTTTATGAACTTGCTTGTCTTCATATAATTTTTTATAGAACTGTTCCACAATTTGACATATTTCTTGCTTTTGAGTTTTCTCTTTGTTGTTCTCATCTTTCAGTGTTGTAATTATTCTTTTGGCCTTTTCTTTTCTCATCCTATAAGCCAACCACCTTCCAGGCTTGTTGGCATGTTCAAAAAATTTTTGTCGAGCATACCTCAATTTAATCTCCATCTCTTCCATAAGAATTAAATTCAATTTGTGTTGCATTTCTTTCACCTTTTTTGAAATGCATATTTTGTTGGCTCTTTTTTAAGATTCTTTTCAGCTTCTCCAGCTTGTGACATTAAGTTTTGAAAATTTTCAGTTCTTTCTTTCTTTTTCTTGATACTATATCTAATTGCAAGGCCCCTATAACAGTGATGGCTAACCTTTTCAGCTTGGTGTGTCGAAAATCGGGAAAAAGTGTAGTCTTCCTCGGGTCGCGTGTCACTTCACCGTGTCACTTCAAGAAATATCAATAATTTGATGACATTTGCAGCCCTAATAAAGAAAGAGGTATATTTTTAATATATGTATTCTATTTATTAGTTAAAAATGCAAAAAACAAATAATGATTTACCTCAGTGACTTTTCTGTTGCTGAATTGCATTTGCCATATCTTCAATTGCAGGTTTGTATTTTGTGCACTTCAGGGCCAAGCAAGCACTGCTGACTTCATCTGTAAGCCTGTTTCTTTTATTTGTTTTAATATTATTTAATGCTGAGAATAAGGTCTCACAAAAATATGTTGAGGGAAAAATAGTGAGTAAAGCCATTCCTAGATTTTTCAGGGCACTAAAAGTGTCATGGGTGCTGGGGACCCTGTAGAGGAAGTTGAGCCTGCAGCAGAAACTGTGCCCCTGCCACCTGCACCAGTGCCCCTGCCTCCTGCTGGAGAAGATCCCAGCCCCCCTGCCTCGCCCTCTCGGGTGGCGCGTGTGCGTGACCGCCTCCGTCAGGACCTCAGGGATCGGAGGAGGGCGGCACGCTCACAAGCAAGACGCTCCCTGAGCCCTGAGTTTTGAGAGGATTCTGGCCCTTCTAAGAGCAAGGATGCTTGAGTTGCAACAGGATCCTGGCTGCCTCTCTGAGCCAGCAATTAGCCCAAATGGGCAACAGCCAGCAGAGGGCTATATAGCTGTAGGCTTTGGGAGGAGGCTTTGTGGAAGCAACTAGTCATCTACCTGACGTCCTAGCATCCACTTCGGCTTTTGACTTTGGACCTCCTGACCTTGGCTTGACTTCTGGACCCCCTGACTACGGCTTCTGAACCTCTGACCTACGATACCTGGACAACGATTTGGCTTTGGCACCTTGGACACTCTTGCTCACCGGTTACAGACCTTGGACTGCCCCTGGACTTCGCCTGGCCTGGCCCCAGCTCGTGACAAAAAGTGTCCGGTAATCTGTTCCAAGCACTCCAAATTTCCTGTTCGTAGTGGCATTCATCATTCTCCAAACGATTTCTTTCCAGATTCTCAAGTTTGGACCTCAAATCGACAAACACTTGAATCCAGATGCTGTCTTGAAATTCAGCAAGTTGCATCTCCAAATTATCAAGATTCATCCATGTGAAACTATTTAATTCTAAAGCACTGTAGACTACTACATCTGGATACTTAATTACTTTAATGGTCTGTTCAAGGCTTCTGAATTGATTAAATCTTTCACTGAACTGGTCAAGTAACGAGTTCACAATATCATGGTACTTCATGTGCATGGGCTCTATTTCATTTTGTACAGTTGTGTTGGCATTCTCAAAATACTTTTTAAGCCGTGGAAAATACTTATACATTTTACTTTCTATATCTCGCTTAAAGATTTGAAGTTTACTTTGAAAGGCTTTTATGTATCCAAACATAACATCGATACTTTTGCCAAAACCTTGTAATTTTAAGTTTAGCTCATTCATATGAACAGAGATATCTGTGAAAAACATCAATGAGTTGACCCACTTATGGTCATTGAGCTGAGGAAAGGTTGCATGATCCTTATTCTCCAGAAAAAGCTTAACTTCTGAAAAGCACTCCACAAATCGCTCAAGTACTTTCCCTCGGCTTAGCCACCTCACATTATTGAACATCAGCAATCCACTGTAGGTTGAATCAACTTCCTGTAAAAGTGCAGAAAATTCTCCCTTGCGAAGGGGTTGAGCAGCTATGAAATTCACTATTTTTGTTACAACAGACATTATATCATTTAATTCTGTGAATCCTGCCTTGGCACACAACACCTCCTGATGGATGATACAATGAAAAGGAACAAGTGGATGTCCAATAGCTTCCATAAACAGCTTCACAAATCCTACATTTTTTCCCACCATATTGGGTGCCCCATCCGTTGTCACTGACACAACTTTACACATATCAATGCTTAGGTCACGGAATGTTTCTACAACAACCTTACATATTTCCTTCCCTGATGTACTTGTTGGTACTGATTCTAACTTAATCAACTCTTCTCTCATTGTGAGGCCATCAGAATATCTAGCAATAATGGCCAACCGAGCATTTGATGTGACATCAGTAGTTTCATCAAGAGAAACTGAAAAATATTTGCAATTATCTAAGGGTGTTTTCGCACTCACGTTTTACTGGCGCCACGACCCTCCTGACGCCGGCGAATCTGCATGGATTTCGCACCAGAAGCGCCGGCGCACCCAGAAGCGCCGGCTACTTCCGTCGCTAAGCCAGCGCAAACGTTTTCCTGCATCTTTGCGATTTGCGTTTGCGCTGGCTTAGCGACGGAAGTAGCCGGCGCTTCTGGGTGCGCCGGCGCTTCTGGTGTGAAATCCATGCAGATTCGCCGGCGTCAGGAGGGTCGTGGCGCCAGTAAAACGTGAGTGCGAAAACGGCCTAAGTCTCCTTTTAACTGATGCTGTATGTTTGTGTTCAATCTCATTATTCTGTCTTTGATGACATTTCTACTGATTGGTAACTCAGAAATTCTCTTAATAATAGCATCTTTATTTTGCATATCTTGAAATAAAACTGGTGCACATCTTAGAAGAGTTTCTTTAATAAATTCACCTTCACTGAGGGCTTTTCCATGCTGAGCTATGGAGTGAGCAACGCATAAACTTGCAGAAGTTAAATTTGTTGATCCTTTTACAAATTTAAGGAGGGAACTTGATTGATTGAACTTGAACTGCCTAGAAATGTATTCCTTCCTTTCATCCAGACTTTTTTCTAAGAGCTGATGGTGGTTAGTTTCAAAATGTCTGTTTATGTTTCACGTTCTGCTTACTACTGTCTCATTGCATAGTATGCACAATGATCTGTTTTTTCTATCTATAATGCCATACATCTCTGTCCATGTGTCTTGAAAGGGTCTGCTACTGCTACTGCCACTCCCTTTATCATTCACTTTTGCTTTTTTATTCTTTGGCTTATCCATCTCTGGGCTGCAACACTACATAAATAAAAATAATGGCATTTTATATAAAAGGTAAATTCAGAAATATTATTTGTACCAGGAGTCATTTCAACAAACACTGTTAGAGGTAATTAAAAACCTATTAAATTAACTGCTATATTACCTCTGTAATGGTGTTGTTGGACAGACTCCTGTCACAAAATAATTTCTACACTACACTACGTGATTTCTTCTGTAAATAGCAGTAGGCAGGCACATACCTGCAGCACGTATGGCAGAGCTCAGCAACTCTTTGTCTTTGGAACAGGAAATGGCTTGGAACAGTGGAAGGGTCCAGATGACAGGACAAGGAAGCACATCTTCAGAAGACGAACCCTGCCAGGAGAAGGAGCTTAAAGTCACAATGTTGTCCAACACAGGAGAGGGGCTGAATGCTGCAGCATAGACATCCAGCCTGGCATCTTACAGTGGGGGGGGGGGGGCACAATGTCTCTTCTGTAATGCACCTACCTGCAGCACTTGTGGAACAGCTCAGCAACTCTTTGGAACAGGAAACATGGCTTGGAACAGTGGAAGGCTCCAGAGGACAGGACAAGGACACACGACCTCAGAAGAACCCTGCCAGGAGAAGGAGTTAAAATTCACAATGATGTCCAACAAAGGAGAGGGGGCATCTAACAGTGGGGGAGAAGAGGGGGGGAGACACAATGTCTCATCTGTAATGCACCTACCTACCTGCAGCACTTGTGGCAGAGCTCAGCAAGTCTGTGGAGCAGGAAACATGGCTTGGAACAGTTGAAGTCTCAATATGGCAGGACAGGGAAACACGACCTCAGAAGAAGAACCCTGCCAGGAGAAGGAACTAAAAGTCACGATGATGTCCAACATAGGAGAGGGGCTGAATGCTGCAGACTAGACATGCAGCCTGGTGTCTTACATTTGGGAGAGAACAGTGGATGGCTCAATATGGCAGGACAGGGAAACAGGCCTCAGTATTTTTGTTCATTTCAGATTTCATGGGTTTTTTTTTTTGGGGGGGGGGTTGTTTTTTTTAAATTAAAATTAAATTACATTTTTATTTTAAAATGATTTTTTTGTATTTTTTGCTATCAATTAGGCCTGAGGTAGGTAGGAGGCCAAGAAAGGGGTGACACAGTGAGTCAGTGGTCATGGAGCCATCCAGCCAGAGGTGCCCTGTGTTCAGAGGGCATCTTAACAACACGGGAGGCACACCAGGGGCCAGGCTGGCAGGAGACACAGGGGGCAGTGGTGCCCGCAGCTATACAAAATGGGCGGCAGCACAGGGGACAGGTACAACTTGACTCATGGCAGCACAGGAGACAACCACACTCACCAAATGAGGGGGCCGCAGGAGAACCAGGCACAAAGGATCCAGTGCGCGGTCTGCGGCCTAGGTCAGACGCCGCGCCATCGCCCGTGTGAAGTGTGTCTTGCCGCTCGGAATCCTAGCCACACCCCCCTGCGCCAAACGTCAGTTTATATAGCAGCGGCTCCATGCCTGCATGCAACCAGCGGGGATTGCAGGGATTGGAGCACAGCGCTGTAAATCAAAACACAGCCTGTGAATGTGTAGGTTTCCGGTGTGTCAGCCAAATTGCCTCGTCGTGTCACCAGTGACACGCGTGTCATAGGTTCGCCATCATGGCCCTATAATAAGCTTTAGCAGTTTTGCAAACTACTTGCATCTTTACCTCTTGTGTTATGTTCTGTTTAAAAAAGGATTCCATTTCCACCTTAGATTCTTTCAGAAAGTCTTTATCTTACAAAATTGAAATATTTAGCCTCCATGATCCTTTTGTCTGTGGGCCTTTGAGCTTTATCATTACAGGGCTATGGTCTGAAATAACTCTTGTTTGCATTTCTGTATCAACTAAGTCTTTAATCATACTTGTAGAGAGCCAACACATATCAATTCTTGACCAAGTTTGGTGGCTAGAGGAATAGTAAGTAAAGTCTTTGGAGCTGGGATATCTTCTCCATACATCAACCAAATCCATTTCTTCTGCTTATTTCTAAAAACTTGTTGGCAACTGAAGACCTTTACTTTTCATCTGTTTGTGCATTTTTTTGTCCAGTTGTCTGTCAGAAACTGCACTGAAATCTCCTATTAGACAGTATTCTTCATACTCCAAATTTGATAATTTAAGATGCAAATCTTGAAAAAATTCTCTTGATGATCATTTGGGGCATAGATATTTGGAAGTAATTTTTTTTTTTGTTATCCACTGTAATTTCCACTAACAGAATTCTTCCATCTTCAGAAGCGTACTGCAATTCTGGGTTAAATTTATCTTTAATATATATTGCCACTCCCCTTTTCTTCTTGTTCATGTCTTTTGCTGTAAATAAATTACCAAGTTTTTTATTTTTCAAAAAATGTTGATCTTTAGTTAAAATATGAGTTTCTTGTAAGCAAATTATGTCCATTTCCATTTTTGTCAAATATCTAAAAGTCTTCCTCCTTTTGGAAAGAGAGTTGAGTCCATTCACATTAATTGAAATTATTGAAGCCATTATGGGTTTTGCTTATCATTATCTTTCTTATCTTTTTTGGAATGCTGTCTTGTATTGTATCTCCGTGGTTCATTTGGATTTTCTTCACCAGAACTTTCTTCCTCCTCTTCCTCATCCTTCTTTTCCTTGCCTTCTTTTTCCTTCACTCTATCCAGAAAATTCTGAGCTTTAAAAATGGAGTTAATCCTGTATCTGTTTTACTGGTAGTTAAAAAAAAGGCCTTCTGGCATTAGCCACATGTAGGATATTTCTCTTCCTCTCAAAAAGTCTGTTAATGCTTGATATTCTCTCCTCTTTTGTCTCACTGGCCAAGGTACCTCTCTTAGAATTTTCACCATATTTCCAGCTATCATCATTGGTCTGTCTCTTACTTGCTTCAAAATGTCATCTTTAGTCCTCTTTCTTGTGAGTCTCAAATGAACTTCACTAGATAATTTGTTTCGTCTTGTATAGCTTGATGGCACCCATCTAACTTGATCAAACTCTTCTTCCATCCTCTGAGGAGTCACCTGTAAAATTTCAGCCAAGGCTTCACTTAAAATTTTCTGTAAATCTTCATTTTTCTCTTTTGGTATATTTTGAAACCTCAACATATAGGTGGCTCTGTCTACTTCCAGCTGCAAGAGTCTAGAATTCTGTATACTCTGTTCTTTTTCCAAATGTTCCACATTTTGGATATTCTCTGTCACCTGACCATCTAGTACTTTTAAGGATTTGTTGGTCTCAGCTGTCTGTTTGCAATTCTCTCCAAAAGCTCTTGTTTAATCTCTGCCATCTGTTCACCAATATTATCTACTTTACTAGTCAGCTGTGTTATAGCAGTCATTAAGGTGTTTTGCAATTCTTTCATATCTCCCTGCATGGTTGTAAATTTCCCTGGCCCAGGTGGAGCGTTAGGCAAAGAAAATGGTGGCTTTCCTTCTCTGTTATCTTTTTTTTTTTTTTTACTGTTTCTTTGAAATCAGTCCCAGCTTTATTTTCCATTCTTATTAGAGAATGGAAAATAACAGCCACAAATTCAATAATGTCCACTCACAGCCACAAGTTCAATAATATCTCTTCAACGTTTGTTTTGAAACTCTATGTTCCTGTTTATAACAGATAAGTTAATCTCCACCAAACGATGCCCTTATTATGAAGTAGTTTTAAAAAGAAAACAACCTTCAAGTACATATGAACATGAACATATGAAGCTGCCTTTAGGGATGTGCATTCGGCCTGGCTGAGCTGCATATACAGCCGAATCAATGCTGATTCGGCTGTATTCGGAATTACCCGCAGCCGAATGCCATTGCCGCCCATTATGTGGCTCCCGAACGCGGCTCGCGCATACTTCCGAATAGCCATTCGGAAGTATGCGGCTGTCAGCTGTCAGCTGTCAAAAGGCGGGAAAAGCAGCCTCTGCAGCCTCAAAGGAGCTGCTTTGCCTGGTTTCCCGCCTTTAGTGGCCTCTTCCTGCCTTTCCCATATCCTCCCTGGGATCAGGGAGGGGGGGAGGGGGAAGAGGAGCCCCAGCAGCCAGCCAATCCAAAGCATGCATTTGCAAAATGCATTGCAAATGCATGCTTTGCAGGGCTGTTGTTGTGTACTGTGTAGCTGATGGCCCAGCCATCAGCTACATTGTTATTTTGATCTTTTGCTTACTTGGGTATCCAAGTAAGCAATGTTCTCTGGCCAATCAGAGAGAGCAGTTCTATTTTTTGAAATTGCTCTCTGTAGGGCCAGAGAACCTTTTTAAGGAGTCTTCCTGCTGGACTCCTCCATGCTGTGTTGGTGTATGTGGGTTGGTGTGAGAGAGATTGTGCTGCTGCTGGTGGCTGGCCCTTGGCTTCAGCTCCTGCCTGCTGCTCTCTCACTGCCTTACCAGAGACCTCCCTAGACTCAGAGAAGACAAGGTAAGACAGTTTTGGGGTTCTTGTTTTAGTTTTTGTTGTTAAAAGGACTAGAGTCCCTTTACTTGTTCAGATTTGGGTGGGTGAGTACTGGGTGGGTAGGGTAGCCTATTTGGGGTTGGGGTTAGGTTCTGCTGGGGGTGGGGGGGCCTGGGGTGGGGTTTTTTTGCTAATTTGCCCATATCTTAATTTAGTGAGAGGACTTTTTAAAGTGCAGTGTCCTTTTACTTCTCCTGATTTGGGTGGCTTGGATTTCTTGGGGTTACGGTGAAGGGGGTTTTTTTTGGGGGGGGAGTTCCTGTATTATTAAAAGTTGAGTTTTTTACTGTTTCATTGTTTGATTTGTTGCTGCTGTGTTGTGTCTGCTGTGTTACTTTTATTTTCAGGTTATTGGGGGGGTGCTGCTTGGCCTAATTTTCATTGTTTAAAAGGCCACTTTTGTCCCCCTTTTCTGGTTCTGGTTTTAGGGGTGGGGGTGTTGTTGTTGACTGATTTGGCCTGAGTTTTCTTATTGGTGAAAGGCCACTTTTTAAAATCTTGAGTTGCTTTGCTTGGCCTCTTGTGATTCTCTGGTTTTGTTTTGGTTTTTTAAAATTGAGTTGCTTTGCTTGGCCTCTTGTGATTCTCTGATTTTGTTTTGGTTTTTTAAAATCTTGAGTTGCTTTGCTTGGCCTCTTGTGATTCTCTGGTTTTGTTTTGGTTTTTTAAAATTACCTCTGGTTGGTGTGGGGGTTGGCGAGGGTGTGTGTGGGCTGGGTCACTTTCTTGTTGTTATAGAGTGATTTTTGGAATCTGAGTGTGCTCTCGGTTTGGCTAGGGCCACTAAATAGGCTGCCCCACTAATAAGGGTGTTTTTAGGGATTGTGTTTTTTTGAAATTTAAAACAAAATTAATCCAGTTTAGGGCTTTATCTCCTTTCACAATTCAAGTAGGCCAGATAGGGGTGCTTTAAAAAGTTTTTAGGTTTCTCATAAAAGGCAGCGTGACTACTAGGCCACATCAGGCTCCCTTTTAAAGAGACTAGGGTTGCAGCAGCGGTGCATCTGGCTTTCAGCCACTGAAAGCTGGTGCATCCTTAGATTTCCACAGGGTAAACCACAGCTTCTCTCACGTTATAGGGGACACCTGATTTCTAGTTTGCAAGGAAATCAGGTTTGTCCCAGGATCTAGTTAGGAGAAGTTTAACTAGGAGGATATAACAAGGATTGCCTTCATCTCAAGGTAGCCTTTTAAAAACTGCAGCCAGGTAGAGGCAGGATCACCTAGTCTCCTAAACTTTACCAGATGACTACTACCCCAACCCAAAGAAGGACAGGTTAGGGACCAAAAAACAAATAAACAAGCTTTGGTGGGAGGGTTTTTAAAAAGAAGTCAGGGCACCTGTTGGTTCAGGGTACAGTGCAGTGAGTTAGGTTTGTAAAAAACCCCACTCTCAGTTCAGGTTCTGTGAGACTGGCCAAGGGTGACATGAGTGACAGGCAGCAGAAGAGGGGCCCTGGGGGCAAGGCCAAGGAGAAGACTAGAGGGGTGGAGGGGAGGGGGAGGACCCAGGTCTCCCCCCCACCTGTTCGCGGGGCCACTCCACAGCCGCTTTCCAGCACTCCGAACTCTGGCCAGAGTGTGATGAAGAAGAAGGCCCGCCTTGGGCCCTTAATTGAGGCTGCTGCTGGGGCGCCCCGAGCAAAGGTGCCATTAGGTGCTGGCACTGCGCAGGGGTCTGCTGCTCGGGCAGTCACTCCTCCAGCTGATGTCGCTCGGCCTCAGCAGCCGGAGGAGAGGCAGCAAGAGCAGCCCTCCTTGGAGATGAGCTTTGGGGACAGTTTTCTGTCCAAAACAATCACCCCAAGGAGGGTGGAGAGTGTCGTGCAGGAGCTGGAGGAGAAGCTGGTTGAGGAGGACCAGCCCCCTTCTTCCGTTCCTTTGGGCACCAGCAGACCTTCAGGGGATGGCCAGGAGGGGAGGCCACATGGGGTGGAGGGGGAAGAGATGGAGACACACGAGGTGCCTCCATCTCCGCCCACTTCCCCCCGGCGGCCAGCCCCTCCTGCCACCCCGAGGCACGATGTGTCTCCCCCGAGCACCTCAAAGGAGGTGGCTCCGGACACCCAAACTGCCAGTCAGTTTGGGCATCCGTTCACCTCCGAAGTATGGAAGCATTTCCAACTTATGGAGGATCCACGTTATGCACAGTGCAAGCTGTGTAGGGCCCGGATCAGTCGTGGGCGGGACCTTGCCCACCTGACTCCAGGGGGGATGCGGAATCACCTGCGGAAGCACCACCCGGGGGTGCTTCTTAAGGGTGAGAAGCAGGCTGGTGCTGTGTTGTCCCAGCGGACAACAACACCACCCAGCCAGGGGGTCCGTCCCATCGTGACTACTCCCGCTCTCCAGGAGCGTTCCGTGGGAGAACAGGGACGCCAGGCATCTCTGCCTGAGATGTTTGGTAGGGGCACCTCTGTGCCAAGAGGGGGAATCAGGCATGGCAGGAGAGTGATCGCCTGGCACCTTGCCAGGTCGGTCGCCCATGGGCTTCCGTTTTCAGTTGTCGAGAATCCTGGGGTGCGGGGGTTGCTGGAGTACCTGGCGCCCTGGTACAAAATTCCTGCTAGAACCACCCTTAGCAGGACCATTGTGCCAGCTCTTTTCAGGGCGACCAGATCTGTGGTGAAGGAGCATTTGTCCCATGCTGCCGGGGGGACTGTTCATTTCACCTCAGATATCTGGACCTCCAAACATGCGTTCGAGGGTTATCTCTCCCTGACTGCGCATTGGTGGCAACCCAGTGAGGTGCGGGGTGGGGGTGGCAGTAGTGACAGGCAGGGTCAGGGCCGCCGGGCCGGCTATCGCTGTGCCTTGCTGCACGCCAAAGCAGTCGACGCGCCGCACACGGCGGACACTCTCAGAGCCATCCTCTCACAGCAGGTAGAGGCCTGGGTAGGCAGCGGGGGGGGGGACGTCGCCAAGGGCTTCGTGACTGATGGTGGCTCAAACATCAAGGCGGCTGCCCAGCGTGCGGGCCTAAAACGCCTTCCTTGCGTGGCCCACCTTCTCCACCTCGTGGTCAAGGACGCGTTGGGGCAGACGAAAAGCAATGATCGTCTGTATCAAGCCTCGACCCATGAGTACCAACTTCTGCTCCAGAAATGTCGGTACATCACGGGTCACTTCTCACGCAGCAATACGGACTTGTATCGGCTGCGTGAGAAACAGACACAGACAGGCGTGCCATGGCACCGCCTGTTTGGTGACGTCAGCACACGCTGGAACTCCACCTGCGCCATGCTGGAGCGCATGGTGGAGCAGAGAGCAGCCCTGGATGCCTCTGAGACGAGGGTCTTTCGGGATGAGAACCGTCTCACCCAAGAGGATTGGGTGGTCATTTCTCAGACTGTGGAGGTTCTTGGGCCCTTCAAGACCTACACAGAAATGCTCTCATCTGACACGGCGAGCATCGCACTGGTCGTTCCCATGGTCCAGATGGCCCATGAGGACCTGGCCTCATTTCTAGTGCCAGCTCAAGGCCGTGCAGACCTTCTTCCAGCGGTGCGCGCCCTGGTTGTTAGGCTGCAGGTTGGGCTAGAGGCCCGCTTTCAGACTTTCACCCAGGATAAGGTCTACATGATGGCGGCCATGTTAGACCCGCGCCTTAAGGGCACAGTCGCCGAGCGGGCCAATGAGCTCGATCGCTGGCGACACGAGCTCTCCCAGAAGGTCGAGCGTTCCAGAGTCAGGGGGGGGCCAGTGTCGATAGTTGAGGAGGAGGGGGGTGGAAGCAGCTCATCTGCGAGTGCGACTTCCGCTGCTGTTGTTCATCCCCAGCCTCCCCAGCTAGGCAGTGTTTCCCACCAGACTCACGCCACGAGGAGTGCTGAGGTGACATTCATCGGGCGGGTCGTTGGCCCCTCTAGGAGCGGTAGGGCACCGAGAGCGGAGACGGGTGCTGCGATGGTGAGGGACTATCTTTTTGAGCCCCTCGAGCCACAGGAAGCATCTCCTTTGGACTACTGGGTCACGAAGGAGGGGGTCTGGCCGGCCCTCTCCGCCGTGGCCAAGGCGTTCCTCTCCTGCCCACTGACGAGCGTGCAGAGCGAGCGCGTCTTTTCACATATGGGCGACATTGTCTGCCCACATCGCAATCGCCTGCAACCCTGGACAGTTCAGCAGTTGATCTTCCTGAAGGTCAACTTGCCTCTGTTCGGCTCCCCAAACATGGACTTTGAGATTGAATGAAGTGAGCACCTACTTGTGCCTGCATCCTCTCTTGGCCCGTGCTTGGAAGATGGTTGTAAAACGCTCCTCCAATAAAAACTGACTACTAGAGTCCAAAGACAGCCCAAAAACTCACTCACAAATTGATTGGCAGTGCACCCCCCCCCATCCCTCCCCAAACCAAAAGTGAATGCTGGTTTAAAAACTGCAAAGCGATCCAAATTTCTCCAGTCCTCCACCCACACATGCCTAATAATACTGAAAGGGCCATTGCAGCCCCCAACTGTAACCGACAGCACCCACAGGCATAACCCACCCAGTTTTTTTTCAGGGGCAGGAGGAAGAAAGAGGGAGGTGCCAGTGATGATGACAGGCAGCCAGCAGCCATACCAATGCTGAGGTCCCTCTAATGGGACAGTGATGCTGGTGTGTTACTGCTGAGCTGAGAGAGAAGGAATGGTTGCCTTCCTCTCACATAGTCTGAGGCCCTCCCAGTGATCTTCCTCATTTGGGGTGTAATTCAGGCTCGCCTCCTCGTGGTGCACCCTGGGTAACGCGAAAGAGCCGGGACCAGCCAACCATCCATCACTCAAGGTAAGTCAAAATGCTTCTTGCTTTGTGTTGCAGAATGATGTAGAGCTAGGTGTGGTGGTCCACCACTTCTCTTGTTTGAGACTAGAGTTGTGTTGTTTGGGACAGGGAAGCTGGCACCTGGGTAAGAGACCCAGAGGCAGCAGGCTTTTTGTGGTTGGCCAGCTCTCCCCGTGTTGTTTGGGGCAGGGCTGGAGAGCTGGCATCTGTAGATTGTGTGTTCTGTGGCAGGGAAGCTGGCACCTGGGTGAGAGACCCGGAACCAGCAGGCTTTTTGTGGTTGGCCAGCTCTCCCCGTGTTGTTTGGGGCAGGGCTGGAGAGCTGGCATCTGTAGATTGTGTGTTCTGTGGCAGGGAAGCTGGCACCTGGGTGAGAGACCCGGAACCAGCAGGCTTTTTGTGGTTGGCCAGCTCTCCCCGTGTTGTTTGGGGCAGGGCTGGAGAGCTGGCATCTGTAGATTGTGTGTTCTGTGGCAGGGAAGCTGGCACCTGGGTGAGAGACCCGGAACCAGCAGGCTTTTTGTGGTTGGCCAGCTCTCCCCATGTTGTTTGGGGCAGGGCTGGAGAGCTGGCATCTGGGTTTGCTGCAGCCAGGTCTGCAGAGCAGACCTTGAGCAGATTGTGTTTTGTGTGGCAGTGACGTTGGCAACTGGGTTTATATTGGTGCCAGGCCTGCAGGGTTCATAGATTAGATAGAGGGATGTAGTGCATTTGGGGCCTATAGAGATTCTCTGGTGTGAAGTTAGGTTTGGCTTTGGGTGCCCCAGGAATTGGACCCCCTGGTCCAATTTTTTTTTGGCCTTGTGGGTTTTGTGTGGGACAGTGCCCTGAAGCTGCACAGCAGTTTGGGGGGCTCTCCTCAAAACCTCCTGCTCCCCAGAGCCACTTTTCCCACGACAATTGCAGTGAGGAAGTGGCTCTAATTGGTTTTTTCTCACCATTGGGAGCAGTGTTCCTTTTGGGGTGCCGACAGATGGGTGCTGTCTTTTGGGGCCAGGGGGGTTGCATGCTGGGGAGTCCCCTGAAGCTGCCCTGCAGTTTTGGGGCCTCTCCCTCAAACCCCCCTCTGGCCAGAGCCACTTTCCCCACAGCAATTGTAGTGGAGGAAGTGGTTAATTGGGCTTTCCCCATCATTGTTGGCAATGGGCCTTTTGGGGAGCCCAAAGACAGGGACCCCCCGGCCCAATCTTTTTGGGACTTGGGGGGGTTGGAGGGGAGAGTCCCCCGCAGGTCCTCTGCAAATTTGGGGGCTCTCCCTCAAACCCCCTGCCCCCCAGTAGCCTCTAATTATGCCCTATGTTGCCATTGATTTCAATGGCCCTTAGGGTGTAATGATGGAATAGGGGCACCCTCTTTGGGCGCCGCTGGAATGGGATCCCCTGGCCCAATCTTTTTGGGACTTGGGGGGGTTGGAGGGGAGAGTCCCCTGCAGGTCCCCTGCAAATTTGGGGGCTCTCCCTCAAACCCCCTCCCCTCCAGGCGGTTTCAATTATACCCTATTTGCCATTGATTTCAATGGCCCATAGGGTATAATGATGGAATAGGGGCACCCTCTTTGGGTGCCCCTGGAATGGGATCCCCTGGCCCAATCTTTTTGGGACTTGGGGGGGTTGGAGGGGAGAGTCCCCTGCAGGTCCCCTGCAAATTTGGGGGCTCTCCCTCAACCCCCCCCTCCAGGCGGCTTCAAATATACCCTATTTGCCATTGATTTCAATGGCCCATAGGGTATAATAGGGCCGTATATTCGGAAATAGCCGCACATTACCGTATATGCGGCTATTCCGAATACGGTATTCAGTAGTACATGGGGAATCCGAATTTTTTTCCCCGTGTACTTCTGAATCCGTGTAATTCCGAATTTTTTTTTTTGCACATCCCTAGCTGCCTTATACTGAATCAGACCTTTGGTCCAAAGTCAGTATTGTCTTCTCAGACTGGCAGTGGCTCTCCAGGGTCTCAAGCTGAGGTTTTTCACACCTATTTGCCTGGACCCTTTTTTGGAGATGCCAGGGATTGAACCTGGGACCTTCTGCTTCCCAAGCAGATGCTCTACCACTGAGCCATCATCCCTCCCTCCCTTCTAGCTTCTATCAACAATTTGTGGTAGCCAAAACAATGCTAAGAATAATAATAAACAGAACTTTTTAGCCAACCACATTAAATTGTCAATAGGTAAAACAATTCAGTTCACTACAACAACAATTAACTGTTACAAGTCATCTAGCAATGCTGATTCAGTTGAAATCCAAATCACCAGGTCGTTCAAATAACTTCAAATTTCAGAAACTTCAAGGTGTAAATTTGTAATCCAGGGCTGAATGCCCTATTTGTAATACAAGAGTGAGATCCAAAATTAAGAAAGAAGCCAATAATCCAAACAAAAGAAAAGGAAATCAGGAACTCCCAAAAGTAAAGGCAAAAAATAATAGAAAATAGGAAAAAGTTCCCCTATTTGGTGATACAAAAAGAAATGAAAAATGAAAGGTGCATAAAAAAGAAGGAATCCCAAACCAAAAAAATATTTAAACCAGTTCAAAAAAATATTCCAGCCACAGATAAAAAGAAGGCAAAGAAAAAATAAAAACAAGTTTAAAAGGTTATATCCATATCATCCAACAAGAATAGATAAAAATCCACTTTGGAAATTTGTAGAGGTATTCTTCTTACAGCCAGAGATCCTGTTATGTCTTATAAGTCAATATCAAGTACCCACCAGTCTTTATAAGTTAATTAAAACTCTTATAAATTCATTCCGAGCACTTCAATTTAAGCTTCAAAGTATTTTTAAGCCAGCTATCTTTCACATCCATGTACACTTGTCAGCAAACATCTTTCCCAAAATCCAAAGCATTTTTTCTCCCCCAAAGGGGGTTTAAAAGATCAGATAAGTTCAGCCATCAAGTCTCTTATAAAACTAAAAGTTGGTGTGATCTCCTCATGCAGGTATTTTCAATGTTATCAGGTTAGGCAGAAACTTTTGCAAGCCTTAAAAAGAATGAGGGAGCATTTCTCTCACCCTGCCCCCCCCCCTTCTCAGACTTTTGTCCCACTTGAGATCTGCTTCATTCTTGATTCTCCTTTTTCCTGCTTGTCAGAGTTGTTACCATTCAAAAAAGTAGTATAGGAAAAGAACACTTACAGTAGTAGGAAGATCAATGTCACATCTTGATATTAGAAAGTTTTAAGGTCCAAAATGTAGTGTGCTGAAGAAAAGGAAAAGAAGCCGGTGGCTGACCCTCTTGCCATTTAAAAATGGTGATTGGAGCGATGAGATTAGAGACAAGCGGGATCAGGGAGCAGCCACCTCCGCTGACACGATTTGAAAGCGGCTCTGGACGCATTGGTCCGAGCCGCTTTCAGCCGCACGTTGCCGAAAGCGGAAGCCTGTAGTTTGAATCTTAAGCATGGATTGAAGGTCTAGTTACTCATATACAACTATCCTGGGGATTCACAGAGTTTAGCTTTGGACTTCTTGACAAAGTGTATCTGTGCTATAGTTCTCATCAAGGAGCTCAGAATTACAACCTAATTGATATTTTGAAAATAGGTCACACTCTACATATGAACATGATATAGAAGTGATTCTCTATCCACTAACCTCTCACAAGGGTTGTGTAATGTGTCATGAGGACCATAGCTTCAATCTCTGCCTCTGGCAGGTGGGTATATTTATATTTGCCTTGGGATAAATGGTTTCAGCAACTTGCCCATTAAGTTACATCAATCATAGTTTCAGTCTCTCCTCTATGCATGACATAATCACACTCTTGTGAATTGCAACATACATGGATGTGCATAACTACAAGTGTTCATTTCATGTCCTGCAGCTACTACAGCATAGCAGATAATGGTGCTTCATAAGCCTTTCATGTAGCTTACTGAAGTGTCGTTCTGGAATCTAGGAGTGGTAGCAGGGAAGATCTGTTAGTAAATGCATACTCTGTAGTTATCACTTTTCTTTATGTGTTCTCCTCTCCCCACAGACTCCATTAACTTTTACAAGATTTCTACTCGCTATTAGGTAGATTGAACAACAAAAGATAGCTGAGGCCATATTATTATAATTTCTCAAGCATCTGATTGTCAGTGTTTGTTGTAGGAATCTATAGCAAATCCCTTCTGTTATCATCTTTATTGATTGAAAATGAGCACAAATCCAAATTACTCCTGAGTGTTTAAATTGTCATCAACTGTACCATGGTGTTTAAATAATACATTTTCTGTGCTTGACAAATACATTGGGCTTTCAATTGCTTCTGAAAATGAAAATGAATCCCGTGAGAGCTTTGTAAGCAAACACATTGTAGATACATGCACAGGGGCAGTTATTGATTTTCTTTTGCAATGCTTTCATTTGCAGAAGCAGACTGCATAAGTCTGACAAACAGAATGATGCATTAGTGAATGTTAACCTGGCAAACCCACAAGAATTCTTGCAGCATCAAGGAAGAAGCATTAAATGCCTCCAGGATAGAATAAATTCCCACCTGCTGTATTAATTAGGTTCAAGTGTAAGTCAAGAGGGTCATACAGGTGGAATAACTGCAGGGAAGCTGCATTTCCAAGAACAGATTGTGCTTTAAAACTTCTAGAAAGTATTTGCTAGCATATGGTTTCAAGTCCCAAATGTAGGGCTAAGAGACTGGACTCATGGAAATAGTTATGTAACTGTCCCCATCAGTGGAGAAGTATTTTGTAATGCAGGCAGGCATCCAAAAACGCCACATACGGGAAAGGGCAAGAAAATCTTCATTTATTTAATAAATGATACTTTGCCAGTTTGAATAGTACACAGTATTAGAAACATAATATTGTGTACTATTCAATCTGGCAAAGTATCACAATATTAGAAACATAATATTATGATAACAAAGCAATAAAAATATGACAGATAGAAATGTGGGTGGCTGCTGATAGCAAGAGAATGCTGGATAAACTGGCCAGCTTCTTCTTTGTAAAGTGTGATATGGTGGTTTCTGGTAGAACATCTGCTTTGCATGGATAAAGTTGCCATTTCAGGGCCTGTAATCTCCATCTGAAGGGGAGATTACAGGGTGATGTGAAAGATCTCTACCAGTCTGGGTAGTTAACACTGACCTTGATGTCAATGGTTGGACTCAGTATAAGGTGGCTTTGTGTGTTTTCAGTTCAGTCCACTTTTAATTCAAGATTTGAATTGTTGCATTTAATTTGCAAAAGCATATCAAACTCCAGTCACTATGTGCCAGTGGCAGTGTTCCCTCTAAACTGAGCTAGTGTGAGATAGCTCACAGTTTTTTAGCCTCCAGCTCACACATTTTTGCCTTAACTCAGGAAAAATGCCCCCAGAGTAAACTAATGCAGTAACTCACAACTTTAATGCCAGTAGCTCACGAAATAGGTTTTTTTGCTCACAAGATTCCACATTTTAGAAGGAATATTGGCCAGTGGACTTAGAACTATATTTCTAATAATTTGCTATATATCTTAAATTACGGAGTATCTTTCCATGGCTTGGAATATTCTGTTATGGAAGAGCTTGCTCCCAGAAGCTTATATCTTCCAAGGTTCCCTTTAGCATTAATGGGGGTTGGCTGCACATTATTTGTAATTTCTTGTAATCACTGTATTTACAAGAAAACTGCCTATGTCTCTCTGTCTGTTTATCGTCCATCTGTCTGTCTAATTCATGGTCCTCAAGTTACTTAGAAAGCAACACCCACAGGTAAGATAAAAGTTTCTGTGTGCTCATGGTGTCCCAGAGATGAAGACAAATGGGATTTGGTTTTTTTAAAAAATTAACCAAGAGGGGGGGAAAGGGGTGGGGTGGGGCACGATCTCAATCAGATGAAGAGTAAATATGTTCTTGTAACATCAAATGTAGTTAAAGGGCTGTCTATATATTTTTTTAAAAAAAGAATCTGAGACACTTTCTAGAGAAAACAACAGAATTATACCTATTGTTGTTCACAGAGCAAAAGGGCCCTAAACTTCCTCTTTGGAGCAAGAGAATAAGAACAAGTGCTTCCTTCATTGCTGTGGGAAACCATTGGACCCCCCCATACATTTCAACCCCTGACTTTTTTGTGTTAAATAAGCAGCAGGGACCTCTGGCTGAATACATACTTTGGGGCTCCATAAATACATTAATTAGTATGCCTTTTCAGAATAACCAGGAACACTTATAATTATGCATATTAAATAGGACGAATAGGGAGGAAAAGCAACAGGGAACTCTAGGTGAATGCATACTAATGAGGTATAAACACTACTTCATTAAGTAAGCATTTTCAGAATAATCAAAACCAACTTTTTTGTTTATGTTTCTTCAGAAACTGAATATTAATCAAGCTTCTCTATCATTAGTTTGTGTGTAGGGGAGGTCACAGCTCAGGAAATAGTCAAAATGGTTAGACCATGTTATCATGCACTCACCCATAATTCCCCAGGCTTTTCCCACAGCCTTTCCGCTCTGCATGACTCCACTGGAAGAGACAAAGGGGTCAGCAATGCTAACATCTTGTTCTGTCAAAACTTGCAATGATTAAATAAAACAGAAACATTTTCTATGGATCAGAAAAGACTTTGCTGGATACCTTTTCTCTCTTTTCTATTTCCTTCTTTTGTATTGTGCATTTTTAGGACTGCTGTGAAAACAAGCACTTGGTGGAATTTAAAAAAAAACATAGGCCGCAATCCATACCCTTCCTGTGGTCTATGCCCCTCTGTGTTTTATTGACTCTGATTTGCATCACTCATTCATTGATTTTAAAGCTATCAAGTCTTATTCTCAAAATTTTTGTTCCAGGGAACTTTTAATGAATCAAAGAAAACTGGATGGAATACTACTATTTTGCTCAACCCACTTCTTCTGTGCTCCTGTATTGGTTGTCAGTTATTAAGGCAGAGATATGAAAAATGTCTAGATGTAAACAGGGGAAGAGGAGAGGAAAGGCAGCTCTTTTTGACAGCAGCTGCCACATGTAACGTCTGTTTTGGCAATTGAAATGAAGCCTATGCAGCGGCGTCACTAGGGTGGGGCCAAGGGGGCCATTGGCCCTCCCCCAGAGCATTCTCATTGGCCCCAGGCGACCAATCCTCGCCAGGAGAGGGGAACAGAAAGGGAGGGAGTGAAGAGCGAGAGGAGCAGGGAATGGGAATGCGCCGGCGCGCGCCTGCCTGCCTGCCGGAGAAACACAGAAGGGTGAGTTTGTGTGTGTGTGTGTGAGAGAGAGCGCTTCCCCTCCCACCAACGGCAAGCGCCGCCTGGTTTGAGAGGCAGCCAAAGGGAAGGGAGGGGGTGACGCAGCGCACTTGGCCCCCGGGTGCAACCCACCCCAGTGACGCCTCTGAGCCTATGTGATTATTTTGTCACAATAGCCCCCTTTGCCCCTGCCTCTCCTCTACTCCTCTTGCTTTGCTTCCCCACCACTGTTAAAAAAAGATTAAATTACAAGTTCCCTGGGCCATAGGATGGTCTTTTAAAAATTACTGTTGCTACTTATACGTTACTCTTTAAAAGTCACATACTTTGATTGTATTTGACATTGTTTTAACATTTTATTGTGTTACTGTCAGGACTTTTCTTGAGCAGGAATGCAGTTCTGGCTAGCTCGGTGTCAGGGGGCGTGGCCTAATATGCAAATGAGTTCCTGCTGTTTTTTCTACAAAAAAGCCCTATGTGAAACAATGGTGATGTCAGGGGGTGTGGTCTAATATGCAGATGAGTTCCTGCTGGGCTTTTCTACAAAAAACCCCCTGGCTACTGTCTATGTTTGTTTTAATTGGTTTTATGTAATTGCCTTATTGATATGTAAGCCACTCTGAGCCTGCTTTGGCAGGGAGGGTGGGATATAAAATAAATAAATAAATACATACATACATACATTCTAGTTCAGTTTATTTATTGTAATGAGCCATTGGCTTTTACAAATCTACAAAAATCTCAAGGAAAAGCAAAGGACACTAGAAGTTAATGAACATACAAAGTATCATGTAAAGCAAAAGGGTATAACAACAAATGCAATACAAAAGCAATAACAATGGAGATATATACATAAATCTACAAATTATCCCTTTGCATTGCCACCTTGGCATGTATATTCTTTGCTGCAAGGGCAAAGACTGAAACTTTCTGGGAAATAGAAGCACCAATATCAGATAAAAGAAATAGTTTTTTCCCTCATCTGAATAAGCACTTAGGCCTGACAGAATTCCATCTAAAAATTTGGCCCTTGGACTAGAATAGAATGGACAGAAAAGTAAATAGTGGAGTAAATCCTCAGTTGCATGAGAACTGCAAATGCATAAATGTTGGGCCACTAGAGTTTGATTAAAACGACCTTCCATGACTGCTGGGAGACTACTGTTGCCAATCGCTGTTTTGGACCTCTGCAGTTTTAAGGGTTTTTAAGATCACATTAATTATTCTTTTAGCTTTTATAAAGTAGTCCCATTTGAGACTGGGTTTTTTTAGAAGACTTTCTCTGTCAGATTTTAAGAATAAATATATGAGAGCGAGTGTGAAGTAGTGGTTAAGAGTGCTGGATGAGGGCCTGTAAGATTCAAGTCCTCACTTATTGACAAACAAGACACTACACCTTAAAAAGAGTCTAGTTTGTCTATGGAGCCATGAATCTCATTGGGTGGCTTCAGACTAATCTCTCCTTCTCAATTTAACCTACCTTACAGGGCTGTTGTGAGATAACATGGAGAAGGGCAAATCCATATACGCTACCTGAGAAAAAAGGTGAGACAAAATGTGCTAGACAGATATTCATCTGTGCATATGTTCCTGATTTCAAGGAAGTACATATGTCTGAAAAACTGCTATCCTGAACCCTTTATAGGTGGGAAAGGTGCTGTTAGAAAGCTGGGACAGACAAGATAGTAATGTGGTGTGTGACCATTAACACAAAAGATAGAACTCTCTCCACACACAGGGATAGCTGTGTTAAGCCAAATGCCCTCAAAACGAGGTTGGGGAATTAGTTTGATGGACACCCGGCTTTAATAGGAATCTTTTTACCAAATGTATACCAGGCTCAATCATCCAGAGAGTGAATGCTCAATAAAGGACTCTAATTTAATAAAAACCAATTGTAATTTATTTAGAATAATAGTTCTTTCATACAAGGTAAAATACAAAACAGTCACACATTCACACAGGTCTAAGAAAAACAGATAGATTGATAGGGGTACATATAAGGGTAGACATACAGGGCGATATTACCTCTCGCAGACTCCAAGGAAGACTTCGAAGGCGACAGTTGAGGGAATGGGGGAAGGGCCCGAAACTGATCAGGAATCGGGGATGTATCTACACAGCGGTAAATGGGTTGCTGAATAGAAGCACACATGAGTGGAGTTGGATCAGAGGTTAAATAGACTCCCTTAGACCCTTAGGGGCTGGGAGGTCTTGGGGAGGAGCAGGGGGAGGCTCTGTGGTGACCATGAGGGCTGGACATTCGCAGAGCCAATGGTGAGTCCCTTGCTGACACCTAATTGGATGCCAGTTTGGGCCAATGAACTTCACCTTAGTCCGGTGAACCTGGAAATTTCCAAGCTGCAATGCTGCCTGGGGCGGCTCCAAGGTATTAGACTGGGGTGAGAAATGGGAATGGCTGGATACTTAAGGTTTAAATGGGATTATCTGGGAAGGTGACAATAGGGAATCAAATACTGGCCTAGGTATCACCCGGGTTAGACAAAAGACTTGGTTGAGACAGGAGATGGTTTTCCTCTTCCTTATCTTCTTCCTTGCAGGATCCATTGTCTAGGGTATTTCCAGACAATCAGGACTAACAGTTGAGCTATTAATTCATTCATGGGGCAAATGGGTTGCTTGCAGGCTCAGGGTGTGTACGTGTGACTTTCCCACTAAGAAGGAATGAGTCCAGCCTGGCAGGGTATGCTTGGATCAGGAAAGCAAGATGGATTCTGGTGGTGTTAAGCCTTTGGTTCATGGAGACAGGCTGGAAACATGGTGGCCTGGCTTCTTCTACTGCAGTGGCCAAGACTGGGCACACAAGGAGCAGCTGGAGCATGTCTGTAGTTCTGGCTAACACCCTTCAGAGATGTAGAATGCTGCTGCAAAGCTGAGGCTTATAGTATCCACATAAGCCTTAGAAACTGTAAGCAAAATCCACTTCTTAGAGCAGATGTGTGAGAGTCAAAACTCCAGGCACCCTGGCAACCATACTGGTGATCACGATGTCCATATGTATGAAAAGTAGGGGGCTTTTCCTCACAGCTGTAGCAAAAATATGCTCTCAGTGCTTCATTTAGGGCTGTTGGAATATCAGCTGTGATTTTTTTGGATCCTTCTTCCCACTACTATGAGCTCTATTTGTATGCGCACATGCTTTCTGATCGTGAGCCTTGGTCCAAATTGTACTACATTGATTCATGGAGATCTAATGGGTGGATTTGCCTGCCTTCTGGGCAGAATGTTGGTCCTGATTGCTATTTAAGTCCTTTTCAACATTATCATTTGATGATAATAAACCATCCAAACAGTTTCAGTTATTATTACCTCAGTCAAACAGCAATTTTTGTCATACTCTCAGAAATAACCTCTTGAAGAATAAGGGGGATGCACTTTTTTTCTTTATGGCACTTCAGATTTCTTTGCTATTTCAGTTCTATTGCTAAAGAAGAATACAGGGAAAAGATTGGATTCTTGACTTTGAGATTATTCTGCTTTTTCTTTAAATACCACAAAGCCCCCAGTTCCAAATATAGCAGCCTCCCTTGTGGATTAATTATCCTGATATTTCTCACGTTGAATTCTGCAGGAGAGCTTTGGTGAACACAAACAAGCAGAGACGAAGGGTTCCCAGGAGCTCCCTTTACACTTTGCAATACACATTCCTGTGGCAAAAGCTGATTTATTTGTAACCTCTCCAGTCCATAATAGAGGGGTCAGAACAACTCCTAAGGCACTCCACTCACTGATTACATCTTCATTTCAATAAACCACTGCAACTGCACCATATTACAGCAGGAGCCACATGAGAAGAGTAGGAGGGAATATATATTTTAGTGTCAATAGTGTATTCCTTTGGTGAGCAGATGTCTCTTGGAGATTGCTTCAAGCTCCCAACAGAGAGGTTTTCCATTGCTAAGAAAAGTAGCATATTCTAGACCCAACAGCAGAAAAGGGAGGCAGAGAGGAGAAACTTCATTTAAACATGTAAACCTTTGAAAATGTTATGTAGCCACTGAAATCTTAAGAAACCAATTAGAGGTTCTGCGCCGCCTTGGCATCTTGGTATTTTGTAAAATAATGTCAGAACATCACAGGAAGACCATGCAATGTCATGGAAAATGATGTGGCTTAGATTGGAAAGATGAGTCTATGCTCAAATGTGTACTCCATTTTTTGCTTTCTCCTAGAATAAATTGGAATAATATTAATGATGCATATCACAAGATTAACCTGTTTTTAATACTTTATAAAAGTTGGTAGGATGGTGTCATCTAATTGATTTTGAAAACAAAGTATTGATATATTGATTAAAACTTATTGATTGTATTGATTAAAACTCTTCTTATGTCTGTCTAAGTAGTTCAAATACCCCCTCAGTGCCAGCAATTTATATTTAAAATATGAATGGGGCATTTCTATAACAGATGAAGCCTTCCCCATGTCTGGCATTTACAAAATTTATTACAATTTGTTTCCAAAATAATGATGACTTTAAGGGCGTTTTCGCACTGACCTTAATCAGCAGCGACGCCCCTCTTCACCGTGCAGGATCTGCGCAGATTTCTCACTAACTGCTGCAGAGCACCTGGAAGAGCCGGAAAGTCCCGTGGCTTTTGAGGCGCAAACGGAAACCGCCAAAAACCAGTTTCCATTCGCGCCGCAAAAGCCGTGGGACTTTCCGGCTCTTCCAGGTGCTTCGCGACAATTAGTGCGAAATCCGTGCAGTTCCTGCGCGGTGAAGAGGGGCGTCGCTACCGATTAAGGTCAGTGCAAAAACGCCCTAAGTGAATGGAGATCAACAAAAGGAAGGTCCCAAGTGATAGTAATAAAAAGACATCCTAGAAAGATGCCCAAAGTGGATTTATTTGGAAATGAACACTGAATTTCTTATGGAGCTTTAAAAAAAAAAAGAAAACTTGGAGTCAACTATGACTAAAAATACGTTGGGCTTTAGCCAATTTCTGAATAAATCTATTTTTGCAACCCTGCATGAACTCCCCCCCCCCCTCTTATGCTTTTGGCTGAATATAATTTTATAGGACAAATTAATAAATTGTTAAAAGCAGCCTATAAATGCCTTTAATAAATAAGCAAATTGAGAATCCATTAGGCTACCTACTATATACAAATATTCTGACTTAATCAGAAGTGCATACCAAAAAATGGCCACTTAAGAACATTTGAGATTGTTAACTTGAAAGGAAAAGGTACCACATTTTTCATGTTAGAACGCTGGATGGTTTGAAACAGTTTCCTAATGTGTGTGATACACCATTAGTCAATGCTCATGAGAAGACATTATATGGTGGCAACGCAATGTTCCCTCTAAGCTGTGGTCTTGTGAGCAAAAATTTTACTTTGTGAGCTACTGGTATTAAAGTTGTGAGCTACTGCATAAATTAGTGTGCTCTGGGGTCATCCTTCCTGAGCTAAGACAAAAATATATGAGCTGGAGGCTAAAAATCTGTGAGCTAGCTCATGCTAACTCAGTTTAGAGGGAACACTGGTGGCAAGCAAAAGCCACAGAGGATCTGCATGTTATTCTCCTGAATTCCCTGCATTTTCTTTTCTTTGCTTCTTTGCAAACAGTAAGAAAAATGTATGCATGGAGCTATACTGCCACCCAGAGCAGTGGCGAACAGAAAGAAGGGAAACAAATATTAATAGTTTGCGTGAGATGTAAATTTTCTTTTTTCTTTTTTGCAGTTCTAAGCACTCACATTGCAGAGATCAGAGACTCTGATCTCTGCCAAGCAGGATAATCAGGATAAGACCACAGACACTTCTCCCATAAAATGGCCAGACTCATGCCACTAACATTCACTGGGCTGCTGTTATTTGCCATCCCTATTTATTTTATTCTCTATACATTTCCTTATCACTCATTGGGACCCAAACATTCTTCCCCTCCATTTTTCCCTCACAACAACCCTGTAAAGTATTTTAGATTGGCCCAAAGTCACCCATTAAGATTCCATGACAGAACAGGAATTCAAATTATGGGTCCTAGAGCTTAGCCTTAGACTGTAAACACTGCAGCATGTTAGCTCTCTACCAGTGGCTCTTCTCCCAGGTTTTCTTGGAGGAAACTGACATCTTGGACCCCTTCCAGTCTGGCTTTCACCCTGCCCATGGGACAGAGACAGTACTAGTCACCTTGGTGGATGATCTCTGGAGGCATCTGGATTGGGACGGATCAGCGCTGCTGATACTCTTAGATCTATTGGCAGCGTTTGATATGGTCACTGGTCAGCCATAAGGTGGAACTCTCTTTCTGGGGCAGTGATGCTCTGTATTCTAGTGCTTGAGAGGGGCACAGTGGAAGGGCTTCTAGCCCCACTGGTGGACCTCTAGATGGCACTTGGTGGGGTTTTTTTTGGCCACTGTGTGACACAGAGTGTTGGACTGGATAGGCCATTGGTCTGATTCAACATGGCTTCTCTTATGTTCTTTAAATGTTGGCCCACCGCCTTGCCAACGCAGGGATTCAGGGATTAGCTTTACAATGGCTAACTTCCTTCATGGTTGAGGACAGAGGGGGGCTCTCGGGGGGGGGGATTGTCCCAGCGGCACCCATTCGAATGTGGAGTTCCACAGGGGGCAATCCTTTCCCCAATGTTATTTAATATCTATATGCGCCCCCTTGCCCAGATGATCCAGAGATATGGACTGGTTGTCACCAATATGCTGATGACACCAAGCTCTGTCTGCTTATGAATGGCTGCCCAGACTCTGCCCCGATGAACTGGGTGAGGCATTACGAGTCGTGACTGGTTGGTTGCGCCAGAGCCAACTGAAGTTAAACCCATCAAAGACAGAAATCCTGCATCTAGGTTGGGAGGGGGGAGGAAGTGGGATCAGGCTCCCATCCTTCGATGGAACTAAATTAGTCCCTTTGACAAAGGTGAAGAGCTTGTAGGTACTCCTGGATGCCTCTTTATCTATGGAGGCCCAGACCGCTGCCACTGCTTTGCTTCCGAGATCTAACAAGTTAGCTGAAAAGCATAGACTGGCTATTTAATGGACCAGATCACTTCAGAGTTGCCTGGTGCTCTTGAGGATTACCCAAAGGGCCATTCAAACTTCTGCTTGTGGGGATGACTAATTTTCTATATTTACATGGGGTATTTATATACCCTGCATGTATATCTCCTGACACAGTCACCATGCAACAAAAAACTCATTGCCTGCCTCTGTATAGCAATCCTAGACTTCCTTGGTGGTCTTCCGTCCAAGTACTAATCAGGGCCAGCTTCCGAGATCTAACAAGATAGCTTAAAAGCATGAACTGGCTATTTAATGGACTAGATCACTTCACAGTTGGCTGGTGCTCTCGATGATTACCCAAACCCTTGCTTGTGGGAAATAGGCAGCAAGGAGCACACTTGTACAGGGAACAGTTTGGTGTAGTGGTTAAGTGTGTGGACTCTTACCTGGGAGAACCGGGTTTGATTCCCCACTCCTCCACTTGCACCTGCTAGCATGGCCTTGGGTCAGCCATCGCTCTGGCAGAGGTTGTCCCTGAAAGGGCAGCTGCTGTGAGAGTCCTCTCCAGCCCCACCCACCTCACAGGGTGTCTGTTGTGGGGGAGGAAGGTAAAGGAGATTGTGAGCCGCTCTGAGACTCTTCGGAGTGGAGGGTGGGATATAAATCCAATATCTTCTTTACCAGACAGCTACAGCAGTCCCTGCCTCTTCTTTTAATGGTTTTTAGATGTGAGTTTTTTTCTTGGCTTTGTACCAATAGCCTTGTCAGGAAGAGATGGTTTCACCTCTTCTTCCTCACGAAAGTGTTCCAGATGATGTCATGGTGATTGCCAATGTACTCATGCCAGAACCACTGCTGTGATGTTCCCTTTTTCTCACAAACCAGGAATATAGAACTCAGGTTCTTGCTCTCAAGTTCCCACAGCAGATATGGCTGTGTTCAAAACAACATCCATTTATTACCAAGAAGATACAGGGATCAGAGCCAATGGTTTCAGGACATGTGAGATCATGCAGTCAATGATTCTAGCTAGCAAACAGAACCAATGACTACACCCCATGACACTAAACTATTACACACAACTATTGGAGGGCTAGGGTTTCCAATTCTGGGTTAGGAAATTCTAGAGATTTGGAGGATGGAGGCTGGGGAAGGCAGGGTTTGAAGAGGGGTGAGATCTCAGCAGGGTATAATTTAGGAGAATCCAAAGCAACCAATTTCCCCAGGCTAATTGATCTCTGTTGTCTGGAGATCACTTGTAATTCTGGGAGACCGCCAAGTCCCACCTGGATGTCAGCAACCAAAGTGGGGGGGGGGGGGGCTTGTTCCATTGTATATATAAAATAAATATGCTGCAATTGTCATTGCAAGCAGGAGGCATCAATTGTGGGGGGGAATTCAGGGGCCTCCTGTCCCCACAGTCATCCTGATTGCTGTGTCATTATATGAATTGGATAGGAAGTTATGTCTGTGCGATATTGATGAAGAGAAAGTCTGAATCAGGTAGAATGGTTATTGGTCAACATCTGTCATGTAGTACATATCTTTTAGGGCTTCTTCAAACATGGCCATTTCAGGGCTTTTTTTTTTTTTTACAAAAGGCCCAGCAGGAACTCATTTGCTTATTAGGCCACACCCCCTGATGCCAAGCCAACTGGAACAGCATTCCTGTGCATTCCTGCTCAAAAAAAAAAAAAGCCCTGGCCATTTTCCTGTGTCAAACATGGCCTGTATTCAGCAATGCTTGATGTTCCTCTGATCCTGCGATTTCAAATAGGCTACAAAAGTCTCTGTTAATCTCAATGAATGTGATACACTGAAATGAAATAGTCTCAGCTGCTCATTATTAAATAGGCAGATGGCTCTTGAAGGAAAGTTAATTTGACAAACAAAAAACCAAAAGTATTTTATTGTTGTACCAATATCCATATGCATAAACAAAAGTTAAATGGATTAATAAATTTCCCTCCATAGAGATTATTTGGTAACTTTCATTGTGCCACCACTAGGTGGTGGGCTTGGCTAACAGTTACTCAGAGAAGAGACCAGCATGCCCACAAAGCTGAAGAGTTGAATCAAACTAATAATAATAATAATAATAATAATAATAATAATAATAATAATAATAATAATAATAATAATAATAATAATAATAATAATAATAATATTTTTATTTATACCCCGCCCTCCCCGCCGAGGCAGGCTCAGGGCGGCTTACAAGACATGGCAAAAGCCATGTTAAAACAATAAAACACGATAATACAATTAAGTACAATTAACAATTAAACATTAAATAATCTAAAAACAGTCTAAAAGAATATAATTTAATGGTGCTACTATCTCAGTTGTATTAAAGATGGTGTGATGTTTATTCCAAGTTCCATCTTAGAAGGCTAGTTGGAAGAGGGTAGTTTTGCATGCCCTACAAAATTGATTAAGATCCCGTAGGGCCCGCACCTCTTCCGGCAGCTGGTTCCACCATTGGGATGCCTTTATAGAGAAGGCCTGTTCTCCGGTTGTTTTTAATTTGGCCTCCTTTGGCCCAGGTACTTCCAGAAGATTTTGTGAACTGGATCGTAGTGCTCTCTGGGGAATATATGGAGAGAGGCAATCCCTAAGGTAGGCAGGTCCTCGGCCATATAGGGCTTTAAAGGTAATAACCAGCACCTTGTAACGAACTCGGTATACAATTGGCAGCCAATGCAGTTCCCGCAGCCTAGGCCACACATGTTCCCACCGGGGTAGGCCCATTAACAGTCTGGCTGCTGCATTCTGCACTAGCTGCAGTTTCCGAGTTCGGCACAGGGGCAGCCCCATGTAGAGGGCATTACAGTAATCTAACCTCGAGGTGACCGTTGCATGGATCACTGTTGCCAGGTCATTGCGTTCCAGGAAGGGAGCCAACTGCCTCGCCCGCCTAAGATGAAAGAAGGCGGATTTGGCAGTGGCTGCTATCTTGGCCTCCATTGTTAAGGAAGACTTCAGTAGCACTCCCAAGCTCCTGACCCTGCGCACTGGTACCAGTGGCGCACCATCAAAAGCTGGAAGTGAGATCCCTCCCTCCGGACCACCGCGCCCTAGGCAAAGGACCTCTGTCTTCGCTGGATTCAATTTCAGCCCACTCGACTTAATCCAATCTGCCACAGCTTGCAATGCCTGGTCCAAATTTGTAGGGACATCGCCAGTTCAGCTGCCCATCAATAGATAGAGCTGGGTGTCATCTGCATACTGGTGACAACCCAGCCCATATCTTCGGGCAATCTGGGCAAAGGGGCGCATGTAGATGTTAAATAACATCGGGGAGAGAACTGCCCCCTGAGGCACCCCACAATTAAGTAGGTGTCTCCGGGACAGCTCTCCCCCAATCGCCACCCTTTGTCCCTGACCCTACAGGAAAGAGGAAAGCCACTGAATCCCTGTGTCGGCGAGGCGGAGGGTCTGCAGCCGGTGATCGACCATATTGAATGCAGCTGATAGGTCTAACAACAGCAATACCGCCACACCGCCTCGGTCCAGATGTCGCTGGAGATTATCCATGAGGGCGACCAATACTGTCTCTGTCCCATGGCCCGGGCGGAAGCTGGACTGGAGTGGATCTAAGGTGGAAGCGTCATCCAGGAAACTCTAGCTGCAACGCCACAGCCCTCTCTATGACTTTGCCCAGAAAGGGCAAGTTTGAGACCGGCCGGTAATGAGCCAATTCGGCCGGGTCTGATGTAGCCTTTTTTCAGGAGGGGGCGGACCACTGCCTCTTTCAGAGGGGTTGGAAAAAGACCCTCCGAAAGAGATCTATTTATGATGTCCCATATAGGACATCTCAGCTCCTCCTGGCAAGCTTTAATTAGCCAGGAGGGGCACGGGTCCAGATTGTAGTTCTGCTTCCAAATCGTTACTATCATTTACCCAAAACATTCCCGGATGGCTTTGGATAAAATTGTTGTCTCTTATAACCTGTCTCTTGTTGAGATGCATGTAATTGGTTATCTTTATTATAATTGTTGTATGCTGTAGTAATCTGGTTATAGACTGATGCCAGAAGATCTGTGAACACATTTTTTCTGTATTATTTTATGGGCCATAACTCATAACCAGTTTCAGTAACTGTACCTAATTCCTTGTATTATTGCAAGAATGCCCCCCTCCCCAGCTCCAGAATTAAAAACTTTTTGAGGAGGAGGTATTGATCAGCAAGGACACATCAGGAAACACCAAAAATGGACATTGAGGTAAGGTAACATAAGTTGCATTAACTTGTTGTTTCTCTCAGCTATTGGATATAAGCAATTTTGCTTGTAGAAAAATAAGGCATTTATAATTTTTAAATTCCATCAATATGTCAAATAACGTGATTTTATATGCTAAGTATTAAATAATACATGTAATGTAGTTAAAGTAGTAGTGAGTATTGCATATATTTCAACTTTTTCAGATTTCTTGGGGGTTTTTTGTTAGTATGTCTGTAACAGTGGAAAAGAGCAAGAGTCCAGTAGCAGTTTAAAGACCAGCAAAATTTGTGGCACTGCTTGGGGTGGCAAGATGCCCTGTTCAACTTTTGGAAAAAGTTTTAAAATCAGTCCCCCCGCCTTATGAAAGCTCATACCCTGCCATAATTTTTTTTGTTATGTCTGGACTCTTTTGCTACTGGACTCTTGTGAGCTACTGGACTCTTGTGAGGTATGTTAGGCTGAGTGTCTGTGATTGGTCTAAAGTCACCTGGTGAGTATCCATGGCAGAATGGGGATGCAAACCTGGTTCTCCCAGATTCTAATCTGAAATTCAAACCATTACACCATTCTGATTATCTCTACTCAGATGTAAATCAGTGGCTTTCATGGGGGCGGGGTGGGAGGTTGTTGAACTTATAGTCACATGGTAATAGGTCCTCCATGGTTGCTGCTAGGCCTGGCCCTGATGACTCGCCTTCAAAGAATAAAACATCCCTGGAAAGGGTCATGCCCCTTCCTCTTCCCTTTACTGGCAGAAACCAAGGCTCAAAGACAGGGAATAGTGCAATGCTGTTGCAGTTGCCTAGCAATGACCTTTCAGAGCATTTTTTTCTTAAAGCTACAGGCACTGCTTTTATCATTTTGGAGAGTGTTAAACTCCTCCTTTAAAATTTTTTTTTCATATTTTCCTGGGTCTTTTTTTGCCTTGTCCGTTCATGACTCCAACATCTGGATTTAGGTTTTCACAGATGAAGCCATATTGAGAATTAAGTGTATTGATTAGAGTACACATGTTGAAGAGAGAAAAGTAGGTTAAACTACCAGAATAAATGTAAACCCTGAGTATGGCTTCAGTGAACTCACTGATTTACATCTGAGTAGAGATAATCAGAACTTTCTCATCTCTGTCTAATTTTGGATTCACTCTCTTTGCTGCTGGAGAGTCAATCCTGAGATCTTCTGCTCAAGTTCAGGAACTTTAAAAAGAAGAAACCTAGGAGAAGCAGGGTTGGTTCAGTCATGGAACAGTCAATTGGAGCAGGAAACAGCCAGGGGCATCACAATGGAAAGCAGGTGTGGCTTGCATCTGTCATTGCCTCCCAGCTCACCCAATTCTATTGGAGTGTAGAGACATTCTGGACGCTAGGCAACATGAGCGGTGGGAGCATGCACTCCTTTCCCTGCTCATACCACTGTTGCATGGAAAAAGTGGGAATACAGGGAAGCAAACACGCCCCCCCCCCCCATGACATTAGGGTGCATACCTCCTCCTGTGCCAGGCTTCTACTGCTGAGGGTGGCAAGATGAATGTGGAATGCCACCCTGGGAAGATGCCCTGTCCAACTTTTTTGAAAGAAAGTTTTAAAATCAGTCCCTCCAGTATCCACAATCACTAGGAATAAAATGGGTTCAAAGAAAGATGCACTGTTTTCATGGATCCGAATTTGATTCACTGAGCAGTCCAGGGGGGCACCATGGTTTGATTACTAGATTGGTCATCCCTAATTCTGAGGAAATGTTCTTGGGATTACCCTACTAGCATATTTTAAAAATATGTTTATAAGATATCTCTGGATGTGTACCTTTCATACAGATTCTGATAAATGCATTTCAGATTGGAAGAATTTTCCCTCAGAGTCTCATGGTTTATTTTATGCCTATTTTACTTCTTCTCTCTTTAGCGTTCTTTTAGCTGTTTAGATATAATCAGTTAAATTTGTCTGAATCCCTTCCATGAAAATAGTGATATGTTTTGAAACATATGAATTGTTGTACACAAAGAATGATATAGGATTTAAATGACCCCACCCCCCACATGTCCACATATTCAGCTCTACAGAATGCATGCATACATATGGGCTTTCCTTTTTAAAAAATGGGCTAAGAAAAAATGGACTATACTCAGCAATGTGCCAATGGAACAAAAAGGAAAAAATGCCAAGTGATAGATGGTTGATTTTAATTTTTTTTTACAAAGGTCCCTATGCTTTTTGCTGTGCAGGTTTCACCAGGGGGAATCGGAGCATTCACCTAGTGCTGAATCTGTCCACAGAATTTAAGAGAACTTAATTACTGTGGACTTAATTAAGTGAATGCTCTGCTCCCCCCTGATTCAGCCTGCACAGTGAAATGTGTAGGGACTTTGTAAAATAAAAAAAAATCAGTCATCTATCACCTGGCATTTCCCCCCTCATTTTAAAAACGTTTTTCTTCATTGGATGAACTTTTTAATCAGCTGGTTTTTTTTCTCCCACCCTGGAAGAAATTATTCCATTAATTAATCCCAACTCTGCTAAATTTCTGATCATAGTCTGGGACACATTGTGGCCACTGGGTGGAGAGCTTGTCTTATAAATGATCAAAATGAAGTATGAAAAAAGCCGATCGGTTTTACTGTGCCAGCAAAGCAAAAATTGCTAATAAAGATAATACATTAGATTTTTCATTCCCCGTGACTAATATGTCGCAATTACCTGTAGATCAAAATTTGAACAAGAGCCTGATGTTCCAATGGCAGCAATGAATTGCAGTCTCTTGTACTTACAAAAAATGGATTAAGTCATTTTCAGCTTCATTAGAGCTGAAGCACATTTGTTATAGATATGAGTTCAACTACCGGCAAAAATAAAAATCCAGAAGCCATAAGAAAAAAGATCACATGCATTAATATTATCTAAGAATTAAAATCATAAGCTGAGATCCTGCTCCATGCACCTTCCGAAGTATGGCTGCAAAGACAAGGACTCTGTTATTACATTTTGTTTATGCCACAGCCTCTTTATAACCTTCTGTATGATGCCAGATTGAGCACCAGGTTCAGAACTTCTTTTTCCTTTTGATACTTGTAAATGGTTGGCATGACCTTTTTGCCTGGTTATTTGGTTACATGATGATACCTGTGTGCCCTGGAGGGGGCATAACTCAATGCCTATGTTTAAATTAAAAAGGTCCTAAGTAGGGAGTCTGAGCACCTGTGGTTCAACGAACAGCTTGCTTGCCAGTCACAGGCAGGAATCAAGATTGCCAAGTGATTAATTTTGGCTGGTTCATGATTTCTGAACTGGAGTTTGCAAACTGCAGCCTGGCCATGAACCTCCACAAACTTTTAAGGCAGTTTGTGTAGGTTTGTGGGGAGCAAAAAGCAGGGGATTAAACCTCTGCTTTCTCCTCCTTGTGAAAGCTACTGAAACAGCTGAGTGGCAGGAGCAGGCCACTATTTCGATTGGGAATAGCTGAGTCATCTGAGCAGCTCAGCTGTCCCCAGTCTAAATAGCTCAGCCTGCTCTGTGTGGCTCAACTGGTTAAAGAGGCTTTTTGGGGTAGCCAGTGAACATTACTCAGCTGTTTGGTTTCAATGGCTCAGAGCTATTAAACCCCTGCTTTCTACTTCCCATGAAAAGTGGCAAGGAGCAGAAAGCAGGGGGTACAAACCCATATGAACCAATTTGGTTCACAAGCCAACCTCCCAGTTCATATAGGCCACGAACCACAAACCAAACTGCAAAAATGCAGTTTGTGTCCAACCCTATTGCAAAGTGACTACCCATGGTTACCAAACTCAGTTGCCCACCCAAGTCACTCACCCGTAATCAAGTGAGCAGAAGGAGGAAACCTGCAGGAGAAATGACATCACAGCCTCCATGAAACTCTAGGAGTTTCTACAATCTCTGTGGTAATTACTCCCACAGATTGGGAGTGATTTCTAGAACATTGGGGAGGGGCTGTGATGTCACATTTCAGTGATCTTCTGGAAGTGATGTCACAGTATCTGCCACACTTCCTCTGCCCAGGTGTTATTGGTGTTGACATGGCTACCTTAACAGAGAACCTACCCCTCTGTGGGCTGTTTGGCTGCCTATAAGGGACTTGATTAACAGGGCTGAGTCCCTTGGCAGTTCCTTAGACAGAAGTAACGTCATACCACCTCCATCACTGCTCCAGGGATTCATCCATCTCTATCTAGAAATTAGGAAATAGACAGTCACCCTGAAGTCACCTCACAGAGAATGTTTTTGCTTCTGCTGGTCAAGAGAGTATGGACAATGGAGTGTGGGGCTGGAGCTTGTCCATTGTGGGTAGGCAACTGACAATACTAGTGGTGGGTGAGGTGGGAGGCAATGGGAGCCTGTTGAGCAGTCATCAAGAAAAAGGAAGAATCCTGGTGGATGCTCCTTTCCTGCCACCATGGCAAAGTTCACTCATGGTTCACCAGGCTGCCTATGCCTGACCTATGCCTCCCAACCCCTGCCACCATTTGGCAACTGTTTGAAGCCACTTGTAGTTGAGTTAGGAAGATGGGAGACTTAGCTTACAGGAGGTTGCAGCAGGTGTGCAAATCCCTGTTCTGACGCTCAATCCTTGGCATCTCCAGTTACAAGGATTCCAGGTAGCATGTGTTGGGAAAGATCTTCTGCTTGATATCCAGGATCTACTGCAAGTCAAAGCAGACAATGTTTGGTTAGATAGGCCAATTATCTAGTTTATAAAGAGAGCTTCATATTGATGTTTAGGTCTTCCTTTTACAACTACCCAGGACAAGTTTATAGATTTTGTAAAATAGATTTTAACTCTAGTTTTATGCCAAGTTGCATGCTTTTATGACACAACTAGGAGTAAGGCCCATTGTGAAGTAAAATACAAAGGGCTCTAGAAGGAGGCTCTAGTCGAGTGCCCACCACCCTTGCTGTCTTCCTACCCACCCAAGTGAAGGCATTGACTCCCCCACACCTCAAGGGAAGCTGATCTCTGCCATCTAAAGAGCAATTGTAAATCTGAGTGATCTCCAGTGATTCCCCAGGAGGAAGTAGCATTGTACCTGTCTGAGGTCCTATCCCTCCTCAAACCTCACCCTCTCCAGGCCTCACCTCTTAAATTTCCAGGAATTTTCTAACCTGGAGTCGGCAACCTATCTCCTTCCCTTTATCTGTCCCTCTGACTTCAGGTTTCCATCGCCTTCCCCCTCTCTGCAGCCTCTCCATAGGAAAATGACAGTCTTTCTTCATAGTGGGGGAGGGAGGACCAAAGCAGTTTACATCATTCTCCTCTCCCTCTTTGTGAACAACAGGCCTGTGAGACAGGTTAGGCTGGAAGTTTGTGACTGATCTAAAATCACCCACTCAGCTTCCACAGCAAGAACCTGGGTCTGGCAGATACCACTCTGAAGTCCTAACTCCTCTGCCACGGTGGCTGTCATAGGGCTAAACAGTAGCAAGCAGCCAGGTGTATGGTAGCTAATCCCCAGATGGAGTGATCTCTTTATCTGCCCATCTGACTTCAGGTTTCCATCACCTTCCCCTTCCCTGCTGCCTCTACATAGGAAAAAGACAGTCTTTCTTCACAGTGTGGGGGGAGACCAAAACCGCTTACATCATTCTCCCTTCTTTGATCTGAACAACAGGACACTAGAAGCCCTCCCACTGTGCCCCCCCAAGCACCAAGAATACTGAGCATCACTGCCCCAGACAGAGAGTTCTGGGGCAGTGATGTGGCTAATAGCCACTGATGGACCTCTGCTCCATATGTTTATCCAATCCCCTTTGAAGCTGGCTATGCTTGTAGCAGCCACCACCTCCTGTGGCAGTGAATTCCATATGTTAATCACCTTTTGGGTGAAGAAGTACTTCCTTTTATCAGTTCTAACCCTACTGCTCAGCAATTTCACTGAATGTCCACGAGTTTCTGTATTGTGAGAAAGGGAGAAAAGTCCTTCTTTCTCTATCCAATGCTTGTAAACCTCTATCATGTCACCCCTCAGTTGATATTTCTCCAAGCTGAAGAGTTCCAAGCGTTTTAACATTTCTTCATAGGGAAAGTGTTCCAAACCTTTATTCATTCTAGTTGCCCTTTTCTGGACTTTTCCCAATGTTATAATATCCTTTTTGAGGTACAGTGACCAGAATTGTGCACAGTATTCCAAACAAGGCTGCATCATCGATTTATACAGGGGCATTAAGATACTGGCTGATTTATTTTCATTTCCCTTCCTAATAATTCCCAACATGGTGTTGGCCTTGCTTATCGCAGTTGCACACTGTCTTGACATTTTCAGTGAGTTATCTACCATGACCCCAAGATGTCTCTCTTAGTCTCCGCCAGTTCACACCCCATCAACTTGTATTTATAGTTAGGATTTTTGGCCCCAATGTGCATTACTTTGCACTTGGCCACGCTGAACCTCATTTGCCATGTTGATGCCCACTCACCCAGCCTAGATAGATCCCTTTGGAGTGCCTCACAATCCTCTCTGGTTCTCAGCACTCTGAACAATTTAGTGTCATCTGCAAACTTAGCCACTTCACTGTTTACTCCCAACTCCAAATCATTAATGAACAAGTTAAAAAGTGTTGGACCCAGTATTGAGCCCTATGGTACCCCACTGCTTACCACCCTCCACTGAAAATTGCTCATTTATACTCACTCTCTGTTTCCTACTAATTAGCCAGTTTTTGATCCACAAGAGGACTTGTCCTTTTACCTTGACTCTCAAGCTTACTAAGGAGCCTTTGGTGAGGAACTTTATCAAAAGCTTTCTAGAAGTCAAGGTAAACAACATCTATTGGGTCCCCGTTGTCCACATGTTTGTTCACATTTGCATAAATGTATCTGAGTCTAACTTGTTTTCTGGTACTACTAGTTTCTTTCCTCATTGCTAGTTTTGGATAAAAGAGCTCCTTGGTAATCTCTTGTTAATGTTGCCTGGAACAGTTTTGTATGATGGGACTATCAGCTAAAACTGCTGGTTGCATAATGCAGCATGCCTGTCACCAGGTTTTTTTGGTTTTAACAATTTATTGATAACATATGGTTACAAGTCTTAATTATAGATTTTCAGTACTAACCCATATGGCATTTCAATCCCCCTCCCTCCAATATTGACTTCCCCGAAGTTATAGATTCAAGTTCAATACTAAAGGTACTACTAACTGATCAAAGTTCAATATATATATATTTTTCCTCATTAATGCTAAAAAATTGTCCAATGTCTTTTTACATTCCACTCTTTCTCCATATATCCTTTGAATTTCTTCCACTCCTTTTTGAATATCTCTAAATCATAGTCTCTTAGCGTTCTAGTTAGTTTGTCCATTTAACTCCACGATAAAACTTTCATAATCCAGTCCCATTTCTCTGGTATTTTTTCTTGCTTCCAAAGCTGTGCATACAGTGTCCTAGCAGCTGATAGCAAGTACCAAATTAGAGTCCTATCTTCCTTTGGAAATTTTTCTAATTGTAATCCAAGCAAGAATGTCTGTGCAGTTTTCTTAAAATCGTAACCCAAAATTTTGGAGATTTCTTGTTGTATCATCTTCCAGTACTCTTTCGCTTTTTCACAAGTCCACCACATATGGAAGAAAGAACCTTCATGTTTTTTACATTTCCAACATCTATCCGACATTTTCTTACTCATCCTAGCCAGTTTTTTCGGAGTCATATACCACCAGTTTTTTTTAGACAAAGCCCAACAGGAACTCATTTGCATATTAGGCCACACACCCCGATGCTAAGCCAGCTAGAACTGCAGTCCTGTGCATTACTTCTCAAAAAAAGCCCTGCCTATCACACAGATCCACTGACCTACACTTTCTCTTGCTAGATGGAGGACATTACCTTGTCCTTGTCAGATGAAAACAGTGTCAGTGAGTGATGTGTGGAAGTGCTGAAGATCTCAAAACTTAAGTGCTTCTGAATGTCAAAAGTAATTTCATTCAGTTTAGTTACTCTTCTGAAGTTAGCAGCCAACATTTATTTGGGTCTGATTTTGAAAAGTTGCATTCTGATTGTTTATCACTATAATTTCCAAGCTGATTTATTTTACAGAGGTGGTGCAAAGGAAGACTAATCTGAAGTAAAAACAAGAAAAATACATAATTCTTGTTCTACTAGTAAAGTGAAATTAATTTCCTTGGGAACAATATAGTAGTTGTTGTTGAAGCCTAAAGGAAACAATGTGTGGATATTTTTCATAGACACATATAACCAGTTTGCCCTCCACAAAATTGCACTATTTTGCTATGCTTCAAAGGGGAGTGGAGCAGAAGGTGAAAGTTCAATGTTGTTTGCTTTATTGACCCATTGATCTAGATAAAGTGAAGCAATCTTTGATTCAACAAAGGACGAGTAGAGGGGGAAAAGAGGACGTCTCTAGCAGTCTCAGGTAAACATCACTGTTTTCAGTGTTCAGCTCAGCATCTTTTGCTACGTCTCATGTTGAAAGAACTAGAGAGTGAAAGAAAAACATATCAATGCAACTGGCTACGTAAGTAAACAATTCCTAAGAGAGTATAAAATGTAATATTCAATTGACTGTTTTGGAATATGATTTGAACATAGCGAGCATCATATCAAATCAGCAAATCAGCAAACTTAAACAAAAAAGCCCTGCTCTAGATGTGGAAGGTGAACAAGAGCAATTCTTGCTGATTTTGACAGCATCAGTTTGGTTCAATACTGAGACAGTGTTGTGTAGTAGTTAGATGCTTGGTTTAGGATCTGGGAAACCCAAGTTTGAATCACCACTCTTCCAGGGAAGCTTTCTGGGAAGAGGCACAGACTCAGCTTAATGTACCTTGCAGGACTGTTTTGAAGATAAAATGGTGGAGAAAAGCAACAACAATGGTCTCCTTTAGAGAGAAAGGCAGGATGTAAATGAAATAAATAAAATTCCTCTTCCCAACATGTATAGCTCCAAGAAGCTTGTCCTACTATGGTGCGGATGAGAATTAGCAGAATAGAATCATAGAATCATAGAGTTAGAAGGGACCTCTGGGGTCATCTAGTCCAACCCCCTGCACAATGCAGGAAATTCACAAATACCTGCCCCCTACGTTCTGCCTAAGTTCACAGAATCAGCATTGCTGTCAGATAACCATCTAACCTCTGTTCAAAAAACCTCCAAAGAACGAGAGCCCACCAGAATGAACAGGCATGATAGGAAGAGTGAAGGGATATGTGGTGAGTTCTCCTATCCATTAAAAGCAGAATTTGCAGGGAAACAGGAGAAAGCTCGCTCATTTAGGTGGCTACCAGTTGGAAAACCAATGGTTTCCACATAGGAACAGTCCTCAACAAACATGCCCAGTGCTGAAAAGATTGTCTTGAAACCACAGACTGTGCAAAAAGAGGATTCAAGTTTAGATTGCCACAAGTTGTGACTGCCCTAGAGCAATTCTAGAAAGAAACAGGTTCGGGTAGAGCATCCTCCTCTACCAATTACCCCTTGCCAAAATGCCTATTTAAACACAGTTATCATCAGACTGCATCTCCTGTGTGTGTGTAGCTGTAATTTGATGAGCACTGTGTAGTGTCTTGTTTCCACCTGCTACAAGGTATTTTAAAAATAATCTCTTTAACAGGAGAAAAAAATTAATGCACCAAATGTCACTATGCCTCCAGGGAATCAAAAAAGATTAAAATGAAAGTAATGTTCTCTGCTTGATTTCCAAATAAACTATATATATATACACACAGACACAGAGACACACACATAAACTATATATATATACACACAGACACAGACACACACACACATGTGTGTGAGATACATATACGAGAGATACAAACATATGTATCTATGCACTTACAGTATATCATCTAATCTATCACCATTACTGGCCCAAATTCCATCTACTTTTGTTAAATACTCCAACTTTCTCATAACATTTTTTCTGGGCTGTGATTACTCATGCTTATTCTCCAGGCAGGATTCTGAAGTGCATATTCTTGGAAGGATTTGTAAAATCCCCCCCTCCCTGTTCTTTCTGAATTTCAGAATGTAGAAAGAACAAAAGTTTCACCAGCTGACATTTTCCAGATGGTTTTAGAGTGCTTGAAAACGCCTCGGATTTTGTTGGCTGGTGGGAGGGACAAGATGACCTGTGACATTATGTAATTTCTGTATTTAACTTTTATATTTCTGCAAAAATATATTTTAGGTGGGTGGGGTTCATTAATAAGTATTTTTAATAGATTTTATCCTCTGATGGCTGAATCGACATACTTAGCTGGGGCAAACTGGCATTGCTCCACTGAAATGCACAAAATGATACAGGTTTTAATATTATCTGAGGATCTGGTACAGAGCATCTGGTCAAATTAGTCTTCTGAATACATGGCTCCATGCTCATTAAATTCTATTAGGAGTTTAATTTCTATGAAAATAACCATGACTTTCATCTTAGAAACTGAGAACCCATTGTTTTCTTCCCTCCAGGACAACATTTAGCTTATAGAATCTATATAGTCCATATCATTTAATTTTGCAACTCTTTGCCATCATGGCAAGGTTAATGTAAATAAATATTTTGAAAACTGTACTGTCAGGAATAAAACTTCTGATTTAAGACATATTAATACATAGATGCCGCAGTCAATCCATACAGGGGCTTCCTGTTTTAATCTATGAAAGGAACTTCTCTGTGCAAAAGAATTCCCTGTTGCAGTATGCTATTCCCTCTCTTATGCTATAGCTGCAGTCAGGGAATTTTCATGAACAAATCAGTCATGAAAAGGGTGATATCCCTGTGCTCACTGGTTTTCCATGTCTAATTTATAGTCAAAAAGAATCCTGTACATCTTCAAAATACCGTGTTCAAAATATAGCCTGTATGGAAAGGCTAAGTATCACAAGGTAGTCATTCTGGGAATTACGAGGAAGTTAATCTGCCAGATAACAGAATGTACTAGTAACAAACTCATTTGACGCACAGAATCCTACACCACATCACTATTTACCTCATTTACACTCCACCTTTCTCCCCAGTGGAAACCCAAAATGGCTTACATTTTTTTCATCACATCCAGTTAATCATCAAAACAACCTTACTAGTAGATTAGACTGAAATCTAAGGTGACTAAGGTTGTCCAGTAAGCTTCCATGGCCAAGTGGGGTTTTGAACCTGGGTCTCCCAGATCCTAAACTGACACTCCAACAACACGGCTGAGTCTTTAAGATAACCATAAAACATTTTGTTGTTTTGAGTACAGATAAATCAGTGGGCTTAGATTTGGTATCTGGTTAACATGGAATTGTTTGTGTATCCAACAAAACTGGAAACCAAAAGGCTTGCCATAGTCCTCATTTTTCTAGCATCTAGAAGTGTCTATGCAAGCTGTAATTGGTTGTGTGTCTCTGTATGTAAATCAGTCAATCTTACTATTTCTGTAGAACCATTCTTGGCGATGAGAATGTCAGCATTTAAGTTACACCTTGCAGGCTGCATCTTGGCCATAGGTATTAGATAGTATAATGCATTCATAGGTATTAAATAGTACCATGTAATGATTTTGTGAGGATGATGGGGAACACCCACTCTGTATTGTGTAAACCAAAACTTCTGCAGTACCATTTAGGCCAGGGGTGGCCAATCTTACTTAATGTAAGAGCCACATAGAATAAATGTCAGATGTTTGAGAACCACAAAACAAGAAGAAAGGAAGAAGGGAAACAGATGTGGGAGGGAGTGGTGGAAAGAAAGCAACTTTAACTTTAAATGCATTCTCCAAGCTGCCAACTGGCTTGACTTGGAGACATAATTTAAAGAGATAAATGCTTTCTCCAAGCCAGCAAATGGGTGGTGGGGGCTTCTAGAGCCACACGATATGTATGAAAGAGCCACATGTGGCTCCCGAGCCAGTTTGGCTACTCCTGATTTAGGCTCTCTTGCATATTGATAATGTCGGTGATTGAGATATTTCATTCACTGTCACCCTGCTCAATTCCATCTAGAATTATCTCAATCTTTTTTTTTTTTACAGAATGACCAGGGATGTTGTATGTATACGGTCATTCAGTTACCATGATTAAATGAAACAATCACTTTGATTTATTACTACTAATGCAAACAGCCTAACCCTTGTGTGGTAGGACCAGGTTCCTTAAAATTCAGGTTGGTTCAGATCATGAAGTAGCTGGTCCCACCCCTGCTGTCTGCCAGCCTTCCTCATCACTCTCTCATCCCTTTCATAAGCAAAAGAACCCTTATCATCAGTAGGGTATCATCTGCAAGAGGGATAACCTTTGCTGGGCCTCTTTTTGGCTGCACATGCTCCTGACTATACATTGGAGAGTTGTTTCTTGGCAGGCAGCATGGGATTACTTCCTCTTTCTCCAAAATAAAAGAAATGTCACAACCCCATGCTTCTCATTAGGAAGCAGCAGCCAAGAGGCATGAAATTTGCTCCTTTCTGGCCTTTCCATTCAGTTTTGAAGGCAGTATACCCCACTATATTATAATCCCATTCTTCCAGGCAGAAAATAATGCTTCTGAGTATGGTAAAGAGAAGCTCAACAAGGCATCTCTTGTCCCTTTCAAACTCTCACCACCAAAAGTGACCTCTCTCATGTCTCAAAGGTAGGGGAGGGGTTGGCTTGAGAAAAGGGACCAGCAAGAAGAGACCACTCCTAATACATTGATTTTTCTTTAGCTTTCCTTGCAAGTACACATAAGACACAGTTCCCCCTCCCTGCCCTGAACACTCTGTGGAAAGCTGTCCCCCTAAAAATGAATAGAGGCTGAAATGACATGAGTTTGCCACCATTACGCTCAACTTTCATCAGTCCTGGATTTATCCCTTTATAGAACTAGACAACCTGAGATCAATATGAATTTTTAAAAAACTATTTCAGGACAACTGGAGGTATAAATTTTATTTCCGCTTCCCCTGGCCAGGTTTGGTTTGGATTCCCCTGCAGCTTTAAGTAGTTAACAAATGGTTTTCATGCGGTGCCTGATTTTCTAATACATTCCATCCGGAGTTCTGGCATGTATGATATAGTGGAATGACATCATGTCCATTAAATCTCTCTGCCTTTCCTTTAGGAACTGAAGGTTAACTGAGGCTCAGGGATGGTTTCAAGGATCTGATCTAAAAGGGACAATGCAGCTCTAATTCACATCATCTTTAAAACAATGAAACAGTAACCAGTAAGTAGGTCACTGAATTTGATACCAGCTGTCAGCGCTAACAGTATCTTAATATAGGGAACAATTTCATTTCCTGGATCCTTCATGTTTCCAGAGGATCCAATCCATGCTTATTCTTTTTTATGCTTTATAAAATAAATTTGGTAAGGACTTTAATAAAGACTGTAAATTCAATTAAGTTGTATCTGTTAACTAACTGACTGATGGCAACTGCAGGGATCTGTATCATTAATATTTCACCTTCAAGCAAGCTATAATGTTGGCAGGTAGGAAATTAAAATAAAATCAGATACCAAGACTAGCAACAATGAGAAAAAGGTTCAAGCCCCCAGAAAAACCATGGCATGTACCACTCATTATAATTCTATAGGTTCTGCACTAGACATTGGAACTTTGGAAATGTCTTCCACTGAAAAGTTTCCATATAAGACAGTTCTGCATTAAAAGTGCATATTGAATGTAGAACTTTCCGAATATTAAGGTAAATTATTGAGCCACTAAGGTGGGGGGATTAGGGATAAATTTGAATTTGGAAAGCTGCAAAGTTTGATCCCCATTTTGAGCTAATGTCTCCCTTTTAAGAACAAAAAAACCTTGTGAGTCTGTCTTTTTTTCTCTTTGCTTATGCAGACCTTTTCCTCTTAAAAGCAACATATTTTCAACATTACCTTTATGTTCAGGAGAGGTGCTTTGTGTTTCTTGGAGGGAAGAGACATTTTAAATGGCAAAATAGCAGAGTCCAGTAGCATCTTTCTGGTTTTGATTTTCTGCTGGGCCTGGTCTTCCAGCTTTTGCTTCTGAAGCATTCATTTATTGGTTTTTTTAAAATTGCGGTTCATTTTTTGTTTGTTTGTTTGCAGACTTAGTGGGTTACTTGCTTTCTACCTTTCGGTAAATTTGTGAAATTGGATAACCACTTTTTTATTGCTTAGATTTGGATAGGCAATACCCCCTTTTCTATTCTTAAGCTTTTCTCTCTCTAGTAACCCACTACCACCACCTGTCCTTTGTAGGAATTGCCCACTGAGAGGGTCAGGACTTCCAGTTTCCCTTCCAACTTTGGAGACCTTGATTCTGTGTCTCCTGCTGCCTAGTGCCTGGTTGCCATTGGAACTATTCATTGCCTTGTGTGCCCCTGGAGGAATGGCCACTTATCAACTGCCTGCCTTCCCCCTGGTTCAAAGCATGTCCAAGGTAATGAAGGTCTATGTGGTATGGAGAAAGTCTACCAGCATCAAATGTTATAAAGTATTTATTAAAAAGAGAATGTTCACAACCATACTTTTAGCACAGCATCAGACTGAGCAAGGGATTCAAAAGAAATGGGTAAAACACAATTCCTCTGTTCCTCTCTCCATACATGCCCTATCAAATGTTAAAACATAGGACAGGTGCCTTAGCCTAGGAAGTTACAGATCTCTACCGTTTTCAATTACCTTGAAGCTTCTGTCAGTTCTTTAGGCCAACACACGGTCAATTACTACCTCCTCCAGTCCTCAGTTAAGAGGTCTGACTGCTCTGATGGACTCAGCATCACTTTGTTCTTGCTTCCCAGAGTTTTATCCACTCTCTTTCCCCTATCCACTGACTGGGTCAGGCAGGCCAGGTCTGAGAAGTTTTTCCTGAATTTTCCAGAAATTTCCTTCCTGAAGACTCTCTAGCATTTAATTCCTCCAAATTTCTGTTCCCTGCTTGGAAAAAGAGAAACCTTGACCCACCCATTATCTCTCCTGCTAGATCTATTCACATTTATATGAAGGTGGGTTGAGGTATGTCTGGAAAGCAACTGAACTCATTTTTCCCTCTTCCTGCCTGTTCTCTGGCCAGAGAGAGAGAGAGACAAAAAAACCTTTTTAAAAACCCCTCACAGTGAAGGTTTTGCTCATTTTAAACCTCCAAAGAAAAATGCATTTCTTCACATACCTGTTTTCCACCTTTCTGTAAATTTGTGATTCTGGGTAATACCACTTTTTGTTGTTAATGCTTAGGTTACTCTGTGAACAGAGGCTGTGTAATCTGTCCCCTTACTCTCAATAAATTTCAATTTGACATAAGCTTGCCTCAGTTTAAAACAAACACTCTTATTTCTCTGCAACACAGTTGATGGACTGAGTGGATGCCTCACGAGACAGACACTCTGGGAGGACTACTTTTATTCACAATTATTAAGTTTGGCTATTAAAAAAAACTGATGGCAATTTTTGTGACTTTTTCCACTTTGCAGAGAGGGTGGCTGGGGGCACCTTATTTAAGGAACTGTAAAATTAGATCCCATTATCCAATTCACTTGAAAATTGAAGAGCCTTTAGAAGAGAGGGTGGACTAGGTTACCTATTATTTAGTTACTATTTGGTGAGAAAACAATGGGCAGACATATGATTTGATGTTAATGAAAACAGATATGGTGTGAGCAAAAGACCTCTAATATATGGACATCGTAATCACCTGTTTGGTTGCCAGGGTACCTGGAGAACAACTCACACACATCTGCCAGAAAATGTGGGTTTTATCTACCAGAGTATAAGAGACTTATGTGAGTACTAACAGCCTCAGCATTACAACAGCACTCTATATCTCTGGAAGAGTGCTAGCCAGAAGTACAGATGGGTTTCCAGCCACTCTGTGCGTGTACCATCTCGGCAGTTGCAGTGGAAGAAGTTGTGCCGCCAGGAACTGTCCAGACAAGTGGTTTACAGTCTTGACCATGAAAGCCATGTTGGTAGGCTAACATCGTCAGCAACCATCTTCCTGCAGTGCCAGACTCCATGACAGCGAAGCAAGAGGCTCACGTACTCAACAGCTGTCACCTCTGCATAAGGCAATCAAGCTTATTTTAGGCATTGATCCTGCCAGACTGCCTAAGCTTTTGTCCAACGGAACCCAAGACAAAAGATGGTGCCAGTAGAGGAGTCAAGAAGAGGAAGAACAGCTTCGCTCAGAGCCAGAGTTCTTTGTATAAATCGGGCGTCACCTTAGGTATCAATTTGACTCTCTATTCTCACTTATAGATAAGTTTGGATAGCTTGTTTAATCACCTCCACCCAATACCTCCATCCATGCCTTGCCCTAACTGCCATACTGGAGCCTCCCCCTTGCCCATTGTTACCTGGAAACCCAATCAGGTAACCAGGGCCAGATCCGCTCATTGGCCGGATATGGGCATCCAATCAAGTGCCCCGAATAGACTGGCCACTGCCCACCACACAAGTCAAGCCCCTATTGTCACTTCGGAGCCTCCCCTTTTTCTGAGGTCATGTATCAGCTGACCACCTGTCATCCGCTCCTGCACCTCCTACCCCCTAAGGGTTCAAGGTAGTCCTAATGACCTCTGACCCAACTCCCCACATGTGTGCATCTTACAGTACCCCAATCCTGCTGTTTAGATACGTCCCCAATATCTGATCAGTTGAGGGTCCCTTTCCCCATCTTCCTCATTCGCCGCCATTGGAGCCTTCCTCGAAGACTACGATCGGTAATTATCATCCTGTTTGTCCATCCTTGTGTTACCTCTGTATATGTCTCTCTATTTTTATTAGGTCTGTATGTGTGTTGTATGTATCCATTACCTTGTAAGTGTGTTCTATAGTTTTCTGTAATAAAAGCATAATTGTTTTACTTAATTAGTGTCCTCCTTAAATTTAGTAAGAATTTCTGGAAGTCGAATCCTGTATATATAGATTCTAGATCCTTTTGAGCCATAGCTGCCCACCTGTTAATTTCCCAACCTCTTTTGAGGGCATTTTGGCTTACAATGGAACCTAGCATGTCTTCATAATATGATAACAACATAGCCCTAATTTCTTAGCATTGTTGCACCTTTCCTTTTAAATTACAGTATAGAAATAAAAATTTTGTGTGTGTGTGTAATGGAGCAAACAACAAATACCCAGCTCTGTTTGACTGAAGGCCTCTGTATTTACAGTAAGTGTAGGACAAGAAACTTGGCTATTGGAATAAGGAATAAGAATACTTAAAGCTATTTCTAGAGCTCAAGGCCAGGATTGTCCTGCCGTTGTTCTGCAGATTCTTAGTAGGCCCTGCACTCCTGCAGGCTCTAACAGGGAGACTGCGAAGGGAAATGGTGGCTGAGAACAGATGGCCAGCTCAGGGCAGCATCAAGCCACCCCAGAAGACAGCTGGCTGGAAAAGGAGCGGCCAGGAGCCTCTGGATGGCACGTGTCCCACCCCTGGAACAAAAATGGGCTGCGTGCACCCTCGAGGAGCTTCCAGAGCCCTTGTGCACCTGTTGTCCACTTCCTAGGCACTTCTCAGCCACCCAGATGGCTGGGGAAGTGCCTCAGAGCCACCTCAGAATTTAGGTCCCACTTTGAAAGTGGTACCTTTCTGAGGTGGCTTCAATCCGGCCCAGGACAGGCTGTGTGCAGGACGGGGACAGCAGGCAGATGTGTGTGTGTATGTGCTTTTTTTATCTGCCTGCCTGCTGTCCCCGGGGCAACTTAAACTGCCTGTCTGTTATCAGCCACTGCGTCCCTCCTACTCTCCTGCTTGCCTTGATGCCTACTGAGATAGCCTCATAAAGAGGCAGTACACAACAGATTTTTTTTCAGTACACGCCCTTAGTTGTATCATCCAAATGTTGGTAGCTACAGTGCTTCCCTTTGTTGCAACCACACTTAAAAGTTGAGTAGACAGTCAATTTGAGTTGATGCAGACAAGTAATTTAATAAAATGTCGTTTAATCCATATACAGCTGCCTTGTGTGTGTTTGGCTAAATCTTGTAAAAAAAAATCCAAAAAGTACCTGAATATTCCTTCAGCCAGACATTTATTTATGTACTTCTTCATATTTCTATACCGCCCTCCCCAGATGGGCTCAGGGCAGGTAACATCAGAATAAAACAGATTACATAACTGGTAAAACAACTAACTAAAACATAAAACCAGATAAACCATTTGACTAATTAAAAAATTCAGATGGTGACCATTTCAAAACCCTCGTCCCTGTATGCAAACAACCATTGATGATAGTAATCATAGTAATTACTCCAGAGTTGGCCAGCATGTGACAGGGATGCAATATTGATATTCAGTGATGTCCACCACCTCAGCTAAAGGCCTGGCAGAACAGCTCAGTTTTACAGACCCTGTGGAATTGCAAGAAGCTCTGCAGGGCCCAGATTTCTAGTGGGAGCTTGCTCTATCAGGCAGGGGTCAGGACAAAAAAAGCTATGGCCCTAGTTGAGGCTAGGTGGACATCCTTTGGGCCAGGGACAACCAGAAGGTGTTGCTCAGCAGAGTTCTCTGGGGGGTATATGGGGAGAGGTGATCCCTTAGTTATGCTGGTATTCAGACACAGGACCTCCATCTTGGATGGATTAAGTTTCAACCAACTCTGTTTGAGCCACCCAGCCACAGCCTCCAGTGCCCGGTCAAGATCTTCAGAGGCAGAATTCAGGTGACTGTCCATCAACAGATAGAGCTGGGTGTCATCTGCATACTGGTGACATCCCAGCCTGTACCTCTGCACCAACTGGGCGAGGAGGTGCATATAGATGTTAAACAACGTCAGTGAGAAAATTGTTTCCTCTACATTCCAGTGAGTACTCCTGGGAGAACAGCTCACCAATCACCACCCTCTGTCCCTAACCTTGGAGAAAGGAGGAAAACCATTGCAAGGCAGTTTCCTTTACTCTGATGTTGGCGAGGTAGTGGGCCAACAGTTCATAGTTGATGTGCAACTAATGCTGTCTCCACCCCATAACCTGGGAGGACTGGAATGGATCAAGGATGGATACTTCATCCAGGTAAGTAGATTTGGCCATTTTTGGCTATTTTTCAGGATCACCAGAAAGTCAAAGTTAAAGGGCATTTAAAGAGATTGCAGTCCTTTTAAATAGTTCCAAGTGAGTTTGCCGCTTGGAGAATGCATTTAAAGGGACTGCAAGCCCTTTAAATGTCTTCACATTATCAATGACCTGAAACTTGTTTTCTGAACATCATGTGACTGGCAAAGTAGAGGTGGTCTTACGCACCAAAATTGAGGAAGGGAAGATAAAGTCAAACCAAGGAACATAATGACCAAATGCTGCTGCAAGTCCTGCACATAGCTACAGAATGAGATGGTACTATTCTGGATGGAACAGTGGCAGCCATGGAATATTACAAACCCAGCCATAGCTGTCTGTATTTCAGCTGCTTAGCATGCATTTAAGATCACCCACATATTTCCCACATGGAAAACTGGTTGTCTGTTCCCTTTCTTCTAATGTGTTACTCTAATACCTGGTAAAAAAAGCAAGCAAATGTTTTGAAAACAATTTCTGTCATCCAGTGTTGTATCCATTTTCCTTCAAAAACACACTTGCCATTTTAATTTATAAGAACAACGATTACATCATTAAAAATAGCAGCATTTGGCAAGTTTTGCAAATGGTTCAAATCAAACTACAGTTTCCAAATACAGAGTTCTTTGTTCACTGACTGACTGGGTAGTTATTCAGAAACATAATAGTGTGATTCAACGTTACCAAGCACTAATGCATGGTATTTTACAGTTCCCATGTTGAGCTGTTGTTTAAAGTCCTTTATGTGTACATTCTATTCTATTTATACACGAAAATGAACTCAATTTAAAACTTTTACTATCCCAGAAATAAAAGACACGCAGAGAGCTCATCTTAATCTTCACTGCATGAGCCTCTTGCTCATTTTTGCCTTTTGTAGAAGAAAGATTTCATATGAACTAACAACATTTTTGCATGCATGCATGCATGGATTTTAAGGAATTAATATTACAGAGGTAGTTGTGTCTGTTGGTCACACTGAATTTCAGCAATGTTCAACATGGCCAGGAGAGGGATAAGCCATAGTATCTCTTTTAACACTTAATAGTTTTGACATCCAGATGTTTAACAGAATGATATTGAAAGGAGCAGTAGTATATCATAGTGCTGAAGAATATGTGAATTATGCTTATTCTGAGGCCAAACCAAGCAGCAGCACCATATTTATACCCAGGGCTTTTTTTGGTAACTCCTTTGCATATTAGGCTACACCTCCCTGATATAGCCAATCCTGCAAGAGCTTACAGGGCTCTTCTTACTGGGCCTACTGTAAGCTCTTGGAGGATTGACTACATCAGGGGAGTGTAGCCTAATTTGCAAATGAGTTCCTGCTACAAAAAAAAGAGCCCTGTTTATATCTCATCTTTCTTACATTGCACCAGGTAATGGTGATTGGGAAGACTAATGCTTTGGAGGGGCTAGAAGCATTTGGATTAAGAGAAGTTGGTATTTGCAGAGCAGGAGAGGAAGAAGAATGCAGATTTATACCCTGCCCTTCTCTCTGAACTCAGAGTGGCTTACAATCTCCTATATCTTCTCCCCCCACAACAGACACCCTGTGAAGTGAGTGGGGCTGAGAGGAATCTCACAGCAGTTGCCCTTTCAAGGACAACTCCTATGAGACCTATGGCTAACCCAAGGTCATTCCAGCAGCTGTAAGTGGAGGAGTGGGGAATCAAACCCGGTTCTCCCAGATAAGAGTCCACATACTTAACCACTGTACCAAACTGGCTCTAGAGTTTAGGGGTTAGTGCTTGTGCACTGAGACTTATTGTTTGTAATGCAGGTTGTTGTGTTGGCCAAGAATGCCTTCTATCATCTACTTGGTTTGCCAACATTCTGCTTTCTTAGACTGTGCCATCTGGTCATGCTAATTCTTGCTTTTGTAGCTTTGCTGTTGCTATAAAGAGCCAGCAGGGTGTAGTGGTTAAGAGCAGTAGACTCTAATCTGGAGAACTGCATTTGATCCCCCACTCCTCCAAATGAAGCTTGCTGGAGGACCTTGGGTGAGTCACAGTCCTCTCAGAACTCTCTCAGCCCCATCTACCTCATTCTGTAACTGTTGTGGGAAGAGGAAGGAAAAGGCAGACATAAGCTGCTTTGAGATTTCTTAGGGTGGAGAAAGTTGGGGTGTAAAAACCAATTCTTCTCTTCTTTACATTGGGCTGCCCTTGAAACTAACTGAGAATGCAGGAGCTCAATTACTGTCAGTGATTAACTGACGGGAAAACATTTTGTCTGTTGTAAAATAGTGAGCCTGAAGGGGAAAGGCATTCTGCAGGTGAGGTGTCACCACTGAAAAGTCCAAGGAGATATTTTTCTGTGAGCAGAGTTTAGGCAAACTATTCATTGCTTTGAAATTGGATCTTATTAACAACTTTTTGCACTGTTTCAAGAAATTATTTTAAAAACTCTGCTGGGTTATTCATGTGTCAATTCAGCTGCACAGGGAAACAGCATCCCTCTTGTGCAAAGAAGTGCTGCCCAGAGAATTAGGCCATTTAACCTGTTCTCTCCCAAAGTTATAGAAACAAAACCAAGTCAATGTGAACAAGTACCTGGGTTGTTCGGAGAGTTAACGAGGGCAGGCAAAAGAGAGGGCTGAGAGGGTCTAAGTTCCTCTCTAATTCAGGGAGGGGTTCCTCAGTCAGATGCTATACATATCCACCCCTCTACAGTAGTGGGTTTTTCAAAACAAGATTTTGCATTGTTTGAATTTTAGAATTGTGTGTCACAGTGAAAAGGATTCAACACTGACCCATCCTATCTGCATGTTGTGCCACTTTTGGAAGAACATACTGCTAATGCTTGCTGCTTCTTTGAGATGATATGCCAACGGCAAGATGGCAGCTTCCAAGACCCCTCTCTGTGCAAAAGCTTTCACTTGTCTACTCTCTCCTTCACTACCCCACCCAGCAAAGTCTGGCCCAACCACCCTGTCCCCTCCCCACTGAGTCCTCCAATGCTTTTTATACATGCTGGTTGTGCCATGGAGACTACCACCCCCAACAAAAGCCTCTCTGCCTTCTGTGTCTTCCCTTGGCCAGAGGTGTCAAACTCAGAGCCAGTTTTGTGGGCTAATTAAGAGCAGCAGACTCTAATCTGGAGTTCTGGGTTTGATTCCTCACTCATCCACATGCAGCTGCTAGATGACCTTGGGTGAGTCGTGGTTCTCTCAAGAGAAGTTCTCTGAGAGCTCTCAGCCCACCTACCTCACAGAGTGCCTGTTGTGGGGAGAGGAAGGGAGGAGATTGTAAACCGCTCTGAGACTCCAAGTGAAGAGCAGGGTATAAATCCAAACCTGCTTCTTCTTGTTATGAGCACTGGATTTGACATAAATGTCACTTTGTGGGGCCAGGCCATGTAATGCCAGGAACCAGGGATAGAAACATTATAAATGACACAGGCAAACCCAATTAACAATATTATTTTTTGCTTAAAATACAAACATGCTTAAAACATTAACATTCATAGTATTTCCTTACATTATCTCCTTGATGTCCACCCTCCCACTTCCACTACCTGTGACTCATTAGCACGTGGACAATACAGGGATATAACGCACAGCCTCTGTTACCTGGCAATAAAGGTAATGAGCAGTTGCTCACAGGCTGGATAAAAACCCTGGATGGGCTGGTTCTGGCCCACGGGTTGTAAGTTTGACACCCCTGGACTAGACAAGCTGCAATAGTCTACATAGATGCAATTTTATTTGATTGTTTTACTGTTTTATTATTGCTTAATGTTTATTGTGTGTTTTGTGTTGTTAGCGCCTTGAGTCTGCATAAAATGGGCAGGATACAGATATAATGTAAATAAAAAATAAAATAAATGCATATGTGCTTGTGACAGGGTCCCTTCTCCCTTAGAAAACTGGTCTTTGGTGGGTAAAGCAAATGGTGCATCCAGGAGTGCAGGAAAGGAGCATGGATGAGAAGCAGAGGTGAAGTGTTTGTGGCCAGGCCACAATATACTGGGTGATGAGAGAAAGAGAGAGACCTTACCAAGGCCATTTCTAAGGCTTGCAAACTTACTCAGAGAGAGCATCATTAAAGGAGGAGAAAACTTAAGGTTTGTACCTGGTCAAGAAAAATTGACTGCATTAAAGTTTCACATAATGCACAGTTTTAAAAACGTCAGTATAGGGATTGTCACTACTGTGGAAATGGTCTCTTGCTCTCTCTCTCTGTATGTATGTGTATGTGAGAGAGGAGAATGTGAAAGAAGTAGAATAAAGTAGGAGAGAGAGAGCAAGAAAGTAAAACAGCGAGCAGCAAGCAAGACGGAAAGGAGTGTGAAGAATGAGAGACTTAGATGATGAACCTCTTGATGTGGTTTAATAGTTTTAGACTTTTAGAGACAATTTGTTACATTGTGTATCTTCTTGTATGTTTTTATGCTATAGCCTGACCTGTGCCTACGGCAGGAAGGATGGGATAGAAATCATATAAATAAATTAATGATGAATAATAACAAAGGCAGCTTATAGCAAACAAGACAGATAGGAGGAGAATCTCAGGAGCAACAAAAATGCAACCATTGGCCACAAAAAAAAACATTAAAAAGATGGTGACACTGGTACTTGCTCAAAATCTAGTTTGCGGTGTCACAGAACTTCTTATAATGTGTTTGCAGCTTGGTGGGTACTGTGCTCCTGCTTGGGGGTTAATGGTGTATCCTGAGCCTGGAATGGTTGACTTAGGCCCACTTAGATCCAAGGGTGTCCTTAGACCCATTTGCATTAGCGACTGGAGCAAAGCCAAAAAGAACACAGAAGTTACCCGTTCAAGCAGAGGTGAAAAATAACCTTTCTGTATCCTCAGCCATTTGTCATCAATTGCTGTGTAACTTTTACTTCCTAAATCTTTGAGGATTTTTCAAGTCAAGCACTTGCAGCTTTGAGGCTAGGGTTTTTTTTTTATCTGATTATACACAGCTTGCTAATTTGTAATTGGACTTTTGCAACTAGAAAACCTCCAGATTTCAGGAAAACTAATTTGTTTTTTTTCCCCTTGGGTTAATTGTGGTATTCACACTCAAAACAGTGGAGTGAGATTACTTCTAGTGGGCTAGGTGCAGTGTTCTGGAACTAATAAAATATATTATTGATTGCCTAATGAAAAGCACCCTGTTCACACAAATTTACTGTGACTGGGCATGGATACAACAGCTACTTCTGCTTCTGTATGGGTGATCACCTGCCATTTTGCTTCTATTGGTGTATATAAAGGGTGCTTTTAAATTAGGTTCAGGTAGCCTACTGGGCACTATGTTGGGTGGCTCAATTATGGTGCCCTCATACCTTTCCTCCCATGCAGGGCTACCCATTGGTTTTAATTTAGCTTAAGATCATCAAAATTAATTATGATTGGAGTGCATTCAAAGTTGGAGCAGTTTGCTACTTGTTATGAACTTAACTGCACATTAACTCTTTTGTGCGCTTTCCCCGTTATGCTCACTATGAAGTCACTTATCTCATGTATCACCCAAATTATCCTGGACTGTACTTTTTTTTAAAATGAAGAGTTCATATTTTTTTTTTTTAGAATATCTCTACTCCACCTTTCTCCTGGAAAATCCAAGGGTGCTCACAACCTTATATCTGCAAAGGGTAACATCAACACACAGGAAAACAGCTTATACAAAGTCAGGCCACTGAGTCTGTCTTGCTTGGTATTGTCTGCTCTGACTGGAAGAGACTGTTCAGCACCTCTCACATCACTTGCTACATAATCCTCTAACTGGATATGAGCAACAGCCCTTAATCAAAAAGTTAAAACCATATAAACTGAAACATTATCAAGATTTAACAGTCTAGAACAAAAATCCAAATCCAACAGCATCTAAGCATCAACTGAAACAAAGCAAAATCAAACCTTTTCTAAAGGACAGGCATTCCCTTTGTAGTACATTCAAAGAATGCTCATATTTCTTGAGCAAAAATTGTAAGTTTGGTAGTGATTTCTGCTGAATTAAATCAATTAATTTTCCTGGGTCCTTTATACCCTATGGGGGCCATTAAAAGCAATGGCAAATCTATTCTGGAACATATTCAGTGGTTGGATGAGGGTGAGGGTTCAGGCACCAAATTTATAGCATAGCTGCTGGAGCCTATCCTCAAAAGAACCCTCGAGTTAAAAAAAAATTGGACAAGGGGATCCAATTCTATGGGCACCCAAAGAAGGTGCCCCCATTCTCCATTGTTTCCAATGAGAGGGGTATAGCAAGGCAATACAAACCCACCAGAATGTTGCAGAGTATCTCTGCAGTAGAAAGTGAAGGGGGGGGGGGGCAAAGGGGACCAAAAAAAAGGCCTGAGACCTTTGGCTTCATGCTCTCCACAACCTTCCACCCACCAAGACCAAAGAACAACTAACAGTAAAATGAGAACAAGTATTACATTTTTTTTGTAAATGCTGTAGACAGCTGTCTACACTCTTCTTCAGACAGGAAGGCAGGATCTGATCCGAAGTCCACAACAGATTTCCTCAGGCAGCAGGAATCAAGCTCAGAGAGGCAATGGAAGCCAAAGACAGCCACACACTCTCCAAACTGCTCTCAGCAATGGAGTCTAGCTCAGCCAGATCCTTGCTTTTATGCTATTTGCCCATGCACAGAAGAATTTTTAAAAACAACAAACTTCTGTGATTGGCTAAAGAGCAGTGTTCCCCCTAACCTGAAATCCAATTTGCAAAATTGCTACTGCTCCTCCCTCCCTCCCGCCTTTTCCCTGGGAAATGGGTGGGGAATGCAAGGTAGTTACGTACTTTGGCTGAATTCAGATGGCCAATTTGGGCCAACACAGGAACAGCCCATGTCCAGATTTAAATGGTGCATTCAGGAGTGCAAATCTTGGTCCTACCTCACTCCCACCCTTACCTCATCCTCTGCTGTCGCTCTGCCACCTCAAAAAACTACCAGGTAGTAAGTGGTAGCAAATTGCTGAAGTGCTTCTGGGGTACCTTTCCTGGCCATCTGAAGTGCCGAGGTGTGCCAGGGTAGCGTCATTCATGCGCTTGACTGGTATTACCCCTCCTCCAGGGCTGCACAGCCCATCCCTGTTCCAGCAGTGTGCCACGTGCTGTCTGACCACCCCCAGGGCACTTTCCACTAAACTGCTTTTCTTCTGAGATGGGAGGCTGCCACCCCAAGCCGCCTGTCCATACCCAGACTTTATGTTTGAAGTCAACACCTTGCAAGTTGCAAACCTGCAATGCAATGTCATTTACAAAAGTATTGTAATGATTGGCTCTGAGGCTCTATGGCTCCCTTTAAGATGCTTTTTCTATTGGGCTGCCCCAAATGAAAACCAGAGCAAAATGCGGGAAAGAGCCCTAGAGCCCATTGCAGCCCTTTAAACCTCTTCACCACCAGCTGTTTGATATAGCCAAATATACTCCAAAAAGAAAAAAAAAAGACTTTTTTGGGGATCAGCTATACTTTGATCTGTATTTGGCTTAAATAATATCTGAAAAATACTGGTAAGGTATTTTTTCAGCCTGGATACAGCCAAATGGACACCCCTAGAAAAATATACTTCTTATCACTTATATTTCTGTATGGCAGAAGAGATGCCATAACTTAATAGCAGAGTGCATGCAGAATGGTCAGATACTGGCATCTCCAGTGAAAAGGATCACAGGCTGCAGAACACCTGTTTGAGACTCTGGAGAGATGCTTCCAGTCATAGTAAACAATAGTAGCAGACAGGAACTCAGGTTGGATTCTGTCAGCTTTTTCACTGAATCTAGTCCAGGTCCCATGATTCCCAGAATAGTCTTTTTAATAGTCAGAAGACCCCCTCCTCTTTCACCAACAGAAAAGCTGATAGATCAACCCATCATGTGCAGGAAGACCTCTATGCTTTATAGAGCCAACTAAGAACCCTCTGCAGTGATACTAAACTGGAAGGATTAGATCTTTCCTCAGTGAAGAAGGTGTCTTGTCTCTAGCTTGACAACACCATTCTAGTTGTCTGATCTGCATGACCCATGTAGATTTCCTTCAGAGTGTAAGTGACCAGGAGGCTGGTCACATTAATGGATTGCTTAATCCTGCCTTTATCCAAACACAGTGGGGACAAAGAGTGTGGCAAAGATGGTGGTAGAAAGTGCCATCAAGTTACACCAATTGATGATGACTCCGTAGGGCTTTCAAGGAAAGAGATGAACAGAAGTGATTTGGCATTGGCTGCCTCTGGATAATGACCCTGGAATTCCTTGGTAGTCTCCCATCCAAGTACTAACCAGGGCTGACTGTGCTTCTGAGATCTGATGAGATTGGCTAGCCTCGGCAAAGATACAAACGAAAAACTGCATCCACAATAAAGAAAAACAATAATCCATACAACCGAATGAAATTGTAGCAGAATTCATGGCATACTGTCAATGACTAAAGCAGATGAATCTGAACAGACTGTTTTATGCCAAGTATTGCACAATTCTCTGTGAGTCAAAAGAGCCAGTCTTTCAAAGATTTTTTTTTAATTACAATTTGTTCTCAATTCTGATTATAATGGGAAATTGGGGTAACTGAACCTGGGGTAAACAGAAGCATGTGCCAGGCAGGGGTTCATAGGGATCAGCACCCAGTGGGCCACTATTTGGGGCTTGTCCACAAACCAGCTGCAGGAGAAGCTCAGCACTTTGCAAGAGTTTGCTTTAAGTTGAGTAGCTAATTTGGAGATGAGTCCTTTTGAACACCTGGTCAGAAGCTTTGTCATCAGAATCTGATGTTTCCCCCTTGATCTGTAATGCTTCTCTTTGTCATCTTTGAAGTGAGTACACAACACTTGTATTCTCCTAAATATGGGTTTCCATTACCCACTTTGAAATCAGTTTGATTCTTCTGGAGTAATCCCCTGAAATCACAGAAACTACTTAGAAATAATTGGCTTCACAATTTTAGGCTGGAATCCAGAGGAATGTGCTGGGGCAAATTTGAATTTGCCAAATGAGCCTTTTCTTCCTCCAGAGCAACAGTCTTCTGTTCCTCACATACTGCAACTGGAAGAATTTTATAAATTGTATGGGCAATATTTCAGGAAGAGAATTAAGGGAACTTCCTTGTGCATACCATAAAGGGATTCTCTAGGCACTCACCTGTAAACTGCATAGGCTGTAAACTTGTCAAGGAGTTAGGGCTAGACTTGGGAGGTAGCAGCCTCAGAGGGACACTTGTCACTAACTCTCTACTGAACTGTCCATTCAAGAGCTGAAACAAAGTGTCAAACTGTTCATTTTACTTGTAAAACTGAAAACACTGACTGGCACAGTCAGTGTTGAATTCAATCAATCAATCAAACCTTTAATGGCATCAGTGTTGAGTTAATATTCTCTTTTAAAAGCAGGCAAGCGAATGTACCTCTGTGGCCATTCAAAAACTGCTGTTTGGTGTAGTGATTAAGTGCATGAACTCTTATCTGGGTTTGATTCCCCACTCCTCCACTTGCACCTGCTGGAATGGCCTTAGGTTAGCTATAGCTATCGCAGAGGTAGTCCTTGAAAGGGCAGCTGCTGTGAGAACCCTCTCAGCCCCACCCACCTCACAGGGTGCCTGTTGTGGGGAGAGAAGATAAGGAAGATTGTAAACTGCTCTGAGTCTCTGATTCAGAGAGAAGGGTGGGGCATAAATCTGCAATTCTTCTTCTTCTGTGAGTGATAATCTATGCTATAAAAATAATTGGAAATCTTAGCTTTGGAAGGGCCCATCTAGTCAACCAACTGCTCAAGGCTCAAGCATTCTTTATAGATCTATTTATTAAGTACATTTTATGCTTCCCTTCCTTTAGGGTTGCCAAATCCAGACTGGAAGTTCCTAGAAATTTGGAAATGGAACGTAGGAAGGGTGAGGTTTTGGGAGGAACCTCTGTGAGAGGAACTATAGAATCCACCAAGCCATTGTCAGAGAGAGAGAGAGAATGAATGAATGAATGAATGAATGAATGAATGAATGAATGAATGAATGAATTTCACCCCAGTGAACCCAGTGGGTAATAGAAACCCATATTTAGGAGAATACAAGTCTTGTGTACTCACCAGTCTCACCCAGTGAACTTCCATGGCAGAGTGGAGATTTGAACTTGGATTTCTGAGTTCCTTGCTGGAGACTCTTACCAGTATATCACATGAAGTATCCATTCATTATCCATTCAACACCTCATGCCAGCTGTCCAGCAATTGCTTGAAGACTACCAGTAAGGGATAGCACCTCTCCTAAGAAATTGGTTCCTTTGTTGAAGAACTCTTAGCATTAAGAAGTTTCTTCTGATTTCCTACATTTCTGTAATTTAAGCCCTTTAAATCAAGTCCTGACATTTGAATTAGTGTGTGTGTGTGTGTGGAGGGGTGGGAATCTTTCCTTGCTGGCATGATATAACCACTTCTCAGGTATTTGAAGAATATAATAATGTTTTCTGTTAGTCTTCTCTTCTCCAGGCGAAGTGTATGCAGTTCCCTTCACCTTTTCCCATAGGATTTGTTTTCCATGCCTCCGACCATTTTCATTGTCTTTCTCAAAATATGTTCTCGTGTGTTTCCATTCCTCTTAAAGTGCAGCAACTGGACACTGTACCCCAAATGAAGGCTGGGTAGCATACAGTAGAGCAGTACTATTAGTTATTGTGATTTGAGTACCATGCTTCCATTTAATGCAGTTTAAGATCACATTAACTTTTTCTGAAGCCACATCACAATGCCCACTCATATTCTGTTTGTGATCAGTTGAAGACCTGAGATCTTGCCAACCAGTATCTCCTATCCTGTAATGATGCAGATTATTAATATCAGGTTCACATTAAAGGTATCTGGGTGGACTGGCCATTTAGCTCACAGGGAAATTTCCTGATGGACCACTGCCCTTGCAGATTGTTGATGACCAAGTCCAGCAACTCTATTAGGGTCTCAATGATGATTAGTGTCATCTCAACAATTGTCTCCTCCTGTGCAGCTGCCGTGTTGTAAGATGAAGCAAAGCATGAGCCAGTGTCCACTGTTGACAGCACTGAGTTCAACGGACAAATGAAGGGCTGGTCTTCCTCAAGACTTTTGTTGAGAGATACAAAATATCAAAGGTGTATCATTACTGATTGTGTTCCATAAGTAAATTTAAAGCTTTCCTCAGGCCTGAGGACAGTCATAGAATTCTATGTTCTATTGATTAAGAGCCCTCAGTGAGTCCTAATCTTCTAAACAGAAATATATCCCATTAAGCATACGACTTCATTACGCAGTGAGGAGATACTATATGAATAATCTAAAATGTACGTGTTTACAGTACTAATAACATTCCTCTCTCTATCACTGACTTTTTCCACACAAAAAAGGATGTCCCATATGTAATTACATATAAAGAACTGAAGTACTGAAGAATTGCTTTTCTGGCAGCTAAGGGGGTCACTAGGGGGAGCTGAGCCCTTTATAGAGAAATGGTGCATTTGATTTATTAACACATCCAATAAAAAGTGTTAATAAATTGGGCTCAGTACTAAATGTAGTTCTAAGCAGTGGTAAAATTGAATTTTATATATTATTTACAACTATTGCATAAAAATGTGTGCGTTAAATGCACATAGAGCCAACTAATGTACTTCTGGGCAGCCAAGGGTTAGAGAGTTTAAAATAAAATAAAAAATGCAACATTCTCTTTTCCTATCAAAGAAGATCATAGCTATATATGTTCAAACCCAAGCAAGAACACCCCCCTGCAAAAACCTAGGCTTAATGCACCACAAGAGGAGGCTGACATCATGTGTTAAATTAAATATTATTGTAATAGTTACTTAGAGATAACAGTAATGGTAGAAAAAATGTAGAGGGATGGACATCCAGTACAAGATATACCTATATACAGGGAGAGGGACTGTGGCTCATTGATCAATCATCTGCTTTGCATGCAGAAGGTCCAGATCCAGTCCACAACATAGCCTGTTAAGGAGGATCAGTAGGTGATTAAATACCTCATCTAGTGCTATATACACAAGCTTACATTTTCCCTCCTAAACAAGAATAATGGATATCTGTAAGTGTAAATGGGTTGGAATCACTGCTGTGGTTCCAAAGGTGGACACATTTCTCTGTATGATAGGCTTGATTTTTCCTTTTCCTATTCCTTTTTTAGTATTGATAGGAATATTTGCGAAAAGGAAAATATGTACTCTAAATGCAAAAGACAACTTTAAGTTAATATAGTTTTAGAATTTGTTTTTAAAAAACATTTATGCCCCTTTTCCATCCAGTTTAAGAGTCCCCAATGTGATGAGCAAACAGAAACATTAAAATGAACTTTTGATATACGCAGTACAAAACCAATTAAATAAATATTTAAGCGAAACATATAAAAAACTTAAAACACATACAGAATTAAAACAGGAAGGAAGGTGAATGATGGAACACCAAATGAAACAGAGGGGTCTTCACCCATTGTCAGAAGACACAGATGAAACTACCAGGGGAGGAAATTCCAAAAATCTGGTGCCATGACCAAGAAGGCCCTTCTTCAAGTTGCCACTTATCTAAACTCTGACAGCCATGGCATCCAAAAAAGGACTTCTCAAGTTGTCCATAGTGGTTAGGTAGGTTCTTAAAAGAGTAGGCAGTCCTTAAAATATGTTGATCCCAAGCCATACAGGGTTTTAAAGGCCAATACCCTGAACTGATCCTGGAAGCTAATTGGGAGCCAGGATATATGGAGCAAGACTGGGGTGATGTGGTCCTTAGGATCCACTCATTTCTTTTGGCTGACTTGGTAAGTGGTTTTTGCTTGGACCCATAACTATAAGCCAGCTGCATGTACCATTGTGTACAATGAAATAGACATGCATAGATGGGAGTCTACACATGTAGGAAGTTGCAACTGGTTGACAGATCGCACCCAAAGAGTGCTTGTGAATGGTTCCTCATCTTCTTGGAGAGGACTGACAAGTGGAGTCCCTCAAGGATCTGTCCTGGGCCCTGTTTTGTTCAACATCTTTATAAATGATTTGGATGAAGGAATAGAGGGAATGTTTATTAAGTTTGCAGATGATACTAAATTGGGAGGGGTTGCAAATACAGTAGAAGACAGAAACAGGATACAAGATGACCCTGACAGGCTGGGAAACTGGGCTAAAGCCAATAAAATGAATTTTAACAGGGATAAATGTAAAGTTCTGCATTTAGGTAGGAAAAATCCAATGCATAGTTATCGGATGGGAGAGACTTGTCTTAGCAGTAGTATGTGCGAAAAGGATCTAGAGGTCTTAGTGGACCATACGCTGAACATGAGTCAACAGTGTGATGTGGTGGCTAAAAAGGCAAATGCAATTTTGGGCTGTATCAACAGAAGTATAGTGTCCAGATCATGTGAAGTGATGGTATCGCTTTACTCTGCTCTGGTAAGACCTCACCTGGAGTATTGTGTTCAGTTTTGGGCACCACATTTAAAGAAGAACATAGACAAGCTGGAATGGGTCCAAAGGAGGGTGACGAAGATGGTGGGGGGTCTGGAGACCAAGTCCCATGAAGAAAGATTGAAGGAGCTGGGCATGTTTAGCCTGGAGAGGAGACAGCTGAGAGGTGATATCATCACCATCTTCAAATACTTGAAGGGCTGTCATATAGAGGACAGTGTGGAATTGTTTTCTGTGGCCCCAGAAGGTAGGGTCAGAACTAATGGGTTGAAATTCAATCAAAAGAGTTTCCATCTCAACATTAGAAAGAACTTCCTAACCGTTAGAGCGGTTCCTCAGTGGAACAGACTCCCATGGGAGGTGGTGGGCTCTCCTTTCTTGGAGGTTTTAAAACAGAGGCTAGATAGCCATCTGACAGCAATGAAGATCCTGTGAATTTAGGAGGAGGTATTTGTGAGTTTCCTGCATTGTGCAGCGATTTGGACGATGACCCTGGAGGTTCCTTCCAACTCTTTGATTCTATGTTTCTATGAAGTGTTCAGCATATGCGTGTTCCCTGTGACCGTTAAATAGGGATGGACACAAACTGCATTTTTGTGGTTCAGTTTGTGTTTTGTGTCTGAACCATGAACCAAATTGAGAACCAATATGAACTGTGATTTTGATTTTCAAACTGAGCTGGTTTAAATTAGTTGATGGCCCCTGCTTTCCCCCCCCCCCACCACTTTTTGTGGGGAACAGAAAGCAGGGATTTCCTTGCTCAGATCCATTTAAACCCCTGCTTCCTGCTGCTGAGCTGCTTTTCATGTAGAGCAGAAAATGAGGGTTAAATGGATTGCTGCCATTTAAGCCCTTGCTTTCTGCTCTTCATAAGTATTTTAAAATTTGTGGGAATTTATGGCAGCTCTTCAGTTTGTGAGCATTGCTTCACAAACCCCAAACCAGCTGAAAATCATCACAGACTTTCATCCATGAGTTGGTTCGTGTCATCCCTACTGGTAATATTCATGTTTCTGATTCTGAGAACACAGCCTGTTCATAGACATTTTCTGCATGTGTAGCCTTCATGCTCATGAGCCAGCAATCACAAATTGGTGAGAGGGCAGGACCAGCATGCTGGTGCTTGTTCACCCTCTATGTGTATTGATTTCAATACATGTAAGGTCATGAGAGCTTCACTGATTGCCATATTCAGTCAGGAATGGATTCTTTGTCAGACTGACTTGACCAGAGACATGGGCAGTTTTTGCTTATTCATAGCTTGGCTTATCTGTAATTATTTTTCTACAATGTTCTATCTCTCTGCTTGTGGCATATTGTGGTCCATTTCAGAGGGACTCACTCTCCCATGCTTTGACATTAGAAAGCAAGGGGCCTTTATGTGTTAAAATAACAGGCAAATGGAAGCCTTACCAAATCCCTAAGTATGCAGAAGCACTGTGCCAGCTACAGTAGTTGACTGGGGCAGGGAATATATTCAGTTTCTGTTATCATGCTTGTTTTTTCTTCCCTCCTTTTCTTCAGCAGTAGAGTAGCCCAGGTGTGTGTCAGGAGCTGCACAGGATTAAGGATCAGAAGATAAGTCAGGACAGGTAAGGACTGAGAAGTTGGCAGAGCTATCCCTTTTCACTCCTTTGGAAGCTGAGCAATGACCAAAAAAGCAGAGATTAAAAGCCCTCAACAATCCTGGGCACTTTTAGCTGCTTCTAAATAAGACTTGGTATTCATCAGCATAGATCGCAGCAAGTGTTTTTTTTTCTCTCTAAAAAAAAAAAGCACAATGGAAGCTTTTTCTTGCATTAATATTTATATATTTATAGCATAAATAAAATACTGGAATGGTCTAGGAGGATAACTATAAATAAAACAGTGGCACCGAGGGAAAGTGCCCAAAGTGATAGCTCTAATACCAGTTCTTTAATTAACAGACAAGCCTGCCTACTGCCAACAGAACTGTGAACTTAAGAGGAACAAATTTGCAACATGCCTGCTCCCAAGACTCATTTAGATCTAGTGAGCAAATATGACAATTGAAGCCATGGTGGGTTTCTTTTGTTTTTCAGAATTCTTCTCGTACTTCCAAGGAATATGGAAAGACACTGGAGAGACAGAGCATCTGATTTATGTGCAGAAGCTTGAGGAATCCAATCACTGAGGTTTCCATATAAAGGATCTCAGGGCAGAGGTAGGACCCAAAAATCTTAGAAGATTTGTGCCAGTCAGGAACCAATTTTGACTGAAAATGGCCCATCCACTGCCTCATTTAAAGTAGCTCATACATCTGCTCCATTTTTGACCAAGCAAATAGCAACAAATCAATTGTTGTAGTTAGGTAAGGTAAGATAAATTTATTTTTATATCCCGCCCTCCCCCGCCAAAGGCAGGCTCAGGGCGGCTCACAGACATCGGGCAACCATGATTTCAATAAAATACAATTGAGACAAAAGCAGATTAAAATACAATTAAGTTACCGTTATAGATTAAATTAACTAGGGTTGCCAAGTCCAATTCAGGAAATATCTGGGGGTGGAACCAGGAGTCTTTGGGGGAGGGGCCAGGAGCAAGGGTGTGGTAAGCATAATTGAACTCCAAAGGGAGTTCTGGCCATCACATGTAAAGGGACTGCACACCACTTAAATGCCTTCCCTTCATTGGAAATAATGAAGGATAGGGGCACCTTCTTTTGGGGCTCATAGAATTGGATCCCCTGGTTTGAGGAGAGGTACCAGATGCTATGCTGCAAATTTGGTGCCTCTATCTCAAAAAAACACTCCCCCCCAGAGCCCCAGATACCCGCGGATCAATTCTCCATTATTCCCTATGGGGATTGGTCTCCATGGGGAATGAGTTCCCAGCAGACATCCACCTCCCTGCTTTCTAATGACCCTGAAGCGGGGAGAGGGCCTCCAAACCAGGGGATCCCCTGCCCCCACATGGGGATTGGCAACCCTAGTTGTAGTAATAGGGGATGAGGGAGTGGGATTTGCCCCTCCTTACTACAGCACCACCTAACAAGACTTTTAATCCATGTCCATTCCTATCACCTTTTCAGAAGCCAAAAGGGGGCCGGTCTTCCCTCTTTCAATGCTGAAAAAACTAGTAAGATGCAACACATTGAATCTTAATGTAACATGTTTTGTTTTAAAATAATTATTCTATACACTGCTCTTAAGGGGGAATACATTGGTATATTAGAATATAAATAGTAATAATTCAGACCTAGGAATACTCATTTTTTGCTCTGGATCTATCAGTATCATATTGATTTTGTGGGCAAACGTACCACGGCCTAAATGCATGGTGCTTCTGGTGTCCTGTTCTAAGCAAAATTCAACTTCCTGGATGCAGTACAATACAGAACCATTACTACATCACTCCATTACCATCAAACTTTGCATTGCCTCTTTCATATCTGCATCGATGTGTGTTACTTAGAACACAAGGATTCCAGTTCCTTAGTTTAGTTTAAAGATAGTGTTACGGCAATGCTTTGAGTCTCTTATGTTTAATGGGGAAATTAGCTAAGAGACTTGGTAGAGCGAATTAGGAGAGAAGGATCTTTGCTTTCAATGATACAGAGTTTGGGTTTTCAGCCAAGAATAGTCCAAGCAGTGGTATTTTATAATGTTTACTCAAGTATGTAATAAAAGGATTCACACACACAGGTACACAAAACAGCACTCAAGAAACTAGGAAAAATAGAGGTTATCGATAGAGGAATTGAGGGGTCATTCAAGCGGGTAATAGTCACCTGATCCAGAAGAGGAGATATCCCTTCAGTGGAAAATATATAGAGAGGGATGACCACGACCAGCGCGAAACGCCCTATAGACCCAATTACAGGCGTAACTGGGGGTACAGACTGCAAATAGCGCCCTACAGAATGCACACCAAAATGGGTTTTTGACCCATATTATATAGGGATTCAATGGATGGTGATCATTAGTTACTAAGGAGTCCCTGATGACCTGGTGATGGCTTTCTTGAATAGATACTTAATTAAAGCAATATATCAGGAATTCCATGCATTTACTAGAATGATGGGCTCGGACGTGACTGAATGGTTTGTTACCGGTTTTGGTCGACATTCAGGAAGGGACTTTTTAGGAAAGACAAAGAGTGATAGGATGGGTCGAAGGAAGAGGCTATCCACAGGTAGCAGAAGATCAGAGTGAGAATGACACTTACCAGCAGTTCCCATGTTATTATACATCCTGTTTGGGTGGAGGTGTGTGTGTGGGGGGGACTAGATGAGATTACACTGAGAGACAGCCTTCAGGCACCAACCAGAACAAGCTCTCTGCTGGGTCCATTCCACTTTAGATGGAGTGTTTTCTTGGCCTGTTTCTGGTCAGACTCCATTTTGTTTCCAGGAATAGGAGACCCACTCTCTCTAGGCACTCCATTTTATCAGGCAGCGCCTCTCAGTAACAATTGGCATAGAGGACAGGGCAGCCATGGTTCTTGTGAAACATAGGCTGCATTTGGGGGCCACCTTCCTTGAGTAGGAAGCCATGGAGTAGGAACAAGGTAGGTATAACAGATTTGCCCATGTGGGTTGCTGAAAGGTCTGGGGATATACACTGTTCCCTTCCCTCCAGCGCTCACACAAGCATTGGGCTGTGTTTTAGCTATCAACATGCACTTCCCAGTGTTTATGTGGGAGGGGAAACTCCTGGCTATTAACAATAAGAACTGTATGTTATACTTTTCCTTCTTTAGACAGTGAGATGTAAATGTAAACCTGTGAAAATCAGTGCTAGGAGGCAACCTCAGAGGAAAAGCCTCAGCCTCTATGCCCTATTCATTGGCTCTCTGATCCAACAGGGCTCTTCTAAGTAAAAGTACATGGGGGGAAAAGCACATTTTCAAGCATTTTTAATGGTGAGGTGAAAGTAACAAACATGGATACTTTAAGGGAGGATACTTAAGGGAGTGCATTCCACAACTGAAGGCCTGATTACAGCAAATGCCCAGTTGTCTACCTAGTAATATGATTGCCAAACAACAGGTGGTGTCTGAATCTAGGGGCAAAAAAACAGTTAAGGAAAACTGTAAGACCTTCTCCTTCTGTCAGTGATTTGTGAGTTTCTTTCTAATTCTCCACGGTAGTCTGTTAACATAAATAGCAATTGTAATAGTATTTTTTTGCAATCATTCATGTAGAAAGAGATTACTATCATATTTTCCTCAAACCAAGAAAAAGAACTGTCATGTTATGGTAGATATGGGGCATATTCAGAATGTTTATCTGGAAGCGAACATACCTACAGCCAACAATCAATCCTCTGAGCTATCCATTCTGCTAGTTCTTCGGGGCTTATAAAGAGGGGGAAAACCCTTCTATTAGAGCTTTATAAGCATTCCTCTCTCTCTCTTTTTGCTTCACTCTGCTCTGTTCCCAAGTCGAACATTACTCTTGAGCTGACAAGAGATGACAGGTATCCACTTACAAGTCAATTGAATCACAAAATAGTGTACTTTAGAGCCATAATGATTCAAAACAATGGTCAGCCTTCACCATAATTTAGTATATGGACATTCCACGATCATACCTGTCTCTGGAGCTAACATGTCCTTTTGCGTCCCTTAGAGGACACAATGATGTAATTTGATAAGGCGTATTGTTTTCCCTGAAAAACAGGAAAACTTACAGTATCGTATATCTCAGTATAAGCTTGGTTACCTTCCACTTAAAATAGGTTTTCCATTTTTTTCTTAAGTGCCAAGGATTATCTACAAACATTTTATTTAAACGTTAGCTATATACTATTAGGATGCCAGGAACTGGGGATCCCTCCATTTTTTTTTAAAAAAAAACATATACATTATGTCTGGAACAATTTAAGGAAATAAGGGGGGGGGGACACAGCAGAATAATTAAAGGTTGCATCGAAACCATCTCCCAGCACCTACAATAAAATCTTGTGTATGCTTCCAAAGTAAATTCCATCTGATTCATTGGTACTTACTCCGAAACACATGAAGCTGAGATTATGGTTTCATAGCAGCATCCAAGCCATGTTTACTCAGAAATATGTCTCACTGAATTCAGTTGAGCTTTGTTACTATTAAGTGTATGTAGGATTGCAATAAGTGTGCATAAAACTGCAGCCTTAATGACCATCATTGAATTTGTTTACTTTAAATATTTATTACATGCTTCTCCCCAAACATGGGCTGAGGGTAGCTAACAAATCAATTCATTAAAACAGTGATAACAAATAATTCAATTCATATGCCAAGTTCTACTAAAATTCAACCAGAGTGAGAAAAACTTCTCTAAAAATCCCAGCATCACTTTGATAAGAACATAAGAGAAGCCATGTTGGATCAGGCTAATGGCCCATTGTCCAACTTTTGCATTCTTTTGGAAATCTGCCAACATTAGAACAGCAAGCAATCATTGAAAGGCTAGATTATATGAAACAAAAACTTGTTGTTCAGTCACACAGTCGAGTCTGACTCTTTGCGACCCCATGGACAAAGTCACGCCAGACTATCCTGTCTTCCACCATCCTCTGAAGTTTGCTCAAATTCATGTTAGTTACATCAGTAATGCTGTCCAGCCATCTCATCTTCTGCCATCCCCTTCTTCTTTTGCCTTCTGTCTTTCCCAGCATGAGGATCTTCTCCAGTGAGTGCTCCCTTCTCATTTGGTAACCAAAGTATTTGAGCTTCAGCTTCAGCATCTGACCTTCCAGGGAACAGTCAGGGTTGATTTCCCTTAGGACTGACTGATTTGATCTTCTTGCAGTCCAAGGGACTCTCAGGATTCTTCTCCAGCACCATAGCTTAAAAGCATCTATTCTGCTGCGCTCAGCCTTCCTTATGGTCCAGCTCTCACAGCCATACATTACTATTGGTAATACCTTTTGGTATTGGTAATACTATTGGTATAGCTTTGACTATACGGACTTTTGTTGGCAGGGTGATGTCTCTATTTATTATACTGCCTAGGTTTGCTATAGCTGTCCTCCCAAGGAGCAAACGTCTCTTAGTTTCATGGCTACAGTCACCATCTGCAATGATCTTGGATCCCAGAAATGTGAAATGTCTTCCCCTTCTATTTGCCAAGGTGTGATGGTGCCAGATGCCATGATCTTAGTTTTTTTTATGTTGAGTTTCAAGCCTACTTTTGTGTTCTCCTCTTTCACCTCAACAAGAGGTTCTTTTATAATAATAATAATATTTAATTTATATCCTGCCCTCCCCACCATAGCAGGCTCAGGGCGGCTTTAGGTCCTCCTCACTTTCTGCCATTAGAATGGTGCCAACTGCATATCTCAGATATTTGTAGAAACAAAAACTACAGATATCTAAAAAATCTGAAACAGCTACTTCCTGTTGGACCTCCGTGGAGGAATATCCCAAGGAACTGACTTCCTCCAAGTTAGAGAAGTACAAGCCATTTGATCTTTATGAGCTGCCACAACAGGACAAGAATTCCATCAGTTACCCAGATATTAAGAGGGCACCGAAAAATGGCTGTATTTTCCATAATTTAAACAGGGACCTGAAGAAAATTGATAAGAAAATTAATTGCAACTGACAATTAAATGTTTTTACAACCCTTCTCAATACATCAAAGATAGAGGTAGCAACTTTTAGAGATGATCTTATAGATACTTTCATGTCATAAACAATTCTAGTGGAAACAAAGACATTCCTTGCTATTCTGAAATGTTTGAGGAACTTATGTGGATCTCACCTGAACTAAAAAACATAGTTGAACACAGAACAAGGAGTTACCATTAATTAGAATGGGAAACCCAATATAGTTAACTATAAGGAGAGCAAAGGTAACAAATATTTTTTGCACAAATAGCTGATGTTGACTCAAGCTGGCTTTTTCACTCAGCCACACTTATTTCCCCTTTTTACTCCAGTCCCCATTCCATATGGCTATTGTCTACGCAGGTCTCATGCATAGACTTTTTAGTCAAAGGGAAGCCTTCTTCTGTTTCCACCAGTGGAAGAGCTGGTTCTACACAATAACACCAGCAGCATTTGGTCCTTCCCTGTATAAGGTAGCATCAAGTTCCTGAGGCCTCTTATGTTAGTGCAGAAGTTGCTGTGACATGCTCTAAGTTTCTGTGCTCTGCCACAACCTAGCCTTCTCAGTGGGCAATACAGATGGCAATGGTTGTAGATCAGTCTCTGCACACATGTATAGGGATGAATGGATATCTAAGAGTACTTCTCCAAACTCATTTATTATCTTTTATTTTGTGGGCCAACAATACCACAGATTGACTTCATCTATTCTGCTATATAATGCACAATGTTTCCATCATTCACTCCTTTCTTGAGGCTCTTGAGTTACTGCCTATCTATACAACTGTGACTCCACCTGCCAGAGAGAATAATGGTCATGTTACATATTAACAATAGTTAGCAATGGGTGAGCTTTCTCAGGTTTAAAACAAACTCATTTAGACTTGATTTACATTGGTCCAAATTAGTTCATTTTAAGTTCAGGCTTAGTTCAAGTTCTAGTTTATTGTGCTCCTGGTGATACCAGCATAATCCCAGACTCCCTAAGAACTACGTTTACCAGTGGTTGTGGTGCCATCTTTGCTACCTCCACCACTAGCTCTAGTGCTGAATAAGTTTGGAGCCTGGACTAAAAGAATTCTCAATTTTACTAAGAATAAAGGGTTAATAATGAATACTTTCTGAGCATGTGCTGTTTACAGAAAAGCTGCCTTCAGCACATAATTAAATGAAAGCAGACTACAAAGGCACACAATCTTATTTTATATTCTTTGTGAGGGAAGAATCCCTAGTAGAAACAATGCAGCTCACCTTGTAATTCATCTGAGCATTGCAAGCTGGGAAAACGCCTATAAATGAGACAGTTTTAGTGCCTTTTATAATAGCAACCTTGGTGCTTCCTGAGATGATCTCCATGCTTTGAACATGTCTTAGGATCACTCCTAACCATGTAAACAACTTGTCACAACTCTACTGAATGGGTTTAAGGGGCTTCAGTCTTCTATCTATCTTAGAAGCTTGTTGATGAGTGATTTTGAATGGTTTGTGTTTCCCTGACATGAACTTCAGCTTTGCTAAGGCAAAGTAAATGTCATAAAAAATTCTGTTCTACAGCAGCCATTGGCAAATAACTGGCATCTGTTTTTTGTTGTCTTGGTGCAGTTGCACTTTTCAAAACAGAAGCTTCCCATTTTCTCAATTATTTCCTTGCTAATTCCTGTGGGGAATCAAAAAAGTTCTTAAAGGGGAAAATGAAAAACACATTGTGGCTAAGATCACAGGAGCCAAAAATACTATCTTGCTTTTATTTGGATATTTTTTTAATAAGAAGTCCTGCATAATATCCCATAGAAGTGGCTGCCTTAACATTTTTGTTGTGGGATTTATCCATGCAATGGAATTGTTTTTCCCATTCCATTCTTTGGGACTCAAAAGTCTGGGGAATAACCATCATTTTAGAAAGGTCTCTCTTACCAGGAACTGAAAATGTCTAGGAACTGACATGCTGCTCATGAACATATCCCTACCCAGGTTTGAATTTCTCTTGAATGAGTCAGGCAATGGATTGCTAACCTGGCTTTTA